>NC_141685.1:525715687-527067629 GCF_964263255.1 Lissotriton vulgaris
ATAATGTTGTCCAATAGTGGACTATAATTTATGCCAGCACTGAAGGTCTGGACTAGCAATATACTCTGACCACTTCTTGCTATTGCACAATAACAATCAGATATGGGATGATATTATCAAACTCCATTGGAGCACATCTCTCCACAACTTCTCCCTTTAACCTATGCCTCCTGGGGGCCATACATTTTAAACAATATATCTCAGAGTGGACTACTCAGTACAGTAACCAGCTAAGGGGACTATGAACAAAATGCCAAAGACGGATCTGCAGAGCTGCTCAAAGCTGCCAGCTTACTGAAAACCATAAACTGCGCACCTACCTCTCACACTTCTTCATCCATCAAACTGCTGAGCAGTGTCCTATGACTCGATAACCTTCCTCAATGGTCCTCATGCATGACCATCACATGGGATCAAAACAAAGACAACACCTTCCAACCACGCACCATACACAGTGTAGTATGCTACCCATTTAAACAAGTGCTTCAGCAACCCACATACGGGTGGTGAGCACTATGCAAATGCTGAAATATAATACAATATAATAAACTGTATCTTTATATTTCTGAAAAAAACTTGGTTGAATTGGTAATCTTTTCTTGATTTCATTCCACTTAAACCGCAGAAGAACAGGTACTTGTATTTGTTCACTAGTAATATAATTTGAATGAACTTTGTAGTCTAATGCTGGATTATAATAATGTTCACTTGGGAGATATTGCCTGTAATATTTTGACATAATATTTTCTATAATTATTCTGTGTGATAATAATGGTCCAAGAGAATAGGATTGTACATAAGTCCCACCAGATTTTCTATTGTTTTTAACTTTTACTTTAATTTCATGTATTTTTTTTCATTTCATTCACAACTGGCAACAGTATGGTTGCAATAGGAATGTACCATGCTTAAACCCAAGTCTTTTCTTTAAGAGGCATACAACATCTAACCTCTGCAGCCCTGAGCTGTATCAGAGTAAAAATCAAATTCGCCACTGTGATGCAGGTTAGTGAACAGAAAGGGTTCACATCTTCCTATCACAAGTGCAATGCAGAAGAAGCAGTTGGTCACCAGAGTGATTTGTTAATGTGTATTGATCACTGGGGGCCCATGAGCACATGGTCTTACAGATTCACAAGAACTGTGAAGACTTGAATCAGTGGGGCCACAAGAAAAAAAGCACCCCTCAAACAATGTTGCAGAACAGGGAGTAGGCCAGACTCCACCTCACACCACCACAATTCACAATCACCTCTCTTTCTCACGTTTAGGTGGGTGTCATACTCCTCACGGAGCCTGATGAGTAATTGAGGCCTGGTAATATTGGGCACTTTTGCATCGTACTAATTGGAAGAACTGACTGGGCATTTAAGGCTCATTAATTGTCAATACAATCTGCATCCTGCATATGTGAAGACAGGACAAGGGGTTCTTACATCTCAGTGAAACATTCAAGAGAATCTACTCGAAAGTCGCCTCTGTTCCAAACATCCAAAACCTCACATGCTGTGTGTAGCTCATCCAGAACTGGCTGTCCAGTAGCTACCTGATGCTCAGTCACACATATACAGAAATATTATTTTTCAAGAACAACAAGCAACTAGTCCAAAACTAGCTCAATGACATGACATGTTTAAACCCCAACTTTCATCCAACAGCACATCACTTGACTTTGCCCTACATGCCAACCTTACCCTCAAGGAATACATTGCCAAAAAAACAAATTGGCCTGGTAGCAAATCCCTTTATTAAAGAAAATAAAACTGTTTCTCCTAGAAATTGACTTCAGACCTGCTGTTCAAGCTCTCATACCTTGCTTCTGGTAAATGGCAATGCCCTGTTCCTCAGTCTCACAGACATCACATGTGAGCCCTCCGTTATGGGCTTCTTTGATGGCACATGATGCCTCACCTAAGAGCTGAACAAATATGATCTCATCACCCCACCCTCAGGAATACCATTAAACCTCCTCTTTAAACCAGTGACTTCATCTACAAAGCCATCAAGGTCAGCATCCGTGTCTATTTGTCGGACAAGTTCACCTTCTTCGGTAGCTCTTGACATGCATGCAGCAGGGATTTCATCAGGCTGGATGTGAAGAAGTGCATGAAAGATCAAACAAGGCAAGATGCCCTCTCCATGTATGCATCTGGGATCAGAATCATCACAACCCTGCTTCAGTTTAGCATGGAGCTGATCACATTTCAGTAACAGTCCACTAATGCTGTCTGACTGAGCTACCCGTCCAAACACTTGTAGCCTTTCACTCTGTGTATCATTTCACTGCTTTTTGACTTGTTAAATATTTTACACGTACCGCATGCATGCAAAGATTCATTCATGAAGGCTGAGTTATACTCCTCTACCTGGAGGAATTGAGCCTGAGTAATCCGTAACTTTCACTGCATATTACAGCTGTTTGTACCTGATAGGGTCCTTTAGTAGAGAGTACTCTTACCAGCTATTGCACTGCACTCCTTGGTGAACCTGACAGAGTTCTATAAGGCCATTATAATATCTAATATTCCCCTGCATCTTACATCAGAGGGACCTGACAATGCTTTATTTACCTGATATGGCTGCCTTTACCTGGATCTCATATGTGGGTTAACAGCAGTTAATCCAGTTTATATAATATCTTGTTTTTTTGTAACTGTAAAATCTGTCCTGCAAGATTAAACTGGCCATAGGTAATGCTGCTTCCACAGTGGTAATATCCATATTATCCCATTGACATAAAAGACACAGTTGTATTACTCTAAGTAGATTTTATGTGCATCACTAACAAATAAATCACTCATTCGTTGATCCTGCCTCTAAATAATGTGTCTCGATTAAAGGGAATGTTTCACAATTCTTTCAAAATAGGACAGGTAAATCATGTATGTTAAAAGAAATAGTTTAATTCAAAGAAATCATCAGACAAAATGTGCTTCCTTTGGGCAATGCCACTGAGAAATGTGACAGGAGAGCTAATACATGGTGGGCCGATTCACAAAATCATGTATGAGTATTGGAAGTTGAGTACTGTTTTACATAATATTTCATACCTTTGTGAATTGACCTCAAAAATTTCAACTCACTATTAGGGCACAGTCCTTTCTCTTTCTGCTAAACGTAATTGAATATTCCATAAATATTCCGACGTTGATGTTTTGTGGCCAATTCAAACATAAGGGTACTTGAAATCACTGAGAGTACTTTGCATACTCCAAAATTGCTTTGTGAGTAGGCCTTAAGGAGAGGAAATGTAATCCATTTGCAGCTCATCAGTCTCATCCTGCCAGGATTGTAGGTTGAAGACTGTACATTTCTTGGCAGTCATCCAGATTCTGTTCATTACTGGTGTACTGGATCGTGGGGGTGGGGAGAGGGAAAACCCGTCTTCTTATTGTGTCAGTTCTCCTGGTGACAGAGATGCATTTAACATTTTCGGTGAATTATTAGAATCTGGATTCCTTTCTGATGTAGGGTCTGGGGCTGATTTTCCTCATTCCCAACAGGTCAGCAAAGGGAGGGTCCTTTGTGCGAGCCTTTTCTGGTCTGCTGGTCAATGCTATATAGCAAATTGTGGGCAAATTGCCCCTCTGTGACAGATCCAAATGGGTGATGCCCTTTCCTACAATAAAAGGCACCTGAAATACTAAGTTACATAAATTAAATGTGTGGCCAAGCATTCTAAAACTCGTGTCTCACAATTTGAACAGAACGAACAGTGTTTAGCCGCCACCAGGCTCAATTTTCTTCCCAGCATTAGACACTCTAATTAGTGCTGAACGAAGTGGCTGGTTCATGGAGTCATCCTAAGTTTTAAATTAGGCATACTCTGTGTCTATAACAAGTGTTCTTAGGACATAAGGCATTATTATTTAGCTGTTACTTGTATACCAAAATGTCTCCATTATGTTACAGATGTGCAAAATTGGAAAACACGTCTCTCTGCGCACATCCCCATGCCAACTGACATAAATCGCCCAATTCCAGTACAATGCTCATTACTTCTTTGTGTTCAGTAATAACTAGACCAGAAAATAAATGCTTCTGTTTGGCGGTCAGCTAACAGTGCATCACAAAGATGACAGAAGAGACGCATAAATATTTCAAAAGTGAAAGTATGGAGCCCATCCTGGGTAGACATAACAATGAAATAAGTTTATGCAGCTGTTCTGCCTTAAATTTGATTTGCTGTGGAATTGAGTATGATAACCCTGTCTACTAATAATGGAAGAATAAGTAACTCACAAAAGCTTTACATTTTGTGCATTATGTTTACTATTTCACAATACCTGCAGGTATGTACTACAAATCCTTTGCTGAATATCATGGGCTACCCCAGGGTATCAGATAACCAAACCAGTATTATTTTTAGGGCAGGTCAGGGGTTTCTCGTGATAAGTGAAAGTACAGTTTACACTTACATTTTGCCTGTCTTTAGTTACGTTTTGAATTGTATTTCCTTAATTGGTGCAGAATCATGTTTTTTAAACCTTTAAATGCTCTATCATTCAGTGATTAGACAATTTGCTTCACCACCTGGTTTTTGAATCTCAAGCGGATGGCACTTCAAGAGTCCTTTTACCTTATATATGCACACGTGACACAAAGCTCTCACTTCTTAAGGCCGTGCTCAACCTATATGGTTGGTGCACAAAATCCACATTTTCTGCGTGATCAGCCCAGATATTTTGCCTTTTAAAGGACCTTATATTTGTGCTGACTTTAGAACTCTATGCACTTTACACCTGCTAACCAGTAGTCCCTTTAAGCACGTTTTAACTTGCATATTCCTGACAGACATATTCAACTTACCTATAAGTCCCTAGTATATGGTACAAATTGTACCCAGGGGCTGGAATTTAAATGCCACTAGTGGAATGCAGAACCTATTGTGCCATCAACTTCAGTGGTAGTGGAAACATGGCTTCAGGTCTACCAGTGTAGCCTGACTGTAGCCTTGTAAAACTGCAATTTGACCTATCAAAATAAACCCTTTTTTTAGGTCAAATCTTCCCTTTTAAATAATATTGTCACCCCTAGGTAGGCCTTATAGTCCACTAGGCAGGGTGCATGCCATTAAAAAGTAGGACATGTACTAATTTAAAGTTACCATGTTCTTGTGGAGGCTAATATTTAAAAGCAATTGTTTTACTATTGCAGACCTAGCTGTCCGATGTAGAAAACCAGAGGAAAGATTAACATCTTAAAGCTGTATTTTGGGATTGAGACTACCAGGAAAATAATGAAACAAATATTTTCATAGCTATTAAAAATCCAATTCAATGGTAAAATCAGATTTTTAATGAATATTAAAGAAAAGTAACCTTTAGAAAATTACCTTTTTCCTGCTTGAATTTTATGGAGCCATATTTGCATTTGCTCTCAAACGTTTCCCAGCTAAGGATTAGCATTGGAATAGGTGTGAAAAAGGTGTGAAATGCTTCCCAGGACCAAACAATAAGCTTGCATGAATGGTCAGAGATGATTCTTCTGGTTCTCACCGGAAATGAAGGGTGGGGACTGTGAGTGTCCTTTTTGACATTACAGCCATGTCCTGCTTGAGTGTCAAATCATGCTTGACAGATCTGCTGAGCTTACATATAACACTTTGGGGTGCACTGAAAAGGAAGAGAACATGAGGCAAGACAATTCTTATATATCCACTGTCTGGTTGCTGATGAACCATGCTTTGTCCAACCAAAACTCTGTCTCTGGGTTTTGCATGTACCTTGGGCACACTTGAACCGAAGAGAAACAGATTGCCAAAAAAATATTGTGCATTCACTGTCTGTTCCCTGGAAAACCCACTTTTGTTCTACCAGACTTCTATATCTGAGTTAACTGGGGGTACACTGGCCACCTCAAACTAGATTTTGGTGTCATCTGTGACAGCACAACAGGAATACCATAGTACACTTCCTACACAAACACACCGACCCTCAGAGCACAAGTTTAGTGTGGCCAAAGACTTCCACCTTCTTGAAAATCCCCAAAGTGAGTAGAGCTTTTACCACAATGGCTAGAACATGCCCAGGAGTCAGTCCCACCACTAGCCCATGCCAGGTATAAATCTGGCATCTCCAGGCTCCCACATGAGGACATGTTCTGTGTACTGTTGTTGTAGTTTGGGACTTAAAGTACCAAAGTCAGAAGGGAAAATCTATTACCAGGATGAACCTGGTAGGTATATCTGACCCGCCCTTACTTCGTATTTGGTGTTAAATCATGCCTAGATCCTGGTGTATGTGACCATTGACTATCATTGGCAGTTTGTGCTTCATGGCGCTATTCCTACTTATATTTTGAAAAAAATCATATCTCCATTTACCCTTTTTGGATTTTTTTCATTTTGGTGTCATGTTTTAAGAACATTCTATTCTATTTTTCTAGATCATTTTGGATTTTTCTTGTTTTGCAATCTGACTTTATTTGATACTGCATACACACTGTACAAATTGCCCCAAGTTAAGCTTATCTACTCTGTGCCATATTTTCCAGGGAGTTGAGCTCAGATTAATTTAGTCACTTTAAGAGTTTACCCTGCCAACTGCTGTGGTAAATCTTTGAGGAGGGCAGTCAAAGACCCCAATTAATAATTCATTTACTTAAAGTTGTAATAAGGCTTAGGGGCAGTCTATGGCCATATGCACAACCTGCATCAAAAATCCAATGTGCATTGCAAATAAGTCCTTTTTATTGGCAAAGAGCATAAATATTTAATTACAAACCCCCAAAATCCACTTACATTTCTTTCTTTAAAATACATTTACAGAAAGTTGAACCTTTAGTAAGAAAACAAATATTCCTAGAAAAAACTCCAGTTAAAAGAACGCTGGGGTCCATCTGTCATGTGAATAAATAACAAAGTTATAACTCTCTCTCACGCACTGCTTATGACCACACATATGAAAGAGCACATTGGGCACAGCAGTACTCTATCTATACTCACCTAAGTATTGTGCAGGGCCTGGTTAAAGACATGGCTTGATTTTAAATGTAAATGGAGCAATCAGGATCAAACTGTAAAACTAGGCCAGATGTCAGGTCCTGCACCCAAAATACACAGGGTTTGGCTAAAGCCCATTACTATTTAACTTTTAAGGTAGGTGTGTTTAGGCCAGGCCTAAACACAAGCATTTTTTGTTCATGAATGGACAGATAAACTCAATGTGAAATTGTACTTTGGAACCCATTAGAGTAATTGTAAATACCACATACAAAATATTTTTTTGTCCCAACTGTTGGCCCTCAGAAATAATGTATGGTATTGGTTATATATTCTGTTGGATATATCCAGTTGGACCTGACATAATTGGCATGGTGTTCCCCCAACTTTTTTGCCTTTAATCCCCCTGTTTTTGCTGACTTCATTTTTGCTGGCCTTAGGACTCTGCACACTTTACCAGTGTTAAAATGCTTGTGTGCTCTCCCTAAAACATGGTGACATTGGCTTCACCCAAATGACACATTTATTTTACTTGTAAGTCTCTAGTAAAGTGGTACCACCTGTACCAGGGGACTGTAATTTAAATGCTACTAGTGGGCCTGCAGCACTTATTGTGCCACCCACTTAAGTAGCCCTTTTAAACATGTCTCAGGCCTGCCAGAGCAGCCTGTGTGTGCAGTTTAAAAAATAAATCTTTTGCTAGGCCTAAACCTTTCTTTTTAATTCATATGTCACCTCTTGTGTGGGCCCTAAACAGCCTATAGGACAGGTTATAGTGCATTTAAAAATTAGTCATGTACTTTTAACTTTGACATGTCTTGGTAGTGGAAAAACTCTCAACTTTGTTTTTTTCCCGACTGCTAAGCCTACCTCGCCCATAGGATAACATTGGGTTACCTTATTAGATTTAGTAAGTGCTAACTTTCAATTAGGTTCTGTTTTCACTTTATTGTGTGTGTGCTACATAAATACTTTACAGATTGCCTCTAAATTAAGCCTGACTGTTTTTGTGCCAAGCTCCCACAGGGATGGGCAAATGATAATTTGTGCTTTGTTTGTGTTTTACCCTGACAAGAATTGTGTTTACAACTTGAATAGGGGTTCACCACCCTCAATCAGTAACCCAATGTCTTAAATATTCTTTATGAAAAAATCGTTCTTTTTATTTCTTTTTCCTGTCTACTGCTATATGACTCTTACAATGCTGTTTGGAATAGTAATGGAAAATGGAGTTCTTTGGTAACAAAGGTACATATATTGGGGCTAATTATAAATGCGCTCATCACCACTTGCATTAAAAACACTCTTAGCCTTCTCTCACTGTTTGCAAGAAACCAGAAGGTTTTGTTAGGTTAAATGCCCTCTTACCCTTTCTTTCTCTTTCCTATTGTTGCTTTGGAGTCCTTCATATATAAGCACTGACTGTCTTTCTAATATACCTTGAATGATGCCAAGGAATAAGTGTATCACTAGACCAGCAGAAGACTCTGTCTGTGTGGAAAGACAAATATTTTACTTGTAGTTCTCACAACATTTACAAGTGTCATGGGATATTGTGCACTTCTAAAGTAATGAAAAACACAGGATATCTGTAATAGAGTAACCTGTCCTCTAAACTCTAAATCAGGCCCTTAACTGTTATATTTTGATAACGATTTACAAAACTACCTTTTCATACCTGAATGTCTAAATTTTCTCTCCTGTGTCCTTGCTTCTCCTCTGATTCACTTCATTCTTATATGGATTTTCCTGTGATATATAAAGTGGGAAACAGCCTTTACTCCACAGATTGAACCACGCTGTACCTTAACACTGAGGTCCGAACCACAAACACATCTATACTATGCGTTTCTATACCCCACAAGTCGTTACAAGAACTTGCCTTAAGGGAAGCATTGTTGGATTGATGTTAGACTTTCAGTCCAACACTTTCCCTCCTGTTGCACAGACTGGAATTGAATAGTAAACTATACTATGCCAACTCCAATGCTTTTCGTATGGCAAGTCGTTGGGACCATGTTGTACTTTATTGCCCATGAAATTAAGTTTTTGTTATACAAATACATCAATAAAATAAAATGAACCCATCTCTTTAAAATACAATTTTAATCAACACTATTAAGGGTGTTCTCTTTATCTAAGGAGAGGGTAGCTAATGATTCCACATCCGTAGTTAGAAGTTACTGACCACCAAATAAAAATCTATTATTTTATATGACTCTGTGGCCATTTTTTTCGATAATTATAGCTGCACTCACCCAGATTTCAATAATCAACTTTGTACAGTGGCAGCTTGCATAGGGCGTGCTGCGGGCGATGTGGCGGGGCGGAGTATGGGCATGGGGGAGGGGTAGAAAACTCGGACATACCACGGAACAGAGGAACATAATAATTAGTTTCCTCTGTTCCAACGTATATCCAAGTTTACTACCCCCCCTGCCCCTCCCCTCCCCGCCCCACCTCACCATCCCGCAGCACACCCTATGCGAGCCACCACTGACTTTGTATTCATCCTTTCTTCTAGCCTGATCTCGACCTCTACTGGAGGCTTTCTTTTATTGGATACTTAATTGCATATTAAGTATTTCCCCTGTAGATGTCCCTTGCTAACTTACATTTTATGGTATCATTTCTTTAGACTTTGTTTACTTGTCAACTGCTTTACTTTCATTATTCATTCATCAGTAAATAGAGTAAAACATTATTCAGGTGTACATGTTGAAACATTGTAATGAATTGCTGATCAGACAGCTTTGGTTGTTCTTTCTTTTCTATTAATTTAGTTGATATGTGAAGCCAAGGGGCAGTTTCTACTGCTCACTCTTGCCTTTAATTATCATTATTTATTATAGTTTTTCTACTTGCCATTCCGTAACTTAGGAATACAGAACACAGAGTAAATAATGTTTGATTGGTTTCCTCTATAACTTTACAGTGAAAACGATATAGTGAGAAAGTGTCCACTTATGTTGAATGGTTTGGCCCATTCATTAAAAATAATTGTTTTTCTTCTTGTAAACCATGGTCCTCCATCTTTGTCCAGTACTGTCCATCACATAATTTCTCCACAAACCATACATTTACCCATATGGGAGTTTAGTGAAGAAGCTTCAGTTACTAAAGTATACAAAAATTGTATCTCAGCCACTGGTAATTACCCGGGCAGCATCCTGGTCCATTGTTACTTTGCACACCATGCCACCACAGTTTTTGACCCAGCCATATGCAAATCAATCTTGACCCTGCTACAATTTGAACAGTCCAGCCCACAGTACGAGGCCAGGTCCTCCTTGAATCGGAACACAAGCAACCCAATACGGTTTCCCCCTTCTTGATGCGCATCTGGTGGGCATAACGTGATTCCAATGACACAGTGTGCACGGTGCCCACATCTGGGCATTCCTGTCCCACTTAGGGCGACACACTGAACTATAAAAAAAGAAATGAATGGAATGCTTGTATTAATCTCAGTCACTGGAAATTACATGGGCCACATCTCAGTCCATTGTTATGTTGCTCACCATGCTACCTAAGTTCGAACCCAGCCATATACAATTCAGTCGGCTCCAGTGGGAACAGTCCAGCTTGAACTGCCAGGCCAGGTCCATCCTGAACCAGAATACAAGCAACTTAGGACCAGTTGCACCCTAGATAGGGCTCCTAAGCCAGGTACAACTTAGTTCCATTGACATAGAGTGCATGGAACCCATATACAGGCATACCTGTTCCACTTAGGGTGACTGACTAGCATATACATTAAAGTGCGGAATGGAATGCTTGAATTAATATCAGCCACTGGTAATTACTTGGCCCTCTTTCAGGCCATCATTATTTTGCACACCATGCAACTTCAGTTTGGACCTAGCCATATGAAAATCAGTCTTGACCCTACTCCAATGGGAACCGTCCAGCCCAAACTGCTAACCCTGGTCTTCCCTGAACCAGAACACAAGCAAACAAGGACTGGTTTCACCCTAGGTAGGTCTCACTAGCCAGGTATAGCTTGGTTCCAGTGACAATTGATGGAACGCTTGAAATGAACTTAGCCACTGGTAATTTGTGCCGCATCCCTGTTCATCAGTATTTCATAGCTGGTTAAACCATGTTGGACTGCATCAAAAGGAGGATGTGTGGCAGCACGCTCATTTTACGTTGTTATGAGAAAAATTGGAATGCCATCAACAATTTTAATGAGGTAAACCAAATATATTTTGCTCTTTAGGTCAGTGATCTTTTGTAAACTACACTGTATATACTTCAATTTTATATATAATCTTGTTTGTTAATATTTTTACTAGTATTTGTACAAAAATGTACATCATTGCTGCTTTTTTAACATACTGCAAGACATGTTTGAAAAACCATTAGCACTCTTCTTAACTTTCTTCTCTTATTGAAATTATGCAATCATTTTGTTCTAGCCAATAGGTATCCTTAGGGCTTTGTAGGGGTCAGTGGGCAGGCTGAAACTGTTTGAATTAGAGCTTCCCTTCTCGCAGCAAGTGTTCTTTTTGATGCATTTTCTGTAGGCTTATAGCAACTTAAACATTGTACATCTCCTAATAATTTGTTCCAGGTTCAGCCAGAGTTTAAGAAAAGGATCATCGTTATAAAATTATTTCATGTTTTGAAATATTTGCTTACCTATTATCATTAACACCTAAAAACAAATATAACAGTGAAAACAGCATTGTTGCGGACACTTGGAAAGCCTCAATTTTACATTCTATATACAAGACATGTATACATATGTTACAGGCCAACAGCTAGTCTAGAAATGGGGCAAAATACTATTCCAAGTTGCTCTTAGTCCAGTTGAACAGCTAGCCTTTAGGAGAAAAATAGGCGTCAGGGAAAACAGCAGCAACATTGATAATATTGCACAATCAATGCTCAGCAATAAGAGTGTGCAGTCTGACCTTTTATTTTATGCCTGATTTCTACATTTAAAAGCAGCCTTTGGAAAAGCGGGGCTTGACCGCCTCAGAGGATGGCCGCTTGAGCCAAGAGCACCATGCTGCAGCAGTGCAATTTCGAAGAGGGCTTCCATATGCACACAATTACCTCACAATTAGGTTATTTTCACTGGGAAGTCCCTGTGATAAGCGGGAAGTCATTTTATAAGCTGAGGAATACACTCACTTCATTTCCCGCATCGAGGCATTTCTTTTTTTCTTCAAGAAGGGTCCCGGTGGCCATCTTGGATCTCCTCTGCGCTTTTCATTAGTTGCAGATTTCTCCTCATATTCATATTTCTTTTCACAAAAAAAGGATGAATTGCTGTAGTTTTTTTCAACAAGGTGTACAATCTGTACAGATCGAATCTTTATTCAATCTGTACAGATCATAGAAGAGAAATACACATAAATACCAATATTATCATTAAGAAACACTGTATAACTGTGACAATACCATAAAAACATGATTAATACATCTCAAACGGTGAAAGCACTCAACAACGGGTGCATTAAAAACATACACATATATAAAAATACATAACATTATACTGCTAATTAACCAGCAAGTACTAATTAACATTAATTAGACACTCTAAACTAGCATTTCTTTTCTTAACTGGATAGCCCATTTCAGAGAAGCACAGACTTGAAAACAGATTTGAGGCATTCTTAAGAATTATAAATAAAGCAGAGCTACTCTGCATTGGTACAATCCTATTTTTCGACAAAAGAACATGAAGTGCAACAGTGTTTGCTCAGACTGATTATCGCAAGGGCAAGACATACTACCCTTCCCATCTATATCCAGCACTCTTTTAAAATCAAGGGACCAATATATAGTACCTGCCCTGAAGCAAAAAAACGCTACCATTGAGTAAAATCTAGAGTTAAAAACAGGGTCGGTTCTCATGACGCCAAAGATCGATGATAAGTCAAAACCATGCTTTTAGGTAATTCATTTTTCAGTCTTGAATTTTCACAATACTCCATAACTATTGCTTTGTACCCTGATCTTGTCTGTTTTAACAATGCTTGAGGGCTCCATAAAAAGGGTAGACAGATCCAAAATAATGAAAGTATCCCAAATATACAATAATCATGGGATTAAAAAGACCCTGTTCTGGTTAATACATTCTCAAATGATGTCCCACCAGAGAGTAGCTGCCAGCCGCGGCCGGCCCAGTTAAGAGCAGTGAGGCGGGGCGTTACAGGGGAGGAAGTCGACAGATGACAGAATAGATATTATTTATTTGTTCAACTATAACTATTCCGTCATCTGTCAACTTCCATGCCCTCCAACCCTGCCCCACCCCACTGTGCTTACTAGTGCCGGCCGCCGCTGGTAGTAGCCAGATTTGACTAAATACTAACCCTCAATAAAAGGGTGACCAAGTGGACCCTGTCTTATATGAATCCTTGCCTCAGTTCAGGGTGGATAATAAAGCTCGATGCTGATGGTGGTAGAAGTAGCAATCTACATAAAAATGATTTTCCTCAGTTTGCATTGAGTAATTATTTTGTAATACCCCATATTCCTGCTCCGTGCGTGGTATCACTAACACATTCAGCATTGTACAACTTTGGGGTTGGGTGAGCTGTCCCTTCAATACCAGATCTTGTAAGATTAGAAAGTGCTCCAACAGTTCTACAAAGTTTGAGAGTGGAATTATTAATTTACGGGTGCTTGGATCCCGAAGAGCTTAAATTCAAACCTAAATAACAAAACCTATCAACGCTCAACAGTGCTTGGCTCTTAATTATAATCGTATTAAGTCTTTTTTCCCTGGACCACAGGACATAATACTTGATTTGGTATAATTAGTAGTTAAATCAAGATCCTGCATCAAAACAACCAAATGATCCACTAGTCCCCTCAATGCAGTTGGTGTGAGGGCTTTAAGAATGGCATCATCAGATATAATAAAGCAATCACCAGATTGCTGGTCATTTTTAGGGTGTCCACTTCAACTGAAACTACTTGGTTGGATAGATTATTAATATAAAGACTAAACAGCCGGGGTATCAATATACAACCCTGCCATACTCCCCTCTTCAGTTGAGCCAACGTTAAAAGTTTGCCAAAAACATTTAATGGAACCCTAGCTGATAAATCTGCATGCAGTGAAGAAAGAAAGTTCACTATAGAATGTTCCACTCCTAAATCCAACAACATTATCCCCAGTCTGGTACTATTATCAGATTCAAATGCAGTGAATACATTTATGAAGGCCAAATATATAGCTGACCACCTAGCATAGATATACTTACTAATAATCAAGTGTAGATTTATTCACTTCTCATTTGTTCCTAAATTGGGCCTAAATCCAAATTGAAGAGGTGAGAGGACACTATTGTCACCTGTCCACTTAACTTGGTGATTGTATATCACTCTACCTATGATTTGAAGAGTGCTATAAGAGATATTTGGCAGTAATACTTAGGGGACATATGATCACCATGTTTAAAAATGGGCACTATCGTTGATAATCCCCAAGATTGGGGGATATAAGAAGCTAAACACTGATTAAAACATTGACGATCAAAGGGCTCTATAGGTCAGGCAACCATTTCAACAGGTCGATGGGGATGCCTTCTGGCCCTGGGGCCTTCCATCCTGTGCCATACTGTATGGCCAAATCCGCTTCCTGCGTAGATACAAGAGGAGGCTGGAAATTCTGTAATCTTGAATGTAATAGGGCAGACAAAGTTGGATCTTCCTCAGTATAATAAATAGGAATACAATGAGATACTGAATCTGTCCCAGAAATACTATTGAGCATCAGGGGGTTGGGGGAAGAAGTCCTAGTTTTTATCCATTTCACAAGAGCTCACAAATGCATGCTATCCTTCCCAGATACTGCACATTTCAATAATTCCCAGTCCCTTTTATATAGTTCCTTCTTATTATTTAAGAGAGCAACTTAATATTGGTGTCACACCTGTTGGATCTCAGAAGCTACCCAGGGGCAGACGGTTGACTCCAAGTGAAAGAGTGGGACAAGTATTCAGACTACCGTTTCTCTGAAGCAGCAAGGAGGAACAATGATGTTGTATTTGAGAGCAAGGGGGTTGTAAAAATATCTTAAAGGAACCAAAACAATAGAGCTTCTGAACAGGATGCTACAATCCCAATTAAGTAGCATTTGGTGCACCAGTCTTGGGTACCTAAAATTCACCACAATATAATTGCCATAAATATGTGGGAGATTTGGTTCCACCCATGCATATCTCAGGGCGATCAGAATGTCTCCTGCATTGGAAAAGATAGCCCCCTAGTACGAGCTAACCAGTCCAGTGTTTTATTGAATAATTCTTCATAAGATTCTTGCTGGTCTTTTTCAGTGAAGGAACACCCGTCATTACAAACACATAAGGAAAAGCAGCGGGGGAAGTGATATAACTGGCTGAATTATAAAGGACTGTAAAATATTACTGTTGTGTTAGCTCACCTTCTGCAAAGCATTAACTGATGTCCCATAACAGCCTGCATCCCTTCTACATAATATAAAAACTTGGCTTATCTGAACCTGACCCACAGAGGTACCAATGGGAGCAGGTGGTACAGACATAAGTGCACTACCGACCTCCATTGTATTATTATTTCCTGGCATCAAACTAACAGGTCATCATGGATCACTATTAAAAGTATTTGTATATTGCTGTAGATTCTCCACATGACCATATTTCTTTCTACAACAAAGGTACAGCTCTTTGTGTTGTTCATCTAATGATTCAGTGAAGCAGCTATTTTGGATAATTGGTTCTTCAGATACATATTTCTGTGGTGTTCTACTTCCTACTAATACATGTACTGCTACCTATCTGGTACTTAAATAAGGATCTTATTTGGGCAAGACTAGGGAGGCATATGTATGAAGAAAGCATTTTGCGAGACCTTATAGCGAATTTTAGTGATTCGCTATTTAGGACTCCCAAAAGGCAATATATGTAGGATTCGCAATATTAGTTGCGATTCCTACGTATTCCTTAATTGCGAATTGCAAATTGCGATTCATAATTAAGGTATACCTTCCGATTCATTCCTATGGGCCTAGAGGCCCACAGGAATGCATGGGAAGACATTCACAATTTGCGTGTGCCCATTAGGTACTCACAAATTACGAATGAAATTTCAAGGGGGCAAAGGTGTCAAAAGGACACCCTGTTGCAACTTGAAGTTGGTGGTAATTTGCAATTTCTTTAGGCAAAATTGCACAACTTGGGTGCTTCCTGCATTGCATTTAAGGAATTGCTATTTGCGATTCCTTAAATGCATTCGCAAAATAGGGACTCTCAAATTTTGCGATTCCCTTTATTTTGAGGGCTTTTTGGGGTGATACATCCCAAAAGGCTTTTTCCCGTTCACATACAGGCCAATTCTGAGAATCAGCCCGTTTGTGAATGGGAATTAGACTTCATACATATGCCCCTAGAAAACGTCAATTGTTTTTCTCAATGTCCATGCGCTTTTTCAACCTTGCTCCAATGGCAACTGGTCTCTCTCACTCTGAAAAAATGCCATCTACTATTAGTAAATCCTCAACTCCTTCACCTAATTCAAAGATGCAAACTCTTCCCTCTACTCATAAACAAGTCAAGACTCCCCTTCTCCTGTAAAATTGCAATCACCTATTTTACTGGAACGCTTGTTTGATGTATTAATATTGAAAAATTATGGATGTATTCCATGATATTTGTACGCATAACAACAAGCTTGCATCGCTGTTGTCGAATCCATCCAATATGACCTCTTTATCAACCTGAGTCAGAAATATGTGGTCAGGGAGGCCCTGCATCCTAGGCCTGAAGCAACTGATTGACAGATCAAAGGTGGGGGTGGCACGTAACCGTTAGAGAAATGTGAAAACAGGGAAACCCAGCTCGATTCCACAGATAGGCAGTGACACCACAATGGTCTCAGGAGATTGATCCCAATAAAACACATTTGGCCAGAGGGGCACGCATTCCCAAAACACCATAAAGTCAGATGCCACACTAAGTTAGAAACACTCAGTGAATTAGAACACGGCATACACACTTCACACAGTGATCACATGCTCCCCCTGTCGGACATCTGGAAACGTATTCACTGGCCCCTCATTGTGTCCACGCAAGGCTGAGGCCCACCTGTGCTTCATATCAAATGACTAGATGTATGGCCCATGAGTATGGCCCATGAATAGGCCCTTATTTCTGTCTCCAAAAGAATGTAAAATTACTTTATGACGCCTCATGTAATGTATAAAATGACAGATGAAACCAATGTGCTTTGAGACAGTCTTCTAACCACGACTTTGTTGCCTGCTCTCCCAGCCAATGCATTTAGTTAAACCAACTGTTTCTTTTTGCTCAACACCTCTAGTCTTTTTTTTTCCAATGTAAATTCACTTTCAAGCAGCAGATAAAATCAGAGCACCTTGGTGGAGGAAACCAATGCTCGCATTCAACACCTCAATGAGAAGTTGCCTAATATTGAGTGGATGGAACAACATATTAGGGACGTCCATGATGAAACTTGTAAAATCCCTTCATTGGTGAAGGAGGTGGGTCAACTTAATTTTCAGATGGAAGATTTGAAAAATAAGAATAGAAAGAACAGTCTTTGCCTTTATGGTCTTCCGGGAGGCATTGAATGCATAGACGTTTTCCTCTTTTTTACCTTAACAAATTGATTTGCCAACTTCCACAGTCATTAATATCCAATTTGCTTTTAGTCCATGTCCTCAAACGGAGCAACCCCTTAAACCAAGAGGAGTCATTATTTTGTTTCTAGAATTTACTAACCTCTAAAAAATATTAATACTGCAAAATTGCAAAGACAATTATTTTGGTTCGGTAATACACTCTTCCTCACTCAAGATGTCTCTAAAGCTACAGCTAACAGATGAAAGGAACTCCTTGACCTCTGTCTTCTACTGTGAAACATAGGGGTCGGCCCCATCATGCTTTTTCAAGATTACCATCTAGAATAAGACTACCACTTACAAAAATTCTGTGGACCTTAAACATTTTCAGAAATGCTTTTTCTCTGATCACATGGAGACGTCAGCTCCTTCTAAGAGCTAATTTTATATATTTACTGTTTGAGTGACTGCTGGGTTTTTTTCACTTTGTTGTTGTCTTTATGTATTTTGATATTACTTTGGGTGTGTTTCAGTTTTGTTTTGCCTTCATATTGAACTTTAATATGTTTTGTCTTATTGCAGGTTTTTTCTTCATTGTCCTTATTTCTTCAGTTTTGTTGATATATATGCTATCATCATTGCACCATGTTCTCCCCGCTGTGCCATCTTCTCCTTTTGCTATCACCACCCCATCCTTAGTTATGTCCTTCATCAAGGTATGTTTCAGTTGTCAATGTTTTGACATGGGCTGTCTCTTTTATTTGGATTCTGTTCCCTTTCTTCTCCTTCTTCTTTACACTTCCTTATCCATCCTTCTTCATTTGTATTCCTCTTTTTATTGCCTGGATATTGTATGATTCTCTTCCCCTCAACTTCTTTTAAAATATTCTTTTGCACTGCAACTATTGAAGCTATCATAAATTTTCCTTTTATAACTGTTTATAACATTCAGAGAACTCTCATGGAAAGTTAAAGGTTTTATTCTATAAGACAACAGAGAATGATATCACCTTTGGCCAAATATAATCTTGATTTGCTTCTACTTCAACAAACTCACCTCGCAGAATTTGAAGCCTTAAAGCTCAAATAAAGGGCCCAATTCCAATCTCGTTTGGAAAGCATACCTCATGACTCGGGTCCGGAATGCTTTCCGTACGACTTGATTCGGGGGAGTCCGACCAAACGAGTATGATACATTTGAATGCATCCAGATACTATTCGGTCAGACTCCCACTAACTTCAATGGGAGCCTTTGTACCAAGCTCCTACACAGGCTCTCATTGACAAAAGGGGTGGTTGGGAATTATCGTGCACTCTATGGTGGGCACCCCTTGGTGCCTGCCATACTATAGTGTAGTTCCTATTTTCGCAATAGGCTCTGCGCATTGGAATAACATAAACAGCAGTGTAGACGTAGTACTGAGGTCATCTAGGTCTCTATTGACTATGTTAAACTTAATTTAGGTTTGCGCCAGCTAGCTCAGAGGTCACTGGAAACTTTCTTGAATGAATAGGGAGGGACAATTCCCTGGCTCAGACAAGAAGGGATTCAGTTTCCGACAACCGCATAAACATTACAACTTTGCTCCCTCAGAATAAGAGTATATATCTAGAGTCGTGTGAAAACAATAGACAGATATTTCACTTAGTCAGCAGTGCATACTTAGTTTCACCAGAATGCAGAGAAATAGAGAGACAGACGTATTCAATAAAAGGTGTTATTTATTGAGCAGTCTTCCTTCTCATGCAAGATGAATGAATTGCCACAATTGCAATACTTAAAGTAAAGTAAAGTGCGTACAGTAAAAGTCGTATTATGAAATAATACTGTAAAAGCATTGATACGATTCCTTAGCCATATGATACTTTAAAATGGATAAAATATATACATACAGAAATATATTGACTAAAAGGCTCAACTGGTGCTTCTAACTACGCCTACCCCGGTGTAACTGACCTAAGCCTAATACGTGGGAAGGGACAAGTAAGTAGCGATGTTAAGTTAAGTTGGCTAAGATAATTTTGCCAAGAATCTGCATCAAGAATTCTCCTAAGGGTTTAGTCAGCTCCGTACCTTGGTAATAGAATGTGGGAGGTCTGGTATCTCTTTCCTCAGGACTCGATATCCCAGCAACCTGCAAGGGTAGGCTGGATACACCAGAGCTGGATTTTCTCGGCTGGAGAAAAAGACAGCGTCTCTCTCCGTGCGTCAAACAGGAGGGGCGGCTTCCACGGGCACTCGCATCAGCTGGGCTCTTGGGCAAGTAGATGACCGCTCCGCTCCAAACCACTGTGTGTTCGCTTAAGGCAACTGTTGGTATTTTATACCTGAAAGGTGCCGGGTTTGACGTAAGGTTGGACATAAGACGTCACCAAGAACTAACAATTCTTGCAGGACTTCAGGAGTTCTTGTTCAAATCAAAACAAAAGCAGGGGGGGGGGGGTTTCCCGGGCTGCTGGAGGCTTGGTTTGTTTAAAGAACGCGTTGTGCTTTCTAGGAGTCGATGGGAGTAACCATTCTGTGCTTTGGATTGCATGGGCTATTACTGAATATGGAAATGTTCCTCAAATATATAGTATAAAGCAGTTCGCTGACATAATTTCGACACTACTATTATAGAGCTACACAATTATTTTCAAACTAATATTGACAACAAAAATATCGACAACCTATATTTAATTTAAAAAAACACAAATATCGATATCAAAGTATCATCATAAAATACACTGAAATACTCAATATTGGAAAACAAAATTATAAACATGAAAGAAACATAGAACATAATAAAATATCAAAGGTAAAAATATCGACTACATAAATATCATACAAACACTAATATAGCAACATTAATACCATTTTAGAAATTAACTAATCTAATAATAATACCAATATAAAAATTATTCAACACACATACATAATTATAATCAGTATATAAGCAATATTTATACTTATTTGAGAAACCACTCTATATTTTTCTAAATGTCTTTCTTTACAAAAAAATAAATATCATACATAAACACAACTTGAAAATCATACATATTTTATACATATAATAAATGTAATTTCCTAATAAAAATAATACATATATATTACTTAATTAAAGATTATAACCAAATATACCTTTATTGAAAAATAATTCACGTTTTCCGACTGTCAAAACAAATAAAATAGATGCTTTAAAATCCAAATAAATAAAACTATAATCAACAGCACCAATAACAATCTACCAACAATTAAATAAACACTACATAAGACATACAGATTTAGATATAATCTACCATTATAACTGCAACTACCAGAGCAGGCCGGTTTCAACCAGAACGCCAGAATTTTAATTATACACTTTCAACAAGAACTTTTCAAAGTAATTATATTATCTAGTGTATTTCAAAAGTAACCAAAATAAAAGTAAATGCAATTATAAACAAATGAAAAAAATTGTATGTCCTTTCTATACATTATCTCTTCTCCACAGATCTTCCCAACTAAAATCAAACTAACTACAAACCAAATCCAAGCATAACCACTAAATAACATACATACATATACTTTAAATGAAAACTAACACTTTTGAATAAAATACAAACCAATCCCACCCACAAAATATCGACCCCCTATAAAAAAAGTAGTAGTTAACAGAATAAATTATTTCTTTTTTTCTTCAAACAAACCCAACCACCAACACTAAAATAAAACGAAATATTTTACAAAACCCAAAAATATCAATGCACCCATATATATAGATGTAATAATAAATGTTTTTTTAATGTTTAAAAATTGTACATAATACATCTTCAACATTTTCAAAATGCATATTTAATTACAATCCAAAAGTAAAAATGACAGAGGGTGCAAAATGTAGTACTTTACAGAATGAAAAACGTCTACTATGCTATATGGGGTATACATGTAGCCAAGAAAAACAAACAGCTAACTATATGAATTGGAAATTCACCGAACACTATTCCAATGCATGTTATGGGAGGGCAACAACAGGGAAAACTACTGTAATAAATGTTAAAGAGCATAACCACCCCCCATTCGTAACAGAAGTAGAAGTCATAGATGTTTTGGAAACTATTAAGGAAGCTAGTATCAGCTCTCAGAAACCCACAACCGAAATTTTAAAAGATATTCTACACCATGTTCCTGAGCATGTAACTGGCCAGCTACCTGCCATCCCAACTTTAACAATATTAATTAGCAGAACCAAAAATGCTATAACCCATACTCCACCTACCCCTAAAACTTTCAGTGAAGTCCAAATACCACCAGAACTATCAATAACTCACAAAGAACAATTCTTTCTTTATGACAATAAGGGCCTGATTACAATGCCGGTCGGACTTTTTTCTGACCCGCACCGTGACTAGAAGTCTGCAGGTCTGCTGCCCACATTAGGATGCGACCACCATCACGGGGCGGCAATGTGTATACTTTGCATTGCAGTGTGTGCTGACACGCTGCAGTACAAAATATGCTCATTTTAAACATCCCTGCACTATGTGTCAGGCACCATGTGCTGCCTGCCACATGGTGCAGGGATGTTTGGGGGGGCACAATAGGTGCCACCAAGGGTCCATAGCTGAGGGCCGGGGAAAAGGGGGCTGCTTGTGGGGTCTCCAAAGTCATTGTCTGCCTGCCTTTTCATAGCTGGTTAACCGTCATGAAAGTGCCAGTGGGAAGGGACATCCTAATCCCTACGGCGGTGTCTGAGCAAGCATAGCCCCATTGTAGGGAATAGGAGTATGACTGCAGCACTGATGGGATCCTTGATCCTGTCAAACCCGACGGTCTTTCCCCCACTAGCCGAGGTCCGACCACCTGCATTCTAATGTGGCATTTGGATCCAATGGGCTGGATGGCAGTGGGAACGTCCACCATCGGCCTGATGGTTGCGTTCCCACCCCCAGAAAATCATCATGGACTTTGAACAATCAATGATACAAGCCATCCTGAAAATATTTTCCCACACAGCCAAACAAGGGTGCCATTACCATTTTAATCAGAGCATATGAAGACACCTTCAAAAATCTACTTTTTAGCGCACAATATGCAACCAACAGCCATTTTGCATATGAAATTATAACATTTATAGTACTAGCCTACATCCCAGTAACTGAAGTTGCTAATCACTAAAATCTTTTAATCGAAAGTCCTATTATCAAGTCAACAAAAATAAACTAACTCCCCTATTTGACTAGTTAGAGGATTCTAATGTGGTAAGACAGCATAGATCTGGTCGCAGACACCAACCAAAATTCCACATTCCATGGTGGAATGTGCACAACAGTACCCTAGCCCATGAAGCAAAAGCCAACAATGCAGTGGAAGGATGGCATAAATGTCTTCCAATTCACAATGGAAAGAAGTCAACCCACCCTACATAAATTCCTAGAATCTATTCAAAAATAACAAAACTACCAAGTACTAAGGGCCTGATAACGAGTCTGGTGGGCTTGTGACCACCAGACTCATAATCTGGCCATTTGATCTTGGTAGATTTGCGACCGCCAGACACATGGTGGTGCAGGAGTGGACTGCTGGCTGTGCCAGGAAACAGTCGTACCCTGGCAGTGGTGCAGGAGCACCACAATGCATTATGCTGAGCAGGGACTGGCACAATCTCCCTCTGCATATTTTGAGTTCCTGGTCCGCCAACCTTTTCATGGCAGAGCCCCGCCATTTAAAGGCTGGTGGTGCAGGAACTAAGGCCCCATCATGGGGATATAGTCAGGGGGGCACATGTCTGTATTCCCCCCAGTTCCAGCACTACATGGACATCACCATCTTTGCAGTGTTGGAAAGGCCTACCTTACCTTATTACTTTTACAACTCGTAATACGGCCTGCATTCCATGCGTGGGTTTGGCGCAGCAGAGATGGCATTCTGCCGGCACTGCTGCGGCAAACTCGGAATCGGGCTCTTAGACTAGAGCAATCCATTACACAACTGTGCCCTAAACAAACTAGAACAAAGTATGAGCATTTACAATTCAAAGTTAGACTCTATCCAAATACTAAAGGTCTATAATTCTTAGAAACCATAGTAAAATCTATAGTATAAATCCAAATCTTATCTTACAAAAAAAATCAATAAAAATTAAACAGAACAGCAACCTTTCGCAAATTATTTAAAAAATGTTTTACTATATCTGTATTATGTCAAAAATATATATGTAACAAATAATTATTATTTGACATAAAAATATTTGTAATCCTAAAAAAATAATAACTAAATAAATATCCTACAACAAATATAAAATCCCCAAACTAATTAACCAAAATCCTCCAAACACAGAATTAAAACAATTCAAATTATACCTAATTAAAATAGCACAATTAAATAAATAACAATTCCCACCCACAATAAACAAATAAACAGTACTTACAGTTTCCTAGCTGCAGACCTTGATCCAATCAACAGTTAGTAAACAGCAATCCTTGTAAATCCATTTTTGTAGTGTACAACACCCAAACAAAATGGAAAAATACAACCATAAAAAAATTAAGAAAAAAATGCTTTGAGAAAACCTTAAAATAAAGGAACTGTAAAATAATAATTAGTTTATAATAAACTAATACTCATTTCCTTACAAAAATTTAAATAAACGCGACCTCCATCGATCTCCAAATCAGGAGCGAATTCGCCTATTGAAAAGAAAAAACAATACAAATCCCCCTAGCCATACATATACTAATACTTCTAAACAAGACAAATAAAAACTACAAAAAATCAACACACTTATCTACACATAAATAATTTTCTACAACACTAATGGGTGTATGCATCAAAAATCGGTAAAACGACTCCTTATTAGCGAAAAATAAGGAATCACTTGAGGAAATATAAATTTTATGGTCAAGTGATGTTCCCTAGCGTGTACCCCACCGTCTCCATGTACCAGCTTAAAGTGCATGTAACTTCCCTCCTGTGCCAGTTATGAAGACGCAAATACATTTGCGTCCAACGTTAACATGTCCTCTTTCAGACCCACCCTGAATGGGTTGAATAGTCCGTTTCTAAGTATGCCATGCCAACGTCTTTTTGTGGTGTACTTTACATGTTTTTCAGCTCTGGCGAAGTAGGCCCTGAATTCTGCCATCAAGCCTTTTTCCTGCCTCCTGACTCTGAAAGCCTCAGCCCAGGCTGCCTCTGTACTCGTGACCTCTGCCTTACTTCCAGCGCGGCCCACCGCGCTTAGCTCTGCCTGCTGCCTGCCAAGACTGAATTCAACCTTCGAATTATCTGTTCCGCTCCTCGAAAATGCATTCCTGCCTACTAGTTTAAGTAAACATCCCCCCAGCTGCAGAGCAAAAGGGCCCGGCCTCACTGTCTCTATGCAAGTAATTCATAGCCTCTGTTACCATGGTAGGCCCATGCCCCTCGCATTCTCATGTAGACACTTAGGCGCTTATACACGCACTCACAGTCAGTATAGAATAGATTCTGCCCCAGAGACCTTTTCCGTTCAGATAATATGGTTCCCAAACATCAGATATCAGATATGATAGAAGTACGAGTTGATCTGACATGCCAGACTTCTGTCTCTTTCCGCCAGTGTAAATGTCAAGTCCCCTGCACCCTCCAGTTTCCACGTCAATCACACGTCATGCAGCTGCGCGCGCATCCAGGCCTCAGATTTCTGCTGACATTACAAGATTCTGCTTTGTTGCCACCCCTTTGTGACACCTATCTGTGACGCTTCTAGCACACACCTCTATGTTCACGCCTAGTTCACGCCTTCTAATTACGTATCACTACCACGTGGATGCTGTTATCTTGTTTCTCTCAGCTGTTACGCCTACTGTATTGGTTTCTATAATATGAATTAAGTATATAAGCTATGTATTGTCAATAAAATATTGCTCTATCCCTTCCTGAACCCCTGTGGTTGCAGGAACATGATATCCAGTTCTAGAACCATTCCTTTTTAAGGAATAAAACCCCTAAGAACTCTAACACCACGGACTCTGCCTTTTTCTTTCCGATTGAGTTATTATTGATTAAGTACTTACCTGCATAGAAATTAAGACGGTAAATCAAATATTTACCACAATATTTTGGCGCCCGAACAGGGACCCTCCCCCACCCCACGCGCCGGTTGGTGCGTTGCAAGCTCTGTCCCCTGCCATCAGTTAGACGGAAACTACGCGTACTGGCAGGATTTCCTGTATCTCCCTCTGGCCCACGGAGGTGACGAGGCCTGCAATCAGCACCCAGACGAGGCGGTGAGGAGTGCGGAGGATCCCGACCAGAGCCTAGCCGAAAGAAGCAAGGTCCGAGGTGTCAAGAGGCCCACCAGTTTCCGAAGTATCCACGTGTCGAGTCGAGTCCGGTCCAGTCCAGTCGAGTTTTCCGAGGCCTTCTGTTTTCCGTGCTTCCCGGTGAGTACCATTGCTGGGACGTATCTAGACGGGTTTGGGTACACAAGTCCGGTCTGCACTGTTTTAGACAGTGTATCTGTACTGTTTAGCAGTATATCAGTTATTTCAAGTTCTTGCACTGTTCTTAGCAGTGTATCTGTGCTGTTTAGCAGTACATCCAGTATAGGGGGGTAGTCATATATGTCTCAAATGTCTTTCATGTGATTAATGTCGTGGTATGAGTGTGACTGTTTTAATGTGCATTATTGTGTTCTTGTGTAACTAGCTGTATTCAGTATTAAGTAGCAAGGATTGAGCATTCAGTACTAAGTAAACAAGATGCCGTTTTTCAACAAGTTAAAGCAGATAGGAACTAGGAAAGGGATACTCGAGGAAGAAATTCCTATCCCCCCTAGGGACACTCCTGGAAATTTTATGTACCACAAGCATGGCTTAGATGCCATATTGTATCTAGATTTATGGGCCGATTATACTAAGCATCTAGATGAAAGACATAGATGGCCTGTCACCGGTACATGGGATGCTGAGTGCATCATGAAGGTAGAGAAGCACTATGGAAAAAGAAAGCCAGACAATCTCAGAAAGACGCCATAGAGTTTTGGCGTAAGGAATCCCATAAGCGTGCTGAAAAAGCACTCCGTAGAGAAGACAGACTTAAAGAATCAGATAAAGCCCAAGAAAACGAATTAGTTACTGAAGGGATCCGAGTAAAATCAGAGCAAATAGACCGCGCACGAAACAATCTCGTAAATGGCATGTATCTCGCGGCCGAGGGTTCGCCTGAGGCCACTTCAGAAATACCGAAAAATCTGCCGCCACCATTGGTTCCAACTAAAGTAACTCACAGGACCACTAAAGACATATTCCTGAATTCCTATCTAGAGGATGTAGCACCCGCTTACCCCAATCTGCCTGTCCGCGTCCCGCCTACTGACGGTGACGGGGGTGGCAACCCGCCTCCAGACCATATTACGCCACAACTGCAACCAGGTTTCCCCGTTCGACAGCCCATCGTTCCTCCACCTCCACCACTTCCCGCACCTAAATTTAATCTACCGAAACCGCTTCTACCTGATCCTACTAAAAGACAAGTTCAAGTACAGATACAGACTCCACAGAGAGATAATGTCCAAGCTTCCGCCTCAGGAGGTGCGACCGGGGGTTACCGGACCCCGCCACCAACACACAGACTACACCTTAGGGATATGCAGAATCCTTTTATGCTCCAATCACCCCGTCTCCACATACTCAAAGAACCGCTCCAAGTTTGCAGATACGATCCAGTACCCGGTAAAGACGATAGGATGTTTTTAGCATCACTACGCTTACGACATGCTGCAGATTACCTACTGTTATTCTCAGGAATGAAAGAGCACCTAGATAGAATATATCACTTTGTTCAGACTGGGAAAGACCCAGACAGTATTAAGGATGCCATGGCACATCAGAAAGTTGACACTCAAGCATATATATTACGTTTTTTCATAAATTGCCTAATAAGAGAACGAGACAGGCCTAGACAGAACAGGATGAAATGGAGGCACTAAACAAGTGGGGCCAAAATATATCCGAAGGAAAACATGATAAAGGGGGTTGCATAGTCAGTATGTACAAGAGAATAAGAAAAGCAGTGATAGAAATACACGAAAAAGAGAAAGAAAAAGCTTCCGAGGAGGAGGAGGAAGAACCTGAAGAACAAGAAAGGACTACAGACACGATAGCGTATGTAGGTAAGGGAACTTACCTTAGGAAAGGCATTCGTCCAGAAAGCAAGAGAGTTTTTCTCTCTGGCATAACAAAACCGAATTCTCCTGAACATCAGTTCCAAGAGACTGATAAAAGGCTTCGAGAACGAATGGGGTACCATGTACTCAATTCTATGGATGAACAAGAACTAGCCCGGTCAGCAGTATTATGGGCTGACAATCCGAACATATACAATGATGACACAGTAGCGCAGACATTTCTGAACCTTTCCCCAGACGAGCAGAAATTGGCAGGTGTATACATGATTCAGCACCTCCTCACGTTATACAGAAACCAACATTCTGATCCAGGTCCCTTACATGATACATTAGAAGCACTGCTCATGGATAGATGGAAAGGTCTAAGTACCAAGTTAATACAAATAATTCTAGAACAACGACATAGATATAACACTTTCGTAAGCTCCGAATATGTTCCCGCTCCGCCCCAGAAAGAAAAATGTATCATATGGAGCGTCTGCATGGCATTGAAAGTCAGAGCCCCTTACGAGAAGTACATCCAGTTATGGGTGCCGATCATAACTTGAAACGTGTGTATGTACACACGCCTCTGACCAAGTTAGAACTGTTAGAAATGAAGAAACTAGTACCGTGTCATGATAAAGACCCTGAAGGTTTTCACAGAGAACTTAAAGACATGTTACTGATGGGGGATTACACATATGAAGATATCATGAAAATGTTAAAGGTACTGCTGCCCACGGGCATCTACGAGAAACTAAAGGAAAAAGAATGGGAGGTGGGAGAGAAAAAGATTGTATGGGCAGAAATAGAAGACGAGGAGGAAAAACGTGTCCCAGGGCTAGGCCTTGGGGAGAAAACTAAAGCATTACCAGGTTTGATGGTACAGGTTCTGCCAAGATTACTGACAACTAGAAAGGAAGATTGGGACGCAATCTCAGCATGTAAACAGAAACCCGATGAAGATACTAGTGACTTCTATTCAAGATTCGAGAAATGTTTTATTATTAATAGTGGTCTTAAACCAAGTAGCGAGTCGTACCCGCATCTTTTTGTATCGAAGTTAGTGGAGAATTCCCTGTTAGCAGTTAAAAACCGTGTATACAAGGTTGAGAGTACATGGCAAGCGAATACGCCATCACAGATGTTACAGATGTTACAATACCATCAGAACAGAATTAGAGAAGAACAGGATCAGGAACAGAAACGCATGAAAGACACGAAAATGAAAATGTTAGTAGCCCAGTCGGTTCCAGCCGACGGCCAGAGAAAGGGTACGACCCATACAGGTCACGCCACAGCTCCCGTTAAAGGGACATGCAACTATTGCAAGCAGCCAGGCCACCACGTACATGAATGTCCAGTTCTGAAACATAACATAGCAACAGGTAAAACTAAAGAGAGACCACATCCACCAAGACAAGACCAGGCCCAGCAACAGACTTCACAGAACGTACAGCCCATGCAGAATACACAGCCTATGCATGCTTCACCACATGCAGCACAGACAGTAGCGGTATCACAGCCACAGCCCATTGCCGCGACTCAGCAAGTTTCACAACAGATGTACCAGTATGCCCAATCTGCTTACCCCGATTATCAACGATACACATGAAACAGCCTAGAGAGGGAGTTGGGTTTGCCTCTTATTGAAATTCCTGTAGATCAAGAGGGTCCTTATGTACACAGTCAAGTATTGGGAAAAGACAGAAAGTTTTTAATTGACACAGGGGCAAGCCGCACAACAATCAGCCATGACGAAGTCCCAGGGGCACCCCTCTCAGGCTCACAGAATGTTTCCCTTGGTTTTTCAGGACAGCCCATTGTAAATGAGGTATCAGAACCCGTTCCCCTGGCTGTGGGTCCATTATCACGAGTTACAGACCTGTTACTAACAAAATCATGTCCAGAAAATCTGTTAGGAATAAAGACATTGAAGGCTCTAGGAGCCGTAATATGTTGTTCTCCGGAGGGAGTTAGACTCTTTCTGCGAGATTTCAAGGGTCACTATGTATTACGAGAGTTTGATGTCAGATTGAAAAATGTACCAGATCACTTGTGGGCACAAGGCCCAACTGATGTAGGTTGCATGCATATCACACCATACCGTGTTACACTCAAGCCAGGAGTTGTTTTACCCCGAATCAGACAATACAAGTTACCACCCGATGCTGTAGTGGCTTTACTGGAAATCATTGAAGAGCTCATTGCCCAAGGAGTGGTCGTAGAGACCGACTCCAATATCTGTAATTCACCCATCAGTCCGATTCTTAAACGTACTGATCCCAATGCACCGCCAGTATATCGGCTGGTGATTGATTTAAGAGAACTAAATAAATGCATTGTACCACAGTACCCTGTGGTCCCCGATATCTCTTCCCTATTGACTGCTATTGATTCTGAAGCAACGTTCTTTACTGTAATTGACCTCAAGAACGCCTTCTTTAGTGTACCCATTGATCCAGAGAGCCAATACCTCTTCGGATTCAGTTTAAATGGACGAAGTTTCAAATTTTCCCGCGCACCTCAAGGATTCACAGAAAGCCCCAGCATCTATAGCCAAGCACTGAAAAGACAACTAGATTGTATTCAAATGCCAGTTAACACCGCTTTACTGCAATACGTCGATGATCTGCTGATCACCGCACGAAGTGAGCCCGAATGTGAACAAGCATCACTGACAGTGTTACATTTCCTGGCCGACAAGGGACACAAGGTGTCTCCTTCGAAGCTACAATTCTGTGTTCAGCAAGTTGTGTACTTGGGTCACTTGCTGTCCAAAGTGGGGAGACAGCTCACTCCCGATCGCATTCAGTTAATTGTAAATATGCCACAACCCCAAACACAAAAGGAAGTGCGGGCCTTTATAGGCCTCACCTCGTACTGCAGACAATGGATCCCTCAGTATGCATTTCTAGCTAAACCACTCATTCAGTTAACAACACAGGAGGCAGCGACTTCGACTGTCCTCCCTTGGACTCAGGAACACACACAAGCCTTTGAAAAATTAAAGAAAGCCTTATGCCAAGCACCAGTTTTAGCGACACCATGTTACAGCAAACCTTTTACACTTTTTGTTACAGAACGTGATGGTACAGCATTGTCTGTCCTCACTCAAGACCAAGCAGGTTCACACAAGCCTTGCGCTTATTTTTCAAGTACATTGGATTCAGTAGCCCAGGCACTCCCTGCGTGCTTGAAGTCAGTAGCAGCAACAGCTTTAGCAATCAGACAGAGCGACTCAATTGTTTTAGGACATCAGTTAACAGTACAAGTTCCACATTCTGTAGAGGTTCTTTTAAACAGAACCCAGACTCAACACTTGACTATAGCACGACTGACAGGTTATGAATTGACGCTCTTCCAGCCACACATAGAAATCAGACGCTGCAGCATTCTGAACCCCGCAACATTGTTACCTACAATCATGACAGATCCAGCCCCGCATGATTGTATAGAGATCATTAATGCAGTAACAAAGCCTCGACGAGACTTAACCGATGTTCCATTGACAAATCCAGACCTGACACTTTACGTGGATGGTTCATGTATGAGAACAAGTACAGGAGAATTAGTGGCCGCGTATGCAGTGACCACTGAAACTGAAGTTAAAGAAACACATCGTATTGACACACTGTCTGCTCAAGCGGCGGAGCTCATTGTTCTGACCCGAGCTTGTATACTAGCCAAGAACAGAAATGTTAACATATACACTGATTCCCGTTATGCGTTCGGAGTCGTACACGACTTCGGCATGTTATGGCAAGAAAGAGGTTTCTTGACCTCTCATGGTGCCAAGATCCAACACGGTCCCCTCATTCAAGCACTGCTAGAAGCAATACATCTGCCTTCAGGCATATCCGTCATGAAGTGTAAAGCACATACTAAAGTTACAGATTCTGTTTCCCAGGGTAACGACCTGGCAGACCAGACAGCAAAACATACAGCACTGACTCACACCCAGACAACTGACGTGACAAAGACAATAGTACCGACACATTGTATGACAGTCAGGGATCCCACACTAGATGTAATCGATATTCAGACACATGCTACTCCAGATGAAATAAAGAAATGGACTGAACTAGGAGGGATCCAGACAGATCAAGGTTGGATGACGAAGGGAAAATCTACATGGTTTCTCCCTGACTCTATGGTTCAAGTCATAATCAATACAGCACATAGTCCAGCACATCTAGGAGAGAAAGCGATGTTAGACAGTTTACAGAATCTCTGGTGCAATAAACACTTACGAGCAGCAGCAAAACAGAAAGTGCGTACTTGCATGATCTGTTGTCAGTTCAATCCAGGTAAAAGCGTCCCTGTAGAGCAAGGTGGATTCCATCCTCCCGATCACCCTTTTGAAGTCCTCCAGATGGATTATATCCAGATGGACCGTTGTCGAGGATTTAAATATGTCCTCGTAATTGTTTGTGCACTTTCCCGTTGGACCGAAGCATATCCAGTCCCAGATTACACTGCTCCGACCACTGCCAGACAGCTGGTTCGAGAATTCTTCCCGCGATACGGCTTGCCTCGTGTTGTGTACTCAGATAACGGACAGCCATTCTCATCCGAATTAATGAAACAAGTTTCCTTGCTGCTAGGATATCAGTGGAAATTCCATTGTGTCCGACATCCCGAAGCCGCTGGCCTTGTAGAGAGGCATAATCAGACACTAAAGACCCGCCTTGCTAAAATATGTAGAGAGAAAGGGGTCGACTGGATAGTCGCCCTGCCAGTTGCATTATTCTATATGAGGATGGTTGCCCACTCGAGATCAGGACTATCCCCGTATGAAGTGGTCTTTGGCAGACCACCGAATATGTGGGGGATGCCCATGCCTAAGAAGATTACCGATGTTGATTGTAATATGCTGACAGATTACCTTGCCTCCTTGATGTCTGCACTCCAATCACGTCGTTCACAGGTTGCCGCAGCCTTCCCTGACAACACTGATGTAAAGCCGCATGATGTCCGTCCCGGAGACCTGGTCTTAATTAGGAACTTTGACAGGAAAAGTCCGCTGGAGCCCCGCTGGAAAGAGCCGAAGACCGTCCTTCTTACTACGAGGACAGCAATAAAGGTGGAAGGCAGAAAGGGGTGGATACATACGAGTCATATTAAGAAGTGCAACGAACTGAAACCAGACCCAGACTCGTCCACCCCCTCCAAAGACTGCATTGAGCCTAGTGACTTTAAAGTTCCCGAACGAGAGAAAACTCCCCAAGAGGAGTATTAACTGAAACTCCGATCTAGCAAGTCAGACAGTTTAATTGTTTAAGTCCTCCCCTAGGTGAATCGGTTAAATAGTTTCTGACATGTATCTCCTAGATCGAGATAGAGAGAGAGAGAGACAACTCAAGAAACGTACATATTGCAAATCACTCCGTAGTCACTGTATAGTGACATTATTGATTATGTTTTTTCTGAGTCTTCTGATTATTGTTGCTAGTATATTACTTCCCATATACTACCCTATTTTCAAGCGTGAACAATCTGCTTACAATGTTTCTGCTGAACATTCTTTTAGTGAATTACCTCCCCATGAACTTTCTTACAGACTTGCGCTGCGCAACAACACATTCATTAGTATGTTACATCATTCCCATCAGACTAACAATGCTACAAACTGCTGGATATGTGGCCGACTCCCTCCCTACCAGAAATACAAGGGAGTTCTGCCCCTCTTTCCGTACCCGTTCACTCACAATGGCTCCTGTGGTGCATGGTTTAGAATAATTAATTCCTTAGATCCTGATATCGCTGTTTTCAAAGGGAGCTGGGTTTGGGGAAACTTGAACTTAGTTCTGCTTAATGTCTGTTACCCTGACAAGAAGGGACTCCCCACTAGAATAGGAACTGATCTAGAAAATGAAGTATATGGATTAGGTAATTATACAATTAACCTTATGATTCTTACTGTCGAATCCGAAGCTGCACCAGTTCTCCCCGCTATGTCAGTATTACCAGTCACTGGTGATTTATGTGTTAGTAAGAAAGGTTCAGTACACTTAGGTCATAGCAAATGTACTACTGTGGTCGAATTCAGTGATCAAGGCAAATCTTCCTTTAGAGCTACCCGTCATTCCTACTTTGTTTGTGGTCATACCGCATACATACGCTTACCTCCAGACTGGGATGGTACCTGTTACATAGCATTCCTTCTGCCCCCTGTTTTCCTAGCTCCTCCTGATTATCACAGAAATACAAATCTAGTAAAGAATAGACTCCGAAGAGATCTCCCGATTGTCGACTACACAGAAACGGCATGGGAGCAATACACAGATTTTAATAAAGGATTCTTTTTCTTCACAGGCCTCGTCCAAAATAGTAAACTAATACGCAGATTAACTAGAACACTTGAAGCAGTAGTGAATGAAACTGCCTCCGCCTTAGGTAACTTAACAGAGGAGCAGTCTGCTATGCGGATTGTTGTCCTTCAAAATCGTCTTGTTATTGACGTCATCTTGGCAGATAGAGGTGGAGCCTGTAAGGTCATCGGGTCAAGTTGCTGTGTTTTCATTCCAGAAAACGCGCCAACCGTATACAAAGCTATTACACGTCTTCATAAGATTGCAAGTTTGATACATCAGAATCCAGGCACCTGGACTTGGTCCGGTTGGTTCTGGACAACGTTAACCGCTTGGGGATGGAAGATCCTATCCTTCCTAGGTATTGCCCTTGTCATAGTATTCAGTTTCTGCCTGTGCCTACAGTGTGGGCCAGCGATTTGTGGACTGTGTGCCACATCGTGCATTGAACATTCCAGTTTTCTCTCAAAACGTCAAAGAAAGAAAGAAGAACAAATGATGTTACAAGAACAGACTGATCGATTTATGAGGATTGATATATCATGAAGGGTCCGTAGGGAACAAGGAGGGAATGAGGAAATATAAATTTTATGGTCAAGTGATGTTCCCTAGCGTGTACCCCACCGTCTCCATGTACCAGCTTAAAGTGCATGTAACTTCCCTCCTGTGCCAGTTATGAAGACGCAAATACATTTGCGTCCAACGTTAACATGTCCTCTTTCAGACCCACCCTGAATGGGTTGAATAGTCCGTTTCTAAGTATGCCATGCCAACGTCTTTTTGTGGTGTACTTTACACGTTTTTCAGCTCTGGCGAAGTAGGCCCTGAATTCTGCCATCGAGCCTTTTTCCTGCCTCCTGACTCTGAAAGCCTCAGCCCAGGCTGCCTCTGTACTCATGACCTCTGCCTTACTTCCAGCGCGGCCCACCGCGCTTAGCTCAGCCTGCTGCCTGCCAAGACTGAATTCAACCTTCGAATTATCTGTTCCGCTCCTCGAAAATGCATTCCTGCCTACTAGTTTAAGTAAACATCCCCCCAGCTGCAGAGCAAAAGGGCCCGGCCTCACTGTCTCTATGCAATTAATTCATAGCCTCTGTTACCATGGTAGGCCCATGCCCCTCACATTCTCATGTAGACACTTAGGCGCTTATACACGCACTCACAGTCAGTATAGAAGAGATTCTGCCCCAGAGACCTTTTCCGTTCAGATAATATGGTTCCCAAACATCAGATATCAGATATGATAGAAGTACGAGTTGATCTGACATGCCAGACTTCTGTCTCTTTCCGCCAGTGTAAATGTCAAGTCCCCTGCACCCTCCAGTTTCCACGTCAATCACACGTCATGCAGCTGCGCGCGCATCCAGGCCTCAGATTTCTGCTGACATTACAAGATTCTGCTTTGTTGCCACCCCTTTGTGACACCTATCTGTGACGCTTCTAGCACACACCTCTATGTTCACGCCTAGTTCACGCCTTCTAATTACGTATCACTACCACGTGGATGCTGTTATCTTGTTTCTCTCAGCTGTTACGCCTACTGTATTGGTTTCTATAATATGAATTAAGTATATAAGCTATGTATTGTCAATAAAATATTGCTCTATCCCTTCCTGAACCCCTGTGGTTGCAGGAACATGATATCCAGTTCTAGAACCATTCCTTTTTAAGGAATAAAACCCCTAAGAACTCTAACACCACGGACTCTGCCTTTTTCTTTCCGATTGAGTTATTATTGATTAAGTACTTACCTGCATAGAAATTAAGACGGTAAATCAAATATTTACCACACACTAATAAGGAGTCGCATACCGCGATGCATCAACAGATTCGGTATTAAATACCGAATCGCTAAAAATCGTTAAATAATTCGGAAATCACATTAGCGAGACTCCAAATCAAAGATTAGCAAATACCGAAGTAGCAAATACCGAATCCGTATTTGCGATTTCGGTATTAGCGAATTCGCAAATAAAGAAAAGTCTCATTGGAAGCAGGTTGATGACATCACAACCAGGAAGTAACACAGCCCATGCTTCATTCAGTGCCCTGAGGAGCTCAGAGGAGGAGGCAGAGCACAGGGGCTGAGGAGTGAGACAGTGACAACACAAACCAGCTATTGACCAGACAACCAGGATGGAGAAGGATGCACCCCAGGACAAGGAGACACCCAGGAAGAGAAAGCGAAAGTTTTCGGACAAAGAACTTGAACTGCTCATCGAGGGGGTGAGCAGAAAACACGACAGGCTTTTTGGCAAGCTGTCCCATAAGGTGACAGAGGCAGAGAAGTGCAAAATGTGGCTGTGCATCAAAGAAAGAGTCGATGCTGTAGGAGTCACCCACCGCAGCATTGACGATTTGAAGAAGAGGTGGTATAACCTCAGGAAGAGGGCAAAGGAGAGGATGGCAGATAGGATGAAGGATGCAGCTGGCACAGGAGGGGGAACATCCAGCGTCACACCAAACACAGCCCTCGAAGACCTCGTTGAGGCTACAATTGAGCCAGAAGCTGTTGTGGGGGTCACCCAATTGGACATTTCCGGCGCTGCAGCAGGAGGAGAAGGTAAGATGCATGTCAGCGCAGATATGCAGCGTGTTGTCCTCCCCTGCCCATTTCCCCAGGCCAAACACAGTGCATATGTAGCCGTGCCTAAAGCATATCCCCTCACCAGAGTGTTGCATCATGGGAGTTGTAGTCACATCATGAAAGAATACATATCTGACCCCTAATGTAAATGGAATTAAACCAGCAGCACAGGGCCAAATGTCAGTACAAAATGTCCTTTATGTAGATGAAAGTATGCAAAACAGATACATAATGGCAAATTAATAACAATGCACTGTTTCACACACAGATGCATCACCCCTTGAGTCAGATGACAGCGGACGTCATCTCTGAAACCCCAGTGGTGACCGATGCTGAGACCCCGCAGGGACGTGAACCCACAACACAACCATCACCACCGCCACAATCATCACCTCCAACCCCACCACCACCACCACAACGGACAACCCCACCACCACCAGCACCACGGACAACAACACCACCACCACCACGGCAGACAACTACACAAAGCCGAAGGGCAAATGTCCCCTCCCTGCCGGTGATGGTGAAAGAGCAGAGGACAGCAGCCACAAATGTCCCACAACCAACAGTCGTTACTCCAACCACTCAAGCACCAGCACGTGTCCGAGTCCGACAGCGGGTAAGGCCCCTGGGTAGAGCTGCAGAGAGATCTGATGATCCAACACATGGATACAGAGTGGTAGAGACACGGATGCTGCATGTCCAGCGCCTGCAGGGGAGACACATGAGTGCCATGAACATTAACATCACAAAATTGACAAACATAATTGGCACCAAGACTGACGCAATGCGTGAGATGACCACAGCCGTTGCTGAGGGCAACAGAGGCATCAAACAGTGCCTGCAGGAACTCACACGTGCTGTAATTGCAGGCCAAGAGAGGGAGCACCGGAGGCTTTGGCAGAACATGCACCATTCAAATGCTTCAATTAGGGCCATCACTAAGCTGTGCAACTGCACAGCTGTGCTTTCGCGGAGGTCTGTGTCCCTGCAGGTCGACTTGGGCCATTATTGCGGAGATGTGGCAAAGTCCTTAGAGAGAGTGACTACTGCACTGGAGCATCTGCAGTCTGGGACTTTTAGTGCCAGCAGTGTGGGAGGGGAGGAGGGGAGTGAGGCTGCTTCAAGCATGAGCAGCATCTCTGTTCCAGAGGCCAGCGAGAGGCGGCGCAGTGCACACAGCACCACAGCCACAGAAACACATTGTGGTGATGTGGAGGAGTCACGGGAGAGAAGGCTAGGGGTATGGGGCAAGCACAAATAGCCATGTTCCATTGGCTCCCTGGACATGGTGACGTAACCATGGGCCAACTATACTGCAACTTGATACACCCGTGATGACAATGGCCATCTATCCCATTATTATTTTGATTCTGCTTCATTTTGGCATATCACTCATATGCACCTGACAGGTGCTCATGTGCATTAAAAATTTGCAAACCAGAACATGTTGTGATGGCTCATTCATACCTGTATCAGAAGTGATGTTGTGTGATATATGTCCGCCTCCTTTGTCCCTCAGCTGTGTTAGGCACGTGTGCCTGTTGGTGTTGGGGGGGGTTGCTGTGCACGTAAGTCATCCTCTCCGTCCACCTCTATTGGTATACCCCTTCTTGTGGCAATGTTGTGCAGCATGGCGCAGACTGCTATTATCCGGCAGCAGATAACTGGGTCATATTGCAAGGCTCCTTCTGTCTTGTGTAGTATCCGGAAGCGACTCTTGAGGATGCCAAAGGTTCGCTCTACCACATTTCTGGTGCTGATGTGTGCTGTGTTGTAGCGCTGCTCCTGAGGTGTTGCAGGGTTGAGGTAGGGAGTGAGGAGATATTCACGCAAGGCGTAGGCGCTGTCACCTGCAGGGTGGGGATCAAAGGGTTAGCTGCATGAATGTATTTACATATGTGTGGATGGAGTTAATTTTGAGGCATTTAAATGTACCTAGTAAGTGTCCCTCTCCAAATTCACCGTTTATCAGACGCCTGTGGATGCCACTGTGTCTGAATATGTATGCGTTGTGTGTGCTTCCTGGAAATTGGACTACGATGTCCGTTATGATGTGCTTGGCATTGCACACGACCTGCACATTGATGGATTGGTATGACTTCTGGTTGCGGAAGATGTATTCGTTGGCTGAGGGGGGACAGGTGGGGACATGGGTGCAGTCAACGCATCCTATCACATGTGGAAATTGTGCCACCTGGTTGAACTCCTGTTTGGTGCTGTTCAACTGCTGGGGGGTTGTGGGGAAGGTGATGTGGTGATGTATTAATGTCAGCATGGCATCTAGGAATTTGTGGAAGATGCGTGAAAGTGCGCTTTGCGACACACCTCCAGCTTCTGCTATGATCCCCTGGAAGCTTCCTGACGCCAGCATGTGCAGGCTGCATAGGACCTGGACATGGGCTGGGATGGCATTGGTCCTGCGGGTCTGGTGCTGCAGTAGCGGTTCCAGGTTGGCAATGAGGCGTATGATCATAGCCCGGTTCAACCTGTACTTGTCGTAGATCAGTTCCTCTGTCTGGCCCAGCAATGTGATGCGCACCCTGAAGACTCTATCCTGGATCATCCTCCTGCGCTGTGCAAGGGCGTTGATTCTCCTCCTCCTCCTAATAAGCACGTAAGCAGCTATTTTGGTAGACATAAAGGGTCTCCAGAGGCATATTTGAAGGGATTCAGATTATCTGCACCTGTGTTAACATTTTTTTTCTTCCTTCCAATAACTTCACCTCCAGTTTGTGATTCCCCTTATTTTGCTCATGCAAAATAGCGATTTTGGGCATTTTCAGTATTTGCGAGTTTTGATGCATTTTGTAGCGATTCTTTAAGAGCGATTCGGTATTTGCGGAGGCTGATTTCTCTCTCGGTATTACCGATTGGCTATTTTGCTAATTGGTAAATTACTGCAGCGTTATTTAGCGATTCTTTATTTTTAAAGGGATTTGGGTTGATGCATTGCATTTTCAGGTTTTGCGTTCAGTATCGGCCTGTTTTACTGATTCGCAAATTTACCGGGAGGTATTTTGCTTGATGCCTCTGCCAGTAAGGCGTCTATTAGGATGGCGGGTGGATAGCTGCCGCCAGTCCGTATTGACGGCAGCCATCCGCCCGGATCAAAACCCGGAAAACCTCTGGTCCAATTAGTATCGCAGTCGTGACCGAGGCTGTGTGATTTTCCGCCACCCACTTTTCCGCCGGTTGCAGTCCGCCCGCTTGCTTGGCAGGCGGAGCTGGACCTCTACAATTGTTGCGGATCAGGGCCAAACACCGCCGGCATAATTATGATACTGGCGGTAGCCAGCCTTTCTGCGGCGGTGGAACCGCCATGGACAGGCATGTGGAGTCATATTCCAGGTGTTTGGTGGTATGGGTGCACTGGGGGGGTACCCATGGTACCCCCTTCGTTTTCCTGTGCCAGGTGGCAGGTACTGTGCAGGGCCTGCCACACAGTGCAGGGAGATGCAGGACATGCTCCTTTTAACATCGCAGCGGGGCTGCTGGCAGCAGCGACCGCCGCAATGTTAATGGCCAGAATCCATCCACCGCTGTCGGATTTCGACTGCGGAGCATCCTAATAGGACCGGCAGTTAAGCTGCGGTCCTTGTGGACGGTCTTTTACCGCTACCATGGAGGTTTTCCGCCCGCCATCCAAATAGACCCCTAAATATCACTAAACATATGACGCCTTAACAGTACTACACATAGAGGTGATGTTGTGCGGAAAGCCACCACCTGACACCGTCTCAGACTTGCGGTCGGAGGTTCTAACTGCCGGATTACGAAGCGACTAAACACTGTTCGTCGCATTCCAATTATTCCTATGGAGCTCGTGTTATGCCTGAGAACCCGCCATTACACAGGCTCCTATAAGGAAATGGGGTGTGTGTAAAGCCCTGCACCCTATCGCAGGCACCCCATGGTGCCTGCCACTCAGTGTAGGGTTTTACAGGGGGTACCTTAGGTACCCCCCAACCACCAACCGTAGGCTGTGAGTTTCACTTTCCAACAGCCTTTCCATGTCGGATAGACCTGTGGGCATAGGCTGTTGGAAACCGACATCGTAATCCCGAAGGAGGAAACGCTGTCCATAGGGGGTTACAGTGTGGGTCTGACCGACAGGGATACTCCCCCAGTCGGTCAGAACCAAGTCAGAATGACCAGCCAGTTCCGACACCAAACATCGTAATCAGGTGATCGGACTGTAAACCGACCAAGCCGGTTGGAAGGGCTCCGATGTGGCCAGGGAGATTACAACTGTCGGGTGGAGGCTTTCTGTTCAACAGAATAATAAGCCCAATATTATTACCTATGCACCACACAAAATCCTCAAAAACACAATACACCCCCTGAACAATGCCTAACTACCTCCCCCCACTCTAAATGACCTTAAAAATAATTTAAAATAAACTTAACCTTAACCGATGCATTACAGCTTCCAACCACAAGCTTCTCTCTCCAAAAGTGCCCAAATAATAACAGGGATATAATAAAAAATCCACTTCAACCCAAAAAATTGGCTGCCTAGTTATAATAGGAAAAATACACTATTTCCCAATTAAGTCAATGTGAAACAAGGTTATTATAAAAATGTATGTTTCAAAAATATATTTCATTGTTATTTTTTTTTAAATGTTCTACAAATGTTTTAAAAATGTTATATTATATAGTAATTATTAATATAATATGCATAATCTTTACTTCACATTAAAAATAATTGTGTTAATTTGTTCAAGCAAAATATACACAGCTGTTATGAAGAAATAGTTAAAAGTATCACAAAAAAGGTAATTATGTATAAAAAAAAAGGTCTTTCAAATTATATTTTATTAATACTGTAATTTATTTTCTACTTATATATTAACAAATAATCATTAAAAATATAATATTATTTAATATAAGTTATGCATAAAATAAATACATCGTAATGCATGTTTGAAAACTATATATTGAATAATATTATATGCTACGTATAATTATTTAATATATATTACACATAATGCAAAAATAAGGTAAAAAAATAACAAAATAAACTATGAAATAGTTCAATAATAGATACTATGGGCCAGATTACGATTGTGGCAGTCCAAAGACCACCAGACTCGTGGTGGCAGGACTGTGGCGGTCTTGTGACCACCACATTGCAACTCTAGTGGTCGTGTCGACCTGGGACCAGCGACTTTGGCAGGGAGCCACTGTTCCATGCCAGTGGCGCGGCAGTCAGGAGGCATCTCTCTATTTTGCAGGACCGCCATGGTCCCACCAAGCATATTATGACTTTAATCTCCACCACTGATTTCATGGAGGTCTTTCCTCCATGAAAAAGTGGCAGGGGAGAGGAAAGGAAAGGGTGCCCTGCAGGGCCGCCTTGTGCTTTACACCTTGTGGATGCACACAGGGGGGCACATCATATGACCCCCTGTGTGCATGCACAGAAGTTCCAGCTTGGCATTGGCGTTCGAGTCCATGCCGTGCTAGAATTGTATTTGCTGTTCCCCCAGCGGTGCCTATAAAACAGGCACCATTGTGGGAACGGCAAAGGAAAGGCCTGCCAATTAATAAAAAAGTGATTATAGGGTGGGCGGTCCTTAGGCCTCTTTGGCACACCCGCACCGGCTAAGAGCTAGCGCAAATGCTTCAAAAATATACTAATGTATTTTTTTTTAATACAATAAGATATAAAAATTATTACAAACAAATAATGTAAAAAACCATGTCCTACGTATTATGCTTTTTAATAAATCTACATGTTTGTTGCAAATAAATGTATATACATATTACAAAAACCTAGCTCAATTTCTTAGCTATATAAAAAAAATACTTTACCAAATATATATAATTTTTTATTAATTTAAAATACTAAACAATACACAAAGATAACTTACTACACCCAGGGTAATAAACCTTTAGTCAAAAAAGGTGCTGAGCATTAAACATACATAATTTAATACTCCAAAACTAACCTACCTCCAGTTCAGGAAGGTGCTAGACACTAATCATATATAATTTACTATTCCCACTCCAACCTACCTTAAGACAGAGAAAGTGCTAGACACTAAACATATATAATGTACTATTCCCACTACAACCTACCTTAAATCAAGGAAGGTGCTGGATACAAGACAAACATAATCTACTATTCCCACTCCACACTACATTAAGGGGCTGATTTTGATGACGGGCGGAATTGCTTCACCTCTCTTTTTCCCTTCTTCCCCTTATACAAGTAAATGGTTAAATAATTGTATTACATAAAATACATTTTTAATTTCTTTAGGTACTCTTTGTGCTTCTTATGCTCCCATCACACTGCCATAATTGTTATCTATTTGGCAAAGATTTTTTAGATTGTTATTTGGTTGCTGATGCTACTTGTTTAATAAAGATTATTCAATGTAAAAAAGCAAACATTGATAGCCTTTATAGGGCCATGCTATAGACAAAGGTGTAATTGTTGGGAATTAACTGTTTCTATGAGCTGTTTGCCAACTTTATGACAAAAAATAGGTTCACATTAAAATCAGTGGTGCCATTATAATGTTCCATATAGGTACCCTGAAATAGGCTCAGGTTACATGGGGTTTTCTCCGAAAAGCTTAAGCCTCATTCATTATGAATGAGGATTCTTGGAATCACAGCAGGACAGAAGGCCTACCATTCCCTGCATAAAAACGATGTACATGGGTCAGTCCTTCCGTCATCCCATTCTGACATGACACAGCAAGGTGGGTAAACACTTGGGTATATATATACCATCACTTGCTAACGTAGTCAGTGGAGAAAAGGACTTCCATGCCGACACACTGACGCAAGACGCTGAGGCTCCTGAACTCAGACACTCCAGCTCGCAGTGGTCTAACATCCCCTGCGGAGTGTTTTTCTCGAGACCAAGATGGGGTCCCACAGTCTCTCACTTCAGGTAATTGGGTTGACTTTATCCTAGAGGGATTCTTGGCATTACACTCACATACATGCTAGGTACACTTAGGTACATCTAGATAGGGACGCATTGTAGGAGTACGCATTTTACTACTGTCATGTATTCTATATGCTTGCCTATATCCATTGTTTTAGCACAATGGAAAAAATCAACCATCATTTTACTTTGTTAGTGCTTCTAATCATTTATATCTGTTACTGTCTATTGGTTGTTTCTGCACACCTATTTTACACTAGAATGACACTGGTTCAATAAATGCTTATTGAAAAACATCCCCATCGTTTATTCTGTGTATCTTTCTGAGATGAAATAAGCACGAGTGACTGAGCGAAAAGTAGTACACTGTTTCCACGAGGGATCAGGGTTGTTCGATAGTTGCCAAGAACTATTCTTTCCTTGGTAAGAAAAGTTTCTAGTGGCACTGTGACCTAGCTGCTATTGAGGCAGACTTATCTAGTAGGGGTGTCCAGAATCAGTCTGACTCCAATCCTACAGTACATGTTGTCTAAATGGGCAGATTCTATATGGATTTATATGAACTACACAACACCACATTGCTATTGTGCATGATATATACCAATAAGGGCTTGAAGCATTGCGGATGTTATGGCACCTCAGCTGTTCAAATCAATGTGGCTGTCCTGGTAAATGCTTTGCCCAATGCTCATACCTGTTCACCAAAATTAGGAGAGGTTTTATCACCATTCCTCCAGTGAGCAGATAACACTGCCCTGCTGGATAGAACTGGCCTAGGACTTTAACGTCGATTTTCTGCACTTGATAATAATTTTGTGGTAAACAAGATGTTTTACATTAATAAAAGCAACATAGTAATTTTGGAAGGAAAATAAAAGAAATGTGGAGCACATAAATGGACTACAGATCATGAGGGTAACCTGACACAAGTATCCAGCAGTTTGGCGCCATGAGAAGAGGGGAGGGGGCAACAGCCAGTTTGAAGTCAAAGGCATGTCTCTTAAAATGTGCATTATAAAAAACATTTAAGGACCTATTTGGTCAATTGCTTGCTCCTGAATGTGGGTGAAGCAAATCGTAATACTCCGTAATTAGGATAATACATTTCCAGGAAAATGCAGCAAATGGCTTCATCTAGAACATTGCAGTCTTCAACATGTTTTCACTGAGTCGGATGAGGCTGGAGGTCCACCTTATCTGTCCATGCCTGGCATTAGACCCTGACTTTCTTGTATTTTATTAAAATGGAGGTTATGGCTCTTTGAGAAGCTTGCTTGAAAGGAATTGCTGGAGGCATTGTCTGGTCATAATTCTGACAGTCAAATGTATCTGGAACAATCTTCAACATGATTAGGTCTAAAGAAATCTTGAAACTAAGGGCCTCATTAGCATGGCGGACTGATCCATTCGGAATGGGGAACAGCTGCCTACAAGTCCACGGTCCCACACGCCGAATTATGATGCGACCGCCACCACGGTGGTCAAAATGTTGGTTGCTGTGGTCTGCAGCACCTGCTACAGTACAATGAAATTACATGTTAACTATCATTGCACTGCGTTGGCACCTATGGTGCTGGGATATGTAGAGGGCACAATTGGTGCCCCCCTGGCCCATATCTGAGGCCCAGGGTAAAGGGGGGCCCACTACGGGCCCCCAAGTCCATGTCTGCCTGTTTGGTTAACCGCCGCACATAGACAGGCGGAAAGGGATATCATTATCCCTATGGCGGTGCCTGGCAGGTACTGCCGTCATTCTGTGGAATGCTGGAGGTCTATTGAGCAGTTGGAATCATTCCGACTGTTGGACCCATGGCGGTCGATATTTCAGACCGCCACACATCTGCCCGCCATCTAAAAGTGGTGGGCGGAAAACATGATTGTGATGGCAGTGGGAACGCCACCGACGTGCTGTTGGTGGCTGTCCCACGGTCATCATATTTGGACCCTACGTTTGTCACATACTGCTTTTAAGATGATATTGGGGAGGTATGCAGTGGTCGTGTCAATAGACTACAATTAGATTGGGTTTTTCCATTTAAAAAATACAAGCATTTTATTGGAATTAAATGTGCAAAAGAAGGTTAACAAATATTTGACAGAACTATCTGTCTTGCTAATTAAGTTAAAGGAGAATACGATTCTGACTGTTTTCTTTATGTGAATTGTAGGCTATCAGCACTGGAAACATCTCCTCCTGTCACTGTCAAAGGATCAAACAATCAGCATTTGTAGCAGCACTGTCACCCTTGGGGGTATCTAGGCGCTGGGGAGCAAGGTCTTCATTGATAAGCCAGGTCTTGAAGAAACGGCAGGAAGAGGGAAGAAACCAGCAGAAAAAGGCAAAATAGAGGGCAGAAAAATCAGCAGGCAGAAAAGGCAAAACAGGGGCAGAAAAACGAGCAGAAAAGGCAAAATATAGGGCAGAAAAATGAGCAGAGAAGAAAAAACAGAGAGCAGAAAAACAAGATGAAAAGGCAAGACAGAGGGGCAGAGGACAGAAAAAAAGGAAAAACGGAGGGCAGAAAAACAAGCAGAAAAGGCAAAATGGCTGAAGAGGGCAAAACAGAGGGAAGAAAAATTTGCAAAAAAGGAAAGAAACAAGCACAGGAGGCACAAACAGAAGGCAGCAGCCAGACAAGCAGCCGAGGGTAGCGGACTGCGGGCAAGTGTGTACAGGAGAACTATTGTGGGGGCATCTGGCACAAGGACCTGCTCATTGGGGTCGGGCTGTGACCTCTATTAAGTAGGTCTTGGGGGAGGCCGTGGTGCTGGATGGCTGGAGGAGGGAAATAGCTAGAATAGGGAAGAAAGAAGTAGAAAAAGGCAAAACAAAGGGCAGGAAAACTAGCAGAAAAGGCAAAACAGAGGGCAGAAAAGTGAGTAGAAAAGAGGAAACTGAGTAGAAGAGGACAAAACAGACGGCAGAAAATGCAAAATGGAGGGCAGAAAAGACATAACAGAGGGCAGAAAAACAACAAAGAAAGGCAAAACAGAGGGCAGAAAAACCAGCAGAAAAAGGCAAAACAGAAGGTAGAAAAATGAACACAAAATGCAAAACAGAGCAAGAAATTAGCAGAGGAGGCACTAACAGAGGGCAGCAGGTAGACAGGCAGCAGAGGGTTGCAGAATGCGGGCAAGCTAACCAGGAGAATGTTCACAGCGGGAGCTGGCACTAGGACCTGCTGTGTGACTATAATGAATGGATAATTCTGCATATCCTTTGCCAATACCCTGCTTGAACGCAGGATGTATTAAAAAACCTTGTTAGACATGGCATATACAGCTGTCATCTCTCAAATACAATTGGTTTAATAGCAACAATATTCAGCTATTAAATGGTTTTGTAAAATTCAGGTCAGCAGTTAATAAGTTAGCAGTTTGTCTTCTATCATAGGATCACTGTTGGAAGACATTTCTGAGGGATCCAGGTTGGAGATTCTCTGGGCTGAAAGGGGGTACTGGGCCACAGTATTAACAACTGGGGACTTTCAACCCTGGTGTCCCATGGTCATCATACTGCAGACACTCCAACTGGAAACCAAGTACCCCTTTTTAGGTCGAGCATTTGAGACCTCTTGTATATACTTTAGTATATACTTATATACGTTAGTATATACTTATTAGGGTATGTACTGTGTGGGCTCTGGAGATCAGCCCTAGGACTCGTCTGCTTCTGCTTAGGGACTTTTTCTGTTCAACTGCCTCTATTTAACTGTCTTGATAGAAAACAACTAGTAGAGGTCAGTAAAATACCAGAATTGCTTTCTGCTGAGGGACTTTCTTTGTTTATTTTTCTGGCAACTGCCTCTATTTAACTTTCCTGATAGAAAACAACCAGCAGAGGTCAGTAAAATACCAGAATCAAGAAATTGTCTTCCATGAGCACCTATAGACAATAATATTTTTTTTGAATCCTCTATTTTCAGTGATATGTCCACCGAAGGCCCTGATTTTATATTAAAAACGGAGCTTTGGACTATACCATTTCCTTCTGAATGGCAATATTTCTCTCCATGTGTTCCCATACCTGGCGTGTCATGCAGTTTGGTGCTTACTTTCCCTCCATGTTAAAAAACAGTAGATGTTTCAGCACCCAGGCCAATGTGCTGCATAACTAAATACATATAAGGTCTCAAAGGCGAGACCGATTGCATTGCAAATGCTTGCTTACACAGCTGACTCTCGCGGTAGTGAGGCAGAGCAGTCAGCACCACAACATGCAACACTCAATAAAGCATTGTCTAGCCATTGCTTTATTTATATGAAAAAAGAAGCGTAATTTCCAAAATACGAATATATAAAAACAAATGACAGGTGCAAATGCCTATGGCTACATCCTCTAAAGGGCCTCACACCAACAAGGGAGATACAATAATAAACAAGCGGCACAGGTAAAGTAACCCCATTAATGTTCCAGGAGATATTATACTAGAAAAGAGAGGAAGCAGCCTAATGTGTATGTTGACAGTCAGTTGATAGCACGACTAGTAGGTCCTTATTATATGTGTAATTCGGGTTCTTCATCCAAAAAGCAAATGATCAGCCATTGCGTTTCACCTTAACAAAGGATTACTCAGGACTGCATACATATTGTAGTGTAGTTTCTATATTCCCAATAGGCTCTGCGCATTAGAATAATATATCCTATAGTTTAGATGTAGGACTGAGGTTGACTAGGTCTCTATCGAATGTATTAAACTTAATAGTGAGTGTGCAAGCTAACTCAGAGGTCACTAGAAACTTTCTCGAATACACAAGAAGGGATTAGTTTCTGACAACCGCATAAACATGACAACTTTGTTTCCCAAGAATAAGAATTGTATCTCTAGAGTTGCGAAAACAATAGATAAATATTTCACTCAGTCAACTGTGCATGCTTTGTTTCAAAAGAGGTGCAGAGAACTAGAGAAACGGACGTTTTCAATAAAAGGTTTTATTGAACAGTCTTCTTTCTCATGCAAGTAAAGTGAACTGCTACAATCGTAATGCAGGCTGCAAAGTATAATGCGTACTGCGAGAATAATATTATAAAATAATACTGTAAAAGCATTGTATGGTTTCTAAGCCATATAAAAATACATACATAAATACACAGGCTAAAATACTCAACTAGTGCTTCTAAAATACACCAACCCCAATGTACCTAACCTAAGTCTAGTACGAGGGAGGGAGTAAGTATTGTGTAGCATAGGTTTGGTTTTCTTTGCCAAGAATCTATCCAAGATTTCTCTTAGGTAAGCATGGGCGAATTTTGCGATTTCGCAATCCGTGAATTTGCGGATTTGCGAATTCATAATCTGCAAAATTCGCGAATTTGCGGATTTTTTTATTTTTGCGAGTTCGCGGGTGTTCGCGGGGCACTTTGCGTGTTCGCGGGTGTTCGCGTTTTCGCGGGGGGGGTTGTTTGCTGGTTAATCACTGCCACCCTCTCATTTTTTATGCTCATCTGCCCTCTGTACCACTCGTTTCTGTGCCCTTCTGCCCTCTGCCCCACTTATTTTTTATCCCCTTATGCCCTCTGTCACACTTTTGTGCCCTTCTGCCCTCAGCCCCACTTAGAATGGCGCCGGCAAGCTGCCAGCGCCATTCTAAAATAGCTGCAAATAGCTTCAACAGGAAGCACTAATAGATAAAGTAAAGCAGGTGCTGGAGTTGAAGGTCAAATTAAGTTACACAATCATTAATCACCCCAAGTTTGGGGTGATTAATGATTGTGTAACTGAATTTGAGCAGCACCTGCTTTACTTTATCTATTAGAGCTTCCTGTTGAAGGTGACTTTTGTAACTATTTTAGAATGGTTCTGGCAGCTTGCCGGCGTCATTCTAATAGAGTTACAAAAGTCAGCTTGAACTTTTGACCCAATCCGTTCCGCTCGCGGATTTTGTGGGAAATTCGCGAATCTCGCGGATTGCGAATTTACCAAAAATCTGCAAAATCTGCGAGCGGAACGGATTTTCCGCCAATGCTTACTCTTAGGTTCTAATCATATATACCTTCGTTTAGAATGGAGGAGGTTTGGTATCTCTGTCTCTGGACTCAATTTCCCAACACCCCGCAAGGGGAGCTTGGAAACACTGGAGCTGGATTCTCAGCGAGAGAAAGGACAGCTTCTCGATCAGTGCGTCAGCTGGAGTGTCGGCTTCCTTCGGCACTTGCTGTAGCGAGCTGCGTCGGGCAAGTAGATAATCGAACTGCTCCGAACCACCGTATCTTGCTAGAGCAAGTAAAGGTATATTTATACCTTGAAGGTGCCTAGTTTGACGTAAAGTTGGGCATAATAACGTCAGAAAAGAACCCCTAGGGATAGCAAGGGGAGGTCCCTGACTGCTTGAGCCGATTTTCCAAGAAATCGTTGTGATGTTTTGGTACGGGTGGAAGTAGCCCTGCCTGTATTTGGACTGCATGGGCTATGTCTAAATAAGGATATGATTTCTATGCCTATATTAGGGCAATGTGAATTGTACATATATAAGGGCATGAATCAGGAATTTTCGCTTGGATCCTAAAACACCATTCATGTGACAATTACAAAAAAACATACATTTTAACAATAAAATCACATTACTAAATTAGAACTTAGGAAGACCCCTTTCCAACATATCAACAAGATAACATAACCATAACATCTTATAAATAGAAAACATACATTTAATACAACACCAAACATGCAAATCAGTCTCAAAAGACATTTAAAATGCAGTATCGTCGGTCTTGGGACATAAACATACATATTCAAAGCAGATCATCACATATCCTACACGAAAGAAGCAAACCACAAACAATGTCAAAAATAGAAGAAAGAAAGACTTCCCTAAAAAGTGAAGTTGCATACCCAAAATGAAAGTGAACTATAATCTCTAAAAAGCCTAGGGCTGAGGAGACAAAAAGTGCTCCACAGAAAACCAACAATAAACCCAGATCGTGCATGAAGAGTGTAGAAAGTACAAGATCAGCACAGATTCGCCCCTAGAACCACATTCTTAAAAGAAAAGAAGAAAAACAGCAAGCAGACAAAAATTATGGGAAGGACGTTCATTCTATCTAGTCCTTCTCTAGAGTGTACTGTAACTAAAAGCACCTACAACAAAGCAACCCATTCGGGGTCTTACCAGGTTCATACATCCACTGGTTGCCTCAAAATTCGCACTGTGCAATCACAAAGGAAACTCTCCAATATAATACAAAAATCTAAATCATCCCTTACAAAAAAGAGTCATAAAAAGGTCAATGCCCTAGTCAGAAACTGTTTGTCCTGTAGTCTAAAGTGCCCTCAAAAACCATTAATAATGGGTTCAGGTGCCACCCCCATTTCTCTAAAGTGCCCCAACATACAGGCATACGAACGCAGTTCATTATGGCATTTTTTTAAAGTGGCTGTCAGTCAGTATGCTCCTCCTAAAATTTATAGACATCCTGAAGTCAGACGACGCAATGAACCATGGTCTCATGGTCAATCATTCAATCTAATTTTGCGCATGGGTAAAAGAGTGACAATCAATTAAAAGTCATACAGGCCTCACACGTATCACACCCAAACAGGGCAGTTTTTGCATGCAAACCTAAAGCGTAACAAGCACAGCCAAACCAGCCCTTTCATAATAACCCCATTACAATGAACATTGAAGTACCAGAATAGCCTGCCCCCAAAGATGTCCTAGATCCACACTGTAAATATCACATATGATTCAACGTGCCCCCCAAAAAGAAAATATATATATATATATATAAATATTAGAAAAGGTTCCTGTAATGGCTGGATTTTCTGAGTAGGTGGGATCAGCCCCCAGGGGCCCCTCCAACCCAGCCAGAACGTACTCACCTTCCCTCCTCAGGACCACCTATCCAGGCACCTGGTACCTACCTGAGGATAGGGAACTCGCAATATACAAGCTCATATTATTAAAAACACCACTAAATCTATAGGGATACTAAGAATACTCACTGATTACTAGGGATATCCATACCCTACACCACACTTATTCACATCAGTTGGTCTCGCGGCCACCCTGACCCAGACCGTTCTACCCTAGGGCAGATATGACACACAATCCGGTGTGTCTACACACGGGCCTGCAGAACCCAATGCTCCCTTTTCCAAACTGTTCGCAATCCTGCGAAACTACACGTTAGTTCGACCTCCTAACGCTCTCACTTATTCAAGCCACAATCCAGTGGGTATTAACACTGGTCTCCCACCCAGTGCTGTCACTAACGCCGCATATCAACGACGACCACATTCCTATGAACAATTATTGGGATAATATCTCAGTTGTCTACTCGGGATGAAACTACAATAATAACTTTGAATATAGTTCCAGATTATATAGTGTACTCCCTGCTCTTGGCATCAAAGGTCCACTCACTCCCTCTTTATGTGATCACCACTTACCTGATTGGGATTACTCATCCATTCACGTAGCAACTACCTAGGAGATATATTTACCTTCAGTGAACAAGAATAGGAAATACACACCAGTTTGTTATAAACTGGGGGTTATTTTATTACAACAATATAAACATTTACACAGATCTGACAAAGACTATAGGTAGAACACACCGCTTGAAAGAGAAGGATTACACATAACAGGAACACTCCGCTGAAAGGGAAAAGATTAGACATAAAGTGTAAGTGTAGCTAATGTGATGAAAACAATATCACCTGATTAGTGTGAAGTCTTGTTCTAGCTGTCATCTGGGTTCCTCTCTCGTCTGTGCCTTGGCTCATCTCAGACTCTCTCTCTCTCCTGCACTCTTGGGTACACCTCTGCGCTGATCACTCTGTCTCTGGACTCCTCTCCCCCACACGAACTGTCTCCACCTTCCGTCTTCAATCTTAATGGTTCCTGCCACTCTGATCACCGTTCATTCCACTAGCTTATTCACTCTGTCTCTGCGCCAATGTCCAATTAACTCCATCTGCTCCCATAGGTTAGTCCACGATCTCTCCTCTATCTCTTCTAAAAGGCATTACTTCAGACTCCAGCTATTCACACCTCCTCCTGATAAGCAACTGCTTCTGACTGCTTCCTTCAGTTCCATCTCACTATTCAACTCAGCTCTTCTCCAGCTTGAACCCTCTCTGCTTGACTCCCTCTGCTCGACTCTCTGGCTGACTGACTCTCTGCTTGACTCTCTCCTCGACTGACTGACTCCGCCTCTGCACTTCACAAATATAGAATGCTGTTTCCTCATGGAAAGTTCCAGCCATCAGCCTGCCTCCCACCAGGTCTCTGCATCACCTCGCATCAAGGACACACACCCAGCCGGCCGGCCTTTTGTTGTGTCTTCTACACAGAGAATAATACAGCCTACCGATAAGGGCTGGCCCAGACCGGTTCTCTCCAAGTGAAAAACAGCCTTAACTATAAACTTTGCCTTTGCCCTGAAAAGCCTCTCAGCTTCATCAAGATGGAGTCCCTCTAGCTCTAGGCCTGTAGGCCTGAAAGGGGTGAAATGCTCCTTAGCTCTGTCAGAATACCTACATAAACCATACCAATGTGTCTAATATGTCAAAGCCAATAGGCAATAGACAGGTGAAAGTCAAGAATAAAGGCATATTAAGCAGCTATCCTCTTCTAGATCTGGAAAAAAGGGCTTAAAAGGGCCAACACAGGCTAAGAATACCTATACTAGATGCGAGCAAGATTAATGATCTATATCACTGCTAAATAAAGCCAAAAACTCTGCCATAACAGTTCCTCATAGCAACTCACTATATACTTCATCCATGCGTATATACTCATACAACCAGGGCCGGCGCTAGGCATGGGCAGTGTGGGCAACTGCCCAGGACCTCGCGCTCAGGGGGCCCCCTGCTTCACTGTGAAAGGGCACGCTTTCACAGTTAACCTCCAGGGCCCCCTGCCCCACCAATCAAATTACAAATGCGAAGTGTCTTGACCTTGCTGTCAGGGTGTGATGGCATTCCTGGGTGCACAGGGGTGGGGGGAAGGGACAAACAAAGTAGAGACTGCACCGCAACTGGGCGAGCAATTATGTGTGCTCACAGTGTCAGGGGGGAGGCAACACCTCTGCTAAGTACCGGCCATTGCCTTTCTGCATTTTGTTGCTAGGTGACAGAAGGCCCCCTTTGTTAGCAGAACCAGCCAGACACAGGTAAGGAGAGGTGGGTGAGGGGAGGAGGGAGCAGCCGGATCAACTGGCTCGTGTTTACTTTTATATCCCCTATTTTTTTTATGGGAACGTGTGTGTATGTAGAACTGGTAGTGTTTTACGAAATGCTTCTTTACTGCTTGGAGGCCCACGGGAGGGGGCCCCCTTTCCCTGGGCCTCTAGGCACTAGAGCAAGATCCAGGTGTGGGGCCCCCCTCCTTGTGCCCTGTAGCCATTACTCCCTCTTTCCTTTCTTTGTCCCCCCACCAAAAAAAACATGCTTGCTGGAAAGGTTGTCTTTTTCTGACATTTTTCACTTTAAATGTGCTCCCTTGGGACGGACAGAAATAAAAGGTTAAAATTGAAAAATAACTAAAGCAAGACAGTGTGGATCGAAAAAAGTGGCAACATTGATTTTATTCAAACCCAAAGCACATTAGTGCCACTTTAAAGAGTTTGCCAGTGAAGCGCTACTTTTGTTTTTATGAGATGGGGCAGATGCAGGGTGACAGAGGCAGGGTGACAGACTGAGAGAGACAGACGGAGAGAGACAGAAGGAGAGAGACAGAGGGAGAGAGACAGAGGGAAGGAGAGAGATAAGGAGGGAGAAAGACAGAGGGAGAGAGACAAGGAAGGAGAGAGACAGGGAGGGGAGATAGAGGGAGGGAGGCAGAGGAAGGGAGACAGAGGGAGAGAGAGAAAGAGATGTGGGTATGCTGGTCTGGTGGCTCAGTGGACAAAGGCATCTGCTGCAGGGACCTGTGTGAAAACTCATGGTCACAATTTATTTTGCTTTCCCCCTCTGACCCCACCCTCACCTGTGCGGCCCTCGGCCAAAAACCACACTGTAAATTTGCCCCCCCCCCCCAGAGAAAGTTTGTGAGTTCCCATGCCCTAGATGGTCAGTGACCCGGTCATTGAGGTCACAGGACCCTTGAGCAGGGAGGCTCTAGGGCGGTGGGACCGGTGACATCGCACTGAGCGCTCATTTCGGGTGGGGGCGCCATCCTGCCAACAGTCGGTCCCCCTTTTGTGTGCCTGTCTGTAAGAAATACACAAAAGTCAATTGCCAACTACACTTAGTCATGTGACCCAGGAACAGGCTTCAGGCACCAAATGGTTAGGACAAGGAAATGCCAACTTTCTAAAAGTGGCATTTTCAGAATTGTATCCTAAAATCCTACTTTACCATTGAAGATGTTTTAAAATTATTATTCCCAAGACACCAAACATGACATTTCTACCTAAAGAATGCAAAGCCAAGCCAAGCCAAGTACCTGCTAGTGCAGTAATAGCCATTAAAAAGCAAAGTAGAGAGAGTTTGGTGTCATGCATGCTCCGCAGTCACCATCCTGACTCTGGAAAAGTTTTTTCCCAATTCAAGTTTAGGGAAATTCTTGATTTCACTTACTTCCACCAATTTCAAAGTTCACTAGTTGCCACTGTACTTGACCCCACCCATACCGCCCAGTAAAAATTCAAATGTGCTTACCTTGCATTTTATTTTACAGTGTTTTATATAGCGCAAACTTGACCCAAATCGGGTATCAAAGCGCTTTACATAGCACCAGTTGCGTTACATGAGGAAACATTCATTTTTTTTGTTAGACACGGGTAGATTAGGTGATTTGCCCAGAATGACAGTATGTGCAGCGTCGTTGCCGAGACTCGAACCCAGTTCCCCAGATTCGAGGACCACCATCCTAGCCGTTCATGCCTTCTGCAACTAAGGTCAGATGTTGCTGCCAACCAAAGTAATGTAACATGCTGTATTTTGCCTAGTTTACTTGACCGCATTATGTTCACCCTTTTGGTACCTGTTTGTAAAATAGGTAAGGGTTTAATCTGTTTTTTGAACTAGTAACACAACATTCCATAGTCTGACTAAAAACTTGGAACACTGCTTTCCACATACACAGTGAGTCACCCTCATTAGCCCCAACCCAAAAGCTTGCTAGAGGGGTAGTGCGCTCATCAAAGGCTTTTTGTAATGTCATGCAGGCAGAGGTGCAGTGCCAGTGATGGAACTATGTGGCACTAGTAGTGGAAGTGGGCAGTGTGAGTGGCTACAGTTAGCAGACCAATCCTAGGAAGGTTTGGTCACTAACACTTATTTTATACAAATTAAGCACTGCTTAGACCTTACAATACATTACAAAGGCATTTATAGAACTTGCGGCTGCTCCTGAGGGAGTGTCCAGCGCTAATAGCAGGACTCCATCATCAGATGGAAAGAGATTAAGTATTGAACAGGTGGGTCTTTAGGCATTTCCTAAAGATCCTTTCGGAAGAAGCCCGACAAAGATTAAAAGGCAGCGTATTCCACAGCTTAGCTGTCAGAAAGGTGAACGACCTTCTCCCTCATCTGGCCCTATGGATCCCAGAGATCTGCAGGAGCCTCTAATAATTGTCCCTAAGGGATTTGCTCTGAAGGTAGGGCCTGAGTCTACTTCTTAAGTACCCTGGTAACTTATTTCCAACTGCTCTGTAAGCGAAAATGAGCACCTTGAATTTGATGCGGCTGCTCACAGGGAGCCAGTGAAGATGGTGAAGATGTACCAACACTGATTACCGAATCGTGCAGCAGCATTCTCTTGATCTGCAGTCTTTGCAGAAGGTATACTGGCAGACCCAGGTAAAGACTGTTAGCATAGTGCAATTCAGTAGGGACAGGAGCAAGGACAACAATCTTACGGGTAGTCACAGGTAGCAAATGTAACATCCTTCTCAGAGATTTCAAAGTGGTGAAACAGTTTGCTGAAACTGCTTAGACCTGCGCCTCAAACTATAGGGTTGAGTCGAACTTGACTAAATTTGCTTTACATCTACTTTCAAGATACATTTATTTGAGACCTGTCAATCTGAGGTAATTTAAATGAAGTGGTTTGTATCCATAATAAGCAACCTATATAGATCACTTTCTTGTGCTCCACAGAACAAATGTATATGACATGCTGTTCATATATCACTATAAATATGTTTCTTATGTTTCTCATTACAGTGGCTAGAGAAAATACATTATTTGTTTTCAAATTGCAGAGCTTATTTGCAATATGTTTTCATGAATAACAATGCAGAATGCTTTCACCACCTGGTATGATTGAGCACTTTGATGCAAAGATGGTGTTTCGTGCACAGCTGCTGTGACTATTTACTTTCTCTTAGTAAATGAGCAGTCTCAAACATAGGCTTTTGTTTATATATTAAGTTAAATGGATCTAAGCATTCCTTTTACCTTAGCTAAGAAAGGTGTTCAATATCTAAATGATGACTTACAGAAAATGCAGTCCAAATATATAAAACTGTCTCAGATTCACAAAGTCATCACTATTATAAGTGCAAGCATCTGTGAATATAAACTAGCACTCAATCAAAACTCTTTAGATAGGAGAGAGAGGAGCTTAAAATACTTAACCCAGTTAAGCGCAGAGCGGTTCTGTTATGCTTAGAACAATCCCATGCTGATATTTGCCTCCTACAGGAGATGCATCTCTTACAAAGGGATTGTCATCGTCTCTGAAGTTTCCTCTCCAGTTTTTTTCTTCTAATTCTATCAAGACAGTGGGCGTTGCTATATTGGTGGCCCAGAGGTTTAGGGGTAAAGTTATGCATAAATCAGCAGAGATTAAAGGAATGCTATTGTCCTACAGGTTTTCTTTAGATGACATTACATTTACTGTTGGCTCCAACTATACCCCAATGAAGGTCAGGAGACGTTCTTTCACAGGGCTCTTACTGAGGCTACAGCCACTCAGGACAGCCACATCGTGCTGGGGGGGGGGGGTTGGATTTAGTCTTTGATAATAATTTGGATTGATCGTGTCAGCGGACTTCCCAATCTGGTACCCTCTCTGCAGAGGGATTGTCTTTGGCACAGTTTTCACCCCAGGAGAGGGACTATTCTTATTATTCTAGTGTGAACCAAACGTACGCTCGCCTAGATTATCTGCTTGCATCCACGCCTACACATGCGCTAGCTACTAAGGTGGAGATAGGGGTTGCCTCCCTTTCTGATCATGCCCCAGTGACAGTTATCCTTTCCCTTCCCGCGGCTCAGCACGCGCAGCGGACTTGGCGCCTCAGAGAGACGTTATTACACCACAAGGAGGTGGTTACACGGATACAGTGCGCTATATCAGACTATCTTTCACACATAGCAACACAGACACTACGCTCGTGACACAGTGGGCTGCTCTGAAGGTCGCCATAAGAGGAGAGTTCATAGCAATCTCTGCTGCGGATAATGCTGAACAGCAGTGTAAGCGAGTTGACCTTACCCAGCGGACCAGGGAGCTAGAGCAAATGCACAAGAGAACCAGAGCCCCTAGGGTATGGAGGCAGTTGAAAGCGATTAGGCAACAACTAGCAGCTCTTGATCAAGACAGGGCGGAGTTTGCAGCTTTGCGGTTGCGACATGTATATTACACTTGCGGGGATAGATTTGGGCGCTTACTAGCGCACAAACTGCGTGAAGTAAGGCAGCAGCAGACAGTGCAGGAAATCCTTTGGGGGGACGGTAGGCGTGTCATGGATGACCATGAGATTGCTGGTGCTTTCAGTGACTTTTTGCCGACCACTATTCCGGCAACCCTTCTGGTGACCGGGATGAGGATACCTTTCTGGACTCCGTCCCTCTTCCAGTCCTCACAATGGATCAGGCACATCAGCTTAAGCAAGACATCCGGCCGGAGGAAGTCATCACTGCCATCTCATGCTTTAAAACGGTGAAGACCCCGGGCCAGGCGGCTTTCCTGCGAGATTTTATAAAACATTCTGCACTCAGGTTGCCCCTCTGCTTACGCACCCTTTTAGTTCTTTCTCGGAGCTGGGGGCGATGCCGGGTGACCTCTTGGCGGCCTCCATAGCTGTCATACCTCAGCCAGGAAAGGCTCCACTCAACGTGGATTTCAAATTGTATACGGGGATTTTGGCTGCTCGACGTTTGCCCCATATGGGATACCTTGTCGACCCAGACCAGGCCAGTTTCATCCCAGAACACCAAACCTCTGATAATACTAAAAGGGCCCTACACCTTATTGAAAAGGCTACACGCACAGAAGGGGAGTATATAATGTTGGCTATCGACGCCAAGAAAGTGTTCGATAGGGTCCACTGGCCCTATTTAGAGAAAGTGCTGGGGAAGGTGGGACTGGGGTCGAAGTTCCGTACATTTGTAATGAACTGTTACAAATTCCCAACGGCCACGGTACGAGTCAACGGCTATACATCCCCCCGGTTTGCTATTGGGAGGGTACGAGGCAGGGGTGCCCATTGTCGCCCCTCCTTTTCGCCCTCTACATGGAACTGTTGGTGCAGAAATTGAGGCTTAACCCGCGAGTAGCGGGGATCAAATTCAGGGGATATGTCCATACGATCATCTTATATGCATATGATGTCTTGATCTCATTGTCTCAACCAAAGGACTCTCTTCTACCGGAGGAACTGGAGCTATTCGGTCCTGTTGCCGGGTTCTAGGTTAACATGAGCAAGTTGGTGGCCCTCTATCTGTCCCTAGAGAAACCCACTCGGGCTCTGTTGCAGGGCTCGTTCCCCATCCAGTGGGTGACAGAGGCATTCCCCTATTTGGGGATTCAATTGGCCCCCTCCTTGCTAGATACTGTTAATATCAACTACACCCAGTTGAGACATAAGATAAGCGAACACAGTCTGACTTGGCTCAGTTCACATGGAACGGGAGGAAACCGCGTCTGAAGCTGCGGCTGGCGATGCTTCCTCCCGAAAATGGAGGAATTGGACTACCAGACTTGATGCCATATTTTCAGGCTGCTCAAGTGTGCCTCCTGGTGGAATGGAGTAGATGGGAGTCTGGAAAGCACTGGCTGTTTCAGGACCAGGCTCAGGCTGGCAGGCCCCTGCAAGAAATCCCCTAAACATCAGAGACCCCCTAATCTATACACCTCAACATTATAAGGGTTCCTTTGGAAGTCTCGGACCAGACTAATGTTAGCCATGAACTCACCACCTTTCCGCCTCCTCATAACCCTATCATTGACAATCCTGATTTCACCCCGGGGACGGACTCACCGGCCTATGCGAGATGGAAGCCTGCAGGGTGCCGGTACCTCTTTCATCTGTACATGGCGGAGGGAATCATTCCCTTCTTTCATTTTCAGCAAGAATTCGGACTGCCAGAAGTGGAGAGGCTTCGATAACTGCAAGCACGACACTGGGCGCTAAGTGAGCAGGTAAGCCCTGTGGCAGATAGACGTCTCACACTCTATGAACATTGGTTAATCATGCACAAAGAAGATAAAAAACTAATATCAGACCTCTATACGATGCTTCAGGCCAAATACATACACACCTATAGTGCTGGCAGGGCGCGCTGCGAGAGGGAACTAGGCAGGACACTTAGCCACAAAGACTGGGAGGGAATATATTACAGGGCACGGCATTCTGCATACCACATGGGGCTCACAGTCACACTCACTAAAATTGCGACCTACTGGTACTACACCCCCGAACGTCTCCATGAAATGGATCACACTAGAGATGCAACATGCTGGCGAGGCTGCGGGCAGGTGGGCACACTGGTGCATTTGTTTTGGGATTGCGCGCAGCTCCAAGGGTACTGGAAGCAGATATTAGATGAGGTGGATGCGCACTTTGACACGGAGGTCCCACCTTTCCCATCATACGTCTTGCTGGGGCTACCGAACCCCTTAAGATACCCACTACGCTCCCGCAGAGGTCACTTGATCGCAATTGCGCTGTGCTCAGCGATGCAGAATATACTCGCACACTGGCGAACTGCACACGTTCCTACATTTCACGGGGGCTACATCGCCTTTGGCTAATGCTTGGTATGGAAAAGCTTTCGCTGATGATTGCCGGGGAAGGAGCTAAATATTTAGAGCTATGGCAACCCTTCTTGTCCTTACTGGCCTCGGAATTCCATGAGGTCATTTGCCCTTGATATCTCTGATTATTGTGCCTCTTGGACACGGAGTAGCTGAGGCCCAGCTAAGTTTGGGTTTGGTTGAGGACAGGCGGTGGACATTGAACATGGGTGATGGATGGGCAGGGATACGGTGGTGTTGGGGGTTTCTGGTTATATGTTTTTCTTCCGATTACAGGATTGCGTATACTAGCCCCTTTCGCTAGTTTAGATTTACACCTGTACTGATGGACTCATTGGCCTTCTGATCCTTCGTTTTTGTTTCACCTACAAATGTATTGGCTATATCAGTAATGTGTGATTATCTATTCTAATGTATTTGTAATAACTTTTATTAATAATTGAAAACAATAAATCTTGACTTGACTTAACTTGTGTGATTATCTGTGTGGCAATCCTTCAATAAAAATGATTTAATACTAGATAGGAGAGAGAGAAGATGGATTTCACTGAAAACTTGAAGAAGACTTGATCCCTGTCAGGGGTGCTGAAGCACCCTGAACTTGGCCTCGATGGGACCCTGTGGGTTCAACTCTCCAGGGCCATTAGTGACCCCCCCTACCTTATGCTCTCTGAGGGACAGTAGTTGGATGAACATGCATGGGGGGTGCCATGAAACAAATGGTTTTCCCTGGAACATCTGAGAACTGAGAGGGAAATCGTTATCAAAAGACCACCCCTGACTTGTTCTGTGTCACATGATCCCTTCAAGTGGTCAAAGAAGGCTGAGGGACCTGACGGGTACAGGCAAGAAGTGCACTCTGCCTTTGGGCCCTGGGGCTGCTGCTGGAGAAGACCCCAGTACTAGTTGAAGTGCCAGATACCCAGACAGGAGACAGGTCCTCTGCAAGGGGAGAGAGAGCAGTACAAATCAGGCTCTCAAAAGATTGTGAAACTTAGAGGCCAGGAGGCCCTGCACACTCCTGGTGGCTGGATGTTGCCAAAAGGAACAAAAACCAACTTTCACCTTGCAGCGAATCATTACAGGTTACAATGAGTATTACTGTACGATGGTAAAATTGTAAGCGATTTCAAATGTATACTTTTATTAATGTTGTGTCCCGCCGACAATGTATGTAACTAGAATGATATTATTTTGGGAAATAATAGTATTCCAATCGTCTGAACTCTGAAATTGCATATTCCAGCTGGCTGTGTGAAATGCAGATGATTATTAAACACGTGTCAAAGGTTATATGAAGGTTTTCCATTTTTTAAGGTACTGTACCATTTTGACAGCACAAAACACAATAACTATAATTAGTTTTTCATCTTCATTAGCAGTTACAATAGTAATGACATCTGCCTCAGCAAACAAATGTTTATATTATAAAACACAAGTTGTGGGAATTAACATAATTCTGCTTGCAAAACTTTTAGAACGGTGTCATTAGTGTAACAAAAAAGTTAAACTCTGCAGTTTTCAAATGTAAGAATGTACATGACACTGTAATATAGATGTGCATAGCACAACCATCCAAATTAAAACAGTTTCTAATGAGATGTGCCCATGTCAGCCCATTCTCACTTCTGAGCAGGTAAAGTGTTCTCCTCTGATTCCTCTAAATCTAAGCCCTCTGATGACGGTAATTTGATATAGCAGAAGGTTGAGCAATTGTTTATCATACAATAGAGATTATTCTTCAATAGACTTTCTTAGGCAACATCACATCCTAAAATGTAGACATATCGGCTTTTGGTTCTCAGTAGTCTAAAGGTACCCAAGGAACCATATTATAACTAGAGCCCAGGGGGTACAATGGGAATGTGCTCAAGGTATTACCAAGGGGCTGCAGATGCATGTGGGGCCCTTCAGTACTACAGATCACGCCAACACGAAATGTGCACTTCTGCAAGGTAAACAACCTTTACAACGAAACTTTTACAATGCACTACCATTACGACGCTACTTTTACAACGCAAACCATTACAACGCATTGCGCTGGGGGGCGCTCTAGGATAGAGAATAGGTTTAATTTACTATCCAACACCTTCCCTACTATCCACGGGGACTGGAGTTGGAATAGTAAATTAAACTATTCACTATCCAGCGACCCAAAGCACTATGCGTTGTAAAGGCATGCGTTGTAAAAACCGCGTTGTAAAGGCATGCGTGGTAAAAGCATGCGTTGTAACGTCATACATCCACTGTGCAATCTCAAGGTGGTGAATCCTCATTTGCATGGGGGGATGTAATGAGGAAACATTTTGTCTCTGAACCCCTGCCATAATATAGACGTGGGTGCAGAGGCAAAGGAGCTGTCAAGGGGTGCATTGACTGTGTGAGACAAAGAGGTGGCATACAGTTAGTGCACGCCGAGTTTGCTCTTTGGAGGGGCAGAAATTGAGTTCCAAGAACTACACAAACACCCACCTCCTTTGTAAATGGACGTCTGCAAGTGGTTACCCCCCTTCAAATGCAGGCTAGGTTACCCCTTGCACAGTGAAGGGCTGAAGGGTGGCTTCAAACAGACGTGAGTTTGCAGTGGTGACGGGGCCGCACATTCATTGTGAATTTAAAATGAATAAAAAATATATATTTGTTAAGCTGGCCATGCCTTTAACATCTCCTCTGTTGAATTGTCAATGGCCCCATGCAGGCGCGCAACACCCATTGGGCTCACCGGGCTTCAGCCCCCCCCCCGTCGCCTCCTCTGCCCAGGCTAAGATTACACGCACTGAAATGGTGCAAGATAGCATCCGATCGGAGAATGATTTTTTTATTGCTTTCTGAGAGGCCCAGCAGCCCGAGCCAGCCAGCCTCTGCTTCAGTGAGTGACCTCCTGCCCCCACCTCTTGTTTTCCTTTACGGTGGCGCCGCGAGGTGAAATCCTTGCCTGAAGGCAGGGATTTCACCTAAGCACTTGATCGCTTGTGAGCATGGGGTGTGAAGTGCACAGCAGGGGGAAAGGACTGGCCAGTTAAGGTGATGCTTTTCCTTTGTAAAGGAATTTCTGCTGGCGTCATAGCCCATGGGGTGCTGTCTGTGCACTTGTATAGATGTGTATTTCATACAAGTGCGCAGACAGCAACCCCATGGCTATGATGCCAGCAGGAATTAATTTACAAAGGAAAAGCATCACCTGCACTGGCCATCCCTTTGCCCCTGCTGTCTGTGTACTTGGATGGAATTCACATCCAAGGCGCTGCTCACCAGATAAATGGTGAACAGGGCCATGGATCTTTCTATTTTCGCATCCAAGGGCACCAGGGAAGAAGCAGAGGAGGCCCAGGCAAGGAGAATCCAGGAGCCATTTGACCCCCACCTATCTACTCTGAGACCTTCGAGGGACTGGATGCCAGGACACAGTGCTGCTGATCAGCCAGCCTCCACAGTATAGTATCAGAGGAGCAGGCATCAGTTTTTTATTTATGTAAGTCCCAGTAACTTTAATGCATTTTTCAGTACAGCATTACCTACTGCCTGCATGTCTAGGTTACTTTGAATGTTGTTCTTGACTTACATAAATAGAAACGTCAAAGAGGACAGTCCCCTCCAAATATGCAAATGTAGTGTAAGTTTGTAGTGTTCATTTTTTTTTTTTGTGGTGGTAGTGGGTAATTTTAGAGTTCAGGGTGGGTGTGGGTTTTAGGGTGCCAGTGAGTACTTTTATGGTTCAGGGTGGGTTACGGATTGGGGTGCCAGGGGGTAATTTTAGGGTTCTGAGCGGGTATGGGTTTGGGGGTTCTAGGGGGCAATTTTAGGGTTCAAGGTGAGTATGGGTTTTGGGGTGCCAGGGGACATTTTAGGGTTCAGCGTGGGTATGTGTTTTGGTGTGCCAGGGGTAATTTTTGGGTTCAGGGCAAGTGTGGGTTTTGGGGTGTCAGGGGGCAATTTTAGGGTTCAGGGTGGGTATGGGTTATGGGGTGCCGGGGGAATTTATGGTTCACCATGGGTATGGGTTTTGGGGTGCCAGAGGTAATTTTAGGGTTTAGGGCAGGTGTGGGTTTTCGGATGTCGGGGGGCTATTTTAGGGTTCAGGGTGGGTATGGGGTGCCAGGGGACTTTTTAGGGTTCAGCGTGGGTATGTGTTTTGGTGTGCCAGGGGTAATTTTAGGTTTTAGGGCAAGTGTGGGTTTTGGGGTGTCAGGGGACAATTTTAGGGTTCAGGGTGGGTATGGGTTATGGGGTGCCAGTGGGGAATTTATGGTTCAGGGAGGGTGTGGGTTATGGGTTGGCGGGGGGCATTTATGGTTCAGCATGGGTATGGGGTTTGGGGTGCCAGGGGTAATTTTAAGGTTCAGGGTGGGTGTGGGTTTTGAGGTGCCATGGGATTAATTTTAGGGTTCAGCATGGGTATGTGTTTTATAGTGCCAGGGGTAATTTTAGGGTTTAGGGCAAGTGTGGGTTTGGGATGTCAGGGGTCTATTTTAGGGTTCATGGTGGGTATGGGTTATGGGGTGCCAGATGGAAATTTATGGTTCAGCATGGGTATGGGTTTTGGGGTGCCTGGGGTAATTTTAAGGTTCAGGGTGGGTTTGGGTTTTGGGGGGCAAGGGGGAATTTATGGTTCAGCATGGGTATGGTTTCTGGGGTGCCAGGGGTAATTTAAGGTTCAGGGCGGGTATGGGTTTTGGGGCTCAAGGGGGGTGATTTTAGGGTTCAGGGTGGTATTGGGTTTGGGGGTGCCAGGGGGTAATTTTAGGGTGTGGGGTGGGTATGGGTTTTGGGGTGCCGGGGAGGGATAATTTTAGGGATAGGATGGGTATGGGTTTTGGGGTGCCAGGGGTAATTATAGATTTCAGGGCGGGTATGGGTTTTAGGGTGTGAGGGGGTTAATTTTAGGGTTCAGCGTGGGTATGTGTTTTGGTGTGCCAGGGGTAATTTTACGATTCAGAGTTAGTATGGGTTTTGGGGGGAAATGCATCAAACTAACAAAAATGTGTGCTTTAATTGTTGTCCAGTTTCAAAAGCAGAATTCACCACATTTTTTTCTCAGCTTGACCTGAGCATTAACCGATCCTGATTATCTGCCATTTTAGCTCCGCCCCATTGATTTACATTAGCCACGCCCCTTCATCTGCCATGTTAGCCCCCCGAAATTAAGACCTAGTTGCGCCCCTGGCCCCATGTGTATTGGTAGGATGTCTACTGTTGTCCATATCTGTTACAGCCGCATCTATGGCCTCCTTTAGGCCTGATACATCACAACTAGATAGGATAATGTAGGCATTCCAGTTTTTCAAAGTACACCGATGAATACATTAATCCAATGTGGAAAATATGTTAGAAGCAGCAAAACGACCTCTAGCAAGCATTGCAAGACGTTTACGACTTCCTTCTGTTGTTCGGGTACTTTGAAGGTGTGACCAATTAGTTTGGTACATAAATGCACATGCTAGGGTAAAATACAAGTTACAATCTAATTACGTAGTAACTAAGGGTGTGGCCATTAAGAAAGGTGTTTACGAGATTGTTAAAATATATGTGTTCTAAGGTTGCAAATAACTGAAATATCACAAATGTGATCCCAATGTTCATTGTTTTCAAAAAAGAAAACATGTTCTTTGCTTATGTGCCTGTTCTTAAATTGGCATCTCCGTATACTTCCGTGTGTGAGACTTTACCAAAATGTGTTCACTAGGTTAGCGGATCGGAAAAGGAATGTCATTGGTAATCGTGAGATTGTATGTTTGTTGTAGGTACATCCTGTTATTTATTCAAACCACTTAATTTCCACGATCATGAACACCGGGACACTGCATACATTTCATAAAACTAATTTTAGTTGAAGGCCAGGTGTTTTGTTCTGAATTAATAGATTAGATTCTAGAATGTAAACTAGTTGCTAGGGAGGAATGTTGTTTTGGGTGAGGGTGACAGTTGGACTGTACTTCGGTGCGCATGGGGTCTCTGCAGATGTACCACCTAATAAAGGTTACCCCCTTTACGGCAAATCTACGTAATTATTGAATGAAGACCTGACCTTTACAGCAGGCAAAGAGAGATTCTGTGCTCCCAAATTTTGCTCAAGGGTGTGAGGGATTTGGTAGCTTTGACTTGACCAGTGGTGGAGGTATTTTCCTATTTGCGTTGCTGAGAGAGAGGGTTTTGCTAGAACTTGTGTTTTCCAAGGCAGAGATGGTGTGGTAATCTTCTGCTTGACCTATATCATAGCGTGATTCCCTGCCGTGCTCAACGGCAACAGAAGTCATTGTTGCCCTGGCCCCCCACTTTGCCCAAAAGGCAATGTTACCCACACCCTTCAGATATTCCAGTCCTCCTTCACCCTCATTCTTTTTAGGGCTAGAAAAAATCAAAACAGGGCAGCAAAACAGGCAGCTTTGAGATTCTGTGAGAAAACTTTTAAATGGAAAAAACTTCCCCCACTCTTAGAAAAGGTCTGAGAACAAGAGGGAATAGGTAGCACAGATTTCCGTGGGCCAGCCATCCATACCGGGGGTTTTGCCTCTAACTAACTGCTTGATAGGGTCCGAGAGTTCAGTTACCATGAGCAGAGCCTCTAGTTCAGAATATTGGTCCGGTGTTACTTGTGTGAGGGCCGCCTGTACTAAAAACTGTTGCATTGCCTGTGGTTCACCTAAATCTGGGGCATTGTATAATGACACATAGTATTTATGAAAGGAGTCATTGATCTGTTCTTTTGTATTAACTAGGGTACCATCCAGGGTGTATATTGCAGTGATAGGTGGTTACGTAAGATTGCTCCTCAACAGCCAAGCAAGCGTCCTGCCTGCTTTGTCGCCCTCCGCCTGTCGTCTAGCCGAGTACTGCTAATAATCTAGGGCACACAGTTTATCCAGTGTTACCTTATGTGCTAATCTGGTTTTGGAAAGTGCTTGTAATATGTGCGGGTCCATGGGGGCCATGTGTTCCTGGTGTAGTATGTTGGCTTCTAACTCTTGGATTTCCCTATTTAGTGTCATTCACTGTACACTGCCTGTATGACCTGCCCACGCAAGGCGACCTTCAGGGCGTCTCATTCAATGCCGGCATGTGCGGACTTTCCTTCATTGGTCTAGAAGTATGTGGTTATGGACTGCGGGATGGTGGCATTCAAAGCCGGCCGCATAGTGCTTCCAGAGGGAGTCGCCAAGTCGGTATGCTGGGTCTGGACGCACCCCAAGTCAGTTGAATTTGCTGGGGGCAATGGTCCGAGATTGTGCGAGTTAAATACTCAGTGTGTGCTACATGTATGACGCCGTTTCCATATAGTAAATAGTGTTGATACGTGTGTAAAGGTCATGGAGAGTAGTGTGAGTATACCCGATCTGTAGGATGTTTTGCGCGACAACCATCAAACAATCCCATCTGTAAGGCCCTAGCCATCATAGTGTGTGCAAGCCCAACAGCCTGTGCTGCGGGAATGGAAGGGTGGGAGCGGTCAAGAGTTAAGTCGGGTACACCATTATAGTCAACCCCCCCCAATAAGTGGGAGCCGATGGATCCCTAAGGAGTGCCGGGATTAGTGTCTGAAGGAATGTAGAATGTCCTGAGTTAGGCAGATAGACTGAAACCACAGACAGCGGGCGACCGTCTAGAGAGCCTTCTAGTACCGCATATCGGCCGCGCGTGTGCATTATTTCTATCGGAATACCTGGTGCCACCCAGATCAGGATCCCCATGGCATAGCCTGAATAAGTCGTGCCTATTACCGGGCCCCTCCATCTTTTACTAAGCGACTGCAGTGTTTGTTGTGTTAAATGACTCTCCTGAAGTAGAGCTATGGCAATCTTGTGTCTAGGTAAGTACTGGTGCACTTTTATGTCTCTTGACACAACCAGCCAGGCCGTGCAAGTCAACAATAAGTACTTATTCCCATGCATTTACATCGGTATGAGCTAAAAACGGCAACAGACACTTAAATAACCCGTATAGGGCAATTCTGCATATTAGCGTAGCACACAGGTTATACTGTTAACTGACATTTTGTGGTATACTATATACCAAGCTCCCCCCAGACCGAATTTCCAACGGGCAAGAAGCCATATCCACTTGTATGCATACATAGTGAATAAAGAAAACAAAGAAAAACAGTAATTGACACAACTCAAGATATGTCGGTAACAGTCACTTATCGTGTGTGAGGCGTATGAATACTCGCTCTGTCTCGCCGCCGCCTTCTGACCACCGTAGTAGAGTGTTCATGATCCAGCGCTCAAGGAATGACAAAGACTTACAATCAGCGGTCACCTCCTGCTTGAGTGTAATGTTACATTAGCCTGCTGTACATAGTTCCGGTGAGTCACAGTGCCGTAAATAGTGAACCCAGTTCACGGAGGTCTGCGGCGTCACTTTGGGGCAGTCGCTAAGCATCAACTATTGCTGTGAGTCCGATAAGGAGTATTCCTGTTCCGGAGAAGCCTCCGTTTCGGATTCTGAGCAAAGAGGTGAAGTGGCGGCTCCTTGCTTTTCGGTATGTTTGAGAGCTTTTTCTCTTTCCTGCGCTGCTTGGGACTTGGCGGGTCGTGATCCGCAGAACTGGCTGCTGCGGCCGCGGTGTGTATTCTTCTTACATTGTTGGCGTGGGCCCCCTATGGATTTCAGCTCTGTTCTATTCCACCCAGTTAGAGGCATCTTCGGGAGATTGACAGAAGGCTGTGGTATCTTTATGTTGTATACGCAGCGTGGCCGGGTATTGTAGTGCGCATTTTATCTTGTGGAGGCAGCGTTTAATGTCCATAAAGGATGCCCTGCGGTGCTGTACTGCCAACGTGTAGTTCGGGAATATGTGTAATTCAGCGCTCTCGATTACGCACTGCCACAGGCCTTCGTGACCTGTAGAATGCGGACCCTATCGTGGCAGTGTAAAAGGCGTGCCTGGGAGGAGTGCCTGGTCGATGAGAGCCCCCTGGGACTCTATGGGCTTGCTCCATGGAGAAGAACTTGGAGTGCTTGCCTTGAAGTATGGTGTTCAAAAAACTGATTTCCAGGTACAGCTCCATGTTCTGTCCATCGACGTGTTCTGGCAGGTCCACCAGGAGCACGTTGTTCTGGCGCAATCTGCCTTCCTGGTCGTCAACACGATCTCTGAGGTAGTTCACCTCCTCTGGCAGTGTCTTGATTCGAGCTACTGTGTAAGACATGGAGGGCTTCCCAGAGGAGTGGGAGAGAGCAGCATTTGATTGGACAGAACATTTATTTGAAAGGTTTTATATAGCGCTGGCTAGACCCGGAGGTATCAGAGTGCTTTAAATGTGTGAAAAACAAGATCACATGAGTTCCTCAAACAGCACACAATATAAACAATAAATAAAAACAAATGTACCATTGAAGTCTAATAAAACAGAGGCATAGCAGGAACAGATGCACCTACATAGATAGTGGCTGGTGGGAGAGATTAAAGGCTGAGCTATGGGTGAGGTAGAAATTTTGAGAGAGGAAAGGTGGGGAAGGGCAGATTGGGAGAGGGGGGATGGTCCTGTATGGTGTATGGTGCTGCCGAGAAAGAGTGCAGTGCTTGTTGCACTTCTAGTGACCCCTGAGAGTGTTTTCTCACCTAACATGGCTACCCTATTAAAACGCAATAACATAGCGGTCACCATGCAAGAAGAAGATCCCTCCACAATGATGTGATAGGTTTGGCTAAGAATATTGCTCTATGAGCAAGCAGCAGTATAACTGGTAGATGTATAAGTAAATAGGGCTTCCCAACACAGGATTTCCCCCATCCAAAATGGTTGATATGCCTAGCATGATGACTCAGTGACATATCAGCCTGTTTGCTTTTTCTTCCTCATTTGCATTAGTAACATTCAAAACAAAAAAAATTATTTTGCCCAACCTTCCTTGCACTCCAGATGTGCTGCTCACTGCAGCCTTAGCCTGTGGTCCTAAGTCGCAACAGCTTCTATAGTGGATGGAGAGAGTAAAAAGTGAGCCCATGTGAGCGGAGGATGACTCATGAACACGTATGAGTGTAGTGTGAGGTGTGTAATTGCAGGATGATGTATTCCTAGACACTCCAAGTAGTTCACCTTTTCCTTGGAAGTTGGCAAGTCAGGATTCAGGTGTAATTTAGCTATGATTATCGAAGCTGATCCTGCAACAAAATGTGAGCCTTTCGGAAATGCCCAATCTGGTTTCAGCAGCAATCACAGCACTGAGACCGCTCTGATTGCAGCTGCAGCCAACATCCAAATTATCCTTGATTGAGGAGAAACAGCAGCCCTAATCCTCCTTAACCTCTTGACAGACTTTGATACCATATCCCACCACACACTGATTGAAGGACGGCACCAAATAGGCATCCAAAGGGACACGCTCAGATGGATCACCTCCTTCCTCACCGGAAAGATTTGATTTGGTTTGATTTTAATGTTATAAAGTGCTCGAATGCCATAGGTGTCTTGACACTGCTTCTGAAAAGTGAAAGTACAAAAAATACAAAGAAACAGTGTTAGTTGCTGAAAAGCTGAGATTTTAGTGTTTTCCTAAAAGACCATAGATTAGGACTGAATTTTAGCGTGATAGGGAGCAAGTTCCACAGTTAACCTGTTCCCACGATGAAGCTTATTACACCCCAATGAGCTCTTTGTGTTCTGGTGATCACAAAAAGCTTGGCAGTAGTTGATCTCAAATTCCTAGAATGAGTGTACCAGGTGAAGCGATATTTTAAATAATCTTGACCAACATCATATAGCACCTTGAAAAAAGAAATAATGATTTAAACTTGATCCTTTTTTCAATTGGAAGCAGAGGGTCTGGGTACTGACTTTCACTTCCGAACCCAAGAATATTGTCTGCAGTGTCCAGCTGGGCACCTCCCTCAACCCTACTCTCTTAAACGTAAACATTGCCCCACTGCCCAATATCGTCAGAACTTGTGATGTGAACACAATAACATTTGCAGATGACACTCAACTCATCATCTTCCTCACCAGTGACCCTACCACCACCATGACTAACTTCCACAGATGCGTGACAAGTGTCACGAACTGAAGAACAACTGTCTGAAGCTGAACATGGGCAAGATGGAAGTGTTGCTCTCAACAGCAACCCCAGGTGGCCCCCAGACCTGGGTCCCGCATCCATACCCGCCAATCATAGCAGAAACCTCTGAATCATCACTGACAACAAGCTCAACATGTAGACACAGATCAATGCCGTCACCTCCAACTGCTGCGTCACTATGCGCATGCTATGAAAGATGTTCAAGTGGCTGCTCCTGCACATGGGACACACAGTGACACAGGCCCTCAATCATCACCAGCCGACTAGACTATGGCAACACTCTCTTGTCGCACACCTTCTAAAAGACTTCAAATCATACAGCCAGATTCGTCCTTAACCTCTCCTGATGAACCCACATCACACCCCACCTCAAGCAACTCCACTGGCTCCCTGTATAGAAGAAATGTTAATTCAAGCTGCTGAGCCACACACACAAGGATCTAAACCAAGAACCTGCCTACATTACCCATCTCCTGAACTTCCATCTACCATTAAGAAGATTACGCTCTGCCTCCCTATCACTTGCCCACATGCCCTGCATCCACCGAAGCAGAAGCGGAGGGCTCTTAATTTAATAGATCACAGCAAAGACCTGGAACAGCCTCCCCATGCAGCTCGAGACCATCACCTCTCTCCTGAAATTTTGAAGAAACCTCAAGACCAGGCTGTTAAAAAAGAGTCTCCGGGACCTGGAAGCGACAGGATACCCTAAAAAGCAATTAGTAGAGCTATATAAATCCTGATTGATTGAACTTGTGCACCGTAAAACAAGTAAACATTGTTTTAAACATGGTTTACTTGCTAGACAAAATCTGTTTTACTCTACGCAATTACCCCATTTCACTGTGCCTCCATGTCGTCTATCATCCCTTTTGAGAGTACCTTAAAAAACTCAATTTAGGATGTGCCCTCTACAAAAACTTCACTTTTATTTGTTTTAATAGACTTTAATGTTGCTCCATATGAAAAAAATCTAAGTGGGGTTCACATGACTATTAACGTGCCTCTTGGTTCGCTACTAGCCAGAGCTACTTTAATTATGCGACAGAGGATGAGCTAATTATGCAGCAGTGTTTACTAAATCATGCATCAAGAAAAAGCACATTTTAAGGCATAATGCTGCACATTTTTTATAGTCTTATCCCACTATTTTGTCATTTTTACACATGGTAATACTGTCTCTGAAAGATTTGCACCTTATTCATTTAAATTTAACATCTAAATATAGCATAAAGCAACTGAAATATGACTATTCAATTTTGCGAAGGGCCTGCCAGAGTGCAGGGACACGTATCGCCATGTTTGTTGTACATTTTAATCTGTTTGAGCTGGAAACTTTTCTCATAATCTTCAGATAATGCAGCAGACAAAAGATTATATGGCAAATGCGGTAAATTCAATATTATTCGAATAACACTTGAATCGCATAATTCCAGTGGCCCTGCTAATAGATTCCGCATCACAGGCATGATTGTTTCAAAGTTTACTTTTGGAAACTATAAATTCTGATAGATGTCAGTCAATACAGAAACTCATTTTAGTAAAACGCTCCCAAGTTAAAGAAATATACTTTTTGAAATATGAATCTTTGGCACGTTTTTAAATTAGGAATTATGTACCATACAAGGCTCAGTTCCTATTTTGGAGCTTAGAGGGAAACCAGGTCAAAGGCTGGCAACTTTATATTAATGTGCCTCTTGCCCACATTCGTATGATAAATTAAATCCTTGGGGGCGTGGTTTGGCGCCCTTTAGTATGGCGGCTTCTGCGTGAGGCTCCTGGCACCGGTGAGGCGGACCCCCATTTCTACGATGCTTCGAGCAAATTTCAGAGGATGACTGAGCATATGAACCGCTGAACGACATGATAGGTGGGCGTTTGCAGTTTTTCAACACCACGCAGCAAGCTTTTTCAAGGTAAAACACTCCGACGCGAGTCGCGGCTTTGCAGTCATCATCTTGGCTTTTATTTCCGCATTATGAGCGTTTTGCTGCTTCAACTACGCAGGAAAAAATCTTCAAACTATGCCCTCGTGCCTCTTGGAACTATTACCACTTTTCAGCCCTCATGAGTAGGCATTTAAGTGAACCTGCAGGTCTGGCATTTTCCTTATTTTTGTGAAGTAACTGAGGTGATGAACAAGTGGCCGCCATTTTGAGGAGTCATTTTGAATGCCTCATATTACTCCTTTAGGTGCTTTTGTATTATTTTCTTTTTGAATGCTCTTACTTGTTCTTTCCACATTATTCCCACAACAAGGAGTCATTTCTTCATGTTCTGTCCTAATGGGTTGCATGTTTCTACATGTTTCAATTGCCTTGAATGCAGTTTTACATGATATTTATCAAAGGAGGAAACACACTTTAGATGGAGAATAGCGGCTAGTTTTGCAGCAACAGTTGCAGCTGTCCTTCTACGTTAATGGCTGCAAATAGTCCTTAATTCAGTGAAGGCAACATTACCAATCTAGTTGATTAGTATCTCTCTAAATAACTTTGCCTACTCCATGTTGTGGTGTTCTCTCTCATATCCATCTATCAGTGAATTCTCTTTGAAACCACGTTCAAGATTTTTCGCTTTGTTTATTCTTCATGTCCATGGGCAAAACAAAGGGATATATCCTTAATGCTCCAAAAGTACAGCCCTCTATTATCAAACACTCATTGATTTTCTCACAACTTTCCAAACTGGAAGACTTGGGAGTAGTTGAAGTCGAACAAGCCAATATAACAATGGATTCCTCACAAGGAGCATCAGGAAAATCCAATATAGAACGCTTGACAAAAAGATCCTCCCTCACTACCTAAACAAGTCTCCACAGTCTCAATGGAGCTCTTGTTACTGGAGATAAGGGCGCTCAGACCATTTATGGAGGAGACAAACTCTAAACTACAAATCCTTTCCAATAACTGGTCACAACTGGATACTAGACTTACAGCAGTAGAGCATAATGTTTCTTCCATCAACGAAACTACTAAGACTGTGTCTTTTTTGAACTTTCAGGTTTCAACCCTTCAGAAACAAGTCGAGGACCTTGAAAACCACAATAGAAGGAATAACATGCGTATTTATGGTTTGGCGGAGGGGACTGAAGGAACAGACTCTCTCTTATTCTTCAAATCATTCCTCCCTAAACTTCTGCACTTGCCAGAGGATACTGTACTTAATATACAACGCGCTCCTAGATTAGGATCAGCTCCTACTACAGCCTCTCCTTCGCAAAGACCAATAGGAGTTATTCTATATTTTCTTGAATAAACTGACTTGCTGAAAGTGTTGGCAGCAGCTAGAGCCATCAAGCGGATCTCTTGGTCTGGCTCCACTTTATTCTTTGCACAAGACTATTCCAAGGCTCCAGCTGCCAGACGAAAAACTTTTCTCAATATGAGACCGGACCTTCGCTCCTTGGGTGCTAGGTATGGTCTTTTCACCCATGTCATTTTAAGGTGACATAACAACAGAACAACTACGTATGAAGATCCTGCCCGCTTGCTAAGCTTTATTCATGCGCAAACAATGTCTAATATGGACTCTTCAGGACCCTCTTCATCTCATATTCCAGGAATTGTCTTATTTGATCTCATGAGTTAATATCCTTACGCTGATTGATGCCTTTATGATGTTATCCTCATGCTAATGTTGGTATTCTTTTCTCAAATAGTGATATGGCTCTTGCTATTATGTTTTATTGTTTTCGAGTTCAATGCTTGTCCTCTAATATACCGTTCAATATGTTGCTTTTTGTTTCATAGTTAAGTCCTGTCATGCGTGTTTCTCGTTAATTGCAGGGGTCATGCTGTTTTATATATTTTATTAGTTATACATTTTAGTGCCATCTTTGACAATGCTAACTAATATTGCAAATGTTTGCCTCTTCTATGTTTATGTTTAGTATATAAGCTAGAGCTAATGTTATTGTTTCATTTTTTTTCACTTCCACAGTTGCGTTTATGTTATGGCGTGTTCCCTCCTCGGGCAGGGCCTCTTTGGCGGTCAGCGTTAACCACTCACCCTCCCAGCATTTCATGAGTAAAATTAAAGAGAAAATGGAGATGTTTACATAAATATGTGTATATATGCAATTGTGCACTAAATACTTTCTTTTACAGGCCTGCCTGTATCGCCGCAAGGAGGAGTTAGAGGGTAATCCTAAAGCTTTAAACAACTAGAATGCCTCTATGTTGGACTTGGCACTTTTTGCAGGGTCATCCCTGAATTTGTTGCCTTCCTACTGTACTTTGTCTGACCTGGGAAGTAGGTAGAAATTAGAGTTTAACATGCCTGAACTCAGAATGATAACATGCATCTTTTAGTGAAGTTGGTTTTCACATTTTGTGTTTGAAAATAACACTTTTAGAAAATAGGTATTTTACTGTCTACCTGTCTAAGGCTGCCTCTGCTAGGTTGTGTATTCCTTTTCTGGAGTTTGGGTGACAGGGGCTGGGGAATTCCAGGAGACAGGGTGAGTCCGCACAGGGCTGAATAGACCCATCTGCATGTAGAGTGGGGGAGGGGAGCACCTGAGACCTGAATATGGTTGTGCCATCCTTCCCCAATGCTGGCTCCACCTCCTGTGGTGCGTCTTATGTCCCTGGCCTACACTGTCAAAGGAAGAGAAGGAGTCCTGTAAACAAAGTTCTCCAGGACTGATCAGAACTGGTTTGGACAAGGCACTGACACTCTCTGTCTTCAAATACAAAGGATTTTGGTGTATAGAAGAGGGGACCCAGACCCCAGAACTTTCGATCACATTTGTCTTGATCACTTCTGGGAATCAAGACAAACCTTTGCTAAGGAGAAGAACCGGGAAACTGAAGGAGGAGACTACCCCTATTCTGCATGATGTTGGGGTTGGCCTGCAGTGGTTGCTTCATTGCCAAAGAAAGGAGAAAAAGGACTGAGTGTGCATTCGTCATCTTGAAGAAGATCTCCAAGGGCTTGAACTTGAGCTTGCCTCCTGTCTGAATTCTCAGTGACATAAATCAACAATACCCGCCCTCACAATTTTTTAAAAATGTTTTTGCAAAAATAACCCATTTTTTACTCATGGTTAATTGCTATACATAAATTGCCTTAACAGATTTCTTTATCTAAATTTGCTTCCATTCCACTGACAGTCTCTCGAGAGGGGAAAACACTTGATAACCAATTAATTACAGTCAAGCAGAAATACGTCTAAAAAGACGATTAACATCACAGATTTAGTGTGTGCGTGAAAAAAAATTGTGAAAAATTGTGAAAAAGACAAAATGACCCCTCACGGGCGAACCATCCTGGGGAGAGCTGGCAGGTACTTACCAGGTCAACCGACTGTTCTCACCTCAGGTGGTCACTTTGTCTATAACAGAAAAGCGTGACCAACAAACAAAAAACAACATAGATAGTGTAGGTGCGCAGGGAGCGATGACGAAGTGCACTCTCTGTTAGTGAACAAGATATAATTAAAAATGACAGGCACACCTTTCACTCGATACTTTATTGTTTACTAGGGTTGAACTGTCAAACTAAAAATGTGTATAGGTAGCTATTTATGCACACCCAAATCACATGCCAACATGTTTCAATGCCTGTAATTTTGCGGCCAATTCTTAAGGGCTATACCGATCGTAACAGCACCTTAAGTTGGACACATCCTCCTAAAAATAGACCTAATTTTACTAATCTTGCTCGTACCAGCCTATGAGGGAGCATATATGTCATTGAGCCACACTCGTCTGTGAGCCTTTCTTTAGGATCGTAGTATCAATCGATCTACAGTCAAGGGAGCGCGGCGTCTCGTCCTCCTGGAGGACGAGACGCTGCGCTCCCTTGACTGATTTAAGAGTGGAGGGCTACCCGTTTCCCACAAAAAACCTCTGGGCTCCTTATTGATAGATGAAGTCTCAGTGATACAAGACTTCACCCCTTCTGCTTGCCTGCATTTAGAATGCGGTTTCAGCTGCTGCAGAAGGAACTTGCAACACCGATGCCAGCGTGCGACGCCGTCTTCTGCACCTAAGCCGTGAGCGCTGCTCTGACTTGCACCATAGACCTGACGCCCGCCACCGTGCCCCATCGACGCCAGCAAGTGACTCTGTAATCTTCCCAAAGCTGTGAGCGCTGCTCTGACTTGTGCCGTGGTCCCAAAGCCTGCTGCTGGGCTGAATCGACTCCAAAGCTGACATCGACATCGCGGAGCCGATCCTCAACGTGGGTGACCGAGAATCCTTCGACAGTACGACATTGTAAGGAACCGTGGTTTCGGCGCCATTGTGACGTCACCTTCCAGACGCAGAAAGGAACTGTCACCTCATCTCCCCTGTGCTGCAGTAAGGAACCTCCCCTGGGGTCGTAAGAAGCTGACGCCATGCAGCACCAACGAAGCCGCACTTCCCTGAGGCTGTGAGCTGCCTTTGTTTTTCATCGCTTTTCCAAGGTACTGTTCTTTGGGGGTCTGTTTGACTTCGGGCCCGACGCCGCGCACCGCGTGGTCTGCGCTGTATGTTGAGATTTCTCCTGTCACGACGTAGTGATAACTCAAGTTGGAGTTATCTGTTGCTAGAGACTGATTTTAAGTGAACATCCTATTTTTAAGTACACCTTGATTACAGTATTGTGGATTTTTGTTGTTTGGTCTTGTGTTAAGTCTATATAAAAAAACTTATTTTTATAATACAACCTGTGTGGTGTCCTGTAGCGTTGTCACTGTATTACTGTATGTGTTCACAAATGCTTTACACACTGCCTCTGAGATAAGCCTGCCTGCTCGTGCCAAGCTACCAAGGGGGTGAGCAGGGGTTATTTTAGAAGTGTAGCCCCTTACCCTGACTAAACGCAAGGGTCCCTATTTGGTCAAAGGTACCTACCTCTGCCAACTAGAGACCCCCAAAACTAACACTCCAGATTGTGGATCTTGGAGCCAAAGGCAATTTCCTCAGGTCACTTGGAGTCATTACGGCAGGGCCTGGGTTATGTAACGGCGCTCCTTAATGCCTCAAGGGACAGCTGAAATCCTGAGCAACTGTGGAGACTGGCTGAGGCCTCACTTTGACTTGTCAGGAGCATGACACAAAGTAAAGAGTAGTGTGGCAACCCATTGTAATGAACAAGCTGTAAAGAATCTAACTCAGTTGGTGCTGAAAACACCAACAGGACAGCTCTAGCTTTCTCAGAATGGGTTTCGACCGTTCAAGGAACTCATCGTCGACACCTGGATCGCCCATAAGCTAACCCAACCTGTGTAATCAATAAACTTGCGACATAGTTTATCGACAAAGAGTATCCCTGTTGTTTATTATGTTGCACTCAAGTAACTGTTGTAATTTCAGGGTCCTCACATTGTCAAAGGGCTAGGGGTAGCAACGCTAAGATAAATGTGTTTTTCTAAAGTTCGACCAGGAATGCCAAGACTTGGCCCACGCGAGGCAGCAGGGACACGCTGGCCCAGCGGGAGGCGGGAAGCTCGTGCAGGCTGTCATCTGGCGCTTGAAGGAGGATACAAGATGCGGCTTGTCTTTGAGAGTGACCTAGCTCAGTAACTTTATCTGCCTGACTAGCTGGGAGTATGATGTTGCACCGCTGTAAAATACATTAAGACATCACGGAGCCTGGCATTTGACAGCCCTCCACTGTATATTAAAAGAACATTTTTCACAATTAACCTCTCTCAGTGGAAAATGAATGTTTGCAGTCTTGTTACATCTCGTGCCTGCATTTGAACTCCTATGAGTTACATTAACACCACTGTCAGCTAAAGTAATAACGTCTCCGGGATGTGAGCATGTTAGAAATAATTGCAATCTGTAATACGACACATGGTTGTGTGGGGGGGGGGGTGTTAACGTGGTTTGTACTCCATGTAACGTGATATTATGCAGCACGTAGAAATCAAATGAAAAACTACTCATATATTGTTGATCAAATAGGTGTATTTGGCATACATTCTACTGCAATTTCTTCCGATATGCTGGGGAAATGTGGTGCTGGTAATTTGAAATATGTATTTTAAAAGGGATATCAACTAAATGTGTATATAATTAATATACACATCTTTTAAGTAAGTACATCTGTTCAAAATATGTCTCAGTGGTACCTGAAAGAGACATTGACTGACTTCTGTGGTAGCCTATCGGGTGGGTCACTGAAACAGTAGAAGATATATTCCAGTGAAGTTGCCGTGGTCCATTTTTTCTTATTTAGTGGTTTCTCTTTTTCTTTTATATCCCTCCATAAAAATGTTATATTTGCCAGACAACGGAAGGTACGAGTTTTACATTTTTTTCGTAGTTAAATGCAATATATTTCAATATATTTTTACTAGAGATGTTCTGCCATATACAATTAAATCTTTAATCAAATATGGGATTCTTGGCAGCCGTCGTTAGTACATGAATGCTAAAAAAAAAATCCTTTAAATGTGCCAAGGACATAAGTCGCCACTTCTTCTCATTCTTCGAACCCCCACAATGACGATACAGTCTGTACATTATAAAGGTACAATGAGGGCTTTGCCTTTTGTGCAGACCCTCTTTTATTCCATAAAGTTTCACTGAACTTCGCCAGGTTTTCTGGACATCTTTTGTCACTTTTGAATACCAATTGACACTTGCTCTATTGTCGCCACTCTCCTTATTCCAATGAGAGCTATTTTGTACAATGATCATTTCATTCAATTTGTCAGATCATTAAATAGTCGAGTTTTAGGCATTCCCCAATAAAGAGAGTGTCCATCTTCTCCATTCTTATCAGAATTACGCTCATAATTATTTTCTCTGTGGACAATGTATCACCACACTTCTACACGCCCCTTTCTCATTGTTGCATTTCCCGCGCATGACCATGTCTGCAGATATCATTCTATCTGATGCCCAGTCTCACTTCTGATCATTTTATTCTACACTGACTGATGCTTTATTCTTTTTTGGATTATCAGCCCGCATTAATGCATAATGTTCTGCAGAGATTTCACTTCCTAAGGCCTCTCTCGATTCCATTCATCATTATTTCAAATGGCTGAAATTACTTACCTGGATGAATTTGCATGTTGGGGAGGGTTTCAGATCAAGTCGTCCACAGGCCCACTGAGAATGCTTTTGGTGTGTATGTTTTTGTTATGTGTGGCTTCAACTGGAATTTATATCTGGTTATCCACTGATATGATGTAACAACAGTGGGAAACACAATTGTGTTTCCCACTGTTGTCACATCACCAGAGGAAGCACACACTTCTGCTGTGCTCGACCGCCTCACCCTGGTCGCCATAGACTCCAGCGACTAGTGAAAATGCAGCTGGCTTGCTCATCCCTCTTCTACAAACTCCCCGTGGTTTCCACTGTCCCAAGGGAGGCAGGGGAACATGTATAGTGCTACACCAGCACAGATTGCCTCCTTTCTCTGTGAGCATGGGTCTCTCAGAAGGAAAAATATTCCGTGTAACAGTGACACCACATCTCAGAGCTGCTGTAGACTCTGCATTCTATGCGCGATTGGAGAGCATAGATCTAGACAGAAGGGGTGAGGGGGGCTGGCACAGTGGGTAACGGGATGAGTGGGAGGAGGCCACTTTTTTGAGGGAGCGGGAGGCTGAGGGTAAATGTAGAGGGTAGTAACTGTGAGTGGCAACAGGTCCTTTTTTCACTTTGGGTGGGGTCTTTATTTTTTTTTAATTTAAGTTATTTTATTGAATTTTCACAGAACAAGAGAGAGTACACATACACATACAGTAATACAGTGGTAAAAGGAAACAAGCATTTACAAGCTATTTGGCATTGCTCATGACATTTTTTTTTTTTAAATCATAAATAAATGGCATTGTCATTTACATTGCCAATAGCTTAATCGTTAAATAAATGGCATTGTCATTTACAATGCCAATAGCTTAATCGCTCGCAAATGCATGACCTATTGCATTTACACCCACACAAAGCCACTCACACACACATACAGAGCCACCCACACAGAGCCACCCACAGAGTCATTCACATAGAGCCACCTACACAGAGCCACCCTCACACAATCATTCACATAGAGCCACCTACACAGCCACCCTCACACAGACATAGCCACCCACACATAGAGCCACCTACAAAAAAAGCTATCCACACAGAGCCACCTACCCTTCTCTATACAAATAACTGAATAGCATATCCACCACTCAAATTACTTCATACTTCACTATACTAATTTTCAACACTAATCCGTTATGGGCTCCAGAGTAGCATCCTACTTGCCAGAAAAGCACTTCAACACCTATCAGGGGTAACAGGTGCTACATGAATGCAACCCTTTCTTCCCTTTTCTCCCTGTGCTACCCTTCTCACTCCAAATAACTGATTAATATCCACCACTCAAGTTACTTTCATATTTCACCATACTAATTCAGCACTAATAGTTTATGGGTTTCTGGGGTAGTGTGCTACAACACCCCATCAGGGGTAACAAGTGCTATATACATACAAATCTGTTTTTCCTCTTCTATCCTCCTGCTATCTTTCCGAATCCAAATAACTGACTAACCTATCCACCACTTAATATGTACTTGCATGTTTCACTATACTAATTCAACACAAATCCTCTATGGGTCCAGGAGTAGCATGCTACTCGCCAAAAAAGCACTTTGATGCCCCATTAGGGGTAGTAAGCGCTATAAAAATGCAATTACAATACAATACACTAATTGCAGCAGTGCTCGGAAGTGTAGGTACTCACTAATTGGAGTACCTGTTAGTTTGCTTCTGAGAAGTGCCCATACTCTCCTATTACACAAATTGCAGCAGTGCTGTGAAATGCAGGTACTCACTAATTGGAGTACCCGTTGGTTTGTACTCTCCTATTACACGAATTGCAGCAGTGCTGGGAAGTGCATGTACTCACTAATTGGAGTACCCTTTGGTTTGCACTCTCCTATTACACGAATTGCAGCAGTGCTGGGAAGTTCAGGTACTCACTAATTGGCGACCCGTTGGTTTGCACTCTCCTATTACACGAATTGTATCAGTGCTCGGAAGTGCAGGTACTCACTATTTGGAGTACCCGTTGGTTTGCACTCTCCTATTACACGAATTGCAGCAGTGCTGGGAAGTGCAGGTACTCTCCCTTTCAAATGAAAGAAGAGCAGGTACTCAGTGCCGGACAGTACCTGCCCATTTAAAGCACTGCCCCCATCACATTCTGCAGGTGGGCACCATCATTGTGAATTACGCCACTGGGGGTAGTGTGTGCTTTATTTTGCTGAATGTATTGTCTTGTAAATTATCACCTCATGTTTGTTTTAATGTGGCTTACACTGAGCGCACGCACGCTGGTCCTCCTCCACCCCTTACACCCTCACAACTATGTGTCCCCTTGAATGCGCCCCCCCTCCCCAGTTACCCCGTCTCATCTTGATTACTATATCCCGTCCCGTTCTCTTGTAATTTATCCAGTACATGACACCCCTGCCCGCCCCTATTCGTCCCATCGTTGGTGATAGGGGGTCTGTCCATTCGCCCTGTGCCTGCCGGTGCACGGGGCGCTGTGGGCCTGACTCAGGGGTGGAGGGGGCACGGCGCTGTGACTCACTCACGACTGACTGACTACTACAGGATGGAAGCAGCGGCTCTTAAAGCCATGAGAGCAGTTGAGGGGGCAGTCTATACTGAGCGTGGCTCGGGAGCGGAGAGCTACAGCCCAAGCTCAAGGGAGACACCTCCACCCCCGAGAGGAGACCTTACGTCCAACTCAGAGCGCTGCAGCCCCAGCTCAGGAGAGACACCTCCGCCTGGAGAGCAGAGCCTCCGTCCACCTCAGGAGCACTGCAGCCCCAGCTCAGGAGAAACACCTCCGCCTCGTGAGCAGACCCTACGTCCAGGGCAGGGGACCGCAGCCCCAGCTCAGGGGAGACATCTCCACCACAGGAACAGCGACTCCGTCCAGCGCAGGGCGAGCACTGCAGCCCTAGCTCAGGAGAAACGTCTCCGCCTTGGAAGCAGAGACTCCGTCCAACTTAGGAGCACTGCAGCCCCAGCTCAGGAAAAAAGATACTTGTAGCTCAGTAGCTCCTCCGTCTCGAGAGCAGGGACTCCGTCCAACTCAGGAGCAGTCAGAGCCTACCTCTAACTCCAGAGCTCTGCAGCCCCAGCTCAGGAGAAGCACCTCTAGCTCAGGAGCAGAGCTTCCTTCCATCATCGGAGAGCCACGGCTCCAGCTCAGGGGAGACACCCTCACCCCAGGAGCAGCGCCTCCTCCCCAGGAGCGTAGTAACTCCGCTCTCAGGTATGGGCCCTCCCGGCCACACCGCAACTGCGTCGGCGGAGCGCGGCCTGTGGGCCCAGCCGGGCCCGATGCCGGGGGCTCGAGTGTGCCCCCGAGCCTTCTGCCCTCACCAGCCCCGCATCGCTCTCCTCACCTCCACTCGAGTCTCGGGGGCCGCCGCTCCACCGGTTCTCCTAGGGGCCGCCAAAGGGCACGCGCAGTGCTGGTTCCAACCCTGGTGCACCGAAGGGTCTCTGCCGCAGCTCCTGTGTAGGCCCGGAGCCGGGGCCTCGATTTCTGCTGCTCTCGGCCGGTTCTGCCTCACGTCGCCGGGAGTGTCGCGATGGCCGTCTCTTGCTCCGGCCCTCCTAGGGGTCACCAAAGGCCACGTGTGACGCCTATCCCCTTCCCAGAACTCGTCCGACTACCTTCGTGCTGGAGCAGCCAGCCGCAGGAGCCCTGGCCCAGCCCCCCACCCGCAGCCAATGGTCAGAGGAGGAAGAGGAGGGAACGGGAAGAAGGTGGCAAAGGCAAACAACGGGCCTTATAGGGATTCTGGCAGCCGCCCAGTCTGTGCAAATACGGGGGCTCAATTGGCTCTTTCACCGGGGGGCACGCAGCACAGTGATGCTTCTGTGGTCGGGGGGTGGGGGCCAATACACGCGGCAGCAAGAAAAATGCGAAATGGCGGCCGCAAACATCCGAACAATTTTGGATTCGGGGGCGTGTTTTGGCGTTCTGAGTGACAGATGACGAAACAGGTGGAAAGAACGCCAAAAACACGCCCCGAATCCGAAAGAGATGGGGCTTTATTGGAGTGACGCCTGTCTCCTCCAATGGCTGGCCTCCATTTACGAAGCCAGCCATTGGAGGAGAGAGGCGGGGTCAAGCCCCCATAAATGTACAGGCGGAGAATTGAAATGATGATCACAAGTATTGGTTCGGAAGTCCCATTTCGTTACACTATTGATCACAAGCATATACATCATACTGTAGATTGTAGGTTGAGTAAACCTCATTATACAATTTATTCATAGCTTCAGAACATTATAAAAACAAAGATGAGCCATTTCAACAGATATATTAAGCATTGTGGATGTATTGATTGTGCCTTGGAGCGGTCAAATAACCATGTATAGATTTAGATTGGGTTGGGACTTATTTGGTAACCTTGCACAGAGGGGAATACAATTACAGTAGCCCTTGGGAAAAGGGCAATAGGTGAGGTGCAGGTGTGTCTATTGTGTTTATGTGGATGGCTAAGTACCCATCTGTGAGAGGGAATATTTGGAGAGAGACTGGACCTCTCCCCTGTTGCTGATTTCTCAGGGTTTCATAAACAAACGAATAGGCATCCAATGAATCCCAAATTGTTCTGCGAGGGGAGCTCCATAGGGAAAGTTGTAAAGCTACGTTGGCAGCTCCTCATTCTTGCCACATTCGGAATGATATTGACTTAAAGTTTTTCCAATTATTTAGTATCAGTTTGCAGGCTAGGGTAAGCATAAGGTCTAGTATCTGGCATTCACTGTCATTTTTTAGCTGAGAGTCTAGTGGGCCAAGGAGAATGTACGAGAATTCTTTGGTGGGGATAATGTTAAAGGTGTGTTTAATACAGTCAATGACTTTGTTCCAGTAAGTTTGAAGGATCGGGCACTCGAATAGCATGTGAGATAGGTTGCCTTCGTGTTGTTCACAATTCCATCAGTTGGAAGTTTGGGTGATACCGACTTCAAAGAGCCTAGAGGGTGTCCAGTATGCTCTATTAATAATCATATATTTTGCCTGGGAGAGAACTGGCGATATTATATTTCAGAAAGGCGCTTTGTTGATGGATTCCCAGTCGAAAGCAGTGTTACTTGTGTTTAGTTCTGATTCCCATTTTAGCTGGTTATGGGAGAGATTCGTATTTTGATTAGGCAGAAGGAGCTTGTATAAGCCTGTGACCAACTAGCCGGCTCTGGACAGGTGACCCAGTAAGTTAGAGAGTAACGGTGCTATTGCAGCAAAAGATTTTTTCGCAATCTGCACTTTTAACTGTAGGAATTTGTAAAAGTCTAGATTATTTAGATTGAATTAATTCTGTAGTGAAGAGAACGGCAGCACGGAGGTGTCTTCATAGATGTCTTTTATTAGGTTGATACCGCTATTCGCTCATTCAGGTCAGAAAATTGGAACACCATCAATTTTGAGTTTGAAATTGAAATTAAAATATTTATAAAGCGCACGACTACCGAGCGGTTTCTTGGCGCTAGGGATGCAATCCCGTGGGCAGGACAGGAAGCAGGCCGCTAATGTGAAAAAGCTTGAGAGAAGAGGAATGTCTTGAGAGCTTTTCGGAACTCTAAGTAGTGGGGGGAGGACCTGAGGGTAAGGGGAAGAGTATTCCAAAAGGCGGGGGCAAGGGTAGAGAATTTCATGCCTCCCGATTTCTTCTTCCTAAAACGAGGAACAGAAAGAAGGGATTGGGAGGAGGAGCGCAGCACTCTGCAGGGGATGTAGGCCTTAATTTCAGAATTAACAAGCATTTGCAATGCAATAGGTCTCGTATTAGGAAAGTTTGAGCTATTGGTATTGTAAATGACAAATTTTTTATTTAGGTTTTGTTTTTGAAAATAGCGAAATTAATAGCTTTGTCATTTACCATGCCATTAGTTATAACTTTCGCAAATGTGACACCTATAGCATTTGTAATGCAATATGTGTTGTATTTACGTGACTTACATGTATTGATATTACAAATAAGAATGGTTTTTATTTTTTTTAAATAATTAATACTTAAATAAAAGTTATTGTAATTTATAATGGCAATAGCTTAAACTTTTGTAAATAACATTTGTGAAGATTATGTTCAGTGTATTTTATTGTGACGAAAATCCAAGAACATATGTCAAATATTAACATCTTTTTGTTACATTTGTAATAAAGCTTGAAACATTGAGATAACATATTTGAACCAGTTGTTGTTGAATGGTTGCACAGATTGATGCAGTGGTAGAGCTCAGTGATGTTGTGGTGCTACAGAGTGATGCTGTGGTGGTGCTGAGTGATGCTGTATGGTATGCTATGTTTTGTTTTGCTATCCTATGTTTTGTTTTGTTATGCTATGCTATGCTGTTTTGTTATGCTATGCTATGTTTTGTTATGCTATGCTATGCTATGTTTTGCTATGCTATGTTATGCTATGCTATGTTTTGTTATGCTCTGCTATGTTTTGTTATGTTCTGCTATGCTTTGTTATGCTATGCTATGTTTTGTTGTGTTTTATTATGCTATGCTTTGTTTTGCTATGCTATGTTTTGTTATGCTATGTTTTGTTGTGTTGGTATGCTATGCTGTGTTTTGCTATGCTATTATGTTTTGTTATGTTTTGTTCAGCCATGCTATGTTTTGTTTTGTTAAGCTATGCTGTTTTGTTGTCTTTTGTTATGCTATGTTTTGTTATGTTATGCTATGTTTTGTTATGCTATGCTATGTTTTGTTTTGCTATCCGAAGCTTTGTTTTGTTATGCTATGTTTAGTTTTGCTATCCTATGCTTTGTTTTGTTACGCTATGCTATGTTTTGTTGTGTTTTGTTATGCTATGTTTTGTTGTGTTTTGCTAGGCTATGCTTTGTTATGCTATGCTATGTTTTGTTATGCTATGCTATGTTTTGCTCTGCTATGCTTTGTTCTGCTATGCTTTGTTATGCTATGTTTTGTTATGCTATGCTATGCTTTGTTGTGTTTTATTAAGCTATGCTTTGTTTTGCTATGCTATGCTATGTTTTGTTATGCTATGCTATGCTATGTTTTGCTGTGTTTGGTATGCTATGCTTTGTTTTGCTATGCTATTATATGTTTTGTTATGTTTTGTTAAGCCATGCTATGTTTTGTTGTGTTTTGTTATGCTATGCTGTTTTGTTGTGTTTTGCTAGGCTATGCTTTGTTATGAGATGTTTTGTTATGCTATGCTTTGTTATGCTATGCTTTGTTTTGGTATGCTATGTTTTGTTATGCTATGCTTTGTTATGCTATGTTTTGTTATGCTATGTTTTGTTATGCTATGCTAAGCTTTGTTTTGTTATGCTATGCTATGTTGTGTTTTGTTATGCTATGCTATGCTTTGTTGTGTTTTGTTATGCTATGCTATGCTATGTTTTGTTATGTATGCTATGGTTTGTTGTGTTTTGCTATGTTTTGTTTTGCTATGTTTTGTTATGCTATGCTTTGTTGTGTTTTGCTATGTTTTGTTTTGTTATGCTATGCTTGGTTATGCTATGCTTTGTTGTGTTTTGCTATGTTTTGTTTTACAATGCTATGCTTTGTTATACTATTCTATGTTTTGTTTTGCTATGCTTTGTTTTGTTATGCTATGTTTTGTTATGCTATGGTATGTTTTGTTGTGTTTTGTTATGCTATGCTTTGTTATGCTATGCTATGTTTTCCTATCCTATGCTTTGTTTTGTTATGCTATGCTATGCTATGTTTTGTTATGCTATGCTGGTGAGGGTGAGTGAGGGTGGGTGGGTGAGGGTGGGTGAGTGAGGGTGGGTGAGGGTGGGTGAGTGAGGGTGGGTGGGTGAGTGAGTGAGGGTGAGTGTGTTGGAGCGAGGGTGAGAGGGTTGTGAGGTTGTGTATCCTATGCTTTTTTTGTTATGCCATGCTATGTTTTGTTATGCTATGCTGATGAGGGTGTATGAGGGTGAGTGAGGGTGTGTGAGGGGGTGTGAGGGTGAGGGCGAGGGTGTGATGGTGTGTGAGGGTGAGAGGGTTGGGAGGGTGAGGGGGTGTGAGAGTGAGGGTGTGAGGGCGAGTGAGGGTGCGTGAGGGTGTGTGCGGGTGAGGGGGTGTGAGGGTGAGGGTGAGTGAGGGTGTGTGAGGGTGAGGGTGTGTGCGGGTGAGGGGGTGTGAGGGTGAGGGTGTGTGCGGGTGAGGGGGTGTGAGGGTGAGGGGGTGAGGGTGTGAGGGTAAGGGTGTGTGAGGGTGTGAGAGGGGGTGTGAGGGTGAGGGTGTGTGGTTGAGTGAGGGTGCATGAGGGTGTGAGTGAGGGTGTGAGGATGTGAGGGTGTGTGATGGTGAGGAGGTGTGAGGGTGAGTGAGGGGGTGAGGGTGTGTTAGGGTGGGTGAGGGTGTGTGAGTGTGAGAGGGTGTGAGGATGTGTGAGTGTGAGAGGGTGTGAGGATGTGTGAGGGTGAGAGGGTGAGAGAGGGTGAGTGAGGGTGAGTGAGGGTGTGAGGGTGAGTGAGGGTGTGTGAGGGTGAGAGAGGATGGGTGAGGATGAGTGAAGGTGTGTGAGGGTGAGGGTGTGTAAGGGGTGAAGGTGAGTGAGGGTCTGAGGGTGAGTGAGGGTGTGTGAGGGTGAAAGGGTGTGTGAGGTGAGAGGGTGTGTGAGGTGAGAGGGTGTGTGAGGGGGTGTGATGGTGAGTAAGGGTGTGTGAGGGGGTGTGAGGGTGAGTGAGGGTGTGTGAGGGGTGAAGGTGAGTGAGGGTGTGAGGGTGAGTGAGGGGGTGTGAGGGGGTGAGAGGGTTTGAGGGTGTGTGAGGGTGAGGAGGTGTGAGGGTACCAAGTAAATAGTGGCAGGGCAGACATCGTAAGAGAGAGAAACACAAATGTTAAGATAACAGTGCTCGAAGGGGTTGTGAGAAGGTGCATGCTGAAGTCAGACAATGAATCCTATACCTGGAACCCACTTCTAGAAACCACAGATGCGGCCTTTGCTGTGTTAGAGGGGGCACGGGTTCCTGCTAAGCCTGACGTCCTTGTGAAGACTTAACCCAACATGAAACCATTGCTTCCCACATGGGTCACACGGTAAGCTAACACTCTCCCAGCAATGTCATATTTGTTTTATGTTAATGTTAAATTATGTTAAGTTATATTTTATCATATCGTAACAGAGATTGGTATGGTGCTGTATTGCCATTGGTATGGTCTGGTAACACTGCCGGATTCGGGCACCTTCATGCCCAGGTTTTCAGTAGTCTGTCAGAGACCGGATTCTGTATTTAGTTTGAGTTGTATTGTCAGTGGGAGATTTTCAGAGTGTATGTAATATTTCGCTGTGGGATTGTATGTGTGAAGCCAGGGGTCTTTACCAACTCCGATGCTTGCCACCTGAAGGAAAATCGGATCCGTGCTGTACCTGTGAATTCTGTATACTGTGTTCTATGGGATGGTTTTTGTTATCTGATGCAACTGTAATGTCCACAGCCACTTCATTTTGCAAGTGTCACCCTCACGGCTCTGTACACCCACGCGCACTCCAGGAAATGCATACAGTCTTGCAGGTTGTTTATTTACATCGGTGAGATTGCACCACAGATGTGTAGAGCTTTACCTACCACTCAGAAGAGCCTTTGGGTCTCATCAGGGGTATGCTGGGCTACACCATTTTATTATACAATAAATTCCAAGAGTTTTCTAAGGAATGGAAGGAAAATAAGAGATAAACCAGGCTTCACTTGACTCGTGCAGCTGGGTTATTGCTGATTGTTATTGTTGCTTTATTTGCGTTGCATCAGTCACGATACCGCGTTCCATTGAGGCACCAGCTGAACCGTAATTGCGAAAATACGTATATAAATATTAGGCCATAGACACAGTCTCAGGCCCGTTTTCCACAGGTTTACAAGTGCAAATGGCTTTCCCAGCTCTAAAAACAGCATTTTCATTTCTATGGGATTACATCAGTTAAAGTGGAATGTGTCCCTGAGGGAGAAGAGGGTGAAAGGGGTGGGGGTGGGGGGGGCGAGTGCTTCTCGTTTCACTCTTCTGTCATGACGCCTTTTGGTGATGGGGATGGGGTGTGAGGCCAGCCGAGCGCACGCTGGGGGAGCCTTTGAAGTCTGATGTAAATGGGAGGAAGGGTGACGAGACGCAGGCCCTGCAGTAAATGAATAATTATGCGAGGAGAGATGCAGCAGTTGAAAAGGAAGCCTAGCATCTGGCGGAGAGCGAGGGATAGAGAGGAGGCGGGGCGGGGAGCAGAGCCGGGGAAGTACATGCGAGTCATGGCCTGCGGCCGTGAATAAGTGACGGCGGGGGGCGGGCAGCGGAAGCCTTTGATGTGGCAAATGCTGCTGGCAGGGGGAAGCTCGTGCACGAGGAGCTTGTCACGTGATTCGCTTCTCGTGAACTGTTCAAAATCCGGATCGTAAAAAGTCAGCTTTGTGGATGAACGGCATTAGGTCTCTCTATGAGACCTAATAAAGGCAGGGGCAGTCCCTGCCCGGGCCTGGAAGGTTATACAACCCATCTTGAAGAGGGCGCGTTCCCGGATGGGAAGCCAATGCAAGGCTTTAAGTAAAGGGGTGACGTTGTGAGACTTAGGGAGATTATAAACAAGTCGGGCGGCCTGGTTTTGAACCAGCTGTAGTCGCCGAAGGTCATAGGCAGGGACACCAGTGTACAAAACGTTGCCATAGTCAAGACGGGAAATGACCATGGCTAAAAGAATAAGTTTAAGGGCAGAGAGGGAGAAGAAGCGTGAAATCTTTCGGATAGTGCGGAGAATCAGGAAACAAGATGAAACAACTGAGCTAATCTAGGAGTGCAGGGTGAGGTGATCATTCAGTTTTATCTCTAAAGTCTTCACTGAGGAAGAGGGGGGGAGGACCCAGGGAGGAAGGCCAAAACAAAGAATTCCAGGGACTGGAGCTACCACCTGTAAGGACCAATTTGGTTTTATCAGGGTTTAACTTCAGGTGGTTGTAGTTCATCCAGTCCCTGATAAAAATCATAACAGATTGGAAATTGTGTATGGACTCTGGGGAAGAGGACAGATTGAAGATAAGCTGGAGGTCATCGGCGTAGTTGTAAACCGTGACCTCCATCTGCTGTAGTGCAAAAAGAAGAGAAAAAATGTATAAATTAAACAAAAGGGGGGACAGGGAAGAACCTTGTGGAACGCCACATTGAACCTTGCGAGAGGGTGCAGAAAAATCGGCCTGATGGACGGCCTGAGTGCGGTCCCTCAGGAAGGAAGAGAGCCAAACCAGAGCAGATCTCCTGATGCCAGCCGCCCTGACACGGGTGAGAAGGATGGAGTGGTCAACCGTGTCAAAGGCGGCGGATAAATCAAGAAGGACCAAAGCCTGGGGTACATTGGTGTCTAATCCCTCTCTGAGTTTGTCCATGATGGAGAGAACTACTGACTCCGTAGAGTGCGCGGGGCGAAAGCCTGCCTGACAAGGGGCTAAACAGCCATTTTCCTCAGCGAAGGCACTGGGCACTTTAGTGACGTGTCGTTCTAGTATTTTACCTAAAAAGGGGAGGAGGGAGATGGGGCAATAATTTGCCATAGAGGTGGGGTCTGCACCGGGCTTCTTTAGAATAGGGATTATTATAGGTGATTTGTGTGGGTGTGGAACAATGCCCTGAGCAAGGGAGCCATTGAGAAAGGTGATAGGGGGCAGGGGGCAAGCCAAATAGATTTGTCTTAGGATACGTGCAGGGCAGATGTCGGAGGGGGATCCTGACTTATCCCTTTGAAGTAGGGACAAGAACGTCTCCCTGGTCAGGGGAGGTATTTGATTGAGATATGACCGATTAAGCGGGGGCTGAGGATCAGAAAAAGAGGGGGAGGGTGGTGGAATATTAGACTTAATTGTTGTGATTTTCTCAATGAAGTAATTATTGAGAGAGTCACAGAGGGCCTGGGAAGGGGAAGGTTTGAGGGTAACTCCTTCACAATAGTAAAGATTTCTCTCGGTTGGTTTTCGGCAGACAGGATTTTTGAGGAGAAATAATTAGTCTTGGCAGAGAAAATGGCTTTCTTGTATTGGTTAAGAAATTAGGTGTGTTGCAGTTTGAGTGTGGGACAGTAGGCACGTCTCCAGGCGCGCTCTGCGTGCCGTACTGCGAGTTTCCTCTCTTTGAGTTCAGCGTTAAACCACCTATTTGCGTCATTGGCGCGCCTGGCAGTAACGCGTCTCAAAGGGGCCACTTGTTCGCACCCTCTAGCGAGCCATTTGTTAATAGTGTCCACTTGGGAGGAGGAAGAAAGATCTTCAATATTAGGGCTTGAGGCTAAGAGAGAGGAGCAAAGGGAGGCCATATCGACATGGTTCCAATTGCGCGCCCAGGTGTTCCTAGGGAGAGGGGGTCTTTTAGCGAGACTGGGGTGTAGGAAGAAAGAAACTAAAAAGTGATCAGACCAGGTGCATGGGGTAACAGCAGGGGGAGAAACGGGACAATTGAGCGACCAGACCTGGTCCAGGGTGTGGCCGTGAATGTCGGTAGGGGTATGGACGTGAGGCAAGAAGTTGAGACTGCAAAGGAATTCTGAGAATTCTCTGGACATATGGTCCTCAGCAGGGTCGGAGCGCCAAAAGTTGAAATCACCTAGCACTAGAACAGATGAGTTGTTCACAGCCAGGGTTGCCAACAGTTCCTGGACAGCAGGGATAAAGTGCGACATTTGTTGAGGGGGACGATACATGAGCAGACAAGTCAAAGGCGTTTGAAAAGAGGCAGAGCGAACGACTAGATAGTCGACCGCTATGATGGAGGGAGCAGATAACAACTGAAAGTGAAGTTCAGAGCGGACAATCAAGGCGACACCACCGCCAGCCTTCCCAGCAGGCCGATCGGCGTGAAGAGTGTAATAGGAGGAGGGGAGGGCCGGTAGTATATTTGGCAGAGAATCGGGGCAGAACCAGGTCTCTGTAAGAAACAGGAGATCCGGCTTATGAGTGTCAAGCAGAACAAACAGTTCATGATGGTGCTTGACCGCCGATCTGGTGTTCAGAAGAAAAACTGAGATAGCAGGGGCAGCACAGGGCAGGGGAGGCGGCTCCAGTGATGGAGGGGGGAGAGGGCAGGGATGACATATAGGGAGTGAGTGAAGGAAAGGGAAAAGCCTGCCTAAGGCAGAGTGTAGAAATATGGGCAACAGTGGAGCCTGGAGTTTGGGGTTTTTCCATATGGAAGCAAGATTTGAGTATTGTAATTTCCCTTGTGATTGGGAGTCCAATCAAAGGAGGTCATTCGTTTGTGTTTTGTATAATATTTCTGGAGTGAGGCATCTGGGTTGTGTGCATAGTTATGAGAGCTGCAAGCGGTAAATTCTTAATGAGGGATTTTTCTATTGCCACCCATAGAGGTTCATGTGTCGGATTATTAATCAACAAATAGGCACCTTGTTTCCAGAGGTAAGTATTTCTATAGTTCCTGGAGATAGGCAGGGGCTGAGACATCCTTAGTCTTTGGCTACTTTAAGTTTCTTCAGTGATATTCTAGGTTTCCTCCCTTGCCACTGGAAATTATTAAAGTACTTATCTATCTTGCTTAAGAAATCTTCGAAAAGAGTCATAGGCAGCATGCTAATGAGATAGCTAACTAATGGTGTTATCATCATTTTCAATATTTCAACTCTACCCCACCATGAGAGAAATTTTGAGGGCCAATCTTTGAGTAGACAGTTCATTTTGTTAAATAGCATTTTTTTGTTAGTATTTAGGGTGGTGATTATTTTGCTAGTGAACTCTAGCCCAAAGTACTTAATGCAACCCGTTGCCAGGCTAATTTGGATGTCCCTAATATGTCTTTATTACCATGATGGTTGACAAGCTTAACTTCAAATTTATCTTTGTTGAGGGAATACCCAAAAACCTCAGAAAATTGTTGGATTGAGGACATTACAGCTGAAATGGCAGAAGGGGCATTTTGGTAATGATTAGTACGCCTTCAGCATAAGCAGCAAGTTTGATGGTGGTGTTGCCAAATATGACCCCTGTGATCTCTTGGTTTTCTCTTGGATGTTGGAGGAAAGGTTCTAATGCAAGGAGGTGGGGGTGAAAGTGGGCAGCCTTGCGTGGTGCCTTGTTTTAAGTTGAATGAGGAGGAAATAATGCCACCCGCTCTCAGTTTGGCACTTGGTTTGTAATATAGGACTATAATCATCCGGATAAGATTATCCCCTAAATTAAATTTCTCCAGGACTGCGATTAAATACTTCCAATCGACCTTATCAAATGCTTTTTCGTCATCCAATGTGATCGCTACTGTAGGGGAATTTACTAATTTAGTTTTTTCTATAGTGTGGCATAGTAGTCTTGAATAGTGACCAGGATTATCTGCGTTTTAGGTAGCCTACTTGGGAGGGATGTGTAAGTTTGGATATATGTTGTTGTAAGTATTTAGATAGAACCGATGCATCGCTCTTACAATCAAGATTTATCAATGAGAGCGGCCTGTAATTCTTCGGTAGGAGAGGGTCTTTCCCTTCTTTAGGTAGTACTGTTATGATTGCTTCAGCTGGGGTGCCTGTAATCTGTCCGGCTTGAGTGAAGTGTCTGTATAGTCTCACGAGCTGCGACATTAAGGACGAGGAGAACGTTTTGAAGAATTTGGCATTGTACCCATTGGGGCCTAGTGCCTTACAGGTTTTGAGGTTTTTGATAACGTCTGTGATTTCATTTTCTGTGATCGGACAATTGATGAAGAGTTTTTCTTCCTCTGTGAGCGAGGGTAGTTTAACACCATCTAAGTATTTTTTGCATTTTGGGTGGTTAACTTCAGTGTTCTTTTCGTCTAATTTATCGTAGAATTCTTTAAAGATGTCGCCTATTGCGTCAGGGGTTATGGTTATCTTCCCTTCCTTGTCTTTCATAGCATTAATGGCTTATTTTTGATTTTGATTTTTAGATAAGAAGCTAGGGTTTTGCCAGCATTATTTGATTCACATAGTTTAATGCTCTTCTGTGTGTTAACCCAGATTCCCGCACGATGTTATATACGTATTTTCTATTTAAGATTTTATTGAGTATACTATTGTCTTTGTTAGTGGCACGTATTTTTTCTAAGTCAGAGATTTCTATTTCTAACTCTGTGAGTTTAGAGTTGGCTTCCTTGTTCATTTTTTACCTATTTTGAGAATCTCCCCCGTTATTGTTGCTTTTAGGACTGCCCACCTTATAAGGCCTGATGATTCATTTTCCTTATTTTCAGAGAGAAAATTATGGATAGTTTCTTTAATGGCCTGTATGTTGCTTTCTGCATATAGGATCTTGTCATTAAATCACCAGGGTGGTTGTTTTTTATTTGGTGAGGGGTCATAAATGGATATGGCGAAACAGGAGTGATCAGATATCACTCTAGGTTCTATAGTGGGTTGGTCGTTTTTACATAAGGTGTTACCCAAAATCAGAATTTAGTCTATACGAGAGTATGATTTATGAGGAAAAGAGTAGAATGTGTAGTCTCTTTCAGAGGGGTTCTGGATTCTCCATGTGACAACCAGATTACATTTTGCACATAGTTTCTTGAGTGCCTTATGTGACTTGTTCGCGTGGAATGGGAACTGAGAAATTTTATCTAAGTGGGGATCTAGAGGTAGGCTGAAGTCACCTGCTAGTATGATAGTGGATGTGTCTGGTATTTTTCCTAGCTGTGTGTAAAGATCATCCCAGAAAGAAAGATCGTCTTTAGTGGGTGCATATATATATTAACTGCAAAGAATTTCATGTTATCTTATGATAGCTTTTCAATAATCCACCTTCCCTGTGTATCGGAAAGACTTGATACTAAGTTGATTCGGGAGTTTTTGGTGATTAAGGTAAGGAACCGAGCAAGCCAAGTCCTAGAATTGGTGGCTCCTAATATTTAGGGATTGTGTAGAGTCAAGTTTGGTCTCCTGTTTTTCTCCATTTTTCTCAGTCAGGCTTTAGGGCGGGCCATTCCACCGAGTCCGCCCTCTTGGGAGTCACCGAGAAGATCAGGGGACTTTTGGACGAGGGGCAAACGGTTGCTCTTGTCTTACTTGATCTAAGTGCGGCCTTCGACACCATCTCACACAACAGACTGCTTGCTAGGCTGAGTGATGATGGTGTCGGAGGGAAAGCGCTTGATTGGATCGCGTCCTACTTGAGCAACCGGACGTTTCAGATCTCGTCCTCGCAAGCTCAGTCAGACACCTTTCTTTCACCCCACGGCGTACCTCAGGGCTCAATTTTGAGCCCGTTATTCTTTAATCTGTATCTCCGCCCTCTCGCTGATTTAGCAGAGCGAGTAGGCCTAGAACTCATGACATATGCGGATGATTCGCAGATTATTTTCTCTCTTACCAACTCAAAACCTTCATCCCCCTCTGCGCTGAAATTAGGTCTTCACGAAGTCTTCAGCTGGATGTCAACAAATCAGCTGAAGCTCAACGGGGAGAAGACGGAGATTCTTCTCCTAGGTAAAAAGAGAGATCTGTGGCACGATACCCATTGGCCGCCATCCCTGGGTGCTTTTCCCAGCCCGGCTACCCATGTCAGGAACTTAGGGGTATGCATCAATGACTCTTTATCGATGAAACAGCAGGTCAACAAAGTAGCCGGTACGTGCTTCACTATCCTTAAATGGCTGCGGAAGATCATCTGGATGCTGCCTGTGGATACCCAGAAGACCGTAGTCAATGCACTTATTACATCTAGGCTTGACTACGGTAACATCTTATATCTGGGCTCCAATTCAGCTGTGATTAGGCGACTCCAACTGGTCCAGAACTCCGCAACCAGGCTGCTATGTAAGATCCCTAGGACAGCTAGGATCTCGAAGCATCTAAAGGACCTGCACTGGCTTAGAGTTGAGAACCGGGTTCGGTTCAAAGCATTGACCTATATGTTTAAGATCAAGGCAGGGACCGCACCAAAGTACCTGCAAAAACTGGTTAGGCCCTACGTTCCTGAACGCAACCTCCGCTCTTTAAATGGAGCATACTTTGTGGTTCCTAGATTTAAACTGGCCCGTATGGGGGGAAAGTCCTTTTCCCATCTCGGACCAGTCCTTTGGAACTCCCTTCCCTTAGCCCTGCGTAAGGAGGAAAATCTTGCCAGCTTTAAGAAAGGCGTTAAAACCTGGCTCTTTGATAAATAATCGCGGTCTTTGAACGGGTTTGTTTTCTGCGCTTTCTGTGTTTTCAGCCTTCCAATCTTTGCGCCGGGAAACCCTTTGTGGGTATCTGCGCGCATTATAAGTGCAAAAAATAAATAAATAAATAAATAGAAGGATTACATCTCCTTTCTGTTTGTTTAAGTAGTCAAAATCTGTTCTTTTCTTAATTGGATGGTTGATCCCTCTCACATTTGGGGGTACTATTTCAATGGTTTGGCTTATACCAGCCATCAGTAAAAGTAAGACATAGCATTCTTCCTAATTTCACCTGTTTGAGAATATTACTTATCTGCGGCTGAGAGGATTCAGTGATAGAATAACTGAAACAAGTGACATTGACATAGTGTGTTTCTTTCCCCTGGGTGTGTCGCTTAAAAATAAAATACAAGGCACATGAATCAAAATGCAAGAGAGCAAAAAACAATACAGTAAACACATGAAAAACTCCATCCCCTATAATACCCCCACTACCCAACACCATCCACCTCACAATGTTGCCAATGGGCATGGCGATGGGAGGAAGAACTGCTCCTCCAGAGGTACAAACTAAGAGAACCTTATATGTATTATAGTACAACATAAAGAAGGTTATAGGTCTTCAACTGATGGCTTGCTTAGTGTTTTGTATGTGCCTGTAAACGTTAAGATAAGAGCCTCAAAATGACTCGAGAGTGTAGGTACATTGATAGTAGTTATGGCAGGCAGACTATATTTGAGTGTTACTTTGTCGATGAAGAGTGAAATGAGTTGGGTGTTAATACATCATAGGGTGAATGTGATGCATGTATGTAATTAACGATGTATATCTAGATAGTAAAACATTCTCATATATGCAGGATTATGTTGTTTATTGCTGACCCTCACTCGGTTTTATTCCAAGTCTGTCTGATCTAGCGCAAGTACCACCTTACCCTTATGCATCCCTGGACCAAACTTGATGTACATTTAAGACAGAGTGTAGAGTCTAGGGGCCAGATGTAGATAGGCCAATACCGGTCGGTAACGGACGAAATTCGGTAATTTCGGCCATTACCGACCGGTATTGGGCATTCGGGATGTAGGGGACCAAAAAGTAGCTGAATCGGTAAATATACCGAATCAGTAAAGTTACAGATTCTTTAACGTTACCGAATAGGTAAATATACCGAATCGGTAAATTTACAGAATTGGTAAAGTTACCGAATCGGAAACTTTACCGATTCAGTATATTTACCGATTCGGTAAAGTTACTGAATTGGTAAATTTACCGAATCGGTAAATAAGAAATGGTAAAAATGAATTTCGAGATGTAGGTCCCCTGTTAGATACCGAATTTGCATGAAATTCGGTATTTAAGAGTCGGTATTTACCATGGATTGAAATCAGGTGGTAACCAGGTGCAGGCTATAAAAAAGCCCCCAAAATGCACCACTTTCACCAGAATGGCGGCATTCTATGTCATTGCGAGGCGGCTACGGCTCCAGCCAGAAGGAGAGAGGGTCTGGAGGAGAGAGGAGCAGGTGTATAGGCAGAGGATCACACTATTTCAGCTAACTGAGCCTGAGATCCTACAGAGGTACAGGCTGGCCCCACAAACAATCCTGGACCTCATCAGGGACCTCCACCCACTTTTGGACCATCCAACCCCAAGGGCGCACGCCATCCCACCCCATGTGCAGGTGCTGTGCAGCCTACACCTGCTTGCATCTGGAAGCTACCAGAGTGTGGTTGCAGCGGTAGGTGGGGTGTCCCAGAGCTGTCTGTTGCGTTTCTTTCAAAAATTCCTTGATGCCATGTTGCAGAGAATGCATCACTACATTAGCTACCCTGCAACGCATGCAGAACTGCTAAGGACAAAGACAGATGTCTATCAGATGGCGCAGTTCCCTAACATCATTGGCTGCATTGATGGTACCCACATACCATTATGCCCACCTACTGCCACAGAGTACATTTATCGGAACCGTAAATCCACCCACACCATAAATGTACAGGTGATCTGTGATGCAAAGTACGTGATCACTGACATAGTAGCCAAATTCCCAGGGAGTACCCACGACTCCTACATCTTCCAAAACAGTGGGATCTACGCACGCCTGACTGCGGGTGAATTCGGCGAAGGATACTTGCTAGGTGACACACTGTGTGAAATTCACTTGATTTGTATTACAGGTGGATGTGTGTGTGTGCATGTGATTAATGTTTATTTCTTCTTACTATTAGGGGACAGTGCATATGCCCTCCGGTCCTTCATCCTCACAACCTACCTCAACCCAACAACAGCAAGTCAGAGGAGATACAACAGGGCACACAAAACAACTAGAAACATTGTGGAGCGCACCTTTGGCATGTGGAAGAGCAGGTTTCGCTGCCTCCGTAAAAGTGGAGGGGCCCGCCAGTACACACCAATCACCTGCTACAAAATGATTGCAGCCTGTGCAATGCTGCACAACCTGGCGGTCAAGAAGGGCACAGAAGTGGAAATCTCAGATTTCCACTTTACGACGAGGAAGCAGTGCCTGAACCACACACATCTGGAGTTGCAACACCAACTGATGGCAGACACAGACGGGAAGAGGTCACACGCAACTTCTTTTAAGTAAGTTATGAGACAAAGACAGGCGTAGTATGCAACTAAACTAGTTTAATTTAGTAATGACGTATATATTTAAAGCACAAATGTGCAACAAAAAGTATTTTACTGCAATGATGTCAGTCCTGGTTAACTTCACCATGAACTCTAAAAGTTATTTCCTTGCTCGCTTACCAGTAACACTTGTAGGTTGCTCAACCTGCTCACTGTCCTGCTGGCCTGTGACCGCAGCATGTCGCCTGCTCCTCCTAGTTTCAGGGACAAGGGTGCTTCCAATGCTGCTCCTGCTTGTGCTCTCCTCACTTACAGGCACATCCAGAGCAGCTGTGTGTGCAGTTTGTTCATTCAACAGCGCCTCAAGAGCACTGGTCATCCTGCCCATGCCCCTAGTGACCTCATTGGTGTTTTGGGTCATGGCCTCCTGCATGTTGCTGCTTCTCCTGCATAACAGGGATGTGGCAGTGGCCAGGCGGTTGATGGCTTTACTTTGGACATGTGCACGCTGCCAATCCTTGTGCCTCGCAGCAAAATCATTGTCTAGTTTGGTGAATAGAAGCTGCACCGAGTTGTTAATTCCGCGCATCCCTGCTGTCATCTCTTTGTTTACCTGTACCAGCTCACTGATACCCTTTCCTATTTCTCCAATGTTATTGTTCACGGACCTCATCTGTCGGTGGCATGCCTGGATGGCTTTTCCCTGCATCCTTTGTATCCTCACCATGCTCCCCTCCAGAACAAGGAACACACTTGGACCCTCAACTGGTGCATCTGCTGGCCTTTCTGGAACTCTGCTGCGTCTTGCAGCACTGTCATATGGATACTTCGTTACATTTATTGCGTTAAGTTAGCATGAGTGTATTACATGTCTAAACAGCCATTTTTCCTTCGGCTTCAGTTTTGCACATGACACCTACTTGTTGTTGTCGCTTTCACCCTAGAAGCGGTGATGTGATTTATTTGAGAATAATATGTTATTACTATGCTATCAGTTTTGCTTGGTACACTTGGTACAACTGTCTGCACACTGAGAGCTGCACACTCTAAGAATAACCTAACACAAGGTTGCTGGGAGGCCTGATCCTCGCACCACATTAGACATAACACAAACAATGTTGATGCCAACATTTTGGGCTCTACGCGGGTTTAAGATAGAGTTACAGGGAATGAACGTAGACACTTGGTGCTGCGCATGAAGAGAGCTGGTAGCTGTTGATGTGATCTACTCCTACTGACATTTAGAGGTATGGGTCCGCCCTGCTAAAACCCGAATGAGACCTTCTTAGAGATAAAATAATATGCTAAATAGGGTGCGCGAAATATAGGTGATATAGATTTTTATAGATTTTGCATTGTAACATGCTATCACCTTTTGCTTACTATGGATTAGTGACTATGCTGCTAACTCTGATTTTTATAATATGCATTTTGGTATTATACAAGATACTGCGTTTGAGAACCTTGCATTGAATAATAAATATTTCAAACTTGCACGTGTGTTCTTTGACTCTCAGTTTTGGTTTGAAATGATTATATAACGAAAGAGTGTTCATGTGTTCCACGATTCCTGAGGTATTCTAAAGATCATGTTCTGGTTTGTCTAAGACGTGGATCATTTCATAATGATCCGTGAGACACTGTAGCTAGCTAGGTAAGGGGATTTCTTATACTGAGATGAGTTTTGGATCATCCTAACTCACTGAGGTTCTAGATCTCTATGCACAGTTCTGTGGGAGAACGGAAACCCTGCTACATGGCGCCCATACGTTGTTGGCCTTATATCATGACACTCGAGTAGTATATCATTCAAACCTTAACACCTTCATTCCCGTTTCCGGAAAACGGTGGTGTCGGAAAAACCTACCTATTTTTAAAATAGGTCTTTTCAAGCTTGAATTCTTCTAAAAACGGTTTCTTTGACTTACTACCCAGTTGTGCTACAAAGTGTTCTTTGTCTTTTTTCTCTTCCTGTGCTAACATGGCCGTGGACATCCCACAGCATAGCCGCATTGCGGTTCGTGACCACTTGCGGGCATATAATGTCCCTGTGGATGGCTTAGCTGTGGTTCTAGTGGTGAGTGCGGAACATGCGTACCCGTACGAATTGTTTTATTCATGGGTGACATTTCCGGCAGTGGACGCTAATTCTGGTGTGTTCCATTCATACACTGCCTCGGCTGTACCGGTGGCTTATGCTCCGTACAGGGCACTGGAAGTACCTATAGATGTTTGGCAGCACGGAGTTTGGTTTGGTGGCGCCCTACCCCATTCTTTAACCAATCCGAGGTTAGGTCCTTTGTCCATTCCGGGCACAAATTGGCCCGCTTTGGGTGGATTTACTCCTCACCCTAATCGCGCCACTTGTAATGTGGCTGACCTGCGGCGTCTTCATGAAGTCGCGGTTGGAGTGATTAGGGCGCTTGTTCATTACATTGGTCGTAATGTTCATGGCGCAGCCCCCGCAGGTGCGCAGCTTCGAGCAGAACAGGCTGGTTTGAAAATCAGTCCTGTCATGGTGAATTCCGTTATGGGCAAGAAGGCCCAGGATAAGGATGATTTTCCTTTCTGGCTTGCCGAGAAATTCGACCAGCTGGAGGCTGTGTTTCCTAATACGACTCCTGGTGAGAAACACCGGATTCTTACGCTCAGTTTACCGAAAGATTTAGCCCCTGAACTTGTTGACTGTCAGACATGGGGTAAGACTTTTGCAGCGGTTTATTCGAGGTGCTATGGCACCCCGACTGTGTCCAACCTGTCTGCGGTCCTTAAACGTGTTCAAGATGATCACGGACCGGAGTCGGCGGTTGAATTGGGTATGCGTCTGAGTGGCTCCTTTGATGTGGTTTGCGAACTCATCCTTGCGAATGTCAAGGGGGATGCAGTGAACTTTCAGGTGGCCAATGCTCTGGCGTTAGTTCCCGATGCCGACAAATCCCGTCAGTTAGCGAGGATTATTGTGGCGGCTTATAAAATGGTTGGCCGCACTTCTAAGGGTGTAAAGGCTTTTTCTGAAAAGGAGAAGAAACAGCCCCAGGGACAGTCTTCGGAAACGGGTGGACAACCCAAGTCCAAAAAACAAAATTGGCCGAAAAAGCAGAATCAGGGTAAGCAGCAACAACAACAACAGCAGACACAGGTTTCTAGTCCTGCGCCTTCGCTGCCTGCGCAGTCGGATAGAGTTTATGATTTGTGCGATCGCGCGACGATTAAATCGCCTGAAAGATTTCAGGCTTCTGACCAACGCTCTCCTCGTTCCTTTCAGGACTCATCGGCTCCGTCAACCGGTGGTGGAGGGGGCGGCAGGGGCAGGGGTGGCCAGCAAGGACGTGGTCAGCCCCGCCCGCGAAGTGAAGGGGATCAGCGGGACGACTCTACGCCCAAGAGACCGCAGTTTGCCAAGAAGAAGGTCGCAGCCTTAACGGCGCATCGATATGCCCCAGATAGTGAGAACGCGGCTTCGGAATCTGACGTGGGCTCTGACCTTGCTGGACAGCGCGGCGGAGATTACCATAGTGAGAGAGGCCCTCCGTCCACTGTTGAAGGTGACAGCGACTGATACTTATGTTGTGATTGAAACGGCTGATACACATGTTGCTCCCCCTGAACGACTTTTTGAAATTGTCCTGTTAATAGAAGGTGACATGCAGCGAACTGTAAAAGGGGTATTTTGGGAAAATCTTTCGTCTACGTATGACATTTTACTTTCGGAGGCTGACTGGCCCCCACCTTTTGTTCTCGCAGCTCCGCGAGGGGAGGAGGTGATCCTCCCCAGTTTCGCGCACACTGTATCGAGAGTGGAAGCGCTGCATTTTGCAGAAGAGTGGGCTCTGGCGCTTGCGCCGGCTGTGTACCGATATCAGTGTGGCTGGGATAAATTGTCTCCTAGCCATGAGATTCCTTTACGGTCACAGCCGCAGCCTCGACCTCAGTATCCCATACGGCGTGAAGCTAAAGCTTCTGTCGCGGCTATCCTTGAACAATTGGAATATCAAGGTGTAATTGAAACGTGTGTGTCACCAATGAATAATCCCCTTTTTACTGTGAACAAGCCGGACGGCACATATCGTCTGGTTTTGGATTACCGGCATTTGAACTTGCATTGCCGTAACTGTGCAGTACAGAATACTCACGGCTCTGCCCTAGTGAATTGTCTTGAGCGTAAACGGTTCAAAACCACGCTTGACATTTCCAATGGTTTTTATGCACACAGATTAGATGGTCTAAGTTCCCAATGGACCAGTTTTACGTGCGGCGGTGTACAAAAAATGTTTAAACGACTCCCAATGGGCTATAAGAATAGTCCTGGAGTGTTTTCCGCCCGCATTGTCTCTCTTTTGGAGAGCTTCGATCCAGTTGCTTGTTCTTATGTGGTTGACATTTATCTCACAGACGACGAACTTTGGGAGCATCTGTGTCGAGTAAACAGCATAATTTGTAACTTTGCAGACATGGGTTACAAGTTTAACTTTGCGAAATCACACATTGCGGAGTACACAGTGTTGTTTCTGGGTTATGAACTTAACCACGAAGGAAAGGGGTTGTCTCCTCACTTCCTGGAGAAGTGCGCGCAGTTGCGCTCTCCGACAACGCTGAAGAAATTACAGTCTTTACTGGGTTTTTTAAATTTCGGGAGGACATACATTCCGGAATATGCCCAGCGTATCAAGCCTTTGTATGCCCTGATACAACCATCTTTTTCCAAATCATGCTGGCTGCCTGAGCATTCAGCCATTCTGCTGTCTTTGCAGGCTGATTTGCTCGCTTCTGACTACTTACAGACTCGTGATAACCAGACCAACCTGGTGATAAGAATTATCCCTGGGGCGGTGGGTTTCACGTACCTGACTTTTAATGAAGGAGATACAGTACCTATTGCTTACAAGTCACACCTGTACACTTCGGCTGAACTGCGTTTTTCCACTGTGGAGAAAGTTTTAACGGCTGTGCAGATGGCAATTCTTAAGGAACGTGCCCTGTCGCAGGGAAAGGCATGTTGGTTGTTACCCCGTGCCCTGCCTTGGAGGCAGTCACGAAAGCCAGTGTACCAAATTCTAAAGCTTTGCACCCTCGGTGGATTCAGTGGGCTACATCCTTGACATCCCAGGATGTCACGTTTATTTTTGACGCCGCTTTACGGTCGCAGGAGTATTTACAGTATGAATTTGTTCATCCGGCTCCTTTAGCGATGCGGCCGTTGGAGGATTTCCATTGTATCATTTACACTGATGGTTCGGCACAGGTTGCGCATGGCTCTAAACATGCCTACGTTTCCGCTTGCGCCATTGTGGTCGGTGCCATGGTGAACGATGAGTTCAAGTCCAGTGTCGTGCACACGCAAACACTAGGAGACTGCACCGCACAATTAGCAGAGCTTCGTGCTCTGATGCTCGCATTGGAGTACGCTGATCCTAGTGTGACGACTTTAATCGTAAGTGATTCTTACTACTGTGTCCAGTCTTACAATGAGAACTTGTTCTTTTGGATTCAGAATGATTTTCATGATTCCAAAGGTAGCACAATAAAACATAAAATGATCTGGGTCCGAGTGGCGGAACTTAAAGAGAAACTGCCGCTCGTGTTTGTGATTCATACTCTCGGCCATCAGCGCGTGGGGGTCCACGCTGTTGGAAATTCGCTTGCTGATGAGGCAGCGAAGTCTGCGGTATCAAAGTATTTAGTTGCAGCAGTCACAAGGTCCAAAAGCAAAATAGATGATGACATCTTGGCGGCTGTTGCTGCCACGGAGAAGGGAGGTAAATATCCTGCGGGGTTCCCTTCGAAGTACACATACCACTTAAGTCCCGATAAGGTTCCTTATGTGAAAATTCCTGAAGTTGGCGAACGTCTAGTTCCCAACTCGGATCGCAGGGCTTCTCTGATTACAGCGGCTCATGAAGGTGTGGCGTCTGCGCATGCGGGCGTCTCAGCCACTGTAACTCAGCTACAACAAAGGTTCTGGTGGCGGGGACTGTACAAACAGACGCGCGATTATGTCCTTATGTGTGACATTTGCCAGCAGATTAAGCCTTCTACTGCTGCGCGTCCGCCTCAGACACAGTTGTACATCTCTAATAAACCGCTTGGTTGCGTTTATTTGGATCACTGCGGTCCTTTTTCTTCTGATACTGCGTTTAAATACATCTTAGTAGCAGTTGACTCATGCACACGCTTTGTGTGGGTATGGCCACATCGAAGCGCTGATTCGCGGACTGTCATTAAGGATTTGCGTGTCTTTGTGGGAATTTTTGCCTGTGGTACTTTCCATTCGGACCAGGGTCCGGCTTTCGCCTCTAAGGCGTACAAGGATGCTATGGTTTCGTTGGGAGTCCGAGTCAAGTTTTCAAGTCCCTACAGGCCCGAGGGCAATAGTGTAGTAGAACGAATGAACCGCGACTTAAAGCAATCTTTGACAGCCCGAGTTATAGGCACTGGTAGAAACTGGCTGGCCCACCTCAATGACGTGCAGCGTGCGCTTAATAATCTCCCTAGAAGGTCTCTGGGTGGGCGGACCCCATACGAAATGCTCTTTGGTATCAAGATGTACGTCCCTGACCTGGATGGTTTAGACTGCCAGGCCCAGGCCGCGGCCTTTGACGTAGATGAACATTGCAATGTTTTACAGGATCTACAAAAGACCAGAGACAGTCTTGCTAAGGAACACTTGCCCTCCACGTCGGATGATGCGTTGCAGATCCAGGTAGTTGGCTGGCTACCCCAAGTTGGAGAACTGGTTCGTGAGAAGATCGATAACAAGAAAGAGTTTGGTCCCTCATATCGAGCACCGGTTCGAGTTCTTGGAGTGAAGGGCACAAGAACAGTCATATTACCACCACTTCCAGGTCGTAAAGAAAACAGATTTATTTCTATTGACAATGTCAAGGCACACAGGGTGGCCGATTCTTCATAGCATGACACCGGCTGTATCCTGTCCTTCCATGGTGAGGCACTCTGTGCTGGCTATTACATCTGGTGCAGAACAGGAGGTGTCGCTCGAGATGCCTGCTATTTCCAGTCCTTTATTAAATACTATTCCTGTTACTAACATTGATGAGCTGACCTATGCAGATCCTGCTGATTTATCTATGTCTGATTTACAAGCTCGTTTGGCTAACCAGTCCAGATTCTCTTTTGACTCTGATTCGGAACTTTCGAAGAAACCATCGACTATTGCAAAATATACCACGTTATTTAAAAAACATTTTTTGGTTCCACCTTGGACATACGTTTGGCTGATACTATTTTCATTTTATCTTTTTATGTCAATTGGTTTTGTGTTTTATTTTTTCCGCCTGATCGATGGCCATTATGTGAAAGAAAGAACGGGAATTCGGTACCTTAATGGAACATTGGCCCCTCTTTCCTCCTCACATTCAGCACACAGACTAAAAAGAGACTTAATTACAGTAGAGATTACTGCTTGGCCTGTCCTTGATGGGATTGTGTGGGATGCGGTTAGGTTTCAGATACATGGCCCCACAGAAGTTATTAATGTTCCTAATGTGCTTAGAGTAAACATGGGAGATGTGATTAAACAAAATATTCGTTCTGATGATTGGGATCTTCAGGCCGTGGAAGCATTGTTCTCTGATTTAAAATATTATGCGGCCTTTGATGCTGAGGATTTGTACTTAGATTCTGTCAATTATGGTGATTTGTTTTGTTTTCAACATTATGGGAATCATTTCTTACATAAAACAAGTTCCAGGAGGTTTCCTGTGAATTACACACAGTGGGAACATTGCCCTGCTCCTGTACAAGGGAGCTCTAGTACATTTCTGGGTAAATACTCTTATTTTACAGACTTTAATCAATCACATCCTGAGTCGTTTTATTTTAAAGTGACACAGAAATTCATGTCCAAAGTTAGACTTACCGATACAAAATTATTGTATTCGAAGTCCTTTCTAGACAGGTTAGCTATAGATGGCTATGAGTTATGGAAGGAGGTTATTGACCTTAAATCGGTTTGGGGTACCAAAGATTGTCAGGTACAAGGCACTGAGGCTTTGCATCGTGCATGTCTCATCCCGAATCACATGTTGTTTTTAAATTCTACCATTTCCCAAACAACATGCTTTGGATTGGCTACATCTAAAAAATTGAATACACCTACTATCCCTGATTTGGAAGAATATTCGGGTTGAAATAATTTCACTACATTGTCCATCAGTGGGATACAAGCACTCTTGCACAATTCCTCCTTTAATATTTCCAGTTTTGATCCGGAGGGGTGGCTTTTGTGGCAAAGAAGCTCTGATTCTTGCCAACGTCGTTTTTTGGGTTTGTCTGAAGGTTTTACACACATCAGGCCGGATCCCCGTTTTGAAACAGGTCACACTGTTACTACTTATTCGGTAGGTAAATTGTGTCAGAACTGGTTACAACATTCCACTTTGGCTGCAGTTAAACTACATCTGTCCCAGTTGAATGAGAATATAGAGCTGAATGATTTTATAAAAGGCCCGGCTAAGGGTAGGTCTAAGCGCTGGCTTTATGCTGTTTACAATGAAATTTGGAAATTTTCACAGATTGAGGCAGCTAAACGCCTGAGAGCTATTGATCAAGCAAATTTGGAAAAAGTGCTTGCGGTAGTCGATAACAGTATTAACATGCTTTCTTCCAGGATTTACACGTTGGATAATATTGTTTCTTCTGTTGTTGATATTGTGCATGATGAAGTGTCCACGTTATACCATGGTCAAAATCAATTACGCTCTGTAATGCAGTTTGCATGGACCCTACAGACACTTAAGTCTGGTCGAGTTCCCTGGAACTCATTGAACATTTCGTCCCTTTTCGCCCCTTTAAATCTGACTGAAAAGCAACGCATGCTTTCAATGCGTGATGCATCATTTTCTATGTTACATATTGAGAAGCTAGAATCCTTACCTTTTTCTGTTGCTGAAACCACTACTGCCACGTGGCTTATTCATGGATTAATTACATTACCATTTCCCTTATACAAATTTACTAATTGTATGCGGTATATTGCTATAGGACGATATGAACCACTCGGCAATGCATTCCTCCATGAGGCATGGTCGTTACCATACACATACAGATGTCTGAAGGATGGAAAAGAAGTAAATCTTAATGGTGAGGAATGCACACAGTCACCTGACCATTCATTAATATGCAGACACATTCAGTTACACGGTTCTTGTAATCAGGACCGGCCAAATTTAGCATGTGTTTTAAAAGGCACGCCAGTTCCAGCTGTAGTTCCCACATTTACATTATTGACTAATGGTAGTTATTTGCTTTTAAACAACGAAGTATGTTGTGGTTTATTAATTGGTGTGGCTTATGTGGTAACTGTATCAGAGCGTGTGGTGTGTTGCAAAAACGTTCTATACCCACCCACGCATGGGTCTTCAGATGTCTCCATCTGGCCACGGATACCAACCTTGAAGGCGAAGTTCAATGGTTTAAGCAGAATAAGGGCCCTTTTGTCTCAAAAACAAGTGACCCTGAGTTCGGCCCGGGAAAATTATGTCCTTCACATAGCTAACACACGCACAGAGGTGCAGGCACTTTTAAATACTGACTTGCCGTTTCATTTCTGTGAGCTGGTGCACCAGATCTTTAATGCATCTTCCACGACTGGGCTCGCACATTTTTTTAAATTGGTTAGCAGTGGCCTCGTGACTACATTTGAGAAAATTTTTGGTATCATTCCCACGTTTTTCCATTCTATTTTTTCAAGTTTGTTTGGTGGACTACCTGTTTTACTGGCTGTGGCTGCGGGCATTTTGTTATTGTTTTTCTTTATAAAACATGGATGCCCATCCTGCGCAAGAAGCCGTTCAACGCCTCCTGACACTGTGCCGTAATCGGATGCTCAATTACTATGGAACATTGCCGCTTGCAGCATTGAGCACGGCTTATAGATTGTCATTTCGGTTCACTGACTTCACGTGTGTCCAACCTGTGTTTCACTGCCTGAGCTGCGAGTTCGATTGGGCCATTGATTTGTGTCTATGCTTGAGGACTGCTCCTGACGTCGATTTTGATCAGCTAATGCGTCCCGTAGTGGCTCACGAGCTGATTTGTTCTGGCGAAAGAGTTATGGCCTTGGCAGCGATAAATGGAGTACTGGGTCAATGGGAGATCTGGGCAGCGGCGCATGCCTTTCTGACACACAGCGTTCTGGTGAACCCACCGAGTTGTCCTCTGACGTTACAGGAGGATCCGATGCTGGAGGAGCACGTATGTTCTTTCCCATTGCTGAATTGGATTTCTGAACTATTTTCGGATGATGGCAGTGATTTCATACTGGAGGCTGTTGCAACTTTCTTTGCATATACTGTCCAATCGTGAGATGCCTGGGAGGATTGCTTTGTTATGGAATATGACTTTCCCCTTGCTGAATTGGAGGGATGAACTGTGTTCAGATGATGGAGAGTTCAATCATGTGATGTCGCTGAGAATAACGTTAATGTGGCACATGACTTTGGATATCGGATAAGTGCCTTGTTTTTTTTTTTTCTCTTACAGACATTTGAATTAATGCGACCTGGTCCTACATTTCATATTTTGGAGTCCTGGTGAATAACTTTTGATTCGAAAGTTTTGTTTTTCTTTTTATATTTGAGGCCACTGTAGGCATTCATACATATTCATTCATACATATTTTTTTTAGCTTATTTTAGCTCAAGATTATTGAACTTTGCTTTCATTTTATGTATCTGGTTTAGTATTGCCTTTCCCTTATGTTTGACGGTGCTCGAATCATTGGGGGGGGTGTCATATGGATACTTTGTTACATTTATTGCGTTAAGTTAGCATGAGTGTATTACATGTCTAAACAGCCATTTTTCCTTCGGCTTCAGTTTTGCACACGACACCTACTTGTTGTTGTCGCTTTCACCCTAGAAGCGGTGATGTGATTTATTTGAGAATAATATGTTATTACTATGCTATCAGTTTTGCTTGGTACACTTGGTACAACTGTCTGCACACTGAGAGCTGCACACTCTAAGAATAACCTAACACAAGGTTGCTGGGAGGCCTGATCCTCGCACCACATTAGACATAACACAAACAATGTTGATGCCAACATTTTGGGCTCTACGCGGGTTTAAGATAGAGTTACAGGGAATGAACGTAGACACTTGGTGCTGCGCATGAAGAGAGCTGGTAGCTGTTGATGTGATCTACTCCTACTGACATTTAGAGGTATGGGTCCGCCCTGCTAAAACCCGAATGAGACCTTCTTAGATATAAAATAATATGCTAAACAGGGTGCGCGAAATATAGGTGATATAGATTTCTATAGATTTTGCATTGTAACATGCTATCACCTTTTGCTTACTATGGATTAGTGACTATGCTGCTAACTCTGATTTTTATAATATGCATTTTGGTATTATACAAGATACTGCGTTTGAGAACCTTGCGTTGAATAATAAATATTTCAAACTTGCACGTGTGTTCTTTGACTCTCAGTTTTGGTTTGAAATGATTATATAACGAAAGAGTGTTCATGTGTTCCACGATTCCTGAGGTATTCTAAAGATCATGTTCTGGTTTGTCTAAGACGTGGATCATTTCATAATGATCCGTGAGACACTGTAGCTAGCTAGGTAAGGGGATTTCTTATACTGAGATGAGTTTTGGATCATCCTAACTCACTGAGGTTCTAGATCTCTATGCACAGTTCTGTGGGAGAACGGAAACCCTGCTACAGCACTATGGCCCATCCCTGCACTGGAGTGTGTTGTACCAGCGCTAACTCTTACAGGCAAGTTGTGTGGTCCGTCACCCTCCATGTCAGCTGCTAAGGACTCCAATTCGGGGAGTGGAGGCACAAGATGCCTCCTGCCTGAGTGTGATGGAGGTATCACATCATGCTGTGATGCTGGCATTTCTGGTGATGACAGCAGGAGAGGGGACTGAGATCTGCTAGGGGACGCCAGCAACTCTTGGGCCATTTCTGTGTCTTGGGCAGTTGGATGGCTGCTTGATGCAGCTATGTCCTGTGGTACGTTGGGGGTACTTTGTCCTGCATCCTGACTCTCCTCCCTCTCAGGTGGTGTGCCTTCAGCCTCCTGCGAACGCCTGTGAGTTGTTTCACCTGTGGACATATGAGCGTACATTAGCTAAGCGCTACTGTCTCACAGTCACTAAAATTAAATATTTATCACATTGGCCATGTTCTGTATGCAGTCATTTCATTAACTAGTTGGTTGGTGCGCTGTATGACATGTCCTGACATTTCCTGTCTACATATCGCATCATGCATTGGCCCGGTATAGTGCTAGCAGTACTGGACTTGGGTTCACTTGCCCACTAAGGGTACAGGTAAGGGTGTTGGTATTGGGGGAAATGCAGTGCATTTGGCTTACCTTTTTTGCTTGCAGCTCTGGCTGAGCTGTCTACTTCTCCCAGTCCGCAGACGCTGTCTGGTTCTATGGTTGAGGCCACCATCTCCTCCAGGTCAGTCAGGGGGGGTGCTGGGTTCTTGCCTCCTCCAGTTTTTGATGCCTGCTTGTGATGTTCTGCCATTTTCTTTTTATTATTATTATTATTATTATGTTTCTTATATAGCGCCTGAATCAACCCCCCGAATGGGTATCTCCGCGCTTGCCTTGGGAACCCGTCCTGGCTTTTCCCTGTGAGATAGCCCCTACAGGGCATCCCCAAGGTGAAAGCCAGGCATCCCGCCGCAGGGGGCCGTTGTGGAGATTAAGCAAGCTTAATGCCCAGAGTTGCAGAGTGTGAACCCATGATTAGGTCAGGCACCGAAGCGAGAATTATCGAGTCCATGGACATTTGAGCTCAAGACCCTGCCGCGTCGGGAATTGAACCCTGGTCCCGGGTCTGACCTCTGCTTCAGGGTCTGCCTGCTCTAACCAGTGAGCCACACTTCTCCACGGCTCCTCAGGTCATAAAATCGTTTTTTAAGGTCCTCTGTGTCCCTGGGGGTCACCCCAACTGCATTTACTTTCTCCATAATGTCCAGCCAGATTTTTCTTTTGGCTGATTCAGCCACAGTCAAGGACTGCCTGCCAAACAATTTGTGGTGCACCCTCACCACCTCCTCCACAAGGACCTGCAGCTCCATGCTGCTGAATTTTAGTTTCCTCCTCCTCTCAGGCTGCTCTTTTTCTTGGCTGCTTGACATTTTTCACTTTTAAAAGTGTTCAAACCCCTTTCTGCTGCTCCTGCACTCAGCTCAGCTCCAACTGCTTTTCCAGAAGCTTCTAATTAGTTGCAGCTGCCTGTGTAGCCACTTCCTGGTAGGGAGGGGGAGGGTGGTAGCACCTGATTGGCTGCCTACTTGAATTTCACTTTTGTTTGCTTTACCGATTCGGTATTTCCTATTCATTCCTATGGGCCAAAAGGCCCATAGGAATGAATGGGGAATACCGATTCGGTAAATACCGAATCGGTAAATACCGATTCGGTAAATACAGAATCAGTAATTACAGATTCGATATGTTCCGATTGTCCGATACCGAATTTTACTGAATCAGTATTTTTTACCGATTTTTTACCTACATACCATTTTCCGATTCTTAAATACAGATTCGGTAAAATTCAGTATTTTAGAATCGGTAAAATGGATTTACCTACATCTGGCCCTAGGTGTGTATGTTAGAATGTTAGGCCAGTGGACTACCAGTGATCAGGGTGTCTTTCTATTAGTCACTGTTCTTTAGAGGGATAGTCTAATGTTAGGAGTGTTGACTGGACCAGCCATTTGGTCTCTGAAGTTTGAGGTATCCATCTGACTTTCTCCTTAAATCTTCCAGAACTTCTTTAAGGATCATTAGATCACTGAAAACTTGTGAATTGCCTCGTACTGTGGCCCGGTATTTGGCAGGGCCTATGACTGAACCTTGAATATTTGAAGCTTTCATCTTTGGTCGGATGGCTAGAAAGACCTTACGAGTTTCCACTTTAACTTTTGAATAATCTTGTGAGGTAAAGATTTTATTGTCTTTCCAAAGGATATGATTATGTTTCCTCATGTAGGACAATATGAGCTCGACATGCTGGTATCTTAGGGGCTTGCAGACCATGTGTTGCAGTGTCTTTTGGTGTTGTGGTATCCTTGCAGGGACTCAATGAGCCCTGTGGAATTTAAGGTCTTTATTGAATTTTATGTTATTTGCTTGGGTGAACCATTTTTCTAGAAAGAGAATGCTGGAGTCTGCCTATTCTTCTTCTCCTACAGGCATCTCGAAGATATGTAGATTGCCATGTCTATTTCTATCTTCCAGCTCTGAGAGTTCTCTAGAGATCGAACGGGATGTATTGGTGGTTGCATGGATGGACTTTTTTGTTGTATTTTCGCTGTCTTCCAGGTTGCTAATCCTGCTCTTTGCTTCCGCAATTCTATTGTTAGTTTCCCTGATGTCTTGGCGTCTTGGTGAGAATTAATTTTGCATAATGTCAGTGTTTGTTTTGGTTGATTTGGCCAAGGCGTGGACATCTGCTAGTTTTTTGATGATCATCTCCGTTGTTGCGTTGATGTCTTGTTTGGTCTTCACTGAACATATCGAGTGGGGAGGGTTTGCTTTAACCCTTTTCAGCGATTGTTTGGTGTCTTTTTCTGCCATTTTTATACTGAGGCGGACTGCAGAGAGAAATTGCACTGCTATATCATTCTATTAATGAACGAGAATTTGGTACCGCTTTGATGGACAAGATTAGATTGTACGGCGCAAAGAATTAGGCAGAGTTTATTTGTGTAGGTTGATGTAATGCGAGGGGAGCGACAGGCCAGCAGGTTGTTTAACCTTGAGTTGATTTAGGCATGCAGTCAGTTCGAACTGATTGTCTGGTCTGTATTTGCATTCGTTGTGTATCCAGGGGAAGGCTTGTAAACAGTGGCTGTGCACGTTTAAGCACTGATAGCTGATACTGCAATGATCATCAGTAGAAGGACAATGACTCAAGTCTGTCATGTGCTACTGAGTCATATTCCATCTTAGGGTCAGGCATGTAGGCCAGGCAACCTGTAGACCATGCTGGTTGGTCAGCCCTAGAAGTGTTAATAGCGATAAATGAGCCATTAATTGACAGTAAGTGCTTACTCGATTTTTTAGATAGAGAGGGCCTGGCGCTGTGGAAGGCCAGTCTTCAAGTCAACAGAGATCATTGGTGCACCTTGGTGTTCATTTCACGTAACCTGCAAGCTGCTTCTTGTACATGTAGCTATGCTTCTAGCGGTGACAGAGGATGTTCCGATTTTAAAGGCGATTTAGAATGGGATAGTTAGTTGTAAGCATGGCCGAATTTTGCGAATCTCGCGTTCGCGAATTTTGCGGATTTGCGAACTCGCAATCCGCGAATTCTTGCGAATTTGCGGATTTTTTTTGTGTGTTCGCAAGGATTTCTGCCAGTTCGCGAGGGTTTCGTACCAGTTCGCAATTGCGAACTTACATTTCGGCACGCAACGGTCGCGATTATGTTGTTTCTACGTCTGGTTCATCATCACGGGTTCCCAGCACCCTCTGTTTCACCACTGCAACCCTCTGTTACATCAATGCCACCCTCTGGTTCATCATTACTGTAGATTATGGGGGGGAAAAGCAAGCACACCAGCCCTGCTTCAACTGACATGAATTAATTTGGGGTTAGTTTATTAATGTGTCACTGTTTTAAAATTCCAGTCTGGCACCTGCTTCCTTATCTGTAATTTTGCTTTCTGTTGCAGTGCATTTTTTTTCCCCAGGACCTTTGTGGCCTACTTGTAGCTATTCTATGAGCCTGCTGTGAGGGTCAGAGCAGGGTCATACAATTGTTGCAACTAGCAACTGAATTCTGGAGGGGCCCCAGTCAGGAAGCACTACAGGGAATTGTTACTAATGATGAGTTTGAACTCTTGCCCCTGCCGAGTGCTTTCAGTTTTGAAAAACTTGTTTTTCTGCAATTTCGCGGGATTTGCGGGGCGCGAACACGCGCGAGATCGGATTCGGAAGCCGCAAATTTGTGCGAATATGCAATTTGTTTTTTTGCGGCGTGTTAGTTGGCAAGGTTTTGTGCGTTTTTGCGAGCCGCTCGTAGCGCAAGGCGCGAAGTTACCCTCGCGGTCGTTCAAGGGCGCGGCCATCTTGTTTGCCTGACGTATTTCCGTTTCCGGGCGCGAAGTGTAATCTCGCAAAGTCTGCGGCTTGCCAGTACAGTTTCGCGCGTGTTCGCAAGGAAAATCTCGCGCAAACTTACCCCCGCGGTCGTGAACAGGCGCGGCCACCTTGTTTCTCATTCATTGCTATGGTTCTGGGCATGGTCTTTGTATCCTCTGTCAATCTCTGCCATCCTTTGCTTGTTTGAAGTTTTTTTTGATCTATTTTACTTATTATCTATACCTCTATTTTTCTAGCCCTATATTTTTGTGTTTACTGCTACTTTTGGTTAATTTTAAACTACTTTTTTAAACTCTTTTCTTTTCTTCTCTTCCCTATTCTATTTTCTTTATTCCTTTCCGCCCAGACCATGGTGAAGGGAGCCGGGAAGCATCCCGAGAAGGGGAAGGGTCCCGCACCCCGTGTCCGGCTCCCGTACGGGCGTTTGAGGGGGGAGGAGGTCGTACCCAGGGAGATCTTTACCCCGGAGGAGGTGGGCCAACTCATTTTTTATGTTCAGCGCCGCCTCCCCAGGACCATCATGGGAGGCGGCAAGATCAGTGCCGGGTACGGGGTCCGGGAGCGCCGGAAGCGGTGGGAGAAGGTGTGCCAGGCCATTTACCACCACTCTCGGGTCTGGCGTACCTACAACCAGGCCACCCACCGCTGGACGGATGTCCTGACCCGTGAGCAAGATCTGCTCGACCTCCTTGGCCTTGAGATCCCCGGGCTTGGTGAGTAGTAGTAGCTATTTCTTTACTACTATGTTTTCTCCTGCTGTGTTATTATATTGCAAATTTTTGTTTTTTACCAAGAGCAATAATGCTGCTCATTACATTGTAGGTAAATTATATTTCAAAATCTTCTGTGCATTTCAGGTACACTGCTCTCCTTCTTCTCAGTAGTGTTGCTACTATGCTTATTTGTTTTAGATTTTGTGTTCATTTCATTGGCCTGTGAAATTATGTATGAGTGTAGTTTAAAGAACTGCGTAATGCTACACACTAAGGTTCTGATTTTTAATTACCGGCGCATCCCTGCAAAGTAGCAGGGATGCGCCAGTAATTGTGCGTCACGCCACCATCACCCATGGTGCGCCGTATTTACAATGCGGCGCACCATGGGCCCAAAACGTCACCAAAGCGTTACGCATCTGTGCCGTAAAGGCGGCGCATTGCTGGAGTTGCGTCGCAACGATGGTGCAGCTCCATCAATGCTCTGGGGTGCCCTATCTCCCCAATGCTGCGTCAAGCCGTACGTCTGCTTCAAGCAGGCGCAGGGTTTGAGTCACGCAACATTGTCCTCAAAGTGACTTATTAAAATCTTGTAGATTTCCCTCAGCCACTTTTAGGATGCGTTCCTGCGCAGGAACGCCCTCCCTTGCGCCGGAACACCCCTATTGGCGCAGGGCTTTACAACGTGATGCATCTCCCATATGCGTCACGTAGTTAATATACGCCGCACCATTGCCCCTCTTTTGTGCTGTCGCTGCGTCACAAAAGTCACGCAACAATGGAGCAAAAGAGCCGCAAGGGGCTTCTCTAAATCAGCCCCTACAGACTCAAGTCCAGTCCTTCCTTTGTACACATGGCGATAAGAAGAAATAGTGGTAGTGGATTAATAGTTTGAGTATTTTAATTACTGGTGAATGTAGTAGGAAACTTTAGTGTTGTCGCTGATCTTCAATCACGATGGACTTTGGCTGTCACTTTGCGTGCTGCGGACTGCTGCCTGCCAATCCTAGGCAAACCTTTTTAGTACTTTGTTTAGTGAGTTACATAGGGTAGTTTCCAATTCGACGGTCCGCAAATCAAGCAATACTAAAGTAATAACGTAGACGACCACATGAGATTGGTCAATAATATATCCCGTGGAGTCGTTCCCTATTTGCTATTTCGCAAAAATATTTTGTTAGTTCTTTTGAAATGTTTGATTTGGTTGAGAAATATCATCCATGTTTTCTGTTTTTCTTTCTTTCATGTTGTACATCAGCTTCCCCCAGGGGCAAGAGGAGGACACAGGAGGAGGAGGAGGAGGGTGCTGTTGACGATGCAGGCCAGGACCGGGCAGGCGAGGGCTCCTTTGCTGGCCCCAGTAAGTTTTAATTTTAATATAGAGTACTTATTTTTTCCTAGCGTTCCTCATTCGATTTTTTCTAAATCGTCTTTGATCTTCTTGTAGACAGGATCTAAATTCTTATCCTGCCTCGGCTTTGACTCCGTGTGGTATTACTAGATTATTCTTATTAGTCTGTCTGTGTAGCTAACTAAGATTGCACATTTGGCATTTCCATTGGACTCCCATTCTAGTCAGCAATAGCTCTATGCACTGAGTGCAGTCCTCTGGGATTGTCCATAATGTCTTTTCAAGTATTCTAAATGTTTATGCTTTGACCATTGCCAACAATAAAAAGGTGAATGACCACCAAGAAAGAATAAGATACTACTTTACTTTTGGTTTGCATTCTACTACTGTTGCAGGGACAAATCTGCACAAACAGAACTATGGACACTAAATAATGCATTGCTTAGCTTGTCAATTATAATAGGTGCTGTTAGACTTTCCACATACCTCAGTGATAACAGACTTTGTAGTTGAACCCCCAATCTCCTTACTGACTAGATAGTGTGGCAGAGTCATTTAGCTCCCAAAGTCACCGATGGCAGAGGCACGGACTCATGCTTGCAAAAATTCCAAAACCTTTAGCTCATCCACTGTAGTCTGGAGGACCAAAAACCACACAGTCCATTTAAGTTTAAAAGCTTTATTAAAAGTAAACACATTTATTAAAATCAAGTTTGTCATAAAAGTGAACGTGTAACTGAAAATGGAAAAGTGCTTAGTGCTAACGATTAATTGGACACATTTCTTGTGGTCGAGCCGAGCTCTCACCTGGTTTGAACTTGATCCTGCTCGTGTTCTTAGAAGTCAATCTTCTGTCTGTTAGGAGAAAAAGTGTTGCGTGTTAAAAAGTAAAAAGCAAACATTCATCAGTTGTGCCAAAAAGTGCAGCAAGACAACAGCCTTCCCTGGAAAAAGGGACATTTTTACTTTAGAGTACACAGTCATAAATTATTAAATTGTATACTGTTTTTTTCACATTTCTTTCTTCCTCCTAGACCAAATATTATATAGTAGTGAGTGGTGTATTCTAACATTATTAAATGTACTTTGTAGGTGGAACATCTGGAGACGGGGCCAGCGCGGAGGTGGTGGTGGCATTGGACGAGGAGGACAACTCTGGGGAGGAGGCGGTGCAAGTGCCGGACAAGGACATGCCTGTGAGGGTTCACACTGTGGTGGCGGGCAGAGGTAAGCTATACATTCCTTAGTCATTGAGATTGAAGACTGCAGAGTGTGCTTTCTGCACGGGTGTATTATAAATAAACCAGGTAGTAGCCTCCTCTAAATGTACTTCGACTTAGCTGTGAAGTTTTTGGCGAGAAGAATCCCAATCAGATCTGAGGTGAACTTGATGGATGGGATGAACGAAAAGCGAAAGAAGGGTGTAAGTAAGTGTGGAAGGACGAGAAATGTAATGATGACTGGCAAAGAAGAATGATATGTGTTTGCTTGGTCCCCGAGGTGGCTGGGAAGGAAAGAATATGGTATGGTGCATGGCTGGGTGAATGATGAAGCAAGGATGGGTGGAAGGAGAACAGCCTGGGTGGGTGAGACAGAAACTGTATGTGTGCATATACTTTGAATGGATGGATGCCTGGATCATTCATGGTACTATCTGACTCTTAGATAGCATATGTGTATCTAGAGAGAGTAGACGGTCACTGGATGAACTAAGTGTTACTTTGAAGAGCATGTAACACCGCACCCGCACGTCCGTTCCAGTGTAGGAAAGGCAAGGAAAAGAAGTTGTAACGTTGTCCAAATACTACCATGAATAGTAGCAGTAGTTTGTATTGCAACTGCAAGCACAGCATACATCCGGTTATTACGGTGGACACTCCCTACCTCTCTTAATAACTTTAGTTTAGTAGTAGTACGTCATTCATGTGTGGGGGTATCACTGTTCACTCAATAATAAGCAAAGCACCTAAGTCATCCCATATGTCATCAAATACATCCCATGTGAAGTGATAGATAATCAGATAATTTAGCTTCTTCATTTTCCTTTTCCACTCATTTGCACTGTAGGGTGAAAGCTAAATTAATTAAGCAGTAGCCCTTTTAACAGAGTATTCTCAGTGCCACCCGTAATAGAAAAGTAAGAGCTTCACCACCTGCATGTACTGGACCGGTACAGTAACGCAAGTCTGTCTCACTCACCATGGTGTGCGTCTGTTTTTCTCGGGTGCAAGTTCACTGCGCTGGCATTATGCCGGCTTGCATAAGATAACGTACCAATTTTCCTAAACAAGAGAGAAGAAGAATAAGAGTGGTGTACTGTCATAGTCGACTGTAATGGAAGTCCATAGTGCTCGTAGAATTTGTTCCTTAAACTCCCACTAATGTTAGAGCAAGGATGAAGAAGTCGGAGGTTACATAGATACTGTCCTCAATAGTTATGTACTGTGCTTTCAATTTGCTACTTGTACTGTGACAACTTTCTGCTCAATCATTTTGTGTTAATCTTAAGGAGCATTGGTTACAGACTATGTCTTTCTTTTTTCATGTAGTTGCTCCTTCCAAATCCAAGACACCATCAAGGAGGAAGGAGCTGGCTCGAATGGCCCGGCAACGGAGGCTGGATGCCACTGTCGCTGAATATCGGCGGCTGGTGGCCCTGGAGGAGGAGGAGACGCAGTCTGGTACAACAACAACGTCCACTGGGACAGCTGCATCCTCCTCCGTGCGGGCTGCCAGCCAGCGCAGTGCTCCAGCGGTACGGAGTCGGGCTACCAAAGCCAAACGCCACCGCCGAGCAGCAAAGAAAGCAGCTGCCCCTCACAGGATTTGCAAGGCACACCGGCGCCGCTTATCCCTCAGACTGTCCTACCTGGAGCAGGAGGTCCATAACTATAAGAACTTGGTGGAGGGCCTCGGCTTCGAACTTGCCACCCTCCGCAAGGAGCATGATGCCCTGGCTGCTAAATCCAACAGCACCCTGCCATAGTGTCCCTTGCCCCTTTTTTAGAGACTTCTGGGGGGTGGGAATTGGGAGTTGGGTTTTTTGGGGACTTTTGTAGGACAATCGTTGGGGTTAGGGAGGGTCTTGCGGGAGATTATTTTGTTAGGGCTATAAAAATATACTTTTTGAAACTTTATCTGACCATACCTGTTTTTTACTGCTTTTGAGTCTGGTGGGTGGGGGTTTAACAGTAAGTTTGTTTTCCTGAATAGTCCTAGGACTTTAGTAGTACTACCGTCAATCCAATCTCTCGTCTCTCCTAATACTCCATTATACTACCTCCAACCAAACGCCTATCTTACCTGTAATTTCTGTTTGCAAGTAGGGCTAGGCCTAGGGCTGGCTCCACGGGAAACAGCAAATAAGGTTGGCAATCCTGGGCGGATAAAATTTCCTCATAGCGGTGGTACTAGTGGTGTGACACAGTGGCAGTTGCATGCCTATGAAATAAAAGAAAATGAAATCTGGTTTGTCCTCCTGAGCAATACAACGGTACAATAGAGAATATAGCAGGTGACAGAAGTACACTAGAACAGTGCCACATTGTAGCCTAACAAATGGTAAAGTATAACTAATTCGGTTGAAGTTCTTTGACATTAGCCATGGGTCTTTGTCAAGCAGAGTAAGAATATATCCTCAGATTTCTTCACCAGCCTGTTGCTATCACCTTATCCTCCCCAGCAAGTGTGTGGATTTATTGCTGTAATTTAGTCACACATCAATCAAAACCACACAGCCCGGGGGAAGAGGGTTAGGGTTTGAAAAATGGATGGGTACGGGGGTTTTTGGGAAAGGTTTTGGGAGACAAGAAAAAATAGCACAGCATGGACAAACAATTGTGAACATAAAAAAATCTTTGGGTACAAACCTATCCATCAATCTTTGAAAGTGCATGCACTACTGCATGCATGTCAGTGAAAAGTAAGTAGTACTTTCGACAACTGTGGAAGAAAGAATGCGACAGTACAGGGCGTGTGTGGAATTATTGATAACTACATTCAACATAAGGTCTCTGTTGCCAGATACCTGAGAGCCTTGCTGGTCACTATAAATCCATTCACAACACTCAATGGGGTTGGTCTGGAAGGTATAGTAGATAGAAAAGGAGAAATTGCTCTTTTTCTAGGTGTCCCCTCACTCACCAGGGTTGCCCCTTGGTGACATGCTTCATCATTGGGGCCATCCCAGTCCTCTACGGGCTGGGGCGTGCTGCGACTTGCGAATTACGTAGGAGCACTTACAAATGACTATGTGTGGTGCAGATGTAATAGTGGAGTGGACTAAGTGATGTGTTAAGGGATCAATTTAGAAGCACAGAGAGATCCAAGAAATGCAGTCACAGAAAAAGACAAAGGATACTGTATCTGTATGTTGTTGTAGTTGTCCTGTTGAATTTGGTAAGTAAGTTGCCTGCAGAAAAAAAATCCTCTTATTAGCGGCACTCCTCCATTGCAGCCGACGCTTCGTCCATCGATGTTGGTCACCAGAAGACACCCTGTAAAAAAAGCACAGCATGGACAAACAATTGAACATAAACAAATCTTTGGGTACAAACCTATCCATCAATCTTTGAAAGTGCATGCACTACTGCATGCATGTCAGTGAAAAGTAAGTCGTATTTTCGACAACTGTGGAAGAAAGAATGCAACAGTACAGGGCGTGTGTGGAATTATTGATAACTATATTCAACATAAGGTCTCTGTTGCCAGATACCTGAGAGCCTTGCTGGTCACTATAAATCCATTCACAACACTCAATGGGGTTGGTCTGGAAGGTATAGTAGATAGAAAAGGAGAAATTGCTCTTTTTCTAGGTGTCCCCTCACTCACCAGGGTTGCCCCTTGGTGACATGCTTCATCATTGGGGCCATCCAAGTCCTCTACGGGCTGGGGCGTGCTGCGACTTGCCAATTACGTAGGAGCACTTACAAATGACTATGTGTGGTGCAGATGTGATAGTGGAGTGGACTAAGTGATGTGTTAAGGGATCAATTTAGAAGCAGAGAGAGATCCAAGAAATGCAGTCACAGTCAGAGAAAAAGACAAAGGATACTGTATCTGTATGTTGTTGTCCTGTTGAATTTGGTAAGTAAGTTGCCTGCAGAAAAAAATCCTCTTATTAGCGGCACTCCTCCATTGCAGCCGACGCTTCGTCCATCGATGTTGGTCACCAGAAGACACCCTGTAAAAAAAGCACAGCATGGACAAACAATTGAACATAAACAAATCTTTGGGTACAAACCTATCCATCAATCTTTGAAAGTGCATGCACTACTGCATGCATGTCAGTGAAAAGTAAGTAGTACTTTCGACAACTGTGGAAGAAAGAATGCGACAGTACAGGGCGTGTGTGGAATTATTGATAACTATATTCAACATAAGGTCTCTGTTGCCAGATACCTGAGAACCTTGCTGGTCACTATAAATCCATTCACAACACTCAATGGGGTTGGTCTGGAAGGTATAGTAGATAGAAAAGGAGAAATTGCTCTTTTTCTAGGTGTCCTCTCACTCACCAGGGTTGCCCCTTGGTGACATGCTTCATCATTGGGGCCATCCCAGTCCTCTACGGGCTGGGGCGTGCTGCGACTTGCGAATTACGTATGAGCACTTACAAATGACTATGTGTGGTGCAGATGTGATAGTGGAGTGGACTAAGTGATGTTTTAAGGGATCAATTTAGAAGCAGAGAGAGATCCAAGAAATGCAGTCACAGTCAGAGAAAAAGACAAAGGATACTGTATCTGTATGTTGTTGTAGTTGTCCTGTTGAATTTGGTAAGTAAGTTGCATGCAGAAAAAAACTCCTCTCATTAGCGGCACTCCTCCATTGCAGCTGACGCCTCGTCCATCAATGTTGGTGACCAGAAGACACCCTGTCCACTGCCTGCCTGATGCTGAATTGTGGCTCGCTAATGTGAAGCCTGACTCCATCCTTTTTTCCCCATTGCACAGACTGAAACCCGGCCTGTAATTATTCAACGAAAAACAGGAAGTGATATAATATTACAACACCACTGATAAATAAATATAAGGTATGTAGGCTGTGGAGTGCAAAAAGTCACACTTTGATTTTCTTAGTAGACAGTACAATATTTTTGAAAGTGCGTACTCTGTCTGAGTCACCTTTTCAAGGATAAATAAGTATGGGCAAATTAATGTAGCGGATCTTTCCCCTCAAGCTAGGTGTCCTGTAAACTGTGTTTTAGAACAAAATTAGATCTTCCCAGCAGTGCTCCCACCCAGACCCTTACTAAAGCCAGTCGCAAAAATATAGAAGACCCCCAATCAAATCTCAAAAAACGAGGCCTAGCAGAAAACTGGTGACAAAACGTACTTTGAAAGTAAAAGTAGGCCCAAGTACCCCCTTACCCACCGTGGATTGCATTCAAACCACTTGCAAGCAACCAAGCAAAAGTATCCATAGCCAGCATCGCTCCAAGACTCGAAAACCCCCCACCCAAACACATGCAATAGAAATACTGCTAACCCTAACGAACCCTAAGTTAAGAATAGTGGCAAAGGCTTTCTTTAACTATGCCAAATCCCCCCTTTCCCACCATGGATTTTCTTCAAATGACTTGCAACCAAAATTACACATTCTCACGAGTGCTCTAAGACCCCAGAACTCAGTTGCAAAAATCTAGAACACCCCGAAACACATGCAATCCTGCTGCTAGGGCTAACCCTAACGAACCCTAAGTTACAAAAAGTGCCAAAAGGCTTTTCCGCGAGGATTTTGTCCCAACCACTTCTACCCGGTATTAACCCCTTAAGTGCTGCCTCGGTGCATTGGCCGACGGCAGCACTACCTCCCCAGTGCTGCGCACGACCATTGGACGTCCATTCAGCACTAGTTCCAATGGACAGCGCAGCACTGGGGAGGAATGTTTAATAGCATCTATGAGGTTAGACCTTCCCAGGAATGCCCCAAGAACCGCCAACCCACCCGCCAAGAAGCATAACACCCCCAAACAGGCCAAAAGCAAAATCTCATACTTGCAATATTTCTCAGCCTTCGGTCCAAACGCGCTGCGTAGCTAGGCCATAGGTCCGGTTTGCCACCACGGATTTCCTGAAAAGCAAATGCAATCAAGATTAGAGTGTCCCAGCAGTGCTCCCAGACCCCGAAAATCACCCACAAACACCAGGAAGCCCCCCCAAACAGGCCCCCGAAAACGCTACATTGAGCAAAATGTCAGAAATAGCAACAAAAAAAATCGGCGTGGATTTTGTCCAAACCAGTTTTATCCGGTATTAGAGCTTCCCAGCAATGGCCCCAGAGCCGTCAACCCAGGAGAAAACGAGTAGAAGACCCCCAAACAGCCAAAGAGCAAAAGTACAAAAATGGGGACTTTGTCATTTTTTTCCAAATTTCCCAAATCACTCCGCGCGCGCTCTGCAGCTAGGCCCTAACTCCCCTCTGCCACCATGGATTTGCTTCAAACCTCTTGCAAAGTAAAGTATATATATCCAGCAGTGCGCCCAGACCCCGAAACCCACCCACAAACACCAGGAAGCCCCCAAACAGGCCCCCGAAAACGCTACATTGAGCAAAATGTCAGAAATAGCAACAACAAAAAATCGGCCTGGATTTTGTCCCAACCACTTCTACCCGGTATTAGACCTTCCCAGGAATGCCCCAAGACCCGCCAACCCACCCACCAAAAAGCATAACACCCCCAAACAGGCCAAAAGCAAAATCTCATACTTGCAATATTTCTCGGCCTTCGGTCCAAACGCGCTGCGTAGCTAGGCCATAGGTCCGGTTTGCCACCACGGATTTCCTGAAAAGCAAATGCAATCAAGATTAGATTGTCCCAGCAGTGCTCCCAGACCCCGAAACTCACCCACAAACACCAGGAAGCCCCCCAAACAGGCCCCCAAAAACGCTACATTGAGCAAAATGTCAGAAATAGCAAAAAAAAATTGGCGTGGATTTTGTCCCAACCACTTCTACCCGGTATTAGACCTTCCCAGGAATGCCCCTAGACCCGCCAACCCACCCGCCAAGAAGCATAACACCCCAAACAGGCCAAAAGCAAAATCTCATACTTGCAATATTTATCGGCCTTCGGTCCAAACGCGCTGCGTAGCTAGGCCATAGGTCCGGTTTGCCACCACGGATTTCCTGAAAAGCAAATGCAATCAAGATTAGAGTGTCCCAGCAATGCTCCCAGACCCCGAAACTCACCCACAAACACCAGGAAGCCCCCCAAACAGGCCCCCGAAAACGCTACATTGAGCAAAATGTCTGAAATAGCAACAAAAAAAATCGGCGTGGATTTTGTCCAAACCACTTTTATCCGGTATTAGAGCTTCCCAGCAATGGCCCCAGAGCTGTCAACCCAGGAGAAAACGAGTAGAAGACCCCCAAACAGCCAAAGAGCAAAAGTACAAAAATGGGGACTGTCATTTTTTTCCAAATTTCCCAAATCACTCCGCGCGCGCTCTGCAGCTAGGCCCTAACTCCCCTCTGCCACCATGGATTTGCTTCAAACCTCTTGCAAAGTAAAGTATATATAGCCAGCAGTGCGCCCAGAGTCCGAAACCCACCCACAAACACCAGGAAGCCCCCCAAACAGGCCCCCGAAAACGCTACATTGAGCAAAATGTCAGAAATAGCAACAAAAAAAATCGGCCTGGATTTTGTCCCAACCACTTCTACCCGGTATTAGACCTTCCCAGGAATGCCCCAAGACCCGCCAACCCACCCGCCAAAAAGCATAACACCCCCAAACAGGCCAAAAGCAAAATCTCATACTTGCAATATTTCTCGGCCTTCGGTCCAAACGCGCTGCGTAACTAGGCCATAGGTCCGGTTTGAAACCACGGATCTCCTGAAAAGCAAATGCAATCAAGATTAGAGTGTCCCAGCAGTGCTCCCAGACCCCGAAACTCACCCACAAACACCAGGAAGCCCCCCAAACAGGCCCCCGAAAACGCTACATTGAGCAAAATGTCAGAAATAGCAACAAAAAAAATCGGCGTGGATTTTGTCCCAACCACTTCTACCCGGTATTAGACCTTCCCAGGAATGCCCCAAGACCCACCAACCCACCCGCCAAAAAGCATAACACCCCCAAACAGGCCAAAAGCAACATCTCCTACTTACAATATTTCTCGGCCTTCGGTCCAAACGCGCTGCGTAGTTAGGCCATAGGTCCGGTTTGCCACCACGGACTTCCTGAAAAGCAAATGCAATCAAGATTAGAGTGTCCCAGCAATGCTCCCAGACCCCGAAACTCACCCACAAACACCAGGAAGCCCCCCAAACAGGCCCCCAAAAACGCTACATTGAGCAAAATGTCAGAAATAGCAACAACAAAAAATCGGCGTGGATTTTGTCCAAACCACTTTTATCCGGTATTAGAGCTTCCCAGCAATGTCCCAGAGCTGTCAACCCAGGAGAAAACGAGTAGAAGACCCCCAAACAGCCAAAGAGCAAAAGTACAAAAATGGGGACTGTCATTTTTTTCCAAATTTCCCAAATCACTCCGCGCGCGCTCTGCAGCTAGGCCCTAACTCCCCTCTGCCACCATGGATTTGCTTCAAACCTCTTGCAAAGTAAAGTATATATAGCCAGCAGTGCGCCCAGAGTCCGAAACCCACCCACAAACACCAGGAAGCCCCCCAAACAGTCCCCCGAAAACGCTACATTGAGCAAAATGTCAGAAATAGCAACAACAAAAAAATCGGCCTGGATTTTGTCCCAACCACTTCTACCCGGTATTAGACCTTCCCAGGAATGCCCCAAGACTCGCCAACCCACCCGCCAAAAAGCATAACACCCCCAAACAGGCCAAAAGCAAAATCTCATACTTGCAATATTTCTCGGCCTTCGGTCCAAACGCGCTGCGTAGCTAGGCCATAGGTCCGGTTTGCCACCACGGATTTCCTGAAAAGCAAATGCAATCAAGATTAGAGTGTCCCAGCAGTGCTCCCAGACCCCGAAACTCACCCACAAACACCAGGAAGCCCCCCAAACAGGCCCCCGAAAACGCTACATTGAGCAAAATGTCAGAAATAGCAACAAAAAAAATCGGCGTGGATTTTGTCCCAACCACTTCTACCCGGTATTAGACCTTCCCAGGAATGCCCCAAGACCCACCAACCCACCCGCCAAAAAGCATAACACCCCCAAACAGGCCAAAAGCGACATCTCCTACTTACAATATTTCTCGGCCTTCGGTCCAAACGCGCTGCGTAGCTAGGCCATAGGTCCGGTTTGCCACCACGGATTTCCTGAAAAGCAAATGCAATCAAGATTAGAGTGTCCCAGCAATGCTCCCAGACCCCGAAACTCACCCACAAACACCAGGAAGCCCCCCAAACAGGCCCCCGAAAACGCTACATTGAGCAAAATGTCAGAAATAGCAACAAAAAAAATCGGCGTGGATTTTGTCCAAACCACTTTTATCCGGTATTAGAGCTTCCCAGCAATGGCCCCAGAGCTGTCAACCCAGGAGAAAACGAGTAGAAGACCCCCAAACAGCCAAAGAGCAAAAGTACAAAAATGGGGACTGTCATTTTTTTCCAAATTTCCCAAATCACTCCGCGCGCGCTCTGCAGCTAGGCCCTAACTCCCCTCTGCCACCATGGATTTGCTTCAAACCTCTTGCAAAGTAAAGTATATATAGCCAGCAGTGCGCCCAGAGTCCGAAACCCACCCACAAACACCAGGAAGCCCCCCAAACAGGCCCCCGAAAACGCTACATTGAGCAAAATGTCAGAAATAGCAACAACAAAAAAATCGGCCTGGATTTTGTCCCAACCACTTCTACCCGGTATTAGACCTTCCCAGGAATGCCCCAAGACTCGCCAACCCACCCGCCAAAAAGCATAACACCCCCAAACAGGCCAAAAGCAAAATCTCATACTTGCAATATTTCTCGGCCTTCGGTCCAAACGCGCTGCGTAGCTAGGCCATAGGTCCGGTTTGCCACCACGGATTTCCTGAAAAGCAAATGCAATCAAGATTAGAGTGTCCCAGCAGTGCTCCCAGACCCCGAAACTCACCCACAAACACCAGGAAGCCCCCCAAACAGGCCCCCGAAAACGCTACATTGAGCAAAATGTCAGAAATAGCAACAAAAAAAATCGGCGTGGATTTTGTCCCAACCACTTCTACCCGGTATTAGACCTTCCCAGGAATGCCCCAAGACCCACCAACCCACCCGCCAAAAAGCATAACACCCCCAAACAGGCCAAAAGCAAAATCTCATACTTGCAATATTTCTCGGCCTTCGGTCCAAACGCGCTGCGTAGCTAGGCCATAGGTCCGGTTTGCCACCACGGATTTCCTGAAAAGCAAATGCAATCAAGATTAGAGTGTCCCAGCAGTGCTCCCAGACCCCGAAACTCACCCACAAACACCAGGAAGCCCCCCAAACAGGCCCCCGAAAACGCTACATTGAGCAAAATGTCAGAAATAGCAACAACAAAAATCGGCGTGGATTTTGTCCCAACCACTTCTACCCGGTATTAGACCTTCCCAGGAATGCCCCAAGACCCGCCAACCCTCCCGCCAAAAAGCATAACACCCCCAAACAGGCCAAAAGCAACATCTCCTACTTACAATATTTCTCGGCCTTCGGTCCAAACGCGCTGCGTAGCTAGGCCATAGGTCCGGTTTGCCACCACGGATTTCCTGAAAAGCAAATGCAATCAAGATTAGAGTGTCCCAGCAGTGCTCCCAGACCCCGAAACTCACCCACAAACACCAGGAAGCCCCCCAAACAGGCCCCCGAAAACGCTACATTGAGCAAAATGTCAGAAATAGCAACAACAAAAAATCGGCGTGGATTTTGTCCCAACCACTTCTACCCGGTATTAGACCTTCCCAGGAATGCCCCAAGACCCGCCAACCCACCCGCCAAAAAGCATAACACCCCCAAACAGGCCAAAAGCAACATCTCCTACTTACAATATTTCTCGGCCTTCGGTCCAAACGCGCTGCGTAGCTAGGCCATAAGTCGGGGTTGCCACCACGGATTTCCTGAAAAGCAAATGCAATCAAGATTAGAGTGTCCCAGCAGTGCTGACAGACCCCGAAACTCACCCACAAACAGACGGAACCCCCCCTAAGAGCACCTCAAAGGCAAGCAAGTCAGAAAAAACACTAAAAAATTTGCGCCTCGGATTTGGTCCAAACCACTTTTATCCGGTATTAGAGCTTCCCAACAATGGTCCCAGAGCCGTCAACTCACCTGCAAAGAGGTAGAACAACACCCCCACAAGTGCTGAGTCTTTCTTCATTGGGCGTAAACCAGCCCTCTGCTTTGATGGAAATAGGAGTCTGGAGGAGGAGGATAGAGGAGCATGTTCTTCTGAACTTGTGAACCTGAGGAATGCAGACTGCGGCACCTTCAAATCAATTAGCAAACCAGTGAAGACAGTTCTGCTGATGGGCTTGTTTTTGTGATTATCTGATTAAAGTTTGAAATATATTAAATCAAAATGTCTCTTTGCTGCATGCCCGCTGGGGCTGCAGTGACCATTATGATGACTGGATCGTCGTCGTGAAGGGCTTCATCAGCAGCAGTATGCGTCACTTCTTGTTGAGCCTCATCACACTCCATAGCTATGGGTTTTTCGACGACCTTCCTTTTACGCTTAGGTATCTTTGTCAGATCATGGTGTGCCTCACTCTCAGGCTGCCGTGGTGGTACCCAATCGTGATCCAGATCATCAGTAGGAGGTGGGCTTGAAGAAGATGTAGACACCCCCCTTGATCTTTTCCTTGCTAGGGATGTGGAAGTCAATGAATGATCATCAGGAGGAGTGGCTTCCTCAAATGATACCTCGGTCTGATTGTCAATTTCCTGATGTGCCCCTACTTCGGGAGGAACAACTATTGTGGGCACTTGTGACCCTCCATGCACCTCTGCTTGCGCATCTCCTTGCGCTGCCTCTCCTTCCACATGTACTTGGGCTTGTACTACTTGCACATGTTGTTGTTGCGGCTGTGGTTGTTCAACACTTGTCAGATGAGTTACAACAACCTGTGTTGATTCAGGGACATTGCTGCTACTTTCTTGCGATGAGCCAACATCACTGGTCGATGGTGATTGGAGAAGTACACTGACTGCCTCTGAAGCACTCAAGGGCTTTGACTTAAGTTGGCGTGGTGGTGGAGGCACTGAACCCAATGGAGCGGGGGTGCTGCTCCCAGCTTGGTCCCCAGCAGATCCTGCTGCTGCAGGCGTACTTTTTTTTTTGCTCCCAAAAAACGTGGCGGTTGGCACACCAGCCTCCTTGGTAACTTGCTTCTTCTGCTCCTTACTAGCAACTTTCTTGCTAGAGGAGCCACGGAGACCTTTTTTTGGGGCCATCTTCTTCAGAGCAGGTCAGACAGCAGGCCGCAGTTGCACGAATTGTAGAGTTGTCTGAGGCCAGACGTGACGTCGCGTGATGTTATGCTGCACACACACACCGCTGCAGGACTTCTTCCTGGCACTGGTGGTACTCTTGAGTCTTGTGCACCTAAAAACAATGGAAGACAGAGGAACATCAGTTCAGTTATACACCCCAAAAAAATCGAAAAAAACCCCAAAAAAATAAGAACAATCCCATTCCATCCATGCCCTCCATGATGTTTAAGTTCAAGACACCCCACAGAAAGACTAGGCCCATGCTAGACTCAAATACCCCTGGTGAAAAGGCCACAATTACAGCCCCCAAAAACGAAAAGCACTGAAAAATCAGCACAATCCCATTCCATCCATGCCCTCCATGATCTTTAAGTTCAAGACACCCCACAGAAAGACTAGGCCCATGCAAGACTCAATACCCCTGGTGAAAAGGCCACAAGTACAGCCCCAAAAAACGAAAATCACTGAAAAATCAGCACAATCCCATTCCATCCATGCCCTCCATGATGTTTATGTTCAAGACACCCCACAGAAAGACTAGGCCCATGCAAGACTCAATACCCCTGGTGAAAAGGCCACAAGTACAGCCCCAAAAAACGAAAATCACTGAAAAATCAGCACAATCCCATTCCATCCATGCCCTCCATGATGTTTAAGTTCAAGACACCCCACAGGAAGACTAGGCCCATGCTAGACTCAAATACCCCTGGTGAAAAGGCCACAAGTACAGCCCCTAAAAACGAAAATCACTGAAAAATCAGCACAATCCCATTCCATCCATGCCCTCCATGATGTTTAAATTCAAGACAACCCACAGAAAGACTAGGCCCATGCAAGACTCACTACCCCTGGGCATAAAGGTTGAAAAGTAGGCAAAATGGTTGCAGGCCTAACAACAATGCCTACATTCAAAATGGCCACTTGCCTCCCAGCACATGGCCAGGGCCTGTAGCAGCACTCAAAATGGCCCCCAGCCACATGGCCTGTCCCTCCCCATGAACACCCCCAAAAATCGAAAAACACTGCAAAATCAGCACAATCCCATTCCATCCATGCCCTCCATGATGTTTAAGTTCAAGACACCCCACAGAAAGACTAGGCCCATGCAAGACTCAATACCCCTGGTGAAAAGGCCACAAGTACAGCCCCAAAAAACGAAAATCACTGAAACATCAGCACAATCCCATTCCATCCATGCCCTCCATGATGTTTAAGTTCAAGACACCCCACAGAAAGACTAGGCCCATGCTAGACTCAAATACCCCTGGTGAAAAGGTCACAAGTACAGCCCCCAAAAACGAAAATCACTGAAAAATCTGCACAATCCCATTCCATCCATGCCCTCCATGATGTTTAAATTCAAGACAACCCACAGAAAGACTAGGCCCATGCAAGACTCACTACCCCTGGGCATAAAGGTTGAAAAGTAGGCAAAATGGTTGCAGGCCTAACAACAATGCCTACATTCAAAATGGCCACTTGCCTCCCAGCACATGGCCAGGGCCTGTAGCAGCACTCAAAATGGCCCCCAGCCACATGGCCTGTCCCTCCCCATGAACACCCCCAAAAATCGAAAAACACTGCAAAATCAGCACAATCCCATTCCATCCATGCCCTCCATGATGTTTAAGTTCAAGACACCCCACAGAAAGACTAGGCCCATGCAAGACTCAATACCCCTGGTGAAAAGGCCACAAGTACAGCCCCAAAAAACGAAAATCACTGAAAAATCAGCACAATCCCATTCCATCCATGCCCTCCATGATGTTTAAATTCAAGACAACCCACAGAAAGACTAGGCCCATGCAAGACTCACTACCCCTGGGCATAAAGGTTGAAAAGTAGGCAAAATGGTTGCAGGCCTAACAACAATGCCTGCATTCAAAATGGCCACTTGCCTCCCAGCACATGGCCAGGGCCTGTAGCAGCACTCAAAATGGCCCCCAGCCACATGGCCTGTCCCTCCCCATGAACACCCCCAAAAATCGAAAAACACTGAAAAATCAGCACAATCCCATTCCATCCATGCCATCCATGATGTTTAAGTTCAAGACACCCAACAAAAAGACTAGGCCCATGCTAGACTCAATACCCCTGGTGAAAAGGCCACAAGTACAGCCCCCAAAAACGAAAATCACTGAAAAATCAGCACAATCCCATTCCATCCATGCCCTCCATGATGTTTAAATTCAAGACAACCCACAGAAAGACTAGGCCCATGCAAGACTCACTACCCCTGGGCATAAAGGTTGAAAAATAGGCAAAATGGTTGCAGGCCTAACAACAATGCCTACATTCAAAATGGCCACTTGCCTCCCTGCACATGGCCAGGGCCTGTAGCAGCACTCAAAATGGCCCCCAGCCACATGGCCTGTCCCTCCCCATGAACACCCCCAAAAATCGAAAATCACTGAAAAATCACCACAATCCCATTCCATCCATGCCCTCCATGATGTTTAATTTCAAGACACCCCACAAAAAGACTAGGCCCATGCTAGACTCAATACCCCTGGTGAAAAGGCCACAAGTACAGCCCCAAAAAACGAAAATAACTGAAAAATGAGCACAATCCCATTCCATCCATGCCCTCCATGATGTTTAAGTTCAAGACACCCCACAGAAAGACTAGGCCCATGCTAGACTCAAATACCCCTGGTGAAAAGGCCACAAGTACAGCCCCAAAAAACGAAAATCACTGAAAAATCAGCACAATCCCAATCCATCCATGCCCTCCATGATGTTTAAGTTCAAGACACCCTACAGAAAGACTCAGTCCACCCACCACTGAGTACCCCTGGGCAAAAGGCCCCAAAACAGCCCAAAAATCGAAAATTCCAAAATTGTAGTTGAAGCAACTGTAATGCCCCAAACAAACTTACTTGTAAAATTTCTAATCCAACAGTGATCCAAAGAAAGTCAAAAAGGCCTCAAATCCAAATATCCAGCAGCATCCACAAAAAGTAATCCTTCCAGCTCCAGATCCAAATGAAAAGTGACCAGGAGATGGACAAAGCACTGGGAGGAGCCTGCTGGACAGGAACAGGAAGTTGAAGACTGTCGGGCACTTCCTTCCTCCCACCCCCCTCCCCCCTCCCCAAAATGGACTCCTCGCTAAAAAAGTGCAGGCAAATGTCAACCTAAGGAGTTATTCAGATAAAAATCATCATTTCAAGAAGGTTTATGCTGCTTGCTGGTGGATTTCTTGTGCAGAATTGCAAATTTTATATTTTCGCTTGTGCGAGATTGTTGCTGCTCGCCGCATCTCAAAGCTCGCAATTGCGAAGTACCGCGAGACGTGATCTCGCCGTACTCGCGTTAGTTGGCAAGCCGCGATTATGTAATCGCGCTTGCCAAATTCCCGCGGGATCCCGCAGCAAGATCCAAAATGGCGCAGCACTCGCAAAATATCAAGAAAAATAACTCGGCAAACGATGATAAACGACGAGCGCCGCAAAATTGTATCACCAAGAAAAAAAAAATCCGCTGCGTGCGAATTTGCGGATTTCGCGGGAAATTCGCAAATCTCGCGGATTGCGAATTTACCGAAAATCCGCAAAATCCGCGAGCGTAACGGATTTTCCGCCCATACTTAGTTAGTTGTTAGAAAGTGTGCTGTGACCGTTGTTAGGTAGTGCCTCACTGCATCCCTGGTCGCGCGTATATTATGAAGTCATACGCCATCTTAGAGTCAGGCATCCAGGGTCAGGCAAGCCAGTAGATTATGGATAGATGGGCCAAGGAGGGTTAAAGAAATGGTAAATGCTTACTTGACCCCACAATGGGTCAGTCTGGCGGCTGTATGCCTGTGTGTACATGATCTCTGAGTCAGCAATGATTGTTGGAGCTCATTCAATGTCCTGCTTGCATGTCGTGCAGCCCACATTGTTCTCTCGCTCCGTCGATCACCATGATGATCAGATTCCTCCATTATACATTGTGCGATGAGTGGTTCGTCTCAAGCCCTTCTGCTGAGTCACCACCTCGATTAGCTAGCGTGGGAGTATCTTAAAAGCAAGCCGCAGCTAGGGTCTGTGGAGATTAGTTAGACACCATATACAGTTCAGACCTTACACATGGTCGTCTGCATTGGGTGGATCAAGGTGCACTTGCTGCCATAGCTTTCTGCTTACAGGTTTGGTAGCAGAGTGCTTGTGATCCCTAGTGGTCTGTTTAGGTCTCCGGACTAGCGTGGTACCTGTAAGATCTTGGCTCTTCTCTGCCACGTGGGTCGTTGCCGATCTGGCCTTGTTTCTTTTACATTCCGCTCATTGAATCCGGGCAGTAGAGGATTTCCCTTAGATCGTCTGAAACTCGCGACGATTACGAGTCAGAATCTGATTTTATTTGTCCTCATACTCTATTTTGATCTCAGATATGTGGATATGTTTGTCCCTCCGGGCAGAGCTGTGGGCACATGCCGCCATCTTCCTCACTCAACAAACCACGTCCCCTGGGTGGAAATAGTTTTAACTGTAGATGTAGCTGTGGTGGATTGCAGGAGGCCAGGAATGTTTTATTATTTTTGGGCAGCGGAGAGGGAAAGGGTAGTGATTGTTGGCCTGAATTTTCTTTATCATTGGAGAGGGGAGAGTAAATGTAGAGAAGGTGAGTGGGAAGAGGCATTGTATTTTATCTTTGGAAGGTGCAAGAGAGGCACTTATATGTAAGACTCCCCCATTATGCAAAAAGAACAATTGATGGACAGAATGCTGCACAATATCAAACATTCACCCCGCGACAAAGATCTGGGCCTAAATCTGTTGCTTTTTTGATCCCCATGCCATTCCAGTTCAGACCCAGCCATATACAAATCAGTCTTGACCCTGTTCCCCCTGGGAACAGTCCAGCCCGAACTGCCACGCCAGGTCCTCCCTGGACCGGAAACAAGATCCTAGGACCGGTTTTGGGGCATCATCACCCCTCCTCAGCCAGGATAGCTTGACTCCAGTGGCATGGAGAGCACAGGACTCACGTCTGGGCTCCCCCATTATTCCTCTGCCCCTGCGTAGATTATGAAACCTGAAGTGGATGATTTGGGGGTCATACACAAAATACATTTATAGATGCTTCGAAATGAATAATGTGGATGCTTTTCATCCATGGGTTCTGAGTAACATCATAGACAAATTAAGCTTGGCTCTTGTCTGTCTGATATCACTAATAAACACGGTTAAAACCATGACTGATTTTGATCACCTATCTGCATTTCTAAACATGATTGTAGCAGAGTGGAAGATATCCTCATAAGTATTGCTTCTTTAACACTCCAGTGTTTCCCTATTTACTGCCAATTATCACACATATTTGGAAGTGTTCTGCAAAAAGGATTATTTTTCTTTTCAAATTAGTTACAACATCTCAGATATTTGAATAGAGCCATTCTGGTAGTATCAATATGCTCCTGTGACATCTCATCCACTAGGTACCCAATTTATAAATCTCATTCCTACTTTACTAATAAAGACTCTAGAGTTCACACTTGATAGGTACTTAAAGTACACAATTGACCACATTTCTGTCACATCACATAAGAAATTCCAATGAAGATTTTGCTCCAACCCAGACAACAATTGGAGGTTTCAAAATTCACTGTTTTGAAGAATAAACAGCCATTAACAAATATTAAGCTTTTGTGGTATTTATGAATGTATGGTAACTCAAATACCTCCCACCCCAAATACCCAAAAGTATTTTAAATGAAAATTAAGTTTCTTTGACTTTCATAAAATGTTCTTAGACAGATGAACAAAATAAAGATAACATTATTTTTGATTGCTCAAGTGTAGGTTGCTTAACACACATTTGATCTTAGCAGACAGCGTACCTTTCATTGACCTTATGAGATCAACAGAAAAAAGAGCTGGAAGAAGCACTACTTAGAAAGGTATTTAGCCTCTGCTCGTATGTTCATTTCCTTGAGTGCAGCATGTTTTTCGGTCACAAGTTGCATGCTTACTATAAAAAAAGAGTGCATTCCACCATTGAAAGTGTATCCAGGTGCTGAGATCCAAACTGCTCGGTGGCATCAGTTGAATAACCAGATCTTGAGTCCTCTTCTGACTCCCAGAGAGAGGGTTAGGTCCTGAGATGGAGGGGGAGGGAACTCCAGGACTTTGCGGTAAGGTAGGAGAAGGAGAGTTCCCAACTGCTGCTTCAGCGAATACGGCGGGTGTGTGCAAGGGAGAGGAAGGTGGAGGGCAGAAGGCTGGAGGGTTGGTTGAAGCTCAGGCAGTGGTTGATGTATGCTGGTCATTGGTTGAGCAGGGCTTTGTAGGCGGGAATCAGAATCTTTAATTGGCATTTTTTAAGGATGAGGAGCCAGTGGAATTTACTCAGGTGGGACGTGGTGTGGGTCCATCGGGGGAGGTCGAGGATGAATCTGGCTGCTGATTTCTGAATGGTCTGCAGTATCTTCTGGAGGTGTGTGGTAAATCCTGCATAGAGTGTGTTACCGTAGTCCAAGCGACGGATGATGAGGGCTTGACTGACGGTGCATCTGGCAGAGACTGGGAGCCCTTTAAAGGTCTTTCTGAGCATGCAGAGAATGAGAAAGCAGGCAGAGAAGACTGTATTGATCTGGTTTTTCTGGGCCACTGAAAAAGTACCTGGATGGAGTAATTGTGGGCGTCAAAGACTTGATACGTCGGTTCTTATTCAAGCAGTCAGTCGAAGCATCGTTATTGTCACTCGCAATCAGGTCCTGTGTTGTTGACAAACCTCATAAGATGCAAGTGCTGTGTCATCATAGAAGCTCACAGTTGGGTCCTACTTAAACCTGGAGCCGGTCAGGGATGTCCTCGGATCGGCATAACGTCGATAGGCACTGTGTCAGTTCTGATCAGCACAAAGCAGAAACCAGTTTCTTTAGAGCAACAGTCAGGCAAACTTGCAATCCTTGTAGCACTGCAGTGTTTAGTCCTGGCAGAGTTCTTCACAGGTCCAGTAGCGTACTGTCTTGGTAGGGTCAGAGCCCCGGTACCTATACCCAGTTGTGCCTTTGAAGTGGGGGTGACTTCAAAGCAAGCCCTTGAAGTGCACAGGTCCCATTTTCCTTCCAGCCCTGTCTGCCAGGCTTTCTGTGGAGATTAATCAGCCCTTTGTGTGGGACTCAGGGCCCTGCCTATTTAGGTGTAAGTGTCAGCTCTCTCTCCCTCTTCCAGCCCAGGAAGAGCTATCAGAATATAGATGAATGCAGATGAGTTCTCTGTCTCACCTACCCTTCCTGTGTCTATGACTGTCTAGAGAGAATGCACAAAGTGTAGCTGCCACCCACCTCAGACATGAATTGTAGACAGGCTGCAGGGCACACAGAGCAGAGAAATGTCCACTTTCTAAAAGTGGCATTTCTAAAATAGTAATGTTAAATCCAACGTCACAGTAAAGGGGCTTTATCATTATGTTTCCAAATATATGAAACATGATGCGGCTACTCCTTACTACTTAGGAATTACAGCTTAAAAATGTTTTAAGGAATGCCCAATGCTGGCCTTTTAGAGGACTAGGGTTAACAGTAGTGAAAAAACAAATTTAGCTGTTTGTCACTACCAGGACATGTAAACGTAAAGTACATGTCCTACCTTTTAGTTACACAGAAACCTGCCCTTAGGGCTACCTAGGGCCTACCTTAAGGGTGACTGATGTGTAATAAAAGGGGAGTTTAAGATGTGACAAGTGGTTCTAAATGACAAGTCGAAGTGGCAGTAAGCTGCACACACAGGCTTTACAATGGCAGGTCTGAGAAAGGTTTGAAAGTCTACTTGTGTGGGTGGCATATCCAGTGCTGCAGGTCCACTGTCAAGCTTACCTGTTTGGTGATGTGTAATCGCCACATACAAAGCCGAAGTCTCGCCTGGTATCGTGAGACTTCCGCCATCTTGGTTAGACTTCCTATTTTAGACGCAAGGAAGTCGGAAAATGATGTTTGCCGTTCCAGTGTTCTACTGCACTTATGTCTGGATTGCCTCTCCTGACTTCCTGTTGCTTCGGTATTCCTGGTTGTGGTTCCTCAGTGGCTCAACCTGCATTCTTGCCCTCATTAATCTCCCACAGCATTTCTTTAGATCTGAAACGAAACAAGACTTTAATCGTTTAAGTCACTAACCACACTCTCATGCGCTAGTGTGACTAACCTGTATTTGCTAGCCTTTCTTCTCCCATAAGCCCCGACAAGCTGTGTTTATTACTTGGAGTCACCATTACAATATCATGATCTGCAACTAGAGGAATACACAGAAAAGTGACAATTGCATACTGGCCATAAAGCAAAGATATTCTGACATCGTATATTTTATATATGCCTATGTTTACTGCATGCAAGAGGTGTTAATACATTGATGGTAGTGTTGTATGGCATTTTAGGATCCGAGCAAAAACTACCGACTCATGCCCTTATATAGGTATAATTCACATTGCCCTTATATAGGCATAGAAATCATACCCATATTTAGACATAACCCATCCAGTCCAAATACAGGCATGGCTACTTCCACTAGTTCCAAAAAGCCACGATTTCTTGGAAAACTCGGCTTCAGCAGTCAGGGACATCCCTTTGCTGGAACATTGATTTGTCCTAGAAATCATGGAGTTTTCAAAGATCTGCCATTCCCTTGGGGTTCTTTGATGACGGTATTATGTCCGACTTTACGTCAAACAAGGCACCTTCAAGGTATAAATATGCCTACACTTGCCCTAGCAAACACACAGTGGTTCGGAGCAGCTCGACTATCTACTTGCCTGACGCAGCTTGCTACAGCAAGTGCCGAAGGAAGCCGACCCTCCAACTGACGCACTGACAGAGAGGCTGCCTTTCTCTCGCTGAGAATCCAGCTCCAGTGTTTCCAAGCTCCCCTCGCGAGGTGTTGGGAAATCGAGTCTCGAGACCGAGATACCAGACCTCCGACATTCTAAAACCAAGGTACGGAGCTGATTAGACCCTAAGAGAAATCTTGGTTAGATTCTTGGCAAAGAAAAACTAAACCTATACTACACCTCACTTACTTCTTCCCTCGTACTAGACTTAGGTTAGGTACATCAAGGTAGGTGTATTTTAGAAGCACCAGTTGAGTACTTTTAGCCTTTGTTATTTATGTATGTATTTATCTATGGTCTAAGAAACCATACAATGCATTTCCAGTATTATTTTATAATACTCTTCTTACTGTGTGCATTATACTTTGCAACCAGTATTACTATTGTAGCAGTCCACTTTACTTGCTTGAGAAAGAAGACTGTTCAATAAACCCTTTTATTGAAAACGCCCGTCTCTCTATTTCTCTGCACCTCTGATGAAACGAAGCATGCACGATTGACTGAGTAAAATATCTATCTTTTTTTTCCGCGGCTCTGGAGATCAGTTTTAATCTTGGCGAAACAAAGTTGTCATGTTTATACTGTTGTCAGAAACTAATCCCTTCTTGTTTATTCGAGAAAGTTTCTAGTGACCTCTGAGCAGGCTGGCACTCACAATTAAGTCTAATATATTCGATAGAGACCTAGTAGACATAAGTCCTACGTCACAACTATAGGATATATTATTCCAATGCGAAGAGCCTTTTGGGAATATAGCAACTACACTACATGGCGCCCAATGTTTGGTAAGGCACTAATTTAACGCTAGATAATAGAGTAACTCAGTCGTGCTTTTCACAGAGACCCCTTTTTCCCGTAAAGTACTCCAGTAGACGTCTGGAGTGGGTAAAAGGATAAAATATGCGCCATTACTGAGTAGGACGAAAATCCTATGTATTCGTTTTTGGTTTGATTCAACGTTGAAGGATACAGTGTTCCAAAATATTGTGCACCTTATCTTTGTTTCCTTGAAGTTCTGCAAACTTTCAGCCAACAAAATCACTGAAAGCAAGAACGGTGGGGCTGCAGCCCAACCTGGTTTAAACATTACAGGTTTCCAAGAAACCGACGTGGATGTTACAATCATCCCGGAAAACTTAAGGAAAACCATTGCTATAAAGCTTATAACGAATGGCCTATCACCTAGAGGTGGTAGGGTAATTTTTGTCATAGAGGCACACGAATATCAGCAGACAAAGGTATTCTATTCATGGATAGTCTTCCCTGAAGCAAATGCAGTATCGCATGTGTTTCACTTCTACAAAGTAGAGGATAATCCAACGGAATACGTTCCTTTCGAGGACATTGAAATTCCACTCACTTACCAAGAGCATCAGCTCTGATTTAAAGGCGCCCTACAACATCAAAATCACATTACCAGGCTTGGTCCACTAGGTAGGCCAGGAGCAACATGGCCGGTACTAGCCAGCTATACACCACATCCTGACAGTGAAGAAATGTCATGTGCGGAACTATTAGTTCAATTAAAACAACTAATTAAAATACATAGACAATGGTTCAATATGTCATGCGGACGCTAACAGTCCAAACTCCTATAAGGATGCCACAACAAACCCCTGACCAGGGGAACACAAATAAAATCACACCACAGACTATACAATCAGTCATTGGGAAATTACCCTCAAAAAGGGAACAAATTCCATTCTGGATAGCTAAAATAATTACTCAAATCGAGGCAGTATTTCCTGACAGTACACCCCATGGGAAACACAGAATTTTAACAATCTGTTTACCAATGGGGATCGCACCACACCTGGAGGACTGCGACACTTGGGGTACAGTCTTTGCTGCAATCTACACAAATATACATGGTGTTCCATCTATGGCAGTGATACCAGACGTCCTGAAACAGATTCAAAATGAATACGGGCAGAGCCTGCTTTAAATCTGAGTATGAACTTACGGAAATATTTCAAACAGGTCTCAGCTATAATATTAGCTAATATTAAAGGTGAAGCAGCATCCGTGGAGATCCACCAAAAAAATAAGAGAAATTGATATAACTGAGCAACCATATGAACTGGCCAGAATAATTGAAAAATCCTATGAAGAACTAGGTAGAGATAGTTTGGGTGGGAAAACAGTTAAACCCCAACTAACAGAAAATCCTGAAAAGGTCTTTATTAAAAACACTCTCACTACTCCTAAAAAGAAGTGGGAAAATACTAAACAATGAAAGCGTTCTCAGTCCCGGGGAAGGTATCCTCAAAAGGAGCCCTCTGAAAAGAGGTATAACCTCAGGAACAGGGATATTTTGAGAAAACATGATAGATATCAAGATACTGATACACGTTCCTCTTGTACCTTTAAGACTTCCTCACAGAAATTGAAAAGAAGAGGACAGTCATAACACAAGGAAGAACGCTTGAAGTCCAAAGACGATCAACACGTTCCAAAAAATAAGAAAACCCACTTCACCTAAAAGAAGGTAGCAGGTCTAAAAATCAGACATGCCGAGGATCTTGAGGACACAACTCAAGAACGGGGAGCGGGCCCAGACAATGCTGGACAGCGCAGAAGTCACCATAGCTTGCAAGATCTTGAAGGATCATCTGGAGACAGTGAATTTGAATGAGTACTTTCAAGTTGAAACAGCTGATGCCAGGGTTAGTGTACCCCATAAGTTATATGAAGTAACACTCCGGATGGAGGGGACATAACTAGGAAAATAAGAGCACTCTTTTGGGAAAAGCTCTCTAAGGGTTATGACATTCTTCTAGCTGGAAAAGACTGGCCATCAAATTTTGTCAGGGAGTGCCCACATGGCGAAGACATCATTATGCCAGCCTTCTCAAATCATATTCCAATTCACTTAAAATACACCTATGCCAGAAAATGGGCTGTAGCCCAGGCTCCAGCATTATATAAAAATCATGTAGGATGGGATGAGGATTCTTCTCACCATAAAATCCAGTTAAAATCACAACCAACTGCACAGAGGCAGTATCCAGTTAAGCAAGAAGCTAAAAAACTGGTCAGGGAGATATTAGATCAACTTCAATACCAACGGGTGATTGAAACATGCACCTCATCAATGAACAATCCTTTGTTTCCTGTCTCCAAACCAGACAATACATATCGTCTAGTTCTGGACTACAGTCATTTAAACTCCTGTTGCAAAACCTTTGCAATACAAAATGCACACAGTGCAGCACTAATGAATAACATTGTGCCTAAAAAATACAAAACCACATTAGATATTTCTAACTGTTTCTTTTGTCAAAACATTGCACCTGAAAGCAGGAACTTGACCGCTTTCTCAATCATGGGGACACAGCGTCACTTCTGTCGTCTCTCCCAGGGATTCAAGACTAGGCCGGGGTTATTTTCTGCCAGAGTAACAGAGTTACAACAAGCGTATGATGATGAGGCATTATCTTATGTCAATGACATCTATCTAGTAACACAAAGAGAGTACAAAGTTCCCCAGTGGGAATAATAGGACAGAGTGAATGTGCAATGTAGAATAAAGGAAAAAGGGGGGGAAATTCCCTTTTTGGAACTAAAACCCTCACACACCCAGCAAGCTAGGTGTCATGCTTCATCATATGGGTTCTGCTCCTCGTCAGACTGGCGCTGCAATGTCTGACGGGCACCCGTAAAGGGGCTCTTTATCGGAGATCTTTTGTTCCAGCCATATGGTGCATGCATGTGAGAGGGCAAAGGAAGTGTAGTCGTGAAGTGAAAGTGAATTAAAAAAGGTAAGTCAATCCACAATATGCTTTATTGAGGTGGTAGACTCCCTTGGTTAAAGGGGGTGGGAGGGGAGATATAAACTGGGAAGGCTCACAGTAAATTATCTACAACCCTCTGGTCAGGTCAACATGTTTCTTGCCATCATGGCAATTCTTCAGGACCTAGGTGTAACGTACTACACAATATGAAAAGGAAGAAAATTTAGGAAAAATTACAACCTCATCCAGTGGGTCAGTAAAGGCAGGCCAATTGGTCCTACTATGATCAAGCGACCCTAAGTGTTGTCCTAGGGTGCCTCGCAGTCTGCTCCCGTGGGACCTGCATAGAGTTTGGTATGGTACCTTAATGGTGTGCGGTCATTACCGTCTACACCTACCCCCACGATCAGCGCCGGGTCAATGCATAGAGCTTATATCTCCTCTCCCACCCCTTTTAACCAAGGGAGTCTACCACCTCAATAAAGCATATTGTGGATTGACTTACCTGTTTTAATTCACCTTCACTTCACAACTACACTTCCTTTGCCCTCTCACATGCATGCACCAAATGGCTGGAACAAAAGATCTCCGATAAAGAGCCCCTTTACGGGTGCCCGTCAGACATTGCAGCGCCAGTCTGATTAGGAGCAGAACCCATATGATGAAGCATGACACCTAGCTTGCTGGGTGTGTGAGGGTTTTAGTTCCAAAAAGGGAATTTCCTCCCCTTTTTCCTTTATTCTACATTGCACATTCACTCTGTCCTATTATTCCCACTGGGGAACTTTGTACTCTCTTTGTGTTACTAGTTGGTTGGACTTGTACACTGGACCCCATTAAATATTGTCCATTATGGTTCCCCCTTTTTGTTGAGTGACATCTATCTAACAGACGATGACTTGGACAGGCACTTGAACAGAGTGAATACCATTATACTTGGATTCACCTCTGAAGGGTACAAATTCATATTTAAGAAATCAAGAATTGCCCACCTCAACGTCTTTTTTCTAGGATATGAGTTATCAAGTGAAGGCAAAAGCCTGGCAGCCAACTTTTTAGAAAAGTGTGCGCTGCTCCAACCTCCAAAAACGCTGAAAAACTTAAGTTAATTCTAGGCTTCCTGAATTTCGCAAGTACATACATTCTAAACTAAGCAGAAAGGGTTAAACCTCTCTACGAATTAATCAATCCTGATTTTAAAACAACTAATTGGACTCAAAAACGCATAGAAATTTTGCGTTCAGTGCAAACAGACATGTTAGCGACATCACATTTACAGACACGCATAAACGTACACAACCTTGTAATCAGAATAATCCCAGGAAGATGCGGATTTACGTACTTAACCTTTAATGAAGGTGAAAAAGTACCAATTGCTTACAAATTACACTTGTACACACAAGCTGAAATGAAATTCACATCAACAGAAAAAATTCTGACAGCGGTTTAAACTGCAGTAGCAAAAAAGAGAGCTCACGCGCAGGGTAAACGCATAATGGTCGTTACTACTGTACCTGCCTTAGAAGCAGTGACAAAAGCAAGCATTCCGAATGCTAAGGCTGTACATCCAAGATGGATACAATGGTTTAGCTCTCTTGCTGCAACAGACGTTGAATACGTTTTTGACCCCTACTTGAAAACTCAAGAATTTCTACCTTACGAACAAGAATTTCCTCTGCCAACTGAAATTCGGCCTCTAGAACAGTACGAATGTATAATATATACAGACGGATCAGCACAACCCGCAATTGGGGGTAAACAAGCTTATAGAGCTGCATGTGCGATTGTTAAAGGTCGCTAGCGCGATGGTAAATTCCGACCTATGGTCACAAAAACACAATCCCTCGGACACTGTACAGCTCAGCGAGCTGAACTACAGACTTTCAAGATGGCGCTTGAAAATACCGATCACGAATTCCCCACACTCATAGTGTGCGATTTGTATTACTGCGTTCAATCTTACAAGGAGTACTTGCAGAACTGGATTCAAAAAGATTTCCAAGATGCAAAAGGTGGCACAATCAAGCATAAGTTGCTTTGGGAACAAGTAGTTCAGTTACAGAAAGAACTACAAAAGACTCACATGATCCATACACTGAGCCATCAGCGTGATGGCGTTCACGTTGCAGGGAATTCATTGGCTCATGAAGCCGCAAAGACAGCTGTGCAAACGGCTTCCGTAGCTGCAATCACTCGTTCAAAAACAAAAATAGACAGCGAAATAATCCAGGCTGTCGCCGCTTCCAATAAAGACAGCAGTAAAACGTTACCAAAAGGCTTTTCACTCAAGTACTCATACATAACTGGTGTAAATAATGCTCCTTTTGCTCAAATCCCTGGAGTGGGGGATAGAGTAATTCCAAACACAGAACATACATTAGGACTAATCTTAGCAGCACATGAAGGGCTTGCCTCTGCACACGCAGGTGTTTCCGCCACAGTGTCATTATTAAAACAAAGATACTGGTGGCCGCGCACGAGGAAACAGAGCAGAAACTATGTTTTGGAATGATAAATTTGCCAAAAACTAAAGGTTTCAACAGTGAAACGCCCGGCGCAGACGCCCCTTTTAATTTCAGATAAACCATTAGCATGTGTTTACCTGGATCACTGTGGTCCCTTACAGAGGGATGGTAACTATAAATATATCATGGTCGCAGTGGATTCATGCTCAAGATTCATTTGGATGTGGCATCAGCGCTCGGCTGACGCCCAAACTGTTATAAAAGATTTGCGAGTCTTTATCGGCACATACGCAGTCGGCACGCTACATTCTGACCAGGGTCCTGCGTTTAGCTCCAAAGCTTAAAAGGAGGCCATGGCCAATCTGGGCATTGCATTGCGGTATTCGAGTCCATTCCATCCTGAGGGAAATTCTGTAGTGGAAAGAAAAAAACGGGACATAAAGCAATCTATAACAGCTAGGGTATTTGTCTCGGGTGAGGGGTGGGTCAAACATCTAATAAGTGTCCAACATAGTTTAAATAATCTGCCAAGAAATTCTCTGGGTGGAATCACACCAAATGAAATCCTTTTTGGTACTGGAATGCTTTTCCAGGACCTCGATCGTCACACTTCAGTGGTGGAACAAAAACCCTTTGATATCAAAGACCGTTTGGCTGTTTTGCAGGACTTAAATGAGAAAAGGAGAAGTCAAAGCAACACAATACAGAAGCCAACGACCACTGAAGGAGAACCACCCGTCCCAGCAAGGCTGGGGATCTAGTCAGAGAAAAGATCGCGGACAAGAAGGAATTTGGGCCTTCTTACAGAAAACCAGTACCTGTACTAGCAATCCACAGATTAAGAACAGTGTTACAGCCGTCCCTTGCTGGAAGAAAAGAGAACAGGTTAGTATCCATCGACCTGGTCAAAACCACATTATGTGGCCGATAATAAGTAGTAGGCCCAGAGGACTACAAAGATGTAGCAGAAGACCAAATCTTGCTACTATCCAAGAGGGTCAGATTGAGGGACTGATAACATTTGAAGACTCTGCAGCCCAGAACAAAGGACTAAGCAATAAAGCTATGGAACTTGTGCCTCTTATTCATTCATTTTATTTATTTATAGAGTTTTATACAGCGCGAACGGCACCCACGAGGGTATCAGAGTACTTTACAGTAGAAGAATATTAAAGGATGACGTATACTACAGTCAACAAAAACACATTTCCCAGTTTATAAAGAAATAGAGAGAGAAGAAAAAAAATACATAGCAAACATAGAGGACCAAAATTGGATTCTGCAGAGCGTTGTACATTAGAAAGTTGGTGAACGTTAGGAAAGTGTGCTACCAGACATACATTAAGATTTTGAGCGAATATTAGAAAATATATATATAAAAAGAAAAAACAAAATATTTATATATACATATATATATATTTATATATATACATACACATATACATGTATATACATACATACCTATACATATATATATATGTATACACATGTACATACACACAAACACACACATGGATGATCAAGCGTATCAACATCCAGCTAGTATTGAACTGCATACAAATATAGGGCAACAAGGGTTGTGATGAAAATCTTAAACTCAAATACATCCTGTACTTAAACTTAAACTTAGGACATGAATTTGTTTATTAGTAGTCTTTTTACTTCCTTTCTGAAAATAGTGAAGGAGGTGATTCCATGCACAAGTGGCGGTAGAGAGTTCCAAATCTTTGGTGCAATCCCTGAGAAAGCTCTACAGCCTGTTCTCTTCTTCTGGAAGGACTGGGGTTTCAGAAGGAAAGTGCTCGCACTTCGTAGTTGTCTACAACCTCCAGATTTTTCCAACTTTCGCACCAGGTAACTAGGTGTACTGTTGTGAATTGCTTTATGCGTCATGCAAGCCACTTTAAGGTGTATTCTTGCCTCCTAAGGCAACCAATTTAGTGCGTTCAAGGTTGGTGAAATGTAACTGTTTCTTTTACTTCCTGAAACCAGTCTAGCAGCAGCATTCAGGGCTGCTCTCAGCGGAGCAAGTCTGTATTTAGGGAGACCAGCGAGGGGGAAGCTTCCGTAGTCTAGTCTTGGTAGGACTAGTGCTTGTACTGCAATTTTTAGATCAGCCTAAGGGAGGAAGGGTTTGAGTTTCCTTAATAAACTCCACTTGTGATTCGCTCCCTTGGTGGCAATAGAAATGTGCGACTGCATATTCAAATGTTTGTCAATGGAGACACCTAGGGATTTTGCTGAGTCTATGATGAGGGGGACACAGTCAAAGGAGGTTAGATGTTTTAACCAGAGGTCTATCTTAGGAGCGTGATTTGGAGGTGAGATGAGAATGAATTCAGTTTTTTGGGTGTTCAGCATCAGGTGGTTAATGGTGAGCCAGCTTTGCGTGTTCAGAAGCGTAGTGGTAAGAGCAATGATGTAATCACGTGTGGAGAAGTGTGGCTCACTGGTTAGAGGAGGCATACCCTGAAGCTGAGGTCAGACCCGGGACCAGGGTTTGATTCCCGACGCGGCAGGATCCTGAACCCAATTGTCCACGGACTCGATAATTCTCGCTTCGGTGCCCACTCTAAGCACGAGTTCACACTATGCAGCTCTGGACAACAAGCTTGCTTAATCTCCACAACGGCCCCCCCGCGGCGGGATGCCTGGCTTTCACCTTGGGGATGCCCAGCACGGGTGATCTCACAGGGAAAAAACAGGACGGGTTCCCAAGGCAAGCGCCGAGATGCCCAAGGGTAACATCGAGCGCTATATAAGAACACACATACATACATACATACAGGTGATTTTCAGGAATAACTGGGTGTCATCCGCGTACAGGTGATATAGAATGTTTGCTGATTTTAATGCATTCGCCAGAGGCTCCATTAGGAGATTGAAAAGAATGGGTGAGAGGGATGATCCTTGAGGCACACCAAGAGTGACCATGGAAGGTTGCGAGAGTGAGTTTTTCATCTTTAATCTTTGAGATCTATTGTTCAGGAAGGAAGAGAACCATTGTAGCACAGTGCCTGAGAGGCCCATCCTTCTTTTCAGTAGAGACAAGAGGTTGCTGTGCTTGACCGTATCGAAGGCGGAGGACAGGTCAAGAAGAATCAAAAGGCATGATTCGTTACGGTCAAGCATAGTTAGTATATCATCCAGAATGTGAGTGAGTGCAGATTCTATGCCGTGCCCTCTTCGGAATCCAGATTGGTGACAATCTAAGAGGTTGAAGTTCTCAATGTGATTGCATAATTGAATTTGAACACATTTCTCCAATATTTAGCCATGGTGGGGATGTTGGTTATAGGACGGTAGTTGTTAGGATCAGATGGGGAGGCATCAGCTTTCTTTAATATAGGAGTGACCTGACCTATTGTAAGACAGTCCGGGGATGACACCTTGACTCAGGGAGGCGTTTACAATTTTTGACCATAAAGGTAGTATAGATGTTTTAGAGCAGGAAGCAAGGGGTCCGAGAAATGATTGGAGGGGTTGATTGCTTGGAGAGTGTTGTCGATAGATTGTTGAGAAATTGGAGAGAAGGTGTGCCAAGAGGCATTCTTTTTTGTGACTTCCCTTGGGTTATTAAAATGAGCTTCAAATAAAGCGCCCAATTTGGGATCTTGTGCCATGGGCTGAGGGGGGGCAACCTTTGATTGGATATTTAGCTCAATAGCCCTAGTCTTTTCATGGAAGAAATTGGCAAGCACGTCAAAAGTAGGAGTGGCCAGATCATTTAGCTCATTATGGTTAGTTGAATTGCATGATTGTTGCTTGACGATTTCAAAGAGTTTTTTTGGACGGTTGCTAGCTTGGTCCTATTGTAAGAATTCCGTAACTTTCTAAGGAGCTCCAGGTTGTCAGTGGTAGGAGCCAATTTCCAAAGACGTTCAGCAGCTCTTAGCTGTCTACGCTCCAAGTTCAGATCTTTATTGAACCAGGGCTTGGAAATCTTAGAGGAGACATTTTTTTCCTGTAACGGCGCTATGGAGTCCAGAGTTTTGAGCATTGTGTCATTGTAGAAGGTTGTAAGGTCATGTACATCAGTTATATCTGTCATCAGGGTCAAAGCGGAGTTGCATTGGTTTACCAAGGAGATGTGATTGATGTTTTTTAGGTTCAGTTTCAATTGCCTTGCTTTTGGGGGTTGACTCCTTTTTTGAATAGCTTCAATATTGATGGAGAAGAGGATGGAATAATGATCAGACCAGTCACAAGGGTTGATGGATTCCAGTAGGATGATGTTTGATTTTGCAATGATGAGGTCCAATGTCTATCCCTTGTTAAGTGTTGAACTGTCACAGAATTGGAATAACTCCTGTGCAGCCACAAATTCTTTAAAGCAGCAAACAATCTGATTATTTGCATTGCTCCAATGGAGGTTGAAATCCCCTAAGTAAATATGAGGAGTTAGAGAGTTGGAATTGGATGCCATGATCTCCATAATCTCATCAATACAAGTCAAATTGTCACCTGGGGTGTGGTAAAATATGTGTAACTTACTAGTGATACGCTTAGCACCTAAGATACTAATGCATAGGTAGTCACACGAGGATCGCTCAATGGAATCCGCTTGTTTTGAGACCCAATAACAGTTTGTCAAGACACTCCTGTCTACAATGATGTAGCATCTGACTATGCTAAAATGTTTTTAAATTTTGTCTTTTATGATTTTATCATCGAAATAAAGACTTTAAAACCTGAACCTGAAACCTGACTATGCTAACATGACAAAGGATCCGGTAGCTCCAGTGATTTCAACAAATCCTTATGCAATTCCAACAATTGACAGAACTGCCTCTGGCTCTTTCATCAACTTTGATACGTTTTCTGAGGATCACAGTGAGCCTGAAACGATGCCAGTAAATAAAAAATGTAAAGATCAAGTAACAGAACTTTTTCAGCAACTTGAAAAATGTTATCTGGTTTCACCATGGGTTGAACTTTGGATTGTGCTTGGCGTACTTTTTCTCCTACTTTGGCTAATCATGGTATTAACTTTGGGAATGCTGATAAATGGAAGATATAGTAAAATGGAAACAGCAAGTAAGAACATCAACTTGCTCCTGAAGCCACACAAATCATCTCATTGTGAACAAAGAGACTTGACATCAGTGAACATCACAGCCATTCCTTTACCTGGTGGTATAGCATGGGACAGAACGGATTATGACAGTTATGGTCCGGCAGAGCTGTTGAAGATTCTACATACATTTAAGGTTTCCTTGAGTGACTTTATTTCACCCAGAACATTTTCTGATGATTGGGACTTTGAGACTGTTGATAATATAATGTCAGATTTAGAGATGTCTGCAAAATTCACAAAACATGAATACTTAGAAGGTTCATCAGATTATGCACAAATGTATTGTTATAATCACTATGGTAATCATTACTTGCACAAATCTGCAAACCCTAGAAATGTTTATACTTTCAATCAATGGGAACATTGTCCAAAGCCACCAAAAAGTAGCTCAAAAACATTTTATGAAAAATGTCCATACTTCTCAGGTTTTAATGTCTCAAATCCAGAAACGTTTTACTTTAAAAATGTTAATAAGACTGGAATGAAAAGCATGTTAACCAATACAAAGCAAATTTATTCAGCAGCTTTTTATGCCCAGCTGTCCTCATAAGGTTTCAACTATTGGAGTGACAGCATAGAAACAACAAGCACTGGCGTTGCCAATAGGTCTCGCAGTAGGAAAGTTGGAGCTATTGGATTTGTAATTGACAAAGCCCTTTCTGTTTTTAAAATGAAAACAAAAATAAAAGGCATTGTTATTTGCAATTGTAATAGCTCCAACTTTCCTACTGCGAGACCTATTGGCAACGCCAGTGCTTGTTTCCTTTTGAGAGTAGACATGCATTCCAGCATCATGAAAAAGCATCTCTGAAGGTGCCCACACCTTGTGATTACTCTTGAGGGTTAAGAGCTGCATCTGTTGACAACTTTAAGATAACCAATTGGGTACAAATGTTTGGATGCTGTCAGGACGAGAGAAAGAATGGAGTAGACTCCAGCTACCCTTCCCAAGTCTAGTGTTCGTTTGTAAATAGGAAAACAATTGCTCTGATCACAAAATCCCGCCACCCCATTCCACAAAGCAATTCGATGACAAACACATATTTCACGTTGGAGACAATAGGAAGGAATTTGTAAAATGTTTGAGATCAAAAGGAAAACAAAGGCTTCTTTCATACTAAAGATGCTTAGAAGTAATGCTTCCCAAACTTCAGACAATGTTTTACCATCTGTGTCGCAACACACGAATCTCCAGGTGCACGGTGCAAGCACTACGCAGTCAGAGATGAACAGTTAGGGTTCCACATTTACATGTCCACACCGCACCGTGCCATTATACAGCACTTGAAAATTGGAATTACTCTGTTCCATATATTTCAACAAATGCGCAATAAAAAAAAGATGTTCAAGTGAATACATTTGGCTGACATGGAATACATAAGTTTACGATGATCTTTTTGCATCTTATATTGGAGAGAGCATCTTGGGATTGATATACGTATATCATCAACTTGTGTGATTATTTGCTAGCGCTTGTGAAGGATGAAGAGCGAACCAGGGTAGCCCACCGTAAAATAATAATTTGAACGAATTGAATAAAAGAGCGTGCGGGACATAAATACACAACTATTTTTTATCTAGAGGTGGTTAAAACAAACAACACATTTGGTTGGCAAACTAAGGGATGGGCGGGGTATTTTTTATTGTCACCAAGGAAGCTTTTTTTACAGCTAGCATACGAGTGGTAAAGTATTGGAACAGGAGGGCTTAATCGACAAACAAGGAGACTTATGGGAGTTGTATTGTTTAGCAGAAGCTCAGAGTAGGCGGGTTGGAACATCAGGTGAGAGTAATTGACGATGTTTAAAACACGTTGAATAACAAAATGTAGCGATCGCCTGTTTACTGCTGACTAAGGCTGCTGGAGTGGGTCTCTGTGTGATGAAAGTCCAGGTCAAACGTAAAAACAAAGGAAAGACGAGTCGGACAGTAAATGTGTTGCGGTTTCAATTCGGGCAAAGACAACTTACATGAAAATGCAGAGCCGGAAACTGAAAGTACGGCCGGCCTGCGGCCGGCCATGATTCAATTAGGGGGAGGAGAAGCCGGATGGGGGCGGGAGAGCCTGGGTTCGGGATTACGAGTGAGGGAGAGCCTGTTGGGGGTGGGGTGTGAGAATAAAAGAGCGTGCAGGACATAAATATTTTCAGTAAACTGTTATAGTCGTTCTTCAACACGACCCAGCACCCTAGGATTATGTTCAAAGTGAAATGACGCGAACAGTCATGGACGTAATAAAAGTTGTAATAACGACAGTTTTTCCTACATTGTGACATTAGAAAGTACATCTGACTCCTGACTACGTAGCATGTTTTAACCATTCATGCAAATCTTTCATTGAACACATGCTCATGTTTAACAACTATTTTTTATCTAGAGGTGGTTAAAACAAATGACACATTTGGTTGGCAAACTAAGGGACGGGCGGGGTATTTTTTATTGTCACCAAGCAAGCTTTTTTTACAGCTAGCATACGAGTGGTAAAGTATTGGAACGGGAGGGCTTAATCGACAAACAAGGAGACTTATGGGAGTTGTATTGTTTAGCAGAAGCTCAGAGTAGGCGGGTTGGAACATCAGGTGAGAGTAATTGACGATGTTTAAAACACGTTGAATAACACAATGCAGCGTTCGTCTGTTTACTGCTGACTAAGGCTGCTGGAGAGGGTCTCTGTGTGATGAAAGTCCAGGTCAAACGTAAAAACAAAGGAAAGACGAGTCGGACAGTAAATGTGTTGCGTATTCAATTCGGGCAAAGACAACTTACATGAAAATGCAGAGCGGGAAACTGAAAGTAGGGCCGGCCTGCGGCCGGCCATGATTCAATTAGGGGGAGGAGAAGCCGGATGGGGGTGGGAGAGCCTGGGGCGGGATTCCGAGTGAGGGAGAGCCTGCAGAGGGTGCAGAGGCTGTCTTGGGAAAAGTGTTGGAGGGAAGCCGGATGGGGGCGGGAGAGCCAGGGAATGCGAGCAAGGGGAGGAGTGCAGAGGGTGCAGAGGCTGGACTTGCATGCGACACGTCGGGCCGAGCGGAGATGAGGGTGTGAAGCAGCAGGGGCCTGGGGGAAGCTGGCTGGGGAGGGAGAGGAGAAATGAACAGATGTCCGTGAGGTGTGGGAGGAGTAGCCTGGGAATGCGAGCGAGGGGAGGAGTGCAGAGGGTGCAGAGGCTGGGCTTGCATGCGATGCGCGTGCTTGTTTGTTCACGTGATTCACGTGAACTTCAAGAAAACCGCGGGGCTGAAAGCCCTTGGTTTGAAGAGGATTTTGCTGACATGAATTCTCGCTCCGCTCAATGCGCTTGCGCGCAGTGATAGGTCGCGAGACCTAAAAACTGTCTGGGGCTCAAAAGACTGGCAGGTGCAGGGAATAGAAGCTTTATTTTGAGCCTGCATTATCCCTGAACAAATAATGTTTTTGAACGACACTGTGCAACAGACATCCTGCCTTGGCCTGGCCAAGATAAAAGATTTAAACAAACCATCCATACCTACACCTGCACCTGATAGTAAAAACACGTCAGAGGGAGGGGTCGACTTAAAAACCATTTTACTTAAAAACAGAACTGATTGGAAAAAACTGTTAATCTGGCCCACAGACACGAATAACTGTCAAGATAGATTCCTGAACAAGACACAAGGGTTTACAGTAACTAGGCCAGATCCAAGATATGTCCAGGGACAACATCCAGGGATAGTAACAACATACAGTGTAGGAAAACTGTGCCTTGAGTGGCTAAAAAAATCTAAAGATGGCGTCGATTTAAGGGACTTCTTAATAGATCCTGCGAAACGACGTCATAAACGTTTCATATACAGAGGTATATATGCCATTTATAATGAAGCTTGGAAAGCAGCACAGGCAGAGACTGCAGAAAGAATACGAAAAATTGATCGTATTAATTCAGAGAAAGCACTCTCTGTAGTTGACAATGGGTTAACGACCCTGTCATCCAGAATTTATTCTTTGGACAGCATAGTATCCTCTGCCATTGACATAATGGAACAGGACTTGCTCATGCTACAGCATGGACAGTCACAATTACATTCTATAATGCTTTTAGGCTGGACGTTGCAAAATCTTCATTCTGGATATGTGTCATGGCGTCTAATCAACACCACGTCATTGTTTTCTGTATTTAACCTTACAGATAAACAAATCAGTTTGGCACAGAGAGGAGCAGACTATACTGTGCTGAGCATTGAAAAACTGGAAAGATTACCATTAACTGTTTCAGAAAAACCTGCAACAGAATGGATAATACATGGGATAATCTCTCTACATGTCACAATTTTCAATACTGTTTGAACATATACCAGTTGCCGTATATGAAAGGTTGGGTAAGGAATACATAAAGTCAACCTCGGAATTACCATACACACACACATGTTGGAGTGGGGGAAAAGAGGTATTTGTAAAAGTGCACTAAGCGGTACACTTTTATGCCAAGGTATTAATTTACATGGAGCCTGTGACGGTTCTTCGAACAACTTATCCTGCCACCTGCAAGGTTCTCCAGCAGCAGTGATAGATCAAATTTTTAAGAAACACCAAAGGGCCTTGACTCTACTCAGTAAGGCTGAGTCCATATAACGTGAAAACGTAACGATTACCAATACTGAGCAGTAATCCAAAAAACGTTTTAATCTACTTGACCCTATGAATAAATCATATAGGTCCGCTTTTTTTAATTGCACCATTAGTTGTTTAATTTTTACAACTTACTCAAACATCACTTTATCGAAAATGCTTTTGTACATGTGTATCAAACAATGAATACAGAATTAGAGAGAGAAGCTATATACAACTAAATACATTACATCAAAGACGACACCAAACCACTCAATGCAACCTCTCATGCACACTTCATACAAATTTGGCCAGACATTAGTGACACACACTCACACCATCCAAACAACACAACAGACGGGGCAGCAAAACTTTACAATGAACCCAGAGCTGGTAAGCAATGTTCTTAATCCCAACATCAAACGACACAATGAATCTTGCGTTATTTCCAGTAGAATGTAGAAATGATTCTAAATAATCACTATTTCCTACATCTAACATCTAAGTCATTCCATCAATAAGACAAATTACATTGCCGATTTGTTTGACAAGGGAAACTAGAAGGTTGACACGTTTCAAACCACAACAATTTGTTGGGTTCTCATCAGGACCATAGCGTTCTAGAAAAGAAAGGAACAATAACCATTCGTGATTACAAGACCTACAACTGAAGCGTAGCAGAAGCATACACCCACTGGTGCAAACCGCCTACCTTAATTCCTTTACAGAATCAATCTGTTGCTTGACAATCATGAAGATGTGACCATTCTGTAATAACAGAAACAAAACAAAACAAGAACTGTGAACCTAATTTCTCAGTCAGGCTGGGGCCTCAAGGATTCAGAATAAACTTAATCCAGTCAGCTTACCAGAGACTAAACTTTTCTGTGTGGTCCCTATGGTCGTGAAAGTGCTATCAGCATGCCATATTTCACAGATTGCAAGCTGTAACAGTTGGTCGTTTCTGTGTAGGTGACCCTGGCATGGGCAACACGACCATAGGGACCACACAGAGAAGTTTAGTCTCTGGTAAACTGACTGGATTAAGTTTTTTCCGAAAGTATTTTCCGAATCTTTGAGGCCCAAGCCTGACTGAGACATTAGGTTCACAGTTCTTGTTTTGTCTTGTTTCTGTTATTACAGAATGGTCACATCTTCATGATTGTCAAGCAACAGATTGGTTCTGTAAAGGAATTAAGGTAGGCGGTTTGCACCGGTGGGTGTATACTTCTGCTACGCTACAGTTGTAGGTCTTGTAATCACGAATGGCTATTGTTTCTTTCTTTTCTAGAACATTATGATCTTGATGACAACCCGACAAATTGTTGTGGTTTGAAACGCGTCGACCTTCTAGTTTCCCTTGTCAAACAAATCACGCAATGTAATTTGTCTTATTGATGGAATGACTTAGATGTTAGATGTAGGAAATAGTGATTATTTAGAATCATTTCTACATTCTACTGGAAATAACGCAAGATTCATTGTATCATTTGATGTTGGGATTAAGAACATTGCTCACCAGCTCTGGGTTCATTGAAAAGTTTTGCTGCCCGGTCTAATGTGTTGTTTGGATGGTGTGAGTGTGTGTCACTAATGCCTGGCCACATTTGTATGAAGTGTGCATGAGAGGTTGTATTGAGTGGTTGTTGGTGTCGTCTTTGATGTAATGTATTTAGTTGTATATAGCTTCTCCCTCTAATTCTGTATTCATTTTTTGATACACATGTACAAAAGCATTTTTGATAAACTGATGTTTGAGTAAGCAGTCCTCTGCATTTTTCCAAACTTTGTGCACTCTGTGTTCGGCGGCCTGCCTCTCATTTTTGGACTCGTAGCAGGAATGCTATTCTTGTTCCTTCTGCTCCGATATGGCAAGTCCGGTAAGCAGCGACACCCAGATTACCATAGAGAACACTCTCCTGGCAATGAAGTGTTGTGAGCGCATGATACAGATCCTGGGCCTGGCTCGTCTAAGAGACCTGAATACCACGTGGTTCCTATCATTCTGACCAATCTGGCAAGATTGCATCTTACCTGTTCTACGATGCCTGCTATGTGGAGAAGAATGCGTGTTGGATGTCTGTCTAACACTTCCATCAGCACTGCCAACAGATGTTGATGCGTTGCTTGGTTCAGTAACGGCCCATGCATCGTGTTGTCCCCAGCGGCTACCAATCCTGATGACGACATTCATTGAGATCTCACAGACGCAATCTGCTGACGGTGAGATATGTGGATCAACAGGCACACAGGTACCATCTCCATCTACGACGAACATTGCTAATATGGCTAACGCTGACGTCAATGCTTTACATTTCTGTGCTATTGGTTTACTTAATGAAGTGGTTCAACTTTCACCTACTGTGGTAGACGATTTCTTTGCCAGTTTAGAAGATGTGATGTTTTCTCCAAACAACAAGAATGACTTTTGAAGTTAGCACACAGCGTTCTATGGGACTTTGTATTCTACCTTCACTTTTCAAAACAAAACTTCCAACTTTAAGAACTCTATTTTTTCTACGATTTGACTTTTTCCAAAATGTAACTTTTTTTTTTTTGGCACAAAGTAATCTGCTTAAAGTAGAACTATTCTTAGGGAACAAGAAATCTTTGAAACATTTCCAAATTACAATATTTGACCTTGTCCACAACCTAAACAGTTTATATATTCTGTCATGGAATGGTGTTGACTTTTTCTTCTGTATTTAAGAGCCATTTCATAAATGTTATTTCATGACTCATTCTGAAAAAGCATTTTTCAATGTCACACTACATGCTTTAAATGAAAATATTGCTTTGTTAAAATGCGTACAGCACAAATGCTCATCTTTCGTGTACAACTATTTTGAATGCATTTTATGTATTTTGGGAGGGATTTTTTACACATCATGCTTTAGATATGTTTAAAAATGCTCAGAATTTAGTAATATCGAACATAATAAAGTGGAGTGGGTGTTGTATGGCATTTTAGGATACGAGCAAAAATTACAGATTCATGCCCTTATATAGGTATAATTCACTTTGCCCTTATATAGGCATAGAAATCATACCCATATTTAGACATAACCCATCCAGTCCAAATACAGGCATGGCTACTTCCACTAGTTCCAAAAAGAGACAACGATTTCTTGGAAAACTCGGCTTCAGCATTCAGGGACATCCCCTTGTTTGAATATTGATTTGTCCTAGAAATCATGGAGTTTTCAAAGAACTACCATTCCCTTGGGGTTCTTTGATGACGTTATTATGTCTGACTTTACGTCAAACAAGGCACCTTCAAGGTATAAATATGCCTACACTTGCCCTAGCAAACACACGGTGGTTCGGAACAGCTCGACTATCTACTTGCCCGACGCAGCTCGCTACAGCACGTGCCGAAGGAAGCCGACCCTCCAGCTGACGCACTGACAGAGAGGCTGCCTTTCTCTCGCTGAGAATCCAGCTCCAGTGTTTCCAAGCTCCCCTCGCGGGGTGTTGGGAAATTGAGTCCCGAGACAGAGATACCAGACCTCCGACATTCTAAAACCAAGGTACGAAGCTGATTAGACCCTAAGAGAAATCTTGGTTAGATTCTTGGCAAAGAAAAACTAAACCTATGCTACACCTGACTTACTTCTTCCCTCGTACTAGACTTAGGTTAGATACATCGGGGTAGGCGTATTTTAGAAGCACAAGTTGAGTACTTTTAGCCTTTGTTATTTATATATGTATTTATCTATGGTCTAAGAAACCATACAATGCTTTTACAGTATTATTTTATAATACTCTTCTTACTGTACTCATTATACTTTGCAACCAGTATTGTAGCAGTTCACTTTACTTGCTTGAGAAAGAATACTGTTCAATAAACCATTTTATTGAAAACGCCCGTCTCTCTATTTCGCTGCATCTCTGATGAAATGAAGCATGCACTATTGACTGATTAATATATCTATCTATTATTTCCACGACTCTGGAGATCAGTTTTATTCTTGGGGAAACAAAGTTGTCATGTATATGCCGTTGTCAGAAACCAATCCCTTCTTGTTTATTCGAGAAAGTTTTGAGTGACCTCTGAGCTAGCTGGCACTCACAATTAAGTCTAATATATTCGATAGAGACCTAGAGCAATCAAAATGACATCCCGGCAAGACTTTTTCCTCGTTTGTGATCAGCAACATCAAGTTGCCGATCGCGAGCTTGGAAAATAAACCTCCGGGTGAGATTCTCAACGCGAGAGGTCAGGTTTCTCATTGCGAGTGGTCGTGTATGCTTGCGACCGCTCCCAATGAGAAACTACCAGTCTGCGTTGAGAAAGCTGCTGCTCGAGTAAAAATCTACTCAAGCGGCAGAAAACTACAGCTTGCACTGTGCAAGATGCCGCTTTTAATGATTGCACAGTTCAGGATGCTTGTCCACACTGTGCAATCATTGAAAATGGCATCCTGCACAGTGCGAACAGTGTACTAAGCAGTTAGGGCAGTGCTACGCGTAGCTCGTGTAGTGCGAAGTGCACTTTGCGTAGCTTCGCGTAGCGCAAATTCGCAAACTACGCCCAGCCCTACAAAAAAAGATACAGGGAAAGAGGAGGTAAGCAGGCAAAAAATGTGGGGGGAGACCCGCCTAAGGATGACAAGTCTAAGAGGGAGATGATGTTTTCCGTTGCTGAGGAGTTGGAAAACTCCTTGACGATGCTGAAGAGTTCTTTGCTGTGGTTGGAGCTGACTTTTATGCGATCAGCTAGTGCATGCCTTTTCATCTCGTTCAGAAGTGGGTGGTAGTGGTTGACCGATGTCTTGAAGGTAGTCCAGTCTGAGGTCTCCTTGCTAGTTCACCATTTCCTTTCCAGAAACATGGGTGCTGTGTTTAAAGGAATTGAGGTGTTGTTATTTCTATAGGCTCACAAGTGTTTTTCCTTCACCAACCATTGCCCCCACATTGAAACGTAATGAAGAGGCAGCCTGCACAAGAAGCTACCCTTTAAAATGAGGCAGAGTCAGCATCAGCACAGTCACTCTCAATGTACAGAGTTCATGCCATTGAGGCCTATCTATGTGTGAGTGGTACAGGTATTGGGGTACTGAGAGTAGGGTATTTTGTTCAGCCAGTCTCTGCAACTGGACTCTGACAACAGTGATCAAAGTTTGTTCTAACCACAGTGTCAGGATTTATCAAAACTCAGACACTGTGCCAAAAGGGTATTTATCACATTCAAAGCCACCTTCGGTAGGAGCATAGGGCTAGGTACAGCTAAAGGTTTTCTACAGTAGACTATGAGCTACAGTGTCGGTACTCTCAGATATTATCTGTTCTATCATGGGTGAAGTCACTAGCACTGCATTTGGGCATTGATTGGGAGGAGTTATGGTTGCATTATTGAATTTTGTGAGGAAATCAATATCAGTGACTCCCAAACTTTTCCGCAGGAGTCAAGGAAGCTCCCTGTGATCTGTACCGTGGAGTTGACACCTAGGGAGTGTAGAATCAGATTAGTGAACATGACTCATAACTCAAAAAGCACACAGTAATGACATAGATCAAGGTCCTGCCAAACACCCATTTTTATTAGAAAGAAGTACTTTATTTCTAACTTTACGCATTCAAAGACATATTATGACATTCATAAACTATAACACAATTGCCTTGATGTCGAGGCTTTTGTGTCTCACTGTCAAGTCCCTGAGCCACCCGATTTCCATAATGTGGTTGGGGTTATTCCCAATTCACATGTGGCTGCATCCAGGGAATGCTTACTAGTAGGCCTTACTCAAAATTCCACTTCGACTTTTATAAAGTAGTCAAAAGTGTCTGTGGTGCTGCAGCACTCTTAGTAGCGAATCCCCTGGGAACCGATATACCTGGAACAAGTCTTACCCACTTCAGTAATGCATGGCAGACCCAGCTGTTCCAATTGCTCACTGAGCTATGTTGCTGGTTCCAAAAACGTTTAGCAATGGTCCTAGGCTTCTATCTACCAGGTAAGTTCAGAACTCCCTCAATGGGTGGAATGGGGGTTAATCCTGGTGCTCCTAATCTGTTCTGATGTGAGGCGGCGATGTACTCCAGACGTCATCCTGAGTCCACAGGACAGGTTTTTGCTTCTGTCAATCCATGGGTAGTGGCTTTATTCATCCGGCTGAGAAACCGAAATTCTTGGATCCTCAATACCGGCAGCCACTCCTGGCACACAGAGTTGCGGCAGTACTTACAATAAGGCATCAGTCTTTTTTGCATGGTGACCTGCACCATAGCAACTTCTTCTGGGGTCCCCACTTAAGCCCTCACAGGTCTTGGTGTTTGACTTTGGCAAAATTACTTCCACTGCGGCCGCTCCTAGCATATGGGGTCACTGCAAAGGCATGATATGGGTTTCACATTTTCTGCATAGCACTCAGTTCACAGCACAGACAGGCATCACTAACCTAATTCTGCACAATGGCAATGACCCATTCAGTTCAACAGTTCTCTCCTCACACCCCGCACCGGGAGTCCTCTCAGCATGACTCCCTAGTGGACCTTGTTCCCTCCAACACTCTTCTATTCCTCACAGGACATATTGGTCTTAGCGATCAGGCAGGAGGTTTAAGTTTCCCGGAGTGATGCCCCTTCATCTAGCGTGGCAACGAGCAAGCCTCAGCTCCCAGCCCTGGGCACAGGCAGAAGACTTGGAGAGCTTCCCCTTCTCATATAGCCTGTCTGGCTGCTATGCAAATTAGGGGGTAGATGTATCAAGAAAGCCTTTTGCGATTTCTTATTTGCGATCATTTGCAATTCGCAAATACAGATTTGAAAAACGCGATGTATGTAGTTTTCTGCGATTTCTTAAAAATCGCAGAATATTCTGAGAATAATCCGCGATTTCTTAATTTGCGAAATTCGCAAATTAAGAAATCGCAAAAAACGGGAATCTGCCAATGCAGGAACAGGCTGATGACATCACAGTCAGGAAGTGTGGGTGATTACCTACACCTGTTTGCCTGAGCCACACCCAGTGGCAGTTGGAAGTCTGTTTGGAAGCTGTGCAGACCTGTTTCACTTCATCATGGAGCCTGAAAATTCACAGGAAGGTTCTTCTGGAGAGAAGAGGAAGAGGGAGCAGAAATTTTCAGAGAAAGAACAGGAGACAATAATTGAAGAAATGGCATGCAACCATGAGTTGCTTTTTGGCAAACAAGCACTGAAAGTGCCAGAGGCTCGCAAGAGGAAAATATGGCTTGAAATCCAGCAGAAAGTAAATTCTGTAGGAGTCACACCACGTACCATCAAGGAGTTGCGCAAAAGATGGTATGACATGCGCCTCCGGTCCAAGGAAAAACTTGCTGCAAGAATAAAGGAGTCTGGCAAGACAGGAGGGGGAACATCCACTGCTGAGCAGCCTACTCCTCATGAGGAGCTTGTTGAGGCCACTCTCTTGCCTGAGAGTGTGAGTGGGGTTACACAGATTGACAGCACTGAGCCTTCACAAAGAGCAGAAGGTAAGAAACAAGTATGTATGTATGTGAAGTTGTGGGTCATGCATGTGCCTGAAGTTAGTATAAGAACACAGTCTGATTATCTGCAAGCCCGGTACCTTGAGTCACAGTCAGAGGTAATGCATTGTGGGAGTTGTAGTTACATTGCAAATTCCTTTTTTTTAAACATCTACAAAGAAAATGAATTTATTTTTTAGAATGAGATTAAAAACACAATGAGAAAATTAGTTTAAAAGTAGTGAAACGTTATTAAACTCATACAGTAATCTACACAACAAACTCACATGTCCCTATCTACATCCACAGCACATGCTGGACAATCCATGGAGGAAATTGACGATAATCAGGCATTTTTCCAGGATGTCTCTGCAGCTGAAGAAAGTGCAAATGATAATGTTGACACCACTCCAATTGTCAGGCAAAAACGGAGACATGTGGCCCCTATGCCACCTTTTCAAGATGAGGACATGGAACCTGAAGGTTCAAGAGAGAGTGTACAGGAAGCAGCTGTTACTCCAAGACATGTTGAGCAATCTCAGGCACATAGAAGAAGAGCTTATACAATTGATAAGCCAAGGAGCAGCAGAAGTGGGCACGAGGACAGTCCTGGTGTGTTTGCTGGATTGGAACAGGACATGTTGCATGTGCAGCAGAAACAGCACAAGGCCCTTCTCTCAATTAACAGGCAGCTGTGTAAATTAAATCAGCACAATGCAGGCATGGGGGATGGGATGCGTAAAATGGCTTTATCTATGGATAGACTCTGTTTGGCCATTGAACGGTCAGAGGATTCACGAAACAGGGCAGCACACCGTGCCCATGCAAGGATGCTTGGCTACTCCAAAGCCATCAACAGACTGTGCAGTGTAACATCAAATTTCACTAGGCGTAGTATCACTATGCAGCGAGTGGTGAGTGAGTGCACAAGGTCTGTTGCAAAAGGTTTTGATAAAGTTACCTCAGCAGTAGAATTGCTACAAACAGCAAAATCAGGCACAAGTGAACTGTTGGAAGCTGCTGACACTGAGGAGACATCAAGTAGGAGCAGCAGTAATCCTACACCTACATCTGACATTGTGCAGCGCAGGAGTGAAAGGAAGGCCAGCCATGCTACATCCACTAGATTACCAAACAACCAAGGGCTTTGACTCTCTTCAGTGAGGCAGAGTCCAAATTACCAATAAACCAAAACAGATGCCAGCACTGAGACCTGATAAACTAAATGATTTAACCAACAGACTAGAAACTTAAATTTTTAGTCTTGTGCTGGAGTTAATCCATCAAAATTGCTTTTTATTTTTCAATTTTTTAGACCAAAAAACATACAAAATATTTATAAATATGTGCAATAGACATAAAGACAGACATGAATGAACAGATCACAGTGCTCTAAAACTCACTACACACACCCTCTTTCACAATCATTCCCTCACTCACAACTGAATTCTCTTCACACAAACTTGCATACACAAACATAATACACACTTGATAGTGCAAAGAAAAAGTTTTGAAATGTGATGGGACCTGCGTAAATAAATTAACACAATTGTTCAATTATAAATTAAAGATCTGAAAGGCAGCAGCCTGAAACAAAATTCACAAATTTGGTCTGCCGCTATACAATTGAATTGTATTTTTTTGTCACAAACATTTGCAAAATGAAGCTGACTTAAAACGTAGGTCAAACCAAAACAAGACAAGGTTGACGCGTTTCAAACCGGACCCTTTTGTCCGGTTCTCATAAGGACCAGAAGATAATCTGAAAAGAGGATACAAACAACTTCTTTAACTTCAAACATAATACTTCAAATTTAACTGTAATGGCGGCCCGCCATACAAAAATAGCCTCCTACCTTGTTATAGACAATAGCTTCAGTCAATTCTCAAGTAGTGTGTAAATCTATTGAAAATAAATCAAAAGGCAACATTGCGGGTTAGTTACTACATGTATGACACCCTTTCCTTTTTTCTGAATTTGACACCAAGCCTCCTTCATGCTGTGGGCTTACCTCCTGAGGGGTGAGGAAAAGCTGAGCTGTGGGTTCAGGGTTGCCTGGGGGACCGAGTGGTCTGGAAGTTGTCTGGGGCTCGTGGTTTCTGAAACGAGCAACGTAATAGATTGTGGTTGGACGTTTTACAATTAAATGAAACAGGTGTAAGCGGTATGAATAGAACGGTGGACCCTTACTTCAAAATAGAAGACAGCGTTTTCTATATCAATGCAGGAGTTTCGCCTATGTCAGGGAATCCCGCTGCAGCGTTGACGGCGTGTTCCGTTTTTTTATTTATTTCTATGAAGGAATGACGGCAACATAGTAAATTTCACTCTGTACTTATGGGGAAACAGGGAGATTTTACAAATGCCGGATAACGGCTTACTGATTCAAAAAATGACTTCAAAGCCGCTGCTATATCAATGGAGGAGGTTCTCCTCCGTCAGGGAATGCCCGCTGCAGCGTTGGCGGTGTATTCCGGTTTTTCTTTTTCTTTCTCTTTCTAAGGAGGAATGACGACAACTTAGTGATTTATCGCGCTGTACTTGTGTGGGAGCAAGGGGATTTGACCAACGTCGGATCGAGGCTTACCGATTCAATCAATGACTTCAACGCCGCTGCTCCGCGACCGTCGGCATCGGGATCACCGCGGTTTCCTGGTTGTTGCCGTCATTCCTTCATAGAAAGAAATAAAAAAAACGGAACACGCCGCCAACGCTGCAGCGGGATTCCCTGACGTAGGCGAAACTCCTGCATTGATATAGAAAACGCTGTCTTCTATTTTGAAGTAAGGGTCCACCGTTCTATTCATACCGCTTACACCCGTTTCCTTTAATTGTAAAACGTCCGACCACAATCTATTCCGTTGCTCGTTTCAGAAACCATGAGCCCCAGACAAGTTCCAGACCACTCGGTCCCCCGGGCAACCCTGAACCCACAGCTCAGCTTTTCCTCACCCCTCAGGAGGTAAGCCCACAGCATGAAGGAGGCTTGGTGTCAAATTCAGAAAAAAGGAAAGGATGTCATACATGTGGTAACTAACCCGCAATGTTGCCTTTTGATTTATTTTCAATAGATTTACACACTACTTGAGAATTGACTGAAGCTATTGTCTATAACAAGGTAGGAGGCTATTTTTGTATGGTGGGCCTCCATTACAGTTAAATTTGAAGTATTATGTTTGAAGTTAAAGAAGTTGTTTGTATCCTCTTTTCAGAATATCTTCTGGTCCTGATGAGAACCGGACAAAAGGGTCCGGTTTGAAACGCGTCGACCTTGTCTTGTTTTGGTTTGACCTACGTTTTAAGTCAGCTTCATTTTGCAAATGTTTGTGACAAAAACATACAATTCAATTGTATAGTGGCAGACCAAATTTGTGAATTTTGTTTCAGGCTGCCGCCTATCAGATCTTTAATGTATAATTGAACAATTGTGCTAATTTATTTACGCAGGTCCCATCACATTTCAAAACTTTTTCTTTGCACTATCAAGTGTGTTGTATGTGTGTGTATGCAAGTTTGTGTGAAGAGAATTCAGTTGTGAGTGAGGGAATGATTGTGAAAGAGGGTGTGTGTAGTGATTTTTAGAGCACTGTGATCTGTTCATTCATGTCTGTCTTTATGTCTATTGCACATATTTATAAATATTTTGTATGTTTTTGGTCTAAAAAATTGAAAAATAAAAAGCAATTTTGATGGATTAACTCCAGCACAAGACATCCACTAGAAGCATGGAATCAGTGCAGAGCTCTACTAATAGGCAGCGCAGAAAATATATATATTTTAAAAGCCTGATTTGGTTACTAAGATTGACCCTAGATTTCCATTTGAAAAACATGTTGACTTTCATGTGCATTAACAGGTAAAGTATCACAATATCAGTATGCTTAATGTTTGAAAATTAAAAAGATATAAATCTGAACTTTAAACATGTTTTGTATTCTTATTCTTACTTAAAAGTAATTGCGTGCAATCTCAGTGCGTCTTTGCCGTCCTGCAGCAGCTCCTACACCTGTTGCAGCTCTTCTAGGTGGTGGTATTTCTTCATCATCAGATGTATCTGAGTCACTCATTTCTATTTCAGTCCCTTTTCTCATGGCCATGTTATGTAGCATGGCACAGCTAGTTACAATTTTACAGCACGTGGCAGGTTTATATTGCAAAGCACCACCACTTTTGTGAATGCAACGAAAACGGCTTTTTAAAATTCCAAAAGTTCTTTCTATTACACCACGGGTTGAACAGTGAGCCTTATTATATCTCCTATTATGTACATTTGTTGGATTCAGATATGGTGTCATGCATCACCTGCATGATGAGAATTAATGATTGAGTGTTACTGTCACATTTAAAGTTAATTTTACCCACTAACAATATATTAATGATAGTATATTTACCTAGTAGAAAACCCTCTCCAAACTGGCCAGCACTCAAACATCTATGAAGTCCACTATGCCGAAAGATATAGGAGTCATGAGTACTCCCTGGGTACTGAGCCACAATATCAGTGATAATGTACTTTGCATTGCACACCATTTGAATGTTGATGGAATGGTAAAATTTTCTATTTCTATACACATATTCTGTGGCAGCTGGTGGAGTGATGGCAATATGGGGGAAACAACCTTTACAACGCAACTTTTACAACGTACTACCATTACAACAAAACTTTTACAACTCATGCATTTACAACGCAACCATTACAACGCATGACACTACAACGCACACCACTACAATACATGCCATTACAACACAGTCATTACAACGCATACCATTACAACGCATATCATTACAACACATAGTACCCTTACACTATCCAACACTTACCCTACTGTTGCACCCCCTGGAGTTAGAATAGTAATTTTTACCCCTACACTATCCAACACTTACCCTACTGTTGCACCCCCTGGAGTTAGAATAGTAATTTTAACCACTACACTATCCAACACTTACCCTACTGTTGCACCCCCTGGAGTTAGAATAGTAATTTTTACCTCTACACTACCGTACATGCAATGTAATGTTATGCGTTGTAATGGTATGCGTTGTAAATGTAGTATGCGTTGTAGTGGAATGCGTTGTAAAGGTAGTTTCAAAGAATTCATTGTAATGGCATGCGTTGTAATGGTATGCGTTGTAATGGATGTTGCAGTGTAAAAAATGCGTTGTAAAGGTAGGCGCTGTAAAAGTATGCATTGTAACATCATACATCCCAATATGGGTGCCATCTATGCAACCAATAACATGTGGAAAACGTGCAATTTGATAAAAATCCAATTTAGTTTCTTGTATTTCTTGTTGGTTGTTGTAGAGGTAGATGTGATGTTGAAGCCTACTCATCATTGCATCCAGGAAATTTTTAAAGAAGCGTGACAGGATACTCTGAGACACCCCTCCAACCTCTGCAATGACCCAGAAGCCAAAAGGTGCAGTGAGCACAATACCTGCACATGCGTATGAATTGATTGGGTCCTGGCTGTTGCATGTTCCAGAAAGTGCTTCAATTCATCAATGAGGTCCAAAATGGTGTGTAGGTTCAGTCTGTATTTCTCAAATAATTCCTCTTCTGTTTGCTGGAATAGTGTAATATGCAGTCTGAAGATTCTCTCCTGCCTCTGTCTCCTCTGTGCAAGGGCTTGGATATGCAGCCTCCTAGCTATCAGGTAAAGTCCACCCATTGTGACAGTTGAAATTGCATTGTGGGCTCTTTTTTATACTTTCAAATAGATTACCACCTGCATGTACTTAGTATTAATTGTGATTACTTAATTTGCGAATTTCATGTTTTCGCAATTTGTGAATTTTTGATACATCTGTTTGTGATTTCTTATTATGCGATTTTTTCTTTGCGAAATTCGCACATGTAAAACCATGCAAATTAAGAAATCGCTAAAAAATTTGCAGAATTAATACTTTCGCAAATTAAGTAATTGCAAAAAATGCGATTACTTATTTTGCGATGCGATTTCTTACATACATCTCGGATTCCTATTTTTTAGTCGCATATGCTTTTTTTGCGATTCGCAGCGTTTGCGACAAAAAAATTGCTTGATACATCTAGGCCCACATGTTTTAGGATCTCAGCCTTCTCAACCTTCCCTTCTTATAGTCAATTGGCAGACACCAAATGTGATTTTGGGTCTGGGTCCTTGAATTTCTATGTTAGGGTTCCACTTCTTTTGAATTGCTCCCTTCCTTTCTCTCTTTTCCTCTTGAAAGTATGTCTGTCAATGCATAACTCTGAAGCTGATAGTCCCCACAACACAGGCCACGGAAGTGACTAGAGTCTCTCTCTCCCTTCTCCTGTGTGTCCCACTCAGCTCACAGGAATGCAGCAATACACAAATCTGTCTGGGGAAGTCATTTACTCCTCATGTCTTCACCAGGCAGGCCTGGGCTTCCCAAAATGAAACCCAGGGTCCTCCCTATAATGTACCATTGCAGGCACACGTATACTCACTATATTGATACAGCGCACACATTATTCAGTTCTGTACCTCCAATCACAGTGCCCTCACAAACACTCATACATTCAGTATGCACATACACTCTGCACACTGTATATTTGTGTAGCCTTTCTGTGTTGTGCTCTGGTGTGCTTTTTGAACAACACACACTGCCAGCACACACATTCACGATGGGTGCACTGCATAAGATCACTCTTCATGTATTGTACTTCTCGCAAGCAAGCAAGCACACATACCTTCACTGTGCATGTTCTGCACAGCACTATATCTCTCATGTAATGTATCCCTTTCAGGTTTACATGCACTCAGTACATGTACACACCATGCATGGACTGCACTTCACTGCTCTATCTTTGTACTGTACCCTTCCCTGGCACACGTACATCCAGCACAGCCACCACTCCTGCGCTTCACTGCACTTTACATCCAACTGATGTAGGCCAAGGGTGAGTTAAGTACACCGCAACAGAGAATGGATCCATAGGAACAGATTCCTCTAATAGTTGACTGCTCACTGTAGCTGCCAGTTGCAGCTTGTTTGTCTTGAGAGTCAGCTCTGTGAGGTCATGGCGCCATTCCTTGCCTTCCTTCAACTCCTCCTTGTATTGCTATTGTAACTTTATTGTGGAATGCAAAGGGGACATTTTATTTCTTCATCCAGTTGTCAAGGCTGTGTCAGTGGTCAGTGTTTCCTGGATTTTGGTGAGGGAACAATTGGACAAACTCACTGACTCCTGCTGCTGGAATAAATCATACTCCACTGGTATAGGTCTGCCCCAGACTCATCCACCAGCATGCAATTTGTCTTACTCAGTTTCATAAGGGGGCACAATTATTGAATTTGTTGAGGAAATTAACACCAGTGGTTCCCAAACTTTTCCTCAGGAGCCAAGATAGCTCCATGTGATCTGTACAGCGGAGCGGACACCTGGGGATTGAGAATGTTTGGCAAAGCATCTGGAGGCCTGGCAGGATGGGTTGAGTCATTAGGCGAGTCTTGGGTAGTGAGAGCTGGGAGATGTGTCATGGGTCTCTTGGTACCCAGCAGATGACCATACAATGGCTGGTGAAAGGGCAAAAGTCTGCTTGGGAAAGGTTAAATGTGTGATTCTATCTGGGTACTCTCATCACTCTTGTATTGCCTGGAAGGCTTGCAAGGTCCTGTCATCATATTTTATTTGCTATCTAGACTGATGTTAGTCTGCAGGATAAGTAAATGATCTCAGGTTGCATATCAGCTTCACCAGTGGAACAGGCATGCAGGTCTAGCTGTTGTGCAATGGGTGCAGTAAGAAATGACAGACACCATTTCATTATGTTATGTTATGTTATGCAGATTTGTAAAGCTTACTATCACCTGGGTGGTTATCCTGGCTCTGAGCAGGTGTGAGTCTAGGCACACTTAAGGCCTAGTGGGACTACTAAAAAAGCCAGGTTTTCAGCTTCTCGCAGAATTATGGAAGTGAGGAGGAAGATCTTATGTGTAGTGGCAGGTCATTCCACACTTTAGGAGTGATATAGGTGGCTTGACTGCGAGATCTGGTGTACTGTGTGGGATTTGTGCAAGTAGGAGTCCGGACGAGTGGAGGTGTCTGGTTGGTTTGTGAAAGCAAACGCGATTGTTGAGGTATGCTGGGCCACTGTTATAAAGTACCTTGAAGTGTGGGTGAGGAGTTTGAATTGCAGTTGTTATCATGATAACAGTATTGGTCAGTCCAGGATAATGTCCCCCTCTTCCCCGTAGGGAGCCTTGGACTGCACGTCCATAGCTGCCACTGAGAGTCAAGTGTGGAAGGGGTACTTGGCCCAGTTGCTCAGGATTCATACGGAGCAAAAGGCCTCAACCACTGTGGTTGGGCCCAGTAATCCCTCTGTTCCCCCGGGCCCACTGAACAGGGATTTGATGGTCTGCATCTCTTCTCATGTCACATTAGAAAACACAGCACATTAGCACCTGAATGACAAAATATGTACAAGAATAAGCATGGTCTCCTTCTGATATGTCAAAACACAGAAAAGGGCCAGGAAAGATTTAGAGACCAGCAGAAGTTACCGCACCAAATACTTAGGTAAACCACAAAATAAATACCTGGGTTTATTAAGGAGAGAAAGAGAGGGGACAAGAAAAGGATGAAAAGAAGGGTGTACTTAGAGCATGTGGTGTATTCCCTTTTAAGGACGAATTCCCTCAACCACCAGAGGTGGCATGCTTCATCCTTCTTATATGTAGCAGCAAATTTTGAATGTGACATGGTTTGTGATGTTTATTACACTGTAAACTATACTGCTCAGGCAGGTGTACATGTATACACATACTGTCAGTCACCATTCGCCTTTGAACAATAAGCTTGAGAAGTGGACATGTACAAATGTGCATGGAGTATAAACAACTGAATGGGGAGTATCTGTGATAGGTAGGTATGGGAACAACAAAATATTTTTTCCAAAATGGGGATGAGAAGAATGGGTTGGATACAGAGGGAGGCAGATGTAGATGTAAAACCTAGATACAGGTCACATTGTTGACCATGGTGGGTATCATGAGATTGGGATAGGTCAAAAGGCTAAATACTAAATATCAAGTGAAATAACAACTGGAATTTTAAATAGAAAATTACAAAAAGTGTCACTAAAAGCTCCTTAAACTCTCTCTGCAATAAGGTACATCACAACATCTTTAAAAGGTGCCTGGCAATCGTCATCCATACACCATGGTTGCATCACGTTCCTCAGGTATCAGGACTTGTAATGTCAATAGATAATGAATGGTAGTAGGGGATTTGGAAAAATAGTGATGATGGCAGACAGATGTTTTGTTTGAGTTGGATAGGAAGCTGCTTCTGAAGCCCTGCAGAAAATTATTTTATGATCCTGCCCAGCGCTACATGGAACTTCAGGAAAGCCTGCTGGCCAGTCAGGGTTTGACTGCTCAATTATTAGGAAATATCCTGGTCTCAACAGATAGTGCTAGAGTGTCTTCTGCCTAGGTTGTTTCTTTTGTGATGTTTCCTCCTGGGTTTGTGGCACCAAGTACGTTATACTTTATATGGGGAATATCCTGCACTCCTTTCTTTTTAGAAACCAAATGGTTTAAACAATCTTATACATAAAAAATGTATTTGTAATCCTGGTGCTGTCCCTACTCACCGACTGGCTCCTGTCAGTTTTATCATACTCCACTATCCCAAACAGAACCTGTTTGCAAAGAGACACACTGTACACTAGCTCCGAAGGTGCTAAAGTTTAAATATTTTCTAACATTTAATCCAAATGAATTCTACCAACGTAATCCAACGTGTAAAATTATTGTGTCACTGTGATATAAACATGTTATTCAATAACAAACAATATATTTCCAAAGACAATATGCAAATAGTTCTTCATAATTTCTTCTTTATTCTTCTTTTCTTTTCTTTTGCTTGAAATTCTTTGCTTAATTCATTACATCATGAATTGCATACAACCTGATTCCCGATGCATTTCGGTAATTATACCTTCTTCAGGGGAATACTGTTGTGTACTCGTTAGGACATCTTGCGCTTATAAAACGTGGCTTACTGTTGTATGCTGATTTCGATATCGTTCTAGCTTGACCTTTGTAAACTTACTTCAACCCTCCTCACGGCTCACTCGCTCCTGTCCTCTATACGATATCAGCACTTGTTCTCCAAACCAACTGAAGAAGGTATAATTACCGAAATGCATTGGGAATCAGGTTGTATGCAATTCATGATGCAATTCATGATGTAATGATCGTATTGTGAGTGTGTCTGCATTTAGAAACCATTCTGAGATAAGCATTTGTGTATTTCATGTGTTTGCAGACATATAACTGATTAAAAATCTGTGCTGTTTTAATATTTTGATACAATTAGAAAGCTGTTATCCTTCATGTGTTTGCAAAATAAGTCAAGTTTCTACACTAAAATGCAGTACTCCTTCCAGACTATGCAATGTGTTTTGGTAAAATGCAAGGGATAGTGTTGTTTGTCTAGAATCACACAGTGAGTCTGTGTACATTTAGGAATCATTCTGAGAGAAGCATTTTGGTACTAATGTGTAGTAGAAAATATTGTGGAATGTGTGCAGTCACTTTATATCTTGTATAATAGTAAATGTATTTTGGTGAAATATAAGCGATAGTGTAGCTTGTCTAGAATCCCACAGTGAGTCTGTGTGCATTTCGGAATCATTCTGAGAGAAGCATTCTATACTAGTATGTGGTAGAACATTTTGTGGAATGTGTGCAGTCACATTTTGTCTTGTAGACAAGTAAATGTGTTTTGGTAAAATGTAAGGGATAGTATTGCTTGTCTAGAATCACACTGTGAGTCTGTGTGCATTTAGGAATCAGTCTGAGAGAAGCATTTCAGTACTCCATGTTTTTCAGACATATAATTGATTAAAACCCTATTTTGTTCTCACATTTCGGTAGAATTAGAACAAAATAATTAGTTATGTATTTGCAAAATGAGTTAAACAGTAAAATGCAGTAATTAAATATGTGGAATGGTTGCTTGATGTGTTTGCTGACACATAAGTACATGTACTCATGCAGTGAGCCAGGCTTTAGGGCATGCAGTGTTTCAAACTCCTATGCACTATGCATGTAGTAGTCTAACCATCTTCAAACACGTGTTTCAGGCGTGCAATTCCCCAGTTAGTATCCATACACTCCAGCAAAACCCTGTGATTGCTCTTGCAATCCCATAGTGACTCTTTCAGTAGCTTGTAGTAATCCTTTCAGTGAAGTGCAAGGGATACTGGGCCCAATGTATCAAGCAAATTTGCATTCGCAAAGGCCGACATTCACAGAATTTCGGCCTTTGCAAATGCGAATTTCCTAAATGGTATGTATGAATCAAAATCTGGTGCAAAACATCGCAAAATTTGCGATTCCTTATTTTGCAATTGCATGTAAGGAATCGCAAATTTTGCTATTCTTTAAATGCAATGTATGAAGCAAAAAAAAATGCTAATTGTCCTTAAGGAATCACAAATTACCACCAACTTCAAGTTGGTGGTAAGTTGCGAATTCCTTGAAAAATGCACATGTTTGCATTTTCAAAGTGCCATGTGACGCAAATACATGCCCCTAGGGCATGTATGTGCGCCACATGTGCACCCATGCTTATTTCAGGGGTGCAACAGGGTGTTTTTGGACAGCCCTGCACCCTTGAAATTATTCTTAATTTGCGATTCTCAAATTGTGAATCGCAAATTGAGAATAACTTCCCATTCATTCCTATGGGCCTCCTGGCCCTTAGAAATGAATGGGAAAGTATTCCTTAATTGCGATTCGCAATTTGCTAATCACAATTAAGGAATACTAAGAATTCACACAGAAAACCGAATTTGTACATACATACCAATTTGCGATTCTGAAATAGCGATTTCTAAAAAATAGCTATTTCAGAATCGCAAATCAGCTTGATGATACATATGGCCCACTGTTATTTGTCTAGAAATACACTGTGAGTCAGTGTGCATTTGGGAAAATTGAGAGAGAATCATTTTGTTGTTCAACCGTTTTGCAGACAAATAAGTACATGTACTCATGCAGTGAGCCAGGCTTTAGGGCACGTAGTGCTTGATTCTCCTATGCACTATGTATGTAGTGCTCTAACTACCTTCAAACGTGTGTTTTAGGCCTACAATTCCCCAGTTAGTATTCATACACTCCAGCACACACCCTGTGAGTGCTCTTGCAATCCCATAGTGACTTTCAGTAGCATGTAGTAATCCTTTCAGTAAAGTGCAATGGATACTGTTATTTGTCTAGAATCACACTGTGAGTCAGTGTGCATTTTGGAAAATTGACAAAGAATAATTTTGTTGCTTGATGTGTTTGCAGACAAATAAGTACATGAACTCATGCAGTGAGCCAGGCTTTAGTGCACGCAGTGCTTGAAACTCCTATGCATTATGCATGTAGTAGTCAAACTACCTTTAAACTTGTGTTTCAGGCCTACAATTCCCCAGTTAGTATCCATACACTCCAGCAAACACCCTGTGATTGCTCTTGCAATGTCATAGTGATTTTTTCAGTATCATGTAGTAATCCTTTCAGTGAAGTGCAAGGGATACTGTTATTTGTCGAGAATCACACTGTGAATCAGTGTGCATTTGGGAAAATTGAGAGAGAATCATTTGGTTGCGTGATGTGTTTGCAGACACATATGTACAGGTACTCATGCAGTGAGCCAGGCTTTAGGGCATGCAGTGCTTGAAACTCCTATGCACTATTCATGTAGTAGTCTAACCACCTTCACACTTGTGTTTCAGGCCTACAATTCCCCAGTTAGTATCCATACACTCCAGCAAACACCCTGTGAGTGCTCTTGCAATCCCATAGTGACTCTTTCAGTAGTTTGTAGTAATCCTTTCAGTGAAGTGCAAGGGATACTGTTATTTGTCGAGAATCACACTGTGAATCAGTGTGCATTTGGGAACATTGAGAGAGAATCATTTTGTTGCTTGATGTGTTTGCAGACAAATAAGTACATGTACTCAAGCAGTGAGCCAGGCTTTAGGGCACGCAGTGCTTGAAACCCCTATGCACTATGGATGTAGTAGTTTAACTACCTTCACACTTGTGTTTCAGGCCATCAGTTCCCCAGTTAGTATCCATACACTCCAGTAAACACCCTGTGAGTGCTCTTACAATCCTATAGTGACTCTTTCAGTAGCATGTAGTAATCCTTTCAGTGAAGTGCAAGGGATACTGTTTTTTTGTCTAGAATCACACTCTGAGTCAGTGTGCATTTGGGAAAATTGAGAGAGAATCATTTGGTTGCTTGATGTGTTTTCAGACACATAAGTACATGTACTCATGCAGTGAGCCAGGCTTTAGGGCATGCAGTTCTTGAAACACCTATGCACTATGCATGTAGTAGTCTAACCACCTTTACACTTGTGTTTCAGGTCTACAATTTCCCAGTTAGTATCCATACATTCCAGCAAAAACCCAGTGAGTGCTCTTGCAATCCCATAGGGACTCATTCAGTAGCTTGTAGTAATCCTTTCAGTGAAGTGCAAGGGATACTATTATTTCTCTAGAATCACACTGTGAGTCGGTGTGCATTTGGGAAAATTGACAGAGAATCATTTGGTTGATTGATGTGTTTGTACACACATAAGTACATGTACTCTTGCAGTGAGTCAAGTTTTAGGGCACGGAGTGCTTCAAACTCCAATGCACTCTGTATGTACTGGTCTAACAACCTTCACACTTGTGTTTCAGGCCTACAATTCCTCAGTTAGTATCCATATACTCCAGTAAACACCCTGTGAGTGCTCTTACAATCCCATAGTGACTCTTTCAGTAGCAGTGGGAATCCTTTCAGTGAAGTGCAAGGGATGCTGTTTTTTGTCTAGAATCACAGTGTGAGTCAGTGTGCATTTGGTAAAATTGAGAGAGAATCATTTGGTTGCTTGATGTGTTTGCAGATACATAGGTACATGTACTCATGCAGTGAGCCAGGCTTTAGGGCACGCACTGCTCGAAACTCCTATGCACTATGCATGTAGTAGTCTAACCACCTTCACACTTGTGTTTCAGGCCTACAATTCCCCAGTTAGTAACCATACACTCTAGTAAACAACCAGTGACTGCTTTTACAATCCCATAATGACTCTTTCAGTAGCATGCAGTAATCATATCAGTGAAGTGCAAGGGATACTGTTTTTTGTCTAGAATCACACTGTGAGTCAGTGTGCATTTGGGAAAATTGAGAGAGAATCATTTGGTTGCTTGATGTGTTTGCAGACACATAAGTACATGTACTCATGCAGTGAGCCAGGCTTTAGGGCATGCAGTGCTTGATACTCCTATGCACTATGCATGTAGTAGTCTAACCACCTTTACACTTGTGTTTCAGGCCTACAATTCCTCAGTTAGTATCCATACATTCCAGCAAACACCCCGTGAGTGCTCTTGCAATCCCATAGGGACTCTTTCAGTAGCTTGTAGTAATCCTTTCAGTGAAGTGCAAGGGATACTGTTATTTGTCTAGAATCACACTGTGAGTCGGTGTGCATTTGGGAAAATTGAGAGAGAATCATTTTGTTGCTTGATATGTTTGCAGACAAATAAGTACATGTAATCATGCAGTGCGCCAGGCTTTAGGACACGTAGTTCTTGAAACTACTATGCATGTAGTAGTCTAACCACCTTCACACTTGTGTTTCAGGTCTACAATTTACCAGTTAGTATCCATACACTCCAGTAAACACCCTGTGAGTGCTCTTACAATCCCATAGTGTCTCTTTCAGTAGCATGTAGTAATCCTGTCAGTGAAGTGCAAGGGATACTGTTATTTGTCTAGAATCACACTGTGAATCAGTGTGCATTTGGGAAAATTGACAGAGGGACGTTTGGTTGCTTGATGTGTTTGTACACACATAAGTACATGTACTCTTGCAATGAGTCAAGTTTTAGGGCACAGAGTGCTTCAAACTCCTATGTACTATGTATATACTGGTCTAACCACCTTCACACTTGTGTTTCAGGCCTACAATTCCCCAGTTAGTCTCCATATACTTTAGTAAACACCCTGTGATTTCTATTGCAATCTCTTAGTGAATCTTTCAGTAGCATGTAGTAATCATTTCAGTAAAGTGCAAAGTATACTGTTATTTGTCTAGAATCACAATGTGAGTCAGTGTGGATTTGTATTAATTGAAAGAGAATCATTTGGTTGGCTGATGTGTTTGTACACACATAAGTACATGTACTCATGCAGAGAGCCAGTCTTTAGAGCATGTGGTGCTTCAAACTGCTATATACTATGTATGTACTGGTCTAACCACCTTCACACTTTTGATTCAGGCCTACAATTCCACAGTTAGTATCCTTACACTTCAGCAAACACCCTGTGACTGCTCTTTCAATCTCATAGTGACTGTTTTAGTAGGATCACTGAAATAATATCGAGAGTCAAAATATCGACCTGCAAGAATATCGTGGACAAAATATCGACTGACAAAATATCAAGTTTGTATCTACAAACAGGTAAGTACAAAAATATCGAGTTAAAAATATCGTTTACAATAATATAGTTTTATAAAATATCGACTTTACTAAAAACAATGTTAAATTAAATTAATATTAAAAACTAAGTACTAAAATATACTTTAAAATACTTAAATTAACTTATAATAATTAAATAATTAATGAAAGTAAATAAATAAAAAAATGTACTTCATATTTCTTAAAACATATATATATAGTAACAAAATATAATTAAATAATAGCTAATATTAATAACGTACAATAACAAAAGTGTAAAAATTACTATTCCCACTCCAAAGAGTGCAAGCATAGGGTAAGCGTTGGATAGCGTAGGGGTTAAAATTACGATTCCAACTCCAGTGGGTGCAACAGTAGGGAAAGCGTTGGATAGCATAGGGGTAAAAATTACTATTCCCACTCCAAAGAGGGCACAGTATGAAAAGCGTTGGATAGCGTAGGGGTTAAAATTACTATTCCCACTCCAGTGGATGCAACAGTAGGTAAAGCGTTGGATAGCGTAGGGCTAAAAATGACTATTCCCACTCCAAAGAGTGCAACAGTAGGGAAAGCGTTGGATAGCGTAGGGGATAGAATTACTATTCCCCCTCCAAAGAGTGCAACAGTAGGAAAAGCGTTCGATAGCGTAGGGGTTAAAATTACTATTCCCACTCCAGTGGGTGCAACAGTAGGGAAAGCGTTGGATAGTGTAGAGGTTAAAAATACTATTCCCACTCCAAAGAGTGCAACAGTAGGGAAAGCGTTGCATAGTGTAGGGGTTAAAATTACTATTCCCACTCCAGTGGGTGCAACAGTAGGGAAAGCGTTGGATAGCGTAGGGGTTAAAATTACTATTCCAACTCCAGTGGGTGCAACAGTAGGGAAAGCGTTGGATAGCGTAGGGGATAAAATTACTATTCCAACTCCAGTGGGTGCAACAGTAGGGAAAGCGTTGGATAGCGTAGGGGTAAAAATTACTATTCCCACTCCAAAGAGTGCAACAGTAGGGAAAGCGTTGGATAGCATAGGAGTTAAAATTACTATTCCCACTCCAGTGGGTGCAACAGTAGGGAAAGCGTTGAATAGCATAGGGGTCAAAATTACTATTCCCACTCCAGTGGGTGCAACAGTAGGGAAAGCCTTGGATAGCGTAGGGGTTAAAATTACTTTTCCCACTCCAAAGAATGCAACAGTAGGGAAAGCGTTGGATAGCGTAGGGGTAAAAATTACTATTCCCACTCCAGTGGATGCAACAGTAGGGAAAACGTTGGATAGCGTAGGGGTTAAAATTACTATTCCCACTCCAGAGAATACAACATTAGGGAAAGTAAATATCAAAAATCTAAAAATGAATATCTATTAATAATTCATTTTAAAAAATATATTAATGTTATCTAATATATTAATTAATATTTTTAATTTACTAATTAACAATAATTATTTCATTGATTCACCTATTAATACAAATTAATTAAGCATTAGCAATTAATTATTTTATAATTAAAAATTGTTTGACAATTATTTCCAAATAAATACATTTTAATTAATTTTATTATTTCATTAATTAATAATAAATTACTTTCCACCCTATGCCCCTATAAACCCACAACCCACTACAGAAATTAAATTACTAAAATTTACATAATTAATAATATAAATTAATTAACAATTATAATTACATTAATTAACAAATATAAATTAACACTTAATTACTAATTACTATCAATGAATAAATTTACATATTTAATTAATTATAATTAAATTACTTCCCACCCTATTCCCCTATAAACCCACAACCCGCTACAGAATTAAATTAGTAAAATTTACATATTTACCAATTAATTATTAAAATAATTATTTTCCAATTACAATTAAATTAATTAACACATATAAATTAATGAACAATTAATTACAAATTACTATCAATAAATAAGTTTACATATTTAATTAATTATAATTAAATTACTTCCCACCCTATTCCCCTATAAACCCACAACCCGCTACAGAATTAAATTACGCAATAATTATAAAAACAAAATTCATTAAATATAATTATTTATAACATAAATACACACTTTTCACACATATTATAACATAAAAATACACTATAAAAAATTATATTTTATTAAAAAATCGATATTTTTCACTATCTATATTATATACTTCGATATTTTAACTATCTATATTTTTAACAGTCGATATTACTTCACTTACCTTAAAAACGATATTTTTGTTGTCTATATTCTATCCTGTTGATATTTTGTCCTGTCTATATTAAAAACTCAATATTATGTCCAATCGATATTTTGGACTCGATATTATGTCTGTGCACAGTTTTAGTACTATGTACTAATCCTTTCACTAAAATAAAACTCAATCAATTATGAATTTATCAACTGTCTCCCTTTATAGAACTATAATCATTCAGTTACTATGCATGTAGTCATACAGTGAGACAGGGTTTAGAGTGCAGAGTGCTTCAAACTCCTATTCACTATGCATGTACTGGTCTTACCACCTTCACACTTGTGTTTCTGGTCTACAATTCCCCAGTCACTATCCATGCACTCCAGCAAACACCTTGTGACTGCTGTTGCAATCCCATGGTGACTCTTTCAGTACCATGAACTAATCCATTCATGAAAGTAAAATTAAACTAATGATGAATTTACCCAATGTTTCTTCTTATAGTACTGTAATTATTCTGTCAGTATGTTTACAGTTATGCAGTGAGCACGGCTTTAGGGTATGGAATGTTTCAAACTCCTATTCAATATGTATGTAGTGCTCTAACCACCTTCACACTTGTATTTAAGGTCTACAATTTCTTAATCAGTATTTATATAAAATATGTTTGTATAGTAATAGAAAAGTATACTTTATAAAGTTATTAATATATATTTATTTATAATTATTTTTTACAGATACTGTTTATCATCATTGAAATTAAGTTATCATGCCGGATAAAGTAAGAAAAAGAAAAGGGCAGAGAAAGGACATTTACTTGAAGAAAACTCAACCAAAAGTATTGGATGACCAACATAATGTGGCTAAAAAGACAAAATCTTCTGGTAAGAGCACAAAGCAATTTATAAAAAATGTTTGTAGTGTCTGACAGAATGTACAGAATGTTGAAACGACTGAAAATGGTTCAAGAAGAAAAAATACTCAAAAAAATAGCAAACGGGCCGTGGCCAAGATGGCGACGGAGTAGGACGTGTGCTAGTGTCCCTCCGGCGCCACGCTAGTCTTAGCATTGAGTAGCACCCTCCCGGGGCACCGTTACCACGTGCGGCAGTGTCACCTGCGGTCGCGCTGCCACGGACGTCCTGCCGGTGGCCTCGGTTTTGCTCCCGGTGCCTGGGAAGCGGAGGTTGGAGACACAGCCTTCCCGCGGGCAGGCAGCCGAGTCGAACCCTGGGCGAGCACTGGGCAAGGTGGAGCCTACGCCCGCACCCGCTGCTGTGCCCATACGGACCCCGGCTGGGGTTAGGAGGGAGCGGACACCAGAATTGCGGCAGATGTGAGGAGGCCACCTGCGGAAGGAGTGATCACCGATCCGGCGGCTGAGCGGATGCGCAGTGGTGAGCTACAGGAGGCCGGGGCTTTGAGGCCTATCCGGAGCGGAAAGAGGCGGGGCTGAGCGCGGTTTGGCTCCTTGCTGGCTTTGTCTGCCGCTGCCCCGCCGGCTGCGAAGACCCGCCCTGAGGCGCTGGATCGCTCTCTGGGGCCCTGATTCCAGGCTGGGTTCTGGAGTCGCTCTGGGGCCTTTGCTATCTGGCCCGGAGACGGATTTCCCTGAGACTCTGAGGCCTGCCTGACTTTGAGGCCTACCTGGGAGTCGGGAGCTTGTTGAAGGCTGGCTGCCATCTGGAGAACCCTCGATTTGCTGATTCTTGCCGCCCGGACACCCCCCTGGACTGTGCTGCCTGGTCGCATGGTGGCGGACGCGGTGTGGGGCCCTACATGAGACAGCGATCCTGCGACCTGCCTGCCGGGATGAATCACTGAGCCCTATGCCCAGGGGGTGTGTGGATTGCGCTGGTGTGTGGTGGTCGGGGAGCCTGCTGCCCCGCTCCCCTGGACTGGGGCTTGAGAGTCATTAGCGCCCACTGCTGCGTGCCTTTAGGTGTGGCCCTACCCCAGAGAGCTGACTGGAGACCGCGGTCTGCTTTGCTGTTGGGGGCCCGCTGCCTGGTTGCCTCTGTTGGTCCGCACCCGGTGCCGCTAAAGTGGCCTGCTGAGCCTGGCTGGTAGTAGTGGATCAGAGCTACGAGTGTCGGGGTGCAGTGCATGGACGCCTGGCCAAGGTGGTGAGCTGAGTGTTCTTGGGAGGATCTGAGCTTGACTTTGACCAGCGGCGGCGACCCGCAGCGGGGCCGGTCGTGCCACTGGGTTGGAGGCCTAGCCTGACGCTTGAGGAACACTGCCCTGGCAGCACCTGTACGGGAGGGGCATTTGTTTTGACGGTCCGGTGGCTGCTGGAGGGTGGTCTGCTGTCCTGACCCCCTGTTGGTGAAGGGGTGCTACGATGTCCTCTACGCTGCACAAAGGGAAACCTGACAAAGATGGCGCGTCGAAAAACTCTCAGCAACCGCCGTCCCCCGGGCCCAGCGTGTCGCCCAAGCAATCGGATGATGAGGCCCCTGCAACCAAGGCCTTCATGACGGAACTCTTCGCATCCATTAAGGAGGACATATCCGAACTTCGCGCCCAACTGGCGTCGGATCTCCGGGAAGTGCGGAGGGATGTGGACGGCATAGGAGAGCGGGTGGCGACCTTGGAAGACCATGACTTAAGCATGGCGAACGATGTCCACCAACTTCAGCAGGATATCATTCGGCTCACGGAGCAGAACTTGGACCTCCAGACTCATACGGAGGACCTGGAGAACTGGTCCCGCCGGAACAACATCCGCATTTGCGCGGTACCATGGGACGGTGAAACAGGGGACCTACGAGGCTACGTCCAAGCTCTCTTCTTGCAGATACAGGACGAGGAGGATGTACAGGACATCACAATGGACAGAGTTCACAGGGTCGGGCTGCCGAGGCAGGAAGGGGGACCGCCCCCGGACATTCTAGTCTGTGTGCATGACTTCCAATTAAAGGAACGTATCCTGCGGAAAGCACGGGCTATCCCAGTATTGCAATTCAGAGAGCACCGCCCGCAGCTTTACCAGGACCTGGCGGCATCGACTCTCCAGAAGAGGTGGGAGTTCCGTCCAGTGACCACCTTTCTTTGGGAACGCAACATTTCCTACTCGAGGGGTCACCCCTTCCGCATCATCTTTAGGTGGCAAAACAGGCTAGCGCAAATTCGTTCTCTTCAAGTGGCGAAGGATCTTCTGGGCCTGCACGACGTGACACCTTCACAGGAGGCTGGCGATTCACCGTCGAGGAGGCGTAGACGGTCTTCCTCTTGGCCGAGAGTGGGCCCGGACACGGATCGTAGACGGCCTGATCGTACTGCGAGCCTACAGGAGAGGGGGGCTGCAGTAGCTTCGGTGGCCTCGGCGACTTTGGCGTCCTCACAGCAGAGCTCCGGAGCGGCCTGATCCTTGAGCCGCTGGCTGGTTGGTGCCGGAGGGACACGTGAACTCAGGTACCGTGTTCTTTTTTTGAGAAGACACCCGGACCGTGGCCTTAGGGGACCCAACAATGGTGCCCCGTTCCCGGCCCAGGAGGAACTCTGCCAACTACTGTTCACTGGGTCTGCTAGGTATATTGTTCGGGTTTTGGTTTGTTCATTTGGGGGAGGGGGGACTGGAAGGGGGGGCAATTGAGGGGGGGGGTTGTTGGGGTGCGGACTAATGTTGTGCAGGGAGGTGGTGGCGTCCGGAATGTGTGCGTAGTGTGTTTTTTTCCTTCTGAAGGTGAGGCGAATGGGACTCTGTCTCTTAGGATTCTAGGCGGGAATGCTTGCCGGATTGGTGTTGTAATTGCATATCTACCCTGGAGGCAGTGGGGTCGGGCCCGAGGGACTCTTGGTCTTGGCTTGGGAAGCTGGGGTCTGGGGGGAATGGGCTGGCCGATGAGAGGTGGGTACTGGGTGTGACCCGGGGAGGGGTCTGGCTGCCTCTGGAGGGGTGGATGCATGGTCATGTTGTTGGAGCGAGTACACAGCGATGGGTTCTGATGGTTCATCATGCCAATTAGTTTCGAAACGTGGAATGTAAAGGGCTTCAATTCCCCACAGAAACGCCAGAAGATTTGGAAATATTTATCTGATCATCACCTGGATATCGTGGGTCTCCAAGAGACCCATCTGGCACGTAGAGATGAGCTTCGGCTCCGACACAGACATTTCCCTCTCATCTATAGGTCCTCGGCATCCACCAAACACAGGGGGTGGCTCTTATGTTTCGGGCGTCCCTACACTACCAGCCTATGGGGGTTAGTTGTGACAAAGAGGGGCGCTGGCTGATGGTCAAGGGAGTGCTTTACGGCAGAGTATGCATGTTTGTGGTGGTATACGCTCCCAACTCTGGGCAGAATTGTTTTCTCCAGGACTTGTTGGATAGGGTGGGGGACTTTGTGGAGGGGCATTTGCTCTTAATGGGGGATTTCAACATGGTTTGGGACAAGGATTTAGATAGCTCCCGAGCCCAAAGAGCGGACACTGGGGTCCTTTCCACTGAAACACAGCGTCTTGTGGGGGAACTTGGATTGATTGATAGTTGTCGTTTCCTGCATCCACAAACTAGGGATTATACCTTCTTTCCCCATGTTCATCATACTTATTCCCGTCTGGATCATATATTTTTGAGCCAAGCCCTCAAGGGAGATGTCCGTGATTCTAGCGTTTTCCCGCTCTCCGTATCAGATCATAGCTTGCTGGTTCTCGGGCTCCACTGGTCGACGGGGGGTGATGGCTTGAGGAAATGGTACTTTCCACCAGCGCTTATTCGGGACGATGCGTCCTGTAAGGAGTTACGGAAGGCTATTGGGGAGTTTCTGGCCCTCAATCCGGTTGCGGATACTTCGCTCTTCAATACGTGGGATGCGTGCAAGGCCTCCTTGCGGGGTACCTGCTTGGGCCTCAATGCTAATCTCAATAGGCTAAGGAGAAAGGAGAGGGAGGATTTAGAGGCGGAACTTGCCGTCTTGGAACAGGCGCATAAAACAAACCCATCTAGAGCGACTCTCAGACCATTGACGGCGGTGGGGAGTAAATTAAAGGCCCACTACAACAACAGTGCTGAATTTACCCTCCTGCGGATTAGGCGTCTCTCCTACTCACAGGGGAATAAGGTGGGAAGGCACATGGCCGGCCAGCTCTGGGATAAGAGAGAGAGGGACTACATTGGTGGGATCCAAGATCCGTCTGGTTCACTGCGACATAGAGATGCGGATAAGGCTGATATCTTTGGCCGCTTCTATGAGGCACTCTATGAGGGCGACTCTCTGGATCAAGCAGCTCATGATCGGTTCCTGGCTGACCTCCCCATCCCACAGGTCTCTAAGGAGTGGAATGAGCTTTTGGCTGCCCCCATCTCCAGATCGGAAGTGTTAGATGCCATCAGGGATTTGAAACTTCATAAGGCGCCGAGTCCAGACGGCTATACTACCCTGTTTTATAAGTCCTTTGCGGCCGAGCTGTGCGATTTCTTGGTGTCTCTTTTCAATGAAATGGCGGTCACTGGGAAAACCTCGGGCACGATGGCAGAAGCCATGATAACCGTGATCCCCAAGCCGGAGAAGGATCTCTCCAAATGCTCATCGTATCGCCCGATAGCACTCCTCAATATAGATGCTAAATTATATTCCACTATCATTGCACGCAGGCTCCAGGATCTGATGCCGGCTATCATCCACCCGGATCAGTCCGGGTTTATTAAAGGTCGCCAGACGCATGACAACTTGCGGCGGGTAATACACCTAATAGAAAAGGCCACCCGGTTTCGGATCCCGGCGGTACTAGTGGGGCTTGATGCGAAAAAAGCCTTTGACCGGGTTGACTGGAGATTCATGTTCCCCACCCTGGAGGCCTTTGGCTTTTCGCACCAGTTTATCACAATGATCTGGGCGAACTACAGCTGCCCTAGCTCTAAGGTGGTGATCAGTGGACATCGCTCCGCCAGCTTTGCTCACTCCCGGGGTACGAGGCAGGGGTGCCCCCTTTCCCCTCTCCTCTTTGCCTTGAGCATTGAGCCCATGGCCCTTGCGGTGCGAGAGCAGGATCAGATAAAGGGACTCCCTTTTACGGGAGAACAGCACAAAATCTCCCTCTTTGCGGACGACGTGTTGCTGTCGGAGGGGGAGCCAGCTCATTCCTTACCACATATTCAAACCTTGCTGTCCGACTTTGAAACTGTGGCCGGATTTAAGGTTAACTTTGATAAATCGTATATTCTAAACTTGACTCTCTCTTCGGCAGACCTGGAGCAAGTGCATTCGCTCACGCCTTTGGCATGGGCGTCTACCTCCCTATTGTATCTGGGAGTCCGTCTGACCCCCACTATACGATCTTGATTCGCAGCGAACTTCCCACCAATGTTGGCGGCGGTTCGAGCGGAAATGGACCGTTGGAAGCCGAAATATATCTCTTGGCTTGGTAGGATCCATACAATCAAAATGGCCCTCCTTCCTAGGTTTTTGTATCTCTTTCAGGCCCTCCCTATCCCCATGGAGATTGATTTCTTCCGACGCCTTAAAACCTTATTACTGAAATTCATTTGGCAGGGGGGGCGGGCACGCTTCTCCTTTGCTACTTTGCGACGTCCCCGGAGGGAGGGAGGAGTGGGTCTCCCCGACATGCACTTGTACTACAAAGCTGCGCAACTACGGGTGTTGGTTGAGTGGTCGCAGCAGCTTTCGGAGAAGCATTGGCTGCAAATGGACAGGAGTGTGGCCGGGAGATCGATCTGGGATCTGGCCAGGAAGCCCAAGGTGGATAGGCCTAAGAACGCCTACATCAGCACGCCCACAGGCACGGTCTTGAAGGTGTGGGACTCGATCACGGGTGATGATCGCTGGACGACATTTCCTTCCCCTTTTACCCCATTGCATTTTAATCCGGCCTTTCCGCCTGCGATGCAGGAGGGACCCTTCCGGTTATGGAGAGAGGGAGGATGCAGAGCCCTTACGCACTTGTTCCATGGGCGACCTCGACGGGACTGAGGGAGGCCGCTACAAGACCGCTCTCGCCCTTTGAGGCCTTCATCCTCCATGCCTCCACGATGAAGGGGACGATTTCCTTCCTATATGGACTATTTCTGACCACGACGGTCTCTCCCCGTCCTCGCTACATGGACCACTGGGAGGTCCTCCTGGGCCGAGACATAGCAGGGGAGGAATGGAAAGGTCTCTGGCGGGATATTGCAGCTCACAATCACTCTGTGGACTTACGTGAAGCCCACCTTAAAACCATGCTAGATTGGTACCTCTACCCATCCAAACTACATCGCATATTTCCTGCTTCTTCAGACCGATGTTGGAGTGGCTGTGGTCTGTTGGGAGACTTCCGCCACATCTGGTGGGACTGCCCGATCATCCGTTCTGGGCCGAAATTCTGTCCCACATCAAGGACATCCTAGGGTATCTGATCCCGGACTCTTTGTCCTATGTTCTCCTGGGTCTTCGGGATCCACTGTTGGAACATCAAACTAATGCGGATAAACAAATTATATGGCTCTGCCTTGGAGCCACTAAACTTACACTAGCTGCAGCTTGGAAGAAATCGACTGCCCCGGCTATATCATTATGGCACGCTAGACTCTGGAGATTATTGAGCATGGAGAGAATGGCGGACATCTTCCTGGGCAATTTTAAAAATGTTATGTTTCGTTGGGGACCATTGGTTCGTTTCTTGTCACAGGGTTTGCCATCTGCGGTATGCCCTTCTGCCCTGCGTGCCCTTAACCTTTTCCAGATTTAACCTGTTAGTATGATTGAGGAACTGAGACTGAAAGAGTATGTCGGCGCCACCACCTGGGGGGGGGGGGGGTTGGGTGGGGAATACTTTGAGGGCGTTAGTTTGTCTCCTGTTGCGGCACAGCATTGTTGATGGAGGCTATTTGAAGCAGGGAGGCTTTAGCAGCAAAACTAGCCAATGGGAAAGGTCACCCTTGGGGAGAACTGCCGTTGAGCCATGGAACGATTGACTCTGATTTCTTCTCTCTTCATTGGCAAGCACTGACTTTGGGACCTGCCCATGTTGATGTCGTATGTTACCACAGAAGCCTCTGCTTTGGATTCTTACAGGCCCTTGAGTGGGTGATGTTGCGGAACTGCCGCCTGTATTTTTTCTGTCTTTTTCTCTCTCTTATTTTTCCCCCTTTCTCTTACTTTACCAAAAAAAAAAAAAAAAAAAAAAAAAAATAGCAAACAAAAAAAAAGCAAATGAACAGTCAAATGATACGATCTATAGTAAAAGAAAACAAAATCAGTATGAAGAAATTCGCAAAGAAATATTTTATAATAGAGTAGTTCTTAATTTACTGAAAGATACAAAGAAATATAAAAAGAGAGCACTACTTTATAAAAAGAAGAACTGTATTGAATCTATTGTTGAAAATGCTTTTGAAGTGAAAAGGAAACTATTCATTTTAGTATGAAACAGAATTGGATCACTAGATAAACCAATCAATTTAATTAATCCAAAAGTAAGAGGAAAAGAATAGTTAACAGGACTCATTTTTGTGATTTTTTTTAGGGGAATAGAAACACAGTTAAAGTTCTGAGCCTTTCTTTAATGAAGCGAGTTATTTTCAGACCACTAATTTGTTTCATGCAGTTGACACCAGTGGTCAAGCTTATGAGGTTAGATATGTGTTGTATTCTCTGCACTTATGTTTCTCTGTACCTCTTTAAGTCCTGCATTCCATTTTCCCTGATGTCATCTTCTCCTGTGTTCTGCCCTGTCAGTTAGCTCCCTGCTTTCTGATGGGAACACCAGTTATTCTCTATGGTGCTTAATAAATAAGTATTAAGCCTTACTTCTGTCTACTGGCTTCATTTACAACACATGGCGACGATGAGCAGAAAGAGCTGAACAACCATAGAGGGAGGAGAACTCCACTGGTGAAAAGAACCACGTGGATTTTTGAAGAAAAAGAAAAAAAAAGCTCTCCCATTTCAAAGAACCACGCAAGTTTTGAAACAAAGAAGAACCTTTTATCCATATCAAAAGTACTGTAATAGAGATATCTTTGCTACCTTGAAGAAGAAGAAACGTTTTGAACCCTGCAAAAGTTTACGTTTTGAACTGAAGCCTGCAAAGTTTCCAAAACAACTGGTGAGTTTGGGAGAACATTTACCTATTTATACCGTGTATCTGATTGTGACTTTGTCAAGTTGGGATTATAAAGAGGTGCACCTTGCTAAAGGAACCCTATTCAACGTTATATTTCGGAAAATTGAACTAAAAAGAAATTCCTGTGCACGTTTAAAATTAAAGAGAATGAGAGCGCAACTTCTTGAAAGAAAACGGAGCAATTTGTGTCGTATTTATGCCATTCAGTAAATATTTGACTTTTCCCTCGTCTGAACCGACATCACCGGTACAAACACACAGGTTGCATCTTTCAAAAGTCTCCTCGAGCAGAGAGACACACGAGCACACTCCTCGAGCGGAGAGGCACAAGAGCTGACTCACCGTTCGATTTCCCTGCCATTGTTTTCCTTTAACGGAGCCGAAGGAAGCACTCGAACAAGAAAGGAACAAGCGTCACTGACGGAGGAGGTGACGTGCCGGCAGTGACGCGACTGCGCAATGCAACGTACGCGGCGGCCATCTTAGGATTGTCTGGTATCCTAGCAACTGACATTGCTCATTGAACATCGCACCGAGTTGAAACCGATACTTCAAACAACATACCGAGTGACTGAAAAATGCCTCTTTAAACAGAAACGAGTGTCAGCAAGAGGAATTAAAGGGTGAGAGTGCCATTAACTAATCGAATTTATATTTTTTTTTCTTCTCTTTTTGTTTTTTGGGACTTTAAGCAGCGCACATTGAAAAGTCACCACAGACACTATTCCCTACATTGGGGAAGCAGAGAAAGAGTGGGGAAGCACATATTGTATGTGTTAATGAGGAAAAGTTGACATTTCATTTGAGTTTGACTATCTCTCTGTCAAAGAGAATAGTGCTTCTTTAAGAATGGAAAATCTGAATATTATTGCACCTCCATTGTTCTTACAAGCTACTGGGGATCCACCCATTGAGTGGGATGAATGGATAGACATTTTTGAGAATTATATCGAGGCACTTGATGGGAAAGATTTCAGTGCAATTAGGAAGAAAGCCCTCTTGTTAAGTGCATTGGGCAAGGAGGGTCAACATTCCTTTAAATATCTTCCCGTAGCAGTGAACCAAGATGGTAGGGCAATAACCAATGTATACACAGAAGCCAAAGCTCGGATGAAAAAACAATATGCTAAAGAAGTAAATATTGTTATGGCGAGGCACAAATTTTACACCCAACCCCAAAGGAATGAGGAATCAGTAGACCAGTTTGTAGCTAGGTTACGCGAGTTGTCAATAAAATGTAATTTTGGAGAGATAAGGGACGAAATGATAAGAGACCAGCTGATAGTACAGTGCCGAAACAAAAAGATGCAAGAAAAACTGTGGGCGGCAAAAAACCCTACTCTACAAATGGCCATTGACATAGCAAAAGTAGTTGAGGAATCGAATGCATGCATGAAAGAGATGGAAAAGAAAGATAACACAAAAGAAAATGTTCAAGGCAATGGTGTTTCTTGTGTTGATCATGATGAAGTTGCTGTTGTGAATAAGAAAAGTGTAGATCAGGGAGGAAGTGGTCAGAGGAGATTTAACAATGCGTTCTCAGGCAATGACAGGAATAGATTTCAAGGAAGAATGTGCAGTAGGTGTGGGAGTACTTTTCATAGTTCGGACTTCAGGAGGTGTTTTGCAATTGATAAGATGTGTAGGAAATGTGGGCGGAAAGGACATTTTGCGAAGATGTGTAGAGGTACAAACGTTGATAAAGTAGCTGTTGTTGAAAACAGGGATGAAGTGAGAGACATCGCTAGTATTGAGGGTGCCAACAAAATATTGTGTTTAGGTGGGGATGGTGTGAATGAGGGTGAGCCTGGAAGGAGATTCAGACCAAAAGCCCTGTTCCTTATTGATAAAATTGAGGTCCAGCTGATGGTTGACCCTGGATCCTTATGGACCATCATTCCCAAGGATATGTTTTTAGCAAATTGGAAGGATGTGCAGCTATCTGCTTGTGACATTAATGCCTGTGGTTATCAGGGTGAAAGTATAGACGTGATCGGGTTTATGGTGTGTGTAATATCATTCAAGGATCGCTCAGCCGAAGGAAAGGTGTATGTAGCCAAATCTGGTCCTGCAATTTTGGGATGGGGGCAACAGTATGACCTCGGAATAATAATAAATCCTAGAGCAGCACAACAAGTGATGGTGGTAGATAGCATAACCACAGATTCGATAGTTGAAGGGATGAATGGTCTGTTTGATGAGCATATAGGAGAGTTAAGGGGTTATGTGCATAAAATTGTTTTGCGGGATGATGCCATACCCATGCAACACAAAGTGAGAAAGGTTCCATTCATTGCACGTGAGGAAGTGAAGAAGATGTTGGAAGAAATGCTAGATCAGGGTGTGATAGAGCAGATCGAAACGTCACCCTGGATTTCCCCCGTAGTTATTACGACCAAATCCGATGGAAAATTTCGTTTTTGTGTGGACCTTCGCACCCTCAACCAAAACATTGTAGTAGACAACTTCCCCTTACCGAACATCAATGAGTTGGTCCTGTCACTAAAAGGTGGAAAGTATTTTTCCAAGTTGGACCTTCGCAGCGCCTATCATCAAATAAAACTACACCAGGACTCAAAAGCACTGACAGCGTTCATAACAACCGAAGGAATATACCAATTTACACGAATGCCTTTTGGACTCGCCTCTGCAGCTGGGGTATTTCAAAGGATGATGGGTGCTGTACTAAAAGGCGTGAACAATGTAGTGTATTTTCAGGACGATGTCCTGATATTTGGAGCGACTGTTGAAGAACACAATGTGATCTTGAAGACCGTTTTGGAGAGGATGGAACAGGCAGGATTGACTCTCAAGAAAGAGAAATGTAAATTTGCAGTGGAGGAGGTTGAATATCTTGGGTATACATTGTCTGTTGACGGGGTAAAACCCAAGAGAGACTTATTAGACTCCATTAGAAATGCACCACCTCCGTGCGATAAAGATCAGTTGAGGTCTTTCCTCGGCCTCATCGAGTACTACGCTAAGTTTGTAAGGGATTTTGCAGAGAAAACTGAAAAGATCAAGGTGCTGTTGAGGAGTGGATGTAAGTTTGTGTGGGGTGTGGAACAAGATGAGTGTTTTAAAAGAATCAAGGTGGAAATTTGCGAGGCAGGCATTTTGACACCGTTCGACACCAACCGCAAGTCAGTTTTGACAGTGGACGCGAGTGCTGTGGGTGTTGGTGCGGTTCTGGCTCAAGTACACGATTCTGGTCTTAAAACTGTAGCGTTTGCCTCAAGAACACTCACTACAGCCGAGAGGAACTACTCTATAATCGAGCGTGAAGCTCTAGCCGCAGCATGGGGTTGCGAGTATTATAGGATGTATCTGTGGGGGTTCAAGTTCACGTTATTGACAGATCACAAACCCCTAGTTAAAATACTTTCGCCTGGCGGCGCTGGCAAGGGTTCTGCCAGGTTAGCTAGACTCGCTGCCAGGATCCAAGAGTACTTGTACACTGTGGAATATATTCCCGGTTGGAAGAATTGCCAGGCGGATGGACTCTCTAGACTTCCACTACCTTGGGAGAGGGTGGACAAGTTAGGAGTAGAATCTCTCAACTCAGAGGGTTCTGTTGCCGCTGTGGATGAAGTTGTAGATATGTGTGCTGGGGCAATTAGTAGAAGTTTGTGGAATAAATCTATGGCTAAAGATGTGGTGTTGTGTCAAGTCAAAGACCTGATAGCGAAGGGTCCAAGGAGAGAGAGTTGCTTACCTCCTGCACTTCGTCCTTATTTAAAGGTTCTGGAACAATTGTCTATCTTGGACAAAGATGGATTCATGATTTTAATGGACGACAAATTCATTCCTCCACAAGAAGTGCGATTTACTTTATTTAAGCTGGCCCATGAGGGTCATTTAGGGCAGTCCCTTACCAAGAGGAGAATTAGGGAGAATTTTTGGTGGCCCGGAATGGACTCCGAAATCTCGCAGTGGGTGGAGAGATGTACCGATTGCTTGGAAAGCGAGAAGAGACTTAAAGTGGGTAGCCATACTGGTTGTGGCTCAATAGTAGATCCCGGGTGCCCTTGGCACACCATATGTCTTGATTTTATTGGCCCGTTCTACCAGTTGAATCAAGATATGAGGTTTGGGTTGGTAGTAGTTGACGTCTCTTCCAAGTGGTTGGTAGTCAAATTCATGAAGGAAATCACTACGAGCAACACCATTGCTGTGCTGAGTGAGATCTTTAGAGAGGAAGGTTTTCCCACAAGGATCATTACCAATAATGGGACGCAGCTCACCTCCCTGGAGATGGCTAATTTCTGGGGAAGGTGCGGTATTGTTCACTCAAGGACCTCACTTTACAACCCCCAGGGAAATGGCATAGTGGAGAGGGCCAACCGCATGGTTAAAGGTGCCATTCAAATGGCGATTTCGTCCAGAATGGATGTGAAGAGTTTGGTTAATGACCTGGTTTGGGCCTACAGGACTACTGAAAATGGTGTGACCGGTTTGATCCCGTTTTCTGTCATGAGGGGACGTTCAGCGGGTACTAAACTAGTGGCTGCGTGGATGAAAGAATATCTGAACGCTGACCTTCCTGCTGGTCCTGGTGAGTCTGACACCGCACGTGAATCAGATGGCGCGTGTAAATTTGCTGTGAATGATTGGGTGAAAGTCAAACCGGGTCGAGTGGGTGTCGGACTAACGAAGTTCAGGGGGCCATTTAAGGTCAAGTCTGTCCATAAAAGATTTGTCACTTTATTTAACGGTGAGAGTTGGAACTTGAGGCGTGTGGCACTGTATAAAGAAGCCGAGCGAGAACCGGTGAGAACCAATGAGCCTAGTGCCAGTAGTACCTATGAGTCTTGTGCTAGTAGAATTCAGAGAGTGAGAAGACCTCCAGGTTATTTACGTGACTTTGTTTGTAAGTAAGGTCTCTCTCTGTAACGAAGAGCATGTTCTTATCATGTTTTTTTTAGACTCACTTTCGTTTTTTTTTGTGTTTCTCCATATGAAGGGAAGAGGATATGTTGTATTCTCTGCACTTATGTTTCTCTGTACCTCTTTAAGTCCTGCATTCCATTTTCCCTGATGTCATCTTCTCCTGTGTTCTGCCCTGTCAGTTAGCTCCATGCTTTCTGATGGGAACACCAGTTATTCTCTATGGTGCTTAATAAATAAGTATTAAGCCTTACTTCTGTCTACTGGCTTCATTTACAACAATATGGTTGTCCAATTAACAAAGAATTTTTTTTCCCCAGAAATGCAGAAGAAGTTATAGCTGCTGAAGTTCTTGGCAGACATCTTAAAGCCCCTGTGTTTACTTGGGATTGCAGTAGTATTTGTAGTGTATGACAAGAATCTATTGATAATTTATGCAATTTCTTACGAACCTATACTAATAAAAGTGTTAAATAAAAGATTAAGATGTTGCAACCCCTAGACCCTTGTAGAGTAAGAAATAATACTGGTTTGCAAGGTAACTCTCTGGCTTGTCTTTCTAGGCAAATTTGTCAAAGTGTTTTACACCATTTCAGGATGTTGGCAGTACATCATACTCAAATGCGGAAGTTAGTTATAAGATTGTATTATGCAAAAAGTCCAGCACTAAAGTTAAATAGGTTGAACAGTGCTCTTTTGCGTGGGTCAGTTTCAGATGTGAGGAAGATTTGTGATGACATTTAGTTTTGTTACATTGGTCCTGAACAAGAGAGTGAAGAAACTCAGACATTAATGGAAGAAAATGTTGGAGAGAATGTTGAACATAGTTGTACAAATAATTTTGATGATGAAATTACAAAGTTTAAGGTGATTTCAGGTGAAAGGCCACATTTTTCTTGTATTTGCTGTCGCGAACTCACTATAAAAATCAGACTAGGAGTGTTGATATGTATTTACAAAGTGAAAAAGAAAATAATGATAAGTGGAAGGAATTTGCAACTTATCTGTTGGTAGAGAATTGTTTTGATTTGGGTTCTGATCAGCATATTTGTAAATATTGTTATAACAAATTAGATGGGAATAAAATGTCTGCTAGAGCTGAGCATAATAATTTAGAGTTAGTTGCTATTCCTCCAGAATTGATAGATGTAAACACCTATGAGTCTATTTTCATTCAATGTGTGCACCCTTTTCAGGCTATTGTTCGTATGGAGCCTAAAACAGGTAAATTGCCTCCTTCAGATTTACAAAGAGGATTAAAAGGAAGAGTTGTGTATTTACTGTTAGATTTGAAGAAAAACATTGAAACTATTGGTGTAGAGAGTGTAAAAAGTGAACCAATAGTTATTCTTGTTAATGGTATGCCGACAAAGAATAAGAAAATCTTGAAGGAGTTAGTGGATGTTAGGAAAGTACAGAAGGCAACTTTGTATTTAATAAAAAACAATGAGTACTATAAAAATACTTTTAACAGAAGATACTGAAACGTCAAGTGGACAAATTGAAAAAGTGGACATGTTAAGATGTGACGAAATCGTTGAACATTACAGTGTGCATCCACTTCATTCAAAAGAAGTGATGGGGAACATTATTCAGTTGTTCCAAATGAAAAAAAGCAAAAGGAAGTCCCATGAGTGTATGGGAAGAGAGCTTGGAAGCTCATTGTTTTCCACAGTTGTTCCTAACTGGAAAAGGAGGACGATATGATGAACGTCCTGTGCAGATTCCTGCATCTGAATATCGAACAACAAGATTATATGCAGAAGATCCAAGATTTCGACAATGTATCCCTTATATATTTCATCTTTTGTTTGAAAGTGACTTGTCTGGACTTTCATATGCAGTCAATCACATCTTAAAAACTGGAATACATCTGCAAAATGTATCTGCAAAAGATTTTATGGATAAAGTGCACCAGAGAGATGATCATTTAGAATCTCAGCTCATTAATCATAAAATTGGATCTGGCTGGAGTGGATAGTCTCCTTGGCAATCTTAAATCTGGCTCCCCGTTAGATGCTGCTCCCCCGGCAGTTCTTAAACAGGTATCAGGGACAGTATGCCCTGTGATAATGCAGGTCATTAACGCGTCTCTGGCCTCCGGTGTAGTGCCCCCCAATTGGAAGAAGGCTAAGGTCAGAGCCCTGCTAAAGAAACCCAGCTTGGATCCTGAAGACCTGGCCAACTACAGGCCCATTTCACTATTACCAACCATCAGCAAAATAGCTGAAAAACATGTGAATCAGGTTCTCTCTTCCTTTATTGAATCCACGGATGGATTACACTCCACCCAGACAGGGTTCAGAGCAAAACAAGGAACAGAGACAGCCCTGGTGGCGGTAGTGGAGGCAGTTAGGGGTATTGTGGATGCAGGAGGCTGTGCTGCGGTGGTCCTGTTGGACCTCAGCACAGCCTTCGATACAGTAAACCACTCTCTCTTGCTGCATCGGCTGCATCTTACAGGGGTCTCTGGAGTGGCCATCAAATGGTTCCATTCTTTTTTATCAGACAGAAGCTTTTCCGTCTTTGAGGGAGAGGTGTCATCCAGCCAGCTGCAACTGAATCACGGCGTTCCTCAGGGATCATCCCTCAGCCCTACTCTGTTTAATATTTACATGAAACCTTTGGCTGAGGTGGTTCTTCCCTGGGGAATCCAATTTGTTACCTACGCCGATGACACGCAGCTGGTTGTATCCTTGGTGAGGAACGATGCTTTAAATCAGGGGATCAACAATCTGACCCCGTGTCTCACCAAGGTTCTGGAATGGATGACCTCCTCCTTTTTGAAGCTAAATGGGGCCAAAACGGACATTATGCTTCTGGGTTACAAAGCCCCAATTAACCTTGACCCTTGGTGGCCTCACTGCCTAGGACCCCCCCAGCACCTAAGACCCATATAAAAAGCCTGGGGATCTGGCTAGATTCCTCCCTTGGATTTTACTACCAGGGCTAAGAAGGTAGCCGCAACCTGCTATGGGCTGCTGAGAGTCTTAAAAAAAGTGTTAGACCTCTTGCCATTCGAAGCCAGACGATTGCTGGTCCAGTCGCTGATTATGTCGCGGCTGGATTATGCAAATGCCGTCTATATGGGGGCTCCAGTCGGCACCATAAAAATTCTGCAATCCAATTTCTTTTCTGTGGAGCGTGCCCATCGGATACCGGGCGGCCCGCCGAAGTCGGGTGTTGCGCCTAGACCCATCATTGCCCGGCTCTTCAACTTTAGAGACCGGGATGTGATCCTTCAAGGGTCCAGGAGACATGGGCCGCTCAAATTTCAGAACTCTGAGGTGCACTTTTATCCGGACTTCACCAGGGCCGTTCAAAGGCAACGTCAAAGCTTCGCAGGGGTGAAACGACGCCTGAGAGACATGGGCTTTAAATACTCGATGCTGTTCCCTGCTAAACTTCGGATTGAGCATGAGGGCCGTGCCCTGTTTTTTGATGTGCCGGAAAATGCGAGTGACTGGCTGGACACTTTGCCACAACGCCAGGAAGAACACGATGAACATTCCGGAGGCGCAACTGGTGGTTCTGATCTCTAGGACTGGTCTCTGATGTGCTGCTTGTGGCGGTTGGTGACCCTGCTGTCTGTGACTGCTAATACCAATGCTATTCCGACTTTGCTAGTTTTTCCTGTTTCTTACATGGAGGGTGGCGGGAGGGGTTTGTGGAGATTACTTACTCCTCTAGGGACTTTTTGTAGGCTAGTTTATGGGGCGACAGGCACACTGCTGGTTGGGGGGGCTTTTTAGTCTGCTGCAGGGGTGCAGGGTGGGGGTGGTGGTGGGGAAGTTTGTTTGTTTGTTCATTTTTCTCTCTTTCTATCTCTTAGGCAATGGGTTATATACACTGTTCAATTTCATTTGTGGTTGAGGCTTGTTGGGGTTGGGTGGGGCCGGGGACACGATGATGGTGGGTAGGAAACTACGAGTCCTCAGTTGGAATGTTAACGGGTTGGGTGACCGTATCAAGAGAGGGGTAGTGATTCAACTGATTAAACGCCATATGCCTGATGTCGTTCTCCTTCAGGAGACACATCTGGTTGGAAACACATGCAAAGCACTTAATCGTAAAGGGTACAAGATGGTGGCCCACTCGGGGTTCTCCTCTGGATCTCGAGGGGCGGGAGTTCTTGCTCGTACGTCCCTTCCGTTTGAGGTCGACGTCACTGTGATTGATGAGAGAGGGAGGTACGCCGCAGTGGCGGGACGATGGGAGGGGCGTGCCCTGCAATTACTTTCAGTTTACGTTCCCCCGGGCTTGCAATCTAGCACCTTCCAGGACCTTGGTGGCGCCATTTTAAATTTGCCCGCTGGCTTGCTGATAGTGGGGGGTGATTTCAATTCGGTTTGCTCCGGCTCCTTGGACCGCCATCCGCCTAGAGACCTCCGAGGCTCCCAATTGTGGTTGCCATCTTTCCTCGAGACCATGGGTCTAGTAGATAGCTGGCGGCTCCTGCATCTCACACTCTGTCATTTTTCCTTCCATTCCGGCGCCCACTGTAGTCTTTCTAGGATAGACTATGTTCTTACATTGGCTGCACACGCGCCTGCCGTTTCTGAGGCCCGTTTTCTAGCAAGGGGTATCTCTGACCATTCCCCGCTGTGGGTCTCTTTCGACTTTGACGTTGTCATGTCGGATCGACCGGCGGTTGTTAACCCGTGGTATTTCCGCAATCCCAAGACTCGCAATCTCCTAGCCAAGGCCATCGACCTCTATTTTACTGAAAACGAGGGATCGGTTGCGTCGGCCACGACTCTATGGGAGGCGTTTAAGACAGTCTTGAGGGGTGAGGCTTTCGCACTCATAGCGGAGGCCCGTAGAGTCAGAGATGCTGATTTGGTGTGCATCGAGGAGGAGATCATGGAGCTTGACTCCCAGTTGGAGACTGAACCCGATCCGGCTCTTCTGCACGACCTCTCCCTCAAACAGTCGGAATACCGCGACCTTGCTACAGACGCTGCCCTTGTTTTAGCTAAAGAACAGCAGGGTCGGATATACGATGTTGGCGATAAGGCTGGGAAGTTGCTGGCCTGGTTGGACAGGAAAGAGATGGCTAGCCGTGTTGTACCCGAGATAATGGGGGAGGACGGAGTTGTCGTCTCTGATCCAAGTGCCATTGCCGAATCCTTCGCTGATTATTTCCGAGGCGTCTACACCTCTGTTTCGGACCGATCTGAGACCGATTCGACAGTGCTCCTTTCGACTGTCGACCTCCCCTGTCTTTCAGACGAGGAGCGCGACAACCTGGACAGGGACGTCTCTGTTGATGAGATCGCCCTTGCGATCCGCTCACTGCGATCGGGCAAGGCACCTGGTCCCAATGGTATCCCGGTTGAGCTATATAAGATTAGGCCGGATGTGGTTTCCCCACACCTGCATAACATGTTTCTGGAAGCGCGGGACGCCGGCCTACTTCCCCTGGACCAGAGGTTGGCCACCATTGTGGTCATCCATAAGGAAGGGAAGCCGAGAGATTTGTGTCGGTCTTATCGTCCCATTTCTCTCCTTAATGCTGAGCCTAAGATTCTCGCCAAGCTACTCGCTAATCGACTGATTGGAGTTATCGGCGACTTAGTGCACCCGGACCAGTCGGGCTTTATTCCTCACCGCAACACTGCCCTTAACTTGCGTGGACTCCACGGCGCCCTGGCCAGGGCCCACACCCTGGAAGAGCCGGCAGTCCTTGCTTCCTTGGACGCCACGATGGCCTTTGACTCTCTCGAGTGGAGTTACCTCTGGGCGGTGTTGGCGAAGCTCGGTTTTGGCCCGGTGTTTGTGGGATGGGTGAAGCTCTTATATGCCGACCCACTGGCTAACGTTGCCGTCAATGGCCGCATCTCGGCGTCTTTTGCCCTTCATAGAGGCACCAGACAGGGCTGCCCCTTGTCGCCCCTTTTGTTTGCGCTCGCTCTTGAGCAGCTTGCGGCCCTGTTGCGCACACACCCGGATCTACACGGCATAAGCTGGGCCCCTGGTTTCGAGGACAGAATCTCTCTCTATGCCGATGATATTCTGCTCTACCTCACCTCCCCCTGTAAGTCACTTATTGTGGCGTGCGATGTACTTAGACTTTTTGGACGGTACTCTGGCCTTGTTATTAACTGGGCCAAGTCCTCCCTCTACGTACTGAAAGGGGACACACCGCGCCTCCCTAGAGGCTGTAACATCCAGGTGGCCAGCCAGGGCTTTAAATACTTGGGGATTTATATCTCTGGTAATGCGAAGGCGCGATACGACCACAACTTGCTTCCCCCTCTTCTGCGCCTCCGGCGTGACGTGGAGGGCTGGCGCAAGCTTCCACTTTCTTTACTCGGACGTGCAGCATTATTTAAGATGATGTCTTTGCCCAGGTTCCTGTACGCCCTATGGAACACCCAAGATCCGGTCCCTGCCCGCTACTTCCGAGAGATTGAGGGCCTTCAACGTGCCTTACTCTGGGACGGCCGTCCCCGCGTCGCTATCACGAAGCTCACGCTTCCGTGGTACGACGGTGGTATAGCACTACCAGATGTGCGAAGATATTACTGGGCCTCCCAATTGGCGGCTATTAATCATGGTTTCTATGGTCCGGAAAATAACCCTGGCTATGCAATGGATAAGTGGCTCTTGGGTGGCGGCAATTACTACAGGGCGCTGTACTCGAGGTCTCTGGACAGGCGGATGTCGGATCCAACGAAAACTGCGGTCCATATTTGGCGGACAATTACCAAGGCGCAGGGCTGGCAAGGCAGGCTGACTAGGTTCACCCCATTGTATGACTCAGATATTTTGGGCAAGTTATGGCACACCAAGGGCTTTGATAAATGGGACCTCATAGGTATTTCCAGGGTTGACGATATGATCTCAAAGGGTGAGATTAAGACCTTCTCACAGCTGCGGTCTGAGTTCCAGCTGGGCAACTCGGAGTCCTTCCGGTATGCCCAGTTGCGACATGCACTGCTCTCTGCCAAGCCGGCTGAGGGGGCAATTCCAGAAAGCTCCCCGTTGGAGGACAGGGTATTGGATGGCCATATGCCTGACAGTGCCATCTCACTGTCGTATAAGAAACTTATTAATGTTCGAACTGACCTCCTCCTGGGCGTGCGGGAACAGTGGGTGCGAGATGGACTGGAGATCGACGATGAGGATTGGCAGAGTGCAGTTTCTTCCCCTAAGGAAGTCGCCATTTCCTCGCGTCTCCGACTGGTGCAGCTCAAAATCCTGCTCAGGGTGTACGTGACTGGCCCCCGGCTTGTGCATATGGGCTACTCGATTGATGGGCTTTGTCGCCGCGGCTGCGGCGCATCTGCTACTTTTATGCACATTCTTTGGGAATGCCCCGCCATAGCCTCCTACTGGAGATGTGTGCACCGCATTATGGACGAGGTGACTGGGGTGGTGGCGACTGCGGAAGCTAGGAGGTGTCTCCTCAACATTTGGGAACCGTACGATCACAATGTGGCTCAAACGCAATGGGTGACCCTTGGCAACATGGTGGCCAAATGCGACATCGCGCAGAAGTGGGGGGCTTCGGCAGGTCCCCTGGTGGTGCAATGGAAAGCCAACATGGATTGGTGTATGTTTAGGGAAAAGACTGACTATGTTGCCAGGGGTAAGCCCAAAAAGTGGTTGAAAGTGTGGGGAGCCTGGAATGCTTACAGGGGAGATATTTGTTTGCCCCCGGAACTTGTCTCTTTGGAGGAACATCTGTCACCATAACCTGTGACACCAACTGTGATACGCTGTCATACTGAATCCTGTTTCCTTTTCTTTCCCCCCTTCTATCCTGATCCATTCCCCTGAATCCTGTGTTTGTGTATCCGCTGCTCCCCCTACCCCACCGCCTACACCTCGATGGGCTCTTCTACTCCATTGCCACTCTCTATGCGCCTTCTGGCGTTCTCTTCTTTTTCTTGTTCTATGTTCCTTCTATGACATAAAATAATAAAATCAACCTTCATTGTACTGTGGCAATCGTCCTTGCACTATTGCTCTCCTGATTCATTTTGCTGCCTTGCCTCCGGGATGTCAGGCTGAATAGGTGTGTGCACTTTTCTAAATAAAGGTTTTAAAATTTTTTTTAAAAAAATAAAAAAAAACATCTGCAATCTGTACAGAATTGTGCTGCTCGGCTGCTCATGAAAGTCCCCAAAAGATGCTCAGCCAAAGCCGCACTTCAATCCCTCCACTGGCTATCCATCAAGGGAAGGATTATATTAAAAACCCTGTGCTTGGCGCATAAGTCCATCCATGGTGCTGGCCCGCCTATTCTGGATCCCCTCTTTCGTCGCCATCAATCAGTGAGATCTCTGAGATCCAACCAGCGGAACTTGCTGGTAGTCCCCAGGATGAAGCTAGCCCGGATGGGTGGCCGTCGGCTTTCTGTGCACGCAGCTAAAGAATGGAACGTTCTCCCAGATGACATCAGGCACGAGTCTAACCACCTCGCTTTCAGGAAGCGTTTAAAGACACACTTGTTCCAATAGTGTCTTTCATGTCCCTTTGTCTTACAGCGCTGGGATGCTCAAGAGTAACCATGTGCTATAGAAGAAGGTATTAATTCATTAATCTGATGGCATGTCAGCGTGGAACTAATGAATATTGGTACCGTTGTCATGGAGAACTGAAATGTATGCTACGGAACTTAGGAACTCCTACATGGTTCCTTACCCTAAGCTGTGCTGAGTACGCTTGGGATGATTTACTTGAATTTCTTCGAGAGGCAAATTCCAATATAAAAAAATATTGAATACAAGACACCTGGGGAATTGTGCTCTTTGGATCCTGTTGATGTATGCAGGTATTTCAATCATAGATTTGAAGCTATGATGTATTTTATCTGCAATTAAAAAAATCCTCCTCTTGGAGAAGTTGTGGATTTCTTTTGGAGAAAGGAGTATCAAGCAAGAGGTGCTACTCATATACATATGCTGTTATGGATTAAGGACACCCCGAAATTTGGCACAGATGCAGATGATACTGTTTTGACTTTTATTGAACAATATGCCACATGTGCTGTACCCAAAAGCACAGAAGAAAACAAGTTAAGAGAACAAGTCTTACGATTCCAAAGCCACTGATGTGGAAAATACTAATGACTGAATTACAAGTCTAAGGATAAGTTCTACACCAAATGTCGTCTTGCATTTCCACGTCCTGTAATATCCAAAGGAAGAGTGAACAGTTTTATGTCATCTTTGTGACATACCATTACAAGAAAGTCTCCAAAAAATACCTACAACTTAAGAAGAAGCAAAGAGTCAAAATGCATAAATGACTACAATCCAGTTATTCTGTCCATGTGGAATGCTAACATGGATATTCAATACATTGCGGACAATTCCATTGCTGTTGCTCAATATGTAATGTCCTACATTACAAAACCAGAAAAGACGGAATTGAAAGAAATGTGGGAAGCGATTTCTAACAAGAAGACTCTAAATAAAAAATTATACAGTTTCAGTTTGAAGATGTTATCACATCAAGAAATTGGAGCGTATGAATGCTCAGATCGGTTATGATCGGTTATCATCTGCAAGTCTTTACTTCAAATCTAGAAGAATAATTTGGGTGAGTCTAGGTCTTGCAGCAATGTGAAAGCGAGTACTGGAAACTGTTCAAGAAATTGAATATTTAGCAGAAAAAGATCCAGAAAGTACTGATATTTTAAAAACGAATATGTTAGACACATATTACCCAAAAAGAAGTCATCGTCTTGAGAACATATATCTCAATGAAGTGGTGCAAAACTACACTTTTAAACTGAATATCACAGAGAACATCAATGATGGAAAGTATGGAGTCATTGGTTCCGAAGGATGTCTAGTGAAACAAACAAAAGGAAATTTAATTAATCACAGGAGGCTGAGTTTTGACACTGGTGATAAAAGGGAATTTTACTATTTAGCCTTTTGCAACTGTTCAAACCATGGTATCTATAATTGGAATTACTTGGAGATTTCCAGAGCTATGAAGATTCCTTCAATGCTTGTAAAGATAGAATAGAATGCAGTGCTTTTGCAAATTATGTGAAAATGTTGAATGATGAAATTGGTCAAAAAGCTATCATTGCAGCTGAGATTGCGGCAGTTCTCAAGACAGTCAAAGTTCTGCTGCACTGAGTCAAGATCCACTAGGACAACCACATTTTGAAAATGAAGCAGCGATTGCCATGAATGTGGTGGAAACAGCAATGCATCAAGCTCAAGAAGATGTAATGAAATTAGCAAACTTGGAAGAACAACGCAATGTTGAACAGAAAGAAATATATCAGCAAGTGAGACAACAGATTGACCATGGATTTCTTCGTGAAAAGAAAGAATGCACATGTACATCATTTCAACCTATCCGAATGTATGTGAGTGGACAAGCAGGAACAGGAAAAAGTTTCTTAATTAAAGTAATCACCAGTTATCTACAGAAAACAACTAAGTCGCATTTGTCTTGTGTTGTAACTGCTCCAACTGGGTTGGCAGCACACAACATTAAAGGAATTACTTTGCATCGTTTACTAATGCTACCAGTGGAGCATGAAAACAAATTGGAATACCATAAACTATCTGGTTGTTGTTAAGTTTCAAGAGTCCTGAAGAAAAGGACACTTCTGATTATTGATCTGGTAAGCATGGTCTCAAACTTAATGCTTGCTTTTGTGCATTTAAGAATGCAGCAAATTCTTAAAACAGAGTATGATGTGTTATTTTGAGGAAAACATGACATAGTTTTTGGAGATCTTCTGCAACTTACTCCTGTGAAAGGACAACCAGTGTTTAAAACACTTGCACATGAAGACACCATAAAGTCTATGGGTAGTGTTGGAAACGTGAACATTTGGTCATATTTTGAATACAAAGAACTCATAACAAATATGCGACAGGCAAATGATGTTGATTACGGTACTATTCTTCAAGATATAAGAATTGGACTACTGACAGAACATGGAAAACAAGCTTTGAAGAGTCAATTACTTTCCAATTTGTTTCCAAATGAAGATATAGTTCCTGAGAAAATATACATGAAAATTACAGAAAACAAATCTGTAATCTGCTTAATGCTAACACTGCGCAAGTGTTGTATATTCAACAAACAACTTTTGAAACTGGAAAATTAAGAACTAATAAAATTGGAAGCCATCGATAAAATAGAGCATGAAGGAATCACTATTATTTTGACAGAAAAATTGAAGACAAAATTGAATTATTTAGAAAAATCGATATCGAAACCTGCTGGTTTAGAAAAGAATCTATATACATGTAGAAAATGTTGAGTCATTTTAAGGCGTAATTTGGACGTAGAAAAAGGTTTAGTTAATGGAGCAATGGGTAAAGTTGTGGATTTTTTAATTATCAGATTAAAGATGGTATTGAATTCTCAAAAATTAAATTTGATCAGATTGAAGAAGTGAAACAAATTGGTTGTTGTTCAGTTCGTTTTTTGCTTGATAAAGATTTATATGTCCGTAGAAAACAGTTTCCACTTTCTCTGGCATATGCAGTGACTATTCATAAATCTCAAGGATTAAGTGTTGAGAGTGCTTTGGTGCACTTTGGAATAGTGTGTTTAAAGAGGGTATGGCATATGTTGCTTTGTCCCGAGTTAGAACATGATCTGGTTTGTTTTGATTGATTTTGATGACACAAACGTTACTGCAGATGCAAACTGTGTAAAAGAGTTTAATACGTTAAGAAGAAGATATGCTCCTAATTTAGGTCAATATCCTGTATTTGAAAAGCGTGTCGTAGCTCGAAAAAGAAGGTATGGCAATATCTGTAGTGAAGGTATGGAGAAGGAAAAAAAACAAGATAATGTTGTCACTTCAAGCAAAAAGAAAAAGGACACAGATAGTTGGTTACCAGTTTGAAAATAGTTCAGGTGTCAACTGCTATGCTAATGTAGTGGTTAAGCATGGGCGGAAAATCCGTTCCGCTCGCGGATTTCGCGGATTTTCGGTAAATTTGCAATCCGCGAGATTCGCGAATTTCCCGCAAAATCCGCGAGCGGAACAGATTGGGTCAAAAGTTCAAGCTGACTTTTGTAACTCTTTTAAAATTTCGAATTTTGCGGATTGCGAGTTCGCAAATCCGCAAATTCGCGGATTGCGAATTCGCAAAATTCGCCCATGCTTAGTAGTGGTCAATGTTGTTTTCTTTCTTGAAGGTTTGCAACAGCAAATTATGGAGAATCTGGAAAAAATATTTTGTTCCTTGTTGCATTCCATTTATGAAAAATTGAGAACTAATAAAAGTAAAATACAAAGTGTTTGTGATGTTCGTAATCTTTTGGACGTATGTTCTGGTTCTACACAATTTACGCAAAATATCCAATAAGATGCTCAGGAATTTCTAATGTATATGCTTACTGTATTGGAAAAAGAAGGTGTAGACATAGAGAATATTTTTGGTCTTTGTTATAAATGAGAACATCATTGTGAAATTTGTATGTATACATGTAGTACTAATGTAGACACTGAAAGATTTCTATATTTGACATTACCAGAATGTAAATCAGTGTCTTTCAAGAAATAAGTTAAAGCAGCAAATCAAAACATGGAGTGTAGCCAATGCAAATCAAAAATGTTATCAACATTATTTATACAAAGATATAGACATATATAATTTTAATGATGCAACGTTGTACAGCTGATGAGAGAAAATTAGGCACTTTAATGAAACATTTTGTAGCCAGTCAACTATCACTATCAGGAATGACTTTTGTAGCAGTAGCAATAATTTTCCATGATGGTCCTTCCACAACATCTGGACATTACACTGCCTATCTAAAAAGTGACAAAGGCTGGACACTTTGTAATGATGCTCAGTTGGTTTTCAAACAATGTTTGCCTTTCGAATTACCAAATTCCTACCTAATATTTTTAAAGCCAAAGTTTTAGGAAGATAATTCAGCCTCTGAGGAATTTAATATTTTGATTTAATAGGATTACCATTGGATAATTTACATAAAAATGAGTGCAAAAATACAATTTGGCCTCATGGAAAGGTATCTGGTTGAATTATGGACTTTTTCTTGCACATTGTCTCGGTGTATACTTTTAAGTGACAATATTTACAGTGTTTATAAATTAAAGTTATAAAATTTTCTTAGCAGTAAGGATTTTATATATGTGTGGTTTGTATTATAAGGTATATTTTTGAGGATGGATTGTTGCTGTTTTTTTAAACAATCTTATTGATTGTTTTTTTTCCCCGCTGTTATGTGATGAGTACGATTGAAATCACTGATTCTAGTGAAATTCAATGTATTCTGAGAACAGCAAAAAAAGCAAAGAAATTACTCTGTAAAATGTTTAATTTATGCTGTGTTAAAATATATAATTTCATGTTATAACAATTTTTTCTTTTCTTTTACGGATCCTAATCCTAAAATAAGCAGTTTACCATAATTTACATTATAAAAAACAAATGAATAAAATGTGTAGCGCTTTTTAGATATATTACTGCTGAGGTAAGTTTAAGTAAGTCTTAAAATGCACAATGATCTGTGTTTGCTCACAGTTGAAAAAAGGGAAGATGGATGGAGTAGATTTGTGCCAGAGAGTTCCATTGCAGACAGGTATCAAATAGGACACAGCTTCAGAGCACCTGTATGCAAGACACATGGTATGGTACACAATAGAGACTTATGGTGGTCTTGTAGGGTATGGTAATTTCAGAATTAAAACAAATAAAACTATTTAACTTAAAGCACATCACTGAGTGTTTGTGCACATGTCACATTAGGCCACATCTCTTCTCTTCAGTCATATATAAATATGTACTATAAGTTTCCTAAAACGTAAGAACTTATAAATGTAACTTGTTCTCTGTTAGCAGTACAGAAATCTACTCCTATAATAAGAATTATCCTAGCCATTAACTCTATTTCATATTTACAAAAATAGGAAAAGGCACTCTGTATACCTTTTGTTTTTTATGTAAATACAATCTCATCATACACACCACTTTGCATTGAAAAGGTGTTCTATAGGTGTTGCTGTGCGTGTTGCATAGAACACTCATAGAAGAAAATACATCTCCAGTTTTATAAAAAATTATAAATCTGGACATGTGTGTGGGCACTGCACCATCCTCCAATTGGTGTAGCACGGCACAACAAGGAGAATTGTTTTCACTTTTCCTCATTTTTTCTCTTTCAATATATGCGCAATGCACACCATATATTGAAGGAGAAAAATGCCTTTACTGATTGTTTTTGTGCAGGAAGGTGCCCCTTCGTGCACAAAAATAATCTCTGCACAACACAGACATCCTTGCACCATGGTGCAAGGGTGCCTGTGTCACCACATGGCTGCAATTTAAGCAGCTGTGCAGAGAGAAGCACAGACTTGCAACATATTTATGTACATATGTTACAACCCTGTGCTTCGGAAGTACCACAGCATGCTTTAGCTAAACACTTTACAGTGTCATGCTGCAGCACTTCCCTATAGTTCTGCACTTATCCATTCACCATACACCACAAATGCTTTCTTTCAGTCAATTATACACTCACATACATTCATGTAAACTTTCACACAATAGCATACAAGTTTAACTCTTTTTTTAACCAGAGTAGTTAGTTCTGAAAATAACTCTTTTTTCTTTTTTGTTTTATATTTTTTTAACAATTTTTTGATTTTTTTGTGTTTTTGTAAAATGAAAAAAACTCAACGAGATGAACAAAACAATGAACTTTAGGGCAAAAAAAAACCTAACAGTGATGGTTATCCAGTGCTTTGAAAACTAAATCAACAGATTGCTCCCCGTAGCACAGCAATCTATTGCATTTCACGCAATGTATTTTTGCGTTAACCAGTTGAGGCCGTATATCTAAATTGGATGTTGAACTGGACGCCCCCAAAGTGCTTGGATCTTGCGGTGCTGGTGGTACACTCTTCTGTAGTCTTCTGCATTCCTTTCTTGCAAGATTTACGGGATGCATACATTGCAGATGTTTAAACATGCTTGCAGTTCCACAAGAATACTTCTTGTTAGATACTTCTTGTTGGGGTCTCCACAAGATAGAACTGACTTGCAAATTTTGCACGTTACCTTCGTGGCATTGACTTTTTTAAGTCCCTCTGGATAAGTAAAACATTTCCAGACAATCGATTCATGCTTTTTAGGACGTGGTGGTTCTGGAACAATTTTTCTTGATGAGAGTGTTCAGAATCTGAAGATTCTTGTTGTGAAGCCATTCTTGATAGTTAGAGCACAACCAGGTCTGCAATCTCCAAAAAATAGAAGGTCTTCTTAGAAGAGGTCTTCTCCAAAGGAAGGTCTAAGAAGAGTGATTGAAATGTGTGGGGTCGTTTAATACTTAGAATAGGAAGTGTTATGAACCAATCAAATTTCACCCAACTCGCACCCAGCGCAACCTCGCGAAATTGCATTTATAAGTAATGTAACTTTATTGAAAGTTAAAGAATATTATTTTTATGATTAGTTCATATAATGTCTTGTCTTAATATTTATATTAAATATATATGTATATAAGTCTTTGAACATTAAATAAATTTGCGGGAGTAGCGCACCCACCGTGTCTGATAAGCATATGATGTAACGTGCAACCGCACGACCGTCGCGTCGCGTAATTCGTACATGTTGCGCACGCGCTACAAGTCGCGTACAAGTCGCATAGCGTCCGCCTTGGGAAAGTTGTATTCGTCGCACGTCGCACACCGTACGCGGATCCTACAGAACAATCCTAAAATGGCCGACATGTTCCGCGCCGTGAACGAAAAAGATTCGCTTTGGGTGTGCGACTCCAAAAAAAATTGCAAAAAAAAGAATAAAGAAAATATTATAAATATATTTAAAAATATATTTAACAAAAACATAAAAAAATATTTTTTTAAATAAACTTTTATTAAATATTTGTAATGTAATTTGAAAAATAAGATATCTAAAAAAATATAGTAAAACAATATGTAGAAATAATTATAACAATTAATACATTTAAAAATTTACATTTACAAAACTTTTGAAATACCTGAAACAATGATAGGTTTCAGACATGTTATAGGTAGGAATTAGCATTTAAAAAACCTTTAAAATTCACTGAAAAAGCCATAGGTTTTAGGGGGTGTTATAGGTAGCTGGACATCAGTGATGTATTTTGAGATGTCATCAGTGATGTCATGAGTGATGTCACTGACCATGTCATGAATAATGTAATGTGTGACATCATCAGCAGTAGATGGCGGGCGCGCAAGTTATAGTTAGTACAAACTAACTATAACAGGGGAATTTTAATCGTCCACCTAACCATAACACCTCTAAAACCTTTGTTTTTTTCAGTATATATATATGAAATTCACTAAAAAAAATACGTTTCAGGCACGTTATAGTTAGGAATTAGCATTTTAAAAAACTTAGAAATTCGCTGAAAAACCATAAGTTTCAGGGGCGTTATAGTTAGCTGGATATTTCACTTGTACAAAACCATTGAAATTCCAGTTACAGTTATACACACTCCACCACACTTACTTCTACAGAACCTTACACATACTTACTCTCTTAAACAATTACTTATAGAGACACATACTTATTTATTCAGGAACTCTTCCAATCTCTTACTCTCACATACACCAATACTCACATATACTAGTTTAAAACATATGTAGTCACTCATAAAGACACCATTACACACACTTATCCACCCATACAGTCCTGCATACATGATCTCTTCAACACATACAAACAGTGAGTCACTCATTCATGCATCTATGCACTAAGTAATACCCCCAGCAAATTTGCCGATTTAAAAAAAAAATTGGGTTCTGGGGGTCCTTGTGGGACCCCCTGAACAGTCCTAGGAGGTCAAGGTGTTTCTACCCTGCTCCTTTTTCGTGTTTTTCGCATTTTTCTTTAGGTTTCTTGTGCCTCGGTTCTACAGAGGCTCGAGATGGCTGCCAACACTTACTGATTTGGAGTGTTTGCAGCCAATTAGTATACAGCTCATGCTCGGCAGGGTGCGCTTAGGGTGCGCGGATCCTCCACGCTCATAGATATATATGTGATTTTACTTTTGATTTTATCAGGAACTACTAAACGGATTTACACCATTTAACAAAAAGGCATGACGCTGAACCAAGGGCTACTTTTTTGCCAAATTTGGTGTAATTCCGTTCAGCAGTTCGGGCTGTAGCTGTGACTAAAGATTCCTATGGAAAATTACATGGTGAAAACATGTTTTGGTAACCCCTTTTTTTCTCGGCCCCCACTTGACGAATCAACCTGAGACTTTCAGGATAGGAGCGGACTGGAGCGCCCCACGAGTTTTGAAAATTTCGTGAAGATTCTTAAACCGGCTCTAAAGTTATTGGGAATACAATGTTGCGGATTTCCTATGGAAAATAGGTCCTAACTATAGCTACCTACTGGCGACCGCCAGTAGGTAATATATATATATATCAAGCAAGAAGATGCGTCTCGAGCTATCCAGCTCTATTGACCAAGAGCTGGATAGCTCGAAACGCGTCTTCTTTTTTGCCCAAAAATAAATACTTTTTCATAGACTGGATTGGTGTGGCTCGTACTTCTTCAAATTAAGGAGTTTCCTGCTTGATTTTGTGAGCGGCGGCACCCACTCGATCACAAGCCCCAGCCCTTTGGAAGGGAGGAGGATTGCGCCAACAACTGCCATTTGATATGTGTGTATATGTATATATATATATATATATATATATTCACTGACAAAAACATAGGTTTCAGGGACATTATAGTTAGAAATTAGCATTTACAAAACTTTTAAAATTCACTGAAAAAAACATAGGTTTCAGTGATGTTATAGTTAGTTTAACATTTCACTTGTACAAAACCAGGGAAATTTGGCCATTATAGTTAGTTGACTAACTATAACGTGCGCACCAGCAATGCACTGATGATGACGTCACATATGACATGGACGGTGACATCACCTATGTTTTTTTCAGTGAATTTCAAAGGTTTTTCAAATGCTAATTTCTAACTATAATGTCCCTGAAACCTGTGGTTTTTTCAGTGAATTTCAAAGTTTTTTTAATGCTAATTTCTAACTATAAAGTCCCTGAAACCTATGGTTTTTTCAGTGAATTTCAAATGTTTTTTAAATGTTAATTTTTAAGTATAATGTGCCTCAATCCTATGTTTTTTATTGACTATATATATATATATATATATATATATATATATATATATATATATATATATATATATATTGTTCGTAGACTTGAAAATAACAGCGCACTCTCAGTAAGAATTATACGATCAGCAGGTCTTTATTCCAATGTTCGTTACGTGTTTCGAGAGCTGAACTCTCTTGCTCAATACAATATATATATATATATCAAACAAAAGTTAAGAATAATTTATAGTTAGGAAAACTATAGTCATGCTTTCTTTTTTTCTTTTGTTTTAAAAATTATTACAAAGAATGTCGCACACCCTACACCAGAGGTCTTCAAACCTTTTGATGCCGAGACCCCCTTGTAAAACCTTTTTAGGGGTAAGGACCCCCTTCTGACAAAAGTTTCTAGAAACTGGTACTCCTCATCATCATCTTTTGACAACCATAAATTCGCCTGTTAGACCTCATCACATCCATCCATCATTTATCCACCCACACTTTCACACATCCATCCATCCTTTCATCCTTCCATCCATCCATCCATCCATCCATCCTTCATCCATCCACCCTTTCATCTTTCCATCCATACATCCATCCTTTACCCATCCACCCTTCCATCCATCCACCCATCATTCATCCACCCACCTTTTCACACATCCATCCATGCAACCTTTTATCCATCCATACATCAATCCACCCTTTCATCCTCCCATCCATACATGCATCCTTAATTCATCCACCCTTTCATCCATCCACCCACCCTTTCATCCATCCACCCACCAATCATTCTTCCTCCCACCTTTTCACACATCCATCCATGCATCATTCATCCATGCAACCTTTTATCCATCCATACATACATCAATCGGTCCACCCTTTCATCCTTACATCCATACATCTATCCTTCATCCATCTATTCTTCACCCATCCACCCTTTCATCCTTACATCCATACATCCATCCTTCATCCGTCCACCCTTTCATCCTTCCTTCCATCCATCCACCCTTTCATCCATCCATCCATCCTTCATCCGTCCACCCTTTCATCCTTACATCCATACATCTATCCTTCATCCATCTATCCTTCATCCATCCACCCATTCATCCTTCCATCCATACATCCATCCTTTACCCATCCACCCTTCCATCCATCCACCCATCATTCATCCACCCACCTTTTCACACATCCATCCATCATTCATCCATGCAACCTTTTATCCATCCATACATCAATCCACCCTTTCATCCTCCCATCCATACATGCATCCTTAATTCATCCACCCTTTCATCCATACATCCATCCACCCACCCTTTCATCCATCCACCCACCCATCATTCATCCTCCCACCTTTTCACACATCCATCCATGCATCATTCATCCATGCAACCTTTTATCCATCCATACATCCATCCATCGGTCCACCCTTTCATCCATACATCTATCCTTCATCCATCTATTCTTCACCCATTCACCCTTTCATCCTTTCATCCTTACATCTATACATCCATCCTTCATCCGTCCACCCTTTCATCCTTCCTTCCATCCATCCACCCTTTCATCCATCCATCCATACATCCTTCATCCAGCTACCCTTTCATCCTTCCTTCCATCCACCCTTTCATCCATCCATCGTTTCATCCATCCACCCTTTCATCCATCCACCCTTTCATCCACCCATTCATCATTCATCCACCCACCTTTTCACACATCCATCCATCCTTCATCCTTACATACATCCATCCACCCATCATTCATTCACCCACCTTTTCTGTGCCTTTCTCATGGGGAGGGGGGGGGGGGTCAGTATCTCTCTGCGTGTTTTTCCTTCTTTCCCGATCATGGGAGGGCATCTCTGTGCCTCCCTGCTTGGGGCGGGGGATGTGTCACGGGACCCACAGCTCCAGGCGCGCAATATCCATTGACCTCAAAGGGCAGGCTACACTACAGCCTGCTCCCCCAGCCCCCCTCCCCGACTTCCCCCAGCTCGAAACGGCTTCAGGGACACACACAGCCACACCCAGTACTTGACAAGTCTTTTACTTGTTAATGAGGCTTCGATGTTTTTCACACCTCGGTGTGAATTAGGCCTCGCCGTGAGCACCCTCAGCCCAATGCCAGGGACAGAATCTGCGACCCCCCTCAAAGTACTCCACGACCCCCCTGGGGGTCGCGCCCCACAGATTGAAGACCTCTGCCCTACACCCACCCTACAAGATGGCTGCACGCATCATGCTAGCGCGCATTTTAGAAGTCGCGCTGGGGGCACAACTTCAACGTAATTTGAAAAGTAGGAAATAACTTTAAAGAAATTATCAATAAAAGTTTTGCTTTAAGTGTTAGTCTAATATTATTTGCAAAAGTATTTATAAACTATTTTTTTCAGTATACTCTGGACGATACAACATTTGCAGTCTTCGCAACATATGCGCGTACAGTGCGCAACCCATCCCCGCACTTATTTCCAGGGTCACGCCGTGATCGCGCTGGGTTCGCAACTTCAGCGTATTTTCAAACTTTTAAAAATTACAATTGAAAGTTAGAATATGATATTAGAAACAGTTTTGCTAATATACTTATGTGGAGCAGGGGTATGGGCGGACCGGAATAACAGGCGGGGAGGCCGGGTCAGTGCGCTATGGTCAGCGAGGTTTTATTAGGTGTACAGAAATATGGTCCTTCAAGAACAAGTGCTGTGTGGTGAGTCCTGGGTGGATATGCAGGGCTGGGGTCTTCGAGATGAGAGTCTGGCGAGGTGGGGTCATCTGAAGGATGTCCGCTGCTGGGCCGAGGTCGTCTTGTCCAGGGAGAGGCACCGGTGTCCCTCGGAGGTATACAGGGGAGAGAAAAGTACAGGGCGATTAGTCCTGAGCAAAAAGGACTTCTGAGTACTGCCACCTACACCGGGGAGTGAGGGAGTTGAAAATGAGTGTGAGGAAGGGACGGTAGGGTAGGTTGGGAAGGGAAGGCAAGAGATGGAACGGGGAGAGGGTGTTGCGTGTGGGGGAATGGTGCTCAGGTCTTTTATACAGTGCCAGTGATAGGATTATATATATTAGCTACAGTGATTAAGTGATTGTGTCGTCCTATATACACTATTTTACAACTAACTACAAGGGAAACACGGAGAAAGGTTAAAGTGTACTCTCGTGCCCCGCCGCAACTCTCCTGTGAGTTGCGGCCGCTCTCCATCCACCTCCTGAGGTCGCCACCAATCTTCGGACCAGACGTCCTCCTCCTCTTCCTCGTCTCGGTTCTTCCACTCCGCTCCGCTCACTGGTACTGGTTCTTCGCTTGCTGCTGCCTCCTGCCACAAGTCCGCTGCTTGGAACGCCTCTCCTTTCTGGCCGATGGCTTTTCTGTGTTCCGGGCAGGAATCAGGGTAAGCACTTCGGGTGTCGAAGGCGGACACTTCCGGTCCTTCAAACGTCGCCTCACTTCCGGAGTCAAGGGAGTTCACTTCCGGTCTTTCGCGCTCTGCTGTTGCTGCTGGTACCTGTAGGGAAAAAGAGAGAGGAGGAGCCCTGGTTGATAGAGATGCTGCATGACCGGTCTCGGAGGTCAGGGAGCCCACACTCGGACGCCGCCCCGGGGAGGTAAGGGCTGCTTCTTCACATCCCCTTTTCCCTAGCAGTCTTTCTTGTAGGGGTTGATGGAGGCGGATAACGGGAGAGGTAATCCGCATTACCCTGTTCTAGCCCCTTCCGGTGTAATGTTCTGAACCAAAAGGGCTGCAGAGAGAGAAACCACCGGAGTACTCGGTCGTTTTGGCCTCTATTGCGTGCTATCCACTCTAGCGGGGCGTGATCAGTGTACAAGAGAAACTCAAGTCCCTTCAGGTAATACCGAAGGCTTTCCACTGCCCATTTAATAGCCAGTGCCTCCTTTTCGACAACTGCATAGTTCGTTTCTCGTGGGAAGAGCTTCCTACTGAGGTAAAGGATCGTTTTTCTACCCCTTTTGGATCCTTCTGTGACAGGATAGCCCCCAAACCCTGATCGGATGCGTCAGTCTGTAGGATGAAGGGCTGTGTATAATCGGGACTGATTAACACAGGTTCGGAAACCAGGGATTGCTTGAGCAGGTTAAATGCGTGAAGCAGCAGGGGAGAGGGATGTTGTAGTTTCTCTTCTGTTTTTGTGGTTTTTCTCAACAAATCGTTCAATGGGGCCGCGTTTTGCGAAAAGTTGGGGATAAATCTCCTATAATAGCCCAGCAACCCGAGGAAGGCACGGAGTTCTTTCCGGGTTTGTGGGAAGGGTATGGCTTGGATGGCCTTGATCTTGTTGTCCTGAGGACGGATGACCCCTTCTCCCAACAGGTATCCTAGATATCATCTACGCGGGGTAGGGGATAGGAGTCGAAAGTAGAGATTTTATTCACCTCTCTGAAATCGATACAGAATCTAGTAGTGCCATCGGGCTTAGGAACCAGGACTATGGGCGAGTTCCAGCTGCTGCTGGAGGCTTCTATGATGCCCATTCTCAGCATCTGGTTCGTTTCTTCTTTAATGATGGCTCTGCGTGCTTCAGGGATTCGGTGGTGTGTCCCGGTAAGGACGAAAACACTGCTTGCAAAGAGGACAAGGACCGTCTGAGGTCCTGTTTGTTTCTTTCAGGCAGGTCTGCGTCAAGGCAACCTTCAAAAGGAAGGGTTTGAATACCGGATAGGACAGGACGGGGCCCCTCCCACTTTTTCAGGAGGTTTACATGGTAGATTTGGGTGACCCCTCGGGTGGCGTCTGTTTCGACCTTGTAGGAGACAGGAGTCACTTGTCTTAGGACGGGGAACGGGCCCTGCCACTGCCCTAGCAACTTATGGTCAGAAGACGGCATGAGTAGCAACACGAGGTCTCCAGGGACAAAGGAACGGGCCTTGGTTCCTTTGTCATACTGTTGTTTCTGCGTGATTTGGGCGGCCATCAGGTTCTGCCTTACGATCTCTCTTATCTCTCCTAAGTGGGTCTTGAGATTGTCTACATATTCGGGTAGAGGCCGGGTTCGATCTGGTTCGGTTTCCCAGGCCTCCCGAGCCATGTCTAACAGGGTCCGGGGTGCTCGCCCATATAACAGCTCATATGGTGAGTAACCGGTACTGCTTTGGACCTTACACCGGATGGCAAAAAGGGCAAGGGGAAGCATCTCCTCCCACCTTTTGCTCTCAAGGCCTAAAAGCTTCTTAAGGGTGGTTTTTAGGGTAGCATTGTAGCGCTCTACCAACCCGTCAGTCTGGGGGTGGTAAGCCGAGGTTCTTATTTGCTTGATACCCAGATTGGAACATACTTGGCGCATGAAGCATGAGACAAAGGGCGTCCCTTGATCGGTCAAGATCTCGCGGGGAAAACCCACCCGAGAGAAAATGGAAATGAGGGCTTTTGCAATGTTCTGGGTGGTGGGTTGGCGCCGGGGTACTGCTTCCGGGAATCGGGTGGCATAGTCTACCAACACAAGAGCATACCTACACCCACTCCTAGAGGGTAGCATGGGGCCTATAAGGTCCATCCCTACTCTGGTAAAGGGGACATCAATGAGAGGGAGGGGTTGGAGAGGAACCCTCGGGGGACGATACTGACTGTTTTTCTGGCACATAGGGCATTCCCGGCAATATCGTTTAATTTGCCCATATACGCCAGGCCAATAAAATTTCTCCAGGATCGTTTGTCCCGTCTTTTCGTCACTGAAATACCCTCCCAGTAAGTGGCTGTGGGCCAGAAACAGTACCTTGTCACAAAACAGTCCAGGGATAACCAACTGGGGGGATTGCTGGGGCCCTCCCTTCCTGTACAGGAGTCTGTTCTTTATGAAGAAGTAGGGACCTACTTGTAGCCGGTCCTCATTGTCCAGGGCACGGCCCCAGGCGTCGTGTAACACAGGGTCTTCTTGTTGTGCCGCGCGGAATTCCCTATCCGTTTCCCACGGATGGGTGTCCACCTGAGCGGGGCAAGCCATGGTAAAGTCCCTTTTTTCTTTCTTCTTTTGGTTTTTAGACTTTCAGCGGTTTGGAAGACGAGTCCAATGAAGGAGAGACATGGGAAAATGGGGCTTCCGCCCACCATCTCTTCAGGAAGTCTGTAGTGTCCTGAAGGAGGTGGGGAAGACCACTCTAGTCGCTATCTAGGATAGCTTGTTCGGGAAGATTGGGTACCAGACCAACCGTTAGCAGGCTTCCTTCATCTGTGGGGTGTTGCACACGCACTCTTGCTGTGGGGTAACTCTTAGTATCACCGTGGACACATTTAATGGCCACGGTACCAGTCACTGGTCCAACAGGGTGTGGCAGTTCCTTAGGTCGTAGAACGCTATGCCCGCACCCCGTGTCGGCGAGCGCCATCATTCGGTGGCCATCAATCCTTACGGGACAGCGGAACGGTGGAGGGGTTGCTTCAGTAGTGAGACAAACATAGTTCTTGGCCAGTCCTATGTCCATGGGTTCCTCCTTCTGGGGGCATATGCGAGCTATGTGCCCATATCCACCGCAATGGTAGCATTGAGGACCGGGCTGGGGTGGCCGAGACATGCCAGGGTAGGGTAAAAAGGGAACAGGATCAGGTTTCTTGGCCACGGGAGGGGGCCTTTGGGGCGGAGATGGCTGCCATGTGGTATGCGGGGAGGATGCTCATCCTTTATTCGCTGGGATTCCTGCGCTCTGCTATTTCCACTGCACTGTCGAGAGTCAGGCGAGCGTGTTGGCGCACCCATTTCTGGGTGGCCGGATGCAAGGACGCTAAGTACTGCTCCAGGTAAATCTTTGATAGAATGACTTCCTTGGTGGCCGTGGCGGGCTTCAACCATCTATTGGCCAAGTCCTGAATACAAAATAACAAAGCCCGGGGAGTTTCCTGGGGCCCTTCCCGTGCCTGACGCAGACGAACCCTGTACGTTTCGTCGTCGATCCCTAGACGCTCCAGGATGCAGGCCTTTATGTTGTTGTAAGGGGTTTGTCCCTGTATGTTGGCCGGCTGGTAGGCTGCCTGCAGCTCCCCCGTCAAAAGAGGACATAGGTAGTGGCCCCATTGGTCGGCAGGCCAGGCGTCGGCCTGGGCTAGGCGCTCGAAATTCGTAAAAAAGTAATCAGGATCTTTACCGGACACATATTTTTGTAATACCATGGATGGTAGAGAGGCCATTGGTCTTTGCTGTCCCATGACGGTGGTAAGTTTCTCAAGGGCCTGATCCTGCGCGGTGCCCTGGCCCTTCAGGACGTCATGCAGCTGTCCAAGATCGTCTTCCGCCGTCTTGAGGAATCGTTCCATCATTTTCCCTAGGAGTTCCTGGCTTTCCGCCAGCTGTTTGACTGCGGCCTCCATGCTTCCGGGATATCCCACTTCTGACACCAACTGTGGAGCAGGGGTATGGGCGGACCGGAATAACAGGCGGGGAGGCCGGATGAAGTGCGCTATGGTCAGCAAGGTTTTATTAGGAGTACAGAAATATGGTCCTTCAAGAACAAGTGCTGTGTGGTGAGTCCCGGGTGGATATGCAGGGCTGGGGTCGTCCGGATGAGAGTCTGGCGAGGTGGGGTCGTCTGGAGGATGTCCGCTGCTGGGCCGAGGTCGTCTTGTCCAGGGAGAGGCACCAGTGTCCCTCGGAGATATACAGGGGAGAGAAAAGTACAGGGCCATTAGTCCTGAGCAAAAAGGACTTCTGAGTACTGCCACCTACACCGGGGAGTGAGGGAGTTGAAAATGAGCGTGAGGAAGGGACGGTAGGGTAGGTTGGGAAGGGAAGGCAAGAGATGGAACGGGGAGAGGGTGTTGCGTGTGAGGGAATGGTGCTTAGGTCTTTTATACAGTGCCAGTGATAGGATTATGTATATTAGCTACAGTGATTAAGTGATTGTGTCATCCTATATACACTATTTTACAACTAACTACAAGGGAAACACAGAGAAAGGTTAAAGTGTACTCACGTGCCCCGCCGCAACTCTCCTGCGAGTTGCGGCCGCTCTCCAGCCACCTCCTGAGGTCGCCACCAATCTTCGGACCAGACGTCCTCCTCCTCTTCCTCGTCTCGGTTCCTCCACTCCGCTCCGCTCACTGCTACTGGTTCTTCGCTTGCTGCTGCCTCCTGCCACAAGTCCGCTGCTTGGAACGCCTCTCCTTTCTGGCCGACGGCTTTTCTGTGTTCCGGGCAGGAATCAGGGTAAGCACTTCCGGGGTCGAAGGCGGACACTTCCGGTCCTTCAAACGTCGCCTCACTTCTGGGTTCAAGGGAGTTCGCTTCCGGTCTTTTGCGCTCTGCTGTTGCTGCCGGTTCCTGTAGGGAAAAAGAGAGAGGAGGAGCCCTGGTTGATAGAGACGCTGCATGACCGGTCTCGGAGGTCAGGGAGCCCACGCTCGGACGCCGCCCCGGGGAGGTTAGGGCTGCTTCTTCACAACTTATTAAAATATTACTGAATTTTTTATTTGTAGTGTATAATCATGTATACAATATTTTACGGGTGCACAATGGGTGCGTGATGGGTACGCGCACCTTAGCGAATTTATGTCCGCAGAAAAAAAAATCTGATTGGTTAAAATCATTTTCATTCTGGAAGAGGGAGGATCCATCCTTCTGATATTCCCCTTACTATTTGACTTTGACAGAGAGCAGCCCTGTTTGCTGCTTCTCTTTGCCTTTATACATTTTTGTGTGTTTCCTTATTTGTTTGAAGAACAATGTCTTCCAGTCTAGTTCCCATTTTTCCCTTGGCCATTGAAGACGAAGAAGAAATTGTGGAACGCAGTAGAAAGAGGAAGGAGAGCATTGTCTGGGTCTTCTTCTCTGTTCTAGAGGGTGAGAAGAAGGTTAACACCCGGAAAGTGACATGCACCATTTGCTAAAGAATATTGACTAGAGGATCGGACAAGATGTATTAATGCAGTACCAGCAGCATGAAGAAACATCTAGAGACTCTGCACCCAGTTCACCTGGCAAGAGAGGAGAGGAGGAGAGAATTGAATGCTGCCGCAGAACAAGACCCTAATGCTCCTTCCACTTCAACACAGAAACTTCCACCTGCTCCAAGGCCCCACATTGTGCCAGTACTTTTACACGCTGCAATAAGTTGCAAAAAGTGTGACACCAAACTGTGCATTGGAGAGCAATGTGTGGATGTCATCACTGATGCTCTAAAAGCACATAAATGCTAAAAATAAATTATAATGTGCTTTTTTGTCTGTTCTATTACAAATCAAAAACACACAGAAAAAGTAAAAAAGGTTAAAAAAAACATTAAATTGTTCCGGGAAAAACAATGGTTCTTACTACTGGTTAAAAAAAGAAAAATTAGTGATTGCAGGAGAGTATGGACACTGTGTGGGTGATTGGAGAAATGCAAGTCTAGTGCATGTCTTTTTTACGAATGTTTGGGTAGTAGCAACATGATTGAATGAGTTCATGGATAATAGCTGGATAATTGGAGGAGTGCATGAGTAGTGCCTGGGTAATTGCATGAGTGCACGGGTAGTGGCTGGGTAATTGGAGGAGTGCATGAGTAGTGCCTGGGTGATTGCATGAGTGCATGGGTAGTGGGTGAGTGATTGCATGAGGTGTGTATGGGTAATGCCTGGGTTTTTAGACAAGTGCATGGGTATTGTGTGAGTGATTGAAATAGTGCATGTATTTATTTATTTATTTATAACATTTATAGAGAGCACTGTTACCAAACGGTGTCCTGGCGCTAGAATGAAAGCTCCCCTCGCCTGGCCTGAAGCTTAATGAACGAAAAGCCATGTTTTCAGACTTTTGCGGAAGGTCATTAAATCTGTAATCTGTCTAAGAGCCAAAGGGAGAGCATTCCAAGCCTTTGCTGCCCCAAGACGAAGCTTCTGCCACCCAGGCGTGCTTTCCATATCTGAGGGGTCACGATCAGCCCCAGGTTGGCTGACCTAAGATGTCTACCCGGCAAGTACCATTGAAAGTACTGTGTTAAAAACGACGGGCCAAGACCACGAAGGGCCTTGAAAACTATTCACAAAGTTTTAAAAGAGATCCATTTCCGCACTGGAGGCCAGTGCAGCTTCACCAATTCCTGGGAAACAGATGCAAACTTTGGTAAGCCTGTGATGAGATGAGCTGCTGCGTTTTGCAAGGCCTGTAGTTTGTTAAGAAGCCCCTGTTGGGCATTAAGAAATAGGCTGTTGCAGTAATCAAGGCGAGATAAAGCCAGCGAGGTCACCACTGTTTTCTTACGCTCATCGGGTAAAAAAGGAAGGATCTTCCGAATTATTTTCAGTGTAAAATGAATGGATGACGTCATTGCATTGACTTGGGGCCTAAAGGTAAGCTTATTATCGCTAGGTTCTTGTCGTTCGTGACTGGAATCAGGGTTACACCCATCCCTTCAGGCCACCAGTTCGGACTCCAAAAGTTATCACTGGAGCCGTAAAGTAAAACTTCGGTTTTGGCTGAGTTTAACTTTAAACAGTTCCTGGCCATCCAGTTGCTAACCGCTGAAATGCACTCCTGGAATTTACTGGCTACGCCTTCCTCTTTACCTGGTAGCAGTGATACCACAATCTGCGTATCATCCGCATACGATGTAAGCTCAAACCCATATGATCGAATAACTGGGGCCAATGAGGAAACATAAACATTGAAAAGGGAGGGACTTAGGGAGGATACCTGGGGAACCCCACAGGGTAGCACAAATGGTTTAGACTCGAACTCCCCCAGTGCCACCACCTGGATCCTGTTGGTGAGGAAAGCTTTCAGGATGTCAAGGGCTTTCCCTTGTATCCCGCAGGCCTCCAAACGGTCCACCAAGATTGTGTGGTGGACCGTGTCGAAGGCCGCCGACAGATCCAGCAGGATCAGGGCTGCTCTACCCCCAACGTCCATCACTGCTCTGATCTCCTCTGACGATTTAATTAAGGCAGATTTGGTACTGTGACCTGCTCTAAAACCATGTTGCGATGGATCGAGGGCTTGTGTGGCCCCTAAAAATGCGCTAAGCTGACTATTCATGGCTCTTTCTATTAGTTTGGCCGGTAGCAGTAGTCTGGCAATGGGACGGTAGTTATTAGGATCGGTAATGTCTAGATTGGGTTTTTTTAACAAAGGATGGATCAAGGCCCATTTCCAGCCAGATGGAATTCACCAGCCACAAACATGTTGTTAAACAAAGTGGCTAAGGTGGTGGCTATAGGAGCCACGGCTAACTTTGCCACCGTGGCCGGGCAAGGGTCTCGTGGAGAGCCCGATTTTGTACCTAACAGCAGTTTCTTAATTTCCTCCGTACTCACCGGGGAGAAGTTCCGAAACTTGACCTCATTTGGATTGGCTGTTGAGTTCCCCGGCCTGGCCACAAGCAGGTTATCCCTAACTTGACCTTCAAGGGAGTAAAAGATGTTCTCCACCTTGCTTAAGAAGAACTGAGCTAGCCTAGATCCTCGCACTGTTCCAAACTGGGAGGCGTGGTCGCCAGCTTTGGAGTGGCAAGACTCAAAACCGTCTCAAATAGTTCCTTAGGCGAGCTCCTGGCACAATTAATACGGTTGGTGAAGTAACTTTGTTTTGCCTTCCCAATCATGTCTTTATATACCACCAGACTTGATTTGAGTCTTCTTTTGTCTGCCTCGTTATAATTTTTCCGCCAAACACGTTCCAGTTTCTTACAGACAAGCTTATACTCTCTGAGCTCAACTGAGCACTAGGGGGCCGATGGAGTCATACGAGTGAGGCGGCAGATTTTGGGTGGAGCTAGCATGGTGCAAGCGTGGTCAACCCAATTGGAATAGGTGACAGCCGCTTTATCCACATCTAATGGGAGCGTAACCATGGATGATGCCAAAAGATCCTCCAGGGAGGCTCCCTCTATCTTATTCCAGGCCCTACAAGTCCTTGCTAATTTTCTAACCTGCCTTGCCCGATGGGGTTTTGTGGCGGGAATATTGAAGAGCACTGGAGCATGGTCCGACCAGGTGACTAGGTGGATTTTTGAAACCTCAAGGTCAGGGTGGTTGGTAAACATTCCATCCAGGGTATGACCAGCATTATGAGTAGGGCCTATCACCAATTGTTTTAGATCGACACCATTCATCACCTCCGTTAGGGCTGATGTGTCCGGGTCTGAACTATTCTCTAAGTGACTATTCTCATGTTTACTCCCTGGGTGATTGCATGAGTGCAGAGGTAATGTCTGGGTAATTGGAAGAGTCAATGGCTAGTGCCTGGGTAATTGCATGACTGTGTGGGTAATGTCTGGGTGATAGTATTACTGTACAGGTAATGTTTGTCGGATTGGAGGAGTGCATGGGTACAGCTTGAGTGATTGAAGAATTGCATGGGTAATGCCTGGGTGATGCATCAGTGGAGACGTAATGTCTGAGTGATTGGAGGAGTGCATGGGTACTGGATGAGTGATTGAAGAAGTATATGGGTAGTGTCTGCATGATTACATGAGTGCATGAGTAGTCTTTGGTGATTGGAAGAGTGCGTTGGAACTGTATGACTGATTGAAAAAGAGCATGGATAGTGGCTGGGTGATTGCATGAGTGCAGGAGTAATGTTTGGATGATTGGAAGACTGCATGTTTACTGCCAGCATGATTTTATAAGTGTATGGGTAGTGGCTGAGTGATTGCATGAGTGTATAGGTAATGCCTGGGTGTTTGGACAAGTGCATGGGTTGTGCCTGGGTGATTGCAGGAGTGGAAGAGTAGTGCATAGTTATTGTATAAGTGCATGGAGTGTGGCTGGGTGATTGGATACGTTTATGGCTACTGGCTGAGTAATTGTAGGAGGAAGTGAGTATTGTCTGGGTGATTACAGGAGTGTGTGAGTGGTGCATGGAGGATTGCAGCAGTGTATGGATGGTATGTGAGTTATTGCATGAGTGGATGAGTAGTGCCTGAGTGATTGTACAAGTGCATCAGTAGTCCCTGTGATGATTACAGGAATGCATGGGGAGTGCATGGGAGATTGCATAAGTGCAGGGGCACAGACTGGGTGATTTGAGGAGTGCATGGATAGTGTCTTAGTAACTTCATGAGCAGAAGGGCAATGTCTGGCTGCTTAGATCAGTGCATACGTAGTGCCTGAGTAAAAGGATGACTGCAAGAGAATTGCCTGGGTCATTAGATGAGAGGGTGGGTAATGCCTGAGAGAATGAATGAATGCACGGGTAGCACCTGAGTTAATGCTAGAGTGCAATAGTAGTGTCTGAGTGATTGGATAAGTACATGGGTAGTGTCTGGATGATTGCATTCGTGCAAGGATAGTGCTTGGGTCATTGTATGAGTGTGTATGAAGTACCTGAGTGAAAGTATGAGTGAAAGACTGAGGTCTGGGTCATTGGATAAGTTCTTGGATAGTGCCTGAGGGGATGGATGAGTAAAGAAAGAGGGAAGAGGGGTCTAGAAAGAGGAAAGAGTTGTGCAGAAAGAGGCAAGAAAGGTGCCAAAAGAGGGAAGAGGATTACAGAAAAAGCAAGAAAGGTGCAGAAAGAAGCAAGAAAATTGCAGAATGATTGAATAGAGCTGAGCAAAAACTCAAGAGAGCTGGAGAAAGAGGAAAGAGGGGTGCAGAAAGAGGCACTAGGGCTACAGAAACAGGCAAGAGAGGTGTAGAAAGAAGCAACAGAGGTAGAGAATTAGGTACCAGAGGAACAGCAATTTATAGGTACTGTCTGTATTATTGCATGAGTGGTGCCCATGTGATTCATGAAGTGCATTGGTAGGCCCTGTGGGATTTTGTAAGTGGATATGTATTGTTTTGATGATTTTCTAAGTCCATAGGAAATACCTAGGTGATTGCATGAGTGCATGGTTACTAGTTGGTTGATTTGAGGAGTGAGATGATTTTGTTTAAAAAATTAAATGACTGTAATAAAAGTGACTGTAAACATAAATGCATATTACTATGGTTATTACATTATTTCATCTTACCTTCTGTTTTGAAGTAGATATCAAAGTCATTCATAGTTGTTCCATTGCAAATTAAATTTAAAATATTTTCAAATTTGAGTTTTACTTTCTGTAAAAGACAAGAAAAAATGCTGTTATTTCAAATAATATTAGACATTAGGACCACAACATCATTTTAAAATGACATTATATACTCAGGTTTTCTTATTTGCTGTTTTCAGATTCTATTGAATTTCAGTATACACAGTGATTTCAATGTTGATCATCATAAAACAGCGGGCAAAGAAATAAAATCAATAATATTGTAAAAAAAAAAGAAATCTCTGTTCAAAATATTCACAACAACTTTAACTATCTGTTTACATTTTCAAATATAAACACTTTAATTTACATTGCATAAAATACAAATACCAAATATATTAACTACTTTTTTCTATCACAATTTTCCAAATTTAATATCAATGAACCGAAATTAAAATAAAAACAGTAATTGGTCACATCTTCCCATTAGGCCAATTTATGTTTCCCAAACTGTTTCCATTAAAAATATCCAAAAAAACTCATTAATTCATTTTGATATCTTCCCAATAGGCCAAATGATGTTTGTGAATTCAATTGCATTAACAATATCTGAAATAAACTCGTTAATTCATATTGACATCTTCCCAATAGGCTGAATTATGTTTTCAGAACTTTGGCATCAAAAATATTAGATATGAATTTGGGAATTCTTAGGGCAACTGACATTTGAATTTTAAATGGGCATCATTACAAAATGTCCATCCTTTATTGTATCTTAAATACTCAGTATAGTGTCCAGTTGTTAAACTAGGTTGATCATGGAAAATGATAGCCACTGCTTTAAAAGTTCTTCCTGAAATTGACACTTGACTTGCCACAGATTTTTTAATTTTGGTTTCCAATTTGCTTCCATCTGCTGCACAATGTTGTAGCATTAAAATGATATATTGTCCAAATCTTTCTATAAATAATGTTAACAGCATTTCCTATTTGCAGTGAGTACATTTCATATCTTGATTAGCTGATTTCACTAATTTGTTAAAAGACACGGTTTTGCAATCTGTTATTGTCAAATATATGAATCTTTCAGTATCTATTTGCGTTATAGAAGAAAATGAACAGTCTTCCCATTTTTTTCCCATCTGTAACAAAGTCCAAACAGATTTTCAATTGGTATTCCTTCATCTTCCAATACTGCAAGAATAAACATAAGAAATTCTTGAGCACCTTGTTGTACATTGAGTGTAAATTGTAAAGAACCTGTACATATATCCAAAAGATGCCGTATGCCAGAAGCAGTATGGATTTTCATGTTATCAGTTTTCAAGTTTTCAAAAATATAATGTAACAAAGAACAGAATCTTTTTTCTCGATTTTCCATAATTGCATGCTGTAGATTTTCTAAAAAAAACAACATTCAGAAATACATTAGCATAGCAGTTGATAACTAATCTGTTTCTAACTGATATCCTATAATATTATCAATGTGTCAATTTCCATTTTCTTTCCAGCCTCATCACTTGTTTGAATTCTTTTCTTCTTTACAACCTCACTAGAATGTTTCTCATATCTTCGTTTCTGACATATCACACATTTTTCATAAATAGGATATTTACCTAGGTTAGGAGCATACAGTCTTCTTAACCTATTATACTCTTTTACACAATTTACGTCCGCACTAACCTTTTGCTCATCAAAATCAATCAAATACAATCCAGATAATGTTCTTACTCGAGACAATGCAACATATGCCATAGCCTCTCTAAACAGCACAATGTCCAATCTGTTTGAGCTCTTCAAACTGATCAGATTTAATCTTCAAATATTCAATATTGTCTCTGTTCTGAATCTTTACATAATCAACAACTTTTCCCATTTTTCCATTCACTAAACCTTTTTCAACATCTAAATTATGGCGTAATATTACCTGACAGTTGGCACATACATATAAGGTCTTTTCCAAACCAGCATGTCTGGGATATAGATTTTTCCAAAGAGTCTAATTTTGACTGTAATTTCTCTGACAGAAGAATAGTAACTCCATCATGTTCTATTTTATCAATGGCTTCCATTTTCATTATCGGTTGTCTCTCCAGTTTCAACAGTTCTTAATTGAATGTAGAGCATTCTTTCAGTGTTGGCATGAGGCAAATTATAGACTTATTTTCTGCAATTTTTTGGTATAATGTTTCAGGAGTAATATTTTCATTTGGAAACAAGTGGTTAGTAGCCGACTTTGTAAAGTTTCTTTGCCATGCTTTGTCAAGACAGCAATTCTAATATCTTAAATAATGTTTTCATAATGTTCGTCACTTGCTTGTTGCATATTCTTAAGAATTTTTTTATATTCAAAATGAGACCAAATATTCACATTTCCAATACTTCCTAATGATTTTTTAGTGTCTTCTTGAACAAGGGTCTTAAAATCTGGTTTTCCTTTCACAGGAGTAAATTGTACTAGATCGCCGAATACAAATATATGTTTCCTCTAAATAAAACATCATAGTCTGTTTTTAAAATCTATTGCATTCTTAAATGTACAAAGGCAAGGATTAAGTTTGAGACCATGCTCACCTCATTAATTATCAGAACTTTCATTTTCTTGAGGACTGTAGACACTTCATAACAAGCTTCTCCTTATAGCTTGTGAAATTCAAACTTATTTTCATGTTCCACTGGTAACATGAGTAAACAATGTAATGTAATCCCTTTAATATTGTGTGCTGCTAACCTATTTGGAGCGGTCACAACACAAGATAAATGTGAGTCAGTGGTTTTCTGTAGATAACTTCTCAAACCTTTAATCAAGAAATGTTTTCCTGTTCCAGCTTTCCCACTGTGCATAAGAGTAGGTTTAAATGATGTGCATTGGCATTCTTTCTTTTCATGCAGTAAACCATGTTGTATCTGTTGTATACCTTCCTGATATATATCTTTCTTTTCAATATTTAGTTGTTCTTCTATGTTTTCCAAATGCAGTAGTGTCCTGTCGCGCTTGTTGCATAGCTGTTTCCACTTCACTTATTGCTGCTTCATTTTCAACAATGGGTTGTCCTAATGGATCTTGACCTAGGGCTTGATTAGGATCGTGGTTTTTCCGCATCCTCCGGGCCGGCGGAAGCCACCGCCGGCCCGGAGGATGCGGGAAAACCGCTGCGGAGGCACAGAAGACCCACTGCCAAATTAGGATGGTGGTGGGTCTCAAATTCCGTCCGCTGCTTTTCCGCTGCGGTCGCCTTCCGGCCGCCGCGGTAAAGCTCTAACATGGCTGGCGGTGTCTGTCAGACACCGCCAGCCATGTTAGGATAGCGGAAAACATATGCTTTTCCACTGCGGCTTTTCAGCCGTGGAAAAGCATACGGAGATTGCCTTCAGGGGCCTGTTGCGGGCCCCCTTGGTGACGGAGGGGTGGGAGGTGCACATGGGGGGTACCTATGGTACCCCCCTGCATTTACGTGGACAAAGCGGCAGGCACCGCGCGGTGACTTCTGCTTTGTGCACGCAAATGCCGTGCATGCTTTTTTAACATTGCGGCGGGTGCAGCTTGAAGCTGCACCTGCCGCAATGTTAAAGATTGAGGATGTGACCGCGGTCACATCCTAATCTGCACGGATGGACCTCCGCAGCCCCTGCGGATGGTCCCTCCTACTCCATGGTGGCGGACGGACTCAGGTCCGTCCGCCATCATAATCGGCCCCTTAGTGCAGCAGAACTCTGACTATCTTGAGAACTTTCTCTAGCTATTTCAGTAGTTTCTTGATTAATCTATTTGTTTAACATTTGCAGATAAATTGGAAACATTGTACATTCAATGCTATCTTTACAAGCATTGAACGAATCTTCATAACACTCGAAATCTCCAAGTAATTCCATTTCAGTCCGCCAAGGCTTGAAGAGTTGTAAAAGTGCTAAAAAAAATATATCTTTCATCTGGAGTATCGCAACTGAGTTTCCTGTGATTAATAAGATTTCTTTTGGCATTTTTACCGAACATCCTTCACATCCAATTACTGCATATTTCCCTTAATTTATATTTTCTGTAACATTTCTCTTAAAGGTCTAATGTTGCAGTACTTCATAGGGACATATGTTTTCCAGATGTGGACTTCTGTTAGGATAGTACGTATCGAACATATTTGTTTTAGGAATTTATGTACTTTTCAGTTCATTCAGTGCCAAGTATTCAATTTCCTGTACAGATTTCAATACACGATTTTGTGTTGCAACAAGACCTAGACTTACCCAAATGATTCCTCTTGACTTTGAATATAAATTTGCAGATGTAAACCAATCCGAACATTCGTAGGATCCAATCTCTTGATATGAAAGCCTCTTTAAACTAAAGCTGTACATTTTCTTACTAAGACTCTTCTGTTGTGAAATATCTTCCCACATTTCTTTTAACTCTGTCTTTTCAGATTTTGTTATATAAGATGTAACATAGAGAGCAACAGCAATGGAATTATCTGCAACATACTTGATATCCATATTTGCATTCCAGATTGACAAAATTACAGGATTGTAGTCATTAATATATTTTGAATCTTCACTTCTCTTTATATTGTAAGTATTTTTTGGAGATTTTCGAGTGATAGTATGTCTCACTGCTGATATAAAACTGTTGACTCTTCCTTTGGAAATTATTGGACGTGGAAAACCAAATCAACATTTTGTATAAAATATTTCCCTGGACTTGTATTTCCGTCTGCAATACTTCCACATCGATGATTTTGAATACTTAAAACTTGCTGTTTTAAGGTCTTTTCTCCTCTTGTAACATAGTCTTCAATGAAAGTTAAAACAGTCTCATCAGAATCGGTTCCAAATTTAGAAGCATCCTTAATCCATAATAACATATGTATGTGTGGACCCCTCTGGCTTGGTACTCCTTTCTCCAAAATAAATTAATAACTTCTCCAAGAGGTGGGTTATTTTTATTGCAGATAAAAGTCATCATTGCTTGAAACCTATGATTAAAATATCTGCACACAATGACTGGATCTAAGGAACACAGTTCTTCAGGTCTTTTGAATTCAATGTTTTTAACATTTGAATTTGCTTCTTGCAGAAAATGAAGTAAATCGTCCCATGCGTATTCAGCACAGCTTAGCGTAACAAACCACATAGGGGTTCCTAAATTCCTCAGGATACATTTCAGTTCTATGTGACGACGATACCAGCACTCATTAGTACCACGTTGACACTCCATCAAATTAATCAACTGAGATTCTAAATGATCAGCTCTTTGTTCCACTTTGTCCATGAATTCCTTTGCAGAAAGATCTGTAAGATGAACTCCTGTCTTTAATATGTGGTTCCCTGCATAAGAAAGTCCAGACAAGTCACTTTCAAACAAAAGATGAAATATGTATGTAATACATTGTCGAAATCTTTGATCTTCTTAGTATAATCTTGTTGTACGATATTTTGAAGTTGGAATTTGCACGGGTAGTTCATCATATCGTCCACCTCTTCCAGTGGGGAACAGCTGTGGAAAACAAAGTGCTTCTAAACTTCATTCCCAAACACTCATGGGAGTTTCCTTTGCTTTCTTCATTTGGAATAGTTCAATAGTAGTTCCAATCTCTTCTTTTGAATGAATGGATGAACACTGTAATGTTCATAAATTTCTTCAGTCCTGGAGACATTGACTTTTTAAATTTGGCCAGTTGAAATTTCTGTGTCATCTCCTAAAGATATTTCTTCTTTATCCAGAGGCATACTTCTATAAAAAATTATTGTTCTGTGTAAGATATAATGTAGCTTTTTTAAGTTTGCTCACATCTACCAACTCTTGCCATATTTTACGACTCTTTGTTGGTACATCATTAACTAGAATAACTAGAGGTTCAATTTCTTCTCGATCTACACCAACTGTTTCAATAATTGTTTTTAAATCTAAAGGTCAATACACAACTCTTCCTTTTAAACCTCTTAGTAAATCTGAAGGAGACAGCTTACCTGTTTTAGGCTCCATACGACCAATAGCCTGAAACTGGTGCACAGATCGAATTAGAATATATTCATATGTATTTTAATCTTCTAGTTCTGAAGAAATACCTTCCAAATCCAGGTTATTATGTACAGCTCTAGCTGGCAATTTATTCTCTTCTAGTTTGCTGTAACAATATTTACAAATACATTGATCAGTATCCAACTCAAAATGACCTTCCACCATCAAATAAGCACCAAATTTTTTCCACTTACCACTGTTTTCCTTTTCACTTTACTATAAAAGATCTAAAGTGGGGTAGGCTCCCGCCACTACCGGCACCAGTTGCGGGTGTGCTCCCGCCTAACGAGGCATAATCCAGCGGCACCAGAAGGGTGGGGTGGGCTCCCGCTCTGTCGCAAAAAATACCCACAAGCCGGGGCAGGTCTCCGCTGTACCCTGGGACCACGGTAATGCGGGGTAGGCTCCCACTCCACAAACCGGCATGGGGAATCCCTACACCAGGGATTCCCTCTGAAATTCTTCACATAGCACAGGGCGCTGCAAATGCCAGCTCCTCTCGCCTGACAATTAGAAATCAGAGTGCTCACGAGGCCCTAGAAGCCCCAGCTCTAACAGCAAAGTTTTTAGGGGCATAAAGCTGGGCTCAGGCAGGCCAGCTCCCAGGGCCCTCCAGCAGGGCCTGGTGGTTCCTCCTGGAGCCCAGCAGCAGCAGCCCCAGCACAGGAAAAAGCTCAACCTTTTCATGGGATCACAGCCCCAGTATTTATACACATTTCATCTTTGTCTGCAGCACAGGGCTTTGGGGGAAACCAGTCCCAACTGGTTCTTGGGGATTTGTAGCACTCTGTCTGTTGACAGGGCTCCTCTTCTTCATTGTTAGGTGGGGGCTCGTCATCAGACACACCACAGGGAGGGGGGCGGAGCCAGCATTCATTAGGGCATGTACAATCCTATTCAGGGGCCATGGACTACTCCTCCCACTACTGCAAATGCAGATGTCCCATTCAGCCTAGTGCTGCCTCACCCTGTCCCTCCTGGAGCCACACACACCTCATCAGCCCCTGTCACTCAAAAGCCAGACATGCAATTCACATAAGGCAGGCAGACACATAGCTCCCAGAAATGTCAATTTCTAAAAGTGGCATTTCTAAAATAGTTATAATAAATATGCACACACCATTGTTCAGCATTTATTATCACTATTCGAAATATACCAAACGTGACCATGCTGCGCCTCTCATATCAGGAATTACCACTGAAACACTTATCAGGGAATCCCTAGTGCATTCTTATGGGAGGGCAGTCCCACAGTAGTGAGAAATCAAAATGACTGTTTGTCACTACCAGGACATGTCACACACTTACGGTACATGTCCTATCTTTTACCTCCAATGCACCCTGCCCATTGAGCTAGCTAGGGCCTACTTTAGGTTTAAAGTATTTTATTCAAGACAACACGTAAGGACAAACAAACATTGCAAGAGAATGTAGCAGGGCGGAAAAGCAAGTGTCCAAGAGTGCCGTTAAGGAATGGCCATCCGTTGACTCCGCCTGCACTGTGATAGAAGGCTCCTGTCGCCTCAACATGTTATGACATTTCCAATTAAACCCCCCCACCCAACATGCCCCCCCAACACCCAAACACCCATCCCCCCTCCCCATCCCACCCCCCGTCCAGTGCACAGTCCCGAAGCTCAACACACCTCAGAGCTACAATACTAAGGAGAGAAACTCACAGGAAGATCAAGGGGTAGACTCCACCTGGGCTGGAAGCCTCAAAAGGCGGAGATATTTGGGACAGGTAAGTTCCTTAAATTCAGTAAGCAACAGGGAGTGAAATGGTTGCCAGAGCTCCCTAAACTGGTCCACATCCCCCGCCACCGTGAGGGACAGCTTCTCCATACCCAACACATGCCACAACCTGTGGAGCCAGCCAGTGATAGACGGGACTGTAGCAGTGTGCCAATGAATCAGGATGTTCTGAACCGCGGAGCCCAGAGCTATTGCTATTTGTCTTCCTCTACGAGAACGAAGGGGATACATCAGATCATTCGGAAGTCCCAGCAGGGTATAGGCAGGGAAACGCGGCAGTTCAATTTCAAAAGCAGAATCAATTTCATCCAACACTTCCTTCCAGTAAAGTTCTAGGAGCGGGCAGTCCCACAGTATATGCGTAAGTGTACCCTTATGTCCACACCCCCGCCAACATGCATCCGCTTTACTACGGTCAAACTCATGCACTCGTTCCGGTGTGTAATACCAATAGGTAGAGATTTTAGTCAGTGTATCAGTGAGTCCCATGTGGTAGGCCGAGTGCCGCGCTCTATAGGCTATGAGTTCCCATTCCTTAGGGCTCAGTGTCCTCCCCAGCTCCCTCTCCCAACGCTCTCTCCCAGGGTGATAAAGGTGTGTTGCCGGGGGTTGCAGCAGCTTGTACAAATCAGTAATCAGTTTGGAGTCCGAAGTCCGTGTCATGAGCCAGTGCTCATAAGGGAGAAAAGGCCGATCGGCCGTCTCTCTCACTTGCGGGTGAAGGGCCCAGTGGCGGGCCTGCATGTAATGAAGTCGCTCCGTCTCTGGAAGTGAGAACTCCTGGCGAAGTTGGGGAAAAGGAACCACCCCGTCTGGGCCATAAAGATGACATAAGGCTCTGCACCCCGCCTGTTGCCACCTCGCAAACGCTCCCCTCTCCATCCCTGGGGTGAAGTCTGGATTATCTACCAGCGGAGTAAGCGGTGACGGGAACGTGGTGAGGCCACGTAGAACGCTCGTAGCATCCCACACCCGCAGTGGCACCCTCGTAACAAAGGAGGCATAGAGATTTTTGGGCCGATGAGGGCGACGTAGGAAGGGGATTTCCTGCAGCGGTCTCCCTGCCACCGCCTGATCCTGGAAGAGCCAATGCTTATCAGACTCCCACCTACTCCATTCCACCAGGTAACGCAGCTGCGTTGCCTGGAAGTATTTGCGAAAGTCTGGGATACCCAGTCCACCTGCCTCCGGGGCCAGCAGCGAGAGGGCCCTACGTAATCTAGGCTTCTTCCCCTGCCAGACAAACCGAGAAACGTCTGCCTGCAATTGCGAGGTCCATCCCACCGGCGGTTGGAGCGGCAAGGCCCGAAAGAGGTACAACACCTGAGGTAAAATCGTCATTTTGACAGCAGCTATCCTGCCAAGCCAGGAAAAGGTGCCCCGATTCCATCGGCCCAGTTCCTCCTTGATCTTGGCCCCCAGGGCCCGATAGTTTGCCGACACCATCGCCGCCAAGGTAGGCGCAATCTGGATGCCCAAATAGGGCACTGCTCCCGAAGACCATAGCATGGGAAACCGCTGCTGCAAACAGGCCCTAGTGACCGGGTCAAGGGAGATATCCAGCGCTACCGATTTCCCCATGTTCATCCGAAATCCAGACACCGCGCCAAAAGAGGACAGTTCCTCCATGCACGCCGGGAGAGCCACGGCGGGCTTGTCAATGGACAAAATAACATCATCAGCGTAAAGGCTAACAGCATGTGTGAAGGCCCCCATCCGGATGCCGGTCACTCGCGGGTTATCTCGCATCCGCTGGGCAAAGGGCTCCATGTAGAGCGCGAAAAGCAAAGGTGAGAGCGGGCAACCCTGCCTGGTGCCCCGTTCAATGTCGAAGGAGGTAGAAGCGTGCCCATTAACGCGGACCACCGCCGACGGACGAATGTAACAATTAAGGATCATGGTGCGGAATTTCTCTCCTATACCCGCTTTCAGAAGCACCCGCTCCAGGTAAGGCCAGTGGACTCGATCAAACGCCTTCTCTGCGTCCACCGCCAACATCATTCGCTCCCCTGGAATCCGGGAGGCCTTTTCCAGCAAATGAACAATTTGTTTCGTATTGTCCACCGTCTGCCTTCCCGGGACAAAACCCGCCTGGTCAGGATCGATAAGGCCGGGCAAATGGAGAGCTAGTCTAGCAGCGAGGATCCCCGTATATAGTTTTAAATCAATATTCAGAAGGGAGATCGGCCGGTATGATCCACATTGCTTTGGATCCTTACCTGGCTTAGGGATAACCGAGATCGAGGCCCTGAGCAGATCAGGCGGAATGGCCCCGGGCTCTGCAAAGGAGTTGAAGAGGCGCGTCAGGATGGGTGCCAGCGTCATGCAAAATGTTTTATAATACAGCGCAATGTAGCCGTCCGGGCCCGGTGCCTTGCCGTGTTTGAGTCGGGCAATGGCGGAAACTACTTCCTCAATCCTAATGTCCCTGTCCAGATAGTCCGCCTGCATAGGTTCCAGAGAGGGAAGTGTGATCGAGGTCAGATAAGTGTCCATCGCCTCCTCATCCGGGGGGTCCCCGGCATAGAGGTCCTTGTAAAAGCCCCGAAAGACGGCTGCTATTCGCTCGTCTTCAGTTTCCGGCATGCCCATCGGGCCAGAGATCTCCCTGACCAGCTGGCTCTGCCGCGCCACGCGGAGCCTGTTTGCCAACAACTTGCCACAGCGGTCCCCCCCAGTATAAAAGGTGTGTCGCAACCGCAAAGCGGCGTACTCCGCCTGGTCAAGGTCCAGGGCCGCCAGGAGCTTCCTGGCTTCCTTGAGCTGCCGCCAAATTCGGGGGGCCCCGGTTCTGCGATGGATCTGTTCCAGTTCCCGAACACGATCTGTAAGTTCATCTCTCTTGGCCTGCCGCTCCCTATTGTCCGCCGAGGAAATCGCTATAAATTCCCCTCTGATGACTGCCTTCAATGCCGCCCATTGGGTGGCCCGACTAGTGTCTGCGTTATCGTTATGGGATTGAAATTCCTGAATCAACTTTTCAATGCGAGCCACCACCTCCGCCCTATGCAGCAGCGTATCACGAAGGCGCCACGTCCGTGGGCGGAGTGCCGTCGGGGGCATAGTTAACAGGACCTCGACCGGGGCATGGTCCGAGAGGGAGATCACACCCATTTCTGATCCAGATGCTAACGCCTTCACTGGGGAGGTAACCAAAAGGTGATCTAACCGTGCGTACGTTTTGTGCGCATGAGAATAGTACGAGTAGTCCCTATCCGTCGGGTGCAGATGTCGCCATAGATCAAGGAGGTTCAACTCGTCCAGCTGAGCCTTACGGTCCGCCGAGAGTTCTCCAACCTGAGGGGAGCGTTGCGCCGACCTATCTAGTGCAGAGTCGAAGACAATATTGAAGTCTCCCCCGAGTATGACATGTCTATCCTGGGAAGATGTGACCTCCTCGATCGCCGCCTGAAGAAAGCGGTCCTGTCGTTCATTAGGACTATAGAGGGACCCTATCGTAAAGAAAAGACCCCCGATCCGAAACCGATAAGCCAGTAACCTACCCTTTTGTTCAGCAAATTTGTGGAGAACCTCCCCCTGGAAACGCCGCGCTACCAGAATCGCCACCCCAGCTGTTTTAGTGGTGCATGAGGAAAAGAATTGTGAGGGGAACTTGTGTGAGCGGAGTCTGTGTGTGTCTTGCGACAGTAAGTGCGTCTCCTGGAGGAGACAAATATCTGCCTGTGTGTTCTCTAAAAGCGAAAGGACGGCCCGCCTCTTCACAGGATTATTCAGACCCCGGACATTCAGGGTCACCACCTTACATGTGGTTGGAGGCATGAGTGGTGGTGTAGTAGAAAGCAACAAGGACCCGCCGCAAAAACGGGAGGACAAGAGCGTCATTCAGCCCGTGGTGCAGCAGAGTACTATGCAGAGAGCATTGACACAAAAAGCAGACAGTTCCAAGCAAACCATCAAGCAGGCTACCCATCCAGCAGCTCACCGCCCTCAAGAAGCATCCGGCGATCCCTCCCACCTCTCCCCAACGTCCATGCCAAGCAAAAAGGCAGATCGCACCGCTGAAGCCATAGCCAAATGGAAGCAGATCAAAAAGCACAGACAATGTCAAAATGACCACTGTGCACTGGACGACCCCCCCTCCCCATTCCAAACCCCCAAACCCCGTCTTCCACTCCACCCCCCAACTCCCCTGGCCCCCCCCCCCCCCCAACTGTTCCCCGTTCTCCCCGCCCACCCTCTCGCATCCAGCCCCTTCCCACAACTGGGACCAGATCAACAACTTCAAACACCCCCCTCTCTACCCCCCCAAAAACTTGTAGACCCATTGTCCCAGTCCGGTCCTTATCGGACAAGCCTGCGGAAAGTCAGGAAAAGTGGACGTCCAGCCACCTCGCACCCCTCCGCTCCCCCCACCCCCCCAGACCCTCAAACCTGCAGCTCCACCACAGCGATGTCGATCTCCCCCCGGAGTTCACTTAAGCTGTCAGCGCCACCACAGTTGCAGTAGCAGCTCCAGTTCCATCCTGCACCGCTGTGTCCGACTCCGCCCGGGCCGTAGGAGAGTCTGGCCGTGACAAGGAAGCAGATGATCGCCGGCCGGGGATTGTCTGCCATCCGTCTCTGGTAATACGGCTCCGGCGCGGTGTGTGAGCTCCGTCCTCAGTGGCAGTGATCCCCAGCACTCCACACGTGTCCTGAAGAGAACGCAACTGGTGCAAGATTCCGTTCCACCTGAAAATGAGCCGGAAGGGATGTCCCCATGAATACTGAGTGCCATGCTCCCTAAGAAAGTCAGTCGCAATTTTAAAAGCTTTGCATTTTTGCAGAGTGGATACGGCCAGGTCCTGATAGAGAGCTATCCGGTGGCCTCTGAATTCCAGGGAGGGTCTCCTCCGAGCCTCCCTCAGTATCCGCTCCTTCAAGGGGTAGTCTGGCAGGAAAGCCAAGATGTCGGGAGGGGGCGCTGAATTTCGGCGTTGCAGGCCTACCCTGTGCGCCCTGTCAATCCGAATGGCGAAGTCAGCCGGTTCCCCCAGCACCTCTCTGAACAGCTCTCCGAGGTAGGCCGCCACATCTTCCCCCTCCTCCCGGGACGGAACGCCCCGGACGCGGATGTTGTTTCTCCTGGAGCGATTCTCAAGGTCCTCCGTGTGCGTCTGCAGGTCAAGGTGCTGTTCCCGGAGTCGGATGACCTCCTGCTGCAACTGTGTGATTTCCTCGTCCTTAGCTTGGCCCGCTTCTTCCACCGTGGACACTCTGTCACCGAGACCGTCCACCTCCCTCCGTATCTCACGGACCTCACCTGCGACCTCCTGCTTAAGCGTCTGAAAGTCGTCCCTCAATGAGCTGAAGAGGGACTCTAGGAAGGACCTCGTAACCGGGGGTTCTCCACCACTCGCTCCTTGGGCACCACTCGGGTGGGGTGGGGATGGCTGACCTCGGTCCTGTCTCGCATTGCTCCGGTTCAGCATCTCTGGCAGTGTGCGGTCTCCCTTCCGGGACCCTCTGTTGTTCGACATGTTGGCTACCGAGGTGCTCTCCTGGAAATTCAACAGCCCAATCCCTGGTGCAAATTAGGAACCGAGCTGCCGGACTCCCACGCCGTCCCACCACTGACCTATGGGGCTGAGCCGACCCACTGATAAAGCAGGAACTGCGGCGGGACCAGCGGTCCGTTCCCTCGACGACTGGCCACCCTCCCGGGCCCTCAGCACCAATCCGCCCGGCGCTGCTCTCCTCTCTCGCTGCACAAGCTCCGCGGCCTCGGGCTCGGCGTCACCTACGTCACTGAGGGATCGCCCTTCAAGCTAGGCCACTGCAGACCCTCAGGGGCCACGTGGGGGTCGCAGTAATGTCCGGTCGGCCCTCTCCTTCTCCCACGGTCAGGCCCAGAATGCTGCCAGGGGTCCCCCTGAGGAAGGGGTCTGTCCCAGTTCTATACCGGTGGCCAAGTGCAAAGGCGGCTAGAAACGCAGGAGCCCAACTCCCGGTACCCCGTGGCCCCAAGGGGTGTCGGCCGCCACTGTCCCCTCCGTTGTCCCCCAGCTGTCTGACTCAACGCAGGGTTCACGTCGGCCCAGGAGTGCCGCTCCGTGCTCCGCAATTTCGACCGGCGGGCCGGGGGGCCACCGCAGTGCAGCGTCTCTGAGGCCCGGGGCGCAGGCCGAAGCTGCGGCCTCGCGTAGCAGGAGGCCCCAAGTCCGGCACCTCTCCCTCCTCACCTCTGCTCCAGCCGGTCCACGCTCCGACGGGGTGCCACAGGACCAGGCAGGTCCGTCCGGGTCCGGCAGGTAAGGACCACAGTGCCCGCCGACCCGCTTAGAGGCCGTCAAAGTAGTCGAGGCCTAGGACCCAGGCCCGAGCCCCGGCCTCGCGTGAAGTCCGACGCCGGCCCGGCGTCGGAGTCTCTATGGCTTCGGATCCGGCAGCCCAGGCCCCCGGCCCCCGCGGCAATGAGAGGCTCAGAAATCCGGGGCAGGCAGGCAGGGTCAGCGATTCTGCAGCAATCACCCGGGCCGACGTCTATGGCCGGGCAGGGTCCGTCTCTCCACTGGGCCGTGTGCTAGGCCCCGCTCGCCCTCCGCAGCGGTGCCCCATCCGGAGTCAGCCCAGCGCCCCGGGAGGGGTCAGCGGTCTCGCAGATGCTCCTCCGGTGCTACGGGCTCCCGCTCTGTGTAATGCAGCGTCCCGGGGGGAGAATCAGCGCATGCACAGCAGGATTAGGGTCCAGGGATGGCGGAGCTCACTTAGAGTGCGACCACTCAGCCCGCCATCCTGGCCACGCCCCTCTAGGGCCTACTTTAAGGGTAACTGACATGCAGTAAAAGAGAGGTCACAGACATGGCACACACTTTAGGTGCCATGTCACAGCAGCAGTAACACTGCACGCACAGGCCCTGCAATAGCAGAGGCCTGAGATTAGTTTGAAAGGCTACTTCAGTGTGTGGCGCAATCAGTGCTGCAAGCCCACCAGTAGCATTTAATTTACCAGCCCTGGGTATATGAGATACCACTTTACAAGGGACTGACAGGTAAATTAAATAGGCCAAACAGGTGTAGACCAATTTTACCATATTTATCACAGAGAGCACACGCACTTTACACTGAACAGCAGTGCTAAAGTGCCCTGAGTCCTAAAACCACCAACACCATGTCAGAAAAAAGGCTAGGAGAAAGGCAAAAAGTTTAGGGATGACCCTACAAAAAGGGCCAAGTCCAACAGTTAGCAAGTGGATGCGTCTGGGGGAGCCTGATAGAACCAGTCGGGCCAAGTTTCAGCCACCAGACAGGCCATATCATCAGTGGAGTTTTTCCAGGAACTGAAAATTGTGGAATGCAATTTGGATGGGGCCAATTTTTGGTGGGGCCCACCACCCGGAAATTGATGCCTGGGGCCATATCCTGACCACCAGTGTCTCTGCCTCGACCAGCTCAGACGGTATCCCCAGCAAGCAAAATGCCTCTGCCAGGTTGGTGAGTGCAGGGGCCCAACCCTCCCAGGTGAAGAGGAGGTGAAATGCATGGATCCAGCAATATTTGGTATGATGGACAATGAGAAAGTCCACCGCAAGTCTGAGGGCACCTTGGCATGGCCGGTGAAAGGTCCTCGAAAAGGAGGAGTTAGGTGTCATTGAATGAGATAGGGTCCCCCTGCCGTGCCTTGCACATAATAAATTCCTTGTCAGTGAAGCAGTGGATGCGGGCCAGTATATGTCCGATATGTGCTTGCTGTCCGAGAGAGGGGGCCACTCAGCACGCTCTGTCCATGGGGAATGGGTCCCTCCTGGGCATTCCAGGACAGCGTTGAAGATGTCCGAAAGGTCTGTGGAGAGCTCTGCATCAAGAACAGCGGCTGGGACCCCTGGAAGTGGATGTTATTGCTGCATGACCTGTTCTCCAAGTCCTCACATTTCTCATGAAGAAGGTAGAGGCAGTCCTTCATATGTTGTTGTTGGGTGGTCTTGCCCTCTTTGCTGAGTTTGTCGATGGAAGTTTCGGTTTAGGCCACCCTCTCTCTGATGTCGTTGACATCTCTCTAGAGGGCACCGAGGTTCCTTTGCAGGTCGACCTTAACACCGTGAAAATTGGATTGAAGCTTCTGGAACAGTTGAAGGAGCAGGTCCCTAGTGATTTGCGGAGGTTGGCTTTCTGGTGGGTTGTCTGACTCGCCAGGATTGAACGAGGAGGATCCCCTACCGAGGGGTGCCGAGTTGGCTGTTGGAGGACAGTCTTAATAGTGGAGCCCTTATTGCCTCCAGTCATGGTGTGGGTAACAGTGGCAGGCAGGGTGAGGACTGACATGAACTCCTACACTCACCCCACAACCACTACAGTATTATCCCCCTACCATGGCATGTCTTACATACACATACCTTCAATGTGTTTGAAGTATTTTGAGAACAAGTTTAAAACCCTTTTGGAAAATACGCGAGGAGTGAATCAATATTTCCATTTATAGACTATTACTGCCTTACATTATCGTCTGTAGAGAAATAAGCCAGCTTTCACAGATCACTGCAAGCGGTAGTTTACATTGACATTCATTTAAACATTGATGAGTTTTCTTTTAATACATCTACACATATTACTTTAAAAGCTTTGCTACAATGGAGAAGAATGACATTTAACTGTTCTTGGGAACTGTTATTTATACACAAACGTATGTCTATTGAGTATGAGTTGGGAAAGTATAGCAATCTCTTAAAGTCCCTTATTACACACCGATTCCTGCATCTTATGTCCCATTTCTCTGCATTCTTGTATTGCTCAAGTATTCCTGCAACCCGGTACTACTGATATCCACAGTCTCAGCACTTCCGGATGTGAGACTACTTATGTGGTATTCCGCTATGACTCAGTATGTGTCTCCAAGTGTTGTGAAGTCTGACTGTTTTTTCGCCTGACCTTTCACCTGACCAAAACAAGGAAAACGTCTGGGTTAAAACTGGCCAACAAATGGCAAAAAATATTTGGAATTTATTGGGCAAAGGCCAATTGCCACGTGTTATTCCACATGTTCCGGAGCATTCTTGTGTTTCAGCGACTAGGATGTACGTATTACTAGGACTTGCCAACAAGAGAATACCTATACATGGGTCCCATCTTCGTCTGCCACTACAGCGGGTTGTGACATCACTTGCCTGGGACATCTTTGGCTGGGGAGGGGTTCGCCGCTATGTCAGAGGCTCGCTCAACACGAGAGAGAGGGTACATATACCGTTACGTAAGATACATTTTTCAGTTTTTGTTGCCTTATTTAGGACATTTGTTGCTTGTAACGTGTGCTGCTTCCACACAGCAATGACATTTCTATACGCTTTGCCTGCACACGCAGCATAAAGACTGGGGAGAAAGACAAAATAGTGTGTGACTGTTAAACATTAAAAATGTCTCTAAAAAGGAAGGTCCATCCTGAAATCGAAAGGCGTGTACGTGCGACTTATCGCAGAGGCTCATGGACACCACGTACTGCTCGTGGTCGTGCCCTCTTTTCTCCTTGAGCGGGCATACGGTGTCAGAGTAGGTGATTCGCCTCTGCCCTCGCCATGCCACGTCTAGGTTTGCATCAGTCAGTGCTGCGGGCGTCTGTTCCCCCACTCCACCTTCAGCAGACTTCGGGGTGAGTGGCAGGGCGAGGAGATGAAAGGGAACGGTAAAGAAAGTTGCGCTGCAGACCCAGCCCTTCCACACCTGGGGGGAGGCGGTGCAACTTAGTGCAACCCACGAGCAAACAAGAGCCCTTGCAGAGTCCACGGGCAGCCAGTGTGTACTGCACAGCGGCACGGGGAGGGAGGCAGACCCCGGGGAGGGTAAAGCTACATGGAAGTTCAGAGACAGCACATGGAGCTTGGGAGGGCATATTCTGGAAAAGCGGAAGGGCAGCTAGTCGTGGAGGGCAATAGCTCGGAAAAGGGAGAATTCGCTGACCTTGGGCAGAGGCATGTTTAGAAGTGCAAAGGCAGTCCGCATAGAGCAGAATCACCCTGGGGGGCACCGGAGGCAGCTCTAGAAGTGAAAGGAGAGCTCACAAAGGCAGAGACTTGCAGAGGAAGTGAACAGCAGTGCTGACTTTCAATGAGACCCTACAGCTTAAAGCTGTCTGCGAGCCCATCTCTGCTGCCCTGGGACGAAGAGTCCATCTCACCGCTGACCCTGCTCTCCTGCCCCAGACTGTGCCCTCGCCTCTTCTTTCAGCGCATCCGTACCCCTGGGTTTGGAGCCGGTAAGCGCGGGCAGTGAGGAGGAACGCCCCGCCAGGCACGCACGGGGAGAGGCTGGTGGTGCTGGAGGGGCTCCCGGAGCGCAGCACGCACGGGGCCACCACTGAGAGGTGGTGGTGGGCAGGCTCAGGCTGTATCCCGAGCCCTGCTCCCGGTTGGAGCAGAGAGCTGCCTGCGCGGCTCCCCGGGGGCGTGCGGTGCGGTGCGGGGCGGAGCCATCCGATGACCCTGGCGGCTTTGGGGAAGTCAGAGGAGGAGGAGGAGGGGCAGCGGGCTGTGCCGGGACACTGCGCGCTCACTGCCTGTCCTGCTGACTCCCGCACCTGTCACGGCCGCTGAGCGCTCGGATCCGGAGACATCCCCGCCCTCGGTCCGGGCGGCGCTTCTTTAGGAGGCAGAGGGACGCTGGCCTGAGCTGCGGATGGAACCCGGAGCGGCCGAGGCCAGCACTCACTAACTCCGCGGACCCAAGGCTCAAGTTTTGTGAGCGGCGGCCGGATCCCTGCAGCCCGTGTCTGTGGTGTGGAGTGGACGCAGAGAGGGAGCCTCCGCCCGAATCCGCGCCAGGGGACCCGTGGGGAGGGAGCGTCTGACAACTGCAGCCCCCGCCGAGGGACCCGAGGACAGGGAGAGCCCATCACCAGCAGCCCCCGACGGAAGATCAGTGGCGGCGGAGTGCCAGCACCTGCAGCCCCCGCTCTGGGACCAGAAGAGAGAGAACACCTGCTGTCTCCTACGCCCCATCCCCTCCACTCGGCCAGGGGACCAGTGGTGAGCGTGCGTCCGGCACAAGCATCTCCTCTCCTGTCAGGGTACCAAGCGCACGGCACCTGCAGCCGCCGCCTACCAGGAGCGCCCGAAGCCTGCCAACTCCACAAGGGCACCAGTGGCAAGGGAGCGCCCCGCACCTGCAGCCCCGTCTGAAGACTGGAGGCGAGAGAGAGAGAGTGCTCCATCCCTGGACCAGTTTAAAGGGAGTCCCACAACGACATCATCCACCCAGGTCGGACCTCAGAGACAGACCCATGTGACCGTCAGTTATGAGGGCACAGCCCCTCCAGCGCGACCTGCTATCCGAAAAGAGGTGTTGAGAGTAAGTAGAACCCCCCTCCCCCTCCACACGTTCTCATTATACACCCCCAGTACCAGACAACCCCAGCGCCCAGCCTGAGTCTGAGCAGATGAGGCGGTGGGGGTGCGATGTGCAGGTGGGGCTTCCCTGAACCAGGAACCCACCTGGAACACATACTTGTATGAGGGACACCGCTGCGACTACCTGTGCCAATCACCCTCCCCCAAGAGTATCGAGGCTGCCATCAGCCCACCCATTTCAGGGTCCTCCCTCCATGATAAACTTTCCTAGTGCTGCTCTGGAGCCGAGGCAGGCATTTCATCTCGTGCCCTCCGGTGGGGGCTGTGGGGGAATGTCTTCCTGGCCCAGCATCCTTTCTTTTGACCACAGCAGACATATTATGGCTGCGCTGCCAGTCAGTCAGATTGAGATCGGTGCCTTCAGATGTGCGAGTTTCCCTTCCATTAATTAATTGATTGAAAGGTGGAATCGTGGCTATGAGAAGAAAGCGCGCCCCCTCTCGGCCAGAAGCTTCACGACGCTACTTCACTCACTGCCCTTCTTTATTTTCCGGACAGTGGTGTGGGGCCAGCCAAGGGGGGCTAACTGGTTCTTTGTCGGCACAGCGCTGGACACCCTGTCTCAAAATATGGCATGCCGCTCTACCGACCCTCGGGCCTCCCACGCACCCGCTGGGCTGCCCTCATTCATGCCCTGAACCCACGGAGGAGGTACACCCCTGTCCGTGGAACATAGACAACAACTTTGCAAAGACAGACACGAGGGGTCGGTCGTTTCCTCAGCCTGGAGAGCTGGGGCCATGACTGCGCGTGTAGTGTTTCATGGAGGCATAGCCTGTGAGTTACATTTATTTCGGCATTGGTACCTCTCACCTCGCTCTCTCCAGTTTGCAAAGGCGGGCAGCCCTTCAAAGTACCTCTAACCTTTTTAATTGAAAAGCCACGTGTCTGTAAATAAATACATTACACGCCGCGTCACGGTAGAGTGATTTCAAGAGCACACCATTTATTAATGCCGGAGATGTCTCAGCTCACTAATGCCGACTGCTGGTACAGAGAGAATGGGAGGAGGGAATGCCCTGAAGTCTATAGCGCTGGCGGTGACTTGCAGACCCCGCCCCCTTCATCCGAAGTTACCGTCTTTGGTCCCGGGCAGGCGATTACCTATGAGCGGGGGCATGAATCGCTCCCAGTGTGTTTTTTTACTTATGTTGTGGGGAGGAGGGGGAGAGATGACGTGGGAGTCTCATCACAGATGTCCCCTCGGCAGCGGACCGGCTGCGCTCTTTCACAGACTGAGGCAAGCCCAAGTCCTGGGCCAGCAAACTGCATGCACCTCCCAGGTGCCCGGCTCCGGCAGCAGCCTCCCAAAGAAAAGTTTCATGGCTTACTATTAAAAGCGTCACTCTGTAAAGACTGAATCGCTGTCCAGAGTTTGCAAAACATCTGCCGTTCTGCAAAATGTCATTGTAGAATGCGAGTAGACCATCCATGAGAGCTCTGGTGCACCGCGCGCCGCAGCGCAGGTGCATGCCAAGGAATGCACGAGACTGTTCGTGCAGCACGAGGGCAGGTCGGAGGCTGTCCTCGCGCGAATGCATACCTGCCTGTATTATCTGCATTATTAATGCGCGCGGGATTCGGGTGGCACGAGGAATGCACCAATCACGCGATGCATTCGGCCCCTGCCTCTGCCGAGATTTATGTTCCGCGGACTGGTTAATGTGCATGGTTAATAGCAGCTCTGCTGCAGGAATAAGGCCAAGCATTCCGTGCTGCCAATGAGCGGCACGCAGGGGCGGGTGGACGGGGCAGACCGAGGGGCTCTGGGGGCTACTGCAAAGGAGGTCAAGGTTGTGCGATCTGCTACCTGTGGCGATAAATGGCAGATGATGTATGATTGGCTGCAGAGCCCGAGAGTGGTCCAGCTGTGTTCTGGGCTAAATTAGTGGGCACTGCCCATGTGTGATGTACCTGGGCACATCTGTGCCAGGCACACACACGGGCCCGGGCTGGAGTCCTCTTTGAGCGTTTGCTCACATTTGAGACACCGTCTGAAGGCGATGCTCATATCTGGCAAACCCGTGCCTTCAAAAGGCAGTCATTTTTGCGTGCAGTGTCCCAGGGACCTCACTGAACTTCACATATTTATTTCCGTTGACTCTGTGCAGAGAATTAGTTAGCCCAGACGTGCCATAAATTAGAACCAATTTGACCAGGAGGTGAATACCAAAGCCACTAAGCGCCTGTCCCCGTCCTATCTGACAGTGTTGCGCTAGGTTGAACGTGGGCTGTCTGGGGAGGGGTGCCCCTGCACCTGTCTCAGGTTTGCCTGGGAATTTACTGCGATTTAATTCTCCTGGGTGCAGCAGGTGCAAGGTGGAATCTGCTGTCTCTGAGACCCAAGGGTGCCAGCTCACACACATTTGCAAAGTGCCCACCGCCCCCCAGGTACCCCCTGCATCCCAGCTATTTGAGTACATATAAATACCACACAAACGACCCTCTTAGGCGAGGCACATGTTATCCATTTGCTAAGAATCAAATCTGAAAAGAACTGAACCTGTCATGTCCAGCATATTTCACTTTATCAAGGCCACAATGCTTTTTGATAAAATAACGCTCATTCCTATGTGATGGAGTACAGTAAACATGTTTTTACAGCAAGTTCTCTTCCAGTGATTTTACAACTGTGCTGCGTTTTCTTTGAAAATCCATTTCCTATTAAGAAGGACGATGCTTTTAATTTGTTTTAATATGTTTTATTTTTTTGTATCACATGAGCCCATAAGTGTCAATGATGTCCTGTAATTGTTGTTTATAGAAAGTGCACTTTTTTGGTGCATACATTTGCTCAGTCGTCTTTGACACGTCACAGCAACTGTAATGTTTTACATATGGCGATATATCTACGCCACGCCAGCCCAATTAAAACAGCGTCTGCCTCAGATTCCTATTGAAGGTTGTGCTATAATTAGAGTGTATGCATGTACGCACATCTTCAATACCATGTATGACAACAATCAGAACCTTGCTGATTGTCACATTGTCCCCATGGACGTCACACATTGAAATTCTGACTCAGAAGTGCTTCAATTTCATGTTAATCATAACTGGGAGGATAACCCTTAAATAGATTTCTTTCAAAATATCAGTTCCTTTGTTTCCCTGCATTCCACTAAATACATTTTCTTGAATGAATCTGAGTAGGGAACCTTGTGCCCTTTCGATTAGGAGCTATCAATAAACTGAAAGTGCTAACAAATGTCTTGCTGAAAAAAAAAATAATCCTACCGTTAGACCTGCAGGTTTGACAACTTAAAACACAAAAATTGGTACGAAATGCGCACACTACAATGATCCTGCTTTCCTTTGGGGTTTTCTTTTAATTTAGCAATTAAAATGAATACAACCAAAAATATGTTTCCTTATTTCTTCTCATATTTTCAGGTAGTTACCATGTGCACACAAAAAAAAAATGCCAGAGCCAGTAGATATGGATTTATGGATGATACAAGCCGTTCCCTACACATATATAATTTATACAAAAGGCCCTGATTTCCTCGTTAGTGTAAATGCCTCTTGTCTCCAGAGTTCACAGTAGAATAATGTCTGGGAAGCAGAGTTCGGTGAGGGCGTTGCTAGATCATGAAGCTAGAGTAAATGTGTCTGCTCCCATGGTACCCTGAGACAAGCTCCGTCGTTTGGTTCTTTGTGCCTTTTTAAAGGAAGAGATAATATCTATTTTAAAGATAAAAAGGAATAGGTTAACAAAGCACCAAAGGGAATGAGGCACCATTCTGAAACAAATTCTATGCAACGAGCCTGGCAGTATTAAAAAGTCTCCTGACCTGTAGCAAATTATACTTAATGCTCGTTGGTCAATATCTCTTCCGTTGTCAATGGAAGCGCATTAAATGGAGATTCTGCAGACAAACTGAGCTCTGCTACATCAGTCCTTGCCAAAGTCTGACATTGTTAATACATTAATAATATGTCTGTAATGTAATGGAAAACTATTAATCACACCTGGTTATGTGCCAGGAATTTAACCTGTAGTTGACTGATTTTTGACAGCAAAGCTCTACATATGCTTGATTTTCAGCTGACTTGCGCGCTCTACACCTTTTCATTGTCCTTGCACCAAACTCATCAAATAATATAATCCATAATCCTGTATAATGGCCATCATTATTGCTCTGATTTATTTAATGAGCATTTGAGGGGGAATTGCTTTACTACGACTGTATGCGTTAAGAAGACACTTGGGCTCACATTTATTTTCAATTTCTCCTCTGTCGCTGATGTCTGTGCATACATCGCGCTGAGACACGTCTAACACTGAATTTATTGATTGGAAATTATAAGTGGGGCGACAATGAAGGGCCACTAAGAGTCAAATAGATGGGCAGAAAGGAATAGTGGATTTATTTGCACCCCAAACTTAAAACAGCAAATATGAAATCAGAGGAACAGCCATGTGGACCTAGGGTTGTCGCTTTGAGATTTCTTGAAAGCCGTTTAATGCTACCAGTAGTCTTCAGAATGTTTTTATTGCTAAAACTGTTATTGGAGGCAGCCCATTATTCATTGCCTCTGTACAACTAATTAGTGAAAGGTCTGCATGCATAACTTGTATGATGCAGGGGGGTCCCTCAAGTCTAATATACTTGTTGCCTTACATTTTTACTCCTTGCCACTTACCTGCCAGCAGTCCGGAGGCTCATGGGGTCTTATGAAAACTGAGCTTGTTCACTGAGATTTTCTGCAGGCTATATAATATGGGCTGAAAAGTATTTTTACTAGCTAACCACTACTTAATAATGACAATTTTTCAAAATAAATAAAGCCCCAAATAATTGAAATGCACTAACATTTAGTAAGATTCCGAAACTACATATAGGAGCATCACCGGTATCTGAATGTGCAATCCTATTTCATGACCTTTATTAGGACTTTTTATTCCATATTTTGCTTTCCTTCTGTGATAATGAATGTTGCTAAGGTTTTTGTTTTTTTTTGGTGGGGGGGACATTATGAAATGTTTTAAGTTGCTTAATTTGAGTTATTGGTAGATGACTCTGACCTTCAGTCAGAGCCAAAGACTATTAAATCCGCGTTTAGCCGCAAACTCCCTCCCTGCGGCGTGGGATATCACGGCATCCCATGAAATTGTCTGGATTATCGTTTGAGTTAATACGTCCCTCGTCAGTCCCATGCCATCTTTATGGGATTTAAACATCTTCTGCTGTAGAGAGATCTGTTCCATACACCACAATTTCACTGTTGTTGATTACACATAAGTATTGCAACAGTTTTGCAGCAGGCTGGTCTGTATTCAGATCATCGCGGCGAGGCAATCCGAGTTTTCAGCACATTTCCTAATACAAACTATTGCAGCCTGTCCTATAATAGCATTTTGTGAATTGAATATGATGAGAATGGCAATTGCATCCATAAGGCAATTATTATAAACGACTTTGCTATGGAAACACAATCCAACCATCTGTTGGCATTTCACAGTATCTTTGGCTTCACAGAGTTGAAGGCCAGACAATATTTACATACAGTGAACTATGCAGAGATTGTCCTCACATCAAGGAATTAGCATGTTGCGGAAAGAGGTTTCATAAGGACGTGATTGTGAAACTGAACTGACTTACTGATGGCCAAGGAGGAGAAGGCTGAGCAATCAGATAGTTGGAAATGAAGCCTTCTCCGAGAAGCATTGTGTTGATCCACCTCAGTTGTTTCTTTCTATGAGTGATCACATGGGCTGTATTACGGATGAATTAATAAACGCACCGATCTATATGCGCCATAAGGGAGTTGCTTCAATTCGGAGAGTAAACCAGTGGAATTACTAAAGTCCAGTTTGTAGTATACAGATGTGTCAGACCCACTCGTATACATTCCGCACATGCTATAGTTTCTTCAAAAGGATGAGGGCGTGACCTTGTTAGGGCTTAGTGGAAGGCATGGACTTGCGACAGGGGAATGGAGGCAATCTATCGCAATCATTACAGACAATAAGAACTGTGTCTGCTAGCCTGTTTGACACAGGATGCATTTTCCACAATATGTACTCAGCCCATCCTTTTGAATTACAAAATTGTTAACTGTGGAATTTATGTTTTACATTTGCAATCTCATAGGTTTAGCTCTGTGGGTGATAGAACTAGGAGGAATTCTAATATAGTTTGGAATAAGCCTTCTTTTATGTACGATCAACATTTTTGAGTGCTGTAAAAAGTTACATTAAAAGTTTAGTGACCCATTTTTTGTCATTGTTATGTAATAACCCAATCAGCCTAGTGTGACACCGAAGTCTGTGATTTAAGTAAAGACTGAAAGAAATATGTTGATTTAAAAATTGAAACATTTCCAGCTGAGGTGCTATTTATTTATTTAGACCTTGTAAATGCTCACAAGCAATTATATCTTTCGTACTTTTATACTCATCGCTAAAAACTGGATGGCTTGTTTGTGTTCAATGATAATTGCTGTTAGCCAACCCAGTATCAACCCTTCCATCAATTGCATGGTTATTTCCTCCTGGATTTGAACTTGAAACGAGCAGGTTAAACGCCATTTTCTGCAGCAGCATTAAAAACACTGAAGCTAGTATTAAAACCAAATAGGAGAAAAGTACAAATGTTGAAATGTATAAGATCCCACTGTATTAGGAATGGGAAGAGGTTAAAGTAGACGCCGGCATAATGACCGAACACATTTAATCAAGTTCACATTTCATGAAGTTTCATGAGTTTGTCGCTCATTTGATTCCCATTTAGTCTACAGCTGACAGGTTTTTAAATCAGGCAGTAACTGCAACATTTTTCGACCCTTGTAAAAAAAAATGAATGACCAGACGTTACAAAGAGCCCAGAAGGAGGTTGATTTAGGACCAGAAGATCCTGCTCTGGGAGGCAGTCAGTGTTGCAGTTGCAACATAGGCATTCAAAGTGGAAGAAAAAGAAGGAAACCAAATTGGATTCTGTATCTCTAGAGCATGAACACCTCAAAGGAAGGTGCATCTAACTTCAAATGTCTAAAAATCAAAACTGGCAATTGTTCGGGTACAGATGATAATGCGTACAAGGCAGCTGGTCAGGCCGACAACTGCAGCATTTGAGACGCAGTAAAGTTTGCTTACAAAGGCCGACATTAAAATGCAGAAAGCTGCAAATCGCAATCTAAAAGTTCATTAAGACTATTGAAGAATTATGAATATTGCCATATAGGCATATAAATCACAGAATGGGGGATATTCACCAACTTTGTATAATGAGATAATGATAAAAGCTGAATAATTGAGGTTTAAGTCTGGTAAAGAGAAGACCAGAGCAATGAAATCTTCAATTTTCAAATTGCCATGTGGCACGCTGTTTCTTGCTAATGCACCTGAAATGCACTGGAACCCTAATTGTTAAGGGGGAAATATTTCCCTCTGTGAATGAATCACCTAATTGAAATTGATCATTTCTGAGTGCCACCAAATAGTCACGAAGCTAAAAACTAAGAAGCGTACATTTGAAAGGACCTCTGGTGAGCACCTCAACCACTCTTAATTTGGGATTGCCTTTTGTAATTTAAGAAAACATTGACACGTGCCACCCAAATCTGTTTTAGGCCTAGCAATAATAATATCCGTGAAAATGGCTTATCACCACGAGGGGGCCTAGCTAAGGTCCTTGCAAGTTTCTTGCACAGTGCTCGTAAAAGCAAGAATAAAAATGATGCCGCTCCCATGACTCATTAATGTGATGAATGTTAGACTCTATAAGGTGCTCTGTTTCTCCAGTTGTATTCAAATATATTGTCCCTTTGTATTATAAAAATTAATATACTGCTCAATAGCCCTTAAAATGTGTAAATGAATATATGATTATCTATTGCATTTTACGGTCACTACCACCCTATTGAGACATGTGCTCTGTGGCCTCATGATACAACGTGGGTGCTTGACTTGAATGATTTGTGTTTGTCGCCTACTGCTGTTTCTCAAAAAGTACTAAGTGTGCAGGGTTAAACTCACTTAAGACCCAGCGGAGTCTCATATTTGTTGAGAATTGAGCTTGGACTTACCTGAGAATGGGTTCAGTAATTGAGGTTCAGAAGGTCCCTGGATTGGGACAAGAGTTAAATACTCTTCTGGGACAATCTCCTTGGTTGAGAATCATTCAAAGGTTGCCAAAGTCCCCAAAAGAAGTGTTCACCCAATTACACCAATTTGTAGCAAGCACCATGAAGCCACCACAAAATGTGAACATGTTGCACTTTTTGTTGTGTGTTGATGCGTGGACAATAAATCTCCTTCTTTTGTTTCCAAAAAGGTGCCTGTGCTGGAAGAAAAGATTGACTGATTGATGGGACATTGACGACTGCGCTATAGACACTCAGCCTCTTGCTTCTGATACTGATTCATCAGCAGGCCTGACCATCCCTCGTGAGCCGGCGGTGGAGAGCTGCGCTGGGCTTATCCACAGTACAACGGAAGATCCACCACTTTGGAAAATTACTATCAGTTCCAGGACATCTCTTCTGAAAAGCTCTCATTGAATAGATGTAACCAATGACCGAGCATCAGCCTGAAGCCGTTTTCAGAGGAGGTCACTTGATTATGGACGGTGTCTACAAACTTCGTCAATTTCCTAGAAAACACACTGTGTGCTAACAATTCTTATTTGACTGCTGAAGCCTATTTTTTGTAATAATATACATATATCTATAAATCATATATATATAGCACTCCAGATTGTATAGGAAAATACTGGATGTGACATTTGGTGTTCCTGCTAAGAGGATTTCAACGGATTTCGAGATGTATTTATCAAGCTTGCTGTCACTTCAAGCCCTTTGGGTTACTATATCTTCAGGAATGCAGCATTACCCGTCAGAATACGGGCATTATGATGTGTGCAAGACTCTGATGAGATCAGATGAGGGAATAGTTTGGGAATATATGGCCTGCCAGCCAGAATCCACGGATATGACCAAGTACCTGAAGGTGAGGTTGGATCCCCCTGACAGCACCTGCGGGGAAACTCCAGAGAAATTCTGTGCAATGGTAAGCGCATTTCTATTCTGTATCTGAGGCAATGCATGGAAAGCTTTTGCGTAGCACTGTATCTGCAAGTGAAATATCTTTTAACGTCCTTAGTAGAAATCTCTGTAGAGTGCCAAAGGAATAATATGGAATTATAATGCCTTCTGTACATGCTATAATTGGTTGTGAATTAACAAAGAAACTATAGCACATTTGAAGAACCAGGTGCAATGGAAACGTAAGAGGTTGATATTGTGGACTGAAAATTCACAGGATGCAGTTACATTGTTAAATATGTTAATGTATGTGTTGTTTAGGGTTAGATGTACTGTGTAGCACTCACTGAAAACTCAATCGCCTCTTGCCACTTACAACAGGTGGGCTTCAGAATAATCTGTAAACCACACTGAGCAGAAACAGGCCAGAACGAATGGGTCTTCATTGCTGCACAGAAAGTGAGAAGAGAGGGAGCCTGACAGGGCTGCTGTGGAGTGACTTTCCATAAGCCAATTGCAGTAGTGCAGACAGTGCTTAATTGATAAAAGAATATAAATAGAGGGTGCAAAGTCTTCCTTTGAAACCCGCTGCTGGTGCTGTCAAATGTCCTGGTTGCCGATACCAAGGCGGCCGGGTTTTGACTCCACCTCATGTCTCTTTCTTCCACCACCCTACACTTCCTGCCTTTACATCTCACTCTTGTAGATTCTGTTTCTTCCCAACTTTCTCCCTTTGTCAGTAGTTTGATATCTTTCTCTTCATCTGTTCTTCTTCCTGTCTCTCTCGTCATCAACATCCCTGTCTTCAACAATTAATTTCGGTGCTCGTTGTATCAAAGCACCTGCACAAATTAAGCATGGGATTCAACAGCATATCTCTCTGACGTTCACTGAATGGTTAAAATGACTGAAAGGCTGCGGTGTCATGGCTGCCGTGCAAGCGAAGTCGGATAACAAACAGAGAGCGCGGCATCAAGCACTTGTATAGCAGACAGAGGGTTGTAACAGAGGCTCTGGCCTGTGCAGGGAGCCAACGGATGATTCACAGCAAACATTCCACTAATAGTCAATGACTTTGAAAGCTGACGGCTCAGCCTGCCTGCAGTGTTCTGCACTCTTTGCAAGTCTTCACACTGAAAGGCAGGTGGCAATCTCCTGCCACAGCTGCCTGATTTCTCGTTGAACCAGAGGTGCAAGAATTTGATGTTGGTAAACGGAGGACGTCACAAAGGATCCCGCGCCACGTGCTCAGGGCCGCACCTGGCGGCACTCCCAGATTGTAATTATTTTTTAGAGGTAAATAGAAAACCAAAGAGGGTGGGAAGCAAAATGTGCTATTTTACACGCGATGCCCCAGACTTTGCGTATTTGTCAGTTGACAGTAAGTCATTGGCGCATATCCATGTTCACGCTGCAGCTGGGCCCTTTGGCGTGTTTGAAAATTGGTCTTGATTGGCTGATATTTATCGCGAAGCTTCCTTGTCATCGCCATAGGGATGACACTGAGGTGGTAATTGGCTGTGGGGTGTCAAATGAGTGGCAAAAAATCAAGGAAACAAAGGGATCCTTCTTTGTTCCCTCTCCAGAATAAAACGCTCTTATTTTGGGAAAGAGTTGGGGGAAAGCTTAACTACAACATTGTAAGTGATGCTGAAAACATAGTCTTGAAAACATGTCTTCACACCAGAGGCGCAACTAGAGCCAAATTCTGGGGGGCAGGAGGGGAGTCGGAGAGGGGTGTGGACTAAAACGTTCGAGTGGACTAATTCTTCCAGCAATAGGGGTGAAAAAAACAACAAAGCCTCGTTAACACGTAAATGGTCTTTTAAAGACCTGTGAATTACTCGGTGCGGCTACAATAAGACGGACGCCAGCCCGGGAAGCTGTCTCACACACGACGGGGGGCTGAAGCCCTTTGAGCCCAATGGGCGTTGTGCCCTGCCTCACACGCATCCAAATTGGGGTATCGACTGACCTTGGCCATTCTGGGAAATTACTTGTGCTTAGCAAAGCAAAATGATGTCATAGAAGCTTGCTAAACACGATTTTTTGTTGTTGCAGTGCAGTTTGTGCCTTATAAATTAGTTTATTGGGAAAGGCACCTGGAAATGCATTTAGTCGAAATGCTTCTGGGAGGCTGCTGCCTACTGTTTCCAATATAACAATTAGATCTCTATGTATTGATCATAAGAGCCTCAGCATTAAGTGCCCCAGATGCCAAGAATCTAGGCAGCCATTGTGACTCTGTGAAAGTTAAAAGAATTGTACAGACATGTGTACGACAAGGGAGGCCCCGGGGAGAGACAGACAAGTCTTCGTCTCCCCTTGGGATTTTCAGGTGAGTGGGCACGTCGGTGTGACGTCCCAGGCCCTGATTGGGTGGTCGGTTAAGGGAGGAAGCGATTAGTGCTTTCTAAAGGCAGGAAGCTACTTTTCGCGTCTGTCTTTTGTCATGGTTCTATTTTCTTTTTTTGTATTTAATTTTCTCTCTTTTTTGGCGGTTATTTTTTGCTTCTGTTGCTTTAATTCATGCTACAGCGTGTTTGGGGAGAGAGGTTGGTAACAATAGAAACATCATTTTGCTACTGGTAGCCGGGTCTCCTATTTAGGCTGGCGGTGTCAACAGCATAATGGCTGCTATATGGGCATGAAAGGGCGATAACACAGCCCGGTGAGGCCGAGCCTATGGTCAGGGAGCAAGGAGCTGTCCCTAGCGGAGGTGTACAGGGGAGTGGGGGCCTCAGTCAGTTGGGTGCATGAGTAGTCGGACAGATTGGAGTGTGTGAAGGGTAGAAGGGTTTATGGAGGGAACAGTTTAGTTTTTAGAAGGGGGTTGGGTTTCAGGAAATAACTTTGTGTTGGTGAGGTTTACCTAGTTTTTGCAGTAATTTGGCGTAGGGAATTTGCGAAGTTTGTTGATTTTCCAGATCTGTGTGACAAAATCATCCTTGTCCCTAGAATGGTGTGGAGTGTCTTCTTGGGGCTTCCCTTAAGTTGGTCGCACTATGTAATTTCTATTAGTTAGGTTGCTTTATGTGTATGGAGACCAATCTAACGGCTTGGGAAAGCGACTAAAAATCTCAAGCATGGAATCATCCCTCCCACTTCACCACCAAAGGAGTGCTTTTCACACATGTCGTACTTTGTAATAAACGACACAATTGGACAGCCTTCAGGAACATTTCTCCAACGCGAGTAGACATGCTTGATTTCCGCTAGCATCATGCCACGGTCGTCATATCTGCCTGTACGCAGGCAGACCCTCCTGACCAATCACAACACTTGTCTAAGATGGCCCCCTTTCACTCACCTCCGAACTAGAGCATCATTACAATAGATACAAATCTGTTTTGTGTCAGAGTAAGCCAAGAACAATGAGCTAATGTGTTACTTGGTGTGTATGGTAGTACAGAAGTTGCTGGTTGCTTTTGCTATCCTGATTTTTGAGAACCACCTTCAGAGTGAAGTATTCAGCTCATTGCTGAAGGTTTCAACAAGGAAAATGTGCTGTTCATGGTGATTTAGCATTATAGGTATAAAGCCTACTATTCTTTTAAAGAGAGCCCTTCACCACAAAGATGTTAACAAAAGTTTGTCTTCCATCCTTCTTTCCTGTTAGATATTGTGTCTGTGTCCCAGTCATTATTTGCTTTTATTGTTGTCCCCATGCATTTACCCTACCGATAAATTTATCTGTATGATTAGCCGTCTGTCTGGTTCGAAAGGGCGTAAATATACATGTGCTTTGTGCACCACTACACCCCCCTCAGCAAGTAGGAAATATTTAATTGCTAGCATTTTGTGCCTCAGTTTCTGATGGAATGTGACCTATTTATGGACCTCTGGTGCTCTTGAATGAAACCCTTATGCACCGTGATGTTACATGAAGTACTCTGGCCCACTGAACAGCACCCAAACCTTTTTGCAGCACCTTTAGAATATTTATGCTAGAATATTCAGAATATTATGACAACTCTCTCACCTCTTTGAGCACCACTCTGATGTACACTCATCTTAAGCAGACAGCAGCGATGCTGATGGTAATTTGTTGCACGTCACTGAATTCTGCAGGGATGTTCACGGACATTAACATTTCCATGAGTATTATATACCCTGGCTGAAGGACATTTTGTTTCCTGTGGCACATTGCGTGTAATATCCGCCGTTTCGGGCCTGGCACCAACACCTTTCTGCTGTGTTTCAAGTGGCGATGCAATGATGTATTGTGCAAATGAATGAATTATTTTCTGCAAGGGACTCCTGCTCTCAGTTCTGTGCTACTTTGGCTAATTGTGGAGTATTTGATTATTTCCTCCACTGCCCTTCAAACCAAGATTAAAATCTATTGCTTTCAGCCAATGGATGAAATTTGAAACTTATGATTTAATATGCACTTTTGATGAAAAATGTTTGTGCTGCCTCAACCCCTTCAATCTCTTCTTCAAAGCATTGGGTTACTGCTTCTTGACTCTACAGCCCTCACAACCCTTTGTTTCTGGAGAGATGCTGGTGTTGCTTCTGTAGCAAGAGTAGAGCACCTTGACAGCATTTCAAATGAAAATAGCGCCTCTTCATGAGGTCCTATTGTCTCCTGTCTTTACGCTTCCTTAAATGTTACCTGTAGGGCTCAATGAGTGAAAATAGCACCTCTTCTTGAGGTCCTGTTGTCTCTTGTCTCTGAAACTCCTTAAATACGACCTGTAGGGCTCAATGAGTGAAAATAACACCTCTTCTTGAGGACCTGTTGCCTCCTATCTCCACGCCTCCTTACATCCGCTCTGTAGGGCTCAATGAGTGAAAATAGCACCTCTTCTTGAGGACCTGTTGCCTCCTATCTCCACGCCTCCTTACATCCGCTCTGTAGGGCTCAATGAGTGAAAATAGCACCTCTTCATGAGGACCTGTTGCCTCCTGTCTCCACGCCTCCTTACATCCGCTCCATAGGGCTCAATGAGTGAAAATAGCACCTCTTCATGAGGACCTATTGCCTCCTATCTCCACGCCTCCTTACATCCACTCTGTAGGGCTCAATGAGTGAAAATAGCGCCTCTTCTTGAGGTCCTGTTGCCTCCTGTCTCCACGCCTCTTTACATCCGCTCTGTAGGGGTCAATGAGTGAAAATAGCGCCTCTTCTTGAGGTCCTGTTGCCTCCTGTCTCCACGCCTCCTTACATCTGCTCTGTAGGGGTCAATGAGTGAAAATAGCACCTCTTCATGAGGTCCTGTTGTCTCCTGTCTCCACGCCTCCTTACATCCGCTCTGGAGGGCTCAATTAGTGAAAATAGCACCTCTTCATGTGGACCTGTTGCCTCCTATCTCCATGCCTCCTTACATCCGCTCTGTAGGGCTCAATGAGTGAAAATAGCACCTCTTCATTAGGACCTGTTGCCTCCTATCTCCACGCCTCCTTACATCCGCTCTGTAGGGCTCAATGAGTGAAAATAGCACCTCTTCAAAGGTCCTGTTGCCTCCTGTCTCCACGCCTCCTTACATCCGCTCTGTGGGGCTCAATGAGTGAAAATAGCACCTCTTCATGAAGTCCTGTTGCCTCCTGTCTCCACGCCTCCTTACATCCGCTCTGTAGGGCTCAATGAGTGAAAATAGCGCCTCTTCATGAGGTCCTATTGTCTCCTGTCTTCACGCTTCCTTAAATGTTACCTCTAGGGCTCAATTAATGAAAATAGTGCCTCTCCTTGAGGTCGTGTTGTCTCTTGTCTCTCCACCTCCTTAAATACGACCTTTAGGGCTCAATGAGTGAAAATAGCACCTCTTCTTGAGGTGCTGTTGTCTCCTGTCTCCACGCCTCCTTACATCCGCTCTGTAGGGCTCAATGCATGAAAATAGCGCCTCTTCATGAGGTCCTATTGTCTCGTGTCTTCACGCTTCCTTAAATGTTACCTCTAGGGCTCAATTAGTGAAAATAGCGCCTCTTCTTGAGGTCCTGTGTCTCTTGTCTCTGCACCTCCTTAAATAAGACCTGTAGGGCTCAATGAGTGAAAATAGCACCTCTTCTTGAGGTCCTGTCGTCTCCTGTCTCCACGCCTCCTTACATCCGCTCTGTAGGGATCAATGCGTGAAAATAGCGCCTCTTCTTGAGGTCCTGTTGTCTAATCTCCGCATCTCAATAAATGGGACCTGTAGGGCTCAATGAGTGAGGATAGCACAACCTTATGAGGTCCAGGCTCCAGTTGTCTCCTATCAATGCGATCTGTAGGGCTCAATGAGTGATGAGGGAAAATAGCATTTCTTCATACTGTCCTGTTATCGTTACCTGTCTCCATGCCTCTACACCAATCTGTAGAGTTCAATGAGTGAAAATACCACTTCTTCATGAATTCCTGTTGTCTCCTCCCGTCTTTACACCTCCTTATATCGGTTCTGTAGTGCTCAGGGAGTGAAAATAGCCACCTTTTCATGAGGTTCTGTTGCCTCCTATCTCTACACCTCCTTACAGCTGCTCTGTAGGGTTCAATGAGTGAAAATAACAGATCTTCATGAGGTCCTGTTGTCTCCTCTTGTCTCTACACCTCCTTACATTCGCTCTCTATGGCTCCATGTTTCACAACGCATTTGCTTGGTTGTGTTTGGGCGGAATTGCTACGTTTACGACAAAGCCTGACTGTCCTCCCGTATTGTGTTTGTGCTGTTCTTAACCTTTCCTGCCGTCTGCCACACTTAGCCTTCTCTGTGGGCTGTCAAACTTTGCCCTCTCTGTGCAGTGTCGCCTGCCACACTTAGCCTTCTTTGTTCGCTGTCGTCTGCCACACTGAGCCTTCTATGTGCATTGTCGCCTGCCACACTGAGCCTTCTATGTGCGCTGTCGCCTGTCACACAGCCTTCTCTGTGCACTGTCTCCTGCCAGACTTAGCCTTCTCTGTGCGCTGTCACACTTTGCCCTCTCTGTGCAGTGTCGCCTGCCACACTTAGCCTTCTCTGTGCGCTGTCGCCTGCCACACTTAGACTTCTCTGTGCGCTGTCACACTTAGCCTTCTTTGTTCGCTGTCGTCTGCCACACTGAGCGTTCTATGTGCATTGTCGCCTGCCACACTGAGCCTTCTTTGTGCGCTGTCACCTGCCACACTTAGCCTTCTATGTGCGCTGTCGTCTGCCACACTGAGCCTTCTATGTGCGCTGTCACCTGCCACACTTAGCCATCTATGTGCACTGACGCCTGTCACACAGCCTTCTCTGTGCACTGTCTCCTGCCACAGTTAGCCTTCTCTATGCGCTGTCACACTTTGCCCTCTCTGTGCAGTGTCCCCCGCCACACTTAGCCTTCTCTGTGCCCTGTCGCCTGCCACACTTAGCCTTCTCTGTGCGCTGTCACCTGTCACACAGCCATCTCAGTGTACTGTTGCCTGCCACACTTAGCCTTCTCTGTGCGCTGTCACACTTAGCTTTCTCTGTGCGCTGTCACACTTAGCCTTCTCTGTGCGCTGTCACCTGCCACATTTAGACTTCTCTGTGCGCTGCTGCCTGTGACACTTAGCCTTCTCTGTGCGCTGTTGCCTGCCAGACTTAGATTCTCTGTGCGCTGTCGCCTGCCACACTGAGCCTTCTATGTGCGCTGTCACCTGCCACACTTAGCCTTCTCTGTGAGCTGTTGCCTGTCACACAGCCTTCTCTGTGCACTGTCGCCTACCACGCTTAGCCTTCTCTGTGTGGTGTCGTCTGCCACACTGAGCCTTCTGTGTGCGCTGTAGGCTTCCACGATTAGCCTTCTCTGTGCACTGTCGCCTGCCATACTTAGCCTTTTCTGTGCGCTGTCGCCTGCCACACTGAGCCTTCTCTGTACGCTGTCACCTCCCACACTTACCCTTCTCTGTGCACTATCACTTCCCACAGTTAGCCTTCTCGGCTGCGCCGTCACCTGCCACACTTTTCTTTCTCTATGCGCTGTCACCTGCCACACCTAGCCTTCTCTGTGCGCTGCCACCTGTCACGCTTAGCCTTCTCTGTGTGCTGTCGCCTGCCACACTTAGCCTTCTGTGTGTGCTGTCGCCTGCCACACTTAGCCTTCTCTGTGCGCTGCCCCATGTCACACTTAGTCTTTTCTGTGTGGTGTTGTCAGCCACAGTTAGCCATCTCTGTGCGCTGTCGTTTGCTACTCTTAGCTTTCTCTGTGCGTAGTCGTCTGCCACACTTAGCCTTCTGTTTGCGCTGTCGGCTGCCACATTAGCCTTCTGTGTGCGCTGTAGGCTTCCACACTTAGCCTTCTCTGTGCACTGTCGCCTACCACGCTTAGCCTTCTCTGTGCACTGTTGCCTGCTTTACTTAGCCTGCTTTGTCACCTACCACGCTTAGGCTTCTCTCTGCACTGTCGCCTACCACGCTTAGACTTCTCTTTGTGCTGTTGTCTGTCACACTTAGCCTTCTCTGTGCACTGTTGCCTACCACGCTTAGCCTTCTCTGTGCACTGTCACCTACCACGCTTAGCCTTCTCTGTGCACTGTCGCCTACCACGCTTAGCCTTCTCTGTGCACTGTCGGCTACCGCTCTTACCCTTCTCTGTGCGCTGTCGCCTACCACACTTAGCCTTCTCTGTGCAAAGCCGCCGTCACACTTAGCCTTCTGTGTGCGCTGTTAGCTGCCACGCTTAGCCTTCTGTGTGCGCTGTCGGCTGCCACACTTAGCCTTCTGTGTGCGCTGTAGGCTTCCACGCTCAGCCTTCTCTGTGCGATGCCGCCTGTCACGCTTAGCCTTCTGTGTGCGCTGTTGGCTGCCACGCTTAGCCTTCTGTGTGCGCTGTCAGCTGCCACGCTTACTCTTCTGTGTGCGCTGTAGGCTTCCACGCTTAGCCTTCTCTGTGCACTGTCGCCTGCCACACTGAGCCTTCTCTGTGCACTGTCACCTACCATGCTTAGCCTTCTCTGTACACTGTCGCCTACCACGCTTAGACTTCTCTTTGTGCTGTTGTCTGTCACACTTAGCCTTCTCTGTGCACTGTCGCCTACCACGCTTAGCCTTCTCTGTGCACTGTCACCTACCACGCTTAGTCTTCTCTGTGCACTGTCGCCTACCATGCTTAGCCTTCTCTGTGCACTGTCGGCTACCGCTCTTACCCTTCTGTGTGCGCTGTCGCCTACCACACTTAGCCTTCTCTGTGCAAAGCCGCCTGTCACACTTAGCCTTCTGTGTGCGCTGTAGGCTTCCACGCTCAGCCTTCTCTGTGCGATGCCGCCTGTCACGCTTAGCCTTCTGTGTGCGCTGTTGGCTGCCACGCTTAGACTTCTGTGTGCGCTGTCGGCTGCCACGCTTAGCCTTCTGTGTGCGCTGTCGGCAGCCACGCTTACTCTTCTGTGTGGGCTGTAGGCTTCCACGCTTAGCCTTCTCTGTGCACTGTCGCCTGCCACACTGAGCCTTCTCTGTGCGCTGTCACCTATCACGCTTAGCCTTCTCTGTGCACTGTCGCCTGCCACACTGAGCCTTCTCTGTGCACTGTCACCTATCACTCTTAGCCTTCTCTGTGCACTGTCACCTCCCACACTGAGCCTTCTCTGTGCACTGTCGCCTGCCACACTTAGCCTTCTCTGTGCGCTGTTGTCTCTCACACTTCGCCTTCTCTGTGTGGTGTCGTCTGCCACACTTCCCCTTCTCTGTGTGGTGTCGTGTGACACGTAAAGGAATCTCTCAGCACACAAGCGTGTGTTCTTCACACGCTGACGAATGAACAAAACAACCTGTGACCTTTGTAAAGCACGCCTTTCTCTTGATTAACACGTCTCTTAATGTTGATGCCACGCGCCAGATCTGTTTCAACACCGTCTAATTCAGCGTCACAAAGACACATCTGCCGTGCATGGATGGATGCACCTGAGCACATGCGAGTACACAGAATCATTGTTGTGATACCAACCTGCTGAGAAAGCTGAAATGGTTGCACAAAAGCCACATTCTGCTATCAGGGTCTAGACAAATGTGCCTGTCATATCTTAATGCAACACCCCGGTGGCTTCAAAATTGTAAAATTATCTGCAATTATCTCCAGCCTGCAGCTAATTTTCCTGATAGGTTAAACAGAGGCATTGAAAAGAAGCCTGCAGACGGAAGAAGTCATGTACGTTGCTGCAATTTATGGAGCAGAAGCGCTGATGGCAGTGGAAACTCGAGCCCTTGAGTGCTGCTATGGATTTCATAGCCAATCAAAACTAAATTAGGAAACACGGATTATTAAAAACTCTTCTTTGCATGGTATTCCAGCATATTATTATGAGCTGGACATTAACTGTATTCTCCCGAGACGCGGTGCATCATTAATGCAGCACGACTTTAATTACAAGTAAGCTCCGATTACTGGAAAATAGACGAAGTAAAGTACCCTGTTGCAGTTGAAAAATCGGTTTATCGTGTTTATTGGATTTATTAAAATAAGGAATATTGTGGCCCGTCTCTAACATGCCGTTTAAAGTGAAGATTTGAGGTAACTATTTAACAAATGCATGATTTTTATTTAAGGAATTATGCTAACACATATTTACAGGCTTTGTAATGCTATAATATGAATCCCTACCATGTTGTTGTTTTTACTCTGGTTGAAGATTGCGGAAATCATTGACATTAAGATAGATATTAAGATCCCAGTCACAATTGGTGACTTAATTCCGTGATGTGGGCATTTTTTTCCAGGGCCACATTTCAGCAGGTCAGACCTCGTGAAATTAGCTATAAAGATAGCAGACACATGCTAATTGCAAAACCTAGAATAGGGACTATAGTGCTGTTAATATGTTAATCCTCATTCTGAAATGTGAAAAGGGTGGTTGGCGCCAAAACAGTTCCCAGTAAATAACGAAACCTTCATAATCAGTATTTGCAGGGTCTGCATCCCAATTTGTGGGGCACTTATGGCGGGGGTTACATTTGGCTGCAAACAAAGGGCACATAATCATGTTTGGATTATGAAAATAACTTTTAAAGTGTGACCTTCAGTGTATCTTTCCTGTGGAAGTATTAAGATGCTTGTAATAGTGTATACTTCTAATTGGTCTGTGGCAATTCGTGATCTGAGAGAAACAGAAGTTGGCTACTCCCACTAGTCTTGACCTAGCCAGGGAAATGTTCAGGACTTCTAAAAATGTAACATGAAATCTAATAATATTACACGAGGCTGTGACAGGCCTCTAAACGCTGATTAATGATTACTTCGACTTCTATGATGCATGATATTTCCTCTTTTAAGTACATGGGCTAGAATTCCAGAGCTTGAAGCTTAACCTTCAGAATGGGCTGAACCACTTGAAATGACTCATTTCACCCCCATGACCTTATAGTATGTCTACAAGCTCTGGAGCTCAGCTGCTGAGACATACACACTGATACTGCAGGCTATGAAGGTGACATCTTGTGGGACTAGAATCAGAGTTATATTCATGAGACTGTGAACTGCTCATTCAGAGGATGGGTCTGGTGCCACTCACCCAGCATAAGCCAATAAGAATGCATGTGACATAAGGGGATTCTCTTTCCATAGGCTGCTCACTTCCACGTAGAAGGGTGCCTGAGATGAAACCATAGAAGGCCCATTATCCAGATCCCCTTTACCTGCCTCATCCTATAGAGGGCTTGATAAAGCCCCCTTTCAGCACTTCTCCTCTCGAAGGACAAACCTATCTCGTGCTTTTCTCGGTTACGCATTCAATCAACAGTATGTTATGTGCCAGAGGTGTTTTCATTTGTAGGATGGAGTGAAAACGACTGTGAAAATGTTGAGGCGAACACCTTTTCTGCACAGAAAATATTACCGCCTTCCCTACACGCAGTAATGTGGGGGGAGCACGGTATGCCTAAATAATTAATATTGTTCTGCTCGAGTGCACGACCTTGGCTCACGTGCTGAAATGTCAACTGTGAATTCCAAGCATGTGTTGTATACTCAACAACCGGGAACACGCATCGCTGGTCACACAATGTGCAGAGGCAACAGCGGGTGCCAGTTGGAAGCTTGTTTGCTTATGGAATGGAGTCGCAGCAGGGAAATGAGGTTCTGACGGCATGCACAAATTATTCATGAGACCACAGATTTGGAGTGTTCGTTCTGGTTGTTGCGGTCACGCGGACAGCTCGAGGTAGAGCCAGGGGATTGTAGAGACATCATCAAAATGACGCAGGAGTGCGGTATTCTCTCCGTGATGGGGTGAGAGATGACTTACATCTGATAACTCACCGGGAGAGCGGTGGAATGAGAGAGGTTCACATTCTTTAAGGCTGTACCCAGTGCCGACTAATGAAATGTTCTTGGAGTTTGAAGAAATCTCTTGTACAAGTGGTCGATATGAGAAGAGACTGAGCAGGATCAGCGCCGGAGTAAGGGAAGGAGCTACCCCCTCACAGATCTGGATGCTAGCAGCTTCCTGGAGAGAGGGTGTGGATAGAAATATCACTGAGCTCCAGAGCACCATAAGGTGCGTTTCAAATGATGGACTTGATGGGTCATTGCATCTAGAACTTTTTTATAAAATTCAAAGTCCGTCTGCATTGTAAGGCATGCCTTCCTTTTATCTCAGAATGGCTCCATGGGGTGAATGGAAGAAGCACACTTAATCCTGACCACCTTGTTGGTGATGATATGACATATTGAGTAGGGAATATCGGATTAGCAGAACAAATTAGCCAAAATATCAAGGATCAAAATACCAGTAGGTAGGTGTGTACATATACACATATATATATATATATATATATATATATATATATATATATATATATATATATATATATATATATATATATATATATATATATATATATATATATATATATTTTTTTTTTTTTTGTGATCAAGGCCACTGCTGTGGCTGAAACACGTTATGGCGCGCATGTGATTGCAATAAAACTTTGTTGGAGCATCATACTTGTTTGTCTGTGTATATATATATATATATATATATAGATATATATATATATATATATATATATAAATGTATATATCCACAGCCTTGGCTCAAACTTTCGAGGTCCAATGGCGCTCTCTCCACCGATGCTAGGACTACTAAGCAGAGCCCCGCTTTTTCATATTACACAAATCCCTCATGATAAGAGAATAAGTCCGCACTCACAAAAGAGTTACTTTCCCAATCCTTAGGTTTATTTGTCAAAAATCCAGCATATTAAGTTACAAAACCAACGCGTTTCGCAACCCACAGTCGCTTATTCACGGTGTTCATTTGTTTTGATTAATCCTGGGCTTCAAAGGTTTCCCGGTCATGACTGGTATGATGTGGTATGATGGTAATTGTGGGAACATCTGAAGACACGGGTTGCTTCCTGTGATGTTTCAGTACAGACCGTTATGAAAATGTGGAAGAAAAGTGAGAGTGCCAGTGTCTAATGCTGACACTGGCAAAATCCACAATAGTAGTGTTCCATGTGTTGGTAGATCTTATTTGCGTAGGGGCTACTCAAGGTAAATACGGTTACACCAGCCTCCAACAACAGTAGAACACTCGCTAGATTACACAGCAGGGCAGGTAGGGATAGCATTTCTCAATTTTGCTGGCATTGTTTTGTAACCCATTAATATTAAATGGGGAGACCCAGAAAAAGTCAAAGGACCTGGTTATCAATTGGTACAGAAAACAAAGTGGTCCATCGACATTGATATTGGATGTTACAATAAATGATACAAGTGTGTTGTATTTCTTATGCAATTAAATCCTGCAATAGAAAGAGAGAGACAATAGCAAAATACATTCGCAATTGAAAATAGTACCAACTGATATAGTAAATGCCGAAAGCACATTGAATTGTTTCTCAGCAAATATTCACATCCGTTTCAGGAAAAAACAACTGGACAGATATTGAGGAAAGAGTGAAGGTAGCGTGAAGAGAAGTGAAGAGATTGGTGCTCATGTGAAAGGACAAAGAAGGTCTGAAAGAATAATAAGAACATAATATTTCTTCTGTATAGTATCAAGCTAAGGCCAAAGTCCTTAGTTTATGGAAGGGCCTGCCCCTGTCTGTCATTCAAAACATAACCATTATCCTTGTTTTGTCGTGACACAGCAATACTCCATCTGTGATCATGCATGAGGGAAGGGGGGTACATAGGGTACAGACTCCAATGGGGGGGTTTGTCATCGACGTTTTGACCATGGCGCAATAAAGGTAAGTAAACTCCTCAGCTGTGGGTCTTCATCAGGACAGGGAGGGGACCTACGTTTTAGGAAGGTAGCGCCCCCAGCGATACCTTGGGCAACCCGTTAATGGTGTGCCATATCTTCAATTTCAAAACTCAGAACGGGCCGTACTAAAAACGTCCATATGAAGGGATGAATCCCTTTCCAATTCCGCTGAGGTTTTGGCGGTGAGAGACTCAGACAAGTTCAAGGTTTCAACACACAGTGTCCACGATACTAATCTGTTGGCCTTATTCAAAACCAGTGTGAGCTCCTCTCGGGGCTTCGTCACAAAGACCTGTTTTGTTGGCATCAGGGGGAGGAATTATTGTGTCTTCTTACTCACCCATGTTTGGAGTGGAGGAACACATTTGCCATACTTTTCTTCAGTAAAGCAGTAAAGCACCAGTGGACCACTTTACCATAACAGAAACCCAAGCACAAGGGCTTATGTTACCACTTGCCCAGGTGAAGGGAATTGAATTATGTTATCCAATCCCATCAAAGCCATCAAAGCACACATGATATAGCAGTACTCCCCATGTGGTGTAGTATTTTAGTTTAAAGCTGTAAAGTGCTCAGACATTTCTATATTACAGAGCACAAACAGGCTACAGTTGCTAGAATGTATAGGAGGGTAAAACTTTGGGTTGTGCCCCTACACTGTACAAACTCAAAAATGTTGCTCCATCAAAGAGTGATACATTATTTGAAATCCTCAAAGCGTAGCAGAATTCATCAAGCTCTAAAGGAAAGGATTATTTGGTGCAAGGCTACAGAACCATCATTTCATGCACCAGCAAATGTTGTGTAAGGAGAAGGAAGGCACTGTGGCCACACTCTCCCAGTGGAGGTAAGACATGTGGGAAGAGAGGAGTCTGCATTGTGGGGGCTGGGGAAAGAGGAAAGGGGTGTGCCCTGGTATTTTCATTGTTTGATGGAGGTGCATGGAGAGTGGTGAGGAAGAGCTGAACCTATATTTACTGGAGAGCTGTGGGCCACAACAGGTGATTGCCTGCATCAATTTACCGGCTGTCCAGTGTAGTCCTTTACCTCTTTCCTGTTGCATCAAAATACGCATACATTCACATTTCGTACAGCAAATTAAAGCAGTAATGAAAATAATCGGTAATCTGTAGAGCGCCTGATTACTCCATCTGGAGTGTCTCCACACTAGGTATTAGTTCTCCATTACAGGACCCTTTATAACACACTCAGCAGGCTCTTTAATCTGCCTAAAAATCAGGTTTTGAGTTTCTTATGAAAGGCTGGTTCTGAGCATTCCTGTCTCATAGTCATGGTGTTCCACATTTTGGGGTCTAGAAAGCTAAAAGAACACCCTCCAGTGCATGCTTTTTTCACAACGAGAATTACGGTGAGCGAGGCCCCTGCAGGTCTAAGACTTCTGCTGGGTCGATAAGTCTTCACAAGATTATATAGACAGCAAGGTCCCTTTCTGTTAAAACATTTATGGCAAAAGCACATAGCTTTAAAGGACTCTCACTTGTTCACAGGAAGGCAATGCAGTTCGGCTAAGGCTGGTTTGTGGACGAACGCTTCAGGAGATCAAGCAGCAGATGTGCTGCCATTTTCTGCACCCTCTGGAGCTTTCTCCATCTACCTTGTGAGGATCAGAGATATAACATATTCTAGTAGTCCAGTCTGGACAAGACCAGTGCCTGGACAACTGATATTCTGGCAGCTTTGGGGGAAAAGCCTATGACCTTGTTCAATGTTTTTAGAATTCCAAAACATTCTCCCACTAGGCTGGAGATCTGGCTATCAAATGATAGATTATCATCAAACCACATGCCATGGTTCTTTACTTTTGGCTTGGAAGCTTGTACTGGGCCAAGTACATTCTGGCCACCAAGCTGTGGATCAGATAGATGGTTGTTTTCCTAGGATGAGAACCAAGTTGTTTCCCGCATTACATTTTAGGCAACTGTAATCCATCCACTCTGCTAGTTCAACCAGGCAAGATCTAAGCCGAGCTGCAGGGGCTCTGCCATCCTGAGACAAGTTCATTATAAGCTGCGTAACATCGATGTACGACACAATGTTAAAGCCGTAACGGTTGATGCCATCAGGTTGGGGCGCAGGTAAAGACTGAACAAAGTAGGGCTGAATGCAGAGCTCTGTGGCACTTTCTGCCGCAGCGAAAAAACCCTCAGATGAGAAAAGTTGTTGAACCACCTGAACGGTGTAGTTCCGTAGGAAAGAAGTTAGCCTTCGTAAAGCCATGTCACAGACACTGTATTTCCACAGCCTTCCAAGCAGAAGGCCATGGAACACAGTGTTGAAAGCTGCACTTAAAACGAGTATTATAAGTGTTGCCCCTTAAAACAATATGTTTAAGAGACTCAGAGTTTCCGAGGCTAATAGCAGCACCGATTCCGTGTGGTACTGCTGATGGAAACCCGATTGGGTCTCGTGCAGTAGATCCTCAGCTGTTTATGTGTTTCTTAACCATATTGGAAAAAAACGAGAACAGGGAGATGGGCCTGAAGTTCCCCAGCTTTGCAGGGTCCAGTGCACGTTTTTCAGGAGTGGCACAATAGTAGCATGTTTCCACCTCGAGGGGACCAACCGAGCACAAAAGAATTATTAAAGAGGTCAGACAGTCCACGTAGAATAGCCTCCATCCCTTGTTCCAAAATCATGGTGGATTCACCTGGTGAGCCAGATTTCACCTTAGACAACAGAGCATGCAGCTCTTCTGTGGTTAAGGTGCTAAAGCTAGAGAGTCCTTCCTTATTAACCACGTTTCGAGGCATGGAGCCTCTCTGGCTGCCTTCAGGAAAGTTGCATGAATATTGGAGACTTTATCAGAGAAGAATTGGGCAATTAAATTACAACTCTCCACTGACAGGGCACTAGACGCAGAGACAGCCTGAAATCCCCCCCTATGCAACTCTGTGCAATCAAATTGCTGACTTTTTTGAGGAAAAGATCGTACTCATCCAGAAGGAATTTCTTCCATCTCCAGCCCCCTCGATCTTAGAGCCCCTAATGCGGGGAGTAAATAACCAACATACCTTGAGTGGTTTTCAACCAGTCTCCCTCCAACAGACTCGTAAAGCGATTCTGGCCTGTAAATTAGGAGCTCCGACAGACTCTTGTCCCCCCCCGAATATTGCATCATTTAATTGATGTTGTCAATCCTAACATCAACGCGATTGTAAATACGTCCTTAGATTCAGGAGAAGTCCCTCAAGAATGGAAAAAGGCTGTTGTCAAGCCTTTGATGAAAAAGCTTAATAAATCGACTACGGATTTGTCGAACATGCGCCCCATATCGCTCCTTCCAGTATTGGGAAAAATTACTGAACAGATGGTTTACTGTGAGTTGAAAGACTTTGTCGATGGGCATAATATTCTACATCCCCAACAGTCAGGTTTCCGTCCCAGACATTTGACCGAAACTGCCCTCATTGAACTTACAGATTCCATCAAGTTCCTACAGGATGAGGGAAGGAAAGCTGTCCTCATCCTGTTAGACCTCACGGCAGCGTTCAACACCATCTCCCACAACATCCTGATTAATAGGATGAGAGATATTGGTGTGACAGATACAGCTTTGGCATGGATAAAATCTTTCCTGACTAATAGGTCTCAAACTGTATCCCTGGGCCCTTACCTATCCAGCGAAAAAACTATTTCATCTGGCGTCCCTCAGGGGTCCATTTTGAGTCCATTACTCTTCAACATCTATATGGCCCCCCTAATAGCTGTGATAGAATCCCATGGGATCCTAGTCACGTCATACGCTGACGACACACAACTTGTCGTCTCGATTGACAAAAATGATATAGATGCAGAACAGAAGTTTCAGACATGCCTGAAGGAGGTTTTTCAGTGGATGAGTAATAACCACTTGAAATGCAACAGTAGTAAAACAGAAATCCTCCCGCTAGGTAAGGATCATCTATTCTGTCCCAAGGATTGGTGGCCAAATGATTCACCGGCCCCGCCTAGCTCAGTGGACTCTGCACGAAATCTGGGAGTCCAATTTGACTCGGCTCTATCCTTTGATGAGCACGTCAGGATTACAGCAGGATGCTGCTTTGGCCTAATCAAGTCACTCAAGAAGTTTTTCGACTTCCTGCCCATTGCGTCCAGAAAATCAGTCGTGGTAGCGTTAATACTATCACGGCTAGATTATTGCAATGGTCTGATGGCTGGAGTGAAAAGGTCCACATTGAGAAAATTGCAGAGCGTACAACACGCTGCTGCAAGATTAGTTCTCAAACTACCAAGAAAATCCTCTGCTTCTGCGTCACTACAAACCCTACATTGGCTGCCCCTTCACAAGAGGATTCTATACAAGCTCTTATTGACTGCTTTCAGAGCTTTAAACAACATTGGTCCAAAGTACCTCGTTAAGCGTTTTGTTAGCTATGACCCATCACGTTGCCTGAGGTCCTCGGGAGGTAACCTAACCAGGATCCCGAGGTACAAATACAAAACCAAGGGAGGCAAAACATTTACGGTCCTAGCATCAAGGGGGTGGAACATCATGCCTATAGATCTTAGACTGATTGACAAGGAGAGCATTTTCAGGAAACATCTTAAAACATGGATCTACCAGCTATCCGACAGCTTTGTAATGGCGGCAATCTAGAGCTCCACCCACTAATATACACATGCACAGTGCCAGGATGCCCCCATCCGGAGTGACAGGTTGCGCTTTACAAATACCCACATAAAAATACAAATACAAAATACATGATCCAAGGAGGATAGTGATTCACGATGTAGAATTGCTCTGAGAGGAGTTGTAAGCTAGGTCGATCATATACCATAAAAATGACTGTGCGCGATATTGATCTGTTTGTGATATTCCTTCAGTGCCTTATGATAGGTAGCTTTATCCCAGGCATTCTAATTTTTACACCATATATGCTCTAAGCTTTTTTAGGTCTTTTTGTGCATAAATTGCTCTTCATTGAACCATTCTGCCAAAGGTTTGGCGCACTTAGCTATATAGTTCGTCATAGGTGAAATATGATCAAGCGCCTCAGTTATCCAGTTCTCTACTTATGAGTTTGCAGTGTCTGCACATTCACTTAAGGTTGGGTGATTCACAATCAGAGGCTCCATATAAGGAGTGGGGGTAACCCTAGTCCATTTCCATGACATAATCTGCTTAACTTTATTCGGGGTTGATGTAGGATTGGTCAAGAAAACATGGAAAGTTATGACACAGTGGTCAGACCATATCAGAGGTGCAGGAGAATCCACCATCACTCCTGTTGAGTTGTCAGAAATGGGATCCAACATGTGACCCAAACTAAGCTTGGGAGCACGTACCAATTGGGTAAACTAGAGTGCTTCGAAGTCCTCAATAAGAGTGGCTGCCAGACAAAACGTTGCATCCTCAAAAATGAGATTAAGGTCACCTAGGACCCAAAAGTTGGTGTAACACAATTAAAAAGAGGACAGGATGTCCACTAAAGCAGTCATGAAATTTGAGGCCAAGCCCGTAGGCGATAGACCAAGAGCCCCGCTACGTTAGGATTGCTCAATAGAAAGAAAGCTGCCTCACAGTCCACAATATTTATCTCTGAGAAGGTGCAAGGGATAGTCTTCATGCATATCTCTCAATACTACTGCGCATAAATAAAATAGCAAATTGTGCATGTGACTTTTAGAAAATTCATGGCTTTCTCAAGTTGTACATTATAAGCCAGAAAGAGTATGCTATATAAATTAAATTCTATTGTAAAGAACACATAACTTTAGACATCATGGTAGTACTAGATCCTTACTTTTCCAAGCTCAAAAGAAAGAAAACCCCTTGCTTGTGAACTCTGTTTTCCCAAACTGAAATTGACTCACCTAAAACAACTTTCTTGCTCAACCGATCTGGCCATTTCATAGTATCACTTGATTTCAAAGTTCCAGTCAGAGTGTCTTATGCACCGTAAAGTCAACCTTATGTAATGGTAGTGTAAGTTTAAATCAGACCTTGGCTAACATCACAGGTGAATCGTCTCACTCTGAATCATAGTGACATTTTGAGCAGTGATTCTTCTTTAAGTATAACACATTGACAGGCACATGCATCAATGTTGGGTTTTGTGATTCCTTAGTTGCGATTTTTAAGGAATCGCAATTAAGGAATCGCAAAAGCCTATGCATGTAGAAATCACTTAAAAATAGTGATTTCTAAACATTCCTTAATTGCGACTGCGAATTGCGAATCGCAATTAAGGAATACCTCCCCATTCATTCCTATGGGCCTAGAGGCCCATAGGAATAAATGGGAAGACACTCTCAATTTGCGATTCTCAAGTAGAAAATCGCAAATTGAGAATGCAATTTCAAGGGTGCCAGGGTGTCAAAAGGACACCCTGTTGCACCCCTGAAATTGATCTGTGCACATATGTTGTGCACACACATGCCCTAACGGCATGAGTGTGCGCAACATGAAACTTTGAAAAATGCTCAAAGGTGCATTTTTCAAAGTTTTTGCAAATTACCATGAAGTTGAACTTCATGGTAATTTGCTACTCCTATTAGTGAAATCGCTAATTTTTTTACTTTGATGCATTTAAGGAATCTCAATTTGGGATTCCTGAAATGCAATCGCAATTTAAGGAATCTCAATTTAGAGATTCCTTAAATTGCGATTTTTGCATTTGGGATGATACTGGTCGCATTCTGAGAATCTGCCTGTTTGTGACCGGTTTTTAGCTTGATACATGTGGCTGTGAATTCTGATAATGCGTGGAAAATAGCAGACACCAATTTTCTAAAGATACATTTCCACCAACCAAAATGCTTACATTGTGCACCACTACGGTGGTGGTTAGGCATTCCTTTATGAGGGTAGCTCAAATTGGAATAATACAAGCCAGTTTTTGGAGTTTGAAGAAATAATTGTTGATAGAGTATTGATAACCAACCACCAATAGATGGCAGGCAACCAACTCCTTATATTGACAAACCTTAATTATTCAGTATTTGTCACACTGAGTAAAAGGCATCTATTTTGCACACTGAAAAAAAATCTCCAGAATCTTATGCATAAAAGCAGTCAATGGTGTCAGAATAATTAATTAGCAGCTGAGGTAATGGTAACCATGGAGTTGGATGACAGCTTCAAAAAGGTTCATTGACATCTCTAGGTAACAGCTCGGTAAGAAAGGGTAAATCAATTTCATCATCACATTGTGTATTCCTGCCTCATAAAGGTCCTGTATGAAAAGTGGGTTTCATAGAGCACAGACTTGAAGGCCTCTCACAGATCCAGAAAGATCAGAGCCTTGACAATGCCTCTATCAACCTCCAGTCTAATATCATTTGACACTGAAGCAAGCACATTCACTATGTTTATCCCATGGTAAACATCAATCAGAAATTATTTCAGCCTGTCATTGATTTCTGTACAGATCTGCAACTGAGCAGAGTTACCCTTTTCAAGACCATTGCTAGTTTGATGGTAGAGTACAGGGTCTTTCATTTTCTTGGTCCTCAGGATCAAGGGAGGGCATCATCAAAGAATACCTGAACATAACTGATTTTAATATACCTGTGAGGCTCAGTGGTTGGGAAGGAGTATTGCTGAGGTGAAGACTTACTGATATGCTTATATTCTACCATCACTGTAGCTGTGCATAGTTAATTTAGGGAACCAGTAATGTAGTTGTTAAATATGAACAAATCAGGAAATACATTTTCCAAGACAGTTTGAAAATAAGCAAAAGTAGAGCAGTGGGAGTTCTCATTGCTACCTGGGAATGGATTTACAGGAGGTTCAAGTTACTCAGAAACTATTTCAGCTTGAGTTTTCTCTATGTTGGTGTAAAAACAAAGATGTGGGGTTTGAAGGAGAAATAAGGTAAGCTTTAATCAGTGAAATCCTTCCACAGCTTGCTAAGAGCCAGCTGACTAGAGCAGAACAGTCAAACTTCACTGCTGTGCATTTCAGAATGGAATCCACAAGTGCACCACTGTGATGTCATGCATCTTCCTTTCTATACATTTAAGAGTTAAATATGTAACAAAACTCACAATGACGCTGCCAAACTATCAGTGGCAATATACAAAAGGATAGGGCTCTCCACAAAGGTAACTTGTGAGTAATTTACACGTGTAAGTTTCTCTTACACATTTGAGTAACTTTACTACTTTAGGCTCTTCACATAACCTGAGTGTAAAGTTACTCTAAACTGTTGTCTTACATGTCTCCACCCTTTGAAAAGGGGTGGACCCAAATTTAGAAGTATAAGTTACTACTGCCAAAAAGAACCAGTAATAACGCCACTACCATACACATGGCCAACCATTGACACTACAACACCTTCTCATAGAATATAATCGAGACTGGGGACTAATGGAGACAGGGCTTAAAATTAAACCTCTTAAGAAAAAAATGCTCAATTAAATTATTTCAACTAGTTAGCTATATAAATAGATATATTTCAAGGTTAAGCAATATATAAAAATAAAAGAAATGTATTATTTCATTATAAAATATTTTAACAACCTTTTTTTTCAAATCTAAAAATTAATGTAAGATTACATTTTAACAAAATATAAATACATTACTTTGAATTCATTTTATACCTCAGTTTCAGTCCTCACTAATGCATTGTTAAAATATATATTTTTTATTTTGGGTGGGAATTATTTTTTTTAATTGAACTTCAGACAAAGAATTCTAATTTAATTTAATACATTTAGCTAGATATTTTATTCAAAAGTAAGTGAATAGTGCTGTAGCATTTTTCTTTTGTTCTACATGTAAAATAATAGTAGATTCGTTTACACTGTCAGTTAACCTAGAAATATCTGTAGTAACTTTTTCTACGTTTAATAAACGTTTTTAGTAATACCTATTCTGTACCATAAGGAGATCTCCACCCTGACAGAGGAGTGGCCCTGTGGTAAAGTATAGAGAAAATTACAAAGTGCAAATTCTTATTTAAAAAAATGTGTGACAATATTTTATGTTAATTATTGTTGTAAATGAAATCTATACATTTATTTAAAATATTGAACAAAAAATGACTGCACTAAGAACTTAATTTTGAATTACATCTTTAATTAATTTAAATATTTACATAAAAAATTATTTCGTGTGAGCCGTAATTTAAAAAACTATTTACTACCTAGGGTAATTTTGTTTATGCATAGTTTTGCAAGTACGGTGCTCAGATGAGTATTAGTTCATGTTTGTAGGGGATGGTCAATGCTCTCAATGTTACAACATTGTGAGTTCGACCTTCTTGCATATGATGCTGATGACAATGACGCCATCAACACATTAATGTATATCTTGTGAAGGTTAAATTGATGTATGCTTTCTAAACTCTAAAAACAAGTAACCTATCCATTTTTGTAAAGCTGTTCTGTGTTTTGCACAGATGAGAGGGTAGTATTATTTTTTAAATGTTCCGTAGTCCATGTCATGCAAAACTTTGTGACCAGGCTCTTTGGGGAAAGAACGTTGGGTGGCAGGTGTTCTTAATCTGAGGCACTGGGAAGCAGTTGGTAGAGGAATTGAGGAAGAAAAGCAGTGGGTGGATGAATTACAAAGCATTTTGCCTGGTGCTATTTCTTGGCCCTGGTGATTAGGCAAAACAATGCTGTGTGCAAACACCTATTAGCACCGTAGTATAAAAGCAGGTTTCTGGAGGTGGTAATGTTTAACAATAATTTGTTGAACATATATTTGTTGTGTGTCTTTCTGTTGTGGTGGTGATGTGTTCCGTTGTTTTATATGCTGTCCTGTTTTTGTGTTGCATTATTTTAATGTGATTTTGTGTTTTATTGTTGTTGTTGTGTTGTGTTCTCTTTTGGCTGTGTTGTTGTGTTCCTTTATGTTTTAGTCATGTTGATTTAGACTTTGCGGACAGGTTACTTTGTCATAACTGTGATGCATATACCGTCTGCCGAAATATAAATCCCATTATATCCTGTGGGATTAATATTTCGGCAGGCAGGATATCCATCACAGTTGTGAGGGAGTAACTCATCCTCCAAGATCTAAATCAGGGCCTTAATTTAGATTGAAAAAACATGACTACATCACAGCATGTGCAGTCAACATTCTACAGCAGGTGGTGGCTGCTCCTCCTCTATGGTGGAGGAGCATCGCCCCACTGCTTTTAAGCAGTGCAAATGAAAGAAATATAAAATGATAACTTTGAGTGCTGATGTATGGGCAGGTGGGGTTGCTCTGCTCTCTGAGCAGAGGAGGAGTGGGTTGCCCACTTCTAAGTGCACATGACTGTTTTGCCACCCCTCTTCATCGTCATCATCATCATTTACGGCAATCATAGTGACATGCATGTTTTTTTAGCACAGGCAAAATGTGCCTCCATTGCCTGAGCAAATCAATGTAGGCTAAAAATGTAAGATACCTCTTTGAGGTCCAGTAGTAATCAAGAACAGTGCCTAGTGAATAGGTTTTTCAGATGGAGAGACACAAATCAAGCGAGACACATCCGGCCACCTGCTATGTCTGCATCTAGAAAAGTTGATCAGCCTAATGCGTTAAGATCTAGCAGACCTGCCATGCTATCAGCACTCAAAGCTAGTTGTGATTAAGCTATTAACATATGGTCTCAGGCACAGCTGAGCCCTGAAGTCTAAATTTCAGCATGATGAGTTACAGAATTCAAGCCTGTAGAACTTGAGTTGTCTAAATGTTAGCTAGTAAAGTTTTGTGTGTTTTAGTATATATTGAATCTACATGAGACACGATAGACAATGGGAAATGCACAAGTTTTCAAAGAACATGTGGAAATAGGTACATTTTGATCATGCAATAGTGCACCAAACTTCTCATTGTGCTTACATCATGCACCTGGTACCACATTCTGCTACTAAGAGAAAAAGAAAGGAGGGTTAAGGATAGCCTAATTAAAAGGTGCAAATGTTATCATTGTGCACTGCAATATAATATGCTGGACCCATAGAGACGTCTTGAACTGCATGTCCTGCATCCCTTTCCTTGAATATGGTCGGCAGCCATTCAAAATGGGAGTCATTTTACTGGAAGGGGGTTGTGATACGTGGTAGTTGGTACTTGTGTTCCTATCTATTTAGAAAAAAAGGGGATTAAGTCAAGAGTAGTCTTTGCACACTCCTTCAGTCATTGGATAATCACGCATTATGCTGTGTGGATAGCACGTCGTATATTCATAAATGTTCTACATTGTGTAGCTGACACTCCTGAACCATGTATCAAAACTCACAGATTTTATTTAAAAAAAGACATATTTGCGCTTAATATATTCTTGTTTACTTCTCAATTTCGTTTATGGTGCAATGTGTCAATGTTTGTTTCCATTAACTTGCAGAGAGGAAAATAGTGTGCTGACTTCACTTAATCTACCACTAATTGGTGCAAAGTAGAAATTGTACCCCAAAATATGTAGATAGGTCTTTTCCAGTACTGTTCTGCCACCCACTTTTGCACGTTAGACCTCAAAATGTTCAATCATGTATTGTGCTACAGCATTAATGTTTGTGCATTTTTTTACTATCTAATATGGAGCACTTTGCTATTTGAGAAGAGGCATTTTAGCACCTTCGGTAATAGCAAAATCTCCAGCAGAGGGCAACCACGTGCACATTCTACAGAAAGGGTACTGTCATTTTCAACAGGGCCTCCCCTGTGCGAGATTATTTTCCAATCTGTTTGTTGCGTGCCATTATGAAGAATGTATTGGGTGACATAAGCGAATCCACATTGTTGACCAGTTTGCAATTTCTACTCATAGCATATCTGAGGCTTTTGTAGGAGATGCAGTCATACACTGCTTCTCTCTGCCATGTATTCCCAAGACCCAAACCAAGACATTCAAAGTAGCGTTCTGGCAGGAAGAATGCAATGTCGGTCTATGGCTGAGTTTGTTGAATTTTGAGCTCGGACTGAGGACTTGTACCAAGGCAACCATGCCCCTGGATGTTCTGAGGCCTCAACATCAGAGGTTAGAAGGTGAACAGCTCATTGGGATCCCAGAGCATTCCCAGAAAACACTGTTATTCTGTGTGATGTTCCTTTTGTGCATGTCTTCTTTATCTTGCTTTGTGACAATCTGTATCCGTGTTCTGTCTCGTTTTACCTGTCATGAGCCACTCCAGTGTGTTTGCCATTGTGAAACGTTTTAATACTGCCCAATGATTTGCATTGGGGTTTTCAAAAAATGTGGACTCGCTGTCTTCCTGTTATAATTCTTTCACTGCTACATTTTGGCACTGATTTCTTTAAAAGGAAAAGTCCCCAGCCAGGAACAGCTTCTAACCAGGGGTGCCACCCATCTTTTGACATTCTGACTGTGCTTTTGCACATGAGTGCTACCACCTGCTGGCACCGGCAGGCAACTGGAGCTACGTAAGTGCTTGTTTAACTCAATTCACCAACTGAGAAAATGTGCTTTGCAGTCAGTGGAAGCTCTAGAGCGCTACCAGGAGACAGAGAGCTCCCAGCCGACATTGAGGACTGTGCTCTACTATCAATGTCTGCTTTTCCCATTGCCAATGCCAAAGACTTCTTAGTCTGGAAGCTCTGCTTAACTTGCTCTAAGTCTTCCAATTGGCCAGGGATGCTGAAGGCAGACAGTGTTTACATGTTGTTTTGAAAACAGATGATCTTACTTTCATATCATAAAATGACAAACTTTACTTTTTTCCTAGTTGACGTTGGAAAAACCACCAGCTTCAATTACATTTCTAAGCATAGGTATCATACTGCATTGCCTTTTCAAGGGAAAGCAACGCTATCTTTGTCAAAACTGATACCCTCATTTCATTAACATGTTCACTTAACTTTTGGCAACATGCAATGCAACCCAGCACCATTAATGTTTGACATGCCAGTTAAACCCATTGTTAAATTGAGTGCTTGGATCAAGTTAAATTGATAAATATTTAATTGCTTTGGATGGCAAGAATTTTGATGAAGAATGGAAAAAAGCAAATTTACTGAATCTCTTAGGAAAAGAGGCTCAGATGATTTTTTAACACTTACCACCCAGTCGACCTCCAACTGATATGACAGTATGTACTATAATGAGTACCTGGTACCTTTTGATAAGCTCAAAGTATGACTTGAGGAAGATCCACATATTGTAATGGAATCTCATAAACTCTACGCGCCATCAACTGCCAGATGAAGCTATTGATACTTATGTAACCACACTATGCATCTTGGTGGCACAATGTGAATTTCATGGCACTTTGGATTTATACATTACAGATCAAATGGCTGTAGACTGGTATAACAAAAAGATTCAAGAGCAATTGTTACATCATCATAATCCTTCTTTGAGGGAAGTGATTGACTTGTTAAATGCGTTGAAATATCCTGGGGATCCATCGAACAGATGTCTAAAATGAGACAATTGTCAAAAAATTATGCCTAGTCCAGCAAAGTATTTATTGGAAAAAATTGATTATAAAAAAAGTTATAAGAGTGGATCTCCATGTAATTCTTTTTTCAAATACTATAGACCCTGATCAAAGTCGCATACTGCTAACTCCGAGAATTGTCCTGCTGTTGGTTAAGAATGTTTTAAATGCAAGAAAATTGGACATTTTGGCTCTGTCTGCAACAACTCATCAAAGAATATCAATAAAATACAAAAATTTGAGGAAGAAATTCCTGTTGTTAACCTCATAGATGCTAGTAAACATCCCTCCCCAGTGCTGCGCTGTCCATTGGAACTAGTGCTGAATGGACGTCCAATGGTCGTGCGCAGCACTGGAGAGGTAGTGCTGCCGTCGGCCAACGCCCCGACGCAGCACTTAAGGGGTTAAAGCTAACATGGTTTTCTTATTGACAACCACAGTGTTTCCTATGTAATTATCAGAATACACTAAATGAAAGCAATAATGACACACTCATAACCAATTCTACAGACACTGTTCTTGTTAAAAGCATTCTATCTCAACATGAACACAACATTGCCACTGTGATAAGTGATCAAATGAAGTGGAAAACATTGACTTGGAACATTTTGTACCTCTCTATTGAGATATGTTTACTGATAGTGTAAGAATAGATGTTTTTTCAGATTTTGGTTCTCAATATGCAGTTTGTTCGGATTTGTTATTTAAGAAGTTATGGAGAGATAGCATTCTTTTTTAACCTGTTATCAAAACATTTTTATATTTGGCAACACAATTGATATGTTAGCATTTCTTGTAGCTCATATACCATTTAAAAATAATATATGTAAAGAATATGTTGCTCATAAAGGACAACATTTATTAGGATAGAGACATCAAGCCAAATTGGCAATGGCTGTTTGACCAGATACTGAAATCTTGTATCTTTTATCACAAAATAGCTCACTGTAGAATTTTTTTTGTGTGACCATTTAAATGTCTTCTACAATAATTTTGGAAACTGAAATCATTTTCACTTGAGAAAAAACTTGCTGAAAATGCAATATTAGTTAGACCCAAGCTTCAAAACCTTGGGCCCGTTTCACAGAATGAACTTAAGACTCAATCCTAAACTTAATACTATTTTGGTATTCACAGAATGCACTTACTACTTTTGGCATTCACAAAATGAACTTACTACTTTTGGTATTCACAGAAGTTAGGATTTTGTCTTAAGTTTGTCTTAAGAGAGACTTAAGACAGACTTAAGACAGATTTAAGACAAAATCCTAACTTCTGTGAATACCAAAAGTCGTAAGTTCATTCTGTGAATGCCAAAAGTAGTAAGTGCATTCTGTGAATACGAAAATAGTAGTAAGATTAGGATTGAGTCTTGGATTCATTCTGTGAATCGGGCCCGTACCACCTACTATGCACAGAGTTGTTTCTGTATTATTAGAAAAAATGTGTAGGTACGTGGATATTGAACCAGTGGAATCTTCTCAATGGGTGTTTCCAATTGTGCTGGGAAAATAAATCATGCGATTTAAGATCTATCAATAAACAAGAACTAGTGGACTGTCATCCACTTCATCAGATAAAGTAAATTGTCTCCAAAATGGGGGAGGCAACTTTTTTCACAACACTAGACTTACATGCTATATACCATCAAATTATTGTATGGAGAAATTTAAACATCTTAAAAAAGTTTTTAACCCAGATGGGGCATTTTATTTTCACAGAATGGCATTTGTTTTTAGCATAGGCAGCTTCATATTCCAGAGGATTACAGGTAATCCGTTCAGAACTACTTAGGGTGTTGCAGCTTTCCAAGATGATATTGTATACGTTGCTCTAACTATTGATGAACATAAAGCCATTCATACCAAATTTCTATATAAGTTCAGTGAAAAGGGCTTGACTGTATGAAAACTGAAATGTAGATTTTTGTACAAAGAAGTAGAATATTTATGTCATTTCATCAGACAGGATTGTATTAAACACAGGCAAGCTTTACTTAATGTATTAAAGAAATATTTGTAAAATTAAAGATATTAAAGAAATACCATCTCCCACTTTTAAAGATCAATTCTTTTCTTTCTATTGGTCTATGTGAGTATTATTTACATTTGTTGAAGAATATTTCTTCACTCAATTCTTCCAAGCATGCAATATTAAGAACAAATATCAAGTTTGAATGGTCTGAAAATTTACCAATCAACAGTTTTTGAAAGCATTAAAGAAACAAATATTACTGCTATTGAACCTTTTAATGAAATTGCAAATTGTATAGTCACTTTGGATGCCAGGGTTGTATGTTTAGGAGCTGCTTTAATTAAAAGGATTCCAGGAAACTAATTTAAGGAACAAACATGACCAGTTGCTTGTGGATCATTAAGTGATACCAAAAAGAGATACTCCACTATTGAAAGGGAGATTCTTAGATGTATGTTTACAGTGAAACCTTTCTAAACGTTTTATGGGGAAGATGTTTCACTATTAAAACAGATTATCATCCTTTAATTAGTTTGTTGACAAGTAATAGACAAAACACTTCTAGACTTACTTGTCTTCTTGCTAAAGTATATGAATTCATCTTTGATACAGAGTTCACTTCAGGTAGGTTAAATGCCAGAGCTGATTGTTTATCCTTTTTCTGAACTCATTGCCTTTGGAGGACAGAAGTAAAGAATACAGTAGTCTGGAGATCTAATTCATGCTGAAAAGGAGCATATTTGCGAAACCGATTGGGTCAAGGAATGTAGGAGGAAGATTGTGGTTTAAAACATGTTCAAGAATTTCCAGTAAAGAATATTGTAAAAAAAAAGCCATGCTATCCAAAACCTTGCAAATATTTCGGAAAGTGAACGATGAGCTATCCACAATGGAGGGGTTGGTCTTCATGAGTCAAACGTGTACCCCCAGATTCACTGAAATCTGTAGTTAATAATGTTGCTCATATGGACACCTAGCTGAAACTTTGATCAAGAAATTAGTCCAGATAAGATTTTGGTCGCCCCATATTGAGGATGTCATTTGATGTAGAGAAAACTTGTGAAGTGTGTTCGAATTCCAACAAATCATATAAAAGGAAATTCCTGTTGTATTTCCCAACCAATGGCATTGTATCACATTTAGATATTATTCCCAGCTGGCTGTCCATGTATAATGTCAGGACATGATCAAGGACACGAATGACACTCCAAAGAACAATTTTAGAGATAAGCAGAAAAAAGTATTCATGATTATGATATGGATTGTCCATTTAATAAAAAGTATACAGTTGGTTCACTATGTAACACGAATATAGAACAATCAGCTGTAAGCACATGAATCATAATCATGTGAAGGGGGAAAAGATGTTCCTCCAAATTTTGTCTCTGTTCCAGTGAGCAAACAGATTAATGGAAACCCTGCTAATTTGAAAGACTATGTTTCAATTTTATGTTATGTTTGAATTTTATGTTATACTTACATTATCAGGTTTGTTCTTATGATATTATTTCTAAGCAATACATTGAGAAAAATATATGTTTTGTTGTAAAGGACTAAAATGTGTCAAACTGTGTGATGTTCCTTTTGTGTGTGTCTAGTTTATGTTGTCTCTTGACTATCTGTGCCTGTGTGCTGTCTCCTGTTGTATGTCACGTGGGCACTCTTGTGCGTGTTTTGTTTTTTACCAAGCATTCTAATTCTGCCTAATTATTTGCTGTGGGGTTTTCAATAAAGGTGGACTTACCATCTTCCGCGTCCTCCTATTATACATCTACCGCAACAAGCATTTTATATAACACTAGACTTGACCAGTGCGCACACTAGCAGACTAATAAGGAATATGCATTAGCCCTTTCCAATTCTATATACATGAAGTATTGTGGCGTCCAACAATTAGATTGTGTCAGGTGTCAGGTGTAGGACAATGTGTAAAGGCCTGGCAAGTTTACACCAAGGAATCATTAGTAATCAATAGCAAGCAATGATCAACTAACATTATTGCTGTACCTCCTTGATGCTTTGTCTTCATATTTATGTTTGTCTAAAAGAGATTGGCACTATAGATATTTGTCTAAAAGAGATTGGCACAATAGATATTTGTCTAAAAGAGATTGGCATTATAGACAGAGAGTGTAACGAAAATTGTAGAAGTATAAATGGTACCGTGCTATCCCCAGTGCGCATTAGCCATGTTGTAAACTCTCAGACTGCTTCGCTCGCTGATAAATCACGTTAGTGCCCAATTAAAGCTGCTTTTCATTCTATCCACCTTTGAAGGGTGTAAGGCTGAATCAAACCTGCTGGGATTTGAATAGACCCTCAGGCAAAAGAGCGTACATCAGGTTTTCCAGGTTTTTCTAAAGATGATTAATTGTCTCTGAACTGCCACTAATATATGTATGTTTTTGGGATGTCAGTGGAATGGAGAAAGCCTTTGGGACAAAATACCTATTACGGTTCTGCAAGGTTAAGAGTATTTCACCTCAAGGTCATTGGCTTTAACTGACCCAGAGGCAGCCCTGGCAAAATGCAGTGAGCCATCTAAGCATAAAAAAGAAACAAGTAATGCGTGCACTTCACGTCTGCCTAATTAGCTTAACAAATTGTTTAATTCTGTGGATCCAGTTAACTGTGGTGTGTTAGAAAGAACCCTTCCTCCTGCATGCACCACATTATTCCTGACACTGATAGAATAAACAGCGGCCTCAAGCGCATACATGGTGAATGTCAATGGTTCTTCCTGTTGTCTGGTTCTTTCTATCTCACAACATAACTACCACTGGATGGTCACATATAAAATACTTGGGGCCAGATGTACGACCCTTTCATTTAGCGCCTCGCAATTTGCGACACATTGCGAGTCGCAAATTGCGAGGTGCTAAATGAAATGCACAACAGTGTGTTTAAACTGTTTGCAATTCTCAATGGGGTCGCAAATTGCGAGGCTCAGTAATATTAATGAGCCTCTCGCAATTTGCGAGCCCATTGTGAGTGCCAGCCCTCCCAGGGATGGTGGCCTGCTGGGCTCAGCAGACCACTATGTCTGGGACTGCTTTTTAATAAAGCAGTTTTTTTAATGCAGCCCGTTCTTCTTAAAGGAAAACGAGTTGCATTTAAAAAAGATTGTAAATGAAATGTTTTCGTTAAATTTTTTAGGGCAGGCAGTGGTCCTTGGGAGCACTGCCTGCCCTTAAAAAAATATTTTGCATACATTTGCAAAGGTGAAGGGGTGCCCAGGGGACCCCTTCCCATTTGCAAATGCAAATGCATGGTAATTGCGAGTGTTTTGCTACCGCAATTGTGGTCGCAAAACATTAGTACATTGTTTTGAGACTCGCTATTTGGAAGGGAACGCCCCTTCCTTTGCGAGTCACCAAAAAATTGTGGCTCGCTAAATAGGCTATGTATATGGCCCAATATATTTTTCCATGCGCAAAAGGGTTCACAAAAAGAGCCGTACATCTGGCCCTTAATTCCTTACAAAGACGTAACAGTAAAAGACACTGCTCCAGTTTTGGATACCATTTCAGTACTTTATATACCGTTGCGCATTTTCCTGTTTCACTTCCGGGTAGTGAGTTTTTGTTCTCGAGACCAGAGCTGCGATGCTCCGACCTGAGGGAATGTTCCATTGTCACTTAAAGGTAAATGAGGTTTGAAAGTGGCAACGAAAGCGGACCTGATCAAACCAGGACGCAGTGGAGCAAGCGCAGGTTTTAAACACAAACATCTCATTTACACAAAGTGACTTTTAGTACTGCGGAGACACCTGAACATCTAGAGGCAATTTAAGAAATAAATTGACAATTTCAGCTTGGCTTCTAGAATAAGGTTGCCACATTGGCAAAACATGGAGAAGCAACAAAAGAAAATGCCCGTTTCCACCGATAATAAGGATGTTCTCTGGAGGTTTGATGACGGGTTGTAGTGGATCAACAAAAAAAATACTGCATACAGTTTTTACAAACAATATATTAGCGTATAGGTCGAGAAAGTGCCATCTTTTCTTGGTCTTTAAAGCAAATACAATTTGTAATATAGGTATATTATTTTCTTAGCTTCAGTGAAATGTTTCTTTTCCACATCAACACAATAGTTGTTTCCGGACGAAATGTGTAACTGCAAAATTGTTGAGATAACGGGAAATGTACGCCATGAACCGATCATGCTGGGCAGGAGACTGTAAATCTATTGAGTCAATGGTATGTACAAATTTTTTTAGTGGGTGTGTGCTGCTGTAAAGGTAAGATTTGGAATATTGAGACAAGTATTTAAACAAGAACATGAATGTTGGCTGTTATATATTTGAATTACATTTTTAATTGTCTGTTCGATTAGTTAAAATCATTACAGGAAAGATAACGCTTAAAAAATATTTTTTTATGCTGCCCCCTATGCTCTCCCCAACACATCAATAGCCTGGCTTTGCGCTCCGCCGTTTACCTTTTGGCACATTGTGCAGTCCCCAGTGTTACTAGTGTTTTATTTATGCTTAAAGGCAATTGATACAATGCTTTAAATTACTCGGACTTAATAATTCTGAATACAAAATAAAATAAAATAAATGTGTCAGCCCTTTGTGCCTATCGGGGACCACCCTGCTTCCTTCTGCGTGATTTGGCATGTCAGTTACAGGAGCGGGATTTCATTCCTGCGACTCCTTTGAGTTGATCCAGATCAGATGGGTAAATTTCCCCAGTCTTGCTAAATTCAATGTCTTTAATTTGGAGAAACATAAGGGCGATGCCTCTCTACAGGCCTTTGCCCCATTGTCAATACAAATCAGCCGAACAAGGCGCCGACGTTCATTATTCAGTTAGGGGCAATAGCACAGAAGGTGTACAGCCTGCATTCTGTATATTCCCCGGTAATATGGTGTGTGTAATTTTTTTGGCATCAACTTTTTGGTGTGAAAGGTTTGTTCATGGCAATAAGGCATATTGCGCCGGGCAGTATAATGCTATAGCAATTCAAAGCCAGGACAACCTGTTATAGCCCAAGTAATTCCATTGTTTCTAGCCCAATATTCACCCACCCCCAAACAACTATGTCTGTATGTATTTCATGGTGTACAAAGTTAGAATGTCTGTGATCTGCAGCAACACCCTTTTTTAGAACGCCATAAGCGTCACAATATGTAAAGTTGCCAAAGCTTCTGTTTTTAAGAGGCTGGGGCCAGCAGGAAATAGCCACACAGGGCAGCAGGTTAAGGCTGCTCTCTGCTCTGGTCAACATTCACAAAATCTGAAGTCCTTTTCCCTGCTCTGTACTTTGCCTGTTGTGGCTCCCTCTATCACCACCACCCAACTCTAGATTGTTTTGTAGGCATTTTGTTTTGCCTATGATGTCATCACAGACAGGGTCAACTTTATACAAATCAGTATTGGTCCTTCTCCAATAACAGCAGTCCTGGCCAACCCAGAAGGGATAGTTCACAAATGGGTCTGTAGCCACCAAAATCGAGCCAATTGTTCAAACATATACCAACAAGCATTTACAATGCAATGGTTTTGCCTTTGTTAAAGTTAGAGCTATTGGCATTGCTCTTGACATTATTTTTATTTATGTTTTTTTAACATAAATAAATGGCATTGTCATTTACAATGCCACTAGCTTTATCTCGCAAATGACACACACAAACACCCACGGAGAGGCCCCCCCAAACACACACAGAGCCCCCCACACACACACACCCACACAGAGCCCCCCACACACACAGCCACACAGAGCCCCCCACACACACAGCCACACAGAGCCCCCCACACACACAGCCACACAGAGCCCCCCACACACACAGCCACACAAAGCCCCCCACACACACAGCCACACAAAGCCCCCCCAAGTATAAGGTACTTAAAATGAGTAATTTTGTCAAAATGACACGTCATGTGTAAGATTATAATGTGTTATTACGCATGCTCCGTGTGTGCGCCTGGTATTGTTTGGCATTAAGATGTGATACAAAGTGACCAAAATGGTGCTGGGGCTACTGGACCAAAATGCATTACATTCACCTTGCTACCAGAACCCACGATCTGGACGGAGTTCGAGCATTTAAAAGTGATTTAAGACATAACACATCGAAAACATGCCACTTCATACACAGTAAACTTGACGAGCTATAGCAACACGTTTTTCAATACAACGGGGATGGACACCAGTACATGGCTGGGGCTTTAAGAAGACGTCACCGTCCAACGTGTTACTAAGGCGGAAGTAAATGCAGCGCTCCTTTTCAATGGCCTCACACGCCCATCACGATTGCTAGTCGGCTTGCTACAATGAGTCATTACTATCGGAAACCGCATCCGACTTTAATCTTACGTTTTACAGTATTTTTACACGTACCCTCCAAACAATGCTTCCGGATTAATTGGTGCAATATTTTTTTTATTTACCACCCAAGATCCCACTCCTCCTCCCGGCAGTGAGAGCGCAATGAACAACAAATTAAAGTCCGAAGAATGGTTTTCAGGAAGGGTGTATTGGCGGCGGTTAGGACAGTGGCAAGAGTAATGCGGAGGAGTACGTTTGCATTTCGGGGTGGGCATGCTGGGAACGGAGGGAGACAGGATGGCAGGAGATGGGTGGAGGAGTGCACAAATTACGTTCTCAGTTAAGGAAAAGATTGGGTACCAGAATACTTTATATATAGTACAACGAAAGTGCACATGACAGATCAGATTGTGTGAAGTCCAAAGGATCACTTCAGAGTTAGCAGTGTAAGAAAGGCATGTACGGAGGGCGTGTGCACCCTATGTGTAACCTGGATGAGCTGGTGAAATACAACGCGACTTTCTGCAAGTTGAACGAAACTGCTTCCGAATTAGTAAACTACCTAGGACCGTTCACTCTATACCCTTCACATGTCGGATGGTGTTCAACGCGGGCTGCCGTTAGTAACTGACTTTATTTACTACGTGATTGCAAGATGAAAGTCGGCGCTTTACAAAACTGAGGGCATTTTTCCTTAGTTCCTTTAGATTTCAAAGAAAGCATACCTTTGAGTTGGCTACTCGCAACACTTGTTTTTTGACAAAACTACAGAATAGTGCATTTCGGTTAGCACGCTGTGTTATGTTTTCTTTATTTGATTTTCACTAGCATGCCACACATTCTCAGTTAGTATATTGTATTCGGCCAGTTTGTAGCATCCACTTCTAATCTAGACTGCAGTCCAATTTACAGGTTTTCTGTTGCTGACATTAACGGGTGGTCGGAAAAGGGGGGGGCTCTGGCGAATGGTTAGAGGCTCGTTGAGGGTTGCGGAGACGGGGCTGGGGCTCAGGAGCAGAGGATGTGGCGTGACAAGACGGGGGGGCTATGCTTGGAGCTGGGGGCTCAGATGTCTGAAGGACATGGGGGGATGGGGGCAGGGTGTGCGCCGGTGGGGTGAGGGTGTCCCGGACTGCGGGGGTGCAAGGAAAGTGAAGGAATACAGGGGTGGAGGGGGGTTGGGGGGTCGGGAGCACGCAGAGGTGGTAGCAAGTCACGGTGGGGTGGGGTCTACTCCTAGACAAAAATACGAAAATGCAAAAAAGGCTGTTTAAGGGGATTGGGATGCATATGTTTTTGAAGTAAAAAGGAGCAACAGTGAAGGGATCTGGCCAGAACGCACGGCATGTCCAGCATTAAGTGGGGGAGGGTCGGCCGCCAACAAGGTTTTAACTCCAAGCCGGGAAATCGGAAAGGGGAGGGGCGTCCAGCATCGCTAAGCTTTTGGGCAACCCTGTCCACACCATGGCAAATATGCCTGGGTCTTTCATGTACCGCCTGACTGATGGAGGTAACTCGCGCCGAAAGCAAAAAACTCCAAAGACAATATTTTTATATTCACCTCGACAAATAAACGTCATAAGGACTAAGGCCCCAGGCGCTGCCGCTCACGGCGATCGTGCTAAGTGCATCATCGATGCCACATTTTAAAAGGTCGAAACAAGCAATGGCGGGAGCGTGACTAGAGGGGAACTTAGAGGTCCAGTTCGCGCCGGCCCTTCACGGTACACCGAAGGTCAGGGGAGAGAGCATTCTGGAGCCAGTTAGATGTTGCACGCAAGGTATATTACAACTCTCTGCCCTCAAACTACATACACACCACAAAGTGCCTTACTTCCTCCATGCGCCAAGCTTAAAGCAGTACACAACCACCACGCTTAGCAAGAGAATGGCAACACGGGGCATCACCCACAGACACCCAAGTGTTGGTCCTGGAATCCCTAACGGAGAAGATGCATTTCTGTCAAACTGTTTTTTCCTAGTTTGTTACCAGAAATGTCACTAAGGAGGCTCTGCGGAGACTGAGGAGGTGTCTGCAGAATCTGAGGGGGTGTCTGTGGAGACTGAGGAGGTGTCCGCTGGACAGTCAGCACGCACCCTGCCCGCTCTCACCACTCTGTCACGCACCTCCCGCGCAACGTCACGCACACTGGCAGCCCTCCCCTCCCCCTGCACAGTCACACACCGCCACCTCCTACAGAAGTGTCTCAGCACGTGCCCTGCCTGCCCCCACACACTGTACTCCACGCACATCCACACACAGACGTCCAGCGCCTGCAGCTGTGCGGTCTCATCACACACTGTCCGCCCTCACACTCTCCCTTCCACACACTCGGGCAGTAGGGGTACGCCCCCTACGAACACCACCAGCTCCTGTGCAATTCCTTTCTCTCCACAATGACGCACACTGCCAACACTTGCTGCGGGGTGTGAGGTCCATCCGCACATACCTTGAGCTCCCACACTGCCCTTACACACACACTGCAAGCCGAGGCTCTGCTGCAGAGGTGAGAGTGGCAGCAGGCTCCTCACAGATTAGCTGCACTGCACCTTAGCAAGGACACACCCTGCAGTGTCAGTGCGGTGCGCACAAGACAAGGAAGGAGGCACCAGCTTTTGAGACACACCTGCCTCGGGGGTCCACTGCTCAGCCAGTGCTCGTCAGTATTTTGAGTATAAGTCCTGTGGATGTCACTTCTGAGTGCTGCCGGCACGTGCGCTGCTGTCCCCGCACCCCGGCTCACACTCTGGGTCCGATCCAGCCTCGCACTACCTTCCCTGCCACCGGAGCGCAGAGAGTGCAGCCGGGATTCAATGCGAACGGCAACTTCAAAAGGAGGGAAGGAAACGGCTCCCTGAGCGCTGCAAACCTTGCGGGGGCTTCTAGGCGACAGGAGGACCCTTGGCGTGACTTACACAGACCCTGGCAGCACAGACACCCACAGGTCCGAAGAAGTAACGGGCGAAGCAAGGAGCACCCTGACAGATCCCACTGGAAGAAGAGGGGGTGGGGCTGATCCCTGTGGTGTGAGAGCAACAGATCCCACGGGGGAATAAGAGGGACAGACCCCAGCGGAGTAAGAGGAATAGATCTTATAGGAAAAAGAGAAATATATTTGAACTGAACAAGGGTGGAGGAACAGATCCCAGCGGAGTAGGATAATTGATCCAAATGAAAATGCTGACGGGAGCCGGATCCCAATAGGATAGCATCGAAAGGACGGCGAGCAGGACATCGGGAGCGACGGATCACGGCGTAGAAAGAAAGAAACAACTGGTCCCAGATCACAGCGAGACCCAATCACGACCAGATCCGAACAGACACCAGTGAGGCATCCACGGAGCACGTGGGAAAGGGGCGTGGCCAAAAGATCTGCGACCGAGAGCAAAGACACATCCAACTTTACACGGAGGGGCGGAGGACTGTACCACCGGATCCCAGAGGAGTGCACAGGACAGATCCACTGGCGAAGGGTGGACAACGCGCGCCCCGCTTTCAGCAGTGGACAGAGCTCAGCAAGGTGGAGGAGTGAGGACAGAGCTGACCTCGGAGGCCGACTGTGGACAGAGCTGATCTCAGAGTGTGGACAGATCTTCCAGGGACTGCAGGTGTTGGGGTGGGTGAGCGGGGGAGGAACGGGATGGTGCGGGTTAGAGGAGCTCGAGGCGTTGGGGATGACTGTGAGCAAGTGGGACTGGACTGGGACAAGTAAGAGAAGCGAGGGGCTTCTAGGCGCTGTGGGTGGAATGCGACGTTGGAGAATGTCTTTCAGGGACTGCAGCGGATGGGTGAGCGGGAGAGGATTAAACGGTTCAAGAAATCGAGAGGCTTCTGGGCGCTACAGGAGCGAGAGTGAGCGGGTGCAGCTGGACTGGTATAGGTAAGAGAGGGGATTTAGGCATTCTGGGGTTAGAAGGGTGAGCGCAGGGGTTTAGAGCGTTCCGGAGTGAGGGGGGGGGGGGAGGGGGCGGGGGTGTGATCCGGCTAAAAAAAAGGCTGCGGACTGGTCAGGATATTATAGTGCCGTGAAGGCACCGTAAGGAAGTGAGGCGCGCGCAGCAGGTGTCTGCGAGCGCAGCTGGAAAAGTCTATGAGAGACCACAGGCCTTATGGAGCTCACCCCTTTTCTCTGCCACACCCGCTAGTGCAGTCACTTCCTTTAGGCTCCGCACTCTGTCCTCTGGTATTCCACTATGTTCTGCACTGCTTCAACCTTTCCAGATTATGGCAATCTGTTCCTGCCCTTATGCCATCTCCACGGCCGTACCGCCGCAATACAAACCCTCGGGCTCCCCCGCTCTTCCTGTTCGCCAGTAGTCGTAAGCAGACCTAAAGGGATGGACTTCGTGGCGCTCGGAAGAGGTGTCTGTCAGTATAAGTAGGACTCTCTACAGAAGCATGGACCTTATACAAGTGCCTCGAAGGGACTGACTTCGAGGTAGAGGATAGTGGGCGTCCACCAGTCAAGATAACAGGGTTTTTGGAGGGGGTGGGGAGAGGGGCGGGAGAGTACACGAACGGCGGGAGGGGGGCGGGAGAGAACGAGGGGGGCGGGAGAGTACACAAACGGGAGGGGGGCGGGAGAGGACGAGGGAGGCGGGAGAGTACACGAACGGCGGGAAGGGGGCGGGAGAAGACGAGGGGGGCGGGAAACGTTGACATCCATCGGACAATTTTGCTTAGAGAAGGATGGTTTTTCAAGAAGCTGAGCTCTTCTGATAAAACAGCTTTTTTCGTGTATTTAAAAAGAAAAAATGAGATAACATCTCTCAGTTGTCCAACAAACATCAAAGTGTACATGTGTTACTGTGGAAGGAGTTTGTACAAAGTGTTAATTTTCTAGACACCATGACTGTTTCTCGAAACATGCCAGAGGAAAGCTGCATTTAAAGCGCAGGCCCGTGCAGCCCGTTAATGACTTCCCTTCTCTTCGTCGAGATTTCCCTCAGGTTCTGGTAATTGCCGCTCCTCAACTCCTTTCTACAAACGCAAGTGCCCGGGACCTGCGTCGAGGCTGCAGTTCTACTCGCTGAGCTAGTTAATTGAAGAACACTGCATAGCGAATAGGCCAGAAAACGGAATTAAACAAAGTCAGCCTTTGGTAAATCAGGCCCCAGCGGATATATACACCTCCGGCCTAGGCCGACAGTGTGAGGATAGCTAATCAATGCTTGAAACCACGAGCCTGCAGCAACTGATCGATGTCATATGCAGACAACGGCGGCCTTGTCACCTTAATATGAGGAAAGCTCTGGTCTGCCTTTTACACCAATGATTGGTTCTTTTGCAGCACATCAGTGGCGGGCGCTCGGAGCTTTGAAGAGCCCCCGAGCAGGGTATTAGAGGTAATGCCGCATATTTAACGCCAGTTACTGGAGGACGGCCGGGGACAAGTTAGCAAAAACATCTCTCTGATTACAGAGATTTCCCTAAATGGCTAACAAATGCCCGCAAGGCCTCTAATGCTAAGTCATTCTTAGATAGCTCTTAGCAGGAGAACACACTATCGCTGCCGCACTGCTGTCCGCAGTCTCAAGACCCGATCAATGCTAACCTCGAGGACCCTGGGCCCTGCCTGCAGTGCTGCAGGATGCCAGTGGGGTCCTGTCGGCCCCGGTGGCAGTTTAACTGGGACTCACTGTTTGTTACGGTCCCTCCAATCTCTATAGCAGGCCCTTAGACACGGAATATCGGACATTGGGTCTTTGCTACCCTTATCCTGCCTGGTAATTGTAAGGCTACTCAGCAACACGGGAGGGGGCGGAGATGTTCCTAATGCCGTGGTTGAACCCGGGAGGGGGTGGGGAGGGGGGCGGGAGAGAACGAGGGGGGCGGGAGAGTACACGAACGGGAGGGGGGCGGGAACGGGAGCCAAGGCAGCGGTAGGGGGCGGGAACGGGGCCGGGGAGACACGGAGAGCGGGAGAGGGGGTGGGAACCGGCAAACAAGCATTTAAAAAAGCAAGCACTCACCTGGACTTCTTCCGGGTGCCTTCAATGGCGGACCAGATTCGGGGGCGTTCCCGGCTTTCGCCTGACGTCGCGTGACGTCGGCAAAAGCCAAAGAATGTCGGGAACGCCCCCGTGTCTGGTCCGGCATTGACGGACAGGCCCCTCGTCCAATGGCTAGGCTCCATTTACGGAGCCAGCCAATGAATGACGAGGGCCGACCCAAAGCACACTACAGTTCTCATCAGGTTTTCGCCTGCGCCGAAAAAGATGCGCAGAGCGCATCTTTTTGGCGAGGCAAAACCTAAAAATGTACATATTGACTTATGAAGGAGGGCAATCAGTTAATGAATCTCACATCATAAATGTAATTTTTTTCAACGGCAATCATGCATTTTTCACCATTCTGAGGCATGCCCCATTCCTTCTATTTAATTGATCGAATTGCTCCCATTTGCCCTCAATACATTATTTACTGAATGGAGTTTTGTATTTGTCCAAGCCTACTCATGAACCTTTTTACGACAATAAGAACAGAATTATCAAGCCTTTTAAACATTTTTGTTGAGGTTAATAAAGTGACAGTCTAATTGTAACCTTCAGGGTAGGATATTTGAATAGAGAAATGTATCGCAGCTTGCTTTGCTGGAATAATTGAAAGTAATGTGATGGGCTTGACATTGATCTTAAAGGGCGTCAATTAAACAGACCCTTTGAATTGGATGAACAATAGTTTCTGATCAAATTGATCTTGAACACACATGCCAGAATAGATGTTTTTTAAGTATCAGACATTAGTCCGCAAAACTGTTAGACCGCATGCCTTTACTTCATGGACTTTACTTCTCAAGACTTAACACCGCTGTTTAATTTAAAATCATAATGATAACCTGCTTTGTGACACGAGTCTTTACTGCTCACATTTTGTTTTATCCTGCATTTTTCTTTGCTTCCTAAAATCGCATCTATCTATCTATCTATCTATCTATCTATCTATCTATCTATCTATCTATCTATCTATCTATCTATCTATCTATCTATCTATCTATCTATCTATCTATCTATCTATCTATCTATCTATCTATCTATCTGTCTGTCTGTCTGTCTGTCTGTCTGTCTGTCTTATCTATCTATCTATCTATCTATCTATCTATCTATCTATCTATCTATCTATCTATCTATCTATCTATCTATCTGTCTGTCTGTCTGTCTGTCTGTCTGTCTGTCTGTCTGTCTGTCTGTCTGTCTGTCTGTCTGTCTGTCTGTCTGTCTGTCTGTCTATCTATCTATATATAGAAGTATTTCAAGATCTCATGGCCTTCTTTAGGAAGATTAGGCTTCGTGCATTCTTTGAAGGACAGGTAGAATCTTTACCGATTGTGATCAACAGATCAGGGCTGCAGCCGGCGTCTACATTTTTGCCCACCTTAGACCAGGTTGATACAGAGATAGCTATCTTTGAGCATTTGGTCTACAAAAAACTGAAGACAGCTATGAAGTTCCTTCCTGCCCCGTGTTACAACATCTCCCGGTCACAACAAACAGCACTACCGGAACTAAGACAAAATAAGTCACTGACCATAAAAAATTGTGATAAAGGTTGAGGCATTGGTATGCTAGACACAGAGCTATATGTCACCAAGATGCATGAAATGCTACATAATCTAGATCACTTCATCCCCATTACCATTGATCCTACCACACGTGTCAAGAGAATCATTCTAGACATGAATACCAAAGCACTTCGACAGAACCACATATGTAACAAGGAATGCGAATTCCTGAATATGGCCAGACCCAAAATGCCTGCCATTTATGGGGTCCTGAATATCCACAGGAACAGTACTGAACCACCGTACAGACCCATAGTAACTACCCTAGGGTCTATTACTGAACCCCTGTCTAAATATGTTGATTTCATACTAAGACCACATGTCCCCAAGATTCGGTCCTATGTCCAAGATACGCGGGATATTGTCAATAAAGTAGAACATCCACCTTTCAATTCCACAAGAGAGACCATGGTCACTATGGACATAGAGGCCCTTCACAGTAACATCCCTCAAGAAGAAGCTTTAGAGACAGTCATGTGGTTTATACAAAAGCATTAGATCAACTGTTCAAGGACATTCATTGTAGATTGCTTACATATTATCTTACAAGAGAATACTTTCGAATTCCATGGCTCACTTTACAAACAAACCAAGGGAGTCAGTATGGGGGCGTCTTGTGCCCCCACAGTGGTAAATATCTACATGGCCCAATTTTAATCTAAGTATATCTGGAATGAAACCGCGCCCTTCAGTGAGTCTATTACCAACTGGTCTAGGTATATAGACAACATTTTCTTCATCTGGATAGGCCACCAAGAGGAGTTATCTGAATTCATGTTGTGGCTCAGCCTTTGTGATAGCATCATCCACAGAACCACTCATACACCCAAAAAGTATAAATTAGACAATTGGAAGATTAGAGAATCCAACCTTTATCTGAGTGATGAAGAAATGTCTCTAAATTTCCTGAGTGGATCTCCTTAATTAAATATTCACTAGAGTACTCTTGTTAATCTCATCAGTGAATTAAACTGAGATTTCCATACTAAAGAACTCTGGACAAAGCCAGAGTATCTGCAAAACTATATCATACTTTGTGCAAAGGGAAATGAGCGGCCCTGCAGGTAGCAAGGCATCATATCCGTGAAGGCGCCACAGTGCCTTTTCTGTGTGTCAGAATGCATATCTGCAGTTCCAGCACCATTCGTTTACCTCCTTTTACTTCTGCCCACCCCTTAATTGTAAAATTACCCTTAATATCCTTTACCTCTACCCACCCATTAACCCTAAAGACACCCTTACCCTCATTTACCCCCCTTAAACCTAAAATACCCCTCACCCTCTTTATCTCCTCACTCACAATGAACCACCAAAACAATGCACTATCCTCATCTTGCATCCACTCGCTCTGCCTGCTTTGAAAGACATTCAGATGGATCCCCACAGAATCCAGTACAATGGTCACCCACACACTCATCACCAGCTGACTTGAGTACGGCAACGCAATCTATGCCGGTGTCACCCAGAAACAGCTCAGGAAGCTACAGAACATCTAAAACACCCCAGACAGATTGGCCTCGACATCCCCTGCGGCTGGCCTCAACATCCCATGCCACTGCCACATTACACAACTTTTCCAGAAACTCCACTGGCTCCCAATCAGCAAGAGAATCACCTTCAAGCTCCTCACACATGTCTACAAATCTCTCCATGATGCAGGAACAGTATATCGAACCACTGCCTCGCAATCCACACACCTGCCAGATAACTCTGCTGCAACCAACTTGCCCTGGCCTCCGCCCCCGGATCCACAAGGCCAGAACTGGAAGATGATCCTTCTCCTACCTCGCGGCCAATACCAGGAACACCCTGCCCCTCCACCTCACACAATCCGCTTTGTTGACCCAATTCAGAAAGGACCTCAAGACCTGGCTCTTCAAATGAACCACCACACCCAGACGGATCAGCAGCCCCCACCCCCCAGTGCCTTGAGACCCTCACGGGTGAGTTGCTGCTTTATACAAACTCCTGATTGATTGATTGAATGCCCTCTATAAACCCCTAAAACCTAAAATCACCCTTACATTCCTTTACTTCTACCCACCCCTAAACTCTAAGTTACCCTTGCACTTTTACCTTTATCTAGCCCTAAACCCTAAAATGACCCTTTCCCACTTTTTGTTTGGCAACTCCTTAACCCTAAAAAAGATGTACCTTTGGAGGAGGGCATTTGGAGTAAAGGCACATGTGGTGTAAAGACTGAGGATTATAGTTTATGTGGACTAAAAACTGGTGGAGTAGTGGTTACTTAGAGATTTTTCTCATGCCAAAGTCCAATTCATATGAATATTTCATGCACTCGGAATCTTTGAAAATGCTCTAAATTTGGTGGTGCTTCCGTTACATTTTCAGCTGATATCATAGCCACCATATTATGTTTAGGAAGGTGGCGATTGCAGCGACTCCACGATATAGAATACTGCTTTCTAGCACCCTCAATATATGTTGGAAGAAGGCAAAAGAGGGTGTTAGAAATGGGATTTCTGGTAGGGTAAGGCTTGCGCCAAAGCCAGGCAGAAACCACCACTCTAGTCAGAGCAAGGGAGTTACACGCCAAGAATAACCCCTGCTTACCCCCTTTGCAACGTGACACGAGCAGTAAGGCTTATCCCGGAGGCAATGTGTAAAGCATTTGCGCACGCACCCACAGCGACAACATCCCAGGCCCACCACAAAAGGAACTCCACACAAGGTTATATCAAAAATAGCCTTTGAATTCTCCAAACACATCAGATAGTAATCACACAATATACATTGTGCCAACTGGCACGGGCAAGATTTACAAGGAATTATTTACACATGACAGGGCCACGTGGGCCACTGTCCGAATCAGCACTTGGTAAAGAACTAATATAAGAATATAAATGAACTTAGAACACAACCAGTAATCACTGGCAGACATTATACTCAGCGTCAACATGTAATATAACTCATAACAGGCACAATATCCCACAAGTCTAAATATATTAGACCCCCACCACCTAAGTAAACATTACACTAGGGGCATAAATCACACAGGGAAGTATAATCTACCTAACACAAACCTAAACAGGTAAAGCAACCTCCTATGCATAAACCATATCTAGAGGTATCAAAACAGGGTGCACAAAACATACTACACATAATACATTTCCTAGCACCCAAAAGCATTAGTACATAAATCACATTAGGGCCTGGTACCCTATAAAAGTAACCATCCCCTTGTCCAACTGGCCATCTAACAAGGGGGCTCACATGCCCTATATCCAGAGAGTCAGGGCTGCTGCCTAGGCAGCGAAAGTCAAGGTTGCGCCACTGTGCCATAACCTAAACGTTGCAGCTGCCCACTACTTGCTGGGCAGCTGAGAACAATAAACTAGAGGCCTAAACTCTGCAGCTGGCACTAAGTGCTGCGCAGCTGTGGAAGGCCAAGGTAGGGTGAAGGAGTGCGTCTCACTCCTAGGTTTAAAGGCACAGGTCCCCTGAAAGAAAAGCCTAAACGGTGCAGCTGCCCACAACTTGCTGGGCAGCTTTAAAATGTAAACTGCGGCATAGGCTCTCACTAGCCCTTAGGACCAAAACTACGCCAAACTTTGGAGCCATCTAGGCTCTAGACACAGCATGTGCCCTGGAGCACTTGGGCTCCAAAATGATGAGCTAGCACGTTGGAGCCCTCAGGCTCTAAAGATAATGGGGCCATACTGGGGTGCCATCTGGCTCTGCTAATACACATATGCCCCCAAAAATGTGAACAGAACACGGGCCCCATACACTGGAGAAAAGTGCCCACCATGGGTGGCACGGGCCCACAGGGCCTTGGGACCCCCACGGGGGCCTTCTAAACTATGGTGTCATGTTGGAGTGGCCCACTGCGCATACAGGGCTGCTCTGACTCCATCTCTCTCCACCCCCCAGGCTCCCTCGGGCACTCACCGGTTGGAGCAAAGGACTCTCTCTTCACCCGGCGGCAGCACGCAGGGCTCCGTCCTGCACATGGGAGTAAGTGAGGCTCCGCCTGCTCGCTACTCTACCCGGTCCCTCCTCGGGGACATAGGCCTGGGCAGGGGAGCCCGCAAGACTCCAAGCGACTTTTCCAGACTGTCGGGGCGTGCACGGTCTTCCTCTGCAAACCCGGAAGTCCCGCCCAACACCAGTCAATCCTTGCCTGACTTTCGCTTCAGCCGATCGGGGCCGCGGAGGGATTTCACTCACTCCATACAATGAGGGGTCGGCTCCCTCGTTATCAAAAGTATATCCGCGGGGTGGGTACCCGCTAGCTCACAAAAATGCGGGGTGGGCACCAGGTAGGGAAATATAAAATATAACAAAGCCGCAGCGTGGGCACCTGCGCACCATAATTAATCAACTAAGCGGGGTAGGCACCCGCAAGGCATGAAAGGAGCGGGGAATCCATACGAAGGGGATTAACTCAGCCCGGGTTGCAGCTCAGCGCTGCTCATCCCCCAGACTCTCCCTCGCTGGGCCAAGGAATACAGCAGAAATAAAGGGAGCATGGTCTAGGAAGTCCTGGGCATCAGGTGGGGAAATGTGGGGCCCAAGGGCCAGAACACAGGGTGCTCCAGCAAGTCGACAGCCCCCATGGCAGTCCCTCCTGGGCCCCAGCAGCAGCTAGCCCCCTCCTGTTAGGATCCACCAAGAACTCCAGGCATCCAGGGGCAGGGCAGGGTCCAGGGAGGCAAGCTTTCCCCTGGGCCCCAGCAGCAACACGCCCCAGGTAGATTCAATTTCGGGAACAAGAACATTTTACATGGGGCCACAGCCCCTTTTTATACACAAATTCCTCTGTCTCCAAAGGTGCAGGCAAGGGGTGAACCAGATGCAACTGGTTCACTTTGTTTTGCTCAGCCCCTCTCCCAATTCACAGGACAGGCCAGGGACATCAGACACACCACAGGGGGTGGAGCCAGCATTGTGGAGGGAAGGCCCAGCCCTATTCAGGTCCCAGGTGCAACTCCTCCCTCCCATCAACATGCACATCTCTCCATTCACCACCGGACAGACCCATCCTGACTCCTGGAGCCCAGCACACCAGCCAGCTCCAGCCAATCACAAGCCAGACAGTCAATTCACATTCACTGCACAGACATGCCAACTTCTAAAAGTGGCATTCCCCACTAGACACATTAAATCTGCGCACACCATCGCACAGCATTTAATCTCACGAGTTTGCACATACCAAACTCCCCCCTGCACTCCCCACACATCAGGAACTACCATGGACACACATATTCCCTATGCATTCCTATTGGAGGGCAGGCCAATCTTACCACACACACTCAGAGAGCGCACGCACTTTTTACTGGGCCACAGTGCTAAAGTGCGCAGAGACCAGATATCACTAGCATCATATCAGAGTTCAAGGCAAAAAGTTTAGGGGTGAACCTGCCAAAAGGGCCTAGTCCAACAGAGGGTGAACAGGACATCTGCCTTTTTAGTGGGATGTCCTCTTACCACACTCCTCTAAATTTGGCCATCAGTTTTCATCACCAATACAACTTGTTAGTTGTTCTGAAAGTCACAAAAAGGTTTAGCATTTCACCATTGTTAAAAGTAAATGTGGCTGTCATTCCCTTTGCACAGCAAAACATGATGGTTTCGTACAGATTACAGTCACCCAGTTATTTTATTTCAAAATACTGCTATAGCCTAGATCTACCATAAGGGGCATTAAAATACCCCAAGTACTAGTGCAAAGCATTGGCAGTTCAAGACACTATGTATAGCAAGAGATGTAACTTTATACTATTGAGTTAGCAAGGGGGATCCATGCTCCTGTACAATCACCATGCCCAGCCTCACAGTATTCATTTTCTAAAATATGTCTTTGCATTTGTGGAGTTAGTGCTACATCAATCCTTGGAAGATTCTTCACTGGTGGAGGAACCCCCATCAGATTTACCTCTGCCATAGGTGTAGTACGGCAGAGGTAATTCCACCAGAGGCTTTATCACTGGCATGGACACATCCAACAGCTAATTTATCTCTCCCGCCACAAATCTGAGATTTTCCTTTATCACCAAAATCTAAATCAGGCTGAAAGATTTGAGAACCTTGGTTTACCTAGATTAAAAATGTAATTATTGAGCTTTCTTTATAACTCCTATATTTTGGATACAACCCCTTGGAAGATAGAATTGAAACACTTCTACTGTGCCTCTGCAAAATTCTCCAGTTGAAGAATATTAGTTATTGATGTATCTTTAAAGAGATTGTTGTCTATCAGGTTAGCAGAAGGCGCGGGAGACAATTCTGCATCTAATAACGTGAGACCACATGAGATACGGTTCTGGGACTTGTTTACCTATTCAGATACAACTTCTGCTATCACATACTTTGAGGTTGATCCTGGAGACAGAAAGAGCCTATCAGCCAAGGGAGAAAGTATACATTTGACATCAGAAGTTTAGAGGATCCAACCTTTATCTGAGTGATGTAGAAATGTCTCTAAATATCCTGAGTGGATCGCCTTAATTAAATATTCACTAGAGTACTTTCATTGATCCCGGTGAGAGAAAGAAAGATTTCCATACCAAAGAACTCTGGGCAAAGAGAGTGTATTTGCAAAACTGTATTCTTTGTGCAAAGGGAAATCAGTGGCCCTGCAGGTAGCCAGGCACTATATATTCTTGACGGTGCAACAATGCCTTTTCTGTGTGTCAGAATAGATAACTGCAGTTCTAACACCATCACTTTGAGTAGCACTATGCCACCATTTGCATATGGCGTGTAGAATGAAGCAGTATCTGCCGAATTTAATCAAGTGTGTACAGTAGCACAAAAAACTTTCCAGCAGATTAAAAGTGTCTTACCTGAAGCAATAAACCATAAGACTTTCTATATAAATGGGTTTACTTTTAGATTTCAGACCATGAGAAAGTGGTCAAATCTGGCTTGACTGGACTGTACTGGAAAATTAACCATTTCATGCTCCTAAAACATTAAAGTTTCAGTGAACTCATTGGTGTCGTTCATGGGTATCCAAAGTGGTGGCTGATATTTCTGGCCTTCAAACTGCTAACAATGGACTCAGGAGGATGACGTTAGCAGCAGAAACAATAAATAAACATAGTTAAAAGGTTAAAAGGCCCTGTTTGTGGTCTGCAGTTTCCCTTTGCTTAACCCATCAGTGACAAACAAAAAGGCTGTTCAGGGGCAAACGGCTGGGCAACAGATCTAGCGTGAGTTGCCTTTGTCACTCAAGTTGTACACGATTTGACCTCCCTACCTACAGTATTTTGATACATTAATATCCATCAGACAGACATGGGCAGGCTAGCTGGTGACTGACTCTATGCTGGCTTTTTTTTCCTTCTCTCCGCCAGGTGGTTCTATGAGCCAAGTTACATTCTCTCTATGCACCTTTATGCCACAAACTAGAAACAGAGCTGGGAGCAAACATATACCGTACAATGAACTGCATAATGGAGGCAGAACAACCTCTGTCCCTTTCACATATTGTCTACCACAGGCGCTATACAAATAAATGACCCAAACTGTCCAGCATCCCTCAGGCAGACCTTCAAGTTCTGTTTTTTTTGGGTTTACCATATTATGCTATGATGGGAATATATCACTGGGTCACCACAGTATTGCAATTACATCGATGTAATTACTACAGATTGCTTACATTTCAATGTACTTTAATTTAATGAATTAATTAATTAAGAGGCACAGGATTTTTCAGTTTAATTTGATCTACATTAAATAAGAGTTAGGGTGAGTTTATAGTCTAGTATAGTTTACAGTACAGGGCAATGAGTAGGTATTCATGTTAATTTTTATACAGTTGCAATTTACTTGGAGTGATAGTGTTAATTACCTAAATAATTGTAATAGAAATAAAACAGTTTGAGAGCTAGAGGCATTCTAAGATCATGTATTGTAATGAAATGCATTTCACTTTAATATAAATAAATATTTATAATTCACTATATTTCTTTTAAATGTTTTGTTTTAAGGTTTGCATTATCAATGGGATTATGGTTAGCATAAGACTACTCTTTTTTAATAAATTCCCTAAAAAAGAATATATATTAGAAAGTATTAGGGATATATTAAGGATAATTGTTTATAGTTACTTCATTTTCAGTTGATTAACAGGTTAGCTAAAATGGTTACCTACATGATTAGTGTTGACATTTATTTTAATTTAATTTGAATTACGACCAGGGCTAGGATAAAGTTAATTAAATATTTTAAATATAACTAGATTCATTATATTAGTTTCATATGAGATTTTAATGCAGGTGTAAGTTAGGGATGGTGTAAAATGTACGAACATCTTACCCAGTGTTGTAGTTACAGCCAAGGTGGTGGCCTTGATGTTGTGATACCGCCAACGTGTTGTCAGAAAATTAATAATATATGACTGTTGCTGGTACTCAGTAACTACAGCAAAAACAAAATCCAGGAAAGGGAAATCAAAGTATTTGTTACTTCATAGTGGTGTTGCTGCAGCCATCTTTAGTTGTATTATGAGGGAATCAGTTAGACTTTTTTGTTATTTAAATACATTTTATTACAAAAGTGCGCACCACTAAAGAGCAAGGGGGCTAAGGCAAAGAGCCTGGTGCCCTCTCTTTGGAACTGGTATGCCCAGACGTTGGTCCCATGCACACTGTGCCCCTGGCACCTAGCTGTCCTTGGCTGATGATTCCTAATTAAGGGGAAACTTGTCCTGGACAGCTTATGTTCTGGTTCAGGAATAACCTGGCCTGGCATTTAAACCTGGACTGTTCCCATTGGAGCAGGGTCAAGACATATTTGCCTATGGATGGGTCCCAGTTGAGGTGGAATGGTGTGGAAAGTAACAATGAACTATGATGCAGTTCCGAGTATTAAATCCATTACGTTTGTGTACTTCACTACCCTATCTTTGTAAAAGTGCTGCAAAGTTTGCACTATTGATATCTGTGCTGTAAATATTCTTTATGTGTAAGAGAAGCTAGTCCTGCTGCTCTTCAAACTGTTTTTATTCTGTTTTTGTGAAGAAGTGTGAACTGACGCTTCCTGTGCAGCACTTGGTTGTGGTAGGGATGCTTGCCCTGTTGGTTCTCCTGTCATTGTGGACTGTATGTTTTGGTAACGCAAGATGAATATATTTTTACCACAGAATCATGCTGAAAGACCAAAATGATTGCCTTTGCCAGTGCTTCTTTTAGTAGTTGTTGTTCTGTCTTTATGTAAGGAGAGAACAGTCGCTTAGAAAACATCAAAAAAGTTGCTCAGCAACCAAGATTTAACTGCTTTTCATGTCACTTTCTGCCATTTCTGAATTCTCACTAGGGAGTTACATGCTCTAAGTGCAGGAATTAAAATGTTGTGCTTGTGTTAAAGAAATAAAACAATTCTTTTCAATCAATCACTCCGCACTTTTGATCTGGAGAGAATCCAAAGGTGTCCTCTCAGAGGGGCCGCCATGTTGTAGATAGCCCCCTCCTGAAAATGCACATAGCAAACCTGTCACGCTGCATCGCATGAGAGTGCAGATCCTACTTAGTTCGATGTCACACCGCATGATACTATCCACATCTCCAAGACAGTCACTCATTTTGATTGATTACTTTTGAGCACTAACAATGAAACTGCTTCTGACACGCAGAAAGATAGACAGAACCAGAAATAATAGGGAAAAACAGACTGAAACTTTTCTGCACATCAGAAATTGCAATAATCTTTTTTTCCAGTGGAAGGTAGTACTTATGAGAATTGTGAGTGCCCTGAATTATTAAGAGAAGAGGACTGTTTAACTCAAAGTGTAAAGGTTGTCGCCGTTGGAAGCTGAGAGCAAAAAGGTGAAAAAAACAATACCGAGTTAATTCAAATAATTTAGATATATTCCAAAAATGTAAATGCAATCTTTCTTTCTCTTTCCACTGTCATGCACCTTCTCCTTTCACTCCTTCTCCCATTGCCCCCCCCTCTCTCTCTCCTTAATATCCTTCCCCTTCCTTTCCTCTTTTTTTCTACCTGGTTATTTTTTAAATGGAATCATACATTCTTGCAAGATCGATCCAAGCAATGGTCATAACGGGATGGTCATACATTTAAAGAAATCACTACACACAAAGTTAGTGTTGATAGATTATTTATTCTTTACCTGTGCTAATTGTAAGACCTAAAATACTGATTAAACCCTCCCATGCTCATGACGGGCTCAGCTCGTCATGAGCCACGGTGGCCGTGTGGTCATGACGAGCTGAGCTCGTCATAACTTCCACAACGCTCGCACGTGGGGTTAATTCCCCTGCTGTGCTGAGCATTCTAAAAAAACGGGTGTGGCCGTGATGAGCTAAGCTTGTCATGAGCACACGGCCACCGTTGCTCATGACGAGCTGAGCTCGTCATGACCCCGGCGGCGCTGTGCGCGCCCCCCTCCCCCACCCCCTTGCACAGCAGGGGAATTAGCCCCGCAGGCAAGGGGTTAAACAATAGAATTGACAACTAAGAAAACACCCATACGCAACCAAAAGAGAACACATTGATTTCAATCAATCAATCAATCAATGCATTTATATAGCGCACTACTCACCCGGAGGGTCTCAAGGCGCTTGGGGAGGGGGGTCCGCTACTGCTCGAACAGCCAGGTCTTGAGCTGTTTCCTGAAGGCGAGGTGGTCATGGGTCAGGCGGAGGTGGGTCGGGAGGGAGTTCCAAGTCTTGGCGGCCAGGTAGGAGAAGGACCTTCCTCCTGTGGTGGCTCTTCGGAAGCGGGGGACGGCGGCGAGGGTATGGCCGGTCGATCGAAGCTGGCGTGTGGGTTTGTAGAAGTTGAGGCGGCTGTTGAGGTATCCTGGGCCTTGGTTGTGTAAGGCTTTGTGTGCGTGGGTGAGGAGCCGGAAGGTGATTCTCTTGTTGACCGGGAGCCAGTGCAGGTCTCTCAGGTGTCCGGAGATGTGGCTGTGTCGGGGGATGTCGAGGATGAGTCTTGCTGAGGCGTTCTGGATCCGTTGGAGTCTCTTCTGGAGTTTGGCAGTGGTTCCGGCATAGAGGGAGTTGCCATAGTCCAGTCGGCTGGTGACGAGGGCCTGGGTGACCGTCTTCCTGGTCTCAGTGGGGATCCACCGGAAGATCTTACGTAGCATGCGCAGGATGTTGAAGCACGACGAGGATACGGCGTTGACTTGTCTGGTCATGGAGAGGGAGGAGTCCAGGATGAAGCCCAGGTTGCGTGCGTGGTCTGTTGGTTTGGGTGCGCTGCCCAGGGCGGGGGGCCACCAGGAGTCGTCCCAGGCAGAGGGTGAGGAGCCCAGGATGAGGACTTCCGTCTTGTCTGAGTTCAGTTTCAGGCGGCTGTTCATCATCCACTCGGCTACGTCTTTCATCCCTTCGTGCAGGTTGGCTCTGGCGGTGGCAGGGTCGTTGGTGAGGGAGAGGATCAGCTGGGTGTCGTTGGTGTAGGAGATGATGTTGAGGTTGTGTTGCCGTGCGATGGCCGCGAGGGGGCTCATGTAAACATTGAAGAGGGTGGGGCTGAGCGAGGAGCCTTGAGGAACGCCGCAGATGACTTCGGTGGCTTCTGATCTGAACGGGGGGAGGCGGACTCTCTGTGTCCTTCTGGCGAGGAAGGAGATGATCCATTCTAGTGCCTTCTCCTGGATTCCGACGTTGTAGAGGCGCTGTACTAGGGTGCGGTGGCAGACGGTGTCGAAAGCCGCGGAGAGGTCCAGGAGGATGAGGGCCGCTGTTTCTCCGTTGTCGAGCAGGGCTCGGATGTCATCGGTGGCTGCGATGAGGGCGGTCTCGGTGCTGTGGTTGGCCCGGAAGCCAGACTGCGAGAGGTCGAGGGATCCGTTCGTCTCGAAGAAGGCGGCCAGCTGCTTGTTGACGGTCTTCTCAATGACTTTGGCCGGAAACGGGAGGAGCGAGCATCAAAGGCATATCCAACGCAACTCACAGTTGCCATAAAGCTGGCAGTGGAATACAATGGATTTACTAAACATTTGAAGGAACTACCAGCTATATGGCCACACCTTTCCTACATGAAAATCTTACGCAATATGGGCAGGTGCATAAGTAAATTCCATCCACCCACCCATGACCACCTATAGATATCCTGCAACTGAATTTCAAGGGACCTCACAATTGAAGCAGTAGAAACAAAAACATGAACGATTTTAAAAATACCAGTAGAGAGACATAGCACACCACACCCGCTATGTGAGTCTGAGGGGGCAATACTAAAACACTCAATAAGAATGAATAAAGGGGGGAACTGTGCAGGGTTCATGAGAAAGCAAAGAAATCTCCTTTGAGCTAGCCACTATTATCTGCTATTGAACTCTAGGTTTAAAATCAATAGCTTTTAGACATCTTGGAACGAAACATAGTGCAAAACATTTTGCTGTCATAACAGATTGTTTTGACCTTTCCCAAGAATGTGCAAGATTGAAGATAACAATTTTACTTCTTTGGAACTAGCAAGGCATGCATCAGTGATTGGATCTGAACTGTGTATTGATTTAATGCTTAAAACCTCAACTGATAGAATCAGGAATACAACAGCAGATTACTCCTTCTTAGACGATAATAATGAATACGGTGCTTCTTTACCCTGCACCTCCATACAGTGTCTGGAAATGGATTCATTTAATGGGTAACATGTGAACCAATAGTGTAAACATCACTCTTCAGCAATAACTGTTTTGCTACAAAATGTCAGCCCGATAGAGACAGAAGGGAAACGTAGTATTCATACAGTTTTCAGGCTGTCAACTGACTCTTCAGAAAAACTGAAACAAAAAAGAAAGGAAATGTGAAAGATAGAAAGCATAACGATGAAACTGTGCTAGGGATTTAGAAGACCACTGCAAGAGTTCTTGTAAAGTATATCACAGGTTAAGAACACATTCCAAAGGCGTTTTTTTTCCAGAATCATTCTCTCTCCTAAAACATAAAGTTAGAAGCTATTTCATATCTGATGTATCTTACTACAAACTCAGAGAGAGAGCCACTCTTTGGGAGACTTATTATTTGTTCCTGTTTGTGTACCAAATGATTTTGCTTCTGAGGAGTATTATTATGAAGGAAAGACCCAGAGGGCATGCAATTCAAGTAATGTGGAAGATCTGATGAATATTGGTGTTATGGGTACTCCCACTTCACGCATAGAAGAAAACATCCATACTTGGCTGAAGAGCACTTCTGCCAAGTCCTTCTCTCATGTATGTCCTTCTCATACATTGTTACCAGTATCTCTAAAGAAGGGTGTTTTCCATAAAATGTTTAAGATCTAGAATCCATATAGAGCTCAGCATTTCTGATGAGAGATGAAACGACTACATCCTGTAATAGGGATGCTGATTGGTTGTGTTAAATCTCTCAATTAACTTTCAGTAAACCTTTGAAAGACTGGTGCTTGTAACCTGGTTTGTTTAACTTTCTTGTCTTTCTCTGTTAAATGTTTGCATGTATTAAGGAGGCTGCTGTTCGAATCAGATCCGCAAAACACACAAGATGATGGACGGAATGTTGCACAATGGCAAAACATTCACCCCCAGTCAAAGATCTGGGTTTATATTTTGCTCACCAAGCCACCCCAGTTCAGACATGGCCATATGCAAATCAGTCTTGACCCTGTGCCTCATGGGAACAGTCCAGCCCGAACTGCTAAGCCATGTCTTCCTTGGATCGGAATCAAGCATCCTAGGACTGGTTTCTGGCTATCAGCGGTCTTCAGCCAGGATAGCTTGACTCCAGTGGCGTAGTGAGAACGGGACCCACGTCTGGGCACACCCTTCCCACATAGGGTGAACAGCAAAACACACAAGAGGATGGACAGAATGTTTGTTCACCATAAGTTAGCAGGGTATGCTCAGACGTGAGTCCCTTGCTCACTTTGCCACTGGATTCAAGCAAGCCGGGCTGAACACGGCTGAAATGCCAGAAACCGGTCCTCGGAAGCTTGATTCCGGTTCAGGGAAGGCACGGCTTGGCAGTTCGGGCTGGACTGTTTCCATGAGGCACAAGGTCAGACTGATTTGCATATGGCCATGTCTGAACTGGGGTGGCAGAGTGGGCTAGAGAACAGTGATGGATTAAACCCAGATCTGTTGACTGGGTGTGAGTGTTTGATTGGTTCAGATGCTCAGTCCATCACCACCCCTTTTTGTACCGCTTTGTTCGAATCAGATCCAGCATGTATGCCTTACAGAATGATCACCTTCATTTTATTTCATTTAAATATGGAATGGAAGAATATCTAGTAAAGAGCTTGGTATTGCCATGCACTATTCTGTGGATTGCACCCAACTCTACTTTGGCACCTTCAAAAGACATTGATTGCCCTCAGTAGTGTAAAAGCACTCTGCAGAGCTGGATTGCACCAAAGTGAATTGCTACTGCTCAGGCCATTCATCAAAGTGAATTAGTTTGACTCACTTGAATGGGCTCTTTTTCTGTCTGGGATCAATACAGGTAGAAAGCTTTGTTGTTATTCCAAAAGACATTACTAATGTCTGATCTGCATGTTGGGCAAGGCTTGGTTACCCCAATTTGAAATGGTCAATATTGTGACAAAAATGGATACAGTAATCTCGCTTCCTTTGTAAGCACAAACATCTTCAAATATCCCATGTGTCATCCTAAGCCACGAAATTCTAATTGGCTCAATATCTGGCAATTTGGGGAAGGTTTACGAATGTGTGACGCAAATATTGCATGAGATGGCTGACACCAGATTTCAAATAGATGAAAATCTTAATAAAGCCATGTTCTGGGTTGACAGTGCCTACTTGTTCATATGATCAATTTGCTCAACATTTGACTGACAGCTTAGTCTTTTAAACGAAGAGTAAAATCATCCTATCCATTTGTTGTGGTAATAAAGATCCCAATGGCGAGTTTCTGTCAGACTTGATACACTTCCAGTGATGAAGATTTAATTTGTGCCTTCTGTAACATGCTAAAGCTCCCTTCGATAGAGATCATACTAAATATGACAGTTGAATAAAATAAGTGAATAAAATATTGCTGGGCCCATTCCAGGGTTAATTCTAGTAGCGAAAGAGCCAACTAATGATAAGCAGTTGTCTGGCCCAAAGTCCGCTGTCAATATTGGTATTGTCCACAACAGGTAAAAGTTGTTTGTAGGTGATACCTAAACAGTAGACATCAGAGGAGTGGCTGTGGCCATTGTTCACGAAACAGATAAATGTGCTTGTGCATTTTACAACAATCACCTCTTCAGAAGTAGAAGGATTGAAGGCAATGTACACAGTCAATTTTTTTTTTAATCCAATTCATTTATTTTTAAAACACTAAAACGAACAGCTGTAAAATAAAGTTTTACATGCACAATTGTCTTTTTCTGAAGCACCATTCCTACATGCAACATTATTTCTAATTTCAACAATGTAGACAACTACATTATCCTATGTTTGGCATGGCCAGCACAAATTTGGAAATGCCATATGTTTACTGTTTTGCAGCATCTAGTATTTTGCTACATTCAATCCAATGGTTATTGGCAGCCATGACATCACTCTTAGCAAGTGAATGAAGCATGGTTTGGTCCCTTAGAATTGCTGTAAAGCAAATATTGCGATTCTTGCAAGTGCTTTCCCAGTAAAATGCCTCCTGAAACAAACAGTAATTTCTCACCTCAGCTTCCCACTGTATTTACCTTAGAGATATACACAGCCTTCTAACATTTCTCTCTTTTGATAGATCAGAATGAATGATAAAGTATGGCCTGATTTAGAGTTTGGTGGACGGGCTACTCTGTCGGAAATGTCACAGATATCCTGTCTGCCTTACGAAGTGCCATAGGTTATAAGGCACTTACAACAATGCGGAATTTATATAGGTTACCGTTGTGATGGTGTAATCTGCCTGACAAACTCTAAATCAGGCAAACAGTATAAGTGGGCTAATAATAAAAACATGAGGCTCAAATGACAGGGAGCATGGCTGCAATTCTAGCCTCTCCCCAAATCCATGAAAAAAGTGAGCTCATGCCAGTGTCATATATTTTTCTACAGTGATGGATTTTGAATGTCGGGTGTTATGTAATTTGCCATTGAATTGAGACATTGTGTTTTTGTGCAGAAAACTATACCGACCCAAACTATGTGAACCTTTATTGAAACTTCAAGGAGGCCTACCTTTCAGAAATGTAAGGTGTTCTATCTTCTCCTAAGTATCGGGACGCCCTGCCACCTTACCAAGAGAATGTCCCACTCTAGGAATCTGGTTTAATGATTGCCATCCTGACTTTCAACTCTGTGTTGAGGTTGGAAAGTGGGATTGTTAATATGTCAGACTACAGAGGTGACTAGTAGGGAATGGTGGCAGGGAATGGTGGCAGGGTGAGGTGGGTGGTGGGGGTAATAAAAAAATATTTTAAAAAAATGTACATGCTGGTCGCCAGTTGCCAGCTGCCGTCTCTCCTCCAACGCAGGAATCAGGAAGCACATGGGCTCCCAGACTCCCCTAGCCAATCACAACACTGCATTAGAGCAGCGTTGTGATAGGTCTAAGCGCCGTGGTTTGGTGCTCAGAGAGGGACTGGGAGGCTGTGCATGTTTTCCACCCAGGCTGTGCAATACAATCATTGGAGAACAAGCAAAGTGCCCATGACGTTTGGCCGGCCCAAGACGTGCACGCAAGGTTCAGCAACCACTCTCCTCCCTTTGGGTCACTGGAGCCCAGTCCTGCCCCACCCTAACCTAACGTGGCTGCAGTGTAACTGCAAGCTCAATAATACAATAAAATGATAACATTCTGTTCTTATTGGTTTTTTTTCCTTTGCACTGCTCTTAAAGCAGGGCCACAACGCTCCTACACTAAGGTGCTGCCGCTGTCAGAATATCGAGTACAAAAGTGTAGAGTTTCAAGAATATGATGAAGGTCAGTGTGTTTGAGTAAGTATAGAGTTATTACTCTTAACTCTGCTTCTCTGTGCCTTTAAGATACACACATTGTCAGGGTACATAATGTGGAGATAAACATCATAAAGCTACCCTTATCCATAATTGTTTACACTTATGAAAATCAGCGCATTGACATTTTGATTGCAATATTGTGTCACGTCTTTATTTAAATCTCTATATTGCCGTAGTACACCATGGGGGCACTGAAAGGCAATGTTTTCATGGTTTATTCTTGCTTTTCAGGCTCTAATGGTGTGTCTATAAGCACATTCGGGAACTAGTTCTTTCTCCCAAATTGTTTTTCAAATTGTTTCTCACATGAATATCACTATTCATATTCCAAGTTACAAGTGTCTTAGCCTGAACTCTGAATATTGTCATCTTTTCAAAAAGATGTTTCTGTCTTCGTGATCAAATTGTTGAGTATTTACACTAAGTGTCAGTAAAGAATACCATTTCGCCTGCTATGAAGTTCATCATGCCTCTCTCTTTTGCATTCTCCGGATGGGAAAAATATGCAGGAGACTTCATAATGCAAATTCTTTACGTAACATATAATCACCCTGCTTTATTGAAGTGATGTTGATTGATTACATCATCTAATATAGCCGTTTTACCGAAAATGATTTTGATTTCATACACATTTTCGATAGGATTAGAAATTAAATACCATCTTCTTGGATTTAAAAATGTTCATCGAACATAAACTGCTCAACATTGTAGGCTTGCCTACATTCTTCATAATCCCTTTCAAGCAGTTGCAAGCTACTTGTTTTAGAAAGAAATAATATATATATATTTTTTTATTTCAAAGGATTTTATTAGAAAAATAATTTTTATACAGTACAGATATACAGTGCAGATATACTGTAGGCAATACTGGTGTCATCGTACGCCGGTGGGGTTACATTCGGCATATCGCTGACCTGGTGGCGGTCTGTACACAAATAGCTGGTTAATCGTTAACTCGGCGTGATGATGTCATTCACGGAAGAGAATCGAAACTATTTTCTACAAGTCTTTAGAACTCATGTACAAGCATTTCCGAAAAAAAAACACATTAGCAAACTTTTCCATACATAAATACTTCTATGATCCCCATGTTGTGATCGAATAGAATGTCTGGTCATCTGTCTTGTCCCGCCTCAAAAAAAGTTAGGAAGTTTGAAGGTGTACCTGAAAATCGCCATAGAAAAGGGTTTAAATACCATTATTTGTGGATGAGATGGATAACACTTAAGAATCGCATTCATCTTGCCTGCCTAATGCACACTTAAATACATATTTCATGCGCTTCATAAAAAAACAGACTTTTGTTAAATAGAGTCAATAACATTTTTAAATAAACAATTTCTTTAACTCAATTCAAAGTTAGGTGTTTGAACATGTCTCAGTTGGGAGGCCCTTGAACACCAGCAATGGATTTTAAGCAATAATTCTCCCTTCTTGCTGCAAGTTGATATCCTTACATTTTATTCCCATATCTTAGCAGAGTTCCTAGTCAGACTCAGGATCTGCTCCCCCTTGAGTGCGCTTGTTCAGCTTGGCATCACTGATACCTTTGGAAGCCGCAGTCTACCTGTGCCGCATCTGCCCTGATCATTGTTGGCAGGAGCGTGCTTAGGCACCTATGAGAAAAAGTCTCAATCTGCATTTAATTGAAGCTTGGGTCTAAAGCATATTGATTATTAGCCACATTTTCTCACAGCTTAACATCTTAATTGGACTTCTTTTGACTATGAAAGCATGCCAGGTCTCCCTGTGCATGAACACATCTATGATGCTACCAGCCGAGAATAATGAAGCGTGCGTTTGAGGTAATTCTGCAGACTGTAATTAAAAACAGGGCAGTGCAGAATAGGCAGAATGGCTGCCGCTGCAAGTATAAGATTGACCCAAGAGAGCGGCTTTCTACAGAGGGAATTTGCAGTGGCTCACCACGCACCCACTCCCAGAAGAGCCTTATTATGATGCATTGTGTGTTTGCTTGACTAGATGTCATCTCAAGCAACATTTGTAATCAAATTGTCTTAGTGATAAACTCATTCTAAATATTCACTGTGGGATTGTCTGCATTTTAAATGTGACATGTTATTATAGCTTGTCTATCAGCTTTGGAAGTTTAGATATAGAGCCAAATTAACAGCGATACTTACAAATCTATGTTGAACTTAAGAATGTAGAGAACGTAATTTATAAAAGGGGAGAGGATGTGGCTTAACTGGCTAGGGTGGTGGAGCTCATATCTGGGGAACTGGGTTCATTCTCAGCAATGATGCTCAACATCCTGTGTTTCTGGCAAATCACTTAATCGCCCAGTGCCTAACAGAAATAAATGTGTCCTCGTGTAATGTAACAGGTACTCATGTAAAGCGCTCTAATACCCGATACCTTCAAGTCAAGTTTGCACTATATAAAACTCTGGGGGGAAAAAAATAAAAAAAAGGAAACTCAGATTTGAGATACTAAAAAAGTAAATGTATACTTATAAACAAATGGGTCACATATAGCATTGCGCCAAACTGCTGTATAGCATTTTAGGACCCAAGTGAAATTTTCCCGATTCATGCCCTTATATAAGTATAAACCACCTTGTCCTTATATAGGCATAGAAATCATAACCATATTTAGACATAGCTCATGCAGTCCAAATACGGCATGGCTACTTCCACTAGTTCCAAAAATCCACAACGATTTCTTGGAAAATTAGCTTCAGCAGTTAGGGACTTCCCCTTGCTTGAATATTGATTTGTCCAAGAACTCATGGAGTTTTCAAGGAACTGAGACTCTTTGATGACGTTATTATGTCCACCTTTACGTCAAACTCGGCACCTTCAAGGTATAAATATGCCCACACTTGCCCAAGCAAACACACAGTGGTTTGGAGCAGTTCGACTATCTACTTGCCCGACGCATCTCGGTACAGCAAGTTCCGAAGGAAGCCGACCCTCCAGCAGACGCACTGAGAGAGATGCTGTCTTTTCTCTTGACGAGAAATCCAGCTACAGTGTTTCCAAGCTACATTTGCAGGTTGTTGGGAAATCGAGTCCTGAGACTAACCTTCTTCATTCTAAACCAAGGTACGGAGCTGATTAGACCCTAAGAGAAATCTTGGATAGATTCCTGGTAAAAGAATACTAAACTTATGCTACACCATACTTACTTCTTCCCTCGTACTAGACTTAGGTTAGGTACATCGGGGTAGCCGTATTTTAGAAGCACCAGTTGAGTACTTTTAGTCTTTATTTATTTATGTATGTATTTTATGGCTTAGAAACCATACCATGCTTTTACAGTATTATTTTATAGTACTCTTCTTGCTGTATGCATTACACTTTACAGCCAGTATTACGATTGTAGCAGTTCATTTCTTCTGCATGAGAAAGAAGATAGTTCAATAAATACTTTTATTGAAAATGCCTGTCTCTCTTTTTTCTCTGCACCTCTGATGAGATGAAGCACACACAAATGACTGAGTAAAATATCTATCTTTTGTTTCCACGACTCTGAAGATCAGTTTTATCTTGGGGAAACAAAGTTGTCATGTTTATGCGGTTGTCAGAAACAAATCCCTTTTTGTGAGTTCGAGAAAGTTTCTAGTGACCTCTGAGCTAGCTGGCACTCACAATTAAGTTTAATATATTCGATAGAAACCTAGTAGACGTAAGTCCTACGTCACATCTATAGGATATATTATTGTAAAGCGCAGCGCCTATTGGTAATATAAGAACAACACTACAAAATGAATGGGTCACATATAACATTCCACCACTATAACTAATATTTCCTTATATTAAGTGAAGGTGTTTCAAATGCATGCTACCTATAACATTATTTCTACTTGAAGTTTCATGATTGCAGTCTATCACACTTTAATTACAATCTTTGTTTTGAAAGATTCTTCATAGAGGATTCTTTCAATGGTATTTCTTAATAAAGTATAGGAAGATCACTTTTTGTGTGATGTATCAATAAGCTGTTATACCATGTAAAGACTCCAGACAGGGCTTGCTATGCAATCACAAAGTGCTCTATTAGGAGGCAGTGTGGTCAAGCAACCTTAGGCTTAACACAGAGGAGTGAAAGACATTTGCAAATACACACAATGATCAATGAAAGACTTGATAAATCAATAAGGAGATCCACACCAGTTTATAAAATTAGCAAGTATCTTCATGTATGTTCATGCATCAGAGAAAAATTGTTCAGGTAACTACGTTCTCAAAGATAAATTCTTTTCACTTTAAAAAGTGGACACAGTGCAATTTTCAAGATCTGCAATGTTAACTTATGGAAGGAAGAATAAGTTCAGCAAGGTATAGTACATCGACTTACAGGGCCAATCTCTTGGAGTTTAAAGTGAGTCGTCCAATGCAGCACCAGCAGTACACCACCCGGGCGCAGGGTGCAACTTAGACTCAGAGGCCAATAGGCCTCAATGAGGTTGGTCTCTGTAAAAAGAGGCTGCACGTTCTGACTAGGAAGTCAGTCAGGTTGAACCAACAGGGGGTTTGAAGGCCTGCGATGCTCAAGGATGTAGGGGCATATGGTGTCCTCTTCTCCACCACCCCAGGGCGACGGATGCAGAAGTGTCATTAGGCATCAGGTATCTTTTACAAGTAGAAGTCACGCCTTAAGGGGCCTGTATGCAGAGGATGCATGCGGTGGGGAGTCGACGAGGGGTGAGACCACATTGAACTTGAGCTCTAGAGGGCTTGGTAACCTTGTTGGCACTATTGGTCCACGTCAGCTTGGGACGAAGGTGATGGGTGCAGTGGTTGCTTCGAGTGTCAGGTTTTGGCTGTTCCCGAGGCCTCAGAGTCTTCTCCTTTGGAGTTCTTTGAAACAGGTCTGCTGTTCACATGAGTTCTGATCTTTATTGAATCAGGCTGTGCTCCCAGGTTTTGGAGGCGGTCAGCAGAAAGACAAGTCATCTTTGGTGCAGGGTCGACAGAGAACGTCAGACAGAACAGCTGGACTGGGACCAAGTCAGGTGCTCTCTTCAGTCTTCTGCTCTTGTGGCTCTTTGTGTCCTTTTTCTTTGCAGGTCATCAGGATCTGTTTCTCTGGTGTCAGGGACACCCCTAAATACTGAATTTCGGGGCCTTAGGGGAGTTTAAGGTAGGCGCCAGTGGGCTACTGTCCCTTTGGGTCACAACATCCCCTAGATGGCCACTTCCTGTGGGAAGTGGGCATAACCCTGTCCCAGAATTCGTACGTATGCCATCACAAAGATGGGTACTTCTGAAAAAGTGCATACACCTTACAGTAGCGCACCTTAGGGGCTGTAATAGCCTGGGGTGTGGCCCGCCTACCTGACTAGCCAATTTTCCCACCTGTCCAGGTGCCAAAGGGGCTTCCTCTCCTTTGAAAGGGGCCAGATTTGCATTCTAAAGGCAGCACCTTCTTTTAAGGTCACCAGCCCCAGGAAGCTAATCAGCAGGTCATCCTTTGGAACGGGGTAATACACCCTCTTGCTGGACAGGCTTTTTTTCTGGGTCTCCTGAGAGCAAAAGGCTCATACCCTGGGGGATCAGAACACCATCTCAAGTGGTAGGCTGGCAAAAAACAGTCAGCAAGGACAACAGAGGCTGGTAGGTTTTTCTAAGGTGCCCTCTGAGTGCATATATTGGTAAATCCAATACTCACATCAGTGTGGGATTACTAATACAAGCTTCCTAATACCAAAAATCACTATTTTCAGTGATGTCATCATGTAGCTGGGCAACTCTTTTTCACCAGTGTCCATCACATGTTCTAAAATTGCTTCCCGCGTCACTTGAACTGGCAGTAATGGAACTGACCAGCACATGGGCATATCTGCTCATGCAGGTAGGCCCTCACATGTAGTACTAAACACCCTGCCTTAGTGCTGTCAGTCCTGCTGTACGGGTGACTTACAAGTATCACATGCAGAGGTAGTAGACATGGCACAAAGGGATGTGTGACATGTTGTGTTTTCACTTTTGTTTGCACCAAGGCATGCAGCCTTCGATGGCAGTCTTACATTTGCTTGTTGGGGTCCTTCAGGGTGGCACAATTAGTGCTGCAGCCTTAGGGACCCTCTTTCAGACCTCAAGACCTAGATACGAGTGTACCATCTACATGGGACTTACAGAGGGTGCTAATGGTTTCACCAAGTAGGTTAAAAATTGTACATTTTGGGGGAAAGAACACTCCGGACCTTGTTAGCAGGAACCCAGTACACTTCAGTCAAAGCTCCATCACATACCAGGCAAAAAGTGTGTGGGAGGTACTGCAACAAGTATCCAATTCCTACATAAAGCATTCTTAATTCCAGCACAAATCAGTAAAGCCCCTTCTCTAGGGACGCAATGCCCTCCAAATAGACTGGGAAGTGCCCTCAACCGCATGCTGTCAATGCAGCACATTTCACAGTCTGCAGCTTTAAATGCACTGCTGTGCACACCCAGGTTGGTATCCTCCTTTGCATCTGCTTCAACCAAGCTTATCATGTTACACCAAGAGGATAAAACATTGCACCCAGTATACCTGGCCCGGATACCTATAGTGTTTTCTATGCACCAAAGCTGATCAACACGCCTATAAAAATATAGAAAGTCAGTGGGTTTGATAAACTATCCTCCTCCGAGAGGTGCCGGTAGTTGTTGCAGAGATTTAATTTTGTATTCATATTACTCCTACTCATATGGAACGAGAAAATTGGTGACAATTCAATACCAGGCAAGCCACTGTGTCATGGAGGTCTGGCTGGCATTTATTTTGGTTTCCAGAAACAACCCTACAAATCGGTTGTTTGTTGCTGATAAGACAAAAGCAATACTACTGATACAAGGAGTTTTCGACCTGCATGGCAGGAAATGTTATCTTTTTCCTATTTGTGCCTACCATGCATGGTGTTTGTGATTAGGAAGAATTAACATTGAAAGTCGTGCACTAAATCAGACCGGCCTTTGATGCCGAAAAGCCTGCAGTACGTAGTTGAAAGGACACTGGATGAGGACTTCCAACTGAGCCTTATTTAGTTGAGGTGATGAAATCACAAGTTTGGCAGAACAGGGGTACAGGAAGGACATCCATCAACTTATGGTAGAGAAACTGTTTCTGCCGCGCTTCTAGTGAGGGGTGTCTCACTTATAGTGAGGGGCTTACTCTCCTAGGGAGAACTAAAATAGGACTATATTTACACTATAAGCAGTCTTTGCTTTACATGGACCTCAGTGTTGTGAGAGAAAGACAAAAGAATATTGTGGGCAAAGAAACTATTCTATTGTTTTACCTCTACTGCACAGAGCCCCTGGGTGCTTTTATCGGAGGAGAACGTGACAGAGGGGCCCATTTAACTAGGCGTTTGCCGTGCATATAGTGATGAGCTCTCATCAGTTTTTATTATTGTTTATTTTTCAGCACTGGAGTCGAAAATGAGTTGAGTTAAAGGGCCTACATCTCTATATAGAATGGTAGCAGGCCAGATGTATGTGTGATTGCCCCCCATATATCAGCTTTTTAGCTTTCACTGATTGTGGATCACAGAAGTGTTTTTGTTTAATTGAATTTCTTTGCCTGAATGCCATCTAAGAGTCAGTGGTAAAAGTAATCTTGATTCTCTGTTCACCTGTAGGCGGTGGAGTGTCTTTAAAGTAGTTGTTATATATTATCCTTTCTTTCGGTTTCAGGCAGAGTCTGGTTCTATATTTCTCTTGGAATTCCTGTGTACATAATGTTGCAATAGCCTAATGAGGGATGCACATCTGCTCCACTGAGTTATATATAGAGGTACATCTGGAAGAGTGCGAGATCTTGCAGAAGCACCAGATGTTGGAAATGTTTGCTCTAGACCACAACAGTTATTGTTAGGGTGAACGAAGGATCTGTGTCAAATACTATTCCTGAATTCTTGATTATGTGCTGGCAGTGCTTTCTCCTAAGACATAAGGCCAATAGAGTAGCCTGATGTTCCAGATCACAATGACATTGGTATTAGACCCTGTTAGGCACAGATAGTTCTGCTTCATCTGAATGTGAATGTGTTTCATTCAATTGATGTGGGGTTGTGGATTGTCTCTATAGTCCACTGTCTGAAAATGTCTCTGCATGCAATTGCAAACATTTTGATTTAAAGGTGGTGTTGTAAAATAACATGTGCGAATGATGCATGAAAATGATGAAGTGAGTAACTACAGGATGTTTTTTGTTGACGAAAAGGTCTTTTGTTTGTGATTCAAAAAGTTTTTTCTGATGAACTTCAAGGTCATTTATTACCCCTATCCATTTCTTGTGGTTGACTGTGTTGTAGGCATTGAAATCATCAAATAATACTGATATAAATCTAAGTTCTTACTAAATAGAGCATGATTCGAATATTGTTATTCATGTGACGGTGTCCCATATTGGAAGGATTACTATAATCCAATTCAATGATACACTTGTTCTGTGAGTACTGCTTGGAGGGTTTATTTTACTGACAGATGAAGACCCTTTTTGATGTCCATCAGGTAGGACTTGAGGGGATTTTGTGCCTGTTGATTTAGGGGAATGGGTACTCTGCCTTGTTGGAGGGAAGCGTTCACTAGTCTTGAGAAGTCTGTTGCTAAGGTGAATGAGCTGGTTGGGTCGTTTGGTGCTTTCAGTTTGCATGAATGACTAATTGGCGTAAAGGAGTACATTGAGATGGTGATATTTCATGAGACTAATACGGCACTGGGCTACCTGGACATTTTCAGCTGATCCTTAATTGTGGGAATTTGCACATTTGAAGTTAAACTACAATGGAATTCTGAAAGATCCCGGTTCCATGATTTGATGATGGATTTTAAATTTGTTTTTGTATTTTGCCTGCACAATATGAATGTTTTCTAGGCTTTTCTAACCATGTAAATCGATCTGTGGCTTACTCACATGTTGTTTTTAAAGGAGGTTTTGCCCTTGAGTGCTTTATGAGGTCATTTATGCTCTGCAGGTAGGTCACAAGCCTGCTTTCCTCCCACCAACCACAAGAGAGGTCCTCTCCTGCCTGATGGGACTCTCTATGCAAAATGTGCATTCATCAGTGCACAAACCTAAAAAAACCGAAATAACAATAGTTCTGACCTATACTGATCAATTGTTTGTTGTCCCTGCTCAACTTCGCCATGCATGTATGTACACCAGGACAGAGAAAATATTCATGAGTGGGAAAGCCCCTCTGGTAAATGAAATGACAACGCTGACTGACTACCACTGTGGGCCCACCGTCAGTCAATCAGTAGCTCCTGAACCTCTAAATGAGGTGGTTGGGACCACAAATTTGGTGTGGTGTGAGAACCCCCAATTAACAGTAATGATTATAACGCATCACAGCTTCAAGCTAATCTGGGTTTAGGTAAACAGTTATCAATCTTGTTTCTTCTATTGCTCTTTCATCTGGTACAGGCTGAGGTAAAATTGACTTAATAAAGTAAAACGTGGGAGAATCATAATATAAAGTAAGGGTGGACTTATCAGCCAAACCTTCAGGACTCAAGAATGTGGCCTCTCCACTGCTCCAAATATCCAGTGTCCCAAACAAAAATAAGAGCTTCAATTCAGCCCTCTTCCATTCCTCAACTGAACCAGCTCATGAAAAGTGTGACCTTCTAGTTCAAACTCTTCAGACAAATTATTCATCTATTCCATCTGCCAACACAAAGAGCTCAATATACTACATTGCCTTCAAAATTGCCTATGTGTTAAGTGTATGCTTAGACGTGGGTCTCATACTCAGTGTGCAATTGGAACCAATCTATTCCGGACTGATGTGCGCCAATACAGCTGAGACTAGTCCTGGGTTGCCTGTGTTCCGATGCAGGGAACACCTGGCACATCAGGTAGAGCTGGACTTTTCCTATTGGAGCAGTTCAAAGACTGATTTTGCAGAGGCCGCCGCACCCGCCCGAAGGGTGGGGGAGGCTCGAAGGCCGGCGCCATAACCCTCGTGGTGCCACCAGCGGGAAAAAACTGGTTCTGGGCGCTTCGATGCGCACAGGAACCAGCGGAAACGGGGTGCGCACCAGCCACCCGACCGGAAGTGACCTGTTGACCTGGCGCCCCCCAAAGGACGTCCAATGGTCAACCTGGCTTTGTTTGAACCCCCCAATCAGGGGGACTCACCTGAGGCCTGCATGGAGGGCTCAGGAGGATTTAAGCGACGCCGCCCTCCCAGCAGAAGCACATCGCATTCGAGGAGCTGGGAGAACGGCGCGACAGCAACAACGACTGAAGAACAACTGAAGAAGAGAGGCGACGTGGCGAAGGACGAGGCAGGAAGACGGTGGGACTCCGGTAGAAGATCCAGATCATCATCACCGAGGACGCCTTACGGAGCGCGGCGCGCCGTGCCAGCTCCCCCGAAGCAACAACAGGTAAAGACCGCGGCAAGCTCAGGGCGCGGGATAAGCACACGCAGTCAGCTGTGCCCCCGGCAGACGGCCTGACGCTGACGCGAGAAACTAAGAAGCCACACACAAGTGCGCAGAGACTCACGACATGTCGGAAGGCCAGCCGGACGAGATGGCGGAGGTACTGTTGAAGATCCGCGAGTTATCGGCCATCCACGGCGACGACTGGCTTCACCCCCACCTGGGCAAGGGGAAGGAGAACAGACCGGTGGAACAGGCGGACGAAGAACCAGGGCCTTCCGCACCCAAGAAGCTGAAAAACACGCCGATGAAGAGAACATCGAAGAGGAACCCTCCGAGGAAGGTGCGGCAGAAACCTCTTACGCCGAGGCCAGAGGGCAGTGAACAGGGCGAGACGACCGACAAAAAGAAAAAGGGTGAGCATATTAGCAACATCGTAAGGGAATGTCTAAAATCGCTAGCGCCGGGGCTACTTAATGGCATAGGGCAGGGGGTACCAGGGCCTAGGGAGCAGCGCGCGGAGGAAGCGGCAGGTCTCACGTGGCATATGGTCGACCCGGGGTGGGCCCGTCAGACAAGAGTGCAGGAGCAGGTAAGCTTGTCCGCCCAGGGGGAACAGGTTTCCCCGCTACCCGGTTGGGGTTACGGCCCCGTTTCAGGAAGCCCACCTCCGAGTGGGGTAGTCAACGATCATTACATCAGGCCATCCCCCGGCCCGGCGTCCCTGACTACGAAAGCCACCGGCCTGGCATGTCTCATCCCCCTAGCGGTAAAAGAGAGGATATGGCGCAAAGAATTCATTGACATATTTTCGCTGCTTGAAATACAGCTAGAAGGACTTGATCTAACCACGTGCGACAGGAAAGAGGAGGACAGGAGAGAAAGGCGGGGGGCCAGAAAAGAGCGCAGTTTCGAAAATTGGTTAGACGCCTTCAGAATCATGGCGTGCATTATAGTGGAGAGGTTCCCTCATTGCGCGGCTGACTTGTGGCTGTACGAGGCCAATATCCACCTAGCACAGAGGCAGTTCCCGGGGGATGCCTGGCTAGAATACGATAAAGGGTTTAGATTAAAAATGCAGAGGCACCCCGAAATGGAGTGGAATGAGGAGGATGTCTCCGGCTTCATCCACAAGATGCTCACAGCCAAAGACGTTAGGACCTGGGCCGGAAAAGGCGACCAGCCCTTTCGGAGCTCATACCAAAAAGGGAAGAGTGGTTCTTATCAAAGGCGGTCGAACGGGAGATCAGACTCCCCAACCGCAACTAAGGCGATCTGTTGGAGATACGAGGCGGGGGACTGCTCATGGGGCTCGTCTTGTAAGTTTCAACACGCATGCGCGAGCTGCGGGGGCAAGCATGCCACCGCCGCATGCAAAAGTTCCAAACGTGAAGCGAAAAGGGAGAAGAGAGAAAAGAGCAAGAAGCGTTAGCCCCAACGCAGGTGAAAAGAGGGGACTGGTGGACATTTGTAACCGCCAGCTGGCCAGATCCCCCATTGTTACACAACAGCTGCGCAGATTAACAAACAAATACCCGAACAAAGCAGAGGCCAGGTCACTGGTAGAGGGCTTCGAGCAAGGCTTTGTTATTCCATTTCAGGGCCCGCTCCCCTCGGCGGGGGCGAGCAACCTGAAGTCGGCAAGCCAACACCCTGAAGTGGTTAGCGCCAAGATTGAGAAAGAAGTGAAACTGGGCAGAGCTGAGGGCCCTATCCCAAAGGAATTACAAGGAGGCATAGTCATCTCCCCGCTAGGTGTGGTCCCCAAGAAAGAACAAGGTCAATTCAGGCTGATACACCACCTTTCGTTTCCGGAAGGTTCCTCCGTGAACGACGGTATCGACCCCGAAGCTTGCTCAGTGGGTTATGCGTCAGTCGACGACGCAATCGAGCTGGTGAAGGCGACAGGCAGAGGGGCTCTTATGGCGAAAGCCGATATTGAATCCGCGTTCCGACTATTGCCGGTCCACCCTTCCAGTTTCCACTTACTGGGTTTCCAATGGGGAGAGGACGTTTTTATTGACAAAGCCATGCCCATGGGATGCGCGATATCATGCGCATACTTCGAGCAGTTCGCCACCTTCTTAGAATGGGCGCTGCATGACCGGCACCAGGAAGGGGGGAAACTGCACTACTTAGACGATTTTCTGTTCACGGGCCCGGCAGGTTCCTCAGTGTGCGCAAGCACATTGGCAGCCTTCGAGGAGCTAGCCAGGTCCCTAGGGGTCCCCCTCGCAAAGGAAAAAACTACAAGCCCGACCACAAGTCTCACGTTCCTGGGCATAGAGTTGGACTCTATAGCGGGAACGGCCAGGCTGCCTCCAGGCAAAGTAAAGGAATTTCGCGAGGAAGTATCGAAGCTACGGGGTCGGGACAAGGCCACCCTGAGGGAGATCCAGCGAGTAATAGGTAGACTCAACTTCGCGGCTCGGGTAATCCCGCCCGCCAGGGTATTTTTAAGGCGCCTAACAGGGCTAACGGCCGGCGTCACCCACAAGCACCACCACATCAGGCTGAGCGCAGGCGTGAAACAGGACCTGCGGGTGTGGGACGAGTTCCTACAGAATTTCAACGGGGTGCTGATTTGGAGAGCAGGTTGGGTAACGGCCGAACAGATAGCCCTTTACACTGACGCGGCTGGAAGCCTTGGCTTCGGCGCGGTCCTGGGAAACAGCTGGTGCGCCAGCCAGTGGCCAGACGAGTGGCATGCGCAGGGGCTCACCAGGAACATCACGTTTCTCGAGCTGTTCCCAATCATTGTGGCACTGACCATTTGGAGCGAGAAAATAAAAAACCTGAAACTCACCCTTTGGTCAGATAACATGGGAGTGGTGCAGGCCATTAACAGAGGCGCAGCGAGATGCCCGGACATGCTGAGGCTAATGCGACGGTTAATTAAATTACAGCTGGAAGGGAACCTGGAGCTGAAAGCACGCCACGTGCCAGGGGCAGAGAACTCGGCAGCAGACGCACTCTCACGGTCCCAAATGAAGCGCTTCAGAGAACTGGTGCCCGGGGCGGACAAGGAGATGACCCCCTTTCCATCGTCCCTTTGGGACCTGGGGGAGTAGACTTATCATGGCTAGTAGGGCAATCACTTACCGCAGAAGCTAGCAGAAGATACAGGACATACGCGGGCACAGTGATGAAAGTTGGGGGCCTAAAATCGCTGGAAAACAGGGCAAAGACTCGCACAGCGGTCGAGAAATTCGTGCAATGGGCATTCGAGTTGAGAAAGACGAGATCATGGGCCCAGGCGCATCTGTCCGCCATTGCCCATTTTGCGAGGCTTTACACAGGCGAGGACCCCACTACCTCGGCCTATCTAAAGACGGCCTTAAAAGGCTGGAGGAGGGTTGAAGGAAAAAAGAAGGACAACAGGCGTCCCATCGATTTTGCCAAACTGGGACAGCTCCTTGGAGCCCTCACAGGCTTGATATCGGATGAGTACGAGCTGCTGCTATTTAGGGCGGCTTTCACGACGGCGTTCTTCGGAGCATTCCGTGTCAGCGAATTGGTAGCCCCCAGCAAGTCGGGCCCAGCGCAGCAATGCCTGCAGGCAAGAGACATTAAACCAATGGAGAGGGCAGTGGAGTTAACACTGAGACAGTCCAAAACAGACAGGGCAAGGAGGGGGACGACGATACGTCTCCATTGCATACCAGAGTCGGGGCTCTGCGCTGTATGCTGGTTGTTCAGGTACATGGGGGCTCGACCAGCTGGCGATGGCCCTCTCTTCATACATAAGGACGGGAGGAACCTGAGCAAGTTCCAGTTTACAGCCATAATGCGCTAAGGCCTTGGTAAAGCCGGGTATTGCGCGGCTTCGTTTGCCTCTCACTCTTTCAGGATCGGCGCAGCAACCTCGGCATCGCAGCATGGCATGCCAGAGGACAGGATCCAGGCAGTGGGCAGATGGCGCTCCAGGGCGTACAAGTCGTACATACGCCCTCACCTCGTATAAAAAAAAAAAAAAAAAAAAAAGGGGTGAAGAGAAAAGACAAAAAAAAAAAAAAAAAAAACAAAAGGGAGAGAAAGCCCCGAAGGTGGGAGGGGGGGAAGGAGTGGGAGTTGCCTTGGGATGCCGCACGGCAGGGTGACAACACACCCCCGCCCTCTCTTGAATGCACACGGTGCGCAGTAAAAGCCACCTAACGGAATGCTTTCTCTCGACAGGGGGACGCCCGCAGCTGGTCTGGGTGGTGGGGCACTCATTCGTGTCCCGGATGGAGTCTTGGTGGCGGCAGGGGGACCGCAGCATACGCAGGCCCAAAGCGACGTACATCCGGTGGATAGGGCAGCCAGGCATGAGATGGGAGCAGCTACTGCCGACGCTGGACGGCCTCATGGCAGATTCGGCCTGGTTGCCTGACGTCCTGATCATCCACCTCGGGGGCAATGACCTGACCCGGCTAGGGCGAAAAGCTGTCGGGCAAGCCATCCAAAGGGATCTCACCAAGACAGCTGCGTGGCTGGGACCCACGACGGTGGTCTGGTCCGAAATGATCAGCAGGAAACATTGGAGAGGTGCCGATTCCAACAAGGCCGTCGACAACGCAAGGAGGAAGCTAAACGTGGCAATGCACAAGTTCTGCCTCGCCAATGGCCTGGAATCTGTTCGGCACGGCCTCATCCACCCGGGCCGCCCAGAGCTCTATGGGCAAGACGGGGTACACCTATCCGAAAAAGGGATGAAGGTGTTTTGGGATAACTTGTGGGGTGCAATGTCACTCGCAGGTTGCAACTAAAAAAAAAAAAAAAAAAAAAGGGAAAGAGGGAGAAAGGTGGGAGCCACGAACCAGGTGCAGGGGGGGGAGCCGCAGTGAGACGTGCGCCTCCCTGCGGCGTGGCGGAAATCCTACACTGGTTGGCTAAGAAAACACACCGGCGGGCGGTGTGTAAGAGGATGGCCACTCACTTTTGAATGCCGCACGGCAGGGTGACGTGGCGGCATAAAGGAGGGGAGTAGCAGGAGGAGACGGCACTCGCGGCCCAGACCCGGCCGGACGGCAGGGCGCAATTTGGTAGCGAGCTGGGGACCTAACTCCCGACTGGAAAGCGTAAAGCTCCCCTCCACAACACGCAGAAGGCGTGGGCAACCAACCACTGGAGCACCAATAGACTGACAACAAACTGGTTGTGTACAAGCCCCATTTTCGAACTAAGGAGGGCACAAAGAGACTGACACCTGCTACTAGAAGAGGGTGTCATAATGTGTAATATGCCAATTACGATTGATGAGTAATGTTCAAAAATGGAAGATTGCTTGATACCAGTTTGTGTTATTAATATGTCTTTGGTTATTAATAAACTGCGGCCAACAACGACCACTACTGATACCAGGCTTTGTTGGCTGACATTATTTCCCACCTTCGGCAGCAGCAGTATGCGGGGGCCGGTAAGTATGGTGAGTATGGGTCTCCGCAGAATAGGCACATGCGAGGGTTATTGCAGAGGCCGCCGCACCCGCCCGAAGGGTGGGGGAGGCTCGAAGGCCGGCGCCATAACCCTCGTGGTGCCACCAGCGGGAAAAAACTGGTTCTGGGCGCTTCGATGCGCACAGGAACCAGCGGAAACGGGGTGCGCACCAGCCACCCGACCGGAAGTGACCTGTTGACCTGGCGCCCCCCAAAGGACGTCCAATGGTCAACCTGGCTTTGTTTGAACCCCCCAATCAGGGGGACTCACCTGAGGCCTGCATGGAGGGCTCAGGAGGATTTAAGCGACGCCGCCCTCCCAGCAGAAGCACATCGCATTCGAGGAGCTGGGAGAACGGCGCGACAGCAACAACGACTGAAGCCCACCCACCCACACCTAAGGAACAGCAAAAGTCGCAGTGCTGGATAGGGGAAGGGGCGTTAGCGGAAATCCTACACTGGTTGGCTAAGAAAACACACCGGCGGGCGGTGTGTAAGAGGATGGCCACTCACTTTTGAATGCCGCACGGCAGGGTGACGTGGCGGCATAAAGGAGGGGAGTAGCAGGAGGAGACGGCACTCGCGGCCCAGACCCGGCCGGACGGCAGGGCGCAATTTGGTAGCGAGCTGGGGACCTAACTCCCGACTGGAAAGCGTAAAGCTCCCCTCCACAACACGCAGAAGGCGTGGGCAACCAACCACTGGAGCACCAATAGACTGACAACAAACTGGTTGTGTACAAGCCCCATTTTCGAACTAAGGAGGGCACAAAGAGACTGACACCTGCTACTAGAAGAGGGTGTCATAATGTGTAATATGCCAATTACGATTGATGAGTAATGTTCAAAAATGGAAGATTGCTTGATACCAGTTTGTGTTATTAATATGTCTTTGGTTATTAATAAACTGCGGCCAACAACGACCACTACTGATACCAGGCTTTGTTGGCTGACATTATTTCCCACCTTCGGCAGCAGCAGTATGCGGGGGCCGGTAAGTATGGTGAGTATGGGTCTCCGCAGAATAGGCACATGCGAGGGTTATGCCTATGTCTGGGTCCAAACTGAGGTGGGGTGGTGGGCAAAAGAACAATGGGCTGGAATGCTATCTCAAGCTATTACCAGTGGTTGGACTTAGTGCAAGCATTCCTCTCGTCACCTTTTGTGTGTTTAATATACCACCCTAGGTGGCAAGGGTATGCCCTGATGTGGTTCCAATTCTGACTGTGCTACTGGAACCAAGCTACACCTGACTGTAGAGCCCCAATCAGTCTGAATCCAGCCTTTTGGTGATTGTGTTCCTGTCAGGAAGGACCTGGTATGGGAGTTTGGGCTGGACTTTTCCTATTGGAGCAGAGTCAAGACTGATTTGGATATGGCGGGGTCCAAACTGAGCTGGCGTGGTAGGCAAAAGAATGATGATCTGGAATGCTGTCCCAAGCCACTGCCAGTGATTAGACGTATTGAAAACATTCCCTTGCATCATTTGTTGTGGGCTGGATGTACCATTATAGTGGCAGGGGTAAGCCCAGACGTGGGTCATATGTTCACTGTGCCTCTGGAACCAAGCTTCACACGACTGACAGCCCCAATCCAGGCAAAACCAGTCTTGGGCTGCTTGTCTTCCAGTTTACATAGGACTGGGCTGACAGTTCATACTGGACTGTTTCTATTGTGGCACACCCAAGACTGATTAGCATTGGGTTGGGTCCAAACTGAGGTGGCACGATGGGCAAAATAGCAATGTTTTGGAATCCTACCTCATGTGATTGGCAGTATTCAAAATTATTGCAAGCATTCCTTCCATCACCTTTTGGGTGTTCAAAATGACAGTCACACTTGATTTGGTCTTACTATATGAGCTTCATTGCTGCCATCACTATAGAGTTGAATTCAAGCTATTGTGCTTTAAGTTAAAAATCTACATGCAAATAGTCTAGAGATAACTGAACTGCACTGCTTTCCTTCCCACAACTCAACCTCTTGGATCGGACACACTACCGCTTTGATAAAAAATCCAGCAACAGAATTCTTGTTAGAAGCATGTGCCTTTAGAATGCCTTATCGTGATCAATGAAAAGCCTTCCTACTATGCTCATTTTCAAGGAAAACTTAGAATCTCGCCTTTTAAGCCATGCAGTGCAAGCGTTTTCCAAAATTCCTTATTTCATATTCTTTTTTTCCCACTCCCTTTTACTGGTTTTCTGAATCAATCCATTTGCCTGGTCTGCTACTGCCATTCTGCAGCTGTTCCTAGGTGTGAAGCACTGTATAAACACAGTATGCAAATAACAATCGTGAAGGATCTCTAGCCATCCTTGCTGGTTGGTCTCAATCAGAACTGAGTCCTGGGCTACTCCAAAGGCATCCCTGCACATGAGGCATTTTGTTTTATGTAAATGTTTGACAGATACTAGTGGTGGTGGATGGAATGTTTGTGGTGATAGAAAAGATTGATTTATGTGTCACAGATTGGGGAAAATCATTTACATTAATTCTAGGTAAAAACCAGGTACAAGGTTTACCCACCTTTAGTTAAGTGAATTAAAATGCATTCAGGTTGTGTAGAACTTCATTTGTTTGTTTCCTGTTGCTCTTGTTTGTCAATATACCTTTTTAAGTCTACCATCATATTTGAGATATACATTAGGGCTGGTCTACTCATCCATGACAGTGCTATCACAGCCTAGCATCTGTTACATCTGGACAGTATGGAATATGATTTGGGGTTTAAAGCTGTAGGATATAATCATATCTTCAGATGCGATATAAGGGGGGGAAGGCTTCATAACTGTAAGTAAATGCAAAGGAAAACAGTGCACTACAGGTAGAGGCCTTTTGAAAGCAATCCTATCTGAAACAGACAAAATGCTGCAGGCAGGAAGCAGACACTGTAGATGTGGGTAAAAGCAGTTGGAGTGACAAGGTCCAGCGAGGAATCCTACAGACAGTATGGAAATCTGTTTCTTTTTGCTATCTGGTATTTGTGTATCAATATTTGAGGGTGAAAGTAACAGGCTGAGCTACAGCAAATCCGGCATGGACAAAATGGGGAACAAGTACGCTGAAGACTAAAACACTGAAAATCTACAGAAGTAGAATTGAACTTTTGCTAATAGGGAGCTTGATGTTTGTATGAATATGTACAATATTACTCCAGCAGTACTACTTCCTGTGCTCATAAATGCTTTTGTGAATAGTTCACCCAGTTTTGGGGTACTCCCTTAAAGTCCAGCACAGTTTTCACGTTCTCAGAAAGAAAAACACAAGACCCCATGCAAATAATCCTAGCACTACAGCCCAGGGTTCTCCACTATGGGCTATGTCCCCAAAGAATCAAATACCTCCAAGAGAACATTCTACCTCATAGTTCTTTCAATGGAAGCAACTAGGCCATAGATAGTAGGCCTGTTTATTCACCTGAATTAGACGATATACCAAATAGAGAACTGCACACCAGCACCTAATAGAAAGGGAGTGTAAAAATAATCGGCTAAAAATTGAAAAAACTAGAATACACATGCTTTAAATGGGCCAGTACTGTGTGGGACTGAGTACCGGCACTTTTTTATTTTGAGAGGGAGAGTACCGGCACTTCTCAAGAGAAATTTAATACTTTAAATCGGAGAGTACCAGCACTTCTCAAGAGAAATGTAATACTTTAAATCGGAGAGTACCAGCACTTCTCAAGAGAAATGTAATACTTTAAATCGGAGAGTACCGGCACTTCTCAGAAACAAGCAGGTACTGTGGTACAGAGTACCTGCACTTTTATTTTTCCATTTCAAGCACTGGGAATACCAGGCGTTAAAAATAGCGCCTCCTGCTTTGCAGCGACAAAGAGAGGCTGGTCGCTATCACCCCCCCTCGCCCGTGCAAGAGGTGTTACCGAGGTTCGGCCGAGTAATAGCCACACAAATAATCGCAGATTATAATGTCATACAACGCCATTAAGTAGGCGAAGGAAAAATTGCAACATTTTCATTTTAATGAGATGTCAACTCGCTCTCCTGCCGCACCATGCATCTTAATGTACCTTGCTGTCTGCACCCACTTGCGGCTGCATGGCTTTGTCATTACCTTGCAATTCCTTTCTCTAATTTCTTGTGGCACCCGGTGCTTAAATCCGCGAGAAATGTGAGGTGAGGCGCAGAGGATTCCTGCAGCCTGGCTCACCGGAAGAAGAGCACTCATTTGCATTATTCATGACATCAGGATGCTGATTTGCATCTGGTAATTGTTGACGCCTTTCCAGGCAGACAGGGCCGGGCCATGTCTAAGGTTACTAAATATATATATACAATTGACTGGTATTTTTGGAAGTACACCGCTGAGGTTCATTCGCCTCACCCACATTTTTGGAAATCGAGTGCCTTCTGTTCGCCTTTCGGCATGAAAGGCTTCATTTGCGGAAGTGCTCTCAAAAACAAAAATACGCACGCAGCTTCTTTCAGCAAAATATGTCCTCATTTTTCATTAACAATGGAAAACATTGTAATTACGGTTCAGCGGTGGTAAGTCATTAGAGCGGCTATTAGTTGATTTCGTTGAGGGCTTTGTTTCAATATTGTGACAGCGCTGGTTGTTAGGTGCAATTTTTTAAAGACGCGGAAGTGTTTTCAATTAGGTAAGGTGCCATATGTTCGGATTGTAAAATGCAGCACGTGCTTATGATATTCCAGCCCTCTGAAGGTGCCGGCAATATTTTTAACATTCCGTGGACAGAGGCAATGGCCTGTTAAGCGCTTTACGCACTCTATTAACTAAGACAGCTGCTGAGAAATACAGTACCCCAGACAACCTTCATGAGCGCCATCCGTGCCGCTCATAAATCTTCCTAACTAATCCTAACTGTGTTAACAGTGGCTTGTCTTGTTCACTCGGAGGGCTGCGAGGAATATAAAAGGAACAGGAAAACATGGGGTCACACTGACAGGAGGAGGGAAACGCTGAAATAATATTCGTGTATACTCCTATGCAAGGGCTGTGAATGTACCAAGGGGAGCACGTTTTCACAGAATTGAACATGCTGTTTCTTATTATTTTTGTTTTAACTTCTGGCTTCCCCAACAAAATCTGTTTTATTTTTAATCTCTCACAGCATTTTTCTACTTGGGTTTTTATGCATTTTGTGACCACCTGGATGAGCAAGTTGAGTAGGGACAACGCGTAGGGGAAAGGCTCTCCCGAAGAGAGAGAAAGAAAACATATGCACTCCTATTGAGAGCTTAAAGAAAAATAAAAAAAGTAATTTCCTGAATGTAGTCAAGTGAAAGGAGTCAAGTCAACCAATCAGAACGCTTTTAGACTGAAATACTGCTGGGCGTGACGCAGAATAGGGAGGAAAGGTATTGAATTTAGATGAGACAACAGAGTCATCCAATCACGAGAAAGGGGCCAAAACAAAGTCCACTCTATGCATATTAGAAACAGTAGGTCTGCCCAACAGACAGTTAAATATGTCTGTAGCTGAGACCTAAAATGTGTTTTTTTAAATGTATTGTACTATTTAGATGGGGCTCCAGGTATTAAACACATCTTGCAAAATTGATGGCCATACTAACTCCACTTCTTCCACCTATCTGTCCTCAACCAAGCTTATGTTGGTTTATTGCTCTTTACATGGAAATACCACTTATTTATGCAAGATGTGGTTTTCTCACTCCAACCATTCTGTTTACTCCTTTTAAAAACGATAGCAGCCATCTCTTTTAGATTCGGTAAACTGTAGAGATGGCACTGATTCTTACACTGAAATGTGTAGTGTGTATATCGAACTATTCTTTCATATTTTATAAACATATGGGGAAAAATGACCCCGTTTGTTATTGATGGAACATACATTGCAGCAAAACAACATATTTTCTAGTGCTGTGCCTTTCAGGGCCGTTTTTTTTGGTGAAAAAGCTGCTCCAAGGGCTTTACGTGGGATGAAAAAACTAGGGGGGGGTCTCTCAAAGGGGCGTGAACGATATAATTAAGGGCGTTGCTTAAAACGTAAAAGCTAAAAATCTGTGCTTAGCATAGTGCTCCGCCCCACAGGTATGTTGCTGCTTTTGTCATTGTAACCAGATGCATAATACAACAAGTAATATTGCACCTACAACAAGCAAGGACTATTTTCTTTATCAATGGTTGTTAGTTGCATAAGACAAATAAGCAACAACTACTGCTTCATTGTATATAACATTAAAAATGGTTCAGTTCTGAAATAGTGAGACCGTGAAAGAACTATAAAGTAATGTAATGTAATATAATGAGAATTTATAAAGCTCAACATATACCCCGAGTGACTAGGCACTATCTACTGAAAAAGACTGCATGGGAACAGTTGGAGTGAAGATGATGGGGTCAATGTCTAAATATCCAAGTTTTTAGGCCTTTCCTTAATCTTAAAAAAATAAATTCCTTCTTAAAGGTTAATGGGATGGAGTTCCAGAGTTTGGCAGTTATTGGAACAATAAGATTTCTACTGGCCGCTGATCTAAGGAATTTTGACGTAATGTAGGACGTAAGGGCGTGTGTTTGCTGCTCGGACCAAAGCCATGCAGGTACTAGAAGGCAATGCAAAAGGCCTTAAACTCAATACATTTTGCTATTGGCAGTCAATGCAATTGCACTAGGGCTTGGGAAGAAGGCTTGTATCTCAAGAAGCCCAGAAGTATCCAGGCTGCTGACTTTTGTGATATCTGTAACTTGTTGGTATACCGCTTTTGTGTGCTGGTAAAGAGAGCATTGCAGAAATGAAGTCTAGAAGATATAAGCGCAGCGGCTACTGGTTTTGCAGATCAGGGAGAATGAAGGGGAGTATCTTTCTTAGTGCCTTATGGATGAAAAAACAGGAGGAAGTACTGTGATTGATCTGTCCTTCAAATGAAAGTTTGGTATCGGATAGCACTGCTAGGTTTTTTGCTTTGTTCGTTATAGTTTGAAGGGGGCCGATTTGGGAGGGTCACCTGTTGGCTGTCCAGAATGTGGGATTGTTGCCAAATAATAGCACTTCTGTTTTAGATGAGTTGAGCCTTCAAGCAGTTGTCTAACATCCAGTTGCCAATGTGACACATGCAGTCATGGAACTCGACAGCTGTTAAGTTTGGTGAGCTAGTTACTGAAATGATTATTTTCGTGTCATCGGCATATGAAACGAAGGCAAATCCATGCATTTTAATAAGTTCAGCCAATGGGGTGACATAAAGGTTGAACAAAGGGGCTCAACAATGATCCCTGGGGATCTCCACAGGGAAAAGAGAAGGAGGGTGAGACATGATCACACAAGTGAACGGATATGTTTCTCTCAGTGAGGATGGAGGCTTTTAAAGATAGTGCTTTTTCTTTGATAGAGAGCGAGGCTGGACAGTCAACCAAAAGTTCATGGTTGACCGCGTCGAAGGCGGCCAATAGATCCAATAAGATCAAGGGTACATTATCTCTATTTTCCAGGGTTTGTTGAGCTCCTTTGTGGCTGGGATCAAAGCTAACACTGTGCTGTGATGTGCACAGAAGCCAAACTGGGATGAGTCAAGGATTGAATTTTTCATAATAAACGTTGTCAGTTCCATATTTATGGCTTTCTCTACTACCTTAGATGGAAAGGGGAGTATCGAGATCGGTCTAATGAGTCTCTTTCAAGTTACATCAGAAGCAGTGAAGGGTGGTACTGTGCAGAGTTAAGACTTTTTTCACCCTGAGAGTGAGGGTATAAATGGAGAGCCCGATAGGGACCCATCTAGCATCTGCTTTTTAGAACTGCTGGTACTGAGCACCTGCAGACCCTGACTCACTTACAGGCCTGGGCTGCTCACAACATCTAATTTCACATCGGCAAATATTGATTCCCAAAAGCATTGCCTAAAACGTTTGCTGAATTTTTTGAAGAGACAATCAGTGATATACAGTTTGGGTTTCAGGTAATAGATACATTTCTTTCCCAGTCAAATGCACTGGCTCGATTGTTCCCTGCAGAGCTCCTGCTTCATTTAAGTTCTCTTACAATATGGAGTATGACTTCCCTTTAGTTTTTTGAGTGAGGGCCTGGCTGGGCTATCAATGTTTCGGTCATTTCTGTTGTTTTATTGGTAACTAAAGTAACCCCTGATTAAAGATGAACATCATGTGTTCTACTTCTGAAGTGAATTTCCTGAAATCACTAATTAAAAAAACGAATTGTGTGCAGAGAAGTAGAGGCAGGATGCTTTAGGTTAGAGAATCTGGATCTTGAAAGTGGAGAAGTATACCCTTTGCAGTGGAATGAGTTCTCTGTGAAGACTCCAATTTTAACACACCATTGTCAGTCTTGCGTGAGGCAGGTCATATGCTGTTGTGTGACAGACGCACACATGGCTGAGCCACGCATGCCTCTACAACACAGACTCAACCACGAATGCATCTTAATCATGCGTTCCTTTACCATGCATACCTTTACCACACAGTTTCACTATAAGGTATGGTTGGGAACGGGATATATGTGTGGTAAAGCTCACCACTGCCTGACCCCCCTCCCTGCCCTAAGTCCTAAAATCTTCTTCCCCCTACCTTGCCCCCTCCCTGAGGCCTAAAACCTACCTAGTCCTGCACTCCAAACTACCCCTTCCCCTCTTGCCACCCTGAGGCCTAAAACATTGACCCTTCAAAAAAATGACCTGACCCCAGCCCCCGCCCTGAGCCCTAAAACTTACCCCCGCTCCCCTTACAAGGACCCCTATCTCTTCCCCGTTCTGTTGCCTAAAACCCTGGCCCTGTTTAAAAAACGGCAGACCCCCCTGGCCTGAGTCTTAAATTTGACCCCCACCCCTAAAAACTGTCCCCTAAATCCAGCCCGTCCCTAAAACAACCCGACTATCTCCCCCCCCCTGTCCTGAGCCCTAAAACCCTGTCCCAGTTTAAAAAGACTGTTCAATTCCCCCACCCTGAACCCTAAAACTGACCCTCACCCATAAAACCCAGCCCCCAAACCTTACCCCAGCCCATAAAACTACCCCATCTTCTCCCAGCCCTGAGCCCTAAAAACCCTGGCCCCCTTCCAAGAACTATCCCGACCCCCCCCTTCCTTTAGCCCTAAAACCTTACCCTCAACCCTAAAAATTACCTCTTCAATTTGTCCCCAACCCCACTTACCTGTCCGTGTCTTGAACTTTCTGTTCTGATGTTTCCTCTTCCTCTCCCCGCCCATCTGGACACTAGAGCACTATTTACTTTAAGGCAGATGCGTGGCACAGGTAAGCGTGGTTACGCTTGCGGGAAAACGGCACAAGTGCCTCTTGCCGCCTTGTAATGACCGTTTCCAACGCTGTCGATTACAAGCCATTTTGTTAGCTCACAGTGGGCTTAGGGCTCACCTATTTCTTGCCTCTGGTTGGCTTCATTGTCACTCCTATTTCCTTGCTTCTGATTTGTTAGTGCGTGCTGGCTTCCCTGTTGTTGCTTATGGTGTGCCACAGTTACTCGCATCCTCTTTCTATACGTTGGCCTTTGCCTCATGTTTAGACCTGTTTTGCTGCTTTCAGTTTATTAGATGGAGTTTGTTTAATTCAGTTTTGTCTGTCCAGTTCGGCGGTGGTGTTGTACCATTGCTTGCGTCTCTGCTGGTTTACTACAAGGAATGTGCCCGTTTACTTCATAAACACACAGAACGGAGAATAGGATCTGGTTGTGCATGTGTATATGTGTGTCTTGTACTATTCTCAGAGCTTAACTCACACATGAAGGACAGACAGACTGGCGACTCGCACCACAGAAGGCTGGACATGGGTGAGGCATCGGTGGCATGTCTGCTACCAGGATGCACTCATGGATACCTTTTTATTAATTTGTGTGCACAGCAATGTAAACTCCAAACGCACATTTGAGCTCACAATGGGAGCATTCACTGACGAGGAATATTTCCAAATACAAAGCTACTGTGTGGTCTCAAATGAGTCTGATTTGGAAATTGCATTTTTGGGAGTGTCCTATGTTTTTATGGGTTGTTTTGAAGCAATTCCTTGCATTATTTGAACAGAAATGCTAACCTATCACACCTTCTACTAGATCAAAAATATCTTTACTATGTAATCTCTAAATATTAGTGTTTCCTTTTGAATTATTTACGCATGCTCATTGAAAGGTAATCCCAGTACAATTGTGAACCTTCTAAAAAGGTAGCCTTTTTAGATGGAGTAAGTGTATGTATTTGTTTCCTTTACAACGCAACTTTTACAACGCACTACCGTTATGACGCAACTTTTACAACACAAGTCATTACAACGAATTGCGCTGGAGGGCGCTCTAGGATAGGGAAGGGTTTTATTACTATCCAACACCTTCCCTACTATCCACGGGGACTGGAGTTGAAATGAATGAAATGAAATGAAATGAAAATTGCACTTGTATAGCGCATAGCTACCCGGAGGCCTCGCAGCGCTTTTGGAATAGTAAATTAAACTATTCACTATCCAGCGCCCCCCAACGCCAGTCGTTGTAACGACTTGCGTTGTAAAAGTTGCGTTGTAAAGGCATGCGTTGTAAAAGCATGCGTTGAAACGTCATACAACCATTTGTTACACTGTCTTTCTAACACTTTATTCATGCTTGCGTTTTTTTACTTCTTGTTATCATTTTTCCTTACTTTTAGTTCCTTTTCTCCTATTCAGCAGATCTTATTTCTTTCTATTGTTATTCTAAACTTTATACTTTTATGCCTTAACTCAATTCTGTTATTCTTGTGTCATAAGTAACTTGCCTTTTTTTTCCTTGTCTTTCTTTACCCTAGTAATCTATATGCTGTTTTATATGCTTTTTTTGTTCTCTTCCCTCATTAGCATTTAATTTTTCTTTTGAATTTTTCTGCATTTTCTCTCCCTTGGCATTTATATTTTTCTTTGTCCATTACTCTTTTCCTTGTGATGTTTTTTCTTGTCACATTTTTCTATTTCTTTTCACATAGATACTCCACGCACAAAGGCATTGCGGTTTAATGCAGCGCATTGTCTAGACCCATATTAAACTACCTGTAGTGCTGAAGTCCTGTTAGTACAGCTCTACACGTGGGTCTGCAATCCTCCACTCTGACAGCCCTTGTAAACAAGCACAGGCAAAGCCAATAGGTCTTTCCTATCTGAGGTATTGACTTGTGTTAATGTTTTAGCCATGCTGTGCAGCATGGCTGAAACTTTAAATGATGTGGCACTGTGCGTGTTTAAAAAAAAAAACACTTTCATCCATGTTGCACAGCAGCCGTGCTGCTGTACAGCATGGCTAAAAAGATTGATAAATCCAGCACCTCACGCAGGTGAGATGCTTGTTTTCCTTACCCAAGGAAAGCAAACACAACAAGATGATGGACGGAGTACTGAAACTTTTCAGACACTCACCCCCAGTCACAGATCTGAGTTCACCACCTCAGTTTGGGCCCAGCATCAGTCTTGACCTTGTTCCTCATAGGAACAGTCCAGCCCGAAATGCCAAACCAGGTCTTCCCTGGACCAGAAACAAGCATCCTGGGACCCAGACCTGGTCTCCATGCCACCATGAGCTCCATGCCTCTGGAGTCAAGCTTGTCTGGCTGATGAAGTGTGAGTTAATGAAACCTGGCTGTAATCAGTCCTCTTGAAGCAACAATCAGGGACAGACAAAACAGCAGGTCTGACTTAAAACCTCCTCACCTGCAACAAAAGAAACTGCCGTCCCAACCCTCACTTCTACCATTAGACAAATGTCAGTGCTCTGTAAGAAAATACTGCGTTATGGAATTTCTTGAAGTCAGCTCCGCCTCCACCCCTCTTATTTCAGTGTCTCAATCCCCATCCTCCAGACACAGGAATGCAGGCAATACACTACCACTTTCTGGGGAAGATGTCCTCAACCTCCATCTTGTGCCATTCAAAATCGGAGGCATACAAAGTGGATCTCAGAGGCGTATGTACTCAGGTTCACACAGAAACTTATTGCCACATATGTGCAATTGTTTTACTATATACATGCCCACACTCGAATGCACACAGGTTGTCAGCGCAAGGTTCTGGGTTTCACAAAACAGTTGAACTCTGCTCAAGAGGGGTCAGAAGGCCACATTCTCACTGACAAAGATAAAAAGTTTGGTCAACTATAAGATCACAAAACATGGTAAGTTGCCACCACCATTTTCTATGCTAAACTTAGGACAGGGACAGCAGTCTTCTATCCTCTAAGAAGACATGCTTGACGTGCCTCTCCAAGTCGCAAGACAAGTCCAGAGCTATGCATTTTCAGTGACAGAGTCAGACTTCTGTGCACCTGCTAGAGTAGCGGGACACCAGGGACAAAATACAAGTCATATACCAGTTTCACATTTAGTCAAGCACTCACAGCAGGTGTACCTGCCAGTTAACCATGCAGATGATATTCCTGTTCCAAAACTCAGAAAATAATTTGATCTTCTGAGGCTTCAGACGGCCCTATTACGTGAATGTACTACTTAACCAGGACACTTGACAGAAACTGGAAAATATTGAACATTGAAAATCATTGTTGATCTTGCTTGCAGAGCTCTCAAGTTCTCCAGCCTGCAATAGAGGGTGAGCAGCTTATTGTTCTCTATTATTTTTTACCTTCTGTGACTTGTTGATTTCAAAGGAGAGAAGGGGTTTACTTATAAGGAAGGGATTGGTTCAAAATAGAAATCGCACAATGCAAACAAATATAAACTATCAGATAACCTACTCACTCCTTGAATGGAACAACTCGGGAGCTCTGTCTTTGTTTAAACATCTGTGATATTGTCACACAAATACACATTTATGTTCTGCCACTTATAATTAATTTTGATTGCACTGCACGTGCCTGCTTAAAAAAGGATTTCACCATGTGAGGAGGTGGTGGGGCCTTGTTGGGGCAGATAACTATATAAATGACACATATGCCCTCTCCCCACTTACATTGCCCCTCATACAAACAAGCATTGGCAAACCCAATAGATCTCTAGCTGTTGAGATCTATTAGTTTGTCAGTGCCTTTTAGCCAAGTTGTACAGCATTTCTGGAGTGATGCAACATGACCAAATCCGAAAAAAAGCTTATGACGCAGCAAGCCACTGTATATTGTAGGCACCCACACCACACATGCAGGCATCTGTAAAATGACGCTGCTGTTTTTTAATCTTTTTATTTGCTGTTCAGAATTGGATCAACTAATAAAAAGAAATGAAATGTGTAAAAGTGTTTTTTTTAAGTGTGAGGGGGAGGGGCAACACAAAAGACACTGGTCGGTCTGGCACCGGTTGGGGAAGAAACATGTTGTGGGGAGGAGAAACAATGGGCAACACAGAAGGAGGGCACCTATGGGTGAAGCAACATGGAGGGTAAAGGCAGTAGAAATAATAGAAGTAATAGGGTGGGAGGAGGTGGGGAGGAAAAGCAACAGGTGAAAGAGAGCTGAAATAAGGGGTAACAATCCAGAGGGCGGGGTGGAAAGGAGATGCAACAGATGAAAGAGCAATATGTAGTGGGAGAGAGGTACGCACACAGGCCAAAATCCAATGAGAAGGAGAACACAAGAGTGAGTGAAACATGGAGGGGGCAGGAAAAAGTAAAATGAATGACAGAGAGCTACACGGAATGCAAGGGGAGAGAAATCCAAGAGGGAGCTAGATGGAAAACACATGCACTTTCATGGAGAACTTAACCAGAAAGAAAAAAAAGTAGTGCTTGAAAATCAAGCAGTGAAAGAATAGAAGCCAGCTAATCAAAATAGATGGAACAGATTGTATGCAACATGTGAGGCAAAAAGACAAGATTGACAAGCTGAGACATGAATAAGAAGCAGGGAAGTAAGAGGGGCGAGGAAAGTAAATCAGTGGTAAGCAATAGGCGACTCCAATCCCCTGTATGCTCCTGGTAAACCCACAATATGTCTGTTGCAACAAGACCAAACAAAGCTTTCTGAGGCTAGCAGTGATATCCTGGCTGTTTCTCACTCTTTTCTCGACATCAGGAGTTCCAAGCCTCCAAAGATGAGTTTAAATTCGTCTCTGTGTAGTGGTTTCCAGCTCGCCTTCTATGCCACCGTTCGTCATGGGCGTTACCTGCGCTGCGCGCATGACGAGCTGGCTTTGTCACGTAACGCGGGTATTTTGAATTTTCAGCGCGCAGCGGGAAAACCCGCTAGCGCGCATGCGGTTAACATGAGTGCTAAACTGGCTTAAAATGGCCTACAGTTGGTTCACCTGGCCTTCAAGAAATGCACAATTGTAGCTTAGATATGGTTCCTTTTCTCCTGGCTGTGGAGGCTGCATCACAGCAGAAATTCGACTAATTGAATCATGTTTATAGCCTGTAGGTATGTAAACTACTGCCTGTGCTATTTCCAAGCACTGTAATTAGGCAGGCATTCGTAGTTTCCTAATTGGGCTGTTGCCCTTCCTGCTTTAATCGGGCTAACAGATTTTTCCATTTAGCCATCGTCAGATGATGGGATTAGTCTTCGATAAGGAGATCAGCCTGCCTTGCCTTTGCTCTGCCGCGTGTTAATGAAAATCAGATCATTGCTGCAAAAGGCTGTGATGCGCAGCTGGCACGCTTTCAAAGCCGCGACTCACATGCCAAGGTCCTATTAAAATGCAGGCTGAGAAAACAGATGAGATGCGCTCATATTAACAGCGTGGTGGCTGCAAGAGCTGAAGTGTCTGGGTTGGGTGCAATACCGCCACACTGACTCCTCCCCCCACACAACCCCTTGGTGTTCAACTAGGTCACCATGAATGTCTGCACATTGGCTCACGTTTACTAAAGTTTATGCTGTCACTCATATGATGCAAGGTGGTCCTTTACAATGGTAAGTAAATAAATGATAGCCTTTGCAATTCATTATTTTGTTAGTGCCCGCAAAAAACTTTATTATATTTGGGCCGGCGTGTGCTTGGTGACGTTAGACATACTAAGCTAGATTTTTCATCTGATCTCATTCTATGTTCTTGTCGTAGATGGTGATGTTAATTATTAGAACAATTAGCACCTTATTATTGTGCTTGCTATAATTTCCCACGGTCTACAATGCAAAAATTACACAGTTGTTGTAAAAAATAATAACTGTGTTTTTTTATTTTATTTTGTTCAGGTCATTTTAATAACCTCTAGGGGAGGTTATTAAAATTGTTGCTCTTATGCAAACCTTACATCATGCAATTTGCAGGGCTGCAGGTTGGTTGAAGTGATAAATCAGACACAAAGATGATGGACGGAGTGCTGAAACTTTTCAACCACTCGCCTTCAGTCAAGAGATCAGGGTTTAATATTTTGTTAACTATGCCACCCCAGTATGGACGCAACCAACTGGGGTGGCGTGGTGAGCAAAAGAACGATGGATTAAACCCAGATCTTTGCTCCTGGGGCTAAATGTTTGCATTGTTCAGCACTCCATGCATCATTCCTAGTTTTTGCTTTTGTCTGCTGTGGTCCTGCCTGTTCATGACCGCACTGCTCTGGTTCCTGTGTCTCCTGCCAGGACCACAGGTTGGGAGAGCTGTGCCATATTGATACTGATGACAACAAAGTCCCTCTGGGTGTGAAAGAAAACCAATAACTTACTGAGCCCTCCTGCTGTCAAAGGAAGCATGTGCACTTTATTTTTCCGTTTTCCTTTCTCACATCTGATTGATTTAAGCTGAAAAGCAAATCTTCGATTTTAGATTAGGGTTTTGTTTCCTAACAGTTAAAATACAATCTCTGAAATCAGCCTGCAAATCTGTCTATGTTACATTTATATTTCACACACATTGTTTTCTCTTGCTAATCTCGGGGTGTATGAATTTGAGCCTGTCTTTCTGCACTCCTTAACCTGTTAAATGACATTTACACTTTTTTAAGCCTCAAGTGATTCTTGGAGCTTGGTTTTAAATAAAATGCAATGTAGACAGTTTCAAAGTCCACCATCTAAGGAACTTTGAGGAGAAAATCTTTTTCAACACGTGATATATTTCACCTTTATTGGTGGAGTACAGCCTCTTGGAAAACATTCAACATAGGAGTCAAGTTCCTTAGAGCACTCACTGAAATGCAGTCTCCCACACTGGCTTCAACTGTGCATTTAAAATCGGCTCCTTTTTCAACCAACCTTTATTTTAGCTGCTACAATAAGACTTGGGCTGCTAATAAAGTACCCCATCTCAGAGAAATACAGCATGCTGTTGGTCATGAGATGCTGTGTCCTGGTCTGCTAGGCTCCCCACAGCATCGACTCGGAGACTGAACTCATTCATGAAAAAGGCCACACTCTCCACAGTGCATGCGCACCAGTGCTTGAGACATCATTTCAGTGAAAGATAGAGTCAAACCTTGAAACCACAGATCAGTGCCAGCAGATTTGGATGAGTTTTCAAAGTGGGCAGTGATTCCCTTCCACAGGTGGGTTCAGTTTGTGATTGCAGCCCCCTGCGGAGTTATGTCTGTAAATCCCTGGGGTCTGTGTGGTCCCATCCGAAGGGGGCACACTGAGTGCACCCACCAATGACGTCTTTGCTCTTGAGCCCATATCTGCAACATGATGTAGGTGCGGGGCCAAAGAAGTTCCTTCATTTGCATGTGGCTGCACCCCTTGCAAATGAGGGAGTACCCCCTCTGGATTGCACTGGCATCAAATGTGTGCATGTGTGCAATTCAAATTACGAAAGGCACAGTACAAATCTTTGAGACGTTAAAGAGCCTCTGGGGAACACCAAAGGGGAGGCCAATGCCTATAGCACCCGAGGGAATATTTGGTAATGTAGCCCCAGGTGCTCATGTTGGGTTAACAAGTGTGCAGTTTTCCAGGAGTTTCTTCGGCTTCTCTCTGTTTATCTGTACAATGTGACAAAGTCTTTGCAATCTAAGTATTGATACTGACTGGTGGACACCAGTTATATTAATGCGAAGTTTTGTTCTTTTGAAACCAAACATGTTTCTTGCTTAAGTGGAAGAGAAACATACTTTTGAGAACACCATTTGCTGCTTGGTGCCCTAACCGTAATGCAGTGTCTCTCTACAGTGTCTTGCTGCAGTGTGTCTCTGAAACTGGTAACTACTCTCTTCCAAATGTCAGCAGAGAAAGGCTCAGAATTTCTCATCTCTAATTTTGGGGAGAATGTTGCTCTCTTGGAGTGAAAAATGACCTCCAAATTGATTTACTAGCAGTGATGTTGTGAGACCACAATGCAATGTATATATTCCTGTTAATGAGATCATAATTGGCAAGATAATTTCTTCATGTATCCTATTAAGTGCTTTAATACCATTCTTAATGAAATTATGCAATACAAAATTAACCATAGTGGAATCACAGTGTAATGGAGTGTGCATTCCCAATTTGCCTTAAGCGCTCCTGGAGTTGGAGCTTACCCCCAGGTCCCTCATGTCCTCGTCCCATTCATTACAAAGTGGAGATGACCATCTCCCGACAGAAAAACACAAGAGGAATGCTGGGACCCTAATACTGCCCCTCCCACTGGGAGTACATAAGCAGTACTTACCCTCCTGTTCTTTTTTCTGTCTGTCGACAGACTGGATGGTGTACTGATATTTCCTTCTGGCATGCGCAGCACTGTGGAAAGGATGTCCCAATATTGCTGCCGACTTTGGAACGGGGCATCAGGTTTGTGGCCTGTGCACAATCCCAGCCCTGAAAATAATTGCCGAATAACTTATACAACAATAATTAGCTTCGCATTGAATGCAATACAGTGTCTTCAAAATGTGCTGTTTAATAATGACCCATACAGCGTTTGTGTGTGCCCTGGACTTTCCACTCTCTGCTGGTTAGGATTCGAGGGGTTTGCGACCCTGGGATGCCGAACATTTCTGGCGTGCTGCTGTGGTCTCGAGCACTGGGTTGACGTGTTCGTTTACAGTCTTCTCGATTGCGCATGTGATGTTTTTTTCCCATTGGCGGCCTTGTTGGGGGCCTTGTTGTGCTGTTGGCCCCCGCTCTGGCTGTTTTCGCTCCCTTTTTCTTCTAGAAGCCTCTGTTAGCCTGCTAGTGCCAGTCCTGGAGTGGTGGCAGGTTTTCCTTCTGGAACATGCCATGTTCCAGCGTCAAAACCTCCTGGAGATGCCAAGGTTTGTACCCGGGGCCTCCTACTTGGGGAGCATGTGCTCAGCGCTGTGCTACGTCCCCTCTTTTTTTGGGGGGTATCCTGCTGCTGCCACAGGAGCCCGCGCTGCTTGCTTCCTGTAATGGCTGGATTTTCTGAGTAGGTGGGATCAGCCCCCAGGGGCCCCTCCAACCCAGCCAGAACGTACTCACCTTCCCTCCTCAGGACTCCTCTATCCAGGCACCTGGTACCTACCTGAGGATGGGGAACTCGCAATATACAAGCTCATATTATTAAGAACACCACTAAATCTATAGGGATACTAAGAATACTCACTGATTACTAGGGATATCCATACCCTACACCACACTTATTCACATCAGTTGGTCTCGCGGCCACCCTGACCCAGACCGTTCTACCCTAGGGCAGATATGACACACAATCCGGTGTGTCTACACATGGGCCTGCAGAACCCAATGCTCCCTTTTCCAAACTGTTCGCAATCCTGCGAAACTACACGTTAGTTCGACCTCCTAACGCTCTCACTTATTCAAGCCACAATCCAGTGGGTATCAACACTGGTTCGACCCCCCAGTGCTCTCATTAACGCCGCATATCAACGACGACCACATTCCTATGAACAATTATTGGGATAATATCTCAGTTGTCTACTCGGGATGAAACTACAATAATAACTTTGAATATAGTTCCAGATTATATAGTGTACTCCCTGCTCTTGGCATCAAAGGTCCACTCACTCCCTATTTATGTGATCACCACTTACCTGATTGGGATTACTCATCCATTCACATACCTAGTAATCACCTAGGAGATACATTTACCTTCAGTGAACAAGAATAGGGGCTACACACCAGTTTGTTATAAACTGGGGTTATTTTATTACAACAATATAAACCTTTACACAGATCTGACAAAGACTATAGGTAGAACACACCGCTTGAAAGAGAAGGATTACACATAACAGGAACACTCCGCTGAAAGGGAAAAGATTGGACATAAAGTGTAAGTGTAACTAATTCAGACTACCTCACCTATTAGAAGGAAGATTTCTCTCTCTGCCTCTGGTGGGATTAGGGCTCTCTCTCTGCCTCTGGTGGGATTAGGGCTCTCTCTGTCTCTCCCTCCTTCACCACATCACCACGTCTCTGGTTCAGTTGCTCCAGCTGACAGCCTTCTTTGATGCTCTCTGCACTGCTTTCTCTCTCCTCATCTTCAGCAATCGTCTGCCTTCTTTCTCCATTCAAGAACTGCACTCTATTTTGCAGCTCCAGCAGACATCCTCTCTCTCTCTGCAAGCTGTTCTGAGCTCCAAGCTGTTCTGAGCTCCCAGCAGTTCTGTGCTCCAAGCTGTTCTGAGCACCACGCTGAACTGCACACCACGCTGGACTGGACTGAACTGAACTGAACTGAACTGAACACTCCTCCTCTCCTGTAGCTCACTAATATGGAAGCTTGTCCTTTCATGGAAAGCTACGGCCAGTAACCTGCCGCCCACCAAATTCTTGTACCTCCCCGTACCAAGGACACGTTCCCAGCTGGCCAGCCTGAAGTTGTGTCTTCGGAGTGGAGAAAAATACATTCCTTCGATAAGGGCCAGCCTGAACCGGTTCTCTCCAAGCGAACAACAGCCTTAACTATAAACTTTGCCTTTGCCCTGAAAAGCCTCTCAGCTTCATCAAGATGGAGTTCCTCTAGCTCTAGGCCTGTAGGCCTGAAAGGGGTGAAATGCTCCTTAGCTCTGTCAGAATATCTACATAAACCATACCAATATGTCTAATATGTCAAAGCCAATAGGCAATAGACAGGTGAAAGTCAAGAATAAAGGCATATTAAGCAGCTATCCTCTTCTAGATCTGGAAAAAAAGGCTTAAAAGGGCCAACACAGGCTATGAATACCTATACTAGATGCGAGCAAGATTAATGATCTATATCACTGCTAAATAAAGCCAAAAACTCTGCCATAACACTTCCTGTGTGTGCTCGTGGTGGGGACTTCTGTGTGCCTGTGGTTGCTCTAACAAACTGGTGCTCTCTGGGGCTCTCTGACCTCGCCCCGCACCTACGCTGCATGGGTGTCTGGATGGTGTTGGACGGTCGGGTGCTGTGGTTCCTGGTTCAATGGTGTTGGACGGTCGGGTGCTGTGGTTCCTGTGCTCCTCTTCCTTGGTCTGCGTGGTTGGGGTTTCTGTTCCTGGCCTGCGGCCTTGCCGCCTGCCCGCCCGGCTCTCGTCTGTGCTCTGGGGTAGGGCATACCATGGGTCTTCTCCCTTTGGATCACTTCTTCAGGTGGTACCCCTGCTCGTGGCCGCTTGTGCTTGTGAGTTTTCTTTTCAGGCACTGTTGGGGGGTTCTCCTCTCTGGTGAGTTTTCTGTTTTGTGGCCTGCCTCGGGTTGGCATGGGTTCCTGTTGCCTCTGTGGTGGTTGGTTCCTTTTTTCGCTGGCTCTGCCTTTGCTTGCTCCTGGGGTTCCCTGTGTTGTTGGGGTCTCCCTGCCTGCTTACTTGTGCCTTACCCTCTGCTGCTCTTGTGTCAGGGTCGCTTCTCACTTTTTCGGCGACGGCCTGTTGGGGGTACGTTATGTTCCCCCTCTACTTCTGGCTCCCTTCCCTCGCCTGGTGGTGGGTCGGTGTTCCTGCTCCTTTGGCCGCTGCGGGGGGGGGTGGTCCTGTTGGCTCCCCTGGTTCCTGACGACCTGCTGTGGTATTCTCCGATGGTGGCCTTGAGTTGCCTCCTCTGCAGGCTGGCTGTTGTGTTGTGGCCTCTGCTCCGCTTGTGTGTCCTGGTTCTTCGCCTCTGCTTCCTGGCTTCTGTGTGGTTGGTCGCGTTTGGGGCTCCTGGTTCCTGGCCCTGTTCCTTCCATCCCTTGGGCTGCACCATGTTCCTCTCGTAGATGCTTGGCGGTGTTGTGCCGGGTGCTCTCTGGGGTGCTCTGCCCCCTCTGCCTACGCATGGGTGGCTGTGCTGCCTTGGGTGCGGCTGTTCTGTTCTGTTCCACCCTACCTGCCCCTGTTCTCATATATTCTCTGCAGTTATGCTGGGTCGGACCTGGTTGGTGCCTGGTTGGGAGCCCGCCTCGGTCTTAATGATGCTGTGGGCTTCATTTTGCTCCGGCCTGGGGCTTCAGGTGTTTGTCCGGGGCCTTCTGTGTGCTTGGGTTGCTTCTGGGGACTAGCTGCTTCTGCACTGGCTCTCCCTGTGCTCGTCTTTGGCTTGCTTCCAGTGTTTCCTGGCCGCCCATCCTGGTTCTGTCATAGTTCCTGCCTGGTTTGTTCTTGGCTGGGGCCTCCTGGGGGTGCCTGGTGGAGGTTTTTCTGGCTGGTATAGTTGGGCGCCTGCTATTCTTTTCCTTGGCGCCCCCCCCCCAGATTGTATTTCCGGTGGCGGTTCGTCTTTGGTCCCTGGGGTTCGTGCCGCTGCTGTCGGGGTGGCTGTCTTTTGCTGCTGCGTGTATCAAGAGGGAGAGAGAGGACCAGATAGCTAGTCCAGATCCCCGGTTTATATGTATAGTTAATCAAAAAAGGACTAGCTGGGATGGGGTTGGTATGATATTATATTGTAATCATACTGGTGACTCAGTATTGTTTTGTCAGGGGGAGATGGCACCTGTTGGGTGTCTTTAGAAAGCCCTCACCCACCAACCTAGTTGGTGGCATGCTTCATCATCGGGCCCACCCAGTGACACCTAGCGTGTCCCGGGTGTGCTACGACGCCTGGCTACAGCGGAGCAGGTATGTCACTGTGTGTGCGGTAAGGGTGTTAAGTAAGTGAGTTTAAAACGGCTTGGCGGGGGTCCCAATACCCGAAGGGTAAGAATACTTTATTAAATGGGCCTCCGCCAGCGGTTAAAAATAAGGCAGTGGGACGTTGGAGGCGGGTTACGACCTCCTACGTCCTTTAATGTGTCAACATGTTTCAGCCAGTGCCTTATCTGTAATCTGGCTTTCTTCAGGACTGATAAAAATGTGTGTGGTTAAAATAGGGGTTGTGTAGTGCAGGCTATGTGTCTACACGCCCTAAAGTGTATCTAACAGGTGATGACAGCTCCGTCTCTAGTGACTCTAGCAGTGGATCACAGAAACGGGGAGGAAGAGGACGCAGAGGACAACGATCGCCTAACCACTGGCAAGGAGGACAACCAAACCAATTCTATGGTTTCCCACCGAACTTAAGCCACATGCAGGAGGGCCGGCGGGTCCTCCTGCGTGGTTGGGTTGCTTGGCTCTGGTCCTGGCTCCCTGGTTCCTTTGGCTTCTGTTGCCCTGGTGGGTGCTGTTTTCTTGGCTCCTCTCTGGCGTTGCTTGGGTCGGGCTTTGTGGCATTTTCGTCTGGATGCCGAGCGCCCTGGGGTCTTTTTCTTTTTACTGCTGCTCCTACCCTTGCTGCTTGCTTGGCCTGGGTGTAGGGTGCTGGTTCGGTCCTTTACCGTATTGGTGCCTGTTTTTTTCTGTCCTCTGTGCCTAGTGTAGGGGCTGCTGAGTGTTCCCGGTTGTTCTGGACTTCCGTTCTGCCTTCCTTTCCCTCCCTTTTGGGTTGGGGGTTTTCGGGGGGTTGTGGCCGGTGGCTTTGTCCCCGCCCTTATGGGCTTGTTCATTGTTGGTTTCCGGTCTTGTTGGCCTCTCCTTTGTTGGTCAATTTGGGCTGGTTCTTTCTGAGGGCATCTCAGGCCTGTGGTCTATGTGTTGGACTCTTCTTCCCCTGCTGTTCTGGGTTTGGTTGCCTTCCTGGTTTGGTTGGTGGCCTCCTTCCCTGTTGGGCTTTTTGGCCTCCTGGGGTTTCGGTTCTCTTTCCCCTACCCTGTCTCTTCTGTTTTTTTGGGGTCTCGCTTCTGTCTGGCTTCTGCCTCCTGGGCTCTTGCTGCTTCCTGGTCCTCCTCGGCGGAGTTTTGGTGGGTTTTCTCCTCTGTTTTCTCTGGGGCCGGGTTCTTCAGTTTTGGTGGTGTGGGCTGGTTTATGGCCTGTGCTTTCCTCCTTCCTTGGTTAGTCTTGGTGCATGTGCCTGCGCTCTGTTGGCCGTTTCTTTCTTTGGCTGTCTCGGTTTGCTCTGTGTCTGGTTGGCTGCCAGGTCCTGTGTGCCTTCCCGGTGGTTCTGGGCTTGGCAGCCTTATCCGGTGGGGTGGTTCGCCGTCTCCTTTGGTTCCGCTTGCCCTGTCTCTGGTTTCTCTGGTTGGTGGCCTTCTTGTTGGGGTCCTGGGGTCCTAGCCTTCTGTTGGTCTCCGGTCCTTGTTTGGTCCCTGCTATCCTGTTCTGGGTTGCGGGCCGGTTGTTTCCTGCAGTCCCCCTTTCCCTCCACCTCAGTGCTCCCTTGGGTTGCTGCTTTTGTGGTGGTTTCCTGGGTGTGCTTTGGTGTGCAGAAGGCCGGTTTCTTCTTTGGTTTTCTCCACTTTGTAATGAATGGGACGAAGACATAAGGGACCTGTGGGTAATGCTCTATTACTTACCGGTAATCTTCATTAGTCCGGGTCCCGTTGTCCTAGTCCCATTCATACGCCCCTCCCTCCCGGCCGGCCGGCCTTCTGGTCTGGGCTTGGTTGTACAGGAGGGATGCTGGGTAAGTACTGCTTATGTACTCCCGTGGGAAGGGCAGTGTTAGGGTCCCAGCATTCCTCTTGTTTTTTCTGTCGGAAGATGGTCATCTCAACTTTGTAATGAATGGGGCGAGAACAACGGGACCCGGAGTAATGAAGATTACCGGTAAGTAATAGAGCATTAACTGCTGCCACTAGATGAGTACAAGTGGGCATGATTCCTCTGCACACATATGAGCCTGCTCTGATTTAGTCTAATTATGTAGTCTTTTGTAATTCCCACCCAAGTTTGTAATCAATAACTTGCCACTCCTTCCTAAATAATATGGTACAGTTGGAGGATAATATAGGAACAAGTGAGGAAGACAAGTCCCATAGAGTCTGAAGATTACTAATGTACTTTTTCATATAGTGCTTGTATACATTAAGGTTATTGTTAGGTCCATGGGGGAGATATCCTTTACATCACATGCGATACATCTCATGCCAATACAACGCGGTTGTTACAACGACTGTGTTGTTACATCACATACCTTTACAACACAAGTCGTTACAATGACTTGCTGTAGGGGGCACAAGGTGTTGGATTTAAAATCCAGCACCTTCCCTACTGTTGCACAGACTGGGGTTGGAATAGTAAATTTTACTATTCCAACATCCAACACCCCATAAAAGAAGTTGTTGTAACAACTTGCATTGTAAAGGTATGTGATGTAACAATGCGGTCGTTACGCCATATGATGTTTGCATTCTTGTTTTGGTAATGAGATATTATACAGAGCATGCTGAGATTTCCCCAATTGTAAAGTTGGCAGGATGCCTATGGAAGCCCCTGCTGCATATGATTGATTCCAGTTACAACTGTGTGAACCTGACAATAATTCTCCTTTTGTAAAGGAAACACGAATAATCACTAAATTGGAGCCAGATACAGTGTCTGACCATCGCATGTTTCAGCATCATCTGTAGTGGTGGGTGAGCTCACAAATTATATGGGAGCGCCGACCCAGAACCAGACCCAAGTTCAGCTCTAACAGCCATGGAGTTTTTAATGTAATTGTCTTGTAAAATCATGCAACAAACATTACGTTAGAGCATGATAAGGTGGCTTCAATAGTCAAGAAAGTGTATTTCCTTAAAACATAAAACGTTACACTTTGTAAAATAGATTAGTTATCAAAAGTAAGAGTTTTTGAACTTGAAATGTTCCTGCTCCGCTCTGACAAAAATTCTGTTAATGAACTAAGAGGCAAGTCAGCTGTCATGTATCCCTTAAATGTTGCCTAGGTTCTAATAATGTATGGAAACTTCATAGGGTATTAAACCAAACAGAAGGCAGAGGAAGCTTGGTGAAATCAAGTATTTGACTAGGATCAAACAGTTTGGTCAAGCAGAAAAGCTGAGATTGACCACAGATTTCATGACTATATCTTTCTGATTTCAAAGGTTTTTTCGCCCTTCTCAGAGGACCACAGTTGAGTGCAGGTAACAGGCAGTATTTACATTTTTAGCAGTTTTACTTAGAGCGAACGCTGCCCAAGGACATAACGGCTCTTATCAACTGACACATACTATGTTACGTGCTTTTTTTCCTGCATGGGGATTCATGAGGTGAGCAGCCGAGGTCGGGATCTGAACCCAATGATATCTGTTTGGCACATGTGGCCAATAGTCCATATTGTCTCTTGAGAAAGCTCGGCTTGTTTTGGGCTTCAGGTTGCCAGAGGATCTTGAGATGAGCCAGGCATCTGGCTCTAGTCTGGCTTGAGCTTTCAGTGGCTCGCCCACCTTTCATCATCTAGGTAGTACTTGGCTTTACAGCTAATGTGGCTCCATAACAAACATGGAAAACTGCAAAGGGGCTCAGTTCTCTGTTGTTTTGTTGTTTTATGGCTATACTCTTTGGGGCATTCTAAACAAAATTTAAACAGAAACTAAGTAGATAAATCTAGCAAAAACAAGCTTTTCCCAAAACTTTGATAAAAAATTGGTTGGAAAGCATGTGGGGTTTAAAACAGTGCCTCAAATTAACAGATTGCTACAAACAAATAGTAAATCCCAATAAAGTGTCCTCTGCTATGGGATTTAATTTGCATGTAACTTCGAAATTTCCTTGGGGACTTCTTTTGATCCCGTGAATGCTTCCTCTTCCCTTTGTATTGCACCTGATTATAATTCGCCGAAAGGGTGTTCTCTCAAGAAACCCTTGGGGAAGGTCAGGAAATGGCAGTTTCTGGATCTCCTTTTATGTGCACTGGCCACTTTCCACTTTGATCCCTCCCTAGGGAGGCAGGTTCTTCAGCGCTCAAATAGTAACTCAAGAATATTTCTTCAAACAGCCTCCAGCGATTCTTACTGTAGTCTCTGCACGTTTGTTTATGTTGGTTCCTTAGTGAAACCTGGCTATATTTTTGTTTACTTCCACCTTCCCAGCAATCCTTAGAGGCAAAGAATTAAACAACAGCTTTTTAAAAAAAACATTTATGTCAGTGTGCCACACAATTTGGAGAAGATCCCACAAGTAGCATGTAGACCATTGTCAGAATTAAAATAGAGACAGGAATTTGCAAAATGATACTCTCAAGCAAGTAGATACAATAATGATAATGGTACCAATGTACAGACTCCCATCCTTTAACATATATATATGTGCTCACCCATAATACCTGCCAAACATGATGTGATTGCATACCTTTATTTCAGATTGTGAATTGTTTACGAATAGCAGAACAAGCAGGTTCTGTGTAAAGGAAGCTATGCCCACAGGTCAAACAACACTACAGGTGACCCTACTTCCCCGAAGTGTAATGTAAATCTAAATGTGAGACAGCTGTTCCAGTAGCAGTGTATTTGAAATGTAAAGTTTACCTCCAATTCCTTCTTAAAGCTGCCCGTGCTCAAATCTTGTCAGTGATGCCTGGTTTGAGCTAACAAACCCAAAAAACATTGAATTTTGTTTATGTCGTGCCTACTATACAAAGGATACACTGTCTATTACATATTGTGGTTTACCAAGAACGTAGAGGTGCTTGGACCCGCACATTGCTTACAATAGGTTGGCTTTCCTTGTCACTCTTATAAGCTGCTTCTTATTCGTGCTCCAGTTTGTCAATCTTGTTATGTTATGTTATGTTATAGGGTGTCTTATAGACCGTGCGGCTACTCGGGCAGAGTGTCCTGGCGCTATTTAGATCTGTAGAGGAGACCGGAAAACACAGACAGACTAAACACCAAAAAGTCAGGTCTTCAGACCCTTCCTAAAGGACGGCAGATTGTCTAATTTCCTAAGAGAGAGGGGAAGCTTATTCCAAAGTTGAGGTGCCAGTAATCTGTAGGAGCGGCCCCCAATATGGGCATGCTTAGTAGCTGGAACGATGGCCAGAGCTTGTGTGGCAGTGCGTAGAGATCTGGAAGGGAACTAGAATTGGATTTAAAGGCCATGGTTAGAGTCTTGAAGAGTATACGCTTCCTCACTGGGAGCCAGTGGAGCGAGTCAAGGAGGGCTGAGGTGTGAGTCCTACGACAGGCCAAAAATGGCCCTGACAGCAGAATTCAGAACAGTTTGCAGGCGAGCTAAAAGGTACTCTGGGAGCCCTAGATAAAGTACATTGGCACAGTCGAGCCTAGAGCCGATCAGTGCCTGGACTGTGATTCTCCTGTGAGAAAGGGAGAGAAAAGGGAGAAATTTCCTGAGCGTACGCAGCAGGGCAAAACATTGGCCAACTAGACTGAGAATCTGGGGCTTAAAAGTTAATCCGTTGTCAATTTTGACACCCAGATTCTTAGCAACCAGGGTGGGTGAAGACGGGGGATGCATATCCACAGGCCATCAGGATTTCCAATGAGTGTCAGGGGCACAGCCGAAAAAAATTATTTCAGATTTATCTGAATTACATTTTAGCTGGTTACGCTGAAACCAGGAGAAAACGGCCTCAAGGCAGCTCTTGGTGGAATCGCCGGCGAACTCAGGGATCTTGTCACAGGTGAAGAGAAGCTGCGTGTCGTCAGCGTAGGACACAATCCGGGCACCATAGGACTCCACCAGTTCAGCCAGGGGGGATAGAAAGATATTAAAAAGGGTGGGACTCAGTACCGATCCCTGTGGCACACCTACTGCCAGTGGAGGGACAGCCGCTGAAAAAGGAGGGACCCAGATCAATTGTTGGCGCTCGGACAAGAAGGACTCAAACCAGTAGAGTACTGTCCCTCTAGGTCCAATCTCCTGGAGTCTTGAAAGAAGATGGTTGTGAGGGACGGTATCAAAGGCCGCTGAAAGTCTCAATAATACCAGCATCGCCTTCCCTCCACGATCTGTCACCTCCTTGATAGACTCGGTTATCTCCAGCAATGCTGTCTCTGTGTTCAGATTAGAGCGGAACCCTGACTGAGTATGTTGCAGGATGTTATGTGCTTCTAAATAATCAGACAGAGTGGAGTGCACATGTTTTTCCGCAAGTTTGGCCAAGGCAGGGAGCAATGAAATTGGTCTGTAGTTTGAGTGCACCAAAGGGTCCAAGTTAGGTTTTTTTATCAATGAGACAATGTGCGCCTTTTTCCACGCCCTAGGGACAACACCCGGTTCAAGAGAGGCATTTAGAAGAGAATTGACCAGTGGATTGAGAACATGGGCCATTTTTGCCAAGATGTTAGCAGGGCAAGGGTCGGATGAAGAACCGGATTTCAGCTTGAGTAGTAGATCCAGTGACATCTGAGGAGACAGTGATGGAAAGACTGCAAGAGTATGACTATCAGAGGAGGTACACAACCCGGGCGCTAGAGTGCCAGGATCGTTAGCAGGGATATCAGGTGGAAGGGACGCCTGAATGTTAAGGATTTTATTTGAAAAAAAACTTGCCAGTTGCTTGACCCAAGATTCAGAATGTGAGGATTTGGGGATAAGAGCAGTGGGAGCTGTAAATTCCTTTACGATTTTGAAAATGTCCTTACTAATATTGCTAGCCGAGTCGATTCTTTTAGCAAAGTAAGATTTCTTTTCCGCCACAATGGCCTTATGATAAGTTTTGATGAGATCTTTATACATCGCCTTAGAAGGGGCTTCGTAATTTTTGCGCCATATTCTTTCAGCCTTCTTACAGCTTCTTCTGATCTCATGGAGTTCAGCAGTGTCCTTACCATGCAGCATTGCTTCTTTACAATTTGTTTGATAGGCTGGCATCACTGCTTTCAGTGCTTGCTTTTCAAGCACAACTTTTTTCTTTTGAGTCAAGCATTCCATTAGGAATATGTGTATTTCCAGCGGTCTCTCTTACATGCGTGTCTCCTTGAAGTCTGTGTTTCTCTCTGTTGCCCAACTGCTTCTCCCCATCCTATCCCTCTTGTGCTCAGCCCTGTGCTTCTACCCAATGCTTCTTCCCACCTGCATCCTATGTGATGCTTTCCAACAACCACTGTTTTTATTCTGCTTCCATGTTGCTTTTGTGTCCCTTTCTTCCCTCACTCCTGCTGATTTTGTGTCCTCTCTGGTGTTGCTTTAGTGTTTCTCCACCCTCCCCCATATTATTTTGCTTTGGCCCAACCTCCCCAGTGTTGCATCGCCCTCTCCTCCTGGCCCCCCATTCATTTCCCTCCCCGTCCAGGCCGCTTTAAAAAATACGCTTCTGCACATTTTATTTTCTTTTTACTTATGATCCAACTCAAATAAGTAACAAAAAAAAGGGCAGCAGCACCAAAGGCCTTTGCTTTTTTTAACCTTGGACACACTGTACTGCATCACAGATGCTGTGCAGCATCACTAAAAACCATTGACAAATCCAGTAGGTCACAAACAAAGGTGAGACCTGTTGGCTTTGCCACTGCCTGTAATATATGCACCTATGCAATAGGTAATAGAAGTTTAAAAGTAATAAAAAGTAAAAATGCCACCATCTATTAAGATTAAATGAAAGGAAAAATTAGACCAGAGATTGGCCTGGCACTGAAGTGGACACTGTTTAGGCAGTTGTGCACAAGCAACATGCTATCATTCATAGAGTGGAGAGCCAATAACTGAAGTATACATGTGTATATATATATAATGTCCCTGTAACCTTTGGTTTTTCAGTGAATATATGAATATATATATATATATATATATATATATATATATATATATATATATATATATTCATATATTCACTGAAAAACCAAAGGTTACAGGGACATTATAGTTAGGCTCAATAGAAATTCAGCAGTTAAAGTTAAAGTTATACTTACGTTAAGAAACAACAACTTGTGGCCTAAGGTTACTTAAAAGCACAAATTATAGTTTATTTAGATAAGTATAACTATAACTGTTGAATTTTTATGGTTTTGTGTAGGTAAAGTGTGAACCTAAATATAACGTCCCTGTAAGCTTTTTTTATTTATTTCTATGGGTTTTGTTAATCATAAAGAAATGTTTAATTACCGTACGTTAATATAACTAAAGCCCGGGCGTAGCAGGGGTTGGTTGCAGGGACTGGCCTGATGCCAGGCCTTACAGCCAACCCCCCAGCTTTTACCCAACCCCACGCTGTGCATGGCCTTCGCCCATGTGCAGCAAGGGTATGGTGTGTGAGTGGAACCGTGTGGACCTGTAAATGTAAATTGATACTTGGATAGCGCACTACTCACCCGCAAGGGTGTCAAGGCGCTTGTACGAATACCCCTGTGGAACCCATCCTGGCTTTCCCTGTGAAGCGTCCACTCCTGGGCACCCCCAAGGTGGAAGCCAGTCATCCTTAGCGTTGTGGGGGCCGTTGTGGAGATTAAGCAAGCTATTGCCCAGAGTTGCAGAGTGGGACTCCATGGTTGGAATAGGCACCGAGGTGAGAATTATCAGGTCCGTGGAATTTTGAGCCCAAGACCCACCGAGGCGGGGAATTGAATCCTGGTCCCGGGCTAGACCTCTGCATCAGGGTCTGCCGCTCTAATCATTGAGCCACACTTCTCCACCTGTGGATCCCCCACAGAATCCCCAGAGGATCCACATCCCCCGATATCTAAAAAAGTATTTCTTTCAATACCTACCAAGCTACTGGAATGATTTCACCGAATTACAAAAAGAGATATTTTTGTGCCAAGATCTGGCTTTCTGCCAAAAATAGTGTAATTCGATTCAACAGTTCGGTCTGTAGCCGTGTCTAAAATCTGCAAAATACCCATAGACTTTGCATGAGGAAAAAGCATTTTGGAACCCCCTTTTTCTCTCACCCTCGGGAAAATCACCCTGAAACTTTCCGTGCAGGACTAGGCAAAGTAGGGCACTTTTGGGGGGAAATTTCGATGCAGATTCGTCAAATGGTGCCAAAGTTATTAGTAAATCAAAAATGTCTTCGTCTATGGGAAATGTTGGTCCTAACTATAACTACCTACTGGTAATTAATTTCACAGAGAAAACAAATATTAAATGGAGTTTTACACAAGTAAGGGAGTACGATTTTAAAATCCTACCCCACAAGATCCAGGCTGCCAAGGTACCCCTACCCTGCACCCTTATATCTTTGTATTTTTAACTTGTAGGACACTGGGACAGAATCCCTAGTCCTGTAATAGCTGATGCAATATTTCTGTTCAGGTTGTGGGCAGCAACTCATAGCTCCAGCTGAATCATGTTGCTCCCACAGGAACAAGACATCCAATGGGAAAAATGCTCTGTTGGCCAATTGCAACGCCTTCTTTTTTTAAATCATGGTCCCGCTGGACTCCCGAAGAACTCCAGCTGGACCAACTGGCACTATATCTATATTTTCTTAATCTTAATTTCTCAAAAACTATTGAACAGCTTTACACCAAATCACAAAAACATATTTTTTTTTATAAAGATCTAGCTTTCTGCCAGATTTGGTTTAATTTTGATTAGCCATTTTCTCTAAATCGTTGTCTAATTTTTCTGCTATTCAAACCATATTTCTTGTCCATGCCATTGACATCAAAAATACAACTCACCCCAAAATGTTCTACTGATGATCCCACTTGTAGTGGCAGACGCCATCAGAAATTATATCAAGGACATCATTGGTGATATTATTGATTACTTTGCCTTCGACAATACCTAAGTATAATATCTTTGTTTATGTGTTATTTGCTCATGTTTTGTTGTTAAGTCCAGTTGTATGTTGTTATTTTACAAACAACTCATTTGGGGATGAGTTATGATTCCGATGGCTTGAGGTATGTTTTGTATAGTTGAAGATAATTGGTAAATCAAATAGATTTTTAGGTATTGATGCGGCACCAAATTGTTAGATTAACTGTGATTTATTTCAGCGATTTTTTTTGTTTTTTTATATGTATACCCTTTATGCATTACCTGAACCATAAGGCTACTTTAAATGTTTTCACTCAGTGAATTTTTGAGGTATTTATTAAAAGGAACATTTTTAGTTGGATTCAGGGTCACTGCCTGTGTACCCATTCCCTGCTACACATTGGTAAGGGCCATGCATGGTGGGGTTTGGATGCATGGCCTGACCTGACAAAGTCATGTGTCCAACTGTTTGTGGCTGCAGCCCCTGCTGTGAACAGCAATGGACAAGCAAATGTGCATCCCAAGCAAGGCTGAACTGGAAACCCACTCCGGCACTGGCAACAATGTTCCAGCAAGCCACCCTCACTTATTCCCCGCCCTCTCTTTTACTTCGCTTATGCCTCCCATTGTTTCTGTTGCAATAAAGTGGCAGAGGTTCCAGAAGCAGCCCTTTGCTTAAAATAAACAGCCTCCAAATGCTCCAACCCTCTGGGGAAATACCTAATGGCCTAATGGCTTAAAAGGCTGTCTGGACCTGTTCCCAAGAGGACCTGCAGTCGCCAGTGGCCTGATCACTTCATTCTTTTTTAGGTCTCGCCTGTTTATGCGCATGCGCATCGAGCAAGCGAGAGTATTGCGACTTATCCACTCTTTATCTACACTGCAAGGAATCGTGGCGATTCCTTGCAGTGCCCGTGACTTTTAAGGTCAATGCGCATGCGCATTGAGCTTATGCGCATGCGCATTGACCTTAAAAGCGCGTGCGCGTGCACGTCCGTCTTTGTTTACCCGCTCCGCCCCCTCCCGCCGTGTCGCATTTCTCCTCCCCCTCCCCTCTCTTCCTTCCGTCTAACGCCGTCTAACTTCCTTCCGTGTAACATCGCCGCAACGGTCACATCACTCGTCTTTCCTAACACTAAGGCTAACCCTCCGTCCTCCAAGCCCACCCCCCCCTCCCCGGTAAGACTCCACGCGGTTTGCGTCCCTCGCGCAGCTCACCCGCTCCGCCCCCTCCCCTTCCCGCCGTGTCGCAGCCTACAGCAAGACTACGTCTCAGTCCGCCGCGAGCCATGCTCATCTACCGGGCTGCAGGCACACTGATCCTGCCAGTCATTCCCACAGGCCGGTCGCAGCTCCCTCAGTGCCGCCCGTCCTCCAGCTGCAGAGCACAGCGTCACACGTATCTTGTGTGTGTAAAGGTGCCCCTCCGATCCCTAATATAACCATTTGAGGGTAAAGGGCTTCTCTCGGGTCACCATTTAGAGGTTAGTGGTGCCGAAGTTTAATTTTAGATAAAGAGAGGCCCCCAAAGATAAGGCAGTCAAGGCGCCCCCAGTGACCCGCTCACCGCGATGAGCCGCTTCCGCTCTTCACTCACCAGTTCAGGGAACGTTCAGGAGCTTTCAGGGCCTCGGGCGCAGGCCTCCTGACTACGTTGTTGAATGTGCCTGCCATCTCCATCAATCACCCCCTGTGTTCCCCGGCACTCTCCACTGTTACTGGAGGGACACACGGGAGATTGTGTGGCTCACATGTCTTCCCCTTCGCTCTGAGTCTCCGCTGCCACTTCAGTGCAGTGATGTCAGGTAGAGGACCCTTGCCAGGCTCACCTCCAACACAGTGTCTTGGCTCCCTGGGGGCTTGCAGTTCTCCGCCACCCTCCCGATGCTGCAGCAGGTCCTCCGCGTCGCCCCGGCAACGGGCCCTCCACCTACGCCCTCTCCGACGCCATCTTGATTCCACGGCGGCCACCAGTCTGGAGTCTGATTCACGGCAATCCTCACCACTGGGGTATATCCCTCGCAGCGCCGACTGTTCCGCTGATTCCCTCAATCATTGAGAATTGAATCACGTGTTTTGGAGGTGGCAAGCGCTATGGATGCGCTCTCCTCAGGCTGTTTGGAATGCTTTTAAGATGGCAGCCTCACAATGGTCAGTCAGACTTCCAGCTGTCCCGCAGTCAGCATTTCTTCAAAACGGACAATGCGGGCATGTTTTGAAAGGTGCTGTGTTCCAATGCAGTGGGTCATCTGCCAAGTCAGATGATAGAAGCGTGGGTCCCGACATTTAGTCGTGAAGCTCCCAAGCAACACAGAGCTCTACAGAGCTGCGGCCAGCTCACTCACCCTCAACCCCTCACTCACCCTCACTCACCCTCAACCCCTCAACATCAACCCCTCACTCACCCTCACTCACCCTCACTCACCCTCACCCTCCCTCACTCACCCTCACTCACCCTCCCTCACTCACCCTCACTCACCCTCACCCACCCTCACCCTCACTCACTCTCACTCACCCTCACTCACCCTCACTCACCCTCACTCACCCTCACTCACCCTCACTCACTCACCCTCACTGTCACTCACCCTCACTCTCACTCACCCTCACTCACCCTCACTCACCCTCACTCTCACTCACCCTCACTCTCACTCACCCTCACTCTCACTCATCCTCACTCACCCTCATCCTCACTCACCCTCACTCACCCTCACTCTCACTCACCCTCACTCACCCTCTCACCCTCACTCACTCACCCTCACTCTCACTCACCCTCACTCACCCTCACTCTCACTCACCCTCACTCTCACTCACCCTCACTCACACTCACCCACCCTCACTCACCCTCACCCTCACTCACCTTCACCCTCACTCACCTTCACCCTCACTCACCCTCAACCCCTCACCCTCACTCACCCCCACTCACCCTCAACCCCTCACCCTCAACCCCTCACCCTCCCTCACCCTCCCTCACCCTCAACCCCTCACCCTCACTCACCCTCAACCCCTCACCCTCAATCCCTCACCCACACTCACCCCCACTCACCCTCACTCACACTCACCCACCCTCACTCACCCTCACCCTCACTCACCCTCACCCTCACTCACCCTCAACCCCTCACCCTCACTCACCCTCAACCCCTCACCCACCCTCAACCCCTCACCCTCACTCACCCTCAACCCCTCACCCTCAACCCCTCACTCACCCTCACTCACCCTCACCCTCAACCCCTCAGCCTCACCCTCACTCACCCTCAACCCCTCACCCTCACTCACCCTCAACCTCATGCTAAAGATTTACAAAAAAACCCATAAACAATTCTAAAAGCACTAACTCTAATGCTGCGAGACCTATTGCATTTCTAATGCTTGTTTAAAAACAATGTTAACTTCTTGATACTCTTGATTTCAAGAGTGCACATTTGTATTAACTCGAGAGAATTTGCTGTATGCAGTGGCGCCCATTTCCAAGTACAAAAAAGCAGCTACATGCTCTCACATGTATGGGAATTTGCAAGTTTACCTTCCATTAAATGTATTTTCCTTATTTTTTGCACATTTTGTCCATGTCTCTGGGTACCTGTATGCATTCCTTTTTGAGTTAGAGTAAGTTATTGGGTCCCCAATTTTGTGGATGATATTAAAATGAGATTGGCAGAACTTGCAAGTTTCCTGCTTCCAAGTGTAAGGACAGGATATTTCCAAAATGTAACCCTTCAGTGGTCGTTTATTTCATTTTTCAAAACGAATGCCTCAAAAACTACTTAATGGATGTACAACAATTGAAAAATAGCAGGCTTTCTGAGTGAAATTAAACTTTATGCCAAATTTGTTGTAAATCTGTTTACGGTTTTTGCTTAGTGGAGAACAACATTTCTCATGGGAGCTAAAATGCGAAATGCCTTTTTTTATCTCCCCCACGCGCATTACCAGGGCACAAGTCCTAAATTAAGAAGTGGGGGGACGCTCACAGACAGGAAGTGACGTCACAACCTGGAAGTGACGTCACAAAAGGGAAAAAACCTAGAGGTGGGGGGGGACGCTCAGATACGTGAAGTGACGGCACGACGGGAAGTGACGTCACGAGAAGGAAAAAAAAAAGAAGTGGGGCGACGCTCAAATACGTGATAGTGCTCACAGGACGGGCGCACTTGTCTGTGGCGAGCTATCACTGTGCATCTGGCACTTGGTGGGGACAAGGCAGGCAGCGCCTGGGTTTTGAGGGTTAGTGGCCAGTGTGCGCAGTGCAGGCTTCTTGGCGCTATGCTGATGTCATTGGTAGCCTTTAGAATGCACTAGAGCAGCAGCATACTGTACAGATTAATTAATGCATGCTCTCCTACAGCATACCAGCTTTTGCGCAGGGGGGACGGCGTCCACCCGGTAAGACCCCTTAAAATAAGTGGGGGGACGCCGTCCACCAGCGTGGTATCCCGACTCGAGCCCTGCGCATTACTACTTTCCCCTGCATGCATCTGCACAAACTTGGCTTTTGGGTTTCCTTGGAATGCGTAAAATGTTGCTACTCATTATGATGACGGGCAGACCGCCACCGGCAAGCCATCGGTGGCTGTCCGCCCTACATCTAGTGCATTGGTCTGACTGCTGCATTTCGCCACCTGCGACAGGATCCAAGATCCTGTCAGGGCGGCGATCGAACTCCTATCCTTACAATGGAGGTGGTGCCTGCACAGGCACTGCTGTGGGGATTAGGATGTCCTTTCCCGACCATCTTTTCATGGAGGTCCCACTACCATGAAAAGGCAGAAGGAGACAGACTTTGGTGGCCTGAGCAGGGCCCACGTTCATGTGGGCCACTGCTAAGTGGCCTGGGGGGCAGATGTAGTGTCCCGCACACATCCATTCACATTGTGCCAGGCACCATATGGTGCTTGACACACAGTACATGGATGTGCACAAAGTGCCTTTTGTTCCTATTCTTCCGCTTGCCGTCATCAAATCATCCGTTGTGTTTTTTATGAAATTATTGTTCATTAATCACTATTTTTCGGATTTGAGATGAATATACATGTATATAATTGTAGAAGATTAAATATGGATATACATGCATAAATGAATATATGTGGTGTGTTTACACAGTTGAAGATGAAAAGAACGAGTTATATCATGATCTAATATAAAAAAGAAATGAAAATAAAATAAATATATAATTTTCTATATCATGCTGTAAAGTATTTGTATTTGCACCTAGAATATTGATGTACGTCTAAATGAAAATACATGTTTGCTATTGCTGTTTTACCCAATTAGTCTTCCATCCCTACATATAGCAACGTCATTTGTTTAGTAGGGATCCCCATGTTTTTGAAAAAAGCAAAGTGCCTTTTTTACTGTGGCTTGTGCTGCCACCCTTTTCCTGGGCCTCAGCATAGGCTGCAGTTGAAAAAGGCACTTTTCAACTGCCTGTACGGCAGCCTGATCATAATAGGGCAGGTGGAATCGCCGACTCATTGTCGGACGTCACCTACCCGATAAGCGCCAGGATGCCCTTTGGGTGACAGGTCTGCGCTTTATAAGTATACCTACAAATACAAATACAAATACAAAATAAGATGTCGATCGGCGGTCCGACCGACCGCCATCTTAATGAGGGCCATTGTGTACATTTGTGAAATGGCGCCAACGTTATTAGACATTTAAAAAAAAGGTTAAACCATAACTGTAGCGTTACTATCAGTAAAAGAAAAATGTTCTTAATTTTTTTTTTTAACATGAGCAGCAACGAGCAGATGAATTCGAATATTGCACCTCTGATGTTTTTACTCTAAGCTAAATGTTGTACTTATAAGTATTAATAACAGCGTTTACTCTATACCACCTCACAGCAGCTTAGTTAAAAATTAGAAGGGGATACCGGGCAGCGAAACAGACCTCATGGTTTGATATCCTCGTTTTCTGACGTGTGGGCGGCCCAGGATTACTGTGACTGACGGTTCAAAAATGCAATGATCTGTTGTGTCTGGACCACTCCATGCAAGAGAATATTTAAATCAATAATAATGCTATCAGATCTGGAAATCAAATGCAAACTAATTCCCCGGGCTTCCTGTGTATAATGACATTTGCTCTTATGATGAATTGCTAATGTGTTTTTGGACTGAAGAATCGCTAGAACAGGCCGGGCTGGGATACAAATGAAAGGGCTGGATTTGTGATGTTTTTATTGCTCTGAGATATTTACAGCCAACAGCAAACGACAGAATCATGCATTCTGCGCATCTCTGCTTTAAGAAGCAACCATTTTTCTCTCTGTGAAAGATGAACTTATTTCATAGAGGAATCTCTTCGCATTTAGGACTGCTTTGTTTAAAGCAAATCTAGCAGCTCAAATCTGTTCAATTTGCACACCCTGATGTGGGCCGAATGGAATGTTTAGTGCAACCAGCACTGGTGTGTCACTCCACAGACTGCAACTGAAGTGTTCATGGTGCTATAACCTGTCTATATTTTCACATGCATTAGCACTTTGTTAAAGCATAAAATAGCTTCATATTTTGATGCAAGGCTGAAATCATTAGACGAAGATCAGGAGAGACTGATCACTCACTCATGCTAGGTCTCGCCTACTAGACAGTGCATGCTGTCGTTTGCAAGGCTTATTGTTAGGTTGTGTGGGCATTGAGCCCACCTATTGCTTTCCATTGTTTGTCTTCATTGTTATTCTCATTAGTGTGTGTGGGTTTGCCTTCCTCTTCTTGTGTTTATCCCTTCTCAGGAACATGGATTCATTACTGTGTCTTTGCACTTCTCGCTTTTTTGCAGGCGCTGCATTTTAATGTTTAAGCAGCCCACAAGAATGCATGTGTTTTCTAGCTGTCTTCCTAGTGTGCTTCTTTTCCCCCCTTCCTGATGCTTTCCTTCCCGCTTATGTTTCTCACCCACCCCCTCAGTGAAGCGTTCTCCCTCATGCTCCCTCAACTGTGTTGCTTTCTGGCTCAGGTGTGTCATCCTCGTCCTTCCAGCACCACAGTGCTGCCTCTCTCTATCGTCAGATTGCTTTACTCCTCATCCTCCACACTCCATCTTCCACATTGCGTTACCTCCCACCTGTTTGCTCCCCCAAGCCCTCCATTGTGCTTTCCCCTCACCCGCACCACCTGTGTTCCCTCCAGCTCCCTGTCTTGCTTCAATCACCACTGGTAGCTCCCACACTTGCCACCCGCTTTACTTCTGTGTTGATTCTGTCCACATGCCCATGTTGCTTCCTACCACTCACTTTCCTCCCCTAAAAAATTCTTTTGAAAGTTTTTTTTCTTTTATTTGCCGAGTCGTATGAGCAAATAAAAAGAAAAACAGCATTGGGGATGCAAAACTTTGAGGTATTGGCAAAGCCAGCAGTTCTCAAGGCGAGACCTTTTAGCATCACCAGTGCTTGTTTTTATTCAACATTCATGAACCTACTTTTGGTACAGATGTTAGCTCAGGCCCACGAACATTTTTTGGGTGGAATCTTTCAGGTTAGATTGGCCAGGAGGCCTGTTGTGATTTCCTTCTGAGTGCACCACTGTAGAATGGAGATGCATGACTGTTATAGCAGTAATCGCACTATCTATGGTGGTGCATGCTTCATGCCCCAACTCAGCAAATCTATAGATAGTGCATGTGTAGCTGACATCAAGGCAAGGGGAGGCATGGCTGCTGCTCTTGGTTTGTGAGCTGCAATTTCATGCAACAACTCGAGAAGCACAGAGTTACTGCATGCGCTGTAGGCAGTGCAATTATTTCCAAAATTGTTTTTCTTCTGTGTGCAGCCACAGCAGCAGTTAATGAGACAGCCGGAGTTATCACTGAGCCAATTCTCACATCAGTGTATTTACCTACATGACATGAATATTTCCACTGAAGACTCAGGCATACTCTTCTACATTCAACATTCCATAGAGCATTCTTGCAAATAGAGTCAAAATACATGACAGACCCTGTAGACGATACTACCCAACCCATTACACATACGAGTTACATCAAACAAATACATTACAGACTATAAAGTACATCCCAAAGAAATAGAAGTAGCAAGATAACATCAGAACAAATATAATAACACTGAAATAGTAAACGTATCTGTTAGACCTGGCATCTTTGGCGTGCTTTTCCCCTATCTTTTTGCCTCTGCCTCCTGTATTTTTGATGCTGTGCTGGATTTCGTTTTTGCTGGTTTAGATGCTTTGGACACTCTACCACTGCTGATCAGTGCCAGAGTGTAAGTGCTCCCTGTGTAAATTGTTATCATGATTGGATATACATGATTGGCATATTTGTATCACCACAAAGTCCCTAGAAAAGTGCACTGGGTGTGCCAGGGCTGGTGATGACAAATGCTACTAGTGGGCCTGCAGCACTGATTGTGCCACCCCCATGAGTAGCCCTAAAATGGTGTCTCAGACCTGCCACTGCAGTGCCTTTGTGCAGTCTAGGATCTGCCGTGTCCTCCTGGTCAGTGTCCCCACTGACCAGGCCTAACCCTTCCCTTTTTGTGCACATTAGTCACCCCTATGGAAGGCCCAATGTACCCCCCTGGGCAGGGTGCAGTGTATGTGAAAGGTAGAGCATGTACTGGTGCAGGTGACATGCTCTGGTAGTGAATTACAGCCATTTTCGTTTTTCACTATTGTAAGGCTATCTTGCTCCATAGATTAACATTGGGGATGCTGGCTACAGTGGCTTCCAGCATTTCTTCCCATAGGAACAAGATAGGACATAAGTATCTAGTATCCCTGAACTCAGAATTTAATAACACATCTTTTAGGAAAGGTTGTTTTTAAATCCTGTGTTTGAGAACAGCACTTTTAGAAAGTTGCTGCTCTCTTGTCTGCCCCTTCTGTGTGCCTTGGCCTGTTTGTGTATTGACTGTCTGGTTTGAGAGTGACAGGGGCTGGGGATTCCCCAGAAGGCTGGCTGAGTCAGCCCTAGGCTGAATGACTGCATTTGCAACCTGAGTGGTGGAGGAGTTAGCACCTGGGCCTGAATAGGGCTGTGCCTGCCTGCCACAATGCTGGCTCCACCTCCTGCTGGGTGGCTGACGACCCTGCCCCTCACTCTGAAAGCAAAGGAGAAGCCAGGAAAACATAGTACTCAAGAAACACCCAGAACTGGTTCAGGCCGGGCTCAGGGAGCACATGCACTAAGAGAACAAAGACTTTTAGGGGTATAAGTACAGGAACCCTGACAACAGAAAATTAGATCATCCTGGAATCAAGAAGGAACCTCTGCCAAGGAGAAAGCTGAATCTGAAGAAGGAAGACTGTCCTGCTGTTGCTCTGCTGGACTGACCTGTTGCTTTGCTGCCAAGGAGAGGGGAAGGACTTTGCTGTTGTGCTGTGTCCCCTGTCTTGAAGGAATCTCCAAGGGCCTGAGAAGAGCTGGCTCCCCATTCTGAAGTCCCAGGAACAAAAGGACTTCACCCCCAACTTCCCTAAACTCTGCTGAGAGAGTTCTGTCCTTCCTAGAGTGCTTGATCCAGTTGTGGGGCCTCTGGAAGTTGTACCTGTGCTGGGAAGCTTGAAACTAAGCTTGAGAGAAGACTTTTTGCAATTGAAAAGTTATCGCATTGCTCACTGCGGAGCGCATCCCCGACAGTGCGAGAAGTTTCCCGCCTCTACGAAGGTCGAGATCGTTGCAGCGCCTGTTGCCGCTGTCAGACCCGTCGCATCCTTCGTTTGCGGGACGTACCCGATCGGTGCGGGAAGCCTCACATCGCTGCGAGTGTCATCGCAGAGCCTGTCGTCGCTGGGTGAGATCGCCGCACTGCTTGCTTGCGGACTGCATCACGTCGCTGCGAGTGTCGTCGCAGAAACCATCGCGTCGAGGAGCTGCGAGAGAGAAGATCACCGCTGGTCCGTGCCTCGTCGCCCCAGAGATCGTCGCACCTCCAAAGATCGTCGCATCGTGCCTTTGCGAGAACAAACTTCCTACGGAACCTACGCACCGAAATCCATACAAGTGGCCTTCCTCCCCTTACAGACCGGATTTGTCACAACATGCCCGCTGCTGCAGCAGGGCTGTCGCATCGCCTCCCCAGGGTCTCAGGAGCAACGCATCGCTTGTTTTCCACCGCACCAGCTTCTGATTTTGGAACTTTGTCGCAACTAAAAGGTACTGTGAGTAAACGTGACGAAACTGTGAACTTTTCACGCATCTGTGGATTATTTTATCGCAACCTAAAGAACTTACCTTAAGACCTCTTTTGAAACCATATTATTGAACTGTGTATGTTGGATTCGTGTCGTTTTGGTCTGGTGTAGTTTAGATTAAATACCTTTATTTTTCTAAACTATTGTGGAGTCGTTTGTGGTGTTTTCACTGTGTTACTGTGAGTGTTGGTACAAATACTTTACACATTGCCTCCTGAATAACCTTGACTGCTCGTGCCAAGCTACCTAGAGGGTGAGCAGGGGTTATCTCAGAGGGTTTCCTCCTTACCCTGACTAGAATCAAGGGTCCCAATTTGGACAGTGGTATCTACCTTTGCCAACTAGAGACCCCCAGTTCTAACAGTATCACATTACATTGTTTTTACATTTGCCATGTTATTCTTTATCCCTGCTCGAGCATTCCTCTTAATAACATCACTTTCTCTTGCTGTCCTTCCATTTTCCAATCCAATCCACTCCTCTCCATTCTTTCTTTTTATTTGCATCCAGTTAACTCTGGTGGCACCACCCTTTCCAAGTTTCACTTCTTTCTCATAAGAAGTCCTACAACCTTGAACATAGTCTTTATGACTTGTATTGGATGCCAGTTCACCTTCATTCACATTTCTCAGGTGCCTATATGGGCCAAATCTACCTCTTGCACACATTTCTCCTGAGCTGATCCCCTGATATCCACTCTCATCATTGCTCTGTCTTCCTCTCAGACAGCCATTGCACAGCTCAATCTTTGATTTACAACCTCTCGACATCTCAAATGGAACCAAAATAGTAGTGCCATGAGATCCTCCTGTCAAAAACCCCAAACATGAACAGTTCCTCCACAAATGGGTCCTGTTGTGGATGCCCACTGAAATGCTCTCCCCATGCTTCACGGTTGAGCTTGCCAAGTGGGCCATGACACCTAAACCTTGTCTTTGTGCCTCTCCCAGGCTCCTCATATAGTCGGAATGCTGAATTATTTAGCTAGAGCAGAGTTTCCAAAACTGTGGGTCACAATAAACTGGTGTCTTTTGAACCAATTATTGGTGGGTTGTGAAAGTCCGAGCAATACATAAGGATACCTTTCAGCTCTGTGTTTCTCTTATCACATTTATATGCGCTTGAAAGGCAGAGATCAAATGTCAGGCTATGTCTTCTGACAAATTACTTCTTATTCTTTTAACTCAGGGATTTGTGTTTACATTTTTTTCTCTGACTGCAAAGTGAGAGATGTTTTTTAAGTGAATTAAGTGACAATCTTGCTGGAGCGCTGGGAGTGCTGGAAGCAAAACCAGTAGGATGTAGGTTTTTTCAACACAAACGAAATGTAAATTCTGAAACTACTGTATGCATTCTATTTGTTAGGAAAACAAAAATGAAGCACAATTTTTGGGGAATTCTGAAGTGTGCTGGAAACAGAGATTTTAATAGGATCAAATCAACTTAAGACACATTACTTAGTGATGCACAAATTATAATTGTTCACAGAAACCAGATTTACCCACACTATAATTTGTGTGATATGTCGTTTTATCATTAAAACTGCATGTCGATGCAAACCTAGTGGCAATTTCAATGAAAAAGCAATTTCAATGAAAAAGTGTTTTCTGTAAATGAAAATGTGCTACCACATGATGTTTTAGTTGTATTTGAATATCCCCCCGCCTCATGTCCATTAAAGGTAGGTGGGTCACAAAAGTTTGTTGTACTAACAAAATGGTCGTGGTTCTAAAACGTTTGGGAAGGACTGAGCTAGAAAAAGCATATTGAGGGCCTCCCACCTTGAGGGAAACATGCACCAGGCCTCATTAAAGATATTAATCTTCCCTGACTATACAAATCAAGTGCAGTCTCAGCAGAAGTGCTTCTTGGACTTTAAACTGTTGTATCCCGGAAATGAAAATAATCTTTACAGGCAAGGCGTTCTTCTTCAGCTCATCCAAAAGTTCATGGGACAGGATGAGAACAAGACAAACCTCAGGAGAACGTCAGCCAGAGAGGCTTTCCCCCAGAGTTTGCCCTCGTTTGGGTACTAGGGGAAAGTTGGTGATGCAGATGGCATAGCAGATTCACATCTGAGAATCTACCAGCACGCGGGAGGAGAGGCGGTAGCCTAGTGGAATCCACTATCAGGACTGGTGAGGTGAAGGACATCCCACCAGAAATTAAAGGTTCAATGGGACACCCCAGAGACTGACATCAAAAGGTACAAAATATAATGTTGCCTTATGAGATTAAAACAGGTTCTCACTCTTCTCTCCTTTGGGCACTTGTCTATCTCTTTCTTTTCCTTTGCCTGGGGAGACTGGAGGCTGTGAGGTACTTGGGGAGTTGGGGTCGATTCTGGGAGCTGAGGTCGGGCCTGCTCGGGTGCCGGACACTCCTGCAGGTCACACTAGAATTTTCCTTCTACACCGATGTAGTTCTGAGCTCACTGTTCCCCTCCTCCCTCAAGGGTGAGGGGTGAAAGCAACGGTGGAGTGATGGGAGTGGGAGGGGCCATACTTAATTCTACATTTCTAAGGGAGTGGGGAGGGGTAATTTGAAGTTTTGCCCATGGTTCCCAGTACAAGGGCTATTGTGCACTTCCAAGTAGAGGTGATGTGAACTTTAAGTAACACAATTTCCAAGGGTGGAGGTAAAGGAAAGGGAGAGTGTATCTGGGAAGACACACACGGTGCCCTCTAATCGCTTCATCCTGAGCACGCACAAGCTATTGTTCCTCACTGGTACATACATGGAAGCCTCAATGTGACTGGTATCCACCTGGCTGCAGAGAGTTCCCCAGTCAAATACCACCTCAAACAGTGAGGAAAGAACCCTGTCAAAAGACATGACATGGCAGAATTGCAACCAGAGATAGGGCCCCACACTAAGATCCCATTAGGGTATGCGCCCAGTAGGACATCATCTGGCAGGTATGACACCCTCAATGTAACTCTGTAAACGCTGCTCTCAGGAATCTGTCTTATCTTTCTCTGCTTTGCGAAAGTACATGCTGTGAGGAACTGTTTCAGGGAGTGAAAAGGATGATTGGTTTCTGAAAGACCCCTCATACTAAATTCCACCACATCTATCTTCCCAATTTTAATGTTGAGTTCAAATTGGTTAAAATCAATAATATCATTTGGAAATTTAACATGATGATATAATTAAGAAAAGGTAAACAACTGCCTAAATCATGACTCCATTGGATATGTGGCTTTCCATCCATGTTTGCATTTAGTTTGAAAAAGCTTTACATCTTATCACAAGATTAATGTGGAAGGTATCACATAAACATTTGCTTAGGTTGTTTATTCTTCCATGTTTCTCTTTTTAATAGCATTTGACCATGGCATCTACTCTCCTGAATTAGGGATTTGGCCAACAAATGAATCGTATTTCCTGCTATCAAAATCTCTTTTAGTGGAATGTATTCTCACATCCTGTGCATTTACTGGAGTTGTCATTAGGATGCTAAAATATTTTGTTTGCTCCCACAAAAGGCAATCTCTTTCGGCTAAGAGTATTTCCTATTCGCGGCCTTTCCGTATTAACATGCAAGGGAAAAGAAATCATTTTGTAGGATTGCACAGGACTGGCAAAGGAAACACACAGAAATCTTATTTGAGAAGAGGTAACCTCTCCTTGCAAGAGGTTACCTTGCAGCAGTACGCCGCATAGAGCAGGAGAAAGCTTTTGATTTCCTAGAGCTAGGGTTGCTAAAGGGCTTCTAATTTACATTTCTGAGTCTTGATCAGAGCCCCAGGGGGCTTCTTAGAAATTCCTTTTCTACCCTAATCTCGATTTTCTGCAATCTCTAGTTTCTGGCTGGAGAAGAATTGGAGAGTTATTTCATCTTCGTGGTTGGATTGCCACTGCGGAGCAGACTTATTTCGGTGCACGGCACTGGCTGGAAATTAAACGAGCGACAGCAATATGTGGAAAAGTTAATCATTTCGAAATGTTACTCAATTTGTCTTAACCATGGATGAGAGTCTTAAAAATATGCATGAAAGGGACTTTGCCTATTGATGTGTTCCATTAGATCATGGGTATTCACAAACATATTCCCGGGGGCTGCAAAGTTTGGTCTATGGTGCGACCAAATGGCGCACCGATGCCAGCGGGGGTGTAAAGTGGGTGTAGGGGAAGCAAAGCATGTATATCTAGTGGCTGTCTTTAAAAATGAAGGTGTTACTAGAATTAAGGGCCTAGTTACTTCCTTTCCCTAACTGTCAATTAACCTTTAAATAAGTGCTTGCTGTAAATGTACCTTTTTAAATGTTGAGCATTCAAGACCTCTTGTATATACTTTAGTATATACTTATATGTGTATGTACTTTGTGGGCTCTGGAGATCAGCCCTAGGACTTATCTGATTCCGCTTAGGGACTTTTTTGTCTGTTCAACTGCCTCTCTTTAACTGTCTTGATAGAAAACGACCAGTAGAGGTCAGTAAAATACCAGAATTGCTATCTGCTTGTTCAACTGCCTCTATTTAAGTGTCTTGATAGAAAACGACCGGTAGAGGTCAGTAAAATACCAGAATTGCTTTCTGCTAACGGACTTTCTTTTTTTTAATGTTTCTGGTAACTGCCAATATTTAACTTTCTTGAAGGAAAACGGCCAGCTGTGGTCAGTAAAATAGTAGAATAACTTTACCATTCTCTAGATTCCAATCCATAGAATTGCCTTACACGAGCACCGGTAGACAATAATATTTTTTTCAAATCTTGTATTTTCAGTGATATGACCACCGAACGCCCTGATTTTATATTAAAAACAGAGCACTGCTATACCATTTTCCGCTGAAAGGCAATATTTCTCTACTTGTGTTCCCATACCTGGCGTGTCACGCAGTTTGGGGCTTACTTTCCCACCACGTTAAAGAACAGTAGATGTTTCAGCACTCAGGCTAATGTGCTGCATAGCTCAATATATATAAGGTCCCAAAGGCGAGACCGATTGCATTGCAAATGCTTGTTTCATTGTAGTGCTGAGTTGAGTAAACAGCAACTCAGTGCTGCTGCTGTCCAGGGGACCGCATATAAAGGTTAGGAGGGCTGCATGCAGTTCCCGGGCTGTGCTTTGAGTATCACTGCAATAGAATGTGACAACAGCAAGGGCATCTGGGCAATCACATGGTCTTAGAGCATATGTCTAAAACTGGATCAGAGGGGTAAGAATGCATAAATGGTTCGCTAAGCAGAGTGGTCAGTCAGCACCTCAGAGTGCCCCAACCCAGGAGGACCTTGTTTGAAAACATGAGCCAATTATTTTTCTTTTCTATGACCCAATTAACAAAAGGCCACTTTCATTGGTCGCTGCATTGTCCATTCTTGCAAACAGAGGACGTTATGACGTCCATACCTGCAGCCATTCTACTGGCTGCGTGAACAACCAATAGGATGGCGGGCCATATGCATACGACCTAATACGTCTCATTTAGATCAGCAATAATAAAATCAAACACTGGTCCCCTCGTGGGAAGTGTAACCCCTACCTGTAAAGAGTACTGTCAAATGTGTTTGCCATCCCAATTGTAGAGTAAATAAATTTGACCGTACTCTTTACATAAAATACTACATGTCATTTGAAAAGGAAGTTGACACTTTCCCTTCCCCCAAGGGGAACGGTGCGTGATTTTATGATTGATTTGCTCCGGTTCCTGGGGTTCCATATTTGCCCCTTATTTCCTAATACATTTAGTTATGCAGCAGAATTGAAAGGTACTTCTTTAAATACAAAAGATTTGTGATGGATGATTCCTTTTCACATCCATCAACAAGCTGCTTTACTGTACAAAGAAAATTCTTATCACTGAGGTCTCAAAAGCAAAATTGATATTGTGAGGTACAGTCCCTCACTTGAACGGGCAAAATATATACCTGGCACTGCATGCCAGGTTACTGCGAATTATAAATAAGTGTGAGCCAATGATAGCTCTTATCAGACAGTCCCTCCGCTCTTTTAGAACATCCTCTTTAGTTCTCAACCGACATTGCTGGCAAATGTCCTATCATGCAACTCACCATTCCTACTCATAAGCAACTATACCACAAAGTGCACCGAGGCACCGTAGGTTGGCAAAAATTCTAAATAGAATGAACTAGAATAAAACGGGTTCCTTCCCTGGAACTAGACATGAGTGGCTGCCCTGGGTCCGCTCATTCTTCCTCAGAATGGCAGCTTTGTAGGAGCACCGACTGATTTAATGTATTAATGCTTCGAGTTTCAAAGGAGACATTGCACGAGAAGCACAAAACCCGACTCTCTGGAACGAATGCTGCAGATATTTAAGCAGAATCCCGCTTGTAGTGTGAGATGCTCCGGCTCAAAGCCAAGAGATGCGATGTGAAGGGGAAGAGAGCAGCCGTCATATGCCTTCTAAATATAGCCTGCTTCCAACACCTGTACCTTTTAAGGCTCTTTAACATGGGATGATGAATACTTTCAGGTTTATTATACAATCAGCGCTTAGCCTGGTTAGTGAGCGCTATATAAATGCAATTACAAGTATGTGTGGTGGTACAAAATGATATTGCAATGCGGGCTGGTCCTCCAGCATCCACACACCAAGGTAGGGATTCTGTTCTTGTCCAAGTTCTCAAGAAGTAATGGATCGAGGAGCTGAGAACCCGATCTAAGACAGTGGGAGCAGCAATGTGGACCTTGTCTTGTTGACCATCTTGTGACAGATGTTGGACAGAATCCTCGTTATACACATCTATCAGGCCTTTTCGACTGCAATGGTTCTATTGCATTAGCCCAAAGTCTGCTCCTCGCCCAGTTTTCTGCCTCCTACCAGTGCGGCTTAGAGATATTTTTGGTAATTGGGAGGTGCTCTATTCCTCCCATGCTGTGGTGCCTTGTTATGACAGCACTCTCCCTGTTGTGCTTGGCACTCTCTGCTCCATCTAAGCTTACAATTTACATTAACCTATCGAGGAGGTGTCTTCTCTGTTTCCTCCTCATGACTTGGCTGGGATTCAGATGACACACCTATCACTGCAACTGTGTAGGGAACGGACATTATCGTTCAATGACGTGCCTTCCTATTTTATACAGAAGCAGACATCGAGAGAGTGAGAGCGAGGCAGAGGGATACAAGAGTCCCCAAAGCAGTTCATATTATGGTTTAGACTCGAATACCGGGTTGAGTTGATCGCCTCCAATGCATCTGCTTTCAACCGACAGTGGCAAAAGGGATCCCCCTTCTGCAAGCGTGTTAAAGGCATGTCGCAGTGGGAATTCTCGCTATTGGCTCCCGTTTACACCATATTGATACCATACCATACCATACCATACTTGCTGATTTGCTCCGTTGCCATCATCATGCATGGTTTGATTGAGTCATCCAAGAAAGCGCTATATTGTTTTTTCTTTTTTGTTTAAGCACTCTACAAGACTGCATATTTTCCTTCTTTCTCCTTGTTGTATGTCTTCACCCGTGCCATGCTCGCTGCCTGTTTGCTTCCCTCCATCTTTGTGTGCTTATTCAACTCCCCACATTCTTATTTCACCTGTCTGCTTCTCCCTCCACCTCCGTTTGGGTTCTTTCTCGATTGTTTGCTCCCCCCACGTGTGTGTCTCTCTCTCTCTCTCCATCTCTCTCTCTCTCTCTCTCTCGCCTTCATGTTCTTTCCTCCATGTTGCTTCCCCCCCAACTGCACCACTGCTTTGCGTCGTGCATCCCCATTCCATTGTTTCCCTCCTCGGTATTGTCCTTGCTCCCATCACCGTGTTGCTTCTGTGCTACTTTCTTTTTTTAACCAATCCATCTTGGATCTGCAAACAGAAAAATAAGCACCTGCGTCATTTTGGTGGTAGGTCCGCCTACAAAACGACATGGCCAGCCATGTATTGCTTTCTTTTCTAATTTAAAATCCATGCTGCACAGCGTCGGGGATTATGTAGACCATGGCTAGAACCATTGACAAGGCTAATAGGTCAGAAAATGCTAAACCGATTGGCTTTGCCAGTGCTTGTTAATATTGATCATATCAGTAAATTCAAGCGTCCCTCTCTGAGTTGAACATTTCGTATACCCAGGGCCAGACCTACGCGAGGGTGCACTGGGGAGACATTCAGAGTTCCAGGCGATGTGAGCAGCTCACAGACCTGCACACACATCAGTGTCCCAGACCTGGAGCAGCCATGGAGATCTGTGTCCATTCGACATCAAAGCGGATGATTTCCATTCTTACAATTCTCCTCAACTTCCTTTTGAATCCACAGACCCAAACTACCACATGGCCTATGTTCAGGGGTCAAAGCATGGCATTTGTGAGCAGCATTTAGGGGTACAAGGGTGGGGCAGCATCAGTGAAATGTCACTTACTTCAGTGTGTGTGTCTACCCCAAGATGTGAGAAATCTACGTTATAAAGCCAAACGCTCCACATTCCTCTATTGGCAGCTCAACTAGTGCCTGGCCCCAGAGGGCAAATAAAAACTTAACAAAACACCTGAGCGATTTATTTCCGTTTACAATCAACCTTTGGCAATACTTGTATTATTCGTCATACCGAAAATATATATATTTCTTTTTTATATATTTTGATACTTGTGCTCTTCAATTTGTAATGAAAAATAAACTACAAGTGCCAGCATTCAGAAAGATATTCAAAGAAATAAAACGACAAGATGAGTTAGTCACATCAGACTTTGGGCAAAAGATTCACCTGCGGTGTCATATTGTTGCTCACTCCCACATGTTTAATTGACTTCTGCACCATGGCTTGCAAATGGTACAGAAATTTAAAGATGAATCATCTCAGGCAGTTAGATCATCTAATCATTGTTGTGTCTTTGTCTTGTGGTCTCTGTAGTACTTACCTTAAGGTATTGTAGCTAAAACTGGAACTGCAGCACAATGCAAAGCAATAAACAGGGCCATATCCATCAGCAGCCAGCTCTAGTAGCCTTGTCAAGGCGTGTTACGGAATGGCCCTCTACATTCAACGCATTTAGTCAATGTAATGGTTCAAACCAATATATTGATTACAAAAATAAGAAAAAGTGCCACTTGAATAAAACATGATTGCCAGAGCTACATTGGAAGTGCTTTGTTCAGCTTGCATGCATCAGCTGAATCTTTGGCTTCCTTCGTACGTTTGCTACATGTAAGGGGAAGGGATTTTGGAGAGGAGGCGCTAAGGGAAATCAACACTTTGTTTCATAGGGGATAAACATTTTTTATTCAAACCAGGATGCTGTTAGGTCAAAGGGTGGCCCTACTGACAAGCGATGGCAATTTCACTGCAATACGGGTATCTGTTAGGTACCAGAATATCCTAACAAAGATATCTTCTGTCAGAAACATTATGACCTCAATATAGTCTATAAAAATATCGCCCCACTGGAGTTAATATTAGAAAATCTACACACAAAGGCACAATAGTTTAGAAAGTGTTATTTAGGACAGTATGGGCCAGATGTATCAAGATACACTTTTGCGATTCTCAAATAGCGATTTTTAAGGAATCGCTATTTGAGAATTGCAAAATGATATGTATGTAGAAATTCGCTATTTTTTAGCGATTTCTTAAAATTCCTTAATTGCGATTAGCAAATTGCTAATCTCAATTAAGGAATAATTTCCCATTCATTTCTATGAAATGACTGTGAAATTATTCTCAATTTGCGATTCGCAATTTGCTAATTGCAAATTGAGAATAATTTTAAGGGTGCAAGGGTGTCCAAAGGACACCCTGTTGCACCCCTGAAATACGCCTGGGTGCACATGCGGTGCACATACATGCCCTAAGGGCATATATGTGGATCACATGGCACTTTGAAAAATGCAAAAATGGGCATTTTTCAAGAAATTCGCAATTAGCGATTCCTTAGGGACAATTAGCAATTTTTTTTGCATCATACATTGCATTTAAGGAATTGCAAATTTTGCGATTTCTTACATGCAATCGCAAAATAAGGAATCGCAAATTTGCGAGTCCTTATTTTGCACTGAAATTTGCTACATACATACCATTTTGCTCAAATGAGTTCGCAAACGCCGATTTGAGCTTCATACATCTGGCTCTATATTTCTTTCAGACTTTCGCTAATGCTATTGTGACAAAAAGCACTGAAATGTATATCGCTTTTTGGCCTTTTGCATGTAACTCACTCTTCTGGATGATTTAGGAGGATCACAGGGATGAGACAAGCTTGCCATCCTCCTGATTTACTGCATATGGTACAGAAGCAGGAATATCGCCAGGCAAAGGTGCCGGCAATGGTGGAGGGGATACAAGGGCGGATTACAACCCCAAAGTGCATTTGCCACCAGTAGCCACAGACACCCTTCAATCTTAACATGAGTAGATGCGGCTCCCTTCGCCCCATCTCTTTGATCCCTTATGGCGCTGCTCGACCTTCATATTATCCAAGCAATTCCTTTATAAGGAACTGACCCAAAACTGCTCTACAATGAAGAAGGGAGAGCACATCGGCCATTGTTGCCTTCACCCCAGAAACATAATCACTTAAATTCGTTTTTTGCCTTTCAGAAGAACTCCCTGCTTGGCATGGCTTTTACAATGCTTTTGCTATCAGCATTTGTATAGGCCATTTCTATTATTTGTACAGATCCCCTGCCCTTTTTTCATACAGTTCTTGGAATTGTCATTGACTCAAGTCATGGTGGTGTGGTATCACTGTGTTTTGTCCCTATAGATTGGTTTGTACAACCGACTGCCTGTATTGGTTATTGGGGAAAATACAATTTGTACGAATCCCACGTATTGCGTGTTTGCTTTATTGGAACTAGAAGGAGCTAATTGGTCAATGGGCTTCAATGCTAATCAGCGTGTACGTGGGGATCCTGATCACTTCCTATTTTCCTTATGCACTTTTGCATCCTCAATAAGTTATTGAGGTGGGATCTGTTGATGACTATGACACAGAGAAGCTCATACATGATTATTGGTGGCCGAGAAACTGAAGGCTCGAGCCAGAAGCCGTGCTGTGGCTCAGCTCCAGGCCCTCTTGATCTCTACAGCCAAAGTTATCCAAGCTTTCATGCGGCGTCGGCAGAGGGTCCCCATAATTTTGCATTACGTCTCTGGGTTCAGCTCGACCAAGAATTTTCATGTGCTAGAGAGAGAGAGAGATAAAGACAGAATGAAGGAGAGAGAGAGCATGTGTAGTGGGGGGCAGGGCCAGCTTTAGCACTGGTGGTGCCCTGTGTGACAATATTTGTTGGTGCCCCACCCAGTGACCACCGCTGCCCCAGATTCCCTCTCAACCACCATTTAACAGTGCCCCTCAAGTCTCCATAACAAGTCTCTCAGATTAATTTAGTTTTATATTGCCACTCATACCAGTGTGAGGTGTCAGAGCACTTTACATCATACACACATTTAACAGAGACAATCACACATGTAAATTAGTGTAAGGAAATGTTATATAGAGTATTGCAAGATGTAGGATTCACATGTCATCCATACTGGTAGGCAGTATAGTTTAAGAGTCCTTGGTTTGGAAAAGCATACATTCAGAATTTAAAACACAACACTAATTGTTAGGGGTTCACTTTAATAATAATAATGAAGTTCTACCTAAATTAACCCTTTTCGCAAGATTAGGTTAGGGAAAGACTGGGCAAAAAAACACGTAGGTCAAATATACACCTTGCAGTTTGCATGCACCTCTTTGATGACAGTTAATGCTCTATTACTTACCGGTAATCTTCATTACTCCTGGTCCCGTTGTCCTCGGCCCATTCAGAAACTTATGGAGATAACCATCTTCCAGACAGAAAATAAAAACAAGAGGAATGCTGGGATATCCCTACTGCCCCTCCCCCCGGGAGTATAAAGGTAGGATCTACCCAGCAGCCCTCCTGTACAAACAAGCCCAGACAGGAAGGCCGGCCGCCCGGGAGGGAGGGAGGGGCGTATGAATGGGCCAAGGACAACGGGACCAGGAGTAATGAAGATTACCGGTAAGTAATAGAGCATTACCCCCAGGTCCCTTATGTCCTCGGCCCATTCAGAAACTTATGGAGAAATACCAAAGCAGAAAAAGCCGGCCTTCCCAACCCAACAGAAGCCAACCCAGGAAACCACACCAAGGCAGCAACCGCAGAAGGAAAAAGGAAGAACCGGGGAAACCCCAGGCAGAGCCCCCGACAAGAGGGACCCTCACCAGACCAGCAGACACCCAACAAGAGCAAGGGCGCACAGCCAGACGACCAGACCGCCACCACAGAGGCCAACCAGCCCACCGCAGGAACACCCGACAGCCAACCAGCGACAGGGAGAGCACAGACACCCAAGCCACCACAGGCAAGGGGACAACAGCAGAAGAGAGGCCAAACAAAGAGAAAGGCCAAGAGCCACCAGGCCAAAAAGCCAGAAACGGGTAGAAGAAGACAACCCACGCCAGAACAGGCAGGAGACAAGCGGACCAGAGGAACCAAAGGCCCAACAAAGAAGAACAGCGGAAGCCCACCAGAACCCGACCCGGAAGGCAAGACCGAGCCCAAGGCCAGGGAAAGAGAGAAACCCCAGACACCAGGGAACGAAGAGCAAACCCCAGGAAGCCAAGCCACCAGGTCCCGCAAGACGAGGACACAAGGCAAAGGGAACCAGCACCTCCAGGAAACCCGAGCAGGAAGAACCAACAAGGGCAACCAACCAGGACAAAGAGGAAAGGGAACCGAAGGAACCCCAGGAACCCCAAAACAGAACTCCAGCCAAAGCGGAGGAAACGGGAGCAGGAATCAACAGCCCGAAGAAGGCAAACCTGAACACCAAAGCAGGAGCGCAATCGGACGGGCCAAGGACCCGGAGGACCCAAGACAACAGCAAGGGAACCACGAAGGACACAACAACCACAGCCAAGCCAAGCCAAACCAGAAAAAGGCCAGGCAGAAAGACCCCAAACAGCCCAAGCAAAGGACCGGGGCAGGAACCCAGAGGCCAGAGAGACAGTGGCAAAACCACCCCAGAGGACCTCACAGGAGCAACCGCAGCCAGGGAGGAAAGCACAAGCAAACCACATCCCACAGCCCGGCAACACCCAAGGCAGGGCAAGCACAGGGGACGAATCCCGCACGGCGAAAAACCGCAACCAATGGTACAGACAGGAAGCCAAAGCCAAAGCCAAAGCAACCCGCAGAACCAACCCAAAACAAGGGAAGGACAAAGAGGGCAAAACCCCAACAGAGCACAGGCCAAGGAGCCAACAGCCCCGCCGAAGCCCCAACGAACCCCAGAAGAGGCAAGAAGGGAAAACAAGAAGGCAACAGCGTGACGGCCAGAAACAAGAACCAGACCGTAACACACCACACCCACAAGCAACCGGAACCCCACGACACAGGGACCAGACACCCCACAGGCAGACAGGGCACCCGCAAGAAGTGCCAAGCCACCCAAGAAACTCCCAGAAGAGACACCACCAGGCAGCCCAGGACCGCAGAAAGAGCACAACCAGGCAACCCAGAGCAGGACGCACAAACAGAAGGCAGACCAGCCCAGAACAGGCCACTACAGAAAGCCACGGCCGAAAGCCAAGCAGAAGCAAACGCAGGCCACAGCAACCAGCGCAGCGTGCCTCCCACACGGCCAAGCAACGGGGAGACGCGCAGAGCGACCCGGAAGAAACGGGGAGGCGGCGCCCCCGCCCCAAAGGGCCGAGAAACCGGAACACCGGCCAGGAGGAAGCCATGCCGCCCAGCAAGCCCGCAGGCCGGGAGGCAGACCCAGCAGACATCCTGCGAGACAAAAACCCACAGGCCCAGGAGACGCAACAACAACGGCCACCCCGCACCACCACCAAAACCAGAAGAGGCAGGAAAGAAAACCAAAAGGAAGAAGCCAATCGCACCCCGCAGCTCCAGGCGGCCAGGCAGAAACCAACCAGGCCAGACCAAGCTACCGAGCAGACAGCGGAGCGTGGGAACAACACACCAACCCCGAGAATAGGAGGCATGACAGGACCCGGCAGCCGCCCGGAGGCCCCAGGCAGCCAACACAGCAGACACAGGAGGGGATGCCAGGAAACAGCAGAACCCAGCAAAGGGAAGGCCACAGCACCCGAAGGACCAAGCAGGCCCACACCACGCACCACGCCCGACAACAGGCGCAGGCCGGGAGGAACAGAACAGCCGGACCCAAGGCAGCACAAGCCACCCAAGCAGAGGCAGAGGGGAGAGAGCACCCCAAAGAACCAACGGCACCCACGAGAGGAACCAGGCGCAGCCAAAGCAAAGGAGGGGTAGGACCAGGAACCCGGAAGGGAAGAACCAGGATCCCCAAGCAGGGCAGAGGCCACAACAGCCAGCCCGCAGAGGAGGCAAGACCACCGAGGAGGAACAGGACGGCAGGCCAACCTGAACGAGGGGAGCCCACAGGACTCACCGCGCAGTGGCCCAAGAAGCAGGAACAACGACCCACCACCAGACGGGGCAGAGAGCCGGAGCAGAAGGCAACCCAAACAGGCCGCCGAAGCAGAAAAAGAAGAGACACCGGCACCAGAGCACCAGAGGGCAAGGCGCAAACCAGCAGGCAGGGAAACCCCAACCACACAGGGAACCCACGAGCAAGCAAAGGCAGGAGCAGCAAAAAGAACCAACCATCACAGAGGCGACCGGAACCCAAGCCAGAAACAGAAAGGGCGAAGAAGAGAACCAATGGAACAGACCCACGGAACGTCCACCACCGGAGACCCGGGGCCAGCCCAAGGTAGCGCGGACCCCTGAAACAGCAGCAGCAGGAAACCCCAAAAGGGAAGGCAGCACAGAGCCCACAAGCAAGCCCCGACACAAAACAGAGGCGCAAAACCACCAGAGCGGAGGCCAACCAAACGCCGCACAGGGGACCGGAGGACCGACAGAGGGCAAAGTGCCCACCAACACAGCAAAAGGAAGCGCCAGCCAAGGCAACCCAGGATGCGGACGAGCAGCATCACGGCCGTGAGGAGCCCACAACAAGGAGAAAGGCACCCACACCCAGCCGCAGCGGAACAGGCAACAAAGAGAACAAGGAAAGCACCCCGCACAGCTACTCACACGGACCCCCGCACAACAAGTGCACAGGAAGGCCAAAGGAAACCGCACACCCAGAAGGGAAGAGGACCACAGAGCCACCAGACCCAGAACAAAACTGGGGCCAAAGAACAGCCCAACCAGCCACCACGGCAGGCAGCAGCGCACACACCCCACCAGACCCGGGCCCAGGAAAGCACCCCAGAAACTGAGACCCAAAGCCCAGCGCCGCACTCGGAAGCGCGGCGAGACAACAGGAGGCATGAACCAAAGGGGGGCAGCACCAAAGACTGCAGAGGCAGCCGTCCGCCAAGAAACAGAGGAGGAAGAGCGCCCCCGCCGAGACCAGAACCTGGACCACCCACCGCCATGTCGACCGTCCAAGCCGAAAGAGCAAGATAGGCAGAGTGACAGGGACAGAGCAGCCCCACCACTGCGGCAGGCAGCACACCCCCCCCTCCCAGACCCAGGCCCAGGAGAGCAAGGGACAGCAGCGGCCCAGCCGACACACAACATCAACAGCAGAGGCCAAAAACAAGCCTCCGTCGCACACCCCCCTCCAAGAACTACCAAGAGGAGGCGAGCAGAAGTGGCGCAGGGCAGCAAGCAATGAAGCGCCCACTCACACAGGCAGCTCCGGGACCAAGTCCTGCAGCGAAGAAAGGCAATGAGACCAGCACAGGAAGTGGAACCAATGCCGAGGAACGAACTCGGGACACCAGCCCCAAAGACGGCAGCCATGGCAGTCACGCCACACGCACCTGCACCCCATGGAACACTCCGGAACAAGACATGCCTCAGCCGAGCACCCTCCGGGGGAGCAAGAGAAACGCAGCCCGACACCGAGCACCACGCTCCCAGGCATGCGACAGCAGCAGCTGCAGACTCGAGATGCAGCAAGGAGGCAGAGGGGGCGGTCCGCGCCGGGAATCGAACCTGCAACAAACAGAGAGACACAGAACTCTGGCGTGGGCGCCCAACCTGTCGAGCAACCAAACATGCAAACAAAGCCACTGACAGAGGGAGAAAATGTACCGCAAACGCGGGACTCACCCAGAGCGGGGGCCCGAGCAGCATCAGCAAGGCCCCCACGCACCAACAGCCGGATCCGGGAACCACCATCAAGCGCAGCGCGTCTCCCACCCGGCCAGGCTCGGGGAGACGCGCACAGCGACCCGGAAGGAACCGGGAGGCGGCGCACCAGCCGCAAAGGCCCGGAAAACCGGAACCACGGCGGCGAAGAAGTAATACCCCCCAGCAAGCCCGGCAGGCCGGGGGGCATACACATCAGGAAACACCACCCCTGCCCGCGAAGCCAGGCAGCCGGGCAGGAGGAGCCAGAAGAGCCTGCACGCCACCCAAGCCCAGCAGGAGCAGGTGCAGCCCAACATCACCAACAGCATCCAGCAACTCATTCTGTCGAAGAGAAAAAAAGAACAGGAGGGCTGCTGGGTAGATCCTACCTTTATACTCCCGGGGGGAGGGGCAGTAGGGATATCCCAGCATTCCTCTTGTTTTTATTTTCTGTCTGGAAGATGGTTATCTCCATAAGTTTCTGAATGGGCCGAGGACATAAGGGACTTGGGGGTAATAGCTCATTGTACTATATTAGGATTTTAATTTATAAACTGCAAGTAACAAAAAAGATCTCTCTGACAAAAACAATAACCTATTGACCTATTAACATTATATGCAATTTGTGATCTGCATGGTACACGTTCTTAGCAGCAGGCATATTAGCCCTCTGAGCTACCTTAAGATGAGTCAAGCTTCAACTAGACAAAACTCTGTCTCTCTTCTCCAGGAAGAACATTAATCACTCGAATTATCTTGACATTTGTATTGATATCTGAAAATTGCTGGAGGCAAGGAGCCCAGCAGCAGGTGGTTTGCAAGCCATAAAATGTTTGCAAACAGGGCGCCCATACCCCAAGTCAACACCTGGTGCGGTGGCACCGATCGCACCGCCCTAGAGCCGGCCCTGTGGGGATATCTCACCTACAGGCCGACAAGAATCTTTAAAAAAGTGAAGTGCATTTTGCGAAGTAGCTGCTGGCAACACCGTGGATGTGGGGCTCTTGCACCCCTTTTGGGAAGGTTCCATGAGCCACGCTCTACACTTCTCACAGACGGGTTGTTATGAAAGATGGAACGCCTTGTATGCTTTGCAACTTTGTTACGCCTTATGAATAAGTGATGGAAGTGACCCATATTTCGCCACATCGCAGAGCATTACATTGGCTTCCAATCCATCAAAGAGCTGCATTCAAAGCCATGACCTTAGCCCATCGAGCAACTAGGGGTAGGGGATCGGCCTACCTCTCTGTTAGTATCCGTCCTTATTGTAACTCTCGGAACCTCCGTTCCAACTCCCAACATCTGCTTTCCATACCAAGATTCAGGAAAGCACGTTCTGGAGGTAAAACCTTCCAGGTCTGTGCCACAACTCTCTGGAACAAACTCCCGATCGCAATTAGGATGATCCAGGAAGAATTACCCTTTCGTAAGGCACTAAAAACTTTTCTCTTTTGTTAATTCCCCCAGGACTATCACTCTGCTTTCACTCAGAAGCGCCGGGACACCCCGTTGGGGTAGCTGCGCGCTATATAAATTACACAAATAATAGAATAGAATGATTTATATTTTGTAATTAAGCTCCACATGTTTTAAAGCACTGAATCGTGAAAACACAGCTATATTCTGGTGTGCAGTGTATTTCAGCAGCACGTTTTGTTCCACGGTGCCTAGGCATACCTGATCCAGTTGTCTGTACTCTTTACTGGTATGTTTACATTTACCTGTGAGTGTCCGACCCTAAAAAGGTAGAGGAAGCCCTGAAAACCCCCTGCGCGGGGTACATGCATCGCATGCCTCCTTCCTCGAATGCTAAGAACATCCTTTATGCTAATGGGAAGGAGATGGAACTCATTTGCTCAGACACTGCTGTGTCCTTACATGACAATTAGAATAATGAATGCACCATTTGCATTTTAAGATGAATGCCTGTAGGAGAGCTGCAAAGAACATTACATTTATAGAGGCAAAGGATTGTTTCGTTGATTGGAGTGATGTTTTAGGGCGTTGTTGACATCTCAATCTTATTCCTTCTTGGCCTATTATTTCACCAATTTGGGTATCGTAAATGACTAGTAATACATAATGTGGTGTGGTCGCACTCGCTCATCAATCCTCCAGCAATGCATTATGGTAGATGCAGTTCTGCTTACCGACATTTCAGCTAAATACTTTGTCGGTCATGCCGAAATCTTCTGATACGTTTCATGCTTGACGGCATCCTCCAGAGGGACATATTACTTCGATTCGGGTATACTTATAATATTATGCGAGCATACAAATTACTCTTACGCAATAAAGATAATATGTTGTGTTTCCAGACTAGAATGAATGGGTATCTAATATTCACGGGCTGTGTGCTAGTTTTAATGGAGAATTCCGCATAACAAGATTTATACGGAGCAGGAGTTGGGGCCCATGACATCAGAAACCACCAACATCACCACAAAGTCCATCACCGCTAGATAACCGTTGAGAGTGTGTTCCTATTTTCAAACCAAAAGGAAAAGTTACCATGAGATAAAGCTGATAATCACATGGTCGTTAGGAAAATGTATGCTGCCCTTTAGACCCACAGCCATTTCCTCAAAGTCCTGATGCACCAGGACCACAGGGCTGTTATCACCACATCTACTAACATCACATCAGTACAGCAAGAGGAGGACAGAGTGGGGCTGTGACAATATTGGGGTGTGCGGAAGAGCAAGAGATTCTCAAACACTCTTGCTGTGATTGCCAGACAGTATAGTACAGCCAGCATGTTTAACTGATGATCACCAATATAGCCTAACATCTCCAAACTCCACGAACATAATAAGGGAATAAACATGGCAGGCATATAATTGCAATACAAAATAAGTCAAAATAAACATTGCATTGACCTGCTATCATAAAATGGTACCAAGCATTCCAATACAGCCATCGTTTTTAGAAGTGATGTCTTGGCAATCTTGGAATGGTAAGGCAAAGATACTTTAAGAAAAGTGTCATTCAAGGATAGCCACCTACTAAACATCACCTTGGGCAGCCATCATGGAATGGTATTGTGCCTATTGTATCATTGCACCAATCCACGAGGGCCGTCATGATGCTTATACATGTTGTGGCCATCTTGAAATAGACAATAGCTTGGAATAGGCAATATAATCCAAGCTGGCTGCTAAGTTCGGAAGTAGTGGCTGCATACGATACAGCACAATGCAGGTGAAATGAGAGGCAAGCAAGTAGCTTTTGTTACACTGTCTGGGGTCCTGGCAGGTGGTCTAGTAAAAAGAAACAAACACAATGAAAAAAGAAGAAAATAAATGGAAGGGGACCTTTAAAAGAAGAAAGTAGAAAACAAAACAAATTACACTGGCACTGAAGCACATTAAATTTCATGCACCCACATTTGATCAGGAAAAATAGAGCCAAAGGCTGAAGTTGTCTGACGCATTGTTCCATGCTGTATATTGTTATAGGTAGAAGCAGAATGTGAATAACACTCGGAAAGACCAAAGGTTAACCCATAGCCATATGTATGAATGTATGCTTTATTACTTTTCTTATTGTAAGATCAAACCAGACAGCAAAATCTGTCAGGCCAGATATATATATATATATATATATATATATATATATATATATATATATATATATATATATATATATATATATATATATATATATATATATATATATATATATATATATATATATATATATATATATATATATATATATATAAATATATATATATATATATATATATATATTCACTGAAAAAACCATAGGTTTCACACCAGTTATAGTTAGCTGGAAATTTTACTGATATAAAACCATTGAAATTCCCACGTTATAGTTAGTCGGACTCACTATAACTTGCGCGTGCAATGCACTGCTGATGACATCACATATTACATCACTCATGACATGGTCAGTGACATCACTCATGACACCATCCTTGTGACATAGTGACAGACCTCCTTTCACTATAATGTAACCCTTGAGACACATATTCAAAAATAGTAACTGAAATTTTAAAAAAAATGGAGATACCTATATCAGTTACAACAAGCAATTCAGTAATTCCACTATCTATATACACATCCACTCATTCACCAACAGTTCTATATAGTCACTCATACATATACTCACTCATCATATGAAGTGATACACCTATACATGCTGTTACACACCGACATTCATCCAAAAGTTACTCACACACATATTCACACGTGCAAATAAACTATTGGACATCCATTTATTTGAATATAGAGTTATACACACACTTCCACCTTACTTCTATTGAAAATTACACATATTTATTCTCTTAAACAATCACTTATAGAAACACATACTTATTTAAAAAGGAAATCTTACAATCTCTTACTCTCACATATACTCACTTATATACATCAATATTCATATATACTAGATTAAAACATATGTAGTTACTGATAAAGACATTAGTGAGACAGTCATTCACTCACTAACAAACACATATAGACACTCATCCACCCATACAGTCCTGTACATATGCTGTCTTCAAAACACATACAAACAAAGAGTCAGTCACTCATGCATTTATGTGCTAAGTAATACCCCCACCAAACCATATAGACACTCATACTGATACTAATAATAATATCAAATAACCCATACACATACGCATGTTGCTACTTATCAACACATGTAGCCACTTATACACAAAGTGAAACACTAATATATGTATTTAAATTTTTAAACATAACTCACTAATATTTATTTTTCAGAAAGACACATATTCACTGGATGGTGTCATCAGTGATATCATGAGTGATGTCACTGACCATGTCATGAGTGATGTAATATGTGATGTCATCAGCAGTGCATTGCACGCGCAAGTTATAGTGAGTCCGACTAACTATAACGTGGGAATTTCAATGGTTTTATATCAGTAAAATTTCCAGCTAACTATAACTGGTGTGAAACCTATGGTTTTTTCAGTGAATTTAATAGGTTTTTTAAATGCTAATTCCTAACTATAACTGGTGTGAAACCTATGGTTTTTTTCAGTGAATTTCAAAGGTTTTTTTAATGCTAATTCCTAACTATAAGTTTCACTTTATAAATAAGACTGTTAGCACTCTAGTTGTTCTTTTTAACACTCTGGTACATTCTGTCATTGGGCTACAGTTGGGCTACATCTAGTTGAATTTTGGGCTACATTTACAATTTTTGATCTCTGGTGGCCATCTTTGGGCTACATTGGGCTACTTTGGGCTACATTTGGGCTACATTTTGGCTCTAACATATATTAAGCCCAATGTAGCACAATACATATTTTTATAAAGTTAATTTTTTTACAAACCACTTCAGAATAGGGCTACCTGTCTCTACAATTTTCCCATTTTTTTTTTTTAATTTTTGGGGGGAGCGCTCCCAGAGCGCGACCCGGAGTGCGCCCCGAAAAGCGTATTTCTGAAAAGCGCCCCCGGGCGCGCTCCGAGGAGCGTCTCGTGAGCGCCAATATCGCAAACGAAAACATGATTGTGACGTTCGCGTAGCCGCGACCGCGTGATACGCACGGCGTAAGCGCACCCGGAAGTACTCGCGCGAATACGATCGTGCAACGTAGGCGTCTGACACGCTTACGCGGCGCGCCTCTGGCCGCGCCCCGCGGCGCGTCGCGTAAGCGCGTCGGGTCATGTGACCAGAAAATAACACTTTTCATTGGTTCATAACAGTTTTGGTTTCATAATGATGAAGCCCATGGTCATGTGACCTGTAAATAACACTTTTCATTGGTTCAATAATTATTTTTTTCTAAATTTAGAGAAACCCACCCATTTCTCTCACTATTGATTTTCACTTGGAGAGAGCAAGAGGTGTTTTGTGAATTCTCTACTCATTAATTTTCCTGATCTACAGCAATGGCTGCAAGGGAGTCCTCCAGCAGTGATTCAGATGGATTTGTGCAAGAGGACCCTCCTCACCAGAAAACAAAGAACCACTTCATCTGGAAATTTTATGACATCCCTGAAGGACAAAAAAAAGTTAATGCAAGTAAAGTAACTTGTAAAATATGTGGAAGTATTTTATCCAGAGGCAATCCTCTAAAAAAATACAGCTTTGGAAATGCCAATTTAATTAGGCATGTCAAAAGAAGACACCCCAACAATTACTCCAGGGAGAGTGTCAGGGAGCTGGCAGAGAAGGCACGAAGAGATGGCAGCAGCACCTCCACTGGTGGAGCAACACCTTCAGGTTCTGCACGTGCAAGAATGGTCCCTAACATCCAGCCGGTATTTGCAGGAATAAAATGTTTATGCACAAACTGTGACGAACTACTCTGTTACGGGGAGCAGAGCGTTGAACTCATTGCAATAAAGAAACAGGAACACCAATGCTCTCCCCGTCCCTAAATTTTCTCATTTTTTTGCTCCTGTTGAGCATTTTCTGAATCCCTGTTTTTGTTTTTCCCCTGAAAAAAAACCAAAAAAAATATAAAATCGTTTCAAAAAGTATAAAAAAAATATAAAACAACAAAAACAAAAAAAAAGTTCTTTTCAGAACTACCTCCAATTTATAAAAAAATGCTATTTTTTTTAAAAAAAAAGTGCCATTCTTTTTCTCAATCGTACGCTCACCGGTGCGCGTACCAGGCGCTCCCTCGGCGCAAATTTAAAAAAAAAAATTTTGGGGGGCCCCGTACGGCTTTTTTATGACCCCCACATCAAACCTAGGGGGTCAGGGGGGGTGTACCCTGCCCCCTTTTGCTCATTTCCCCCTTTGATTTTTACCACCTCAATCCTACCGAGGTACAAGATGGCGGCCGCTGCGGACTGTTTCGAATGTTTACAGACACCCGAGAGCCAATCAGCTTTCCATGCGCACCTCGCGTGTCGCGCCTGGAGCGCACTCCGGTGCGCGCACCTGTGCGCTGCTATAGATATATATATTTTTTTGAACCTTAATTACTCAAAATCCACTGGAGCACATATCTTGAGACATAGCAAAGGCACATCGGGCTACCAGTCCCTACAATTTTGCCAAATTTGGTGGAAATACATTCAGCCGTTCGGGCTAAAAGTGACATCGACCGCCCTATGGAAATTAACATGGGGAAAACGCGTTTTGGGACCCCCCTTTTATCTCGGCCCCCGCTTAACGTACCCCCCCCAAACTTTCAGGGAAGGACCGGAACCCCGCGAGGCCATTTTCAGGAAATTTTCAGGCAGATTCGTCAACCGGCGCCAAAGTTATTCCAAATAGAATTTTCAGATTTAACATTGAAAAAAATCCTAACTATAACTACCTACTGGCGACCGCCAGTAGGTAATATATATATATATATATATATATATATATATATATATATATATATATATATATATATATATATATATATATATAATTTTGGTTTTCACTGGAATCTGCCCTGCATCTATTTACCATCTATGTAGCTATGGCAGGGCCAGAAGTATACCATTGAAAAACCAGGTTACTGTGATTTGAACTGAACTTTGTGCACATTAACATAATATCATCCCTCAACTGAGGAAATTGAGGAAAGCGGACTTTTCTAGCCGCACATATAGAACTCATTGATTGAATGAATGTCAGCAAATTCAACGATATATCTTGCACATTTAGTATTTTGAACTGATGAAGATTAATCTCGATGAACTGTGATGTTATTATTCTTTGATGAACTGTGGTGTTAATTTTTCAGTACATAGATAATGTTTTAATCATGATGAGACAACTTGCACATAGGACATTATCAGATCCACAGCTTTATTTTTGTCAAATTCATTATGACACCAATATATGTAATATACCCTTTTTATATGCATACGAACAAACCTAGCATATGTCAAATTGCTTTTCGTATGTAGAAGAATGTTAGATACAACAACATTCCAAGATGGCGTCCATTGTGATGTTTGAGGGTTTAGTCCTATGTTGTTGTCAACGACTGTAAAGAAACTTTATTAACATGCTGTTTCCATGTCACGATTGATACACTGACGAAGGCTTACGCCGAAACGCGTCTGTGCGTTTTTCCCCCACAATAAACCCTTCCATGACTCGTAACCCCTCCTTGAGTGCTGTATCTTTTCTCTGAACCTTGGAAAGTTCGAGCGCAATATATATATATATATATATATATATATATATATATATATATGTATATATATATATATATATATATACATATATATATATATATATATATATATATATATATATGTATATTATACGCACACACATGCACATACAGAAAACACAAAAACACACTACACGTAAATTTACAAATATGTTCACAATTGCAGTTGACAAAAAAACAACCGACCCTTAAAAAGGGGGTCTGGCAGTACAATTCTTCTACCAACAAGATTTGTCAGAGGGGTAGCTCACACCAAAATCTTTGACTACTAATATAAACTATGAGATACAATTTAATAAATCCATGTCAACAAGCTCTAACACCGACAATTACTACCGCCATCCCCCCCCCCTCCCAATTAGAGGCCTGTTGCATTTAAAATAAGCATTAAGCATTTCACAATAAATTATTAAGCCCTACTGCCTTTATCATAACTTTTGATAATAAACAGATCAGACCAATGGCACCTAACATAATGTTTCCCAAGAAACAAAACCTTGAATATATCCTTTATCACTAGCATTTTACTGTGACCAACTTAGTCCTACAGTATTGAACATCGGATTTTAAACAAAGCCACCATCAGCCGTCTGTCATAAAATTGCAAATATATATAAAGTTATAGTTGACAAAACTGTACAAAAACGTTATTCAATTCCTCCAAAGATGGCCTTAAAATAATGAACAAAGATCAATGATCAAATAATGATTCTCCTACCCTGTGTTTGTCAGAGGGGTTAAATAACACTACTATTCTTGCCTGGTATGATAATCGTTGAGATTCCATATAACAAAATACCTTCCGAAAGGCAATAACAGTCCATTCTTAATGGACTTTATAGTCAATATATGCTTTTTACCACAAATTGGTCAGACATACTATGTTTTTTTTTATAGATTTTCATAATAACCTGATTAAACCTATACATGCAATGTAACGTTTTAGGCCTTATGCTTTTATCATAACCTTGTCACCATAACCAAATCAGTTTTACTGTATTGGAATGAAGAGGGTATTTATATTTTTTGCACAGATTGCTATCCATACTAATATAATAAAGAGAGAGCCCAAACCTTTGAGGTGGGTAATCTCAGGAACCACAGCACCAATCAGTACACCCAATACAGCGTTGGAAAGGGCAGTTGCACCAGAAGGACATAGGCTATGCAGACGCCCACCATATACATTTAAAAGGTAAAAGAACCGTGCCAGCAATGTAGTCCCTTGTGGGCGTGTCTATGTTGTGCTGTGGGCGTGACAAACGCTGGGGCGTGTGGTACGTTCTGCCCTTCATGCCATGTCTCATATTGTGTGCTAATCCCACCCTGCTCCCTTTAAATACCCCTGCACCCCATAAGCATAACCCACCCTTACTCCTTGAAATACCCCAACACCCTTAAACACTAACCCATCTTAACCCTATAAATATACCCTGTACCCCCTAAAAATACCACTGTACCCCAAAACCCAAACCTACCCCTGAACCCTAAAAATACCCCTGTACCCCCAAACCCAAACCTAGCCCTGAACCCTAAAAATAACCCTGTACCCCAAAACCCAAACCTACCCCTGAACCCTAAAATATCCCTGTACCCCAAAACCCAAACCTTGCCCTGAACCCTAAAAATACCCCTGTATCCCAAAACCCAAACCTAGCCCTGAACCCTTAAAATACCCCTGTACCCCAAAACCCAAACCTACCTCTGAACCCTAAAAATTCCCCTATACCCCAAACCCTAACCTAGCCCTGAACCCTAAAAATACCCCTGTACCCCAAAACCCATACCTATCCCTCAAACTACTCCTGTACCCCATAACCCAAAACTATATCTGAACCCTTAAAATACCCAAACACCCCAAAACATATACCTCAGTACCCCAAAACATACACCCCTATACCCATACTTACCTTATCCAAACATTTAAAAAAACATGCTTTTACCATTCATGAATTTACAACGAATTTCGTTGTAAATGTATGCGTGGTAAAAGCATATAAAATGAAATGCCATGCGTTATAATGGCATTGCGGAGTCATGGTACTTTTGTAATGAAAGTATGCGGAGTGATGGTATGCGGAAAGAAAGTTGCGGAATAATGGGTGTTTACCCTCCCCTGGTAAGTATATTGGTGGCACGGCGGCCCACATCTCCAGCAACATACTTATATTTTTTCACTACCCATTTGAAAAATGCACAGGTCTCTCTCATTGATGGCCAGCACCGACATACACTTTTAGACACACCTCCCGCCACAAGTTCTAGAATTGCGAACTTTAGAGCTGGGGAGTTACGTTCGAATCTCGGCAAATCGCTTAGTCTTCTTGTGCCTACCACAAATGAATGTGTTCTTCTGTAATGTAAATTGTGCTCATGCCATGTTGTCGAGTTCGCGCTATATAATATTGCAAGAAAAACTAAAGTAGGGAAACTCGAGTTCACACACTACTGAATGTGCACTCTTAAGTGCATCAGCAGTGCACTGTGAATCGGAGCCTTTCACAGGCCTGTCACAGATAAGAAATGCAATCAAAACGAAATCCTACAAAACAATATACTACTGGCCGGCAGCAATTCATACCCGGACAACGTCAGGACGGGCTGCTAGTTGTATATGACCGGTCTTGTTTCAATAGATCACCATGTACCAGCTAGAAACGTACTATTAAAAGCTGAAACGTAAAGTTTGCAGACATTGCAACGATGCACTGCAGCGCAGCATACATAGACCATGAAAACGGGACAGGGCTGAGAAGAGACTCTTCATTTGTATGCCAGTACTGTGGGGGCATTTCTGCAGACCTCCTGAGATCTTCTGAGGTTTATCTTTCAAGTTACTTGAATCAGAACCCTGGGCGGGCTGCTCCCACTTCACAGGCACACAGACTGACGAAAGCTATTTAGGGGCCGTGGCCAATTTTTTTTCTGCGCTGGGACTGCAATTTCAAACACACAGGAGAAAATATTCGTATGTCGAATTTTCTTTCAATAAAATCCTATATCGACACGATCTTTTATGTTTTGAACGTATTCAGTAAAAAAAATGCTGCCCACGCTGTCCGTTCCCTAGTCTCGAGCACCGAGATTGACTTTCGCGGCACTGACTCGGGGCTGTATTTTTCAGCGAATATGAACCTGAAGCAGTTTTTACTTGAATATTGGATGCTGCACATTTCAGTGAAAAAATGCCATTTATTCATGTTCTATAAAACTGTCCAGTGTACAAAAATTGGATAGGGCATGTGATGAGGAAGAGCGGCAATCATGAGGTTCAGGTCAATTAGATGAATTACTATTCAGGTCAGCGCCTAGATTAATTATTTTGTTTGTGTAGTGTGTTCGTTAAGTGGTTTGCTGATTGCTGCTCAGAAGATTGATTACTTGGTACATTTACCTTGTGGTTTCTGCGGGGAAAACATCTTTTAGGATTCATCATTCCCAAGGGCCCGGAAGGTTCCTCTCACATCACAATGCGCCAATGTCAAGCGGGGAAGTAAAACGAGGGGGGCCGTAAACAAAGAGTTCCTGAAGGTGCTGGGGTGAAAGGCGCTAATGACGCAGTGAGGCCTGCTCCAGAGCCAGGCAAACTCCGAAGGCCGAGAAATACGGCGCTTTAAGAAGCAGCGCCGAGCAAGATGAATGGCGTAAATGAGAGCGTGCAGATTGCAGGAGTTCTGTGGTGGAAAAATAATCCATCTATAATGAGCGGAGGCAGAAATTCGGAACACGGATCAAAAAAATGGCTAACTTTTTAGAGTATAGAAATTACGATTCCATGCAGCGAGGGAGGGAACGGGGATTGCAGGCCTGGTAAAATAATGTGTTCGGTAAAGGAGAATCAATTGAAATGTGAAAAATGGAGAAATAGAATAATACATTTTTAATAAGAGACTGAATATTAAAAACGTGATGAAAAGGAATCCAATTTGCCTCTGATTTCGGAAGACGGCTGTTGAGAATTGGGTTGCCGGATCTGAGTTACTGCAGCCAAGGCGGCTCCGGGGCCCAGGGAATCGGCCAGCATTAGAACCGACGTCGCAAGTCTTAAATCGTCTAAGATGAAGACCAGGGCCTTTATGGATGCTTAGTTGTGTACCACTAAGGTGTGCTTAATTAGGAATGTGGCGGCTATCAGCAACATCTTTAATTCTATAGACAGGGCCGGTGGAATTATGCTGCGGAGGAGGACCGAATTACGTGGCGGGGTTAACTAGATGATGTAGCAAGAAAATACAAATTATGCTACCTAATACGACGCATTTTGAAATAGTATTACTTCATAATCTTCTCAGTTTTTCACATGTTAACACTGTCCTGACAAAGGTTGCACCTCATTAGTGGCAGTTTCACAAAGCTCTCAGACTAATGCGAACTCATGGCCTACAACCCTCTCAGCAGACCTTGACTGTAATCAAACAAATGAAAATAGAACTAAAAAAAGAGATGTGTGCAGCAAAGCACGCATACAATGAACAATTTTAGACAAAAATGCTTTATGTTAGCCAGCAAAAAAACTCAAAAGAGTTCTGGGCTCATATCAATGTCCTATTAAAAGGAAAAAAATCGACATTATAATTCTGACATTACCGAACATGAATGGAGAGCTCATATAGTAGCTACATTTAACACCCAGATAGTCCCTGGCACTCCCGTTAATAACGATACATTGAAGGCGAGAAGGTCTGGCACCATTACCTCTAGGGATACTCCAACCAAAGAACCGCGGATGGCTGCGACACCGAGACTGACCTCCCAGGCTCCAGATCTCATGACCTGCACATTGAACCCGATAGATCATGGCAACCCCAAAGTCAAACAACCAGAAGGCAAATGCCAGCCAGGTCTATTTGAAACATCAGGGTCAGACCCACTAGTCCCCCATCTACAAATCACACGAAAACAAGTATTGAATTCAATAAAAAAAACAGAGTTCCAATGGGGCCCAGGACCAAACTGCTTGCCAAACGCCTTATTCAAAAAAGATCCAGCTTTCCGGTCCAATCATTTATCATTGCTGTTTGCTCACACTTTGGAGTCTCACACCATCCCTGATTCTTTGCTAGGAAGCATCCTACACCCCATATTCAAGTCAGGGGCCCGTTCAGATCCATCTAGCTATAGGCTAATAGCCCTCATTGATGTTGAGGCAAAAATTTACGCCGCAAATTTGTTGAAAGATCTAGAGGACTAGGTCAACAGCACTAAACTGATCCCCAATACACAAACGGGTTTCTGAGCCTGGATGGGCACCTTAACAAACATATCTGCTGTCAGGCTCCTGGACAACCAAGCTATTGCCAACTCAAAGATTTTGTATGTCTGTTTCGTAGACCTCAAAGCAGCCTTTGACAAAGTCCCCAGATCCGCCCTGTGGGCAAAAATGAAATCCTGGGGAGCCCCCACAAAACTAATAGTTGCAATAATCAACTTCTTCTCAAAAACATGGGTCCAAATAAAAATGGGGGATGGTCGAAGTCTAACAGACAAAATCACTGCCACCAATGGCTTAAAACAGCGGTGCATTCTAGGCCCTGTTTATTCAATATTTATACAGTTGACTTAGACAATAACGCGTTTAACATTAGGGGACACTGCAAAATTGGAGAAAGTGAAAATATCAAGTCTGCAATATGCTGACAACATCGTGTTATTATCCCAAATGCCCCGCATACTCCAACAAATGATAAATCAACTAGCAGAATACACAACCGCAGCTCAACTAGTTATAAACTTTTAAAAAACTAAGGTTATGTGTTTCTCTAGCCCGAACAAAAAATTACAGAAATTTACCTGGACTATCAACAGTAATTGCCTGGATCAGGAGGGAACATACAAATACATGGGAGTAACATTAGATCGCCACCTTAACTACAAGCAATATCCAGTACAGCGGAAAGCAAAAGCAAAACAGCTACTATTTGCATTTAAAATCTAGCAAAAAAAATGTAGTGACTGTTTGGCAACTCACTTCTTTAAAGGTCGTGGCAGCAAAATTCTTGCCATCAATCACATGTGGATCGGAACTACTAAACACAAAGGAAACAATAATTCTGAACACCTCCTAAACCAGCCTCTTCAAAAATCTATTCACAATTCCGCCCCACATTCCACAAGCCCGGATTAGATTAGAATTCGGGTTAAAAAACCAGATCCCATCAAGACAAAGAGCTCTTGCTAAATATTATTGGAGTATGAGGGTAGCAGATGAAGAGTCTCTGGCTCATTACTGCTGGCTGAAGGTTGAAAGGCAATCCAGATTGACTAAATCGGTTTACCCATTTCTGAAGCAATTGATTGAAGCTCTAAAGTTAGAGGAATCTTATCACATAATACCATCCTATCCGGAGTTCAAATGAATAGTCAATAAAACTATCAAGCACCAATCTCAGGAAAAAGACAAACCCTCATTGACCTAAAAAATCAACGCATGGATGGTGTTGCCAACATATACAATACTAAAGCCTCAACCATATCTGTTGGAACATTTTTGCAAATCGCATAAAGCGGAAACTTATTTCACTGAGATTGGGAGTTTATCCAGCAAAAGACCTTATCCCAAAATGGAAGCGGACATGGCCCTCAATGGATTGCTGCCTTTGTGGACAAGGAGATGAGTCATTGCTCCTACTACTATGCATTTATCCAGCATTATTATCCGTACAGAAACAACTCCTATGGCCAACAATGAAAACAGAACAAATAAGGACTTGTAGATCCACCATAATAAAATGCTTAGGAGGCTCGACAGTACAACTGGCATGTAAAGCAATAACATTTTTGAGCTTAGCTGCAAATGAACTAGAAAAGAGCGGCAAGAACTCAAACTGGTTAGGCATGCCAGATGATAAAGCGCAATTAATCATTCCGCAGTCAACTTGTTTACAGCAGAATGCACTTTACCTCCGAGAAATAACAGGGTATCATCAATGGCACCAGCACTTTATCTCAGACCACTAAGCTAAACTCAAAAGATTTTATATAGGAAATATACACACAATGACATAGTTTCTTAGAATCATATATTTCTTTTTTAAATAAACATTGTCACTATACTTGCTAATCGCCCTAGGGCCACTCTGAGAGATCTCTTATCCAGCCTGGCCGGACACAGCCCAAGTATAACCTCCTAAGAAGTACATTTTTATAGCGTGACTGGCAACCAACAAGACTGTAGGAATCAATTGCACACTGTTTTAACTTGTTTTTATTACAAATCTTAATGAGAGTATATCAACGAATCAGTACTTTTGATTGTGAATTTTATGTGTATCAGTGGCTGTGCTGCTCTTTTATGATTTAAACTAAATCCAATAAAAGTAATTTTCACTTATCATTCATCATTCCAAATACAGTAATATATAACTGAAAGTCAGACTTTGCATAGGGCCTTCCATTGAATTGTAACGCAAGTCGTCCAGATTTTAGTAACTTTTGACCGTTTGAGCTAGAAACATTTTTGTTTGTTAGAATCTGATTATGCAGCATATGATGGATTATGTAACAAATGCAGCAAATACACATTTATGTGCAAAACGCAGTGGCCGCAGAATCGCATAACAGTGGCCCTCTCTATAGAACATTCTGTGCAACAATAATAACAATTTGTTTTCTAATAGCACTTAATACTTGAGTTTTTGAGTATTGGTCAGGTTAAGGGTATTCATTTATTGAGCTCAGAAGGTTAACAGGCTGAGTTTGCCTAGCCTGTACCCAAAAGTATCATGACTTCAGATCAATGGTTGTCAGAAGTGAGCCCATAGCGCACTGAGTGATACTGTATTCCAAAAGAGTTAATGATATTTTATCACAGAATTGAACAACCAACCTTTTTTTACAAAATTGAACAATCAACTTATATTGGATGTAATTGAGCATAGCATATTTTTTCCTATTAGATCCAAGCTAAATTTCTCTTGTCTTAGTTGAATCCAGCTGCAACTGAAGTAGAAATAAATATTCCTCCCTTATTCTGCACCTCTTATGTTGCTGTTATTCCTTGCAACTAGAACTATGTTCCCACTCATGTCAATAAAGACTATGTGTTCTCCTCTGATGCCTACCATATTGTGACTGACATTGATACACTTGTCCTGTTGCCTGTAACCACTACCCACTTTCTGCTACAACCTACCATCATTTTCTTTTCCAGTAAACCATAACAAAGACAGCATGCCCTGCTTGTGTTGGCCTGAAAGGCAACTTCTACCAATCTGACTGCTGTCCAATATTCCTAAATGCCATCTAACTTCTTCTCGGAGTCACTGGGCTGACTCCCCACACCTCTTGAGACAATCCTTGTACAGCTCAGTATCCACCTCATATATGCCAAGGGTGTGTTTAGTGTCGAAGTCCAAGGTCAGGTTGTTTGATGGAACATTGCATGCCTGAACAACTCATGCCTGCACCACGTGGTCTCAACCACGACCGGGTCTTTACTACGCAGTTTTGTGGTAAGGACATGATTGGTAAAGGGACATGTGTGCTAAAGATCATATCCCTGCCCCCAGCCTTCAAAACTGTCCCTTTTCCTCTGCCTGCGCCCTTAAAATTAACCCCACAATTTCAAAACGACTCCAAACCCAGCCCCCTGGCCTGAGCCCTAAAAACTGTCTCCTACTTCCGCAAGTACCCTAACCCAGCCCTGAGGCCTAAAACTGCCCCAACCCTTAAAACTGTCCCTTTCCCCCGCTCTGAGACCGAAAAACTGTCACCATGCCCTCAAAACCACCCTGCCCCATCCCCCTGCCCTGAGCCCAAAAGACTGTCCCCTACATCCCTAAAGTACCCCGACCCAGCCCGCGTCCTGAAGCCTAAAACTGCCCCAGCCCTTAAAATTCTCCTTTTCCCACTACCCCACCCCAAATGCTACACTCTGACCCCAAAACTGACCCTGACCCTAGCTCCACAGCTCTGAACCCTAAAAATAGTCCCCAACACCTGTAAAATACCTCGAATGAGCCCCCCTGCTGTGAGTCTGAAAATTGTTCCCTGCCCAACCCCGAGCCCTAAAAACTACCACACCCCGAAAAACTATCCCCACCCTTCCAAGACCCAGCCTCAGCCCCACGTACCTCACAGCCTCCTCTCCCAAACCTTCCTCTTCCTGTCTTCCTGTGCCCACCCATCCACTCTGCATCTAGACTGCACATTTCCTTAACCATGCATATGTGTTGGTAAGGCATATGTGTGGTTAAGACAAGCATGGTCTGGCTTCACGGGGAAAAGGTATGTGTTGCTGAGCCCGTGTTGTTAAGGCAATTTCCCCCAAGGCTATGTTGGTTAACGAAAGGACCTAGAATTCTATAGCTCATACATGCTTGAGGTCATCTTAGTGATTCTACTGGATTGACCCTCCTGACTTTGCTCTACTTAAGACAAGACAATGCATTATCTATCCCATTTTTGCATTCTTGCACGTGGACAAAGAGAAAAGTGCTTATTCTTTACCTGTTTCACTAGGCATCTTTCTGTCCAAAACACAATCCTCCCACTGTCAAGTCATTCTCATCAAAAGGTTCTGCTACTATGATATTCAAGAAACATGTGATCTTTAATAGTGCACCCTTTTTGACAAGTTCTGGGTGGTGTATAACACTCCATCTGTTCCCTCAAAATACTCCAAAGCAATTGCTTACTGACACATCTTGGTATAAGTTACATGCCCTAGAGGGCATTCTCCTCCTCTTCAGAACTTCAAAGGATCACCTGCTTCCTTTATTACACTAATATATTAGTTTCTGTCTTTCTGGACCAATTTAACATTCGCTATCCTTTTAATGAAGGGGGTGGCAAGAGGGTGTGGGGTTACCACATTTGTGGAATTCAGTTTCCCAAAGAAGGAATGCATTTGCAACAACTTCATGTTTTTTTATAATAAGCAACCTCTCACCAGTCTGATTGTCTCCAGATTGTTAGTCGAGTCGAGTCCTCACAATACTGAGTTTCTAGGAAAACCCTAAACTAGTGTGTCATTGCCCTTAGTCACATATTTAGGGTCTTGCTTTTATTGTATACCTAAGCCCCCAACAAGCAGAAACTCACCCCAACAGAATACAAAGCCATTTAGCACACATTCTTTCTTCATCACTCTGAAGCACTGTGCTAAACCTCTTAAAACTGATCAAAGGTGATTTCATTTTCATGTGCTATCCAGCAATCCATAATTATTTTGGCTGATTGGCAGCAGTGTAATGATGTAATGTCATAGGCAGATTTGGTTCAAGAGAAAATATTAATTTAAAGCTCTAGGAATGCACCTCACCCAGCACCTTCTTTCTTCTCCAACTCTCTTCTTCTCCGATCAGAACATTTGTAGAATCCCCATGTCATTTTCAGAATACTACCTAAGTTTTATAGACATGCCTGGAATTTACATCAAGATACAACACACCTTCCCCTTTTATGATAATAAGCAAACCTATTTAGAATCCTTAAATGTAACTAATAGAAAGCAATCAATTATATGAACAAGATCCACATTGTTTTTTAACAATGTTTCACAAATTCTAGTTTGTAGAGTTTTGTCTTAGTTAGGGATAACTAAGTTGTAACTAAGTCCTTCAAATAAGATGGTACCACCACTTTTTATGAGCTTCTTGTCACTTCGTTATTATTTCCCTCACTCTTTTCCTTTGTGAAATTATTTGCTCATTCCATTTCCTCCTTTTCTTTACCCCACTTTGCAACTCTATTTGAGTTTCACACTTTTTGGTAATTCGTTTTAATAGCATTCCTAAACAGCTTTATTAATCTCAGAGGAACACTGCATTTGATCGATTTGATCCCCTACCAGGAAGTCTGATCTTAACCCAATGTTGCTTATACTCTCTTGTGGTAATCAAACTGTTTTCATACTCACCATTTTGTTTTCAACCCTTTCTTTCCACTCCGATTCATTCACCATATGTCCCTTGCCCTCGTCTTTCTTTACTATTATCCAACTGGGACACATCATACTATTGGGTCTCCTTATCCTAAATAATTCAAACGGTTTCACACCAGTGGTGAAATGGGGAGTCAATCTATATACTTTCACTTTTTCACTTACTTCATCTTTCCATGATATACCACTCACCCTAGAACACTGTATGGTTCCTTCAACACTTTTTTGAATCTCTCAATAATGCCATTGCATTCAGAATGATATAATGCAGATTTGTTATGCATAATACCTCTTTCCTTAAGAAAATTCGCCATCTCTCTTGAAGTTAACTGCACTCCATTATCAGTAAGAAAAACCAAGGGATATCCTGTATGATCAAACAATGTTTTTAGAAATCCTATCACCACACAAGACTCCACAGCGGGTCACAATCTACAGGAAATAGGGTACACTGACACGGACATAGATAATGGTACATTACACGCTCTGTTATTGCCAGGACACAGACCCCCGAGGGACTTGCCCCCCCTGTTAGACACTGCGATCAAATGTTGGAAAGCAGCCTTGCTGTATGTGAACGCTCCCTCTGCATACGCTGGCAATATTGCACTGTTAGGTATCCCACTAGCAAGCGGCAAACTCACCAGTCGTACGTTAGCGCCCTGGACTGAAGCAGGTATTAGCACGATAGCGGACCTATTTGGGAATGAGACATTGCTTGATCACAACACTTTTGTTAATGAGACGGGAGCCCCAGCACACCTGCATTTAACGCACGCTGCGCTGATTCAATACATAAAAAAGTATTGGACGCCGCAGAGGAGGGAACCTACCAGCAACGAGTTGGTCAAGATGGTACATTATATGGGAAGAGGGAGACACTTGATCCGTTGGATATACACTGGTACTAGCGCACATACACAGGTCTCTCTGGATACAATGAAGATCACATGGATGGGGGAGATAGGTAGAGACCTGACAGACAAGGAATGGACGGCTGTAATTGAGCATCCCCGAAAAGTATCAAGGAATTAAAAATTCAAATATATACAAACTTTGGTGTTACATCGTGCTTATTTGACCCCGTGTAGATTGGATAAAATGTTCCCACAAACACAACATTCATGTCCCAGGTGTAAGACAGAAGGGGCAGATTTAATACACATGCTATGGGTGTCCCCGACAATAAGGGGATATTGGAACAAGATTAGGAAGATAACCGGGGAGGCAGCGCGTCAAAGGATCTGAGACACAGTGGAAGAATGTCTTTTGGGTTTGCACAAACACCTATCTAAACAAAAGACACAATATTGATTCATAGATCTTGCACTAATATTGGCTATTAGAACCATTACCATGCGCTGGAAGTCGAGTAAACCCCCAGAAGTGTCGAGCTGGCACATGGAAATGATACGCTGGAGCTGTGCAGAGGGTGCAGCATTGCGTAGGAAAGAAATAAGAGGACTGCACAAGACACCAATAGCACTAGAATGGGAGACTATGTTAGAAGAGCTGAAGTCAACTGATATAGATGTAGATGTTTAACTGTGTTGTATGCCAACTGGTAACATGTAACGCCCATGCCTCAACCCATCGTGTAATACAGAGCTACTGTATGTTTAATCGCATGCAAATTGAGACTTTGGTATGGTACAAATGGTTGGGAAATACTGTACGTACGGAACTGTGACCAGGGATGTTTGGGGAGGGGGGTAGTCACGAGGGTTGATAGTTATCAAGAAGAGTACATATTCCATGTTCCGCTCAACTGTTGGGAATGTTATATGTTCATGTATAACGCTGACACTGGCGGAGATACTTGGATATATTGTCGTAGGTATGAACATATAAAATGATTAGTGGTTATTGAGGAATACGATTGTATGAGACAGAAATAACTTGTGAAAGGAACATTGTATGAATATGTGATACAAATGAAAATCAATAAAATATGTTTAAAAAAAAAAGGCTCCACAGCCGTCAATTTTGGAACTTCTGGCCAACTAGAGTAAACATCCATACAACTTATCAAGTCACGATCCACCTTTGAGATACGGATGGTACTTATAATTTCCAGTGCAATCTCCTCCTGGGTTGTGTACTACTCTTCAATATTTTATTACTTTTAAGACATTTCACACACTCTCTCACCTTTATCTCCACCATCACATCTACTCCAGGCCACCACTAGTCGGATCTAACTCACATCTTCGCCTTTGAAATCCCAGGATGACTCTACTGTTCTAGAGACACAATGCGTTCTTTCAAGGCAACTAGAGGAATCAACTTTCTTCCTCTTAAGAGAAGACTGTCTCTCACGGTTAATTCTCCTCTCACTTCTCAGTAACCTTTTAATACTCCCTTATTTATGTGCCTTCCTGACCACTCATAATTTATTAACTTCATTATTCGCTGTAATTCTGAACCCTTTCCTGATTCCTCCATCCACTCATCTTCCAGAATAGCACCACCTGTCACCAAACACGTTTGAGATCCTCTTCATAAGACTCACCGCCAAACATATCATCATCTTCACTTAAATCTTTCACACAACGTAAGTAAGTAACACAATCTTCAAAATGTTCTTAGCTTCAGGAACATGAACCACCTTATAATAATATTCCTGTAAAGCAAACACCCATTTACATTTTCTGCTGGAAATGTCATCCATACCCTTAGACATAAAAACATCCCTCAAGGGCTTATAATCCATCTTAATAAAAAAACTAGAACCCCCACAGAAACACCCTCAATTTTCTTACTGCCCAATATATCCCCAATTCCTCCTTCTTAAGGGCAGAATATTTAATTTCTGCTCCATATAGACTTCTAGAAATTAATAATATATCTTTCTCTCGTCCTTCCACTACCTGTATAAGCACCGCCCGTAAACCATTAGAGCTGTCTCCTTACCTGGCTCAAAACTAGACAGGTTGGGGGCTTCCTTTAATCCCACTATTAATGAATAAAACTCTTCATCACATTCATTATGCCACAAAAACTCTGCACCTTTTTTAGTTGCATACGCATATTATTACTTTTTTCAGCATAATTCACAATAAACTTCCCATTATATTCGTCCATACCGAGAAATGTAATCAATTCATCCTTGGTGGTGGGGGCAGGCATTTTGCTAATGGCAGCTACAAGATCTTTCTTAGTGAAATGCCTTATGCAGTTATCTGATGACCCAAGCATTCAGTGCAGTCTGCATGAAGCTTACATTTGTCCAATCTCAGAGAGAGTCCACATATGTCTAATTTACCTAGCATTGCACACAAACATTCATCATGCTCTTCAACTGAACTCCCAAACAAAATCACACCATCCTGTTATATCCTAATTCCTGGAACACCCTTCAAAACATGTACTATAAAAACTAGACCAAATGGCATCCTTACATATTTAAACTGTCCTAAGTACTGATAAAAGGTGTTAAATCTGGTGACAAGGGACGCCGTTTAATTTGATGATATGCGGATGTCAAGTCCAAGGTAGAAAACTATTTGGTATCCCCCACTGAACTTAGCATTTCTGTTATGTGGGACTATGGATAGCTATCATCTACAACACATCTGTTCAACCCTCTCAAATTGATACATAGGCTCACACTTCCATTCACCTTCTTAGCCATAACTACTTAAGACAGCCATTCAAACCCTATACCTTTTCAATTATTCCCTCTTGTTCCAATCTGTCCAACTCTTGAGCCATCTCTTTTCTCACGCCTAATGGAACACTCCTTGCTTTGCAAGTTTTTGGTATTAAACCTGGTTTGATTTTTATGAAATTTGTATAATGTTTTAAACCTCTTACCTCTTGTCAAAATACATTGGGAATCAATTCCTTATATTTTGTTCTGCACTCATCCGACACAGTATCATGCAATTCTATTTTAGAGGTAATTGCCACTGAACTATTAGTTTTAACCTCATCTACAGTCTCTTTCAACCTGACAGATGGAGATTCGGTGGGATCAAGATACACACTGAGCTCCTTCTGATCGATCCAACTAATGAGAGAGTCACTCCTTATTGATACATATATCTTTCAAAGAGTAAACCTCCTCTGAACTCAATATCACCCATTAAAATATCAAAGAAGTTTGATGGGTTCACCTCCATACCCTCTAGGTTTTATGTCTGACTTGAACAATTGAACCTTTCCTTTTAGTTATTTGTCATAAAATAATGTTGGTATAAGTGTAACTTTGTACCAGAATCAAACAACATCCTCACCTTTGCAGCCTCTACATTCACATCTCCCATTGGCCCATCATCATATTTAGTCTTGACTTGTAAAATGAAAATATTGCAATTATCCTTTGTTCTACACCTCCTGCACTTTTCCTTTATTGATCTTATATCTTCAATTTGACCTATAGCGACCTTCTTTTACTATATACTTTGCAAGTTGATTTCTATGCCGACAATCTTGACTATTGGCTAAATGCGTAGCACTATTACATTGAAAACATCTTAGTGTTTTTTTTAATTCATTGCAATCATTTAAGAAACGTTGATACTATCTTTCTTTAAAGTTTTCACCTTTTCATTTCTAACTCTGTAACCATCCCCTCCATCTTGTAAAAAAAAAAGCCTTTTTTTAAAAAATATCAACACATGCCTTAGAATGCTCTACAGTTTTTGCAATAGTCAACACCTCATTCAAAGACGGATTATATTTTTGCCATAATGCTTCTTTTGCTTTATCATTATTACAAACCAACATAAATTTCTAAGCGTTCCTCATTTGAAGACTCAAAAATGCACATAGATGCTAGTTTATGTAACAATGTTATATACTGCTCTAGGGATTCCCCCTACTTCTGCATTCTTTTCCCAAAGTGAAAACGCACAAATACTGTACGGATTTTTGGTAAATAATGTAAATCAAGCTTCTTCATGCAAATTTAAATTTCAAAAGATTTTAAATTAGAAGCCTCACTATCTGACAACTCCGGTAAATGCTCATATACTTCTTGCCCCTCATGACCTAGACAGTATAGCAATAGTGACATTTTCCTTTCAGCACTCAAAGAGGTGCCTTAAACTCTAGAATAATGATTGAACACTTTTTTCAATTTAGACCAATGCAGAATTGGTTCACCAGGGGCCAAAAGAAAAAGTGGAGGCCGGCTTACATTTTGGCAGGGACAAATACCACTATGTCAAAACACTAATATGTCAAAATACTAAAATTCACAAAGTTAAATTATGCCGGTATACAGTGAATTCCCTAGATCCAGACTTGTAGGGAAGTAATAGTTATTAAATACGTGCGACCAACTCTGCGATAAACATATAAACTAAGGAACCAACAGTCTTAAAAAAAAATCTGTAGCCGTATACTCCCAATATGTTGAAACATAAAACTGCCTATTTCAAAGGTTGCAAAAAAAAACATTTTTTTCATCCGCTCGTACTGTTGTATATCAAGTCTTTCCCATGTACTGTATAGAGATACTTTTAATAAAATAATATGATAGTTGTGAGTATGTAAATTTCAGATGAAATGAATGCAGTGTAGTAAAGATCCTCTCAAAACTCCTTGTTGAATTATTCACATTGGAACATTCCGGAAATTTGCTAAAATTATTTGTAAGGCTTTATCCAAGAAGTCATCTCTTTCAATATGTCTGCTGTGAGTACTTCAAGTTTTGTTGGCCAAAACGCTATGTTGCCAAATTTAATATGGCTACCTCCAGAGTGATACACACACAGTTCCATTAGTTATTTCAGATTTCAGTGGTTGCCAGGTAACCTGGAGCGTGTGTCACAACACAATTGTGTTAGATAGCTGCTGAGAAGACGCACACACCACTCCAGCAAGTGTTCCTTGAGAAAAAACGGGTGCAGCTCCTACAAGTGTTCATCACAACATGCTTGCATAAAATGGCTGGCTTGAAGATGTGTGCATTATTCCAGGAAGCGTTCCTCAAAAGAACACACGGGCGGTTCTTGCAAGTTTTCCTCCAGCCGCTCAATAATGCAGTTTGAAGCATGAGCAAGCCAGACAGGTGCGCACTGACAGGACAACAACATTGAAAGTTGATGAAGTGACAGGAAAAACTATAAAGAATTTGTGATGAAAGTATATTAGTTAAAATTGCTGGAACGAAATTCAAAGGCACCAGAATTTAATACTCAGAGTAATCAACCATTGGTGAAGCTTAACAAATTTGTTTTTAAACTGTTGAGCTGAAGACATCATAGGCTGTTTCCACTCGTCACCAGTGTAATGATGTAAGGTTGTAGGCAGATTTGGTTCAAAAGAGAAGGTTTAGGAATACACCTCATCCAGCTCCTTCTTTCCTCTCCACCTCACTTCTTCTCCAATCGTAACATTCTTAGAATCTCCATGTCATATTCAGAACACTACCTAAGTTCTATGCACACGCTTGGAACTTACATCAAGGAACCACAAACAACTTTATTGCTGATTTAGAGCACTATTGCGTTTTCCATTTTGAGTGTATCTGCAATCTGCATACATGAAGTTTCAATTGGGCACCTCACTGCTGCACAGTCCAAACAGTTTTTGACATAGTTACCCACTGAAAACGAGAAGTGGTGAATCAGCCTGAATTCCATTTTTTTGCTTTGGGTACTCGCCTCCACTTTGGCACCTAGAATGGCATGGTGGTAAGTCAAAACATAATTGCCCTCTGAAATGTTTTGCCAGCTCGTATCAGCCACATACACATTTTTGGTGATGTTCAATGGTTGTTTCTGCGAGACTGCAGCAAAAGGTTTCCACCCAGTGGTAATTACCTGAGCAATCTCTTGTCTACTTAATGTGCCCTATATTTATCTTCTCCCAATCGTAGTCTGGGTGCTGCTACTATAATTATGTCTTGAACATTTTGCAAAAACAATACCACCCAGCTCTCTAGGGATTGGAAAGGTGCTTTCTGGTTTCTGTCCCATATTTCTGAAATACGTTTGCTGTGTCTGCGTCAATTGACTTAGCATGAATGTCATTGTTGCTAACCCTCATTGCCAATTTTTAATTTATTGCCTTAATTTTCCTCCTAGGGAGTTTCTTGTTCGAGTATACCCAGAGTGTCCACATATTAATGTCAAGTGGTTGGAATTAAGCACTCGGATGTTTGCCTCTCTGCTAACAAGTCCTTTCAGGCCTGCAATATGTGTATCTCCTTATATCTCACTGAAATCACTATGGAATGGGAATTAAATACATACGCACTTGTTTGACATACACACCTGCTTGACTGTAACTACTCAGGAACAAGGCAGGCTGGTAAGCTAGGGCTATTGCTCATGGATATTCCCGTATGACTGTGCCCGTTATATTGTATTTTGCCCTTTTGTTTGCTCACTGCTTTACATTTTTATCATCATTTTTACCTTATATTTATTTTCTTTTATTCATATTTATCATTTTTAGTAATTGGCCTTTATCAATTGTCCCTTTGCCAGACAATATTGCCTAAAATTGAAATGTACAGAATTTCATTACCTATTTTGGACTTTAGGATCAGAAAAACCTAGTGGAACCTTCCCAGACCTGTCTTTGGTCTCGCCCTTACTCAACATATTGGTTCCTTGGCCTTCTATCATCTGCTTCTCTGATTCTTTGTGATCACTGTCACTGATAAAATGGATAAGTCATTCCTTTGCCCTCTCTTATATCAAGAGCCACTGCTCGTTTACGCAAACCCATCAAGGAAGGATGTCTAATCTCCAATAGCAAGAACGGTCACCCAGGCCCTCGTCAGCAGCAGGTTGGACTACGGAAACACCCTCTACACAGGAGCCTCGGCTAAACTCCTGAGACGGCTCCAATGCATCCAGAACGCCTCTGCACGCCTGATCCTCAACATCCCTCGCCACAGCCGCATCACACCCCACCTGAGAGACCTGCTCTGGCTCCCGATCAACAAGAGGATAACCTTCAAGCTCCTCACCCACGCACACAAGGCACTCCACAACACCAGACCAACGTACCTCAACAGATGACTCAGCTTCTACACCCCCACACGCCAGCTCCGCTCCGCTGATCTCGCCCTCGCCACAGTCCCCTGCTTCCGAAGAGCGACCTCTGGTGGTAGATCGTTCTCCCACCTTGCCGCCAAGACCTGGAACACCCTCCCTATCCTCCTACGGCAGACCCAAGACCTGCTGACCTACAGAAAACTCCTCAAGACCTGGCTTTTTGAGCAGTAGCAGCATTCTCCACCCCAGCGCCTTGAGACCCTCACGGGTGAGTAGTGCGCTTTACAAATGATATGATTGATTGATTGATTGAATAGCAGAGAAGGAAAGGTATGTCAAGGTTTAGTGGAACTGATAGGTGGAAGTCAATGAATCCAATTTTGAGTTACATCTTGAGCACCCATTAACCCCTTGGATGCGTGCGAAATTTTCCCGCAGTGCGCGAACATTTCGGGCGTGCGCAATTCGGACGGCTTCCGGCCATCCGACGCATATGCCACCCATAGCGTCGGACGGCTGGGAGCTGTCCGATGCATCCAAAGGGTTAAAGTGTTGGGCGCCGATGTCTGCATTAGCTCACATACTTCATGTTGCACCTGTCAGCCTTAGGGTGGTCTTTCCCTACCTTTTTGCTCTTGCGCCTCCCATTTTTGACTGAACCGTTTTGTTGGACTTTGGACTTTGGGCGCCTCACCACTGCTAAACAGTGCTGAGGTGCAGGTGCTCTCCCCTAAAACCTTGTGACGCTGGCATATATGCCACAACCCCCTGCTACTGCAGTAAGGCTTAACCCTCCATAGGCTAACATTGGGAACCCCCCTTATGGGATAATGTCTGACAGGGACATCATAAGTCTGTAATGTTTGATCTTGTTGGACTCGGGCGGGGAACCCTTTCCAATGATATGTGCGGTTTGGGCACTACTACCTTAGGGATCCCACTTTGAGAAAGTGGACCCTTTCCTGCCTACACTTAGCCTGGGCCCTGTAAACTTCCCCTTCCCCTCTGCATACTGATAGCCTGCCTGGGTTGGGAGGTGGGAGTGGTGATACACACCTTCTCCCTTGGATGGGCTGTGCTGGGATGCCCACTGTAGCCTTAACGGCCCTGTCTCTCGTCACTGTGACATCCAGGTCAGGGAAGGCAGGGAACATACTAGAACTCCCTGGACTCTTCCAGAAGCCCCAGCCTCCAGACCCTTCCAGAGACTTCTACCACTTTCTAGCCCCTAGACTGTAAGATATATAAGGGAGGGTCTTGGCTTCACTTCTTTGTTACACTGCTGGACCTGGAAGAACCTCTGTGGGAGTGAGGACTGCTGCGCCAGGAAGGATTGCCATTTGGAAGGAGGCTGACTGCTCCAAGGAACTGCTGCCCCCATCTAGTGAGCTGCCCTACTGCCTGTTGATCCTGCCATGCAAGAGGATACTGGAGAAACACCCCCTGAGTGTCTCCACAGCATACATGAGACCTAGTTTCTTTCATTGGGACTGCAACACTATTTAAACTGCCCCTGTGGCGCTGGGACAGCAACGTTTTCTTCATTGCCTCAACTACTACCTCTGCAGCACTGGGTGTGTAAAACGACTTTCTTCCTCCCTTTGAAGACACCACCGCCAGCCTGAGTTGAGCGCGGTATTTAAATCACCCCTGTAACGCTACAGCGCTGTGCCTACATTCAACCCTGTTGGAGCTGTGACTGTTGGAGACTTGCAGCAGACCCCTGAACCTGCGATCCTTCCGGGGTCTCTGTGATCGCCTTTGCTGCTGGTGCAAGCTGACTGAAACTGCCCCCGAGATCACCGCCGTTGGCCCGAGTCCAAGCCCACCAAACATCGCTGCTGGAATCACCACTGTGGCCCTGAAGCCCCGGGAACCCTCACGCCATCACCGACGTCAAGGGGAAGCCACGCTAGTATTGGCTTCCACACGGGGCGTTGCCCAGCAACCGGGATGCACCGCCGCGGCTTGAGGACGAGCTGTGCTTGAGAGCGGGAGGGGCTGCCTCGCTCCTCATCTGTGCAGCGCCCACGGAGCCCGAAGCCCCAGCGTGAGAGGAGCCATGCACCCGCAGCCGCAACTGCCGCCCCAGGTAACGCCTCAGTGCCACTAGACTGCTGCGAGGGGGCGGGTTGCGGGACAGACCGGTCCTTGGAATTTGGGCTTTGTACTTGCTTGGCTGGGAACCCTTCTTCAGAGCTGACCTGCACAGGAACTGCCTCCCTTCGTACATGGGCCTGCTAGTGGTCGACCTCCAGTAACACCGGCCACATTCTTGCTAAAGGCACAGCGGGGTCGTCTTAATGCTGGAGGATTAACCCCTTGCTTGGCCAGGGCCGACTCAAGGACTGTGGGACCCCATTCCTCCCACATAGGGGGCTCATTACCTTGCACCTTTTTCTGCATTCCAAAAATGTAACCCCTCCTGGCGGGCCCCAAAGACAATATTACGGGCATGTAATGGTTCAATGGCACTGGGCACACCATCACGCTGGGAGCATATGGGACGGTGCTGGTAATTCATAAATTACTGAAGGATTGGGGCCAATTCCACGCCACTTAAGGAACTGTTTTAACCCGGATGTTAAGTACTGTTCTGCCAAAGGGGTACAAACTTGTAAGGACTGAGAACAGTGCGTTACCTACTGTACTCGAGGAACTGTGTTTCCCCAGGACTGCATATCTAAGGGACATTCACTACCTGGTACTGATGGCAATCACCTCATAGGTATTACTTGCGGGGGAACCATTGACTGGGCATGGAATATTATTGCCTTATTGGATCTTGCCTGATTTTTAGATAATAACTATTTTTATATAAGATTGGTGTAGTGTCTTTTTCTTGTGTGCATGTTTCACTGTGTATTGTTGGTGTGTGTTGCACATATACTTTACACATTGCCTCTAACGTTAAGCCTTCCCGCTCTGCGCCAGGCTACCCTGTCGGAAGAGGTGGTCTCCATTTGGACTAGGGTGCATACCCCGGCCAACTAGAGACCCCGGTTCTAACACTTCACCATAATCATTCAGTTACTCTTCATCAACAAATATTTTTTTAACTTTTTTAGAGGTTGTCCCTTTAACCTGGTAGCTCTGAACAGGTTGTGTCAATGATATAGCGCCACTGTCCTCTATCTGTGAATAGGAGGTGGTGCTTTCAGTGTTACTAGAGATCAATTCAACTTTTGTTTGAAGAACACTAAGTAGTGTCACTCTAAAGTGCTTTTTACCTACACTGGTATTATTCATATATGAATTATTGCATGGTACAGGAACAAAAGGTGAGCAGTCAAAGTTAACTAGACCAGTAGAGTCCAACATTGATCCAGGAAACCGGATGCTAGTCAAATGTTCAGGATACCCACAAAGATATGCACATTTTGTGCACATCATTTAAAAGGGAACATTTCCTGGCAACATGTAGTGGATCCCTTCCTCTTGGACGCATTGAACACCCCAGGCCAGGTTCTAAAGAAGATGCATGAACCTTGTGGTCAGCACTGTTTTTAATGCAGCATTACTTTTACTCCAGCAATGTACATTTTTAGCAACCTCAAGGCGTATGTACGAGGAATACCATAAACATGTCAGTCATAGCTGATTTCCAAGGTTCATGATTAATTTAATTACTGTTTTGTTAAATTTAGACAACTCAAATGAGATTGGCATATGTAACCAGGAGAATATTCTCAATGTCTCAGAGACCCTGTCTCCCGAATAGGGCTTGTAATGTTCTTTGAAATAAAATGAGTATTCACTTCCTAGAAGCATCAGATCTGCACAGGTGTGATGTATGCTGTGTAATTACTGGAACTCAATTGGTTGCCATCTACAAATACCTTTAATTAGATGTCTTAGGCAGCCGCAGCCAGTGCAGGTAAGCACGGTAGGGCCAGGTAGGGCCAGGTGGGGCGGGGGACGAGGGGGGATTTTGACGGACGATGATGAGGGTAAATTAATTATTTATTTAATTTCCCCTTGCCATCGTCTGTCGAAAATCCCCCCTCTCACCCGGCCCCCCCCCTCGCGCTTACCTGCACAGGCCGTGGATAGACCTAGGTGTGATTTGCTAACATTTTTTGCATTTCTAAACCTGCTTATTTCTAATTAAAATACGAATCCAAAATTGGGATTGTTCAGTGTCATAACAACAAGTTTAGTTGTTATTGGTTTGATACTTTAATTAATTTTCTGCCCGAGGCTTTCAGAGCTGCAAATATGGTTTATTGAAGATTCTTAGAGACTGCCAGTCAAGAACGTTGTTTTGGAATCAAATACGACTTTCTTGCAAATCGAATAAAATATTCATTAGTCAGATCTTAAATAAATGGTAAATTTCACCTTAGGCGTCTGTAAACACAAGTAAGAATTATATTTCAAGCATAGTGTTTAAGTCATCATAGTTTAGGCATGTTGACTATGACAGCAAATCCCAGCATGTTAGTGACATTACTTGAAAATAATTAATGACCATCTTTGAAGTGCAGGGTGCTTTTAATTAACATGCTGCAGTATTTTTTACTATTGAGTATGAGGTTTTCATTTGTAGCTCATGACCAAGCAGTTAGTGTTTCATTTGTTAAAGTGTTCTCTATTACCTATATGCAGGGCCACTGGAATTATGCAGCAGGAGAGGGACAAATTATTTGGTATAATGCTTCACATTTTGTAATAGTATTACTTCAGTTATTTGTCATTTTTAAACTTGGTAACACTGTATGGGTATTGGTTGCACCCTATTAGTACCAATTTAACACCCACATTTAGCAATGAGCAACAGAAAGTTGACCATTCCAGCTTCGCAAAGCACCTTCCACCATGCTTCAGTATATGTGTCGTTGCGTTTTTAGTAACTTTTTAACCGTTTGAGCTATAAACAAAATATTTTTTTGATAAAACCTGCAGATTATGCGGCAGATGATGGATTATTTGGCAAATGTATAATTATTCGAAAATCGGTGTGGTCGCACAATCGCAAAATTCTATTGACCCTGCCTATATAGTCCTGTCTGTCTGTCCAGTAATCTGTATTCCGTTATCTACCAATCTAGTAAAACACTACAGATTGTTTCCTTGTCTAACTTAGATTTGTTATTTCTTAGCTTGCTTTTGATAACGCTGGGTCTCACTATTACCATACCTATACGTGTTAATACTGTCTGGACAGAGGTTGCACCTATTTAGTACCAGTTTAACCCCCAAATAGTGCAATACTCAACAGAAAGGAGACCAGTCAAAGGTGTCCCACTGCACTGCCACATGTGCCTATCCATTTTTAATAACTGTTAAACTGCTTGAGCTAGAAACAATATATTTTGTTAAAATCTGAAGATATTGGGGCAGACAAATGATTATGTAGTAAATGCGACAAATCCCTAACTATGCTGAAAAAACACTGCACAACCACATATTCCCATTGGATCCACTTACATATCAGACTATTTACTCCTAAATATGTAATTCATACTTTTTTAATTCAGTTGCATTTATCTGTCTACATTTTCACCTATCTACCTTTCTGTTTAAATATTTTCCTGCCCTAGTTATTTTATAGCTATTTATATCTATCTCACTCTCTATCTGCCAAGGGAATCATTTGCATTACTGCATGTCTATCTAGGTTTAGATCTGGCTCCATCTGCCTTTCCCTGCTTCTTTCTCTAACATTTAGTGGCATTTTACTGTGTATGTGCCTTTCTCTGACTGTCTCTTCTCTTCATATCTTTCTGACTTTCTTTCTCCCCAACTATTTTTCTGGCAGTCTAGGTGGATTGATAGCAGTGGTGTAGTGCATTATGATGGGGCCCCCTTGCAGAATGTGACGAGGCCCCCTCAAGTCTGACATATCTTACAGTTATTGTTTGGCGATGCGCTAAATAGGGCCAGGGTAGGGTGATGAGGGCCCACTGGAGGCTTGGAGGCCCCTGAGCACCACAGGGGCTACAGCGGCCTGTGCTATGCCCCGATTGACTCTTGTCATAGAAGTAACTATGACTGTATGACCAAGTATAAAACACCCTTCCTGACTATTGGTATGCATGACTAAATGCCAGCAACACTTTTCAGCAAGCTCTATCTCTTTGCATGTAATGTCATATTCAAGTACTCGCTGTCTCTACCTATGTATTATTGGGTCTGGGTATTGATGTGTTGTCTTTCTATCTAAATGAGTATCAGTCCTTCTCTCAAGCGAGCTAACCACTCATCTTATCGAGAATCTCTGGCCTTATGTTCTTGTCTTGTTTCATTGTTTAGTTACCTGTGTTTTTGATTTGCTGCTTAAATGTCCTTCTCGTTACCTGTCTCTCTAGTCATGTTTGTGTTTTCCATCCTTCCATCCATCCATCCATCCATCCATCCCTCCATCCAATGTCCTGTCTGCCAAGATGTCTTCATGTTTGTCTGGCTGTTTGTCTCTTTCATTGTCAATCTAGCTTCTCTTCTACATATGCCTTTTTTTCTACATGCCTGTCTGTATCTGTAGCCTGTCGCTCATAAACGGTTTCTCTAAGTCTGTTTTTATATGCCTGAAAGTAGGCCCACTTCTTTCTCACTGAATGTCCGCCTTCCTGTTTAGCTATGCCTACCCTTGTGCCTGTCTGTCTTTTGGTATGAATTTCTCTTTGCTTTTCAGGCGTCCATCTATGACTATATGTGGCTCTATCCGTGCTATACCTGGTACCAACTAGTCTTACTAGGCTTTGTTGGCCTGCCTGTCGTCTATCTGCCTGTCAGACTGTCTTCCTTTCTATCTTTCCATCTTCGTAAACGTGCTTGATACTGTGTGCCAGTTTGCCTACTTGTCTGTTTACATAATTTCAGCGTATGCGCCCTGTTTTCTCCATCTGTCGATTCACGTTCGTTTTTGTTAACCTGTGTCCCTGCCTGTTTGCCTATGAAGTGCAAGTTTATCTGGCTGGCTAGTTGTCAATAAATGTCTGGCTTACTGCGTTTGTGTTTTCATGTTTGCCTCTCTAATTAGCTTTCTTATATTTTTTGATCCTGACTTTGTTGTTAACTATATTTTTTATCTACTTGTCTGCTTCTTTATTATCTTTCCTAACAATCCAAACTCTTGCCTGTCTCTCTTGCTATCTTTCTGCTAATGTCCTTACAACTATCTTTCTGTCCACCTGCCTAACACTCTAACTATACGGGTTTTTCATTGTTTAGCTTGGTGTTTATTTTTCCGTTCATCTGCCTGCCGGATGCCTACATATCTACTTGTCTCTATCTGGTTCTCAATATATATAGCCTTCTGGAAGTATATCTAACTTATTGGTATGACAGTCTAGCGATTTCTCTCTCACTGTTTAGAAGTCCATGTGTATTTATCTAGCCAGTCTTACACTATTTGACTGTGCATATGTTGTAAATAGGATGGTCATAGATGACAGGATACTTCTAGTTGATTACATGTAGATTTATTGTAAGACACAGCTGAGTACACAACCTCGCTAGCTGACCAGACCATCAACTGACACTAGTAGAATTCTCAGGTGGAAGTAAGAACATACATAGGCATTGTGGTATACAGAGAATGAGAAAACACTAAGAAAGGACTAAGACTACAGACAACCATATTACATGAAGAATCAATGTACAACACATCTCCCTCCTTTATAGAAAAGAAATGAAAAAGAGCAAAACAGAGATTACAACACCCACCCCATGTAGTACAAAAACGAGATACACAAATCTAATTAAGTACCACACGAGGTATCAGAAATATCACTAACAAGAACGGAAATACAATAAGATAGTAGACATTTGTACTACACACTCCATCCCCCTCCCTGAGGCACTAAACGTCAGCACAACATAGGGTATACCATGGGTACTGACTGGCCCCACACCCTCCCCAAAGAAGGGTACACCATTGGGTAAAAAAAACACCGCCCTAGGAAAGTACAGCCACAACAGCTCTTCTTACACTTTCCACAATGACCCCCAAAACACACAAGTTCACACCCTGGAACTAAAACTACAACATACCCTACATAGGGTATACTATGGGTACTGACAGGCCCCACACCCTCCCCAAAGAAGGGTACACCATTGGGTAAAAGACACCGCCCTAGGAAAGTACAGCCACAACAGCTCTTCTTACACTTTCCACAATGACCCCCAAAACACACAAGTTCACACCCTGGAACTAAAACTACAACATACCCTATATAGGGTATACCATGGGTACTGACAGGCCCCACACCCTCCCCAAAGAAGGGTACACCATTGGGTAAAAGACACCGCCCTAGGAAAGTACAGCCACAACAGCTCACAATACACTTTCCACAAAGACACCAAAACACACAAAAGGTTAAACACACCAGGTAAGATTATATAAGCTCTCCTAGATAGAGTACATCAGGGGTATTGGCCCTTAAAATTAGAAAAAGACACTGAAAGTCAGAACAACCTCTCCATGAAGAAAACAAAAGGAGAACAGACCCTTGAAACTGGATGAAGAGGGAATCGCTCAGACAACCTCCCCTAAGTAAACGTTTATCACCCTTGCAAACTGTGCAACTTCCCTTAAATGCAAGAACAAACTGGATTGAAACAGTAACTGTCCACACTTGTCCCCATAAAAAGAGCACCCGTATGGGAAACTACTATAGATAAACAAACAAAGGGAAAGAACCTGAACACAGGTGAGCGGTCCCTCACCCGAAGTAATCACTAATATGAAACTGGTACAAAGTTCCACTAGGTTGTCCTCTACCATTATCAACAAGTCAACAAAATATTGTAAATAGGATGGTCATAGATGACAGGATACTTCTAGTTGATTACATGTAGATTTATTGTACGACACAGCTGAGTATACAACCTCGCTAGCTGACCAGACCATCAACTGACACTAGTAGAATTCTCAGGTGGAAGTAAGAACATACATAGGCATTGTGGTAGACAGAGAATGAGAGAACACTAAGAAAGGACTAAGACTACAGACAACCATATTACATGAAGAATCAATGTACAACAGCATATCTATCTACCTATATAGTATTCTGTCTCTTTGCACGTAAGTGTATCGAGATAAATCTTTCTTTACTCAATACCCGCCTTCCTACACTCTCTATCAAATGTCTCACTGTTTTACTATATTTATAGCTCGTTGTGTCTCTAAGTAGATTCATCAGTACCAGGCTACCTAGGTTCTAGAGAGATGGTTGTGCTTTGCCCAACTTATGCCTAGCAGCTTAACTATATGCATATGTAGCTGCATATTATATGGCCTGATGTAGGGTTGGGTGACAATAGAAAATTCTCTGATTTTCTTCAGGAAGTGGAAAATCCTCCAATGAAGAAAGGTCCACTAGTGCAGAGTTCTCCAATAAAAGCGTCTCCTCTTTAGAGATAGCATGGCTGTTGAATTCCACTAGACAAGTCTTCATTGGATGATAATCCTCTAAGGAAGGACTGTCAACTTATCTCAGAACTGGAGCATTGTCCTCTACATGCAGCAGTTCTTACATAAATCAAAGGGATTTGTGTTACATCCCAGTTGTAAGTTGGGTCCTTCGAGATTATTTAAAAATGATGGGCTTGGCTGACCAGACTACACTGGTAAGGAACCTTCTTCACACCAGCAAAGGACAACTGCTGAATTTAAGGTTTTCCACCTTGGAGTAACAGCTTTCCCCCGATGTGGTTCCTGCAGAACCAGTGAGAACTCCCTGGGGGTAGAAATAGTCCATCCCAGCTTTTCCATCTTGCCAGTGGGCATGGTGAAATTGCATGTTTTAGTATTCACATTACAGATGTCCCTGACATGGTGAGACGCTTCCTGCCAGAACATAAGGAGCACTATTAATGTGGTTCCAGGCATACTGGAATTGTTTACATGGCATTCTGGTACCAATAGTGGTAACAGACTGTCATGCCTAAATTGGGCTCCTGACCTGATGCTATTTCCTAAAGTGCCTCAACCACCTGATGGTGCTTCTGAAGGCAGAACTGGCAGTAGTAGCGTCTCTGGCATGAAGAAGACCCCAAACCCTGCACCCTTTATAGGGCAGGAGAACAGAGAGATTGGTTAATGGGACTTCAGATGTTTTGGGGATGAAGTCCCATTGCAACCCAAATCTAAATTGGACCCATTTGTGTCTATCACATTATCTTGCTGTCTGTCAGTATCTTATATACCCTATCATATTTCACTTTGTCTGCTAATTGAGTGTCTTTTAGGGTTTGCTTGTCTCTAACTATCCAGATAACTTCCATTTGATCTTTGTGGACATCTCTCTAACTAGCTGCCTTCTTCTGTGTCATTGACTGTGTATGTGCTTGTCTGACTTGTTATCATTTTTCCTGCCTGGTCATCGCCCAATCTAGATATCTTTTATGTTTGTCTGCCTGCATGTTTCTTTTACTTTCTTTCTCTGGGTCTCTTTGTGTGTGTATGCAATTCTCTGCCCAAGAAAGACTATGCGTTAGCCTCATCGAACATGCCGGTGTGTCTTTTTATGTGTGTCTTTCAGGCTTCATGTATTTCTACATGGATTATTTACATGGAATTATATATTTCTGCATGTCTTTCTGTCCTGGTGTGTGTGTGTGTGCGTGTGCCTGTTAAACAGGGATGGGCAAAATTGTGTACATTTTTCTGTGCAAGACAAGCAGAATTCTTATAAGAATTACGTGTAGACAGTCGTGAGTTTTGCCATCGCGTGAGACACAGCAGCTCAATGCTTTGTCACACTGATTATAATTCATGTGGTGATTGTTGCTAGCACAGTGCATGTAGCTGCGGCCCACAACTCCCGCAGGATATTTTGCGTTTTAATCAGTAACCCAGGGATTGGAATTAAACAAGCAGCATACGAAGGAGTAAAATATAAATTACTTAAAATAGGCCTAACCAAAAAAATCGAGTTTGCACGATATTACTCTCACAATAAAAAAACGTGCGTATAGTTATACTGTTAGAATACTCATCTGTCTAAACGTACGTTTCTATGAACCTGTCCATGTGTAGTGGCGGCTGGCCAGCTGCCTCTGAATGTGGTGGTGAGGCAGGGCAGAGGGGTGGGGTGGGGGGGGGTGAGAATAAAAAGATAAAAAATAAACGTACCTGCTTTGCCGCCGCATCTGCCGCACACCTCTCCTCCATCTTCTTATCTTCTTCCCAGCTGGAGCCTGCAGACTGCACCGGAATCATTCAGGCTTCTAACTCTGCCAGCCAATCACGACGCTGCAGGAGAAGCATTGTGATTGGTCTGATTGGCCTGTTTGGCTGCTCAGGCAGTGCCTCGGGAGTTGGGGCATGTCCTCCACAGGGTTGTGCAACTCAGCCCAATGGAGAACATGCCAACTACTGTTTGGCCAGCCCTAGAGGGCCGGTCAAAGCATCATGTGCATTTAGGGAGGGAGTGCAAAGCACTCATGCTCCCTCTGTGGCGAGTCAGCCCCGCCCGGAGTCGCAAAGGAAAATAAAATGATAATAATGTATTGTTATTATAATTTTAATTGTACTTTCCACTGTTCAACCAGCAGTGGGACAAAGCTCCTCCGACTTAGCGGAGGAGCCGCCACTGAGTGAGATAACTCAGTGGGTTAAATATTCAGATCACAGCATTGAAGCTTGTCAAAGCTTTTTATCATCCATAGATTGAATATTAAACAGAGAACCAAGAGGAAATTAAGGGGTTGTGTGCAGGTGACACCCACAGAGGAGGGGCTGTAGGCCAAGGGTACCTGCTGTGAGAGGAGAACATCCAAAGACTGGCACTGGTCAGGCCACTTTTCTGCTGGAGTTGTTGCCTGCACTGTCACAGAATCCTAGATCAGGCAGGCCCCTACATGGCACAGACAGAATGTGTCACCCTGGAGGTGGGATGTGTGTCCATACTGGAAATTCCTGGACTGTCAGGCAAGTGTTCAGCCTCAAATTACAGACCTGAGCTGAAGGGTTAGTCTGAGGGTGTCAGCCTTGAGATGGTGGAAGCGAAAATGGAAGGCGGGTGTCTGTAGTTTGATGTTTTAACCCACTTCTCTGATAGTAATAGGAGGTCTAAGAGGTCCCAGGGAGACTTCTAAGCTAGTCGGTTAAGGACAGGAGAGTTTGTTCAAGGGAATGAATATCAAGAGTTGCCTTACTTCACCTGCCAAGAAATTTTGAGGGTGTCTTTTATGGGCCGAAATGTGACAGACGAGTAGGGAGTCTTATGCCTTGGGTCTAATTCTGGCATAAAAGATTGGCACTGGGACAAGTGCAGTGGCAGCTGGCATGTACCAAGTGTGGGGGAGGGGCGGGGGCAATAAAAAACATATAGACTTACCTTCCTGGCTTGGTGCTCAATGTCCTCTTCACTCGGATCTTCTCTCTTGGAGGAAGGCTCCAACGCTAAACCCAGCCAGCTCCCCTAACCAATTCTGTTGCTGCTTTCACTAGCATGAGAGAAGTGCCAGGATTAGAGGGAGCAACCTCACTCAGTGATCTCTAGAGTACTGGAGATCAGTACTTTCTCTAACCCAGCTGACTAAGAAAGCTTGGTTAGAGAGGTGTAAAATGTGCATGTCTGGCTGGCTGTTGCAAGACGGCTGGCCAGAGAGACATGCGCATTTCAAACTTTATCGCACAGATCCCTGGTGCGACTCAGCAGCAATGGCCCCACCAGGTCCTGAAACTCAGTTCGAGAGGGGTTGTTAATAATTAAAATTGTAATATAAAACTTTGTTACCATTTTTTTCAGCTCTGGGGTTTGTGGGGCGACGATCACCCTCTGAAATGGAGGACATGAGTTTCCCCAGGGCTGGATGTGAATGAAAGGGCCTGGACTGTGTCCAGATAGGTTTCAGGAACCTGAAGTATGCACTAGGTGATTTGATGCAAACCACCCCTAGCATTTGACACATGTAGATGATCGCACAAATGTTAATGATTCCATTTGTCAGTAGTAAATTGTTCAATGCACAGGGTCACATAATATATGAATCTGTAAGGTGAAAAGTTCAATTTACTGTAATGGTCCTTTTGGACACAAATGACATTAGCAAAGGAAAATCAGAAGCAAAATCATAAACAGATATGCTCAGTAATATTTCTCAAACCCTCTAGAGTACAATTTATCCTACTTTCCGTTGAAGAAATAACTTATGTTTATGTCGAGAATTGCAACCAATATCACTGAAAAACAAACAGACTGTAAAAAACGAGACAGGCCAACAGAGAATAAAACACTCGAACTACTCCATGCTACTTATTCTCAGAAAAGGGAAAATGGGATGTTTTTGATAATATAGTCAAGGTACACACACAGAAATATCGAGTGTGAAATTCCAAAGGAGTAGACCAACCTGAAAATAAATAAACACAACAGAACTGCAGGTTAAAATTTAAACAACAAACTACACTTTGCAAATGCAGATAATGAACTAAAATGCATTATGAAGAGACCGCGTTGAAGATATATAACGAGCTTCAACCCCAATTATACAATTGCTCTGAATGGTGCGAACTTATCATTGAAAGAAGTGCCAAACTCACACAACTAAAAATAGGACCCCAGTAAAAGCGCATGTGATTGATATTGGCGTTAAACCTGTGATTATTGCCTGCAGTCAAATTGCGCTCAGTATGTTCCCATGATGTTTTATCCAGCCCAGACTGTTTTCAACTTTCAAAGAGCAAGAAACAAGTAATACACTGATATACTAATTACAAAAAAGTATCTTGCTACTTGTTTTATATAGTCGGCCACAACCACTAAGGCGGAGGAGCGCCAACCTACTGCTCTTTGAGCTGGAAAATAAAACAATAATAACATAGTTATTATCATTTTATTGTATGCAGGTTCTGGGCTGGGTTAGGGTGTGGCAGAGCTAGAGGCTCAGGGGGATGAGTGGTTTGCAAATTTAAAGGGCCCATGACTCCTTGGCCGGCCATCTTGGCATGGCCAAACAGTCATGTGCACTGTGCATGTTCCCCACCACGTTACATTACACAGCCTGGTGGGGAACATGCCCTGGCATCCAGTCCCCATCTAAGCGCCAATCCATGGCACTCAGACCAATCACAATGCTGCATTGCAGTGTTGTGATTGGCTTAGGGGAGCCAATCACAGCACTGCATTGCAGCATTGTGATTGACTATGGGGAGCCTTGGTGCTTCCTGGTCCGGGACTCGAGAAGCAAAGGAGAGATGCAGATGGGGGAACAGGTAAGTGGTATTTTTTATATTTTTTTAGTCCCCTGCCTTCCCCCTAGCTCTGCCCTCCACCCTCATTCCCTGCAAGCCGCTACTGGCCACAACATGTTATTATATACAGTGCAAGCAAACTACAACAAGCATTTGGAAAGCCAATATGTCTGACATTGACCACTAGCATTCGTCTTTGTAAATGCTTGTTTTTTACATAATTTTTGTATAACTTTATTGTTGAGGAAACTGCCAAGCCCACATCAATCTTAAAAAACATTGGCTAAAAGAAAAACTATCGTAGGGTTTCAAAAAGCCCATATTGTTATAGTAGTTAGCCCCTGGAACTTAATGGAACTACTTGTGTGTGGATGTGTTCCTTGTGAGAGGGCAGAATTTCATTACTCAAAGTGAAGTTAGCCAATGGCTGAAGTGCGCTGGCCCACTACTCCTGTAGTGGTTTGGAAGAAAAATGTGCATGACCTGATAACAGACTAACAGATGACGAGGGCTGACTGAAAGCCCCATTAATTGAGTATATTTTATATATAATTTTAGTAAAATGAAAATATCTTGGCAAACTCCATATCCAAACAAACATTGGCAAAGCCAAGTGGTCTGGCCTTTCGCATAGCTACAGTTATCTCAAGTAATTACTAGATGTCCTTATTAAGTCATAAAAAACAGTGTGAGGTCATTAACAAGACTGCCGCACTGCAGAACATTACTAGATGCCCCTCTTAGGTCAGTAGCGATTGCTTAACAAGTCTGTCACAAAGCTGCAATAACTCACATTTTTACTAAATGTCCCTTTTGAATAAGATACAACTGCTTAAAATGTCACAAAGTTGAGGGGGTGTGGGTTTAACATAAAAATGTCCATGTCCACTTTTGTTACTCTAATAAATGGTGCTTGATTTCTGTAGGATAAGTAAAAATGCCAATGCTGGTAAATGCTGATACTGCATTTTTCAAAAAATGTCTTGCTTACTGTGGAACACTTTTAAACACAACCTGGTATATCTAGGTACTAGCAATCACTCCTTAAGTGAAGTACCTTCTTCCGTATTGTTGGGAAACAGTTTTTTGAGTTGCACTATATTTATATCCCAGTAAAATGGCCACTGCCTTATGCTATGGGCTGTGGTAGGAAGAAGCAAAATGCAAGCCAATGAATTAAGATATGTACTCAAACCTGCAAATCCACAAATCATTACTAGGTGTCCCTTACAAATCAAATGCAAAGGTACTAACATTCTTACAAGAAGCTGCAGTTCCACTAGGCATTACCTTGGTGTCCCCATCAAGTCAAATGCAAACGCATTGAAATTCATACATCAAGCTGCAGCTCCGTCAGTGTTCACTAGATGTTCCTCACAAGTCAAATGCGTAATTATTAAAATTCTGCTAGTCTTCACTAGGTGTCCATAATCAATTGTAAATGAATTGATATTCCTTCGTGAAGGTGTAGCTCAGCAAGTGTTTACTAGGTGTCCTCACAATTCAAATGAAAAACGATAAAAATTCCTACATCAAGCCACAGTTCCACTAGCCATCACTAGGTGTCCCTCAAAAGTCAATTACAAAACCACTGAAATTCTTTCATTAAGCTTCAGTTCCACTAGTTGTTACTAGGTGTCCCTCAGAAAGCAATAGCATTGAAATTCTTTCATGAAATTGCAGTTTCACTGGTCATTATTAGGTGTCCCTCAAGTCAAAGGCAAATGCATTGATATTCTTTTGTGAAGGTGCATTTAAACAAGCTAATATTGGGTGTTCCTCACAAGTCAAATTCAAAAGCATTGAAATTCTTACATCAAGTAACAGTTCCACTAGTCATCACTAGGTGTCTCAAAGGTTGAATGCAAACGCATTAACATTCTTTCATGAAGGTGCAGTTCCACAAATCACTACTAGGTGTCACTTTCTAGTCAATTGCAAAAGACTTGAAATTCTTATATGAAGCCCCAATTTCACTAGTTATTACTAGGTGTCCCTATCGAGTCCGATGTAAAATTATTGAAATTCTTATATGAAGCTGCAGTTCCACTAGTCATTATTTTTTGCTCCGCACAAGTCACCTGCAAAAGCATTGAAATATTTTCATGGAGCTGCAGTTCCCTTCTTAATATAGGTCTAGCTCGTCAGAAGCAACTGCTCCAAATGACCTGTACCAAGCTAAAAGGATGTAACTTTAGTATATTAATTTGCATATTTTAATCATTTGTTCTTGTTTGCCATGGGATTACTTGTTTGTCAACCCTGTTTCATAATTAGAAGTAAAAATTAGAGATTTCAATGCATTTCTTGTTTTATTTTTAAAGCCTGTGAACACACCCTACTATTTATAAGAACTTTAATTTAATGGTAAGTACAAGTACAATTATATAGCTTACCTTAGCTGTTTATGTGTCAACGGGTGTAAGTAGTTTTTGCATACTTACAGTGCTTGTTTAATATTCCAATATGAGATATGCAGTTCCACTAGAAGTTACTAAAGGGATCTCTAAAAGGAAGATGAAGGTGGTCGAAATGTCAAACACAACGCTGTGGGGTGTGTGGCTTCAACCTAAAAATTTGCATATACACTCTAGAGGATCTAACGACTATGCCTGGATGGAACTCGTGGAGATTCACTCCATGGACGGACATTTGCGGCGTGGACGCAGGAGATTTTTTAATTACGGGAACACTAGCAACTTCTTCTATATTACAATTTGTACAACAAGGAAGATACAAATTTGTGCACTTTTCTTTTAATATGAAGGACTGACATCTCGTATTTGTAGAGGGTTTTAGCCATTGAGACTGTCCCTCACTCGTATGCACCATCAATCAATACCAATGGGTGCATAGAGATTGGACTTGCAAGTTTTATCATATCGATTTGCGCTAGCAATGATTACCTAGCCTGATTCTATTGAACTTTGGAAGGAGAAACTCATACTCAACAGATTTCTCATAGATGATACATGGATTGAGTGATAGTCTGATACTGCTGTCAAAACCAAGTAGTGAGAAGCCTGAAGAAGGAGGTTGGACCCGTGTAAACCCTCCGAAATGTGTCGCTTGTTCTTGGCCAACTAATATATGTTCTTTTGTGTTATGTGACACAATTTAAAGATGCAGTGTTAAATCCACTGTTGTATAATTCTGTGGTTTTGTCCTTATAAATTTGGATTTTCTGACATTGTTGCAATTTATATTATGTATTATCATTTTTAATTTGATATGTTTTATTGTGCAATATGATGTATTATTCCTAATGTGAATAGGAGTTTTTATATATATAATTTCTTGAACCAATCTCAATAAAATTAAAACGTCCATTTTTTAAAAAACTGGATTAAGGATTAATTTACTGGCAACTGATAAACGGACCCGTGGTTGATTGAGCAGTATGTGTGTTGTGAATGTATGGTTGGTATGCTAAAATAATACCCCAAAGGGAGTTATTTTTAGACTTAACTGTCTCTGTGGTGTCCTGTTTTTTTGGAGTGTTGGACCCCTCTCTTTTTTTGGAGGTAGTCACTCAATGGAATGCCATATTGTTACAAACAAACTCTGTAAGATTCAGTGGAATTACATGAATGGGTGGAAATAGACACGTGGAACTGCATGCGCTGTGAGGAGTTCATTCCACGCTGAAAAATCCGTGCGAGCGGTACCATGCAGCCCGCCAGAGGGCGCAGCTTCTGAAGTTGATTTTGCTGCCTCTCAAGTAAATTTTCTATTTGAGTGGTAGCTCCCTGACCGTGCACTGTCGAGACAACCCACGTTGTCGAAATCTTGCTAGGTGCCCTCTTATCGACTGAAAATCATGCTAAGGGACACCAAATCACGCTTTTATTCACCAAATTATCGTTTTGGATCTTCATGTGAGCCACGTTCAAGAAAACCTCCACCATATGGTGGTTGGAGGAATTTGAGTACACAAATGGAAGCTACCCTGAATGAATAGTCATTTGGGATTAGCGACCAAATTCTAACCAGCACTAAGCACTAACTCAGTGGGATGCTGGGCATCTAAAAAAATGTAAAGGACAGCCCTCACACACCACCAGGTGTCATACTTCAACATTGGCAATCCTCGCTCTCTAGAAATTGCGTTTGGTAGAGAGCAGGCCTACACCTGGAGACAGGGAGGAACTTCTAAGAATGTAAGTGCGGGCTCATGAGAAAGTGATTTTTAAAAACCAATATAAGAACCCAAATACATTTATTCGCTGGTTTTTACTTGCTATTAAAAACTAAAGTCGGGGGATTGGGGGAACAAATACCCCATCACCCCCATTATCGTCAACATGTTTCTGCCATTCCCTCCAAGGTTCTGTGACATTCATCAGGACAAGAATGACAATTCTCAGATTAACATGACAAGAGAATCAGGATTTCATTAAAGACATGGAGGCTAGCATTATGCTGAGGAGGATTTCTGGTCTTTTTCAGAAGTTGAAAATGAGAGAAGGAGACCAATTAAGAGAGCTAAGAAACTTCACTCCTTTGTCCACTTCTTTATCTCTATTTCCATATTAAACTCCTCATTGGAGACACCCTTCTTTTGTATGCCGCCAAGGACTCCACTCTTTTTAATGGAATTAAATCCATCCTTCCCCCCTCTAATCTAAATGCTTAGTTTTCCTAGCTCTCTTAATTGGTCTCCTTCTCTCATTTTCATCTTCTGAAAAAGACCAGAAATCCTCCTCAGCATAATGTTAGCCTCCGGTCTTGTAATGAAATTAGGGCTCCTCTCTTACCAAATTTGGTCAGATGTTACCACTGTATAGGGTTACCTGTGTCATCCTCTAACTAAATGGTGTTTCTTTAACACCAAGGCAGGGTCCTAATTGCCTCATGGGAAGAGAGTAACAGGGACCCCTGTAGTCACATTTGCCTCAAGGTGCATCACTTGCCGTCCTCCCAGACGTGTCCACCCCTCTCCCCGATGATTGGCGGAATATGCCATAAAGCGGAGCGCCCAAAATTCAGCCACTTCTGCCTGCAGAGCAAAATATATCGACCACCCCTACTAATGACTTGTGCTCATTTGCAGTAGGATAACTAAAGATATCAAAGCTGGTTTATATTGAGAAATGGACAGTGTAATTTACAATAAATGTCTTGAAAGTTACGAAAATAGTTGATGAGACTATCAGTCATTGGGAAGTGCAAGTGTCTTACAATTTCTGTTTTTGTGGACCTATTTTCATGTGTATGTGTACGTGTGCGTGTGCAAGGGGAACATGTAGTCACTCAAGTTGCAGGCATTCAATGGCTGGAGTGTTCTGGTCTGTTGATCTATACCTTTTGCTGAGGTGGGAGGGAGTATAATTTGTGTGACATGTCAACAGACTAATGGGGATAGAGTGTTGAAAGGGAGCCCTTGTATACTAAAATTTGTTGGTAACATTTAAGGTTGTCCTTAGGCCAGACAAAAAAAAGATCATGATGTGGTCAGGGTTGTTTGTAGTAGTATGAGTAAGATGTACCATTTCCTTGGATGCACAACCTGCAACACCACACTACAGGGCAAGTTCTTATGAAAGCATTTCCTTTTGCCCTTTATCCTTGCCCTACACCTCTTTTGATATCCACCAGACAACAATGATCTGATTCCAATCAGAAACTGTCTCCTTCTCCGCCAAGCTGTTAATATGAATGCATAGAAGAGCTAGAAGAGGTAACTGTAGGAAACTGGGATACAGGTTGAGGGAAGGGGAAACTCTACTAATGCAGCAACCATAATTCTTGTCAGGATGAAACACTAGCAAACCCCAAATTAACATGTACTTAACCATCTGGTAGCTTGGTACAAAAGCAGTCAGGTGTAACTTAAAGACCATGTGTAAGATATTTATGCAGCACACAAACAGTAATAAAGTGAAAAAACAACACGAGAAAAATCCCATAACAATTTAGAAAAATACTGTAAAATGTAAAAAATAAATTTACATAAAATGACATATTTGTTTATATCACTTATAGAGCGCAGCTGCCACCTAACAGTTATTCTGGCACTATTAAAATCCAAAGAATAGAACCTGAGATATTCAATGTTAATGGTTTTGTAAAAATCAAGCTCTAAGAAGCAAACAGGGCAAACCCCAGTTATCTGGCCACGCCAGACCAGGACAAAGTCTCAAGTTCAGGCCGACTATGATGAAAGCATCGGTCGGTTACAGGACTGAGTTCAGTCTGTGTAAATGTACCATGTGGGACTGGGTGCCAAGGTGCAAAGTCTTTGCGTTGAGCTGTCCGGGTTGGCATAGAGGAACCCTTAACGAGGAGTGGGAATACAAGGGCCGGCATTGAGATGCACCACGCAGTGGAGGAGTCGATGACTGTCAATGAAGACCTGCGATGCAAGGTCTTGTGTCTGCATCTAAGAAGCCAGTGGTTTGTGGGGGCTTGCGCTGAGGTGCATCAGTGCAGGGGGATGAGATGTGTCACGCTGTGCTGGAGATGGGCTGCGTCAAAGAGGCCACTGGGGCTTGCAAGGAGGCGCTAGGATGTGTTGGCAACGAGAATGAGCCATATTCAATAGCGTACTGCCTCGCACTGAGATGTGTGGATATTTGTTGATGTTGAAAAAGTCTGTTATGTCTCTGTGACTTGAATAGGGGGCCAGCCAACTGTCCTTGAGGTCATGGATCCATACTGGCAGGGTCCACACAGGCAGGCTGGGTTCAGCAGGGTGCTTACAGCAGCAGAAGACTCCTTGTGTAGCAACAGCAGGCCTTGGGCAGCAATGCAGTCCTTGGTTAGCAAGCAGGTCAGCAGGGAAAACTCAACAGCTGTGCATTCCTTCTTTCTGGAAGAGTCCACAGTTCCAGACGTAACCTGAAGAGGTGGGTCTGAAGGCTCACTACTTATACCTGGTGACACCTTTGAAGTGGGGGAAATCTCTAAACCCCTCCCCTTACAGAGGTGTCTGGCATTTCCTGCCTTTCTGCCCTGGCCCTATCTTGTCTGGGGTCACATAAGGCTATTTATTTTAGTATTTTATAGAGAGCGACTTGACACGTGAGGGTATCAGAGCGCTTTACAAGGTTAACAGTAGTGAACAAACAAAAGGCTTAGAGGTACAGAAATATACAAAACGGTTGGAGAGGGGCAGGGGTGCTAGAACCCAAAAGGGAAAAAGAGGGACACAAGTGTATGGTTACAATTACAGTTAGAATCCCTAAAACAAAATCACAGTTTCTTGGTGTAGTGGATTGGTGAACTGAGGAAAAAGCAATAGTCTTAGAATAGTCAGGCACATTGTGGTGGTTAAAGGCAGAACTTAGACGAGGCATTTACCCATGAGGAAAGTTTTGGCCTCCTTTTTGAAGTGTGCTAGAGAAGGGATTCTTCTGACGGTGGGTGCGAAAGAGTTCCATATTCTTGGTGCAGCCCCAGAGAAAGTCCGATTGTATGTTCTTTTTTTCCGAAAATGGGCAGGTTGGAGCAAGAGGTCTCTGGTGGACAAAGAGTTCCTGCTTCCTCCAGATACCACTAGTTTCTGTGCCAGATAGGCAGGGGAGTTTGCGTATAGAGCGTTGTGTGTAATGCATGCCAGTTTCAGCTGTATTCTGGCCTCGAGGGGGAGCCAGTTCAAAGCTTTCAGATGTGGAGAGATATGGTTGAATTTCCTAGTGCCGCTAAGTAGTCTAGTGGCTGCGATGAGGCAGGCTTTTAAAGGTGCCAAGGAGATCTTGGGTAATCCCAAGAGGGTGGAACAGCCATATTCCAGCCTAGAGATGACAAGTGCTTGGACTGCCATTTTTAAGTCAGGAGCATCGATAAAGGGTTTCAGCTTCCATAGGTAGCTCAGGTGGAACCTGGCTGATTTAGCCATTGAGTTAATGTGGTCCCGCATTTTCAGGTTGCAGTCGAGGATTATACCCAGAGATATGGCTGAGTCCACGATGGTCGGCTGGCAGTTTAAGGCTGTGATGGCCTTGATCCACATCTAAATCTCCGGGTTGGCTTTTGTAGGGGAGATAGGAGAAATTCCTTTTCTTTGCGTTGAGTTTGAGTTGGTTAGAGGCGAGCCATTGGACGGTCAGTTTCAGGGCCTCGTTGAGGGAGAGGATCTCCCCGAGCGATGAATATTAATGTATATTTGGTTGTCGTCTGCATACATATGGTAGAAGATGTTAGCGGTACGAAGCACTTCTGTAAGCAGCTCTAAGTAAAGATTGAAGAGGGTGGGGGACAGGGTTAAACCTTGAGGGACTCCCACCGTGGCCGGGGTGGGAGCTGATAGGTTGCCGTTAATTAGGAATCTCTGTGATCGGTTGTGGAGGAAGGACCTAAACTATTCTAAGACAGAGCCATCCAAACCCATCCTGAGTTTGAGGCATTTGAGTAGTTTTTCATGGTTGACTGAGTCGAAGGCCGAGGATAGATCTAAGAGGATTAGAAGGCAGGTTTTTGCCTTGGTCTAGGGCTTGGAGGGCATCATCCACGATGTGGAGCACAGTAGTTTCAGTGCTGTGCCCCGGTCTGAATCCAGATTGGAAGTCATCAAATAGGTGGAAGTTGTTGATGTGTTAACTTAGTTGTTGTTGTGCACACTTCTCTAACACTTTGGCTAACAGAGGGGAGGCTGGATCCAGAGATTTTTTTTAAAATAGGGAGGACTTGGCCGGCTTTCAGGGAGTCCAGGATCAATCCCTGCTAGTGAGAGGCATTTTTTATTGCAGTCACAGGAACAATGGATTGAGAGGCAGCAGTGAGGCAGTTGGATGGTAGCGGGTCATTAAAGTGGTTATTTGGGTTTAAGGGAGAGAAGATTTTAGAGACGAAATCTTCGTCATAGTATTTGAAGTCGGTCCAGGGTGCTTGATTTTAGGTGAGGCCAGTGGCAGTAGCGCGGAAAGGGGGGCCAGGTCTGGAAGGGATTGAGAATATGTGGCGGGACTGAGATAATTTCCTAATGCTGTGATTTTATCAGCTAAGAGAGAGGAAAATTCCTCTGATGATATTAGAGAATTAGCAGACTGTTTCAGTGTTTTAGCCAGTTAATTTGATTGGTGTTTGACCAGTTCAAAGAGCTTGCGGGGTCTATTCTTGGCATTCCCCAGTTCCGATCTGAAGTATTCTATTTTTAGAATTGAGGATGTTCTTGTTGTAGGAGTTTCTTGCCTGGCGGAGAAGTGTGAAATGCTTTGTAAGTGTGCTTAGGCAAAGCCTTTGTAATATCCAAATGGGGTAGGTCACAGCTCCTCCACCTCATCCTGACAGAGATGGCCCATCCCACCAACACCTATTCCTCTTTGTCTCACTAACTTAGAGTAATATACAAAGACCAAATGCCAACTACACCTAGTTATGTGACCCTGTATACAAGCTGCAGGCACCAAATGATCCGAACAGGAAAATGCCAACTTTCTAAAATCAGAAGAAAATTACAGCTTGAATGCACTCAACAATAAACTAATTGAAACAAATGATTAGTTTCCTCAAATTCCATCAAATTAAAGTGTGCACCCAGTAGGGGGCTCTGTCAACCTCCTAATACAAATGTAGACAACAAAACCTGGATAAATAACCAAGGACTCCAGGTGCAATACTGTACTGTCACTTAATCCTCAGTGTACATATAATTACATGTAGCTGTATTAATATATCAGCAATAATGAGACAATTGTGAACAATGTTCAACTTTAAGTCCAACAAATGTATAAAAACTCTTCTGAAATCATCAGACGCAGAGGATGTTGGATAACAGAATCTGCTTTTATTCAATTGCAGATGCTCTTCAAAAAGAACCACAATGGTGCTTAGTTCAGCAATACACATCAGCTGAAAATGTATTTTCCCAATGCGGTTCCGGCTGTGATATGCCCTTTGCCAGGTGAATCTGGGACATCAATCTTTTCAATGAATATCAATGAACTTAAATCATGCTTTTTGATATGAACACACATTTAGTGAGGAGCTCATTAAAAGATCAACAAGGCTGGAGACTGAGAAAGCACTGTCAAGATATCAAATAGCGGCTAAGAAAAAGAGAAACAAGACTATATAGTGTGAAGTCCATTGAAAAAAATGGTCTCTTAAGAAAAGTAAAGTTCCTGAAAAAAGGCTCACCCAACATACAGTGCTGTAGTGATAATCGTTAATGTACCTGTGGTGAAACCCCGAAATCAAAATACGATCGAATCTACGGGCACTAGAACTGTGCCATCAACTGTAAAGTTGAATGAAAATCGATCAGAATGCTGCGTGAACAGCCATAAAGTGTATCTACAACTAACACCAGTGCGTAACAAAAAATAAAAATAATAATAAAAAGCGTACCTCCGATAATGACTGTATTAATTCAACAGAAAGTTGAGGATCCTGTAATGTGAAAGGTGAATAAACTGGTAAGTCCAAAGCGAAGTACCAATAGCATGAAGTTGAGAATAATACCTATCTAAAAGCGGTATTCTCAGAATTGTGACTTAAAATCCAACTTTACCATTAAAGAGGTTTTTAAATTACAATTCTGTAGAGACCAAACTCAATTTTCCAAGCAATTGAAAATCGAAAGTTATTGGGTGTAATAATGTAACCCAATATTATCCTACGGGAGAGGAAGGCCTTGCAGTAGTGAAAAACAAATTTAAGAGTTTTTCACTACCAGAACACGTACAAACTTAGAAGTACATGTCCAACCTTTTTTATGTAATGCACCCTTTCCTAGGGGCTATTTAGGGCCTATCTGGCATATATGTGTAAAAAAGGAAAGTTTAGGCCTGGCAAAAGGTTTATTTTGCTACGTTAAAATGGCAGTTAATAACTGCACACAGCTTGAAATGGCAGGCCTAATACATGTTTTAAAAGGCCTACTTAAGTGGGTGGCACAATAAGTGCTGCACGGCCACTAGTTGTACATGTAGTATCACATTGCTATAGCTTATAAGCAAATTAAATGTGCCATTAAGTGTAAGCCAATTTTACCATGTTTACAAGACAGAGCACAAGCACTTTAGCACTGGATAGCATAGAGTCTAAAGGGCAACAAAAGTCGGTTTAGGAAACAGGTGTGGTGAAAGCAAAAAGTTAGGGGTTACCTTGCAGAGAAGACCAAGTCCAACATTTATCTATCTATCTATCTATCTATCTATCTATCTATCTATCTATCTATCTATCTATCTATCTATCTATCTATCTATCTATCTATCTATCTATCTATCTGGTATGTTACTCCTACAACGCAACTTTTACGTAGCATTCCGTTACAACGCAGATTTTACAACGCGGGATCCATTACATCGGATGTCATTACAATGCATGGCAGTACATCGCAGATGCTATTACAACGCATACTATTACATCGTAAGTATTGGTAAGTATTTATTTTTTTTTATTTTATTTAATATTATTTAATTGATTTAATTATTATTAATAATAAAAAAAATATTTTTGTTTTTAAATATTATAAATTAAATATATTAATTTAAGTGATTTTTTAAATAATTATGAGTATAGGAGTATATGTTTTGGGGTACTGAGGTATATGTTTTGGGGTGTTTGGGTATTTATAGGTTTTAGGGCAGGGTTTGGGTTTTGGGGTTCAGGGGTGTTTTTAGGTTTTAGGGCATGGTTTGGGTTTTGGGGTACAGGGGTGTTTTTAGGTTTTAGGGTAGGGTTTGGGTTTTGGGGTACAGGGGTGTTTTTAGGTTTTAGGGTAGGGTTTGGGTTTTGGGGTACAGGGGTGTTTTTAGGTTTTAGGGCAGGGTTTGGGTTTTGGGGTACAGGGGTGTTTTTAGGTTTTAGGGCAGGGTTTGGGTTTTGGGGTACAGGGGTGTTTTTAGGTTTTAGGGTAGGGTTTGGGTTTTGGGGTACAGGGGTGTTTTTAGGTTTTAGGGTAGGGTTTGGGTTTTGGGGTACAGGGGTGTTTTTAGGTTTTAGGGCAGGGTTTGGGTTTTGGGGTACAGGGGTGTTTTTAGGTTTTAGGGCAGGGTTTGGGTTTTGGGGTACAGGGGTGTTTTTAGGTTTTAGGGCAGGGTTTGGGTTTTGGGGTACAGGGGTGTTTTTAGGTTTTAGGGCAGGGTTTGGGTTTTGGGGTACAGGGGTGTTTTTAGGTTTTAGGGCAGGGTTTGGGTTTAGGGATAATTAAATTATATTTACCATTTTAAAATATATTTAATCAATTAAATTTATTATTTTACATTAATTACATTTTTTAATTAAATTAATTAAATTAAATAAATTAATATTTTTAATTTAATTTAATTTCATTATAAAAAATATGTACATTAAACTAATTACTTTTTTTTATTTATTTAAATTAATTACAATTTTTAATAAAAGTACATTTATTAAATAGATATTATTTTATTAAATTAAATTAATGACAATTTTTAAATGTCTTTTAATTAAATTATTTAAAAAAAATAATTACAATAAACTAAATAACATTTTTAAAAAAAGGTATACTTACCTATACTTACGATGTAATGCCATGCGTTGTAATAGCATCTGCGATGTAATGCCATGCATTGTATTGACATCCGTTGTAATGGATCCCGCGTTGTAAAATCTGCGTTGTAACGGAATGCGTTGTAACACAACGCGTTGTACTGACACCAATCCATCTATCTATCTATCTATCTATCTATCTATCTATCTATCTATCTATCTATCTATCTATCTATCTATCTATCTATCTATCTATCTATCTATCTATCTCTCGCTCTGTCTGTCTATCTATCTATCTATCTATCTATCTATCTATCTGTCTGTCTGTCTGTCTGTCTCTGTCTGTCCATCTGTGTGTTTCTGAAAGGCAACTGCATATCTTGGTAGTTGTGTTATGCCCATCCTTATAATAAATGGCACATATATTATAAACTACAATGCCACTGATGTATGTCTGCTGTGAAGTGGTCGAGCTGTTCCTGGGGAACTAATCTAATGTTCGTAAGGTAACCACATATTTCCCTTACATATGCTGTGATGCAACACTAAACCCCTATGCAAGCCATTTACATTCCTGGCTCAGTAATGTGGCTTGGATGTCATGGGCCCTGTGCAAGCAAAGAAAATGGCCCCTTTGACGGCTGTTTTGGTAGTAAAATATAGCAATTTTTGGGGTCCAATACTTGTGGAGCACTTGACTCAATGATTTTCTAGATGTGTAAATGTTCTTGCAGTAATTGTACATCTGAAGTTTGAAAGCTCTGCATATGACAGCAAACAAATGAGTGCATAAGGTCAGGTAAACAAAAGGACCGAGAAGATTATGTACTCCTAAAGTGACAGCATTTCCCTTGCATACATCTTTCATGGAAATTACTAGTGATCATGGCCTTCATACTGGCCAGTGAGTGCCTAAGTACACTAGTTTCAGCCAAGGTTTTCCACATAAAACATGCCCCGCACATGTTAATAGACAAGCATACAAAGCCCAGGCTACCTGAACGGAGGCATAAACTAATTGGAAACATTTAAGGGTCTTCGTGGAGCCTTACACGTTTCTTCTCATCAGGCCTAGAAAAAATTGTCACAGGTGTGACTAATGCACATTTTATGACACCTCTAAAAATAATCTACCATTTCCTCCTCAATCTATCAGATCACTGCATCTGAGGTGTTACTATAGGTGAGAGACTCTTTTGGAAGATGAGGTGTTTTTATGTTTTGCACATCCCATTCAGACAACTGATTCATAGCGCGCGAGGCTGCATTGATGTAAGAGCCGTGCCGACATCATCTGTGTCTCGCGAGGCCCCTCACTGGCACTATGTTCCGGTCGTCACCTGAAGCGCCTGTGTGGCTCACGCGCTCTCCTTTTTCCGGTCACACTTTGTCGTCCTCTTTCTGAAGCCCCTGTGTCTGAACTGCTGGAATAGAATCAGAGAAAGTCGATTTGAATTCTAGTCCACAGAAGAAAGGACATTTGTCAAAACGTAGCCTATTTATTTTCTTTGTCCTTTTTTGCGGGCGTCATTTCTTCATAACAGCGGGCACCGAGTTGCCACTGGGCTTTCAATTATTAGACCCTTCGTTTTTAAATGTGCAACAAAAGCAGCTAAATGGCAATGCCTCTGTAGGGATCAGCGTACCCTTCTTGCCCCCGCAGGGCTAGGCTTCCAACCATTTATTTTATTTTTGCCTTAAAATATTGTGGTCCTAAATGAATTAAACCAAAAAGAAATCCAGACAGAATCGTACATCCATTCGCCATAGCATATATTCTTGCGTAAACTTGACTCTCTAATTGGATTTGAATCTACTTTTACAGGAATTCTGGGAGAAAGACAATTGATAGGCTGGAAATTATTTGGAATAAATGTGAGAGAATAAATCGCTTGATGTTTCCGGCCTCTTCAGGTCACAGGTGGCAGCTCCGTGAAGACTTCTTACGTGCATGGTCTGAAGATAGTTCATTGTTGCTAATACAAAGGCAGATTCTTAAGTAGCTCAGGCTCGTGAAGATTTTTTTTCTAAAAGGACATCACTTATTCCGTACCAGGTCACTATAGATCTTTCTGAATATGAAGTAGGCCTGAACATGGAGCCACAGTAGCACCTTGCATTGCGAAGCTGTTAACTTGCTAACCTATTTCCTGTTTTACATTCACACTTTTATGAATCAATCGTCTGAAAGGGTTTAGCCAAAATGAAGCTGCTTAAAAATTAACAGCTCATTTAGAAAATACATTTAAAGTAGACGATGTCGGTCGCTAATTAAAAAAGAAGAAAATATTACAATGTTTCACATCAGTTTGTATTTTAGTTTACAAGCTGCTATCCTGCTGTCTTTAGTTTAGAAGTTGCTATCTTCATTAAACCCAACCTGGAATTGTGTGTGGGTAGGATATATATCAGACTACCTTATGTCACAGTTGATGTGGTTTCCTTGTATACGTCCATTCAGCACATAGAAGGGATCAATGCATGCAAATATTTTCTCAAATTCCGCTCGATATCTCTTCGTGAGCACCTCTCTGAAGAAGACATTCTGGCTCTCCTCCTCCCCTGCACATCGCCCCCTGTAACTCCTAGTCCACCTGACCTCACGGAGGAAGAAGTTCTTGACCTCCTCCTTAGCTAAAATTCTGCCCTGGTAACCCCATGCCTCTCAGACCTGAGTGACGAACACGCTATCCGCACGCTAGCAACTAACCCCAACAGAACAGCTACCGTTCATAGCAGAGGAGTTGTCAATAGCAACCTAGCACTAGTACTCCTCACTGCCTCAACTCACGACACCCACCCCGACCCCCCACTATCCGGCCTTTTAATTAACTGTCGGTCAACAGTAAAGCATGCCGCTGATGTCGCTGATCTCATCTTGAGCCAAAAATCAGATTTGCGATCCTAACGGAATCATGGCTCAATTAATCCTCATCACCCTGCCTAGACCTCTTAGTCCCTCCCAATTTAAGCATCGTTAGACTAGACAGGCAGTCCAGCAAAAGGGAAGGCATTGCCTGCATATACCGCTCCAACCTCCACGTTACCGCAATGCTCGCAGATCCCACAGACTCCTGCGAATACCTGGCTTTGTTTGTATGCAGCAACACCACCCAACTGTGCAGACTGCACATCTTTTACCACCCCCTAGGCAGGAACGACTCCTTCACTGACCACCTTTGGAAGTCATTACAAAGTTCATAGGTCGCACGCTACTCCACCATTACAGCGTGTGTACCCCAGGAGCATCACGGTAGATGTAGTTCTCAAAGCGGGTGCGCTTATCGAAAGTTCAGAAGTGTGATGCACAGTTGCAGGCCAACTCTGGACACCGGTGTTTCTGGATAATTGTCCGTCATCAGCAGAGTGTAGGATGAGTTTCAGGGGTTGCTGTGCAGGCTGCCAAAGTGTTATCAGGTATGGTACCTCTCCGGGCGCGTAGGGCGTTACCTGAGCTCGTCAGCTCAAGGCTCAAGGGAGCCGAATTAAGTACAAAGTTCATAGGTCGCACGCTACTCCACCATTACAGCGTGTGTACCCCAGGAGCATCACGGTAGATGTAGTTCTCAAAGCGGGTGCGCTTATCGAAAGTTCAGAAGTGTGATGCACAGTTGCAGGCCAACTCTGGACACCGGTGTTTCTGGATAATTGTCCGTCATCAGCAGAGTGTAGGATGAGTTTCAGGGGTTGCTGTGCAGGCTGCCAAAGTGTTATCAGGTATGGTACCTCTCCGGGCGCGTAGGGCGTTACCTGAGCTCGTCAGCTCAAGGCTCAAGGGAGCCAAATTAAGTACAAAGTTCATAGGCCGCACGCTACTCCACCATTACAGCGTGTGTACCCCAGGAGCATCACGGTAGATGTAGTTCTCAAAGCGGGTGCGCTTATCGAAAGTTCAGAAGTGTGATGCACAGTTGCAGGCCAACTCTGGACACCGGTGTTTCTGGATAATTGTCCGTCATCAGCAGAGTGTAGGATGAGTTTCAGGGGTTGCTGTGCAGGCTGCCAAAGTGTTATCAGGTATGGTACCTCTCCGGGCGCGTAGGGCGTTACCTGAGCTCGTCAGCTCAAGGCTCAAGGGAGCCGAATTAAGTACAAAGTTCATAGGTCGCACGCTACTCACCATTACAGCGTGTGTACCCCAGGAGCATCACAGTAGATGTAGTTCTCAAAGCGGGTGCGCTTATCGAAAGTTCAGAAGTGTGATGCACAGTTGCAGGCCAACTCTGGACACCGGTGTTTCTGGATAATTGTCCGTCATCAGCAGAGTGTAGGATGAGTTTCAGGGGTTGCTGTGCAGGCTGCCAAAGTGTTATCAGGTATGGTACCTCTCCGGGCGCGTAGGGCGTTACCTGAGCTCGTCAGCTCAAGGCTCAAGGGAGCCGAATTAAGTACAAAGTTCATAGGTCGCACGCTACTCACCATTACAGCGTGTGTACCCCAGGAGCATCACGGTAGATGTAGTTCTCAAAGCGGGTGCGCTTATCGAAAGTTCAGAAGTGTGATGCACAGTTGCAGGCCAACTCTGGACACCGGTGTTTCTGGATAATTGTCCGTCATCAGCAGAGTGTAGGATGAGTTTCAGGGGTTGCTGTGCAGGCTGCCAAAGTGTTATCAGGTATGGTACCTCTCCGGGTGCGTAGGGCGCTACCTTTGGAAGTCATCACAGCCATGGTTTCCCCCAACACTAAAGACATTTTTCTTGGCGATTTCAACCTGTACTGGGATGACCCCAAGGATCCTCAGGTCAACACCATCAGAGACTTCATGGCCGAACAAGCCCTTACCCAAGTCTGCACACTCCCAACTCACTTGAAAGGCGCCACTCTGGACTGGATTATCGCAAAGGATTCTGAGGTCAAACTTATCTATAGACCCATGCGATTGGTCTGACCACCACACTATCACCTTCCTTCTGCCTGAGACCCACAAGACATGGGCTCCACAACCCGTGGTTCCCAAACATTGGGTTAGAGACACCAAGAACCCGGATCTCAGGAAATTGGCAGCTCAGTGTGAAACCTTTGACTTTTGCACCTCTCCCTCCCTTTAACTTCTCCCCCTCTTCCAATCATTTCTTATTAATCCAAATAAACTCCTTTGAAGGGTTTCCTGAATCAGACAAACCACTACATCACCCTTCACCCCATAGATCTTTTCCTGAGGGGTCTGTGGGTCGTGTCAACACTAATGCTGAATGGTATAGCATAGACCCTCTACAAAGGTGTCCACGAACTGTATACATTTTTTTCTCATCACTACATACACCCTTTACTGGAACACGTGGTAATTTTTATGTCCTCCCTTCTCTGCACCTGAGGGACTCCGTGGACAGGGTGAATGTCACTTATATAAGCTGGGTAGTAGGCCATAGCATCGGCGCCTAGATACCCTCACAGATGACAAGCAATGCTCTACAAGTCCACCTTATGTTCTTGATCCGTGACTAGCTCATGTGGTTGCCTCATTTTGTTAGTTAATTTGCTTATGCACCTGCATTCCAAGGTTTGAGCGCCAACTGGCTGTAACCAGTGCATGCCTGCAGACTGCCCCTCTGCCATGCCTCAGTAGCTTCTGATGAGCAGTCACTTTGACTGAAATTGGGGCACACAGTGAAAACGATTACCTTACAAGTGTGTATGTAAGTGTATAGGCATTTATATAGCGCACTACTTACCCGTAGGGTCCCAAGGCGCTTCGACCGCTGCGAAACCCTTCCTGGCTTCCCTGAGAGATGGTCCCTTAATGGGTATCTCCAGGGTGAGACCAGGCCTCCCCGGCGGTCTGGTGGGGCCGTTAGTGAAGATGAGGCAAGCTAATGCCCAGAGTTGCCGAGTGTGATCACTGATCAGAGTGGGCACCGAGGCGATAGAATTATCGAGTCCACTGACCCTGGTCCAGAAACCTGCCGCGCCGGGAATCGAACCCTGGTCCCGGGCCGTCCTCTGCTCTCGGGTCTGCCGCCTCTAACCAGTGAGCCACACAACAGACATGCATTCCTGTTTTGTGGAGCAGTAACTGTTGGAAAACAACATTGAAGAGGTTGCCCAATGCTAAATGAGAGAACCTTATGATGGAGCATCTTCCTCTGTTATGTGTTGGTTGTGTTCCAAGACAGTGGCAGAATAGACTAGGCCACACAGGGATGCTACTATTACATGTAAATTGAAAACATGTAGAGCGCTGTGTTCCAGTCGCCTGCCATTTGGAAGATGAGGATCTAGATCATGACAACTTAAAACATTTGCAAACAAAAATATAAGAAAGGTGGTAGAGAGGCCTTGAAACCCAACTGCAGGGCAAGGCTCTGGATTTTGTCACTGGAATATGTTTCTCCTCTGTTCCATTGTGTGGTTCTTCTCAAGAAGAAGGCCTGCACGCTGCTAGGCATATCACAGCATGGACCGCACTAAAAAACAATATGTCGACACATCTGAACTTTCAACGCTGCCTTTAAACGTACACTGTAGTAGTGCCACTCATGTCCATCGTTTGCTTACTGCAACAGTTCTCTCACAACCACAAAGGAAGCACCTCTGCCTACTTAGGTGTATCCAAAAGAACTACGGTGAAAGATGAACGCCTGGGTCCTCCTTTTAGCGAATTCGTGATCACACGTCTACAATCCTTACCTCGTGATTGCACTTGGCCCAGCAAGTTGTTAATCAGTGGAGGCTATCCCATTAAGAGAACATTTGTGAGTGTGAGGTATTTGATTGCTAAGCTCGACAGCGAAAGGCGTTCAATCTTTCAGACAGATCCTTACAGGCAAATCTTAGTATTTGATTTTGCTCTTTATCTGATGCACAGCTTCGTAAATGATGCTGATAATATTTTGATGTTAAAAGCAGTGACAATTATTGGTGAAAGATGCAAAAAGATTATTTAAATGCTGATCTAGAAAGCGCAAGTGAATTTTACTACAAGTTAAAGATATAAATCAGGCAAACACCAGCAAGGCACACAATTTTGTGGGGGTTTGGTGTGCACAAGTACACAATCTGTGCCTCATTTTTGATTTATGGATTTTGTGAAAATGGATGGTTGATAATACAGCAATACTGCATGCTGTTCTCAATTCCACAGTCTGCAAACCACAGACATTTTCTATTTGCCCATACACTTTGTGGAAGGTTTTTCCTGGTTCAAATCATGCCAGACAAAAATATCTTGGGGCATATTATCAAGGGGGTTTATCTCCGCTTTTTTGGCTTTAAAAGCCAAGAAAGCAGAGATAAAATTATCTCCCTATTACCTAGCTGTCACTAACACCAGTTAGCGACAACTAGTAGGAGATAGCGACCATCTTGGGCACCGCTTTGCATGTCATTGATATTTATCACTAATGACATGCAAAGTGGGCGTGCCAAGATATTAGCGACTGGAAACAGTCGCTAACATCGTTCTCTCCTATTACCAACTTTTGGAGATATTCGCGCTAAGTGCGAATATCTCCAAAAGCTAACACCTGCCCTGAGCAGTTCTTAGCCATGTTATCCAATGGGAGGTGGATAACATGGCTAAGAGCATTAGCTCGGTAATGCATGAATATACATTGTGATAAACCTTGGGGTTTATCTGCGATAAAAATCGCCGCAGCTCAGCTGTAAATATTTGTCTCTAACCAAGCAATAGCGATAATTATCGCTATTGCTTGGTAATATGCCCCCTTGGCTTTAACTATAGTTAAAGTGTAAAGCACGGCACACCTTTAACAGGGTGCATCAGGTGTAGACCAGGCGTGTCCTTTCACCATGACTGTGCTGTCTCAGCACAGCCATGAAATCACATCTGCCCTTCTGCCAACATATTAGTGAAAGGTGGGCTGGCTTATTGAAGACACTGATCAATATGTCATTTTGCAGTCGACAAGCAGGCCTGAAATTCAGAGAGAGGGAGAGATTCCTCACAGTGTGAACCAGTGAGTGACTGCACCCGCAGGCAAGGAGACATCTGATGCTACATATGCCCCCATTTTCCCTTTCAAAGGGGAGCCCTCATGGAGTGCAGTGACTGTGCGCCACCTCCACATGGCGCAGAGACAGTCAGTGCACCTCCTGATGGCCTCTTTGGCTCTGTGCCCTCATCTGTAATACGGCATAGGCGCAGTGGCAGATAAAACCGCCCCATATTGTTCCTGTATCGCACATGTAGCACCAACATAATCTCTATTATAGAAGGGGCAGCACAAGTGTCTGCAATCCGCTCAGTAGTGCCAAAGCGCTCGGTTGCAATCCCTGCGGTACTTATGACATTACATCCCAGAGTGTGCATCATTTGCCTATGGGTTTTAATCCCGTTTCTGGCGAACATGAACGGGATCTGCAGGCTGTCTTAACCCCTTCCATGCTGATGACGGCCCCCAGCTGTCATGCATCACGGTGGGCGTGTGCTGATGACGGCTGGGGGCCGTCATGAACCCGCCCACTCATTAAAACGTCTGCACAGGCGCAGAATCGCGGCTGCGCCTAAGGGGTTAATGTGACCCAAAGTGTTTGCTCTCTACTGATTTCCAAGTTCCATCCAAAACAATCCCTTTCCAAACAGTGAAGATTTTCACATGCTCCAAGCGGTGGTTCTGGTGTAGTAGCGCAAAGGACTATTCATTCATGTGAACCATAGGAAACACAAACGTTATTAGCTTATGCTTTTCTCGTGCACTGATTTCTGCCTGACCTGAATGTATTCAAATGTGGGTTTGATAAAAAGCCATCATCCTTCAATCTCTGTTCTTGAAAAGAGAAGACTTGACAGCCCACGTATTCGATGTATGGAACCATTGCGCATACTGACAGAATGTGAAATCCCTATTACTTGAAATTGGAATCCCCATATTTATTTCAAAGAATATTTTATATTACCGAAGTGTTGGCTGGGGCCCATTGAAGCATTTTTTATTCTCGGGACAAGCACGATGAAAGCTGAAGGCATACTTTTTCGACGAGTAGAATGAATAATCTTGGCAGAAAGAAAATAAATTACATTTTGCTTACACTTATCATCTGTATTGGCGTTGATATGTTCTTCCCCTGATTTAAAGAAATATTTCTGGGTATAGTTGCAATTTTTATCAAACTATCAGAGAATGTTATGTAAATAATAAGATACACAAATGGTATGTTATAGAAGACTTCTAAATTACAATTGTTATTTTTTGTTTTAGTGGTATAAATCCTAATGCAAGAAGAGTGAATGTATTACAATGTAGTAATTAAATGATACCTTTACTATTTGCTGGTACTCCATAACGAGTTATAGACTGTCAGGAATCTAGCAGTCCATTCTGAATGTATTATGCCTGCTAGACTTGACAGCCAAAAATACAAAACTTTTTTTAGCCAAGGTTTTATCATTGAAATATTATCTAGTATAACAGAGGAAGAATCAGACAAGTCATTACAATACCTCCCATACCCTGCATACTCCTTAAAATATATCCAATATGCACTAGATTTCATGATTGACGATATATGTTTTTTGCACTCTTCTACTTTTCCTGTTTTCCTTTTTGCACATTTTGAATGTCAAGGTTTGGCTATGCTATCAGAATGTGCCAAAGCTAAACATCATTGATGAATTCCCTTCTAGAAAACATTAGGAGATTGATGCTGAGTTCAAATAAAGGTCAAAGTAACAGAGGCGGCTCCTCAGCTGGGGCGGGAGGAGTGTATCCCCATTGCACAAAATGAAAAAGAAAATGATTATAACGTATTGTTAATATCATTTTATTTTTCCTTTTGAAGTCAGTGGCACTCGGGTGGGGTGGGGCGGGGCTGGGCTGGCGAGGGCATGGGGAGGAATGGTTTGTATTCCTAAGTGCGCATTACTGCTTGGGTGGCCCTCTTGGGCCAGGCAAACAATCATGCGCACTTTTCATGTTCTCCACCAGGCTGCATTACACAGCCTGGTGAGGAACATGCAAAGAGTCCCAGTCCCTGAGCGCCGTGACCAATCACAGCGCTGCATTGCGTTATTGTAATTGTCTTTGGGGAGCCCTGGTGCTTACTGTTGCTGTCGGAGACAGGAAGTAGGAAGAGGACTTAGGAGAGATGGTGCTGGCCGACTGGCCCAGGTAAGTGTTTTTTTTCATTTCCCTCCCCTCCCCTCCACTCCCATCCAGTAGCAGCAGCTGCTGCAAAGAAAACAGGCATGTAGGAAAAACTGACTTCTAGACATGTTCCATAATCAAAGATAGCGGTCGGATCACCAAAGCCTGTCTGTAGGATAAAATGTAAATCTCAATAGCTGGAAAATTAGTTTGGCATAAGATCTGTGAAACTGTATGTGCAACTTGAGTAAAAGTGAAAAAGACCAATGTTCTACATGAAGGTCCCTCTATAATCTTATTTCGCATTCCAACAAGCTTTGAGATGAAATATTAATCAACAATGTTTATGTTTTGAGATTCAGTAATAGGAAACATCTGAAATAAAGTCCTTACAGGTATTTTGTCAGTACACTCAAGAAGCCAAAAGGGTGAATAGTCTTATGGATTTATGCTTGCTGAAAAAATGTCCCGTCATATCTGAAAATATTTCTTGAATGGTGGTGCTTAAAAATGTATCATAGGTCTAGTGGTAGAAAATCCGACACTACTGAGCCAGTCAATGCCAAGCAAATGTCAACATTCAGGAACATAATGGAAGGTTTTGCAGAATATAGATGGAAAAAGGATTTTTGGCTTTCTGAGAAGCCTAGCTGCTCTTGCAAATCCCCACTATTTTGTAAATTATTAAACGAGGGCCCCCTCTCTTTTTAGGGAGACCAAATATCCTCTGTAAAGAACTGGAATAATATTTGGGAAGGGTCACTACCTACCTCAAGGAATAGTCACAACTCTTGTCAGGCCTAACCGTTAAAGTCACTAAATTAACCTAAGCTCAACTCCTTGGCAGCTATGTTGCAGAGCAGACCGGCTTAACTTAGCGCAATGTGCTTACAATGTGCTTACAAAGTATGAAAACAGTAATGAGGCTAAAATACCAAGTCAATATCCTTCAGCAAGGCAAGGCAGCCAGTATTATCCAAGGAAGTTCTCATGAGGTCGGATAGACGTTGGATGAGGTCCCGCTGAAGTTGTTAGTTTAAAAGGAATAGCTCTGAGTAGGAGGAATGTGTGCCTACGTCGAACAGGTACTTTTGGCATCTTAGTGACGATTAGGGTGTTAATAGATTGAAGAGTGCTTGCAGGCTAGTATTTGGGAACTGCAGGTTGAAAGAATTCTGCACGCATGGAATGCTCTGCATGTGATGCAAAGTGCTTTCAGCTTCAAACGCGGTGTTTAGCAGGCACAATGTTGGTGGTAGATCACTGTGGCCAATATGTAGTAGCAGTCTGGCTGCTGTGTTTTGAAGCCTTCACAGTGTCCTTGCAAAGTGTTATGGAAGACATACAATGCATTGTGGGCATTTTCATAATCAAGGCATGAAGGCTTTTAGGGGTGCACTAGGAATGTGTGAATGTGTTGTTTTGTGAGGAGTTTAGCAATACTTTGATGTGTGACTACATTATATAGTCATAGTCTAATCTTAATGTTAATGAGACTTGTTGAGCGCATCAATACCCAGAGGTGTCTTGGCTCTATGACTACAGTATGCACCCCCAGGAAATCAGTTCTGGAAAAACCATGTCTTTTTTTTAAATGGTGAAGGAGGCAGCTCCTCTGAGCTTGGCCAGTAGCGTGTTCCACAGTTTTGCGGTGCCATAAGATAAACTTTGGCCGCCCCAACTTGTGGTGCTTATTCTTGGCACTTTCATCAATCCTGCGCATGAGGACCACAACTGTCTAGACGGTTGGTATCAGACAAAAAGATTTCTAAGAGAGAAAGGTCCTGTGTTGTTCAGCGATTTATATGCTAAACATAGTGCTTTAAACTCAATTCGCCTGGCCACTGGAAGCCAGTGAAGTCGGTGAATCTCCTTGGAGATTGAGTCATATTTGGGGATGTTTCCTAACAGCCAAGCAGCTGTATTTTGAATTGTCTGAAGTTTTTTTAGATAATGTTTTCGTATACCAAAGTAGAGACCATTGCAATAGTCCCGTTTTGCCTGGACCAGTGCCGTAACTACCAACTTTCTGGAATCCATAGAAATGTATGGCATGATTTTCTTCAGTTTTTTTATCAGAAAGTGGGAGGCTGTGATGATAGAGTTCATCTGGTGTGAAAGGGCTAGCTTGGTATCAATCCACACTCCTAGATTTATGGCCTTTCGCACAGGTTTGGGTGCTTCACCCATCTCTGCCGGCCACCAAAGATTGTTCCATCTAAGTTTCAAATTACTGAGGATTATAATCTTGGTCTTTTCAGAGTTAAGCTTCAGGCAATGCAATCCCATCCATCTATTTGCTTCTCTCATATATTTCTGAAACTGTAGGGTGGGGGCACAGCTTGTTTTCTATATGCTGCCACGACTATCTGGGTATCGTCCGCTTACGATGTCAGACTGAAACCAAACTTTCGAATCAAAGGGGCGAGTTTCGCGGCATAAATATTAAAAAGAGTTGGACTCAAGGAAGCTCCTTGAGGGACTCCGAAGGGTAAAGCATATGGCTCTGAATGAAACTGTCCATTGTGACTGTTAATCTCCTTTCCTTCAGGAAGGAGGCCAGTAAGGTCAATGCCATTACCTGGAACCCCATCGTTACTAGCCTCTGTTGCAACAAGGTATGGTCCACCGTATCGAATGCAGCAGATAAATCGAGGAGGACCAGGGCAGGTGTCCCTCCTCCATCTTACCCTTGGGTTTTTAACAAATATGCCTGATTGTGGCCACAGATCAAGGGCAATGATGCTGAAGCAATGACTGGGTCACCCTGACCTCACAGTCTGCAGGCTAGCCAGTCAATTCACAGAGAGAAAAAGGAACAATTTGCATTTGCACTTTTCATCTCCTTTTTGGCCCGCATGGACAAACTTCTGTGTGAAGTAATCACTTTGACTGTATGCCCTAATCAACATGGGTGTGTGTGGTGCTTTCCACACTCATTGCACGGTAAACAGTCAAAATATTGAGTTTTTAATTCCGACTTACACTTATATCGAGTTGCTAATATCGATGGGACAGAATATCGATGTCCAGAATATCGATGGCCAGAATATCGACCCTAAGGTAAGTAATATCGAAATTACTTATATCGATAGCATATATATCGATGTAAGTAATTTCGATTTACTAATATGTGTTAGAAATTTTAGTTAAGTATTTAAATTAATTGTTATAATATGTGTTTAATATGTTTTTATAAATAAAAAATATATACATGTAAATAATATGTTTTTAAGTAAATTATATGTTTTACTACTGGAGCGGGTTGTGGGTTTTTAGGGGAATAGGGTGGGAAGTAATTTTTTTGTAATTAATTATTTATTTTTAATGATTAATTTATTTTGCAATTAAATTTTAATTGGCAATGAATTATTTTAATTAATTAATTGATTAATTAATTGATAATTTATGTATATTTTTAAGTAAATTATGTTTTACTACTGGAGCGGGTTGTGGGTTTATAGGGGAATAGGGTGGGAAGTAATTTATTTGTAATTAAATAATTAGTTTTTAATGATTAATTTATTTTGCAATTAAATATTAATTGGCAATGAATTATTTTGATTGATTAATTGATTAATTAATTGATAATTTATGTATATTTTTAACTTAATTATATGTTTTACTACTGGAGCGGGTTGTGGGTTTATAGGGGAATAGGGTGGGAAGTATTTTATTTGTAATATTAATTAATTTTGGGTAAAGGAGTATTTTTAGGGTTCAGGATCAGTTTTCAGTTCTTGGGTAAAGGGGTATTTTTTGGGTTCAGGGTCAGTTTTCAGTTTTTGGGTAAAGGGGCATTTTTAGGGTTCAGGGTCAGTTTTCAGTTTTTGGGTAAAGGGGCATTTTTAGGATTCAGGGTCAGTTTTCAGTTTTTGGGTAAAGGGGTATTTTTAGGGTTCAGGGTCAGTTTTCAGTTTTTGGGTAAAGGGGTATTTTTTGGGTTCAGGGTCAGGTTTCAGTTTTTGGGTAAAGGGGTATTTTTAGGGTTCAGGGTCAGTTTTTAGTTTTTGGGTAAAGGGGTATTTTTAGGGTTCAGGGTCAGTTATAGGTTTTTGGGTAAAGGGGTATTTTTAGGATTCAGGGTCAGTTTTCCCTACTGTTGCACCCACTGGAGTGGGGGAATAGTAATTATTGTTAAGTAAGTATATATTATATATTATTTTTAAATATTATTTTTTTAATTAAATAAGTATTAATAATTTTTTTCCATTATTACATATATTTAAATATGTTTAAGTAATTAATAAGTATTATTTACAGTATTTTTTATGTTATTTTAAATTTAAAAAAAATCGATATATTTGACAACGATATTTTTAACATCGATATTATTTTTTCGATATTTTGGTACTTACCATGTTGTACATAGGGCGTCGATATTTTTGCTATCGATATAATTACGCCGATATTTGTGTAGGTCGAAATTCTGTCTGTCGAAATTCTGTCATAGATCCTCATTGCACTATTCAAAAACAAGAATTGTAATGGCAAATAGTTAATTCAGCATATATGCATTTGCATTACCGTGTAGCATGAAATACAGCAAACACTGAATTTATACATGTGTTTGACCCTGTTGGCCCTGTTTGATATACCCATTGTTTCTCCTTTGTTTAATATCCACCATTGAGAAAGTCTTGCTGATGAATCTGGCAGTAAGGCCCGCAATCATTTAGCAGCAGTCTGAATGTTGCCATCATAAAAACATTAACATGAAATAATGTTTTATATAGCAGTAGTGTTGGACCTGACATCCGTGGCGTGGTTTCCCCCCAACTTTTTGTCTTCCAACCTCCTGTTGTTGCTGACTTTGTTTTGGCTGGCTTTAGGAATCTGCACACTTTACCACCGCTAACCAGTTCAAGAGTGCTTGTGCTCTCTGCTTTTCAATTCAATTCAATTCAAAGTATCTTTATTTCGGTAAGAATTTTTACCATAAAAGATGTTTAAAACATACATTTTAAAACTGTTATTTTGTAAAAAGTTATACAATATAAAATATAAGATCAGGCTTTAGCACAGTCCCGTGTTGCACTGCCGTGTCCTGGATACAGAGGGGTCAGTTGCCAGCCCTGAGGCATTTCCTTCTGATCGTCCAGATAGCACCCAAATATTTGGCCACCGCAAACACAATGTAATCAGTCAGGTTGGTTTTCAGGACTCTAAAAGCAACCAGACACTTCACAAATCCCAGGTTTCTGCATAAAGGGACTATCCATAGTTTGCGAATCTTTCGATAGACAGGACAAAAGAAGAGAATGTGAAGTTCAGACTCATCGGAGGTTCTGCATGCTGGGCAAGTACTGATTACATCATTGCTCCATTTGCTTGTAAATGATCGGATAGGGAGGGACCCATGTCTCCACTGCAAGTATAATTTCCTAAGTAGCGGAGGGTGGACTTTGTCTAAAGTTGATTCAAAGTTGTAAGTGGCCTTGAAGGACATGAAGGAGTCTGTCAGTGACCCGGGTTTTGATTGATTGAAAAGCAACGATGATTTGCTGTCGTGGTATGCCTTGACTAGTTCCTTTTTAGGAATGAGTTGGCAAGTGGCCAAGGGATCAGACCACATTTTAGAAAGTCCCAAACCCTCCAGTTCCAGTTTAATGAATTTGAGCCATTTGATTTTTCCAGCATCCGGCATAGCAAGGACCTCCTGTAGTCCCTGTCTGTAACTGGCCAATTCTGGGGTTGCCCACAGTCTGCGCCAATAAGCCAACGGGCGGAAAGCCAAATCGTCGTCTAGCGGACGCAGGCCCAGATCCATCCTAAGGGGGACAAGGGGCGTACTAGGAGGAAGTCCTACAAGCATTCGGATGAATTTATTCTCCACTTTCAAGAGGTCTGGTGTTCCTACATGGCCCCAAAGTTCAGACCCGTACATGGCAGCCCCCTTAGCCTGTGTTTTGTAAATCTGCATTGGGGGACCAATGGGCCTGATTGAAGATTTATTGTTCGCCAGAAGGTTCATGATGCCCCCCGAGTGTTGGGTCAGTTTAAGTAGAGCTTTCTCCAGATGCGTGTTCCACGATAATTTATCATTTAACATAATACCCAAATATTCAAAGGTTTTCACCCTCTCGAGCCTGTTGTGTGCAATTCTGGGGCTGGAGTGGAATTTCTGTGGGGGATTGAAGACCATGAATTTAGTTTTGAGAGTGTTGATTTCTAAACCATGGCCCTCGCAGAAGTCCGCAAAGCCATCGAGGATGCGCTGGATACCCATTGCCGACTTTGATAGCAGCAGGGTGTCGTCGGCAAACATAATGGCCGGCACCCTTTCAGCAGCCAATTTTGGAGCATCAGAGTTGGGTACCCCCTCCAGGTGAGAGATAACCCCGTTGACATAGAGGCAAAACAGGGTCGGTGCAAGCACACAACCCTGTCTTACTCCCCTGCCAACGGGGAACCTCTCGGACAGTACACCCATCCTGCCACATCTCACCTGTGCAAAATTGGCGCTGTGAAGGCGAACTATCATTTTCAACAAACCCTCAGGGACCCCCAATTTGGCCAGGACCTCCCACAGCTTGGTCCGGGGGACCAGGTCAAACGCCGCCCTCAGGTCCACGAATACAGTATAGAGGCTGCCACCCTCCAACTGCACCGTTTTCCAATAAATGAGGACAAGCTGAAAGACCTGGTCTATGGTTGAGACCTTCTCCCTGAATCCTGCTTGGAAGGGACTCAGGATATTACAATCCCTAATCCACTCGAGCAGGCGGTTTAGCAGCAGCTTTGCAAAGAGTTTTTGTGACACGTCAATCAGGCTTATTGGCCTGTAGTTGGCCGGTAGCAGAGGTGATCCCTTCTTAAAAATTGAGACTATCTCTGCCCCCGGCCATGACGAGGGGATTGGCATGCCATTCAGGATCGAGTTGAATAACACCCTGAGATAAGGAGCCCAGATCTTGGGTTCGTGTTTATAGAGGTCGCCTGGCAGCCTATCAAGGCCCAGCGCCTTTCCGGCAGCCAAGGCCGTGATTGCCGTGGTGACCTCCTCCACACTGGATCCATCCATGAGGGCTACACTTTCAGTGGGTGAGTGCAATACGTCTTCAGGTAGGGTCATCAGCTGGTCGCTGCTATGTGTTTTGTAAAGATTTTTAAAATGTTCCTCCCAGACAAAGGGTGCTATGTTGGCCTCCACTGCTGCAAGTGGTTCAGCTGAGCCATGCTTAACGATTTGCCAGAAAGTCCGGGCGTCTCGAAATGCAAGGGCAGCTGTCATTTTGGTCCAGTTCCCCTCGTCCCAATCTACTTTGGCAGCACGAAGGGCTGATTTGTAAGCTAGTCGTTTTTCCCTGATTTCGCTTGGAGTGTCTCGTGCTTTGAGTGATTCCAGTAATGCAGCTTTTGCTAACCTGCAGGAAGCGCTGAACCAGGTGACTCTTTTCTGCTTGGGCTTCTTTAGCCTGGCCACCGGGTTCAGCACCTCTGCGAGATTGGTGCATAACTCAGAGTGAATAGTACCAAGCTCATTCAGTTGAGCAGACTTATATAGGGAGGGATTAGTTACCTTGGAATTACCTGGGGAAGAGATTCTAGATCGTTGACTGGTTGGTGCATGCAGCGCTCAACCTTTTCTAGGGCGGGGACAACTAACTCATACAGTCTTCCGATGTTACTTGGGTTTTCCAGCAATTTTGCCCACTTAATTCTACGTCTATTGCTGGATAGTGCAAGGTCCACCTGATATGCGGGATTTTCGTCTACCTTGACTGTTTGTGGCCCCTGTAGCTCGAATCTTAGTGAAAGCAGGTTATGGTCACTGTCGGATCTGGGGATTACACCGAAATCTTTCACTTTCTCCCAATCCCTGACTGAGACCATGATATAGTCAATGCGTGACTCATGGCCAAATCTGTTAAAGGTATATTTTGGCGGGATATCCCCTTTTATTCGGCCGTTGCAGGCCCTCAGCGAATGACTGAGCATGAGGGACGTTATTTGGGTGGCAAGTGGAGTCCAGGCCCTGACCAGTGGGTCGGTCAGGGTAGGGATGTTCCATAGTTCGTCCTCTTCACTGGATATGCCTGCCAGGTGATCCGGGAGAGGTTCGTACTGGTGATTAAAGTCACCACCTACAATTAGTGGGGAACAGAGGGTGAGCGAGTCAAGAAACAGGGCTAGGTCCTCAACTGTTCCCGAGGTTGCTGCTACCCCCAGCGCTCTTGAATATATGTTGATCAGTGTTACTCTTCCTCCACTTGGCCATACTAGAGATACACATTGGAAATCCAGTGAATTGGTTTCCAAGTGTGTGGCCCTGCAGCCCAAGTGGGAGCCAACCCAGATCGAAAGGCCCCCTGATGGACGGCCCTTTCCTCCCCATTTTGCTTGAGTCTCAAAGGTGGCAAAACCCGGTCGGGGATGTTTTTCTCTGGCCCACGTCTCTTGAAAAGGCATATATCATACCTAGGCTGTCCTGTTTTCAGTTTCTATTTTTGGTAAATTCTGGTGGTGTTTTTTCAGTGTTTTCAATATCTTAAAAAACAGTTGCTATCAGTGGTTACACATTTTCACGCCACTCAAAACAACAAAAAAAGTGTTTTTTCAGTGTTTATGGAACTTAAGCTTTTATCATTGCTTGCTTTCTGCACTGATTGAACATGGTATATAGACAGTGTACGTATAGTGTATACCAAAGACATTTTTGCAAATTAATCTTATTGTAGTACACCATACAATACTTCTTCAGTGAGACTTTGGTCATGTGTGCTCGCGCTTTCTTCCCATGTAAACTTCTGTGAAAAGGCCCTCCGCATTCATAGCCCCTTGGGCTGAGAACCGTCAGCTAAGGGACACAGTTGGGATGACTCTTTCTTTGATGCCACATAAAGCACAAAATGATAAATATTTGTGTTTTAGTTCCTATGCATAGGAAAACAGTGCACCAGAATGGACTAAAAAGTCAATAGCATCCCTCATTAACTCTGAAGATTGTAAAGATGCTTTCAGCATACCATCTAACAAGTGGCAAGGATCTCCTACAGGGAATCACTTCAGCTCGGGTATCAATTTTGACAGGTCATCACACATTTTTTATATACGTAGCTGAATCACTACAAATACAAACAATATCACTCCAATCTTTGTTGAACTTGGAAAGATCCTTTTTTGCAGAGCATAACAAGTGACACTGCGTTCCATGTTTTCCAAAAGTCTGGTGTCACGTTTTCATCACTATCCCAGATGCTTGGTGATATATATACTTGTCACTACACCTTGCATTTAATGTTTAAAGCCTGAGGTGTTGGCAATTCATCTACTATCAATACTGACCCACTAGAAACTATGGTCTGATGTATTAAGGGTTTTTACCCATTCTCTGTGTGTAAATGTGATGACGCATATTAGGAAAGATTTTTATGAAACTAGCCATTTTACCTATCAGTGAAAGGATCAAATGCAGCCAAAATATCAAATGTGAGTTTGATATGTCCTGATTCTCCCTTAAGAACAAAATTCAAGCAGAATAATGTTAGCCAGTGATTCTTACTGCTAGCTTGTACAACAAAGTTACATTTTATTGACCCGTTCAGTAAGAACAAAATAACTCACTTTCTTTTTCCTTTCTTTGAATGGCATTTAGTTTGTGGTTGTGCAGGTGTTTTTTCAGTGTTTATATGTTTTCACCGGTGAGGGCTATTTTTCTTTCAGTGGGGTGTTATCAGTTATTATAGGTTTAAACCTAAAACCCCACAGCCTAATCATACCCTTCAATGAGTTCCCCCCATTCGGGTGAATCTGCTTTGTTGGCTAACCCGGCTACATTCCAGGAGAGAATGGAAATTACTCCTGGAGCCTCCGGTGTATTAGTGGTAGCTAGTGGCAGAGAACATTCGCGTAGGGAAGATACGCCTTGTTGGGTGGGGAGAGATGTGCCCGATGGCACCATCTTTAATTTTGGGCAGGACAGAATAGGAGGTCTATCCTTATCACTAATATCTAATTTATGAGTTTTAGTTTTAGTTGGCTTTAGTATTGTGACATCGTGCCTACCTAGCCCTTCTGTTAAGTTATAGTCCTCCAACTGATTTTGTGGTGGAGGAGAAATTAGACGGCCCGAGTGTGGATTTAGTGTGGTGAGAGCTGATTGGTCCATGGGGTGGGTCGGGCAACTTATTGAGACGGGTGCTGAGGCTACGGTGGTAGGCAGGTGTGGACGTCAATCCACTTCCTCAAGGCACCCGTATCTGTTAGAAGTCGGTACCCCGTTCCAACCGCCATGTGTGTCCGACCAGTGGTTGGGTGGCCCTCCCCAGATACCATTCCTCTCCGGGATCCTTCTCCAGTTCCCTCCCAAGTTCGAATAGGAATGGGGTGGGTAAAAGTAAGTGAGGGGTCTGGATGCTATTGGTGAGTTTGTGCTGTAGTTATTCCAGGAGTGAATGGCATGTGCAGTATTAGGGTCCTCAAAGGAGACGATCACACAGTCACCACTAACGGACTTGTGTGTGGTGCCTACCCATGGAACCCTACGCACCATAAGGATTTTACTCCTTAGGTGGTTGGGTATTGGCCTATTGACATTAAGCCAGTGGATCACTTTGTTCTTTAATGAAGCAAAATCTTCCTGCTGGTTGTAGGTCAATTCTGTAACCCCTGTCAGCACTACAACATAGGATCTTACCTCAGGGGGAAGGTCAACATAGCCCCTTAGTGGTGTATTGTTAGTATTAGCTCTCTGAGTTTTGGAATGATTAGAGTTATGGCCATTATGCCTCGGGTTTGGCTGATCTATCATGGGTGGTACCAGTTGTCCTGCCGTGGCTGATGAAGTTGGTGGTATATTATCAGCCACCGATTGGTTGGTGATCATCGTTGCCCTGTTAGTTGGGATGTGAGTATTTACCTTATGCCGTGGTTTTGGGATCGGTTTGGCCTCTGGGCTAGCAGTAGAGGTAACAGCTGTGGATGTAATAGCAGGAGGGAGTGGGGTGGCATTAGTAGTTCCCGTAGGCTTAACCTTCGCGGGAGCCAGCGGGATAGCAGCAACTGGAATTATAGTATCAGATGGTGCTGTGGTGGTAGACGTTCCATGCAGGCAAGTTGTTTTTTTATTCTGCATAGTAATGGTTGCCAAATTTAAGATGCTTTTTTCGGTTTCCAGGATCTGAGTTTCAATGTGTGAAAGTCTCACTTCAAGGGGGGAAAGCAATTTTTTGAGTGTTTCCCACACAATTGTTAAAAACTCGACATCCTTCCCTTTTATGGTGCAAAGTGGGACCCCAGTGGTGTCACTTTCTATTGTGAGGTCATCATTTTCGTGAGTAACTACCGGTTGTAGGAGGGTGTCTTCTAGTCTCGTTTCAGAAGAGTGAATAGTAGTCACTGGGAGGGGATCTAGGGGTGCCTGAGGTGGTGCCTTAGTTAATAGCTGGGCCTTCGCTATCTTGGCCTTTTTCCTTGAGTATGCCGAGGTATTTTTGCGCTTCCTTTTGTTATGTGGTCCGTTTTGTGGGGTAAGAGGATTCCCTCCTTTTGATGGCGGGGATTTGCGGATTGGCGCTGTTGCCGATAGGCCCTCCTCAGCCTCCTTCTCCGGCCCAGCAGTTTCACCCGGTTGGGATTGTGAGGAGTAGATGGATTTTAATGGAGACCCCCCCTGCAATGTAGGTATAATAGCTGTTTGTGGCTGGTGGATGTCTACGTGTGTAACAATCAAGGTAGGGGCGGGTCCTGGTGGGCGGTCAGGTGTTTTGGCCCAAGCAATGGGCCCTAGGGAGGATTTTTTGGCTGCAGTTAACTCCTGTGACAATCTTCTTGCAGCGTCTAGTTCAATAGACACCCTATGCTGCATTTTGGCGATCTCCGTATCAATAGCTGTGTGGGTCCTGGTAATAAAATCATCTAGAGTGCCGTTTTTCAATTTGGTCTTGGCCGCTCTGTCTCTGAACTCTCTGGTTGACATAGTGAATAAACAAGGTAATCAGCAAAGTGGTGCCAGTAGGGGAGAGCGGTAGGACCAAGTGGTGTGGCCCAGTCCAGTCTCTACCTGCCTCTAACGGCCTCAAACGGCCCGCTCTTTGCCTGGTCTTAGCCCCGGGCTGCGTCCCGCGCTGCGGGAGACTGTGGAAATGATATAGGGGGCGTGATGGGGGGGGGGGCGGGCCTGCAGGGAGAGCGGACCGGAAGCTGTTCGTCGGTCTTGCAGGGACTCCTGGTTGTTGGAGTCCCGGCACGCTCGCAGCCCCGCTGAAGCCTCTCGCCCGGTACCGCCTGAGTCGTCACTCCGTCAGCCGTCCTTCTCTAAAACCCGCTGGACGAAGCGGCACCCGCGGAGCGGGTGCGGCGAGGTGTGGGCGGGATAGGTAGAGAAAGTGCTGCTGTGCCTCTGTGCCTGGGTATGGAAACCTCCATGCAAACGAGCAAGTAACCCACAAGTAAAAGGTGAGGGATGCTTTAAAAGTCCTCCGTTGGGCGGGGGGCGGGCCAGCAGGGAGAGCGGACCGGAAGCTGTTCGTCGGTCTTGCAGGGACTCCTGGTTGTTGGAGTCCCCGCACGCTCGCAGCCCCGCTGAAGCCTCTCACCCGGTACCGCCTGAGTCGTCACTCCGTCAGCCGTCCTTCTCTAAAACCCACTGGACGAAGCGGCACCCGCGGAGCGGGTGCGGCGAGGTGTGGGCGGGATAGGTAGAGAAAGTGCTGCTGTGCCTCTGTGCCTGGGTATGGAAACCTCCATGCAAACGAGCAAGTAACCCACAAGAAAAAGGTGAGGGATGCTTTAAAAGTCCTCCGTTGGGCGGGGGCGGGCCAGCAGGGAGAGCGGACCGGAAGCTGTTCGTCGGTCTTGCAGGGACTCCTGGTTGTTGGAGTCCCCGCACGCTCGCAGCCCCGCTGAAGCCTCTCGCCCGTTGCCGCCTGAGTCGTCACTCCGTCAGCCGTCCTTCTCTAAAACCCGCTGGACGAAGCGGCACCCGCGGAGCGGGTGCGGCGAGGTGTGGGCGGGATAGGTAGAGAAAGTGCTGCTGTGCCTCTGTGCCTGGGTATGGAAACCTCCGTGCAAACGAGCAAGTAACCCACAAGTAAAAGGTGAGGGATGCTTTAAAAGTCCTCCGTTGGGCGGGGGGCGGGCCAGCAGGGAGAGCGGATCGGAAGCTGTTCGTCGGTCTGGCAGGGACTCCTGATTGTTGGAGTCCCCGCACGCTCACAGCCCCGCTGAAGCCTCTCGCCCGGTACCGCCTGAGTCGTCACTCCGTCAGCCGTCCTTCTCTAAAACCCACTGGACGAAGCGGCACCCGCGGAGCGGGTGCGGCGAGGTGTGGGCGGGATAGGTAGAGAAAGTGCTGCTGTGCCTCTGTGCCTGGGTATGGAAACCTCTGTGCGAACTCGAACACGGTACAGGATTGTAGTTGCACTGTTGGGGCAACATTAACATCTGAATGTTTGCTGGATATGTCTCTTTTGTATTTTCTTTGTTTTGTCTTTCAGGTTGTCCTTAGGAACATACAGTTGATGTTCCATTTCACCACTCTGGCGTTACTCCACCGTAATATACGTACTATAGGGTTATAGGGTGTCGCAGTCCCTGAACCCTATTTTTATTACCATTTTTATAACTCACCTTTACACGGTCGTCAAGAAACGCACCAGGATCCATTACGGACCAACACTGCACGAAACATGTCGACCTCACGTATCACACTTTCACCACCACATACATGCATGGATTTCTAAGGGAAGCAGCAGAGCAATACTCTCCCCTCCATTTTTATTTGTTTCGTGGAGGTGCATTTACTTCCAGCGGTAGATTTTATCCTTTACCTCATGGACCCCTGAATAAAATTAGTTCATAGGTACCAGTAGGGTAAACCCCTCTTTTTAGATATCACACACACCTTTTTTTAGGCCCACACACCCATATACACAACTGTGGCGTCTCCTAAAAGATCTCCGATAAAGAGCCCTCTTGCGGGGCCCGTGGAGGACTGCAGCGCCACCCCCACGAGGAGCAACGCCCGATGAGGAAGCATGACACTCGCAAGAGTGTGTGAGGGCACAAAGATCTAAAGGAGAAATTCCCCTGCTTCATCGAATCCCAACCTGAACACTTAGAGACATTTCCATTCCCTGTGACTTCCCTTTTCCTTTTTTCTTTTAGCTTTTCCTTCTTTTTCATTTATAGTCGCCTACTAAGGCACTGACTTGCAACCATAATCCTGCTGCATACCTGATTACTTTGGGAACTGTTACCATTTGTGTCACATAAATGTTCTTGGGAGCATTGGTACTGGATCCATCTTTTCCAAAAACGCTCCACGTCCCCCTTATGTGTTTGAAAAAAATTAATCTTTTGCCTGGCACAAACATAAGTTGCCCCCAGGGTATGCACTCAACAGCCCAGAGGGCAAAACGCAGTGTTTTTAAAAAGTTGGACATGTCCTGAAAGTGAAAAACTCTTAAATTTGTTTTTTGCTACTGCAAAGCCTGGCTTTGCAGTATCAAAAACATTGGCTTGCCTTATTCCATCTAATAAGTGCAAACATTTGATTGGGAATAGGCAAACAATTCATGTTTGGCGTCTGAGAAATGATAATTAAAAATCCTCTTGAATTTTACAGTCTGCTTGCAACTGATTAGGCTGTGCCCTACCTTTACACAATGGACTTGTCACCACTGCATTGTTCATGCCAGCAGCTTTGAGAGAGAGCAACGGAGACGGGAAATTTCAAAGACTTCAGAGGGAACTCTCTGGAAACTTTTATTTCAAAGAAGGCACCAGATAGAAATAGTGGACCTTAAGACCCATCTTCTCAGTACACTCCTTGACCTGTGGATACTACAGAAGGATGAATGCGTTGAGACTTTGCTGCCACAAAAACTGCCACTCTGCTGCCCTGGTACTTTGATGCTCTGCTATCCTGCTTGCTGAGAAGGAAGACTAGACTTGCACCCTTTACCCTAGGCTGAAGTGACTCTAAGGGGCAACCAGCTGGCATACTGTTCTGAGTTACAGGGACATAAAAAGCTCTAGAGGCTCCTTGCAATTGCTCAGCTACTTGCTGCCTGGATCTGCACTGCAACTGGACCTGCCTGAGCCCTGTTGGCCTCTGCTGTAGTGTGTTCCTTATCCACAAGAGATGGCCCTCAGGTCCTGGGCCTTTGGCGTGGCATCAGTTGGGCGTTCTCCTCAAGCAAAGGAAAAAATTTAAATTTTGGGCTCTTCAAGATCCAAGTTCTTGATGAAAATGCCGCCAACCAATGCAAAGTTCCAGTGTACCCGACAACCAGTGACGCTTGACAATGTGAGATATGCACTTCCCGCTACAGTATTGACAGCTCTAAATGACTGCCAACGCAGAGATCTAGCAATGACTGTCTGCGACACCCAACAGGATCTGCACTCCACAGCGACAACCTTCCACAGCGCTTGGTCATCCGCTACACTCTCCATGCTCCTCGCAGCCCCTTCCTCCATGATCGGAACTCACTGTGCTGGACTTTGAATGGCACTCTTTCAGCGAGGTTAAATTGGTTCCTGTGTCCTACAGCTCCATTGCGGCCGGCCTGAACTTGTAACTTTCACCCAGTCTTGCACAAACAGATAACCATGATTGGCGCTTTGTGCTTTTAGGTGCTTTACTTATGTGAAGTCTTTAAAATTGAATATTTCTAGTCTGCTGATTGGATTTGTGTCGCTTTGTATCAAATAATATATTACATTTTACTCTATTTTTCTAAATTGGCGTGGGATTTTTCTTCTGTTGTGTTTTCACTTTATTAATGTTTGATGTGCTGCATAAATACTTTACACATTGCCTTTAAGTTAAGCCTAACTGCTTTTGTGCCAAGCTACCAGAGAGTTAAGCACAGATTCATTTGGACTTTGCTTGTGACTTCACCCTGGCAGGAATTGTGGTTGCTGCTTCACTAGGGTTTCACGGCCCTCAACAAGTAACCCAATTTCCAATAAATAGCAAAACAGTGCCTTTCTATTAAAACATAATTTGCAACAACATTGCACAATACAACACACCACAATACCACAAATCGGCACGCCAAATCAGAAAACAAAACTCCAAAACACAATGAAATCAGGTGTCAACTGTTTTCTTGTGTATAACTTGAGGGCTTTTGTCAATCAGTAAATGTTTCTTGAGGGTTTTGGACCATTCACATTATAAATAATGTGCTATACAGTCCAGTAATGACCTTAAAGTTACATAGGATTCCATATCTCTACTTAAACATATTTTCAGGCTCAGCAGATCAGTTCACAGCCAAGCGCGTCTATTTATCATGAACCAGATACAAGATAATATCAGCTGCTTAATTGTGATGCTGACATTGAATGCTAATCCGCAGCCTAAGACTATGAAGAATGAAAGCCGACACACTGAACGTGTTTCTGTATAACAGACATTTTCAATCCAGGCGGTGCAGAGCTTGTGGATATGTAATTCATAACTCAACAGGTAGCCAGAAAAGAGGTATTAAACAGATTAGATTATGTCTGCAGGGGACTCAAGGGTGGGTAAGGGTATTGGGTGGTGATCCAGCGTGATCCAACACCTAATGAGGGATCAATACTCGATAACATTCAAATGGCCCATACACATTCACCCAAATCTTTTATGCGCTGGGGGTAAATTTTATAATGATGACAAATTTAGTTCCCTTCACAGATTCATGTCTGTCATTTCTGAATACATAACTAAACCTGTACATTAACTTTCTTTCTTCTTGGTCGATGGACCAAATAGTTGAATAGTTGATGGTAATGATAGCACTATCTAACTAATTATCTAGTTAGCTGAATAATCACAGACTCTCTATAAATTTAATAAAGCTTTATCTAAAAATGAAATGCTCAAATGCATACGGTCACAAAAGCAAACAATGAAATTCACAAGAGGGAGAAAAACAAAACAGCAATGCAAACAATGACAAACTCATCGTCAACATGAATATGCGCATGAAGGAGTGGATAGATAAAGACAAATCAGTTTCAGCAAAAATAATGCAAAACAATATACATATGACGGGGTGGATAGATGAAGAGACAAAAGTTTCAGAGACAAAAATACATTTGCAATTTAATATGCAGTTTACGAATCAGAGAAATAATACAAACCCAAAGGGTCTGTGGAATACCACCCCCTGCCAAGGTGATAGTGGGGGTCCCCTTAAATAGAGTCAGGTAACAAATTCTTCAGAACCCAAAAGCAGGACGGGGACATAAACAGCTAGGCCTCTCTGCAAAGCGACAGACATCGACGCATCACCCATCTCTCCTCTCCATCTGACCTAAAGGCTAAATCACACCCCTAAAGGCACCCCAGTTATACCCTAAAACCTACATGTCCGTCCGACATCAGTTGAAATATTTCACGATATACAACAGCCTATTTGTGGATTTTAGGAGCTGGTCTGTCACACCACTGTTACTTCATTCATAACCTGATCATGTATATTGTTCTACGTCCTTTCCCATTACTTAATAATTGACATGTTCACATGATTTAGTATAAGATATATTTCAATATTTTTGCACATTATTTTCCAACAATGTCCGTGGAAGGAGTCTTTAGTCCCACAGACAGTTACATCCTTTGGCAGGCGTACAATGCATTCAGTGCTGAGTATCCTTGAACTCCTGTCCCTTCTTTTCAGGACTCAGCACTTCTGGCTGCTCTGTCATAAAATTTTCGTTCTCGCTCCAGCCCCTCATCTATCAGGCCAAAGCACGAATAATGGAAACCCATCCGGCTCACTATAGCAAATGGAACATTAACATTCATTAATTATCTGATGATGCACATTTCACTGTTTACCACCCACCTTTGCACTATTCCTGTTATATGTTTTCCTAGCATAAGCTTAAGGCAAAAGCGGCATTATTTATCATTTTAAAGCAGGATGCAAAGCACAAATGTGAATACGACTTAGTCCTTTCATGCATTAGTTTGCATTAGTGCACACATGTGCAAAGGTGTCTCCCTCGTGTTCATGTGATGTGTTAGTCTTTTACTGTACACTGTTAGCATGCATTATGGGGGTGTCAATCCGAGCAGGTTTCTTTTTGCGAAATCCTGCTCCATCAGTGGTAAAGGTGTTTTTAGGGTTTAGAGGTGCGTAGGGGTATATGGTAGTAAGAGTATATTTTGGTTTAAGGGTGGGTAACGTATTTGGTGGTAAGGGTATTTTTAGGGTTTTGGGATGGGTGAGGGTATTGGGGTAAATGTATTTTTAGGGTTTAGGGGTGGGTAAGGGTATTGGGTGTTAAAGGTGCTTTTAGGGTTTAGAGGTGGGTTAGGGTATTAGGCAGTTAGGTAGTAGTAAGGGTATTTTTAGGGTTTAGGGGTTGGTTACTCAGCAAAGCCAATAAGATTTGGTCAGCAGACTATTGACCTGCAGAACCTGGCCCAGGCACCACACCTAAGCAGGTGTTGAAAAACCTTGGAGTAAAAATAGATCAATCACTTTCCATGAAAGATCAAGTCAAAGCCACCTGTAGCATCTGTTTTGCTACAATGTGGCTTTTAAAAAAAGTATTCCAGTGGCTTATGGACACTTCCAGAAAAACGCTTGTTCAGGATCTAATAACTAGTCACCTAGTCTACGGGAACACCCTATCGGTAGCAATAAACTACACCTTATTGGCGACTTTGCAAGAAGTGAAGAATACATCATCTCGGCTGATCTGCAATCTACCAGCGTAATCTTCCGCCAATCCCATTTTAAGGAAGCTTCACTTGCTGCCTATTAGAAAGCGCTCTGTTTTCAAACTTTGCTATATGACACACAAAGCACTCTATAAGGTTTGCCCTGCCTATCTATACTCAGGACTCAGCTACTATCAGCCTTCCAGACAGCAGAAGTCCTCATACATAGCGCTTTTGCAGATTTCTTGCATCCGTACTTCAAGATGCGGAGGCAGATTTTTTTCTTACACAGCCCAATACTATTGGAACAAACTCCCTCTTCATCTTCGTACCTGCCTTGACTTTATAAGCTTCAAGAAGATGTTGAAAACCTGCTGTTTTAGAAGACTTCCAACTTGACTATTCCAGCGCAGTGTCACGATTCTCCTCCAGGAGAGAGTTGTGAGCTATACTAACAGACAGAAATAAATAAAATGAATAAGGGATTTTGATTGGTAAGGGTAGAACAAAAACGTTATTGTTTTATTATAAAATCATTACAATAAGGAATCACTTTGTGGTGAATAAAAAGAAAAAAGACAAAAAATGAGCTGTTAATACAAAATTTAAAAACTATGATATTACAAAATGACATTGGTCCAAGAAATCCCAGATTTAAGTTTACATAATTTTCCAATGACATACTTCATCTGAAAAAAAAGATATGTGCCGGGGGTACAAAAACTTCCTAATTAAAAAAAATGAGGTTCCAATAAAAAACACTTGAGAGAAAAAAAAGCAACAAAAAAAAAGCAAAAGCAGACTTACCACTAGTCCCTATGAGTCTGGCCATCCTGTATGGTCCCAAGTATCCCCAGGAATGAAAAAAACTGGGATGGGATTACAGGTGCTCTGCTGCATTACACAAATGTTTTCCGCCCTTAAGACAAACTTGGTGAACCGGATGCTAAGCATCGTGTTGGTAAGGGTACTTTTTGGATTAGGGTGGGGAGGGGGTATTGGGTGGTAAGTGTGTTTTTAGGGTTTGGGATTGGTTAAGAATATTGGATGGTTAGGGTATTTTCAGGGTAATGGTGTTGGTAAGGGTATTGGGTGGGTAAGGGTGTTTTTAGGATTCGGGGTGGGTAAGGGTATTGGGTGGTAAGTGTGTTTTTAGTGTTTAGAGGTTGGTAAGGGTATTGGGTGGTAAGGGTGTTTTTAGGGTTTAGGTGTGCATAAGGGTACTGAGTGGTAAGGGTGTTTTAGAGTTTAGGGTGGGTAAAGGCATTGGGTAGTAATGGTGTTATTATGGTTTAGGGTGGGTAAGAGTATTGGGTGGGAAGGGTATTTTTAGGGTTTAGGAGTGGGTAAGGGTACTGGGGGGTAAGGGTGTTTTTAGAGTTTAGGGGTGAGTGAGGGTGTTGGAGTTAGGGGTCGAAAAGGGAATATATATATATATATATATATATATATATATATATATATATATATATATATATATATATATATATCAGCGCTCCAATCGTACCAAAAATCCCGGGTCACTCATGAGCGGGTGCATCAGACGCGATGGCACACGCATTTTAAAATCCTGGCTCGGACTCCATTTTCCCTGTCACAAAACAAAGTTCAGCACTCCAGGGGTACAGGCAAGAGTTTCTTTATTTCGCCATTAGCTGTTAGACAGAGGCGTTTCAGATGTGAGTCCTTTGTCAGTGTGTGCTCAAGATGCCGCGAGGCGGCTACTTTAAATACGTCATTGTGACATGCCAATCAACATTAGATGACGGTGTCGAGATCGCATATGCGCACATATGAATGTGGCGGCCATCTTTGAATGTGCAATATAATGCAATTTTCAATGCAGTTTATTGTTTCTGCAGCTGATCTTGCCGTGTATCGGCATATCTGCCGCTCTAGCTGGTGTAGCCTTACGTATTTAAAGTATATATATCCTGGTTCGGACTCCATTATATATCACACAAGAAGACCGGCTGGAAACCGGTAAGAAGGCACTCACTCAGGCAATTTTCAGTTTTAGACCAACTGCTTTATTTCCAGCATACTCGTCTTAATCCAACGCGTTTCGCCTTCGGCCGAAGGCTTGATCACGGGTGTTGAGCTCTAACACGAGCCTACTTTTATTTTAGTGCACAGTGAAAAAAACTTAACAGTGAAATGTATACTCCTGTTTGTACATTTATCTTTCCCATAGGCATGTCTCAAATAACATAATCAATATTAATCATATTCTCAGTACAGCTTCGTCAACACCTATGAAGCAGAGAGACAGACATCTCAATTCAGTATCTCATAATGTTAAACAACAAAATATCAAAAAGAAGAGAATCAAAATTGGAAAAAAGAGAAAGGCAAAAGATTATTAAAATCGACTTTACAGAGGTACAGGGCAATATGTCCATGATTCATTCATTTTCCTAAATGCACCATAAGTTCTTCTCTACTATTCATCCCATGTGGATGTTTAGTTTGCATATCAATAATATAACGAGATTCCAGTCTACGTAACCTCATCAGTCTATCCCCTCCCCTTGGAATAATTGGAACATGATCTATGCCGAAGTATTGTAATAGGTCCCTATTACTTTAGTGTTCCTTGGCAAAAAGCCGGGCCACCGGGTAGTTGACATCTTTGTTACTAATGGCACGTTGATGTTCCAAAATTCACATTTTTACATTGTTAATTGTACTGCCAATGTATTTGAGACCACATGGACAGGTCAAGCAGTACACAACATATGGGGTTTGGCATGTGATGAATTTGGCTATTCTTCTGGGTGTTTGTAGACCAGGAATGTTATATGATAGAACCCGTTTGCTATTCTCACAGGCTTTGCATTTGGCACAGGGAAAGAATCCTTTCATGTGTTTTAGAGTGTTACTTTTCTTAGGCTTAGGGGGCATAAGATGACTCTGTACCAACTTGTCTTTTAAAGAACTTAGTTTAAGAAAGGTAATTAGAGGACGTGAGGGGACATCTTGCCCTATAGTGGGATCTAATCGCAATATGTGCCAGTTTTTGGTCAGTATCTTTCTCAGATGGTTAGCATCATTAGAGAAAGTTGTTATCATCCTGAATTTGTTGGTAATTTCTGATTGCTCTATTTTTTCTTTTTCATTGACTAGACACCTTCTTGGTATTTTCCGAACTCTGTCAAAGGTTTTCTCAAGGAGAGTAGAGTCATATCCCTGGTTTTAAATCTAGTCATAGATTCCTTGGCTGCACTAATAAAATCAGAGTCTCTTGAGCAATTGCGTCGGAGTCTAAGTAACTCGCTGTAAGGTATACTGCGAATCAAATTTCCTGGATGACTACTCTTGGCATGTAATATGCTATTGCCCGAAGTGGGCTTCCTGTAGAGTGATGTTTCAAGTTTCCCCTCATTTACAAAAACCTTCAAATCTAAGTAATGCACCTCTTTTCTACTTATATCACTAGTGAATTTCAGGTTCAAGTTGTTTTTGTTCAAATCCCTGATGAAATCTTCTGCCTGTCTGAAGGAGCCCCTCCATACTAGAAAAAGGTTGTCTATATAGCGACGACACAACAACTATATATTCTGCCCATTTGGCATTATCACCTCCAAGGGCCACCTGCTCCTCCCACCAGCCCATGAATAAATTTGCATAGCTGGGGGCGAAGCAGGTGCCCATCGTTGTCCCTGAGATCTGTTTAAACTGGTCATTTTGGAATAAGAATATATTGTGTGTCAGGCAAAATTCCAGTAGTTCAATCTACATCACCCCATGTTCAGTATACTTCATTGCTCTTTTTTCCAAAAAGTATCTTACTGCCTCAACTCCCTGAATATGCCGGATACAGGTATATAAACTTGTAATGTCAAGGGTTATGAGTACATATGTATTGTCCCATTGGATGTTTTCAACTTGTTCAATGAAATCTTTAGTGTCTCTCACATAGGATTTTAGTTTCACAACCGATTGTGCAAGGAATGAATCAATGTAGGTTAAGACATTTTCAGTAAGTCCTCCCTTGGACGAGACAATCGGTCTCCCTGGTGGTGAATGGAGGTCTTTGTGCACTTTCGGCAGTTGGTAAAAGGTCGGTGTTATTGGTTCATGGTTTCTCAAAAATAAATATTCATTTGTATCTAACATTGATCTGTTACGCCATTTTTTCAATGAGTTGTGGTAAGTTTGTATACTTTGAACATATTCCTCTTTATTAGTTTTAATATAACATTGTACATCCTCTAATTGACGGAGGGATTCTTGACAGTATTGTTCTCTTGAGAGCAGGACAATATTTCCTCCCTTGTCCGAAGGTTTCACAATAATCTCATCATTGTTGCTGATATCAGATATTATTTTAGATTGGATTTGAGAGAGATTCCTTTTATGGGGGTGCGTTTCTGCCCAGTGATCCTAAACTTCATCAAATCCTGAATTACCACATCCGAAAAAGTATTGATGGCGTCGTATGGCATTTGTGGATTAAATTGTGATGGTGCCTTGAAGTCGGTTACAGGGGCTTGTTGTTCAATATTTATTCTCCTAGCTCTCATTATTGGATCATCATATGTTTCCAAATCTTGTTCTGTTCGTAATTCTGTCAAGGTTTCCATAGGATTAAGATCCTTGGTACTCAAAGTATCTGTAGTTTGTCTAATTGATCTTTTCTTTGTTCTTTTAACTTCCGTAATTGAGGGTTTCAATGCGAAGAATTTATGCAACTTGATTTTGCGAACCAGCTTGAAGAGGTCTATTTTGGTCTGTGTGTATTCCAATTTGTCACTAGGGCAAAACATCAGACCCAGTTGTAAAGTATCCTCCTCTTCTTTAGTCAAGTTTTTGTCGGTCAGGTTGATGATTGTGAGGTTTGAATTAGGGATCACCATTGGTTGCCCCTCTTCTTGTGTGGGCTCTGGGATCCTGTTCCCCCTCTTCCTCTTCCCCTTCCAACCTCCTCTTCGGGTTCTTCTTCATTTTTTGGAGGTCTTAGGTTCCCTCCCCTGAGCCAACTTTGGCGTATGAGATTGAATTCCAAATGAAAATACTGTTTTAGATGTTGACACTGTTTCATCGCCCGATTGCCCCCCCCTCAGTTACTTCTGATTCTGAGGTTTCAACCCGTGCTGTTGGCAGTGTTCCTTTCTTCTTGTTCAATGCCTTTCGTGGAGCGTCGAATTTCTTTAAGAAGTTAAGTATGCGCCCCAAAGCATAATCATGTTCATCCCTTTCATATTTTTCTTGTTTTCTTTGTCTGATTTTTAGTTCATACTTTATCAGACGTTTCTTCATTTCCTCTCGTAGTTGTTCCTGTTTCGTTTTATCATTATCCTTTGCAATATCTTTTTCCAAGTTGTCAATCTCTTCCAGTATTTTTGCCCTGTCACTCCATGCGAACTTGACCAATAAATCCAGCATGGCCTTACATGATGCCGCCGTCAATTCAGCCCACTGTTCTAACAATTGGGGATCAGGGTTCTCATAGGCGGGGACTGTGTAGATACGCAGGCCCCTCGGGACCCTGTCGACATCCATGTAACTCTGGAGGGAAGTGGCTTCCCACCATTTTCTTATCTCCCTCTCGGTGCATCTTTCTAGTTTCAGGAATAAGTTCTGAAGTGAACTCCGGGCTACTGCTCCTCCACCTCCCGTATCCAAGAAGGCTGTTACTGCCAGTGTAAGTTTTTTTAAAATGTCTAGTGCCGCCTCGCGGCGATTTGCTTCGTCACACATGCCCAATGGCGAAAGCTACACAGGGAAGCCTCCCTGTGTGTAGCCTGTTTGCCCCACACGCTCTGCTTTGAAGTCTCAAGATGACTCTTCCATGTAGTTTACAAGAGAGAAAAAAGCTCAAAAGGCTTACCCGACACTGTTGTTCCAGTCTGGTGTCGATTTGCCGGTTTCTCGCTGATTCACTCTTGAATTTCCGTCTCTCCCAAGCGGTGCCCCGATAAACAAATCAGCGCTCCAATCGTACCAAAAATCCCGGGTCACTTATGAGCGGGTGCATCAGACGCGATGGTACACGCGTTTTAAAATCCTGGCTCGGACTCCATTTTCCTTGTCACAAAACAAAGTTCAGCACTCCAGGGGTACAGGCAAGAGTTTCTTTATTTCGCCATTGGCTGTTAGACAGACGCGTTTTGGACGTGAGTCCTTCGTCAGTGCTTGCTCAAGATGCCGCGAGGCGGCTACTTGAAATACGTCATTGCAACATGCCAATCAACATTAGATGACGGTGTCGAGATCGCATATGCGCACATATGAATGTGGCGGCCATCTTTGAATGTGCAATATAATGCAATTTTCAAAGCAGTTTATTGTTTCTGCAGCTGATCTTGCCGTGTATCAGCATATCTGCCGCTCTAGCTGGTGTAGCCTTACGTATTTAAAGTATATATATCCTGGTTCGGACTCCATTATATATCACACAAGAAGACCGGCTGGAAACCTGTAAGGAGGCACTCACTCAGGCAATTTTCAGTTTTAGACCAACTGCTTTATTTCCAGCATACTCGTCTTAATCCAACGCGTTTTGCCTTCGGCCGAAGGCTTGATCACGGGTGTTGAGCTCTAACACGAGCCTACTTTTATTTTAGTGCACAGTGAAAAAAACTTAACAGTGAAATGCATTGCATTAAGGGTAACGTAGTTTTTCATGTGAAAAAAGTGTTAAAGTGCTCAATTTACAATAAAATTGTATGGAAGTATCTCTTTGGATTTTGTGGACATTAGAACAATGTTTTTAGTTCATATTTTTCAGTCATTGGTGACTAGCAACCATGGCTGTGATTGTGTCGTAATACATGCTCTCTGGTGAGCGATTTCACAATAGTCAAGGGTTAGTCAATGCTATGTCTCTAAGTACAAGATGATTATGAGGGTGTCGTCTCTCTGGTGAGTGAGTCCTCTCAAATCATTATTATGTGAAAACAATATTATGGTTTTCTGTTACTGATGGTTTTGATAATGTATTACAGATGGACATGTAGTTCTTTTGTCTGATTGAGGCCATATGGCGTGAGGGTCCTGAAGCTGGTGATATGTTTTGATTCCTTTTGTCTCAATGCTTTTCTGCGATTTCCTCCTCTTTCCAAGTTTGCCTGCTGATCAATTGCACAGTACTTGAGGGTTTCCCAGTTGTTATCGTGGTACTTGCATTGGATTGGTCTTGATGCGTGACAGCTCTTGTGTGCTCAAGGATCCTTTTCTTGGCCTCAAAGATGGTGCTGCCGATGTAACTTTTGGCGCAGGGGCATGTTACCATGTATACTACAAATGTACTTTTGCACGTTAGATGTTGTTTTATTTTCCACTTTTTCCCCCCAAACATAGTAATGTCTTTTGTTGCCGATTCAATCCGGCAAACCTTACATTGTTTGCACGGCCAGAAGCCCTCACGATGCATCCAATTTACGTTGGGAGTGTTTTTAAAGTGGCTGTGCACCAATTGGTCACCCAGATTTTTTGCTCGGCGAAAAGTAACATGGGGATGTTCTCCAATGATCTTTGATAGAGTTGAGTCTGCACGTAAGATGCCCCAATGTTTTTTGATTATTTTTATCAGGGTGCCCTTTTCTGCAATGTAAGATGTTATTAATCTGATTTTGTTGTCAGATTTGGTTTCTTGAGCTTTATGAAAAATATCTTTTCTGTCTGTTTTAATTACTTTTTGGAAACATGGTTTCACCATATTGGGTTGGTATTTTCTTTTGATGAATCTGTTTGAGGCCTCTGTGCTGTGTTTAAGGAATTCTGATTGTTTTGAACAGTTTCTTTTTATGCGGAGAAATTTTATATATGGGATGCTTCTCTTTAGTTTGTCCTCATGAAAGCTTTGTCCATATAGTACAGAGTTGGTTGCAGTTTTCTTCCTGTGTAGTGTGGTTTCTAGACAGTTTTTTTCAATATAGATCTCTGTGTCAAGAAACACTACCCTGTTGCTGCTTATTTCATAGGTGAACTTCAGATTTGTCGAGGTGTTATTCAATTTTTCAAAATATTGTTCAAAATCTGTTTGTTCACCGTCCCATATAATAAAAAGATCGTCTATAAATCTAAGCCATAGTATCGTCCTCTTTTTCCACGCATAGTTTTCTGTTTTCCAGGCCTCATTTTGTACGTACCAACCCTTGGTGAGATTGGCATAATTAGGTGAAAAGGAGAAGCCCATGGCACAACCCCGTATTTGTTTGAAGATGTTTTTATCAAATAGGAAGTAGTGGTTGTGTAGGCATAAGAAAATCATGTGGTTCAACATTTCATTGTGTTCCCTGTATCTTATGTTTCTTTTGCCCAGATAGTGTCTGCACGCATTCATGCCAATGTTGTGCTCAATATTTGTGTACAATGATGTCACATCCATGGTGATGAGTTTAAAAGAAGGTTTCCAAACAATTTTTTCTAGTCGTTTTAAGAGGTCAGTTGTATCTTTTATGAATGATGGTAACTCTCTGACTAGAGGAGCTAGGAATTGGTTGATGTAATTTGACATTTCTTCAAGCAATGAGTTATTCGCGGAAACTATTGGCCTCCCTGGTGGTTTTTGGCTGTTTTTGTGGATTTTTGGGAGGCAATAAAATGTGGGTAGAGTTGGAAATTTGTTTGTCATATATTTTTGTTCGTCATCACTTATGAGGCCAGCAGTAGTCCAGATCTTTAGCAAGTTGGTGATTTCTTTTTGTAAGTCTGGAGTTGGATCTTGTTTCAGTAGCTCATAGCAATGTTTATCCATTAATTGGCGTTGTGCTTCCTCTGCATAATCTGTTTTGTTTATGCTGATGATGTTCCCACCTTTGTCCGCTGGTTTTATCTCTATTTTTTTGTCTTCAGACAGATTTTTTATAATCAATTTTTCTTTTGTGGTGAAGTTGTTTTTTGGTTTGAATTTGTTTGATTTTGTATAACTCATTGATTACAAGTTCCTGGAATAGGCCAATCTTGTTCCCAGGTGGTACTATAGGGTTGTATTTGGATTTTTCTTTTAAACCACTTTCATTGGCACCTTCTTGTTCCATGGAGTCTTCCATTGCAATAAGTTCTTCTTCTTCCTGTGATATTGACATGGCTCCTATCGTCATTAAAGTGGAGAGTGCCTCCGTATCTTCAACATTCAGATCTATGTTGGATGTCCCTTTCGGTTGTATTGTTTTTTTGGTGTTTTTTTCTGCATGGATATTTGCAAGTTTGAGTTTCCGCGTGTATTTGTACAAATCTACACGGGTTTCAGCGATGTTCAGATGGGTCATGGGGCAGAAGTTTAATCCCTTTTTGAGTGTGTCTTTTTCTTCATCAGTTAGGATTCTTGCTGAGAGGTTGATTATATTTAGTTCTTGGGAGCCATGAGATGGATTTTCTACCTTCGAGGTTGTCTGAGTCTCGCTGTGGCCCAGGACTCTTCTTTTGCCTCGTTTCTGGCCTCTCTGGCCTCTTCTTGTTTTCCTCCCTTTCCTCGGGGATGTCCCCTTCCTCTCCCACGGCCCCTTGTTGGTTGTTGCTGTTTTTGTTCTAATGCTTTCTGCATCTCTATTAAAAAATTGGTCTTTTTTGCTTGTTGGACAGTGCTCGGTGTTGTTTGTTCGTCCGTGTCACTTAATTCTAGACTTGTTAGTGAGTCAAAGCTTGAGGTTTCATAAGCCTCTTGTTGTTCAGGTTGTTTGCTTTTCTTTTGGAATTGTTGTTTACCAAAGGTAAAAATACGTCCCTCCTCAAAATCCGCTTTGTCTCTTTGGAATTTATGTTGTTTCCGTGCTTTTACACGTGCTTCATGTTTTTCAAGATTTTTTAGGATGTCCGTTTTCAATTTTTGTTGATCTTCATTTAGCGTTAAGGATTTTATTTCATCTTCTAATATTTTTAATTCCGTTGTTGTTTCCTTTAGGATTTTTTCAATGTGTTTGATGAGTATTACCATCAAGCCCATGGATGAATCTAGGAGGTGCTCGCCCTATTCCTGAAGTAACTCACTTGTTGTGACTTGATGGCTTGGCATTAGAGTTAACCTTAAACCATGGGGTATTCTTTTTACTTCCATATACTTTTGTAGGCTTAGAAGTTCCCACCATTTGTTAATTTCTCTCTTGGAGAGGCGTTCCCATTTATTTAATTTATCTCTGATGGTATCTGAGGGTGTGTCAGTTTGGCCCCTTTCCGTGTTTTTTGTACCCTGATATTTGAAAAAAATATTTATGTCCGCTATCCTTTTTGCTTCTCTTTCTTCCATGACGAGTATTTAATTATATTTTTTCTTGATTTTTTAGTTTGAACCCACCGGTTCTTTTTCAATGTTTGTTGGTCGTAAGTGATTGGCCTGAGTCTGATTAACAGTAATTAGGTTAGTGATCTATGAATTTACTTATTTACATAAAATTCATGGGTGGTCACATAGCTTTTTAATGTGCAGAAAGTCCCAATTTGTATGTATTGTGTTAATTTCTCAAAGTATTCTTGGGAAAGTAAACACTGTCCGGACGCTGTATTAATCACAGTTTGTATACTTGGGAGATGGCGCTTTTTTTCCTTTCTCCCCAACAGGTTAACTATGTATGGGTTTTTCCTACCGGGATTCTGTTGTTGTAGGGTTGCTTCGGTTTTTATGGTACAGCCTTCAGCTTTTTCTGTGGGTTGCGGCGGAAGAATTGGAGAATTAGCGTGTTTTTACTCCACTCTGCTTTCACATTTGTTGTTTGTGACACGCCCGGGTGTTTTCCACTTTGATGTCTGCCCGGCATGTCGCTTCTGTACTTCGAAGCTCCCGTTGTACAACACGATCGTTCACTGCCGCTTCCGCTTCCGCTGTATGGTTACAGAAAAATCCAAAGGTTACAGGAATGCTATAGTTAGACTCAGATTTCACTCGTACAAAATCAGTGAAATTCAGCAGCTATAGTTACCTGAGCTTACTATAACGTCTACCCCGCAATGCGCTGCTTATGACCTCACATATTACATCACTCAATACATGATCAGTGACAACACTGATGACATAATGTGGGCTTCCCCCATTAATTGCAGATTTTGCCCTGGGGGGCTGGCGGTTCCCAGGGCACAGGGGAGGCCCCTGTTTACTATGAAAGAAGCCCTGGGGATGTGATGGTCCCAGGGCAATAAGCAGCCCCAGGAGGCGGGGTCCATGCTTCCCCCTCACTTATTATCACAATTCCCCTGGGAACAAGGCCATTAACTAATGAAGCGCGGGAGTCCGCGCTTTGTTTTTTTTTCAAATATTTCAGCCGGATCCGCGGATCCCCTCAAACAGTTTTTCAAAGATGCTTTTTGAGCACTGCAGGATCCCTGTAGTTATCTCCCAGGAAGCCTAGGGGGTCAGGATGTTTCTACCCTGCCCCCTTTTCTTTTTGTTTACATTTTTTTATATTTTTTTCTGTGACTCAAGCTGATTCACAAGATGGCTGCCAACACTTCCTGGTTTGAAGTATTGGCAGCCAATCAGAACTCAGCACAAGATCGGGAGGGGTCGCAAACCCTTTGCACCCCCAGAGTACATCTGAAAAACCTTTAAATAACTCTGAAACTACTAATCAGATTTAGACCAATTCACAAAAAAGGTCGATTTCTGGACCAACAGCTACCTTCCTGCCAAATTTGGTGTAATTCCGTTCAGCAGTTAGGGCTGTAGTCTTGTCTTTAGTTCCTATGGAAATGACCACGGGGAAAATGTGTTTTTGGACCCCCCCTCTTTTCCTTGGCCCCCCACTTGACGGATCACCCTGAAACTTTTAAGTCAGCAGCTGAATTGAGTGTCAAACTAGTTTTGAAAATTTCGTGAGGATTTGTCAAATTACACCAAACTTATTTGCAAAGCAAAAAACGCTCTTCCTGTGGAAACTTCATTGTAACTATAACTACCTTCTGGCGACCACCAGAAGGTAATATATAGATATAGATATACACACACAAACACACATATATGCATGTATGTATGTATGTCTATGTAGATATATGTGTGTGTGTGTGTTTATGTATATATACAAAAAGAGATTTCACTTACCTGATATATACTTCAATTTTTGTTGTAAAGGTATGCTTGGTAGAGGCATATGTGCGGTAAAAACTTGCATGGTAAAAGTAATGTGTACTACAGGCAAAGGTAAAGTACACGTGGTAAAGGCATGCATAGTTCCATCATACATCATCTTTGCACAGGTTCCTGGTGCTCATAGCTATGCATTCTATACCCAGAATGTGGAAGCAGGTGCATTAGAAAGCTCCACTTCGCAGTCTAGCCTTGCATTCTTTTACCCTTCTTAGTTTCTATGAGAAAAAGTGGAATAAATAGAAGTGTTAACTTTGTATACCGGTGAAGGGAAAAAAAGAGTTGCACAAGGCATGAGAGAAGTATGTGTGAGGGCAAGAGCCTGGGTGGGCCAGTGGGTGGAAGGGTTTGAGTAAATTGGAATTGATGGAGCCTGGAAAGCAATCAGATCTTGATGACCCCCGAAGAGTGTCCCTAAGGAGCTAAGAGCTGTAACATTACTGATTATATTTTTGTGCTCGGGAATGTCTGATGGAGCCCTGCAAAATCCTCATCTATTATTAATGTTCGAGTGCACTTATGAACTAGGTATACACTATTAAATGTTGCCTGCTGAGGGTATTAGATTGGGCCATCCATTTCGGAGTGGCACTTTCCTCTCGTGGAGCTCATATGCTGACATAAAAATAAGATGAGGGCCACCTTAGGGTTTTTGCCATCTAAAATAAACCCCTATGATTTGTGTTGTGTTTGACAATCAACTTGTTTGGCTGCTGCTGCTACCGCACGTGACGCCTCCCGCGCAACCCAGCCGCCTCCTGCTGAGTAAGTAGGAACCTTTACCAGGAGAAAAAATAAATTATGAATTAAAGTTGACAGAATCCTGTCACAAGCTCCCATTAATGAACACCACGGAGGATTGGCTGCCTTGCGCTTCTTTGTCTTCGGTAATTTATACCCAATATCCCACAGATTATGCAGAGGAGACGTATGAATATTTGTTGTTGCTTCCCATTTAAGCAACTAAGCTGGATTTTATAAATTGCTGGAACTAAGAAGGGGGAGAAATAGATTGTTAAAACTGGTTCCTGAGGGTAAATATTTAAACAAAGTGCAGCATACGTCTTTCTAAAGATTGAGGCTTCTGGTTGGTGGTTGTTTTCATTTCCTTTGCATAAAACTGTTTCCAAATAAACCTGGCTATTTATTGCGATAATGGGTTTTGGCGTGCTGCGCGGCTTTTGAGAAAATGCGCGAAACTTCTACAAAGCCGTATGCAAATTTATTTAAGGCAACAATGCAATGTATCAGACAAGTAACTGGGTTGGGGATGAAAGGGGTCTAAGGGAGCTATATGGAAGCCGGAGTGAATCCTCTTTCTCTTAAGTCTTTTCATTTCAGTAAGAGCCTGGGCTTTGTGTGTGAGAGAGTCGGAAAGCTGCCTTCCAGTGCAGCCAGGGACGAAGAGCGTGGTGGAAAATGGCTGAAAATGCACTTGTGCTTACTTATGTGAAATAAAGGCCCGGTACGTTTACTGCTGAGCATTACTCCACTGTTTTGGTGACCTGCATTGTCACAATCACCCCTTTTGTTGAGGGGGCGCTATTGTCTCTTGTGGTCTAACAACGGTATTATACAAGATCTACAAATGCAGTCAGTCACACAGGGGCTGGTGCACAAAGCTTTTCCTGTGTGTATGTGTGAATTAGCCACGGTGAAATCTACAATAATTCTACACCACACTTGTAAATTCGGTGCACTTCACAACAATACTACACCAACGGACCTAGGTGCTTTCTACACGTGCCTGCTTTACACTGTGTATCCGTGAATTATACAGGCATAATTTTACTAATAGGAGTGTACAGTTTGAATTTTACAATAGTTAGTGTCAGAAGCGTGTCAATAATAACCAAGAATAACCAGTACAATTGTGTAGAACACTCACAAAGTAATAATGTTTTGGTATGAACAAAAGTTTAGAAATTAAATTTACCGCACTTAGCTGAGCACAAAACTTACACCATATTGAGCAGGGCACAAGTCCTAAATAAAGAAGTGGGGGGACGCTCACAGACAGAAGTGACGTCACGACCGGAAGTGACGTCACGAAAGACAAAAACCCACAAGTGGGGGGACGCTCAAATACGTGAAGTGACGTCACGACCGGAAGTGACGTCACGAAAAGGAAAAAACCTGTTAAAATAGGTATGTGTTTAATAGTTGGTGTAGCGCTTTTGCGCAGGGGGGAGGGCGTCCATCCATTGGTTGAAGATCTTGGCGTCTATTGGGTACCCTGGCAACGGGAGCTGTTTGTTTTTCACGAATACGGTTCAGTTTCAGCAAAAGCATCGTGGACAGTGTGTACTGTACAGGCCCTTAGTAAAGAGTTTTGTTTGGTCAGTCGGCACATAATTTGCCTATTGGGCTGATTGTATACACCCCAGAACACACGTTTAATTATCTAGGAACCAGCTGCTCTTCTCGTTACACGGAAGCAAATCAAGATTTCTACCGACAATACACGACACATTCTTAGTTTGAAGCGTCCTTCACCCTTCATGGCGGCGGTGCTGGGTCTCGCGCTCACTCCTCAGACGTCTGCTGCCTCCTGTGCCAATGGAGCTGCCTGGGCCCCAGCATGGCCACTGATGCCCCCTGCCGCCTGCCTATCCGGGCATCACTGGGGCAGGGGGTGAGATGGGCAACAGCAACAACGCCTCGGAGCCGGGATTCCTGAACTACACCCTCTGGGACCAGCCGGACAATGCCACTCACACCTCCGACTTCTGGAAGAACATCGACCAGGTAAGCTGCTCGCCTCGCGCCGGCTCCAGGAGGGAGGCACGTGCGCCCCGGGAGCCGTCCGGGAAGCGCTAGCTGCTTGCACGCTTGGATTTTCATGTTTTCCAGAAAGGGCGTTTCTTCTTTTTAATTACACGCCCACCGTTTTTCACTACAGGGCATCAAACTCAATGCATCTTCTTACCAATTACACACATTGATATTTACAAATTCAAATGTTCAAGTGTCGCGAGGTGTTTTTACATTTAGAAACCTGCTGCTTGCGTTGACCGGCGTGGTGTCCTGCGGCAGTCCGAGAAACTTCCGATTTCAAAATGGTGGACGGCATTTTGATTGAGCAGGGTGGACGGCGTCCACCCTGGAAAACCCTCGAAAATAAGTGGGGGGATGCCGTCCACCCATGTGGTACCCCGACTTGGTCCCTGATATTGAGCCAGACGAAATCAGAGCAGAAAGTACACCAATGTATGCAGTTTTACCAAGGTACTTGTAGGAAGTAATGGCTTGTGTAGCTAAATATTAATTTACAGCAAATACTTGCTTAATTTGAATAAAAATGATACGGTGTGTTTCTCCTTTCTATAGAAACATCTACTGTACAACATCATTAAGTCTGCCCACGCGATACGATCCACAAAGAAACCCAGAAATTAGACTGATTGGATTGTGTTAAGGTGGAAGCACCCTTTTTGGAATTTACAAATAATTGCAAGAGTGCAACTAAGAAAGTGTGTCAACTGTAGCCTCTAAGGGCCATTGATATTTATAAACATCTACAAATTCTGAAAAATGTCATATATGTATTTCGAAATAAGTATAGTTAATTATCCGCTAACTTTTTGTTATCTGTTCTATGAGGGATTGGCATTCTCACCCACAAACGAAACCTTGCCCCTAACACCCTCCCCAGTTTTGGGGGTGTTTCCTTCCTTCCAGAATGAGAGCCGATTTACTCCTGCCATTGACAAGCATTGCTCTCTGACACTTTCCAGCGTGGAAAACTACCAGCAAAAGGTCTGTGAATACTAAAAAACGTGTGAGTTTGTTTGTGTTCATTACCTTTTGCCAGGGTCCCGACCCTGGAATGGCCACAACTTGCTCTTGACAGCAGATTTAATCTCACTTAAAATCCCCCCAATCCAGTGTAATGTTGCGTGTGATTAAACCTATTTCTATTTGTTTAATGAAAGCATTTAATTTGCACCTGTTCATTCTACTTTTTGCGCATGTAGGTATCACTTAGAGGTGCAAATTGCTTTGTCATTCCAGTCTAAGGTTAGGAATGGGCACAGGCCATACTCGATGTGACTACCATACCTCTTCTGCATGCTCTGCTTGCTGTTTTGCCATCCTCCGATCCCTAAGGAAAGTCCTTCCTCTCCTTCCCTCCCATGCTAGCACCCAAGTGGTAAGATGTACCATCCTCAGCAGATTGGACTATTGCAATGCCTTTCTGCTGGGATCCCCTGGGTTCTTGCTGGATAGGCTCCAAAGGGTCCAATCGGCAGCTGCTAAACTGGCCTTGGGGCTTCCTAGAAGAGCACACGGGTCGTCCTCTCTGAGCAAACTCCACTGGTTACCGGTTAGGCAGAGAGTACAATTCAAAGCCCTTTGTATAGCATTTAGGGCGCTCCATGGAATTGGTCCTGCCTCCCTACAATCGAAATTTGCTTAGTACACTCCAGCCAGGCAGCTTCGCTCCTCTGAGGCCAAGCTGGTAGTCGTTCCCAGATTCAAGAAAGTCATATCCGGAGGCAGATCCTTCGAGGTAACAGCTGCCAAGCTCTGGAATACGCTCCCAGACGAAATTAGGCACATCTCTGAACTTCTCCCATTTAGGAGAAGGATCAAAACCTGGTTATTCCCCAAGACAACCGTCTGATAACTCCCACTCCTGTGATTCACTTTCATGCCTCCCTCTGATCCAGTCAGTGCCAGGATGCCTGCAATGGTGACAGTGCGCTTAACAAATGCCTAAAATAAATAATAAATAAATGCTTTACAGCATATATAGTTTGCTTCGCTCATAAAATCACAGGTTCCTGAATGCCGCCAAAAAGATCAACTCATAAGTAGACCATTGGGGACTTCTCAATTAATAAACAAATACCATTGTCCATTGGCACCAGATTTATGGTGATCTAGAAAAAGGTGTGTGCACACCTTACACTCCCAGGCTGCAAAATACCCTTTGTGTAAGTTGTGCTTGCCAAACTCACCAGGGCTTTTAAAAAGAATGCTAATTGCATTCATTATAGAAGTGATAATTTGGAGATTGCTTTTTTCCAATTCAAATTCCTCGCAGAGCACTGCAATCTATTTTTTCAGCTTTGAAAGGAGCTGCCTTTCTGTTCGAGGTGGATTGATTTTGGGTGATGTGGTGGTAACTGAAATCCTATTAGGACTCCAGGGTATTTATATACTGCTGAAGTTAACATCTTTGCCCTAATGAGTTTCTAGCATTTGTTTTTGACGTAAGTTACAGCGAAGCAGCCTTGCCAGTAAAATTGAAGGGATTATTCACTTTATGTTGACAACATGCTGTTTGGGGGAATTATAGAGCAGAGCATGCTGATTAATTCTGGCTATTGTGCCAAGCTTAATTTATTGTGTCGGAGAATATAATTTGAGATAAAAAAAGACATACTATCTGATATCACCAGCTAGCTGGCTGACATTCTGCATCTTTAACACACAATTAGTTTTCAATGGGAGCCATTGCATTTTCAACATATTGCTGTCTTTTTTATTTTTTTTTATTTTAGCCGGTTTGGGGAAATGCTGCTAGCGGATGGAATTGAAGTGCTTTATATCTCATTGGGCTTGTTAGTTTCGGAGCAACAAGCTCAGCAAGGTGTGCACTCACACACAAAATCGTGTGAAGTTCAGACATCTACTAGCACCAAGCTAAGCTGGTGTGTAAGCAAAGAGCAACCAGGAAACGCAGCATACTACATAACGGCCGGTAATTGGGAACTAAGCCAAACTTTGTTTGTGTCAAAAAAACGAGGGAGGGAAGGAGGGGGGAGGAAGGAAGGAAGGAAGGAAGGAAGGAAGGAAGGAAGGAAGGAAGGAAGGAAGGAAGGAAGGAAGGAAGGAAGGAAGGAAGGAAGGAAGGAAGGAAGGAAGGAAGGAAGGAAGGAAGGAAGGAAGGAAGGAAGGAAGGAAGGAAGGAAGGAACATTAGGACAAGACAAGGGTGTGATGATCAATTAGAATTATGGTTCTTCGGTGGCGGAATAGTGGGATTGGCAAGGGTGTAGTAGCATTTTGTAGTTAATGAAGATGAAGGCAGACCAAGATGACTGGTTTTGCTCCAACCCCACTAATGAAACTACTTGGTACAAAGCAGATATGACGTTTGCAACTGAAGTACAGATGCAGCCTAATAAATGCACCCTGCACATGATCAGTACCCTGGTTTAATCTTGGGTGCAGTCACAATTTCCAGAGGAAGATCCAGTACAGAATTATTAAGAATGGGACCACATTTTGGGAGACATCGTTGAGTTTGACGGCACCCAAAATTATGAGTAATGTTTTAACATATCTTTGGGAATTTCAACTTTAACCCCTTGGGCGCGGCAGCGATTCTGCGCCTGTGCGGCAGAATCGCGAGTGGGCGGGTTCATGAAGGCCCCCAGCCGTCATCAGCACACGAGCCCCGTGATGCATGACGGCTGGGGGCCGACATCAGAATCGAAGGGGTTAAGGCAATGCAGGAAACCAATATTTGTGTGATATATTTTTTGTAGACAGATACATTCATTTTTGTTACGCACTTGGAGATTAAGTGACTTGCCAGGAATCACAGGATGTTGAGCGTCCCTGCCGAAACTTGAACCCAGTCCCCCAGCTCCGAGGATGAACGCTCTAGCCATTAGGTCACACCCTCTCCCCAATTGATTGATACTGAAAATTTCTAGTGTATGCATACCTCTGCAAGTCATGCTCATCATGCAGCATTTTCTTTTATTTATGTGGTAAAGTTTAGAGGAAATTATTCTGGGCTCACTGCATTTTAACACCTTGGCTGCTAGTGGTTTTCCCCTCCTGTGCTGGAAAGTAAGATTTATCATTGTTCATGACAACGTCAGCTCGTCATAAGCAAAGGTCCCCTGTGTCTCATGAGGAGCTGAGCTCGTCATGAGCAGGGAAGAGGTTAAATGTTGCAGCCTCAGTGGACACTTTTTTTGAGATTGGTATGTACTGATCACTGGCTAATTCTATGGTGGTGCCTAAGTACTGTAATTTAAAAGTAATCGAGAGTGCAACAATTTTAACAGTAGACTTTGCTTTATGGCGTCTCTTTCATGTAATATCTTTGCAATTCAGAAATCGGTATGGTATTCTTAACAACATCCAGACTGATTCTTCCTTGTTAGGGTGACTGTACTAGACTACCACAGGATGGCCAACTCATGTGTTGCTCTCTGGTCAAGTATTCAACAGTCCTCAAATCCCATACATGTACCCACAGGTTAGGGCCATCTGTGGCAGAGGAACTCAAAATTACATGTGTCTATATATTATATTATATTATATTATATTATATTATATTATATTATATTATATTATATTATATTATATTATATTATATTATATTTTATTATATTATATTATATTATACATTACATTACATTATTTAAAATGCAACCAGTATCTCCTGCACTAGCATCTTTAGAGCCATGCCCACTAATACCTGGATCTGCTCCCTGAGTACATGTTGCTGCTATGGTATTCTTTAATGAAATGCTAAAGGTTGGGATTGCACACTTAAATCGTTTCAACTAAAAGCAATGAAGCTCAGTAGACTCAGTAACTTTCACAGCTTTGCCATATAATGTGAAGTACTCGATGTCAATGCATAGAACTAATACAATAAATTCATCAAATGAGAGTGGGTGGAACACAGAGCACTGCTTTGGTGCCCACGGGGCCTAAAGATCAACGCGTAGAGTGTCATAAACACGTCCATAAGCAATTTGAAAGAGTGTCGCGCGTTACGAGTGGCGCATTACTTTTGGTGCATGCATAAACTTCTGTGTCCGCAGTGACCAGAATGATAAATGGTATGGTAAGGGCAGCAGCCCTCACATTATGAATCAGGTGCTGTTAGAAGGCCAATCCTGCTGACATTTTCGGTGGGAAGGGCAATCATTGTTCCCATATTTTATTGTGGCTGCGGGCCCCGTTCTGATTACCAGGACAACATTTTAGAGAGACAATGCTTAAACGTGGCGGAGTTCTTTTATTTCAACCCCCATGTTTGCTTGACTGCCTTTTTTTTTACTAAGTACTGCTTGAAAAGCATTTTCCATCCCTCTTTTCTGTAGTGTGTGCCACTCTATTTGTGATTTTTGCAAAGTGTGCAATATTGTTTTCCTCAACTTTGGTTGCTGAAATGTGGAAAGTCTCCGTGTATTTTATTTCCATCTCATACTATGCTCAGCTGAGACAAGTCAGCAAATTGTTTAGAGTTCCATCTTGCTCTGCGTTATATGGTCTGGAATTGATTTTCCGTCTTTGCTTCGTTTGTGTGTACTTTGGGTTAGGAGAAGATGGACAGGAGCACGTGTGCACGAGTACATGCATTTGTGCATGTGTCAGACTGCTTTAAACTGTTTGGGTTTCCAAGTTGTATTTGCTAAGCATATTTGGTGTGCAATTTGTATTGGGATACTCTCTGTCTCAATCCTCTGTGCGTATAGTCTGTGTTGCTGTTTCTAAATGTGCAGTCTTTATTGGGGCTGCCCATCTGCTTTTTAGGTTTCGCCTACACGAGGCTTGTGAAATCTCGTGTAACTGAAATAAAAATGTTAAAAGGGGTTTAGAACTAGCCCATTACTTACCTTCACTTACCATTGGTTGGCTCCAACGTCACTCCTGTTTTCTTTCTTCCTGTCGGTTACCGCCTCCTCCTGCGTCCAGCTTCCTGCTTGGCTTCACATCTTCATCTTTGCTGTGGAGCTTGACAAAGTACTTCTGGCCGGCAATTTCCTTCCGTTAGCTGCGCTCTTGTGGCATACTGTATTCATTTTTTTTTTACTTTCCAGCATCCATATTCTATTAATTGCTTTCCCCTCGCTACCACCATTTCACGTCCATCGCTGCATGCCCCATTAATTTCTGGCCTGTCCCCCTACCACCTCGCTCCCATCACTGCATGCCCCTTCCCCACCCCATAGCAAGTTGCCTCCCTACAAGCTCCATTATAGTTTCTTTTATATAGTGCAAAGTCGACTGAAAGACCATGGAACACTTTACATGAGTGCCAGTTACAATACACAAGGACACATTCATGTTTACATCCACATAGGGAGATTAAGTGATTTGCCCAGAATCGCAGGATGTTAAGCTGGTGCCAAGACTCGATCCTGGTTTCCCAGTAAAATTTGGTGAGACCCAGGAAAGTCCTCACCTCAGTCTATGTTTTGGGGGGTTGCCAATCCAGGAAAGTCGTAATCTTGCCCTGCAGGGGCTGCACCTTGCCCCACTCACAAGGAGTTACAGCTATTCCACACCAACCTGCCTCTCACTGGCCTTGATAGTGATAGTCAAGTCTACCTGCTGCAGGGCCTGAAGCATCTCCTGGAGGTGGTACAGGTGTTCCTTCCAGCTGGAATTGAAGATTGCTGGTCATCTAGGTAGGCAGGCACAGCATGCCTCATTCCCAGCCAGAAACTTGTTAACCTACCTCTGAAAGGTGGCCGGGGCATTCTTTAAGCCAAAGTGCAATACCCTGAACTGGAAGTGATCCTTTCGGGATGAAAATGCAGACCTCTCATTTTCCTCTTTAATCAGAGCAATCTGCCAGTACTCTGATATTGTTGTTTTTTGGTCCTGCAAAATTTAATACATTTTGCTTTATTTTTCTCACTTGGTGTGGGATCTTTCTTGTGCTGTGCTTTCACTGTTTTACTGTTTTCACTTTATTACACATTACTTCCAAGTAAAGCCTGACTGCTTTGTGGCAAGCTACAAAGGGTTGAGCACAGGTTAATTTGGGTGTTTCTTGTGAATTTACCCTGACATGAGTTGTGGTTACTGCCTTTGTAGTTTCACCCCCTCTCCAAACAATAACTCAATTTCCTACACGTCTTAAGACTTTGCAAAAAGTAATACATGTAACAGTAACATATGATTTTTTGACAGCAACTGAATGATGGGATAATTAAAGACAACTTTATGATAATTCAATGGCCAATGTTGGTAGTAGCCACTTAATTATAATGATTTTGCTGTGCCAGTGTCTTTGGCTTTTGGAGTATTATTAAAAATCATTGTAGACAAGGCTCACTCATATATAATAAAGAAGTACATTGTTTTTTTGTATTTGTTCATTGTTTTGGAGATATGAGAGTTTTAACATCCATAAGTAAGGGCTATTTATTTTGGTTGCCTGTACAAAGAGGTTTAGTCACATGTCCAAGAATTGCAGGCCTGTAAAATATAGGGGTACTGCATGCTTTTGTTGAGCAGGAATGATGGCTTAAGTGGGTCAAAACAGGTTGTTTGTCTAAGAAAGGGTAATAATGTGATGGAAGATAATAGCATTTGTGGATTCATGGTTGATGCAAGTGGACTGGATGGAAGTGTGTTTACTAATTCCTGAATAGGTTGCAATTCTATGGGAGTGTCAGAGGTGATCTAACATGATATTGGGCAGGACATTTGCCAATTACTTTTCTATTATGTTATTGGGGGTATTTGTATAGAAAAAACATAGTCTTGGTAAAAGGGAGCGAGGGCAGGTCCAATAATATGAAGGTTGTTTCCAGGAAGTGTGTGTGTGTGTGGTGTGTGCCCATCGATAAGTGAAAGGATGAGTCTACTGTAGAGTAGAGATGTGGTTTGGGAGGAACACTGTTATTTTATTAGGCATCAAGTTGTCTGGGATGTTCTTTTGTCACATTGTCTTTGAATAAGGGACATGACTGATAATACAGAGCAATGACGTGGTGCTGGTGGGTTCCATGGTTGGTATAAGAGACACTATGACCTGATTGAGGGTGTCAGCGGTGTTCATTTTGGAGGTTTAAGAAAGATCTGGAGGTTGCTGTGGAATGTTTTGGTTGTACTTTGTGTCATGGTTGCAGATGAATTATGAGGGGATAATGTCAGCTAGTGGATCCAGTCTAGAGGAAATGAAGGAAAGAAACAGTGAGATAGTGTAGAAGGGAAAGGTCAAGGTTGTTCCTAAGGATGTGGGTGACTTTGGTTATGTAGAAGATGGGGTTCACTGAGGAAAAGAGTTTGCTTTGAGGAGACAGGGAGGTTGAATTCACCCAGTTAGGTGTCACCAGTGTTGGAAATAGTGTCTGAAGAGATAAAGTTGCGAAATTCATCTGTGACAATCTTGTCCTCATCAAGAGGTCACCAGAAGGAAAGTGAGATGATCGAACATGATGGAGTAGGTGGTCATAACGAAATGCGTACTCAAACACATTCAAATGGGAGAGAGAGAGAGAAAAGAAGGTAATCCAATGGTATAATTAAGTATGATGGTGTGGGTGCCACCGCAGGCTTTATGTGAATGACATTAGTTGATGACTTTCAAAGTATTAAAAATGAGTTGAAAGGTTTTTAGGGATGCAGGGGTGGACGGGTATAATTGATAAGAAAGGCATCTAGGTTGACGTGGATTATAAGATTGCAGGTATCAGATAGGTGTTTTGCGCAGTGCAGGTTTATAATGCTGACAGGTGTTGATGATGGGGTGAGGAGTGACGAGTTGTTGATGTCTGAAAGTGAGATGCTCATGTGATAATTTAGACTGTATGGAATGGTTCAATGGAAGGGTGGAGATGGTTGAGAGGGGAAACCAACAGTGGCACATCGTGTACTTCAGGTACACTGTTCACCATGGAACTATTTAAAGCACAATTTACCAAGAATGCATTTAAAAAAAGATTTCACTAGGAATAGATTACAATTCATAGTTCTTCAGAGGGACTATGTACTCGGGTACACAGCACACCTCTATACAATTGGTATGTGGGGGTGGTCAGTTTGGTCCCTGCCACTTGTCTGTAGATGTTTATGTGTTAGGCAGCAGATCCTTGACAAGAGTGACTAGACTGAAGTTGCCTTTTTCTATTATGTCCAAAACAAAATTGTTATTTCCATCAATCTTTGGTTTTGCATGTGTAATTTAGAGTGTGAGATTTGTGTACAATATTGGATGCAGTTTCAAAGAATCTGTGCCATTACATGTACTGACTTGAAGTGGTGATTTCATTTGCATAAAGAGTATGTAATGGAGTTTCCCTCTTTTCAAACTATTACATGCTGTCTTGAAGCAGGTGCCTTCTTCCCCCTTTCCTCTCATATGTATAGAATTGATGTGGGTTTTCCATCTCTCTTATCAGCTGGAGAATGTGTTGGCCGGGGTTACTTCTAATTTCAGGATAATTGGACTTACCTATTGCTTCACAGGACATGTAGAGAATTCAGTGTGGTACCTGGCAATTTTTTTCTACTGTTTACAGGATGGGAATATGTTCCCTTCTCTCTTTTCATATATAGACATTATTGGATACAGTTTTTACTATTTGGTTCGTCATGTACAGTCTGTTCTGGGATTCCTTCTATTTTTCATTCTTGCATTGATAAGCATATAATTATAGTCTTGGGTGTTTATACAGTGCGTTATTACCTTACTCAAAAAGGGTGTGATATATCACATATTAGAACATTGAAATGTGGAGCATTCCATTGAATACAGTGGAGCGCTCTGTGCTTCTACGGGCCGGTAAAGACCCGTAAAGTAAAATTTCAATGTTTTCACTAAGGCCTCTCGGAGCCCGAGGGGATTTAAACCCACTCAGGCTCTGAGAGACATTTGTTTTATTTGTTAGAACATTCTGCCCTCTAGTGGCAAATGTTCTAATAGCCTTATAGCCCTTTGTAGCTGGGCTATACCGGCTATTAAAGCCCAGCTACCTTGTTAAAGGCGCTTGCCTTCGGCTCTGGCCTTTAACGCTGGAACTGACCTTTATTAGCCAGTATAGCCCGCTACGGCGGGCTATAAAGCTATATTATGATAATTCAACATTTTAGTGTAGTAGTTCTTACTGTGGTCCAAGGACCCCTGGGAGTCAGTGAAGCCTACTCAGGGAGTCTGCAGCTGCTTATAAAATGTTATAATATTAACAGATTAATAATGTGTGTATAAATAAAGAAGCAAAATGAATAGTTTTAAATTATAAAAGTTCAGCAAATGTGAAGGAATTTAAACTGGAGGCAAACAATTACGTTAGTATCCTCAGATTGATTTGTGGGAGCAGTGCAAGTGCATCAAACAGAATATAGTATGGACGATGAGATGCATCAATTACAGTTACGACAGCTTCAACCTCACTAATAATATTAAAATGTTGATTTTTTGTATAATTGTTTGTGAATTAAATAAACGATTTCATGATATATATGTTTGTTTGATTAATGCTTTTCTCTGTATTTTAGTGCATTGTTTTGTGGTTCAAATCATCAAAAGTGCTTAGGCCTGGGTCCCCTGCTTCCAGTAATGTTTCATTGGGAGCCCCCAGATTCCAATAATGATTTGGTGGGGCTCCATCGTTCCCGCAATGATTGTGTGGGGGTTCACAGAAGTCAAAAGATTATGAACAACTGTTCTAGTACTCAGTTTATCGACCTCTTATCACAAAAGTGTGTCTGTTAGTCCATCCTGATTCTTACCTGTGTCTTTCAGGTTAAAAGAATCTCTATAGTAGGGGAAATCACTATGGTTGACACTGTTTTCTTCTGTTTTTGTGTTGCTATATTTAATACCAGATAGGGTTTTTGATAGCTTCAATTTTGTTCTCATAAAACGGGATGTGGTGTAAATTTAGAATTATACTATGGGATTTATTTATGAGTCCTGCGCCACTTTTGCGCCACCGTGCTTCACTTTTTGTGACACACCGTCAGCGTAAAAAATGTGCCCTGTTGCGCCCTATTTATAAAGTGACACATCTAAGCAGATACGTCACTTTGTAAAGCCCTATGCTACATTATACCTGCGTCAGGTATAATGTATGCAGAGTAGTTGTTCTCACATAAAATGCCTCAAAGAAGTGATGCAGTGAAATCTATGAGATTTCACTGCACCACTTCTTGGATGCCACTGGGTCAAAATCTTTCGCCTGTCCCACAGCAGGCGTAAGACTGAGGTAGGAACATTTAACATGGGACTTGCCCATGTGTAATGACACTTTGCTGGAGTTGCGTCACTTTTGCGACACACTCCAGCAATGCTTCATTACTGTGGCTAAAGAAAAGTCAGAAATACTGACGTATCTGTAACTTCTTGCGACGGGGAGCACCATACATTAAATACGGCGCATCCATCGTGTCACAAGGAGGGCGCAGTGAAAACGGTTGCATTGCTGTTTTCATACAGTGATGCAACCGTTTTCCTAAATAAGGCCCTATGCTTCTGAAATTCCACTCCATTTTGGAAGGCAGTGTTCTGCAATATTTATTATTTTCCTGTCGTGCAGTTTATGGCATGTACTCCATTCCATGCAAAATGACAACTCTTGCTACCTTCAACAGAGAGAATAGTCCCACGACGCACAGGTGTGTTTGATACCGTCATACAGAACACATTCAGTTTGACACATGTTGATGTTTCCGAACTAAAACAATTTTGGAGTCATGAAATGGTTCATAATAGAAGATATTTTGAAATTTAAAAAAAAGCAATTACAACTTGGATAAATGTATTTGTGTAGAACTCGTCATTTAAATTCAAAGTCATTACTGCGGAATTGATTATTGATGTAGCGTAATCTGCCATATCCAATCTGCAAAGACATTGGTTACAAAGTACCAGTGCACCACGGATCCTCCTCTAGATGGAGCACTGTGCAGTGTTCACTCACCTAGACACAACATGAATTTATGAGATCTTCCACAGTCACACGGTGGGGACACTGGGCCCCTGTAATATTTCACTGCACCCATTGTGCAATCGCACATCTTCTCCTTATGGACACCTGACATTTATCTTTACTTTAAAATTGCTTTTAATTATGCCAATGCTTATGGTGCTCTAAATTTTGTTTAATTAAGCCATGCGTTTTTATGATGACATTTTTTGCTCATTAAACAAATTAGACAAAGAACTATAAAGAATACAACTTTCCAAAGACTGTATTTGCTGGTGTGTATTTTCAGGCATCTGACGTTTCTCTGCCAGCATTGGTAGTAATAAAGGGCGCGCGAAATTCGCGCAATTTGCCTACGCTGCACGCACCAGCGTAATTTCAATGGTCAAAATAATGCTGGTGCCGTTTGCAAGGTGCCTGTTTTACTAGCACACATGAAGCCCTCCTGCGCCAGTCGGTATCCATGCTTTGCCCTCAATCTCCACGGTAACCGTTTTTAGGCAGTAGAAGAAAAGTCCTCTTCTGGGACGTTCTGTATCCGATTTTTTTTTCTTCTTCGACTCTTGGCCTGGTCGACCTCGGCGGCCGTCCCCATCTTGAAAATCCCAGATGTAATCCTCTGTGGGGATTTAGCCAGGTGTCTATTACGGTCGGTAATCTGTGATACAGCTTCCAATATCCACGCTGACGAAAGGTTAAGCCCCTCTGTCTTTCTTCCTGCATAAAAAAGTCCACAAGGTGTTAGTGTGCACAGGAGCGAGATTGGAACAAGCAACAGCTTCAATCAGGATCTAAGCCAGAGCATAGGTTGTAGCTGCATTTCTGTGATGAGACGAGGTCTGAGTTGAAAGGGAGCCATCGGGATTTAACCCCTGAGCAACAGGGAAATCTGTTTCCCACCGCCGAGTGTGTAACCGGAGCAATGAGCCGTGCATTTACCACTGACCTTTCACCTGGTCACATTTGGAGTTCCCTGTACATTATATAAGACCATTGGTCCTGCTCGAGAGCTCCAGGAGCCGCTGAGTGCTCTGCAGTACAAATGCATACATTTTCTACAAAATGAAAAGGAACACTGCAGAGAAAAACACAAATTTAAACAGAGAAATTAATGGCGGGAGCTACTACAGATGAACACGCCTTCAAAGCATGAAGTTAGGGAAAGAGAGAACGAATCACTTAAGGCTCCACTTCTCGTTTCTCATAGCCCTTAATTAACAATTGCAATACATTACATATTGGACTACGTGCATGTGCATGTAAGATGTGTGTAATAATGTGTAGGAAATATGAAGATGATTTTCTCTATAGAACAGGGATTGGGAATATTTTATCACTGCTCCACTAGTTCAGATACCACAGATTTGTTTTTGTATCTACTCAAATACAAGCTCAATTGACTGACATTCAATAGCACTAATACTATAGATTAAAGCCCACGTTACTGATGCTTTATCTCCTGATGAGTTGTGGGCATAAGCCACAATTACCACCACAAAATAACTGCACAGCTAAAATATTTATTTAGAAGGAGGCCAACACTCCCACCTTAGCAAGTGGTACAGAGTGTGTGTGTGAATGTGGCATGGTTAATGTAGAGTGCAGGTGATATAATGGTACTTTTGCGGTCATTCCATATTTTGATAACAGCTGTAAATAGAGGGGGTAGAGTTGGTATCAACACTCTGATAATAAGGAACGTTTTACTGCAGGTGTATTACATAATCAATAAAACAAGGAAATATGTATTTAGGTAGCTAATTTATTGATGTTAAGATACGTTTGTGAGGTCAATAAGGGTGGAATGAAAATGTTATGGTAAAGCTTGTGCTAGAGTATCTATGAGTCGATACTAATAGTGCATGAGGAATGATATCATTGTGAATCTAGAGTTGATGATGTAAGGTGCTGGGAGTCAAAAGAGGCCAATTAGGCCAATAATTCTGGGCAGTTACAGGCAGAACGGATGGAGGTTCTTGGTTGTGGGGGAAGCAGGATGAGTTGAGCATGTGGAGAGAACATTTTTCCTAGTCACAGGAGGGTGTGACAGGGTTATTGTCATGCATCTAGTACGAGAGGTGCACATTCTGCATCCAACGGTGCTAAAGATCAAGGAATGCCTTTCTTTGGTGGCATAGGCACAATCTTAAAATCATTTCCCTCGACCATCCTCCCATTATCTTCAGTCATTGTGACCTAAACAAGCAGATTCACTAGTTAAAAGTCATGCTTGTCTAACTGTTCTCTGACAATACACTTTTTAACACATACTGTTCCCATCAAGTTCCATGGCAGTTCCCTGAATACTATTCTTACTTCTTATTCGCTTCTGAAACATCATTGTTTCTGATCTTTTTCCCTTCAGTTATAACCTAACCAAGGTGATATCAGCATTCTCCAGCTCTCTTTTCCAATCACCATCAACCTGATATCAAAACGGAAATTGCCCATTAGGATATCTTCTCTTATGTTGACTTGATTCACCACAACTTCACCTTTCTTGTGAGCTCCACCTCCTTTGACATCTTTAATGATGCTCTTAATTGGTATTGATTGTCACTAGTCCCTCCATTTGTGCACCTCCTCTGCCAGTACTCTCAACGTTAGATTACACCTAGGAAATGTTTACTCTCTATATAAACCAGATATGCAGGAGACTTCACATGTTGAGTAACTCTTGCAACCCAAGCTCGCTCCTGAAAACATAAAAAGGGACACTATGCTTTTATAACTGTTACTAATTGGTCAAAATATTTTTACTCAAAGACCTCTTCATCTGAATTCAACCTCCCCCTAGGGGCTATTCCAAATAATAAATTGGTTGCTTCCACCTTTTGCAACTTACTAACCCAACCTATGGTCAAATGCCTCTTGCTTATCCCCCAAAACCTCTCACACATAGGGAACTCTTTCAGTGCCCTAGTCATGGTCTCTCAGCTCTTTATCTTCTATACTCTGTCCATCTCACCACTACTAACTTCTTTACAGCTGTGTTTTTCCCATCATTCTTTCTAGTTACCCTCCCTGTGTGTCCTCTGAAGCCTCTGGTCCCATAATCCTCTTTCACTCTGTTGGAAAATGGCCCTCACTGAAGAGTCACCCCATTTTTTTGCCTTCATCTTCCTCTCTTTCTGACTATCTTTTTGTTGGCTTTAGGACTCTGGGCACTTTACCACTGCAGACCAGAGCTAAATTGCATGTGTTCTCTCCTCTAGTAGCACACCTTAGGTGTGCTACAACGCCTCCGCTGTATCCAGACGTTGAAGCACACCCAAGGTGCACTTGGTGCCTTGGGTGGGGCCCGATGATGGAGCATGTCACCAACTAGGTTGGTGAGGGAGGGCTTTACAATAAACATAATGTATTTTCTTTCCTAAACAAACATACGCTAGGAGCATCCACTCCAGAGCTAGTTCTCTTTGATAAAATATATATACCAGGGGGAGTGAACTGGCTCCAGTACCTTTCCTCCCTCTCCTTTTGATTCTTAATAAGTAAAAGACATGACATGGACTTTTATGGTTTACATGTCCTGGTAGTCACTAACAGATAATTTTGTTTTTTGCTACTGTGAGGCCTACCCCTCTCATAAAGTAACAGTGGGAATTCCTATATACACTTTTAAGCTGTGATTCTTGATCAGAGCATTCCCTCTAGACAGCCACACAGGATAGATGAGTCTAAGCACCCATCTAAATACATCTGAATTCTGATGGCCTTGCCTGGGCAGAATGGAAGTGAGGGGGAATAACACTTCACTTGAATAGGTTGTGTCGTGTCCTGGCCACACACAAAGGACTGATTACCCTCCACATATAGCTTTGCAGACAGTACTTGGTTGAAAGGGATCCTTGTGCACATCAGAGGTCTGCTTTGAAGTCACCCCCACTTCAAAGGCACTTTTGGGTAAAAGCATTGGGTCTCAGACACTACTGGAGTTATAACTGAAGCTATGCCAGAAGAACTGCTGTGCTGCTTAAAGGACTCAACTGGACTGCAGATCTGGAAACCCTGCTTTTCAGTTGTTGTCCTGCTGCTTGCTATTGTCTGCCTCTGCTGAGGGAGAGCTCGACTCTGCCTCACTCCAGTTGATTTTTAGGGGCGTGTTGGCTTGTCTCCTGTTGCTTGAGAATCAGGTATATCAAAGCCTCTGCCCCTGCTCCTGTGCCTGGCTCATTGGAAGTGACCAAAAAACTTCCGAAATGGATTTCGATGCATCTCCTGTCTGCATGTAGCAGAACCAGCGAATCAAGCTGGTTGCGGGAGTAAAATCAGCTCATCGGCTCAGAACCAATGCTTTGCCTCCAGAGATCGACACATATGACAGAGTATTGCCACTGCTGCAGCTTGGTGAGATCGACACATCCCTACCACTGCGCAGTAGAATCTGGTGCATCGATCGACGCCTCTCAACTGCAGCACCGGTCTTGGGAACTGACACATCGCCTTCACTGCATAGAGAAATGGACTCATCATGTGCCAGCGGAACTTGACATTGGCGCATTCCATTGCTTGCAACTAGAAAATGTGCTTTGTTCACCATGGCCTGCGTGGGTCCTGAAGCTGGCCTGCTCTTCCATGATGGTGGCCAGAACTTTGTACCAATCCAGCGTGACCTAAAGTAACTTTTTTAGCACTACTTGCTTCTAGGTGCTTTACAGCATTTATTCTTTTAAAATTCAGTATCCTAACTTCTATACATTGGATATTTGTCATTTTGGTCTTGTTTTGTTTATAAAAGAATCTATTGTTTTGAATAATTTGTGGTGTATTTATTGCGTTACTGTGTATGTGTGTTGCACAAATACTTTACACATTGCCTCTTTAGAAAAGCCTGACTGCTCTGTGCGAAGCTACGAAAGTGTGAGCACAAGTTATCTTTTAGTAAGTATCTAGCTTACCCTGACTAGAGTGGTGGTTCCTGCCTGGCCGCATGCCTCAGCCGACCAGGAATCCCACTTCTAACACACTCGCTCTCTCTTCCAGTGTACAGTCCTGCCGGTTCCAACTCATTAATTATTTTATCTGCATGTCACCTACCCACAATGCTTTAAATCTGCTGTTAATATGCAATTTTTCAGTAAACAAGTCACTCTTTTTCTTTTTCCATCTACCGTCCTGTTTCCCAAATCTTTATTTTTGGGCTTGGCCCTTTCTGCAGGGCCATCCCCATACTTTGTGGCCCTGCCCTCTTTTTTTGCTGAATTTGTTTTTGTTGGCTTTAGGACTCTGCACACTTTACTAATGCTAAAATGCTTGTGTTCTCTCCTTAAAATATGGTAGAATTGGCTTACACCCAATTGGCACATTGAATGTACTTGTAAGTCCCTAGTAAAGCAGTGCTACATGTGCCCAGGCCCTGTAAATTAAATCACACTGGTGGGCCTGCAGCACTGATTGTGCCACCCAGCTAAGTAGTACTTTAAACATGCTTCAGGCTGCCATTTAAGCCAGTGTGTGCAGTTTTGAACTGCCATTTCCACCTTTTGCCAGGCTCAACCCTTCCTTTTTAGGTCTTGTCTGGCGTTAGCAGCACGCATGCGCTGCTCTCGCCAAGACGAGGGCTGTTTGGAATTGATACGGCTTCCAAAGCGTGCACATGGAGGGACAGAAGAGACAGTAGATGTGCACGCGTGGAGTGGATTCTTTACTGGTGGTGTGACATTCAGTGGGCTTTTTTTCACCTCCAGTAAAGCATCCAGTCCCCGCGTGCACATCGATGAAGCTGTTATAAACATAGCGCATTGTGAGCGCGGGCCACCTGGGCCGCCGAGCTATGTGCTGATTAGTATCAGGTTTCCTCCTTTCCTTGACTCTTGACAATCCTGTCACACCTGGCTGAAAAATCCTTCCAAGCTTATCCAAACGCAAGCAGCCCTGATCATGCTTCCGTAGTGGCTGCGAGGGAGAGCGGCAAACACCAACCCTGCACTGAAGTGCCATCGTGCACCTAATGAAGCTGCCTTCACTTGTAGCTACGGCGAGAGCACAACATGCCTGCAGAACTGGCAGCCGAGCACGGGCCTACTGAAGCCGAGCTACAAGACAAGACATGGAGCCAGCGACAAGTGCTCTACAGCAGGCCAGGCACTTACATAAAAGCTAACTGAAAGCAAGACACCCTGCAAAGCAGACAATTAAACAAAAACTAACAGACGAGTGTGGAAAATTAATACAGTTTGGTGAACATTATCTACGCCATCTTGCCTTTTTCCCGATGCCACACTTTTCGTCATGCACATCCGCCATATTTTAGCCGTTACGATCAGAATCACCCTCACGAAAGACCCCCACGCACCGGTCATTCCCACTCTCACATGCCTTGCGCATAAGCGGCAGCCATTTTAAACACCATGGCCTCCCTGCCCCTCGCTGATAGCCAGCGCGTCTCTCTCTCTCTCTCCTAACCTCGCAAGCATCCCCCGCACGCTGACAACCCCCGCTCTCTCATGCCTTGGGTCATAAACCCCTCTTCAACGCAGCTTCACCACAGAATCCCATCCTGTTCCCAGCGCGACACCTCCCCTCATTCCTTTCATGGTCTCAGATCCTTTTGATGCAAACCCCCTTTCCCTGTGTCCCCGTTTGTCTTCCTTGTTCCCAGGCCGCCACCTGGCCCTGCGGATACTGTTTATTACCCCGTACAGTAGGAAGCTTCCCCTCCCCATCAAAAGACCCTCGAGCCGATCAAAGCCCCCACCCTATGAGATCCGATCAACTCCACGCATTCCGTGAATCGGCGGAATGCCCTGCTGCGCGACAATCATCACCTGTTGTGACCGGGGTGGGGAATTCAACTGTAAATGTATGTGGGAACGGGTCTGAAGGGGAGATTCCGAGGATGTTCTTTCAAATATCAAAGTGTTGCGAGAATGTGTTACGTGCAATAAAGGTCGTAAACCCTAGTATAAGAGGCCAGGCCTCAGAGATGTGGTTAGAGCACCTCGTGACGATACTTGCTGTCTGAATTGATGTGTTCTCCTCCGGAGAGAATAAAATCCTCGTTTCCTGCCTTCCAGTCTCCAGCGCCTGCTTCTTCATTGATTAATATTGGTGGGTCATAGAGGCGACACCGCCGGGCAACATAAAGGGGTCTTTACTTTACTTTACTGGTTGTCTTTGAACCCCTTTTAACAATTGGCGTCCCAAGCGTGGGGCCCATCAGCGACTCGTGGATCCAGTGGGAGAGGTCCTGACGACAGAGTGAACGACTGCAACGATCGGAAGGTACCCTGTCCGATAGACCCTCGTCTGACAGCCGATCATCCGAACTTCACTGGTTCCGAACAGACCTCTCTCGAGTGATCTGCGGTCCTGACTGGGAACCATCAGGAGTGCCACAAGGAGTACGAAGAGAAGAGGACGATCGGGCGCTGGATTCGGAAGACAAGAAACTGTCCATGCGGTCCGGGTAAGGTCGTGTAAACACGACCAATTGCGAAAGTGATTGATAATTGATGAGAAAATACTAGTATTACTTTTTGTTAATTTATTTGGAGATTCACTGTCTGCAAACGGAGAAACAACAGGCTCTCCCTTTATAAACAGTGAAGGATAGGTACGCATCCATCGGACCTATCTTTCTCCCCCACTGAACAATTTCCACTCCCCCATTGATTAACTGTTATAGATTGTTTTCTGGAGATTCTCTGTCTGCAAACAGGGAAGAATAGGTCCCCTCTTTGCAGATAGTGAAAGGGTAGGTGACGCGGACCTTTGCGAGCCCACTTATTCTCCCCATTGACCATATTGATTTTTTATTTTTGACCTAACATTGATTGCTCAAGATTGGTTCATGAGGTATTCACTGCCTGCAAACAACGTAGAATAGAAATATTCTGTCTAGTCTTTGCACGCAGTGATAAGATAGGTAGTGCTGACTATTATCCCCATTGTGATCCGTCATGCCTGTCTTCTCCCCACTGGTTAGTAGCCTGTTTAGCCCGGACCGCTTATTAGAGATGAACCATCCGGCTCCGCTGGAAGGCACCCCTAATAAGGACATGTTCATGAAGCATGGATTAATCGCTATAGCCTATAGCCAACTGTGGCATAAATATACGAAAAGGGATCGAGAAAGTCAGTGGCCACTGATAGGATCCTTCGATCTTGACAAAATAGAAACGGTAGAAATAACCCTTCGTAGGAATGAAACAACACCTATTATGCTCGATAGTCTCGGTATGTGGCGCAAAGAAGCCACACGACGAAAGGAAAGCGATGAAGTCAGAAAGGGTGAAGAGACACGACGGACAACCCTCCAAACGTCTAGTAGGCAAAGGGAAGGGCCAGCGATGGCACAGTTCCGAGGAGTAGACATGAAAAGGGAACGGTGTAAAGGGATGTGCCGACAGGACAACCCCGGGACACAACGACCCGAAAGTAATCCCCCGACACTATGCACAGGACGAACAGATTTAAAACAAAACCAATGTGCTTTCTGTAGATGTCTCGGGCACTGGAAAGCCCAATGCCCGACTCTACAGAGCATAGGTAAGAACGGAGGGTCGACAGAAAGAACAGGCCGACAGAAAGGGAAAAGGCGCGAGATAAAAACCAATCAGACTAGTGCAGACAGAACAGATAGAACCACCCCGTTTGATTATGCTCGATGGCACAGATTCCGTCAGACCAATTTTAACGACATGTTAGAGTTCTGGGACTGATTGCTCTCTGTTGCTCCCCCACTCTGAAAAACAAACACAATTACAGGCCAGTGTAAACAACCCCCGTTAGAGAAAGGACTCAAGGAAGCCAAGCATCTGTTATATAACTTAGGATTTAATTACGGTAAAGATAACACACAACCAACGGTAAATAGAATAACTAGTAGAACACTCTCTAAAGCAAACTGTACTAATAGGAGAAATACAAAACATATTACGCTCACTCCGGAAGTCCTCGAAATGTAACAGTTCGACGGTCCCGCCCACCCGAAACACATAGCACGTGTGGGGCGTGGCCTGCCAACAGCCATAGACCAAAAGAGATCGCCGGCGAGAAGGTACAGGAGGCTCCTCAAAGCAGGCAATGAAATGGTCTTTCCATACTACCCTTCCAGGGATGGCGTCCCCCGGGCCACGAGTAGGGAGGGGGCGGATGCAAATGACCCCCTCCCTCGTATCTCCTGGTCCGGCCATCACGAATTCCTCCATCGAACTGATGCAGGGTGGGCAGGGAGGGAGAGGCGACGCGGACGAGCCTCTCCCGCCTCCGCAGGTAGGAGGTTTCCCAGCCCTGGCCCGGCGCCGATGTCCTCCAGCCGGGCGACGGCCATATACCTGCACAGCACAGAACTTACAATGTCCGACGCACATATATTTCCGCAGCACAGGACATACAATGTCCGACGGGCATACTTGCGCAGCACCGGACGTACAATGGTCCCCCAAGAGTCGGAATCAGGGGTGTAGGGTGGTCATCATGTACACCCCTGATTCAAAGGGACGGCGTGGGATGCGCCGGGAGAGGGAGACGGCACGGACGAGCCTCCCTCACCTCCCCAGATGAAGGCTCCACAGCTGCACCCTGGCGCCCCGAACCAAAATGCCCTGCTCCAACAGCATGATGTTCCGCTTCCATCACCACAAGAAGTTTCTTCCACTCCTGATAGATACGACGAAGGGCGGCAGCTGCAGGGTCTCAAAATGGCGCCTGGGCCCTCTGGAAGGCGGGTCTAGGCCGCTGGAGGAACTTTGTCCGAAATTGCAACTCGGGCACTTGCCCACCTGGGCGCAAGCCCCCACCATCGACAAACATCCCCTCGACTTTGAAGATTCTACCAAAGTCCCAAGAGCCCTCGGCCCCTTCAGGCTTCCGGTGGGGAACAGCTGCATTGATCACTAATGAAATAACCACGACACAGCAGCAAGATGGCGGTGCTCTCGTGTCTGCACCAGCTTCAGTCTGAACCACCCAGGAACATTATGGGCTAACGAACTCGAGTAAGTTCCGGCTGAACATCAACATGACCCGGTAAGAAAGACTCTACCTCCCTCCCTCTCTTGATTGACGGTCCACACCACCAGCCCCTCTGTTAGCACAGGTTTTTGAACTGCCGAAAGGGACCCTGATCCAACCGCCAATCGTCGGAGACATTTTTGCCCCTGATGCTACTTCCGGACTAAACCGGCCTCGCCCAAAATAGCGCCGGTATCAATAAGAACTAACGGATGCCTCGTGGTGTTCCTTAGCTAATGAGACTTGATGTACTAAGATATATATACGAACCTTTGCGCACTTGATGAAAAAGGGAGGAGGGTTCACTTGGCGAACATTCGAAAGGGGTCCCGTAAAAATGTTGATTTCAATGAACGATTTATTCTGATATTTATTGTAACTGGTACATAACGTCGCTTATGATGCACACCCACGGTATACATCTAGGAAATGCGATTACGATGAGCTTGACTGTGTTTCCATTTATGAACTGAAATGCCCCTGATCCCTCATCACGCAATGGAACGTTTTTAGTTACTTGCAAATAATTAATTAGGCCTTTTTAACATGTTCTTGTGCCGCAAAATAACCCCCCTACTGTATGTGCTTCCATCGTCGACATGTCCGGCCAAAATATGATTGCACTCTCACATTTTACGTACTGAACGATTATGCAAATAAAGGTTTTCCAAACTATGAATAGGCATCACATGCTTTTGTAAATGTGGGAATTGGTGGGAGGGCTTTTTCTGTGCGCAACCGTTCTGCTCTTTTTTTAAGGTTATCTGAAAAATGGTTGTTTGGCCCTGAATTGATGATCGAATCAAAGGTATGATACGCTGCCTCCAAAATATGCGACTAAGCTCAGGAACTAACGTATGAAGAAGGACCTCGACTTCTGAGAATGGGTAAAGTAAAGCGGTGTGATTGATAGAATGTTATAAAGGTATGGTGGTCGAAGGTACTAAGCGACAGGGTTGACCGAAGAACTGATATGCCTTAGAACTTCACAGCTTTGGGAATGATTTAAGGATCCCGATGGCCAGATACATCTACAAAACCAGGTACCTCGCGCTAGGCACCTCTGATTCCTCTTTTTAGCATTCCCTACACACGATCCATAATGCCACCCTCGAACCCCCCATGAACCACCTATCACACTGCCCGCCCCCTTGACTTCAGAAACCAAGACCCTAGGGATTATATCCCGGGGAGATAAGTACGAGTATATGGTAAGTAAAGGACTTTCGTGCCCGTACATTTGATGTGCTCGGATGTTGTTCCCCCTCCCTTTTCCTCCTTTTTTCCCTCTGCAGATTACATTGGAGTCCCGATTAGGGTACCGTAAAGGATCTGGAGCCACGTCACGCCCGATGCATGAAAACGGACTAACGCTGCAAGACGACACAAAAGGACGCCCTACTCAATGCGCGACCTTTTTGTACCTGACCTAATGCTCTTCCGTCCCAAAACTGCATGCTTTCTACATCCTAACACAGACCCGAAACGTCTAACGTTGGGTAATGCACTGAATAGCCCAAACGATACACGGTCATTCTCCATGTCACACGTGTACTATTTGGCCTATTGTTACTCTCTCTCTCTCTCTCTCTCTCTCTCTCTCTCTCTCTCTCTCTCTCTCTCTCTCTCTCTCTCTCTCTCTCTCTCTCTCTCTCTCTCTCTCTCTCTCTCTCTCTTTCACCCCTCCACACTTTCCCTCTTCCTAGCGACTGGCACCTAATTGGCGAACCTGGTGCACCTCCTGATTGGCCCCAAATACCACAAGTATTTGCACAAATTCGTCCTAAATAAAATCGTATCGATACCACGTTACTACCTCTCCTTTTCTGCTAAATATGGATGAAAATTAAATTGGCCAAAAGGAAAGGGACAGGTAAGACGACTAAGGTTCCCTAAATTTGACCCACAGTCAGGGAACTATTTGTCAGTGGCTTCTATGATAAAAAAAAAAAATGTCTGCGGTAACGCGACCTTCCCCATTCCAAGTTGTCTCCATACCCCAAGCAGTAAAAAAATGATGGAGACACCCCCGTCTTCCCAAAATGCCCCCAGTTTGGTATCAGCTGCCCTGAACGAGAATCTGAAAAACGCCCCTTGCTCCAATTCGCTGTGTTCCTAGTTGTTTTCCAACAGACCTCACCCACCCCAAGGATAAGTTTAATAATTATCGCAAGCCCCCCCCGAGTTTTTGTAGTAGCCAGGTTGCGAGAAACTATATAGAAAGTTAGAAAGATGTGTGCAAAGTTAAAATTAGATCGAAAACTGAAGGAACTTGTTGCAGTAAACCTTGTTGAAAATAGGATGTTTAGCCAAAAGATAGGACGCATTGATGTAATGGAGAGTCGTTTAGCCTATGTTCATCCCTCAGAAGGATGCCTATCAGACTATGTTGAATAGCACGTTGCACTTTTCCGTAAGATACAAAGCCCTGAAGACCGGCCTAGCCTTGCAAGACTCGTACTAGGGAAATGGGTCTCTACCAGAAGGACTGACATCTACTGTAATAGACGAATGCAATGAATGGGTATCAGACCTTGTACCACGACAAATGAATGTAATAACCAACAAAATGCCAAAGAATTAGCCACAAAGGGAAGTTGTAGGAAATCCAGCAAACCCATCATCAATTGTTTATACGTTGGCTGCAAATCTCAATGTAGCGGATGTTTACCCCAGCTGCTTGGTGTTGGGAGAGAAATAGGTTTATGTAATTACCCTCTTCTGCAAAATCTCTAAAGACTGTCTTTTCGAACTCATTTAAGGGTACCACTGTCGGAGGAGAAAGAGACCGGATGTGGGAGCACGCGGCCTGACTGCGGATCGTGGAACCTCAGCGACGGAGGCCAAGGCGAGACCACGGCAGTAAGGAGTCGCAGGATAAGGCACTGTTTCAGACAAAGCTAAGGAAGGGGCTGACCTGAAGCCCCTGCTCTATGATCGACGTGTGCCAAAAACAAACAAAAAAAAAAGTCCCCGCTCTCTGAACCTGGTTATGGACCCGCCTGTCTCAAATTCTCCGTCCCGCTGATCTGTTCCCGACTTGGCCCTGCTCCATCCCCTCCTCCTCCGACCTACCATAAGGACTGTTCACACACACACCTTTCCACCTGAACTTTCAAGTTCCTCCAAATCCTACTGAGCTATCCAGAGAAGGGTATTCCCTGCGTCAAAAGGGAGGGAGCTCCGACTAAGTAGACCACGAACTATATTAATCTCAGAACGGTGACCTAGAACTCCACCAAGGGTCGCCCCTAAAGAGAAGATGAACGAAGTATGTGGTTCTACCCGCTGCTGAACGCCTTGATGATGATGGAAGCAACAGGAAATACCCACCACAGAGACTCAAGAAACAAACAGACCCCACAACTCAAAGACAATTGCACTTTTCATCACAATCCTTTTTCTGCCTCCTAATAACTATGCTCTGGGTTACGGAAGAAAATGCACGTGCTCCGGAACCATGATGCATTCCTCTCAAGAGGTCTGGCGAAACAAAACAAAAATGTACCCCTGCCCGCAGACCTCCAACGACTCAATCCACATGAACATTCCTGTTGACAGAACGAATTGTAATACAGGTGCTCAACAGTGCCAACAGAAGACGACAAAGACACTGAGAACTCTGATTTTTATTTTTATTATATCTCATTTCTCTCCCAACCACCATTGGACTGACTATGCTCCCGCCGAGTACAAAAAGGACTTACTTATATGATAACTTACCAGTTCCTATTCCAAATGACTATAAGTATCTATGATCTGTACCCAACGCCTTCGCTACATAATTCTAGTCTGATATTGCAGTACTATGACTTTTTCTGCAACCAACTTAACGATGAACCCGCCTACTAGATGATGTGATGTTTATAATGTGATGTTTATGTACAGTTCTTTTGCCTAAGTCCCCTCTCCCTTACTTATGACCGCTGCAATAGGTATAGATAGGAAATAGGCCAGCAAGATGTCTTGGAAATGTTAAAGGGAGGACTGTGGAAAATTAATACAGTTTGGTGAACATTATCTACGCCATCTTGCCTTTTTCCCGATGCCACACTTTTCGTCATGCACATCCGCCATATTTTAGCCGTTACGATCAGAATCACCCTCACGAAAGACCCCCACGCACCGGTCATTCCCACTCTCACATGCCTTGCGCATAAGCGGCAGCCATTTTAAACACCATGGCCTCCCTGCCCCTCGCTGATAGCCAGCGCGTCTCTCTCTCTCTCTCCTAACCTCGCAAGCATCCCCCGCACGCTGACAACCCCCGCTCTCTCATGCCTTGGGTCATAAACCCCTCTTCAACGCAGCTTCACCACAGAATCCCATCCTGTTCCCAGCGCGACACCTCCCCTCATTCCTTTCATGGTCTCAGATCCTTTTGATGCAAACCCCCTTTCCCTGTGTCCCCGTTTGTCTTCCTTGTTCCCAGGCCGCCACCTGGCCCTGCGGATACTGTTTATTACCCCGTACAGTAGGAAGCTTCCCCTCCCCATCAAAAGACCCTCGAGCCGATCAAAGCCCCCACCCTATGAGATCCGATCAACTCCACGCATTCCGTGAATCGGCGGAATGCCCTGCTGCGCGACAATCATCACCTGTTGTGACCGGGGTGGGGAATTCAACTGTAAATGTATGTGGGAACGGGTCTGAAGGGGAGATTCCGAGGATGTTCTTTCAAATATCAAAGTGTTGCGAGAATGTGTTACGTGCAATAAAGGTCGTAAACCCTAGTATAAGAGGCCAGGCCTCAGAGATGTGGTTAGAGCACCTCGTGACGATACTTGCTGTCTGAATTGATGTGTTCTCCTCCGGAGAGAATAAAATCCTCGTTTCCTGCCTTCCAGTCTCCAGCGCCTGCTTCTTCATTGATTAATATTGGTGGGTCATAGAGGCGACACCGCCGGGCAACATAAAGGGGTCTTTGGTTACTGGTTGTCTTTGAACCCCTTTTAACACGAGTGTGTGAATGTGACAAGTACGCTACAGCAAAACAGGCACTCACATAAACACTAACTGAGAGCAAGTCACCCTGCAAAGCGAGAATTACACAAAAGCCAAGAGAAGAGTTTCTGGATGCGACAAACGCACTTCAGCAAGTCAGCCAGTCTTTATGTATATAAAAGGAAAGGAGAGTAAACCTCAGCATGAGAGGCAATTACTTGAAAGCAAACTGAAAGCAATGCATCAAGTAGGAACTGAAAGCAATGCATCCAACAAAACAGTGGTCAACCACACAAAAGTAAACTGAAGCAAGTGTGCACCTTCACCTTGCAAGCTGGGTGCTAGTCAACAGGCCAGTCACATACATTTAAACTGAAGAAGAGTACACCTCAGCATTCCAGGCACCAACATAAAAGCAAACTGAAAGCAATGAATCAAGTAAAACAGTCAAGCACACAAACATAAACTGATGGGTGCTGTTCAACAGGCCAGTCATATACATTTTTACTGAAGAGTGCACCTCAGCATGCCAGGCAGACACATAAAAGCAAACAGAAAGCAAAGCACTAAGCAAGCCAAACAGTTTAATGAAGGAAAATTGAAAGCAATGCATCCGGCAAACTAGACAGTGACTCAAAAAGTAAACTGAAGCAAGTGCACACTGAAAGGAACCCGCAGTCATAAGCCAAACATTCACATAAACGCAAACTGAAAGCAGCTCGCCAGGACACCCAATGCCCCAGCAAACCAGACAAGCACACCAAAGCATCCCACCCCTGATAGGATGGCAGCTGTGCTCCTAGGGTCACCCCTCAGTTTTTCGCAGGGTTGGGCACCCCTCAGTTTTTTGCCCTGTGCGTCTGGAGGGGAGACAGGCAAATGGGGTCATAATGGGCCATCTGGCAGAGCTACTTTGTAATCGAGGTCACCTACCCACCCAGCTCAAGACTGAGTTACAGGCTGATCTTAAAGCTTTAAACAACCACTAGGGTCTCCAGCTAGTTGATTCTTGAGCCAAAAGAGAGTCCTCAGCTCACTGGGAGTCTTTACATTGTGTAATTTCCAAATTGGAAAAGGTAACCATGTTCATGTTTGGTGTCTTTGGAATTGTAATGATAAATCCTAACTTATGGTGATGTCAGATTTTAAATTACAATTTTGAACAATGACACTTTTAGGAAGTTGACATCTTACTGCCTTAGCCATTTGGTACCTGCAGCCTGTCTCTGAGTCACGACTAGGTAGGGTGACAATTGAGCTTTCTGTATTCCTCCTAGACAGTCATACACAATAGGGAGCTTAAGTGTACCTTGATAGGCCATCACTGGCAGGATGGGAAGGAGGAGCTGGGCCCAGCCCCACGTACACTTCAATAGTATATGTTCCATATGTTTTTTTTTTTAAAGGAGCACTTGCCAATAACAGCCAGAGGACAAGGCTGACAAGGCTGTCCTCTGACTGTTATTGGGATTGCTACAAGGCACAATGGAACTTCGCTAAGAGTACCGTTTTGAATGCAAAATTCAATCTTTCACCTTAAAAACATACTTTAGCATTTCAAGAATAAACGAAAAACACAGCCACGGCCGGTAGTAGGTGTAACTGCAGGGCAGTGACGTGGGGAGGGGGAGGGGCAGGGTGGGGGGTAGTAATGTATGGATTACGGACTTTAAAAGATAAGTAAACATATAAATAAATAAAACGAATTTTGTTGTGCGCACTGCATCGCATTTGGTGATGCAGTGTAAGCAACGAAATTCAATTTATTTATTTATATGTTTACTTATCTTTTAAAGTCCGTAATCCATACATTACTACCCACCACCCTGCCCCTCCCCCTTCCCACGTCACCGCCCTGCAGTCACACCTACTACCGGCCGTGGCTGGAAAAACAGCAACTGCTTCTTTTAAATAAAAATCATACTGGACTATACAAAAGATGTGTTACACTGTCAAGATTCCAATCAAAAGCCACGGCATACTAGAAATAATGTCCCCCAGTTCGATGTCCTTATGAGAACCCCTAAATAAATTAGGGTTTGAACCGCGCCAACAACCTTTGAACCATCAGAGAGGGTTTGTGTTACTAATTATAATACGGCTTCAAGTGAACCTCTTTTGCACACTTTGAAGGACTTTGTTGTAAGGTCCCTTTGCAAAGCTCAGTAAAATAGAGTTGTTTATCGATATCTCTGTTGTTTTACATTACCATAAGTGAGCCTACACTAATTGTCCAGTCTGTTGGGGCCCTTTGGTTTTGAAAAAACATGTGAACTGGGACATGCTCTTATATGTATGTCTTTCATATAAGTTTGGCATTTCTTTTGTCTTGTATACACAGTTTTTTGATCAATTTTGTTTTAGTGCAAGGAAAATCATTTGAAGATGTATGACATTTCCTCTGTAGTGCTTTTATGTTTATGATAGTCATCTGCTTACAGATTGTTTGAATTTTGCGTTTGAACTCATAACAAATAAGTATAAAAGAAATTATTTGCGATCAGATATTAAAAAACATTCAAATAAATTAGTGTCATTACTGATGCTTTCGTGGTGTCCTTTCAATAAATAGTGGCCTAGCCATGCTAACAAAAAATAGGCCAAACACTCCCTTGTTGTTCACTCTTTAAAAGTGGCATTTTCAGGCCTGCAATTAGGAACTGACTTTATTAGGAGATGTATTTTTGAATTACGCATCCAGAGACACCCAACTCCAATTTTTTTATCAGCTCCAAATTGGAAGATATACATGTAGGGTGTTACTAGGCAGGTCCGATGCTACCTTATGGGAGAGATAGGCCTTGCAGTAGTGAAAAAACACATTTAGCAGTTTTCCACTACCAGGACATGTAACACATAAACCACATGTCATACCTTTTAACCGCATCGCTGCGGCGGTTATTTTTCCGCTACGCTGCTTTTTTAGATGACGAGCTGAGCTCGTCATCCGCACACGACCACCGTGGCTGATGACGAGCTGAGCTCGTCATCAGCATCGAAGGGGTTAAATACATTACACCCTGCCCTTGGGGTTACCAAGGACCTACCTTAGGGGTGCCATATATGTAATTAAAGGGAAGGTTTAGGCCTTGCCGTTGGGGGATACTTGCCAGGTCGACATGGTAGTTAAAAACTGCACACACGGTCTCTGTGGTGGCAGGTCTGAGACACGTTTGAAGGGCTACTCGTGTGGATGGCACAATCAGTGCTGCAGGCCCACTAGTAGCATTTGATTTACTGGCCCTGGGCACACACAGTGCACTGTACTAGGGACGTATTTGTAAATCAAATAGGTCACAGTAATGATGTGATGACACTGTGATGTCATCTAGAATGGGAATAGATTCTAGAAGAGATGGTTAAGGGTTTTCAAGGGACATTGAGTCAGTTAGTGCAGGGACTTACAGCTGACATAAAGATCTAAATCTAGCTCTAATAAATAATATATACAAGCACATCCTAGTGAGTATATTTATTACAATGGCGACGATAGGTGGAAGAAACATGCAAAAGAACTTGCACTCGTGGACAAGCCAAATACCATTACATTTTAGACATAGAGCACTTGCATTTTAGCAATGGTCAAAAGGGGTAAACTGCTCAGATTCCTAACACCAGCAAAAATGAAGTTCAGAAAACATCAAAAACAGGAGATCAGAGGCAAAAAGACTGGGGAATCCATGCCAAATGATACCAGGTATAAAACATACACAGAGGGGCTTTCGGGCAGCCCTCTTCAAACACAGACTTGTACAAATGTCATTTATATTTTATTTCTGCCCTAGACACCATTCAGCATGAGGATGTCTTGCACTGTCCATGATCACATGCTCACAACATTTTTATCACCAGAAAACTACAAAGGGGTGGCTCTAATCAGTATGGCTGAGCCGGTATCTAGAACAACAAAATGAGGATGCCAGTACTGATACACATGAATACTTATTAAAACGCTAAACCTGAAGTAAGATTCAAGGCTTGGAGCTGCTTAGTAGCTTTTATTATTTGCTTAATGTTATCAAAAACGAATTGGTTCAAAAGTAAACAATATTACATGCTAGGTACAAAAATAAGGGAATAAACAATCTTTCATTATGTCAGACATATCACAAGCATACAACAATCAACCATTCAGGAACAATGGGGAGAATAAGAGGTGATGTATTTACAGTGAACGATATTTACAGTGAACACAAAGATGCTGGAAAAGGCCACAGTCTGCAATATATTTCGAAAAGTTTAACTGAAAAATTATTTACAAACAATGTACATTCCTAATCAAAATTTGAATAATCACAGTTTTTGGTGGAATAAAGTGAAAAAATGAACACAGTAATGTACAACGGGTGATAAGCAGCGGAGCAATTCAGATGGACTTATCACCCACGCAGACTTGAGAGTGGTGATGGGCCTACGCGTTTCGAATCCTGCTGGTCTAAGAGGATTCTCATCAGGGCCTTTGATTCAAGAAGAGGTGCAAGTGCATCCAAATATAACTTTTCACAGCATCAAGGCTGGGGGATGATTTTGTACCTGCTGAGATAAACACAGACGGTGCTGTACCAGAGGCGGTGAACGCTTGGAGGGGCAATGGTGATACCCAATATTCTAGAGCCTCTATCTTTTAGGTCGCTGTCGCCATTAGGGTAGAAGTAGATTAATTTCGTGCCCAACAGAGGTGAACACGTAGTGTGGCAATATGATGTAACCAACACTAGACTTAGAAGTACCGTGATTAGTGACAAAGGGCGTAGTCCGCCAAACGCGACTACCAGCGTTCAAACAATTCGGCGGTCCTGCAGTAATATAACATGACAAATTGTCAGCGGGCCGTTATTGGCAGGTTTAGCAAATACGATTTTTAACAAACAAAGTGGATTTTACCGTCAGCGCTGTAAAGCACGCTGCGAGGGGGTAATTTGTTATTTAAAAGCTTCAATCAGGGAACTTTAGGCGACAGCGAAACGAAGCGGTTGCACTCAGGTGAGTGCAACCGCTTTGTTTCGCTGTCGCCTGTCGCCTAAGTTCCCCAATTCGTTTTTGATAACATTAAGCAAATAATAAAAGCTACTAAGCAGCTCCAAGCCTTGAATCTTACTTCAGGTTTAGCGTTTTAATAAGTATTCATGTGTATCAGTACTGGCATCCTCATTTTGTTGTTCCACAACATTTTTATGGCATCATTTTTTACCTGTTTTTACTTTTTGTCTTGGGGGAGCAGATTTGCAAAGTGTTCACGCAACACAGCAATGGAGGTTGCTGCACTGCGTTGTGTGAAAGGGAGAAAACGGAACAGCATCAAATCTACCAAGATTTGGAGCTATTTCTCTCCTCCGCTGCTTGGGCACAGTTTAGGCTGGCTTGTCCCAGCACACTTACCCTTGCAACATAGAGTAAGGGTGTATGCCTGATGTCAAGCATAGGTTTTATGCAGAAGGACACCCTCCCACTAGAAAACGAAGTGGCTAGACACAGGTTAACACTTTTCCAACTTTCTATGTGTTCTGTGCAGTGCAGAACACATGCAAAGTTGGAAAAGTTTTGAGAAAAGAAAACTTTTCTCAAACTGTACCCTTGTCTGCAGAGGGCGGGATAAATTTTGCAGCAAAGTCCTCTGGTACCTTTTTCGCAGATAGGGCTTTGCATTCATTGGTTGTTGAATGCCACCAGTGGAGCGCCCCCTTGATGCACAAGCAGCAAGAGCAGAATAGCACAATGCCCTCTATTGTATTACGTTAGGGCTACCTTCGATGGAAAGTAAAGGCCAAAACAACACTTTGTGTCAGTTTGCACTGAAAACCTGGCACAAAACTTTAGGAAACCCGCCTTTTGATATCTATTACATATGCTTCCAGACAATATACGAAGAAAACATGTGAGACCTACGGACTTTATCAATGCTGCTTATATTAAGTAAATACAGGTGGAAAAAAGAGAAATGCTTAATCCACAAAGAGAAATACAAAATAGAGGTACTTTCAGGAATCAATGAAGAATGCAAACACCCACCCATTACCTTCGCAGAGTTGAAGGATTCAGTACTGCACGACTAGGCCACCTCTCATTCATAAAACGGTATCTCAGTTTATGGTGCCTCAAGAAGACAACATTTTACAGGAGGATCATATGACGTAGTGCCATAAAAGTGATTATCGCTGATTCCAGTCCCTTTCAGCGCCCCCCAGTCACTGGGCCTGATGCTCTCTGACAGCGCGGCTTAAACACAGCATGGGGGATGGCCCGTGCTAATCTTTAATGCCTCTGTTTTGGCGCGCGGGGAGAGGGAAGGGATTTTTTCATCGAGTACTATCCACCGGTCACGTGGGCGCCAAGGCTGTTAGTCTTTCATTCGGAAGGCTTAAAAATCAGTCAAGGTTTTAAAAAGAATTATGATTTTTGAAGAGCTCTGAAGCGCAATGAACTACTGACATTATTATGCGAATGCAGCTAAGTCTGCCTGTCTGCCTCAAAAGCCACAATTTCTAAATGAACACAAGAGTACAATCATCTCTAAGTATTAAATCAGTTATGTGAGTGCGTGGTCGCGTTTGTCACGCCTCTTTTAATTTTGAAGAGACGTTATTGGAAAGCCTACCTGTCTCTGATCACCTCTTTCAATGTCAACTACCTCGAAAGCATCTCTTGTCGTGGATGCTGCAAATTCAGGCTGGTGCGAGGCATGCTGTTGTGACAGCTATATGCAGTCTTTGGACGACCAGGAAGGGGCAATTCTAAAAACTCGATTCCTTGCTTACTTTTTGAGCTATGATGCAGCATTAACTCCCTATCAATGCAATGTTTGTTGCATCGCTGATACGGATGGGGTTAATATGTTAAAGAACAGTTTCATTCCATTTTCTAAGCGGGGAAGAGAAGCTCCCTAGCTTATCAAATAAATAAATACATACATAAATAGATAGATAACTGAATAAAAAGGCAGCCTTCATGTTACCGTATTCACAAATGGGCCTAATTCTTACGATGTCACTTCTGACAATAACTGGAGCTGTATGGGAAATTGCAAAATTTCAATTTTCCCAACTTTGCATTTTTTAAACTGCAACTTTGCTGGGTGCAGATCTAGGCTTAAATATAGGGCCCAGCTGGCTGCTGCTCTGGACGTACTCGTTCCCTCACAAAGTCCATTTGTGACATGCTGCAAAGCCAGCAAATTAGGTTGGAACTTCGTATGAGTAGGGAATGGATGGTGCATGACTACATTCCCAGCGCGCCTGAGATGATATCAATTGGGTCCCAGCATTCTGCGCTGTCACTCAAGATTAAGGGCAGGCGGGAGTTGTTGTCATGAAAATCTGAAGTCAAATCATGGCAGCCTAACATCTCTCCTATCATGGATAGTTACATTTAAAGACGATCCAGATGTTTGTGCGCGTCTGAAGAAAATGTTTTTCTTAACAAGTGATTACGAGCAACAGAAATACAGGTTACAACAGCTCAGCCGAACACTTCCTTGGCATATCTCCACCCCCTACCATCAATTGTCCATCATTGAAACCTCCAACTCAAACCACATGCACAGTCTGCATCAAATATGCCATCCATTCCACATCACTGCTCCGCACAAGGCGTCATAGCATTGCATCACACCACTCAGTGAGTCACTGACCACAAGAAGGACCTCCAGCTCTAGGGAGGGTTAACTTCTCTTCAGCGAAGCCAGGATGTGTGGGACAATGCTGGGCAACATTGGGAAACTTCAGCCGCCTTCATGAAGGGCTAAGTTTAAATTTCACACAATATAAGTCTGCTGTTAGATCATCAATTAAAGGAAAGCCTAGCATGAGTGTCTGTCCTTATGACATGAGTAACTTTCCAAAAAGGGTCGAGAAATCTGAGCTTCTGGTTCTACCACGGCGTGTTTGCATACTTTAGTTGTATTTGATAGGTGTTGGTCTCCTTTATTCTTTCATATTGACATGTTAAGGAGCGATTGAGGATCATTTTTGTGAACTGAAGATGGACTGATTCCTCCCTGGTTGCATGTTTCTCTTATGCAGCGGTTAATGAAGAGCACCTCAGCATATGGAGTTGACTTTTGCTCCTTGCATCCATTGGTCTTGTATTTGTCGCCATTGTCAATGGTTTGGGTTCCACTTTGGCCACAGAGTTTGCTCAGGGCCTATGGTCTTCAACTGGTGTGATCCGAGAGATCTATTCACGGAGATGTAGTGCTTTTCTGTGAAGTTGAAGAGGAGGTTTGTGCAAATCTGGATAGAAAACCACATGAGCCAATAATTTATGAATAGACAGGTGGCGCCAAAATCCTGAATTTGTTGGCACAGTGTGTGCTGTCCTGAATATAGATTAATCTGCATTTAATCCAGGGCTCATGTCTGCTCGGCACAAACAGAGAATGTTCAGGCAGATGCTCCTAGACAAGTGTTCCTTCCTCGATGAACTTCTGCCATCATCGCGAGGAGTTGAGATTTTTATGTGGCATTTATGTTGACCTTGGCAGGTCATGGTTCCTTTGCTGAGCCATTTGGTGGTCCAATCCGACCGGTCATTTCCTCTCTCTTCCTTTACACTTTGGTCTCCCTCTCATTTGTGATGGTTGTGCCCAGGCCCGGACTGGCCGTTGAGGGCACCGGGCAATTCCCCGGTGGGCCGCATGGTTGGGGGCCGGTTTTGGGCCCCTGGGGCAGTTTTTGTTACAGGGCCGTTATGCTGCAAAAACTGCCCTGTAACAAAAACGGCCGAAAACCGGCCCCGTCACAGACGTGATCGCATCTCTCCCCCCTCCCCTCTCCTCCCGGAGGGGGGGAGGGGGGCCGGCCGAGCACTTTGCCAGGGCCGGTTCTTGTTCCCAGTCCGGCGGAAACATTGGAGGGTGAATGCCTAGGGGTTTTCCACTTATAAATATCCAGATGCCCTTCTAATTTTGAGGAGACGTTACTGGAAAGCCCACCTTTCTCCGATCAGACCTTTAAATGTCACCTACCTATACAGCACGCTTTGTCTTGGATACTGAACATTCAGGCTGGTTCGAGGCACTCTCATGTGACAGCTATATGCATGCAAGACACGTGCAGGCTGTAGACAATAACACGTAAAATAATCAGTAATGCCTGCAGGAAATGTGCAGGCATTAATGATTATTCTAAGTTTGATTTGTTTACCTTGGAAACTTCCCATACTAATCTCAAATGCAATGCTTATATTATACTCCCTTTTGGTGCTTTTGAGTTAAAAAAATCAACTTCTCTCTGGTTTTGAAGTTGAAATGAAAACCATTTTTAAGTCAAATTGCGAGAAAACAATTCATCCATTTTTAATGCCAACCAGCAGTTAGGATGAAGTATTACCAGTCTGCAGGAAAACTAATTGCTCATGGTGTAAACATAAGAAAAATGGGTAACTCTTCATACTGCAGATAATCTAATAATTAAAATATACATGAGACTTTTCTCGTGTAATAAGAACCTTGTACACCCCTAATTCTAAACACCGAAGAACCATTTCCTCTTTGTGTTAGGTGCACATACTTCTCCTCAGTCTTGTGTATTCTGAATGAGACGTGAGCCTGGTGTGGCACCTTCCTCTCTGTCAGCCATCCATGCATCCCAAGAACCTTCTGGTGGCATCGTTTTTATGACTGGGCAGGCTTCTTCATGTGTGAAAGAGTATGAGCTTGCCCATCCTTGGGAACAGAGTTCGGTGCCTTCTTGGGGCCTTTGTACTCTTCTCATGGTGATCCTATTCTGGCTTCTCTTAGGATTTTAATGCTGAGGGCGGGGTTTCTGGCCACCATTACTTCATCCATCCATATGGTGGGACTGGGGGCAAACACTGCCTCAAATGCCTTTATGTAAGTTCTAATTTTCTCACTTTCTGGCGTTCAGACAAAAGGTTATGTCCCTTTTCCACTGATCTGAGGATACTGTATTTCCTGCTATGGTTCCGGGTGGTTCTACTCCATTTGGGCCAGGCTTTCATACCCTTGAGATGGGGAGTACATGTACATCGTTGCGTTTTACAGGAGCGTGCTATTAACTTGTTTTTAACCAGATGTGTAATTCCATATCATCAGAACTTATATACTATATACCCAGCTAGGAAAGGAGCGGAAAATGCAAAAATGATTTGCTTGCTATATGTATGCCTTTAGAAGGATTAACATCATATTTAAGGACTGCAGCGAGGAACAATAGGATTCAGAGTAATGAAGATTGTATAACCTATGCCTGTGGCCAATCATAAAAGTCTGAAGCACCCTAAAGCTTTGAAAGACAAGCATTTGCAATGCAATAGGTCTTGCAATTGCGAGATTTTGAGCCATTGGCATTGTACATGACAGTGCCTTTTATTTATGTGTTTAAAAAAACCTTCAATAATAAAAGACATTGTCATTTACAATACCAATAGGTCAAATTTTCTAAAGTACAAGACCTATTGCATTTTAAAGGCTTGTTGTTTACAAGCGCCCCATTCTGCGCTTTCACGTTAATAGAGGCCACTCTCCTTTCTTTAGACTAGCTGTGTCTAAAGAAAGGCCCTCGGCCGCTTTTACAGTGAAAGCACGGTATGGGGCGCTTTCACCAAAAAAGCATGAAAGCGCACATGGTGCAGAGAATGTTACAAGAAAGCATGTTGATCTAGTGGTAGGAGAACCTCATTAAAGAAAATAGTGCTTACAGACTAAATAAGACATACGTGTAACAACTAAAGTAAAAGGGCCAGTCCTCATGATACGTTAGTAATGAAGGCAAGGTGGTACTAAGGAGGAACTAACAAGCCTATTAGCGAATCAGAAGGCAGGATTGACGAAGGACAATGACATACGCCAATGACAAGTATGGGCAGAGAGTGGCCAGGGCTTCAAATCCGTACTGCAATACAGCATGCCTCGCAGAGCAGCACATGTGCTGCCCAGGCTTGACCTAAAAAAAGGGGCCCTATGTACTAAGACCCATTCACAAACCAGGAAGTGATGTTTTCACACCAAACTGGTGAACATATGAAGCTGCCTATATACTAAAAGGTCACATTTCAAACTGCACATTTGCAAGGGTTTGGCAATACAACCTGCCTAATGATTATTTAGTAGACAGGACACATTGTGCTACCCCCTACTAATGACTGTGGATGCAAGCATGGTGGTATGCAAGAGGCAGCAGAACATCATCGATGCATTTGCTTTGTCTTGCAGGGACCATTTGTTTTGCATTAAAGAAGCCCATGTCATAGTAAAGGGACTGGTGCTGCTTTTGAAAAGAAATGTTTTCCATTAGAGAACACATTGGAGGTAGCATGCAGTGGTCTGGTGGAGCAATGCACACTGCTCTTCACGCTTCCCAACAGAATTCCTAAAGGGGAATTTGTAAAGTGGAGCCTGCTTCACCTTTGCAAATACTTTACCAACCCCTTTGAGGCATCAGTAACTTTGAAATAGTTTGTGGTCAGAACTGCAGTTGCAGAAAATTGATACATACCATTGATAATTGCAATTAGGAGCCGACTCTCTTCCATGCCCTATCCCAATAGTGATTTTTTAGTGATTTGCAAAAGTCATTTTGTGAATTGTAAAGGCTTCTCTGTCTTGCAATGGGGTTTAGTACATGGCTCAACATTAACTTGCAGTCAGAAACCCAGTGATTTTGCGAGTCGCAGGATTAGTGATCACAAAATGATTTAGTACACCTGGCCCAAAACTATAATTTATTTACTTTAGAATATTTGTTATGTGTATTTAGCCTAAAGGTTCATAAATTATTTAGATTGTAAATATCAATGTAACTATAAGTCTATGGAAAAAATTCTTCAGGCGAATCAAAGTGTTACGAAGATGAGCTATTATAGTATTTTGTGAGAAATTGAGGGTTGTTTTTTTGTAGGTGTGATCATATCAGCAGCATGCTTACCCAGACATGGTTTCCCTTTCACATGGCAAGAGCATACCTAGGCTGACTTAATCAAGTAGAAACTAAATGACTCATATGCCCTCTGGTCCCCCCAGAAAACACTTGCACTGCCCCATAAAATGACTACCGTCAGATAACTAGAAAGAAGATTCATTAAACCAGAGCACAAGCAGCATGGGTGGGTACACATTATCATATCTTCTCTCTTCACATACAGAACTACACGTCACACTCACCCGCAGTCTGGTTGCAGAGACATCTGGCCTGATGTCTCAATTTGGTAATAATCCATTGAGGGGTAAAGTAACCTCATGCAATAAATGCAACATGAAAAGATAATGGAGCAGATCAAATCACCGTTTTCATGAATGCAAATAAACGTTGATCTTTAGAACCTGTTGACGACAAGGATAACAAACTTGAGTTTGTCAAACTTTTATCCACACAAAGCTCATGAAGTCTACGGAGTTGTTTGTTACCAAGCCACTAACTGGTCTTCATTTTTAACAATACCCGTTTGTACTCAGGCTGTTTTGGCTTTGGTACTGGGGACACATTGCAATGTGTTTTATGTTTTTTGTGGATCTTTCTAAGATAACATTTTATTTGTATTCATGATTACGGTGATTTGATGTGCTCCATTATCTTTTCATGTTGCTTTTATTGCATGGTTGCTTAACCTCTTAATTGGTTATTTTTTTCTTCAAATGATACCAACGAGAAGCCCTGTTGCCTAAATGTGATTATATAGCCAAGTTTCCATGGGTTCAAGGGTTGTTGTAGTAATCTTGTATGTATTTGTCTCAATTTTGGAGACATTGATTGTCTTAGTAAACCAAGCAGGCACCGTATCCATCAGTGTGTGATTCCTGAAAGGAACACTTGCTTTGTACACAGGTTGACATACATGACCACACTGGGAACCCAAAGCAGCCCTGGCAATTGTGTTGCAACAGCTCCAAGGGGGGGGGGGGGGGGAAGAGTTGCAAGTGTGAAGCACTGCTGCTTTTGTTACAGGGAGCCGATGTTGCAGCACTGCTCCAAAACCGACCCCAGTACCCAAAGCGGCCCCACCTCAGCATAACCCGCCCCCCACCCTTCCAGCCTCCCAGAAAATGCCTGATGCCCGATACAGCCAGTTCGGCCCTGATGACACGCTGTACTGGATTTGTAAAAGCGCAGAAGTGCTATTACTCGTACAGTAGGAGCACATTATGAACTTGTACGGGATTCTCAAAGGATGCCTGGCACTACTCCAGTAAATCTTTGTTGGTCATTGGTTTACAGCAATGTATAAATGTTATGCGTGTAGTCTGGAATACACGCATAGCATGTATAAATATCATAATAGCACTTAGTGAAAATGTCTGCACTTGAAAAAGTAGAGCACATTTTCATTTAAACGAATATACTTTTTGTTTCTATACATGGAACATATGATTACCCTCAGAGAGAGGCTTTCTCTTGCAGAACCATTCAGTTTTATGTGTTGCCTTTACCAAGAAAACGCCCTCACTTCTGGTTAATTTGTGTGAGTTTGCAGGAAGGCAAAGTTCCAGTAATTGTGGTGAATACCCACAACCTTGAAAGCTTGTAGGCCTTCACTAACTCTTACAACGACCCTATGCGGGAGCTTCCAACCACATTCGGTAAGTTTGCAAATGCAGCAATTCCAGCATGCCGGGCTGCCTGCAAAACGTCTGCATTCTCAAATGCACTTTGCCCTTGGAAAATTCTGCCAAAAGCTATCCTGATAATAGGTTGAAATTAGTTGAGCAAACTGCCTTGTGATTGGCCGGGCGATCTTCTTTTGCAGCCTGAGAATTTGTTCCTGCTTACTCTCATCAAGAACCGAAGGCGTCTTGGTTCCAGCATGTCACGCACCGAGCTTTCATCCGAACCAGTGTGAAAAAGGCTGTGGCTACGCTGGCTCGCGCCGTGATTCTTAATTTTTTCCCAGCGCCTCGATAATTGCAACGGTCGTTAAAGCATGCCTCTCCTAACAGGCCGCTCAGCACTATGAAATAAAAGAGCGCGGCCTCATTGATTTCCAGCGCGCGCGCTCATTTGGCGAAGCCTCTAATTTGGAATGGCTGGCGAATGTATTGATTTCAATAAAGTGTTTTGCTGCTGAAATTACTACCCCGAGCTGCTGCAGGTGAAGGACGAGTCCTTCGCCGTGGTCGCTTTCCCAGTCTCTTCCTTGTAGTGCACTGCGACAGTACATTAATCTGCCCACTTTCAAACTCTCCTCCCCGGCACATGGATCACGAGCATTGTTTTCGTCTTTGAGCGCGCGCTGGTCGGATTCATTCTCGCCCTTTCACCGCGAAGTGTCCTGAAAGGACCTTATGTTACCTCTTGGTTGTTGGCTGATTGGGCTGTGCACCCTTCTCTGGAGTATCCCGCATCCACCAAACTCTAAATCTGACTGAAGTATTTCTCTGTTTAGCCATATAACGGCTTTTTTGACTATCATGCAAAGCTCAGGTGCAAAAACATTTCAGTGACATTCAATCATTGCATGGTATTGGTCTGTTTTTGCACCCAATTACACGTTTCCCCACATGCACCTGGGAATAAAATGTGGTAATAGAGTTAGCGCCTGGTTCTAACACGCAGTATTCACCTCTATACACGCTTTTGTGTATCTATTTTCCTTCACATATTACGTGATGGAAATTCGACATGCCTAAAACAGCGATTGAGTGCATTTTGGGTCGAATCAGTGATTTGCAGTCAGACACAAACACATTTGTGCTGGATTTTAAGTCCGCTCGGCTCTTGGAATGAGCCTCCGAATAAAGTTGCAAAGAGAAGGGTGGATTTTAGAGCATTTGCCCTCTTCTCGAGTTCCACTTGCTCCTGACCGTTTTCCTAGAGATGGCACGGTTCTTCTGAGCACGCCAGTACGGCCAACAGACCCATGACAAAAGATTGGCCTTCAATCCATCCTGCCTTTTTTCCTAACCGCCCTCTGTGTTATGGGCTTGTATTTTTTCCCCTCATACTATGCGTGGGCCTAACAATTACACAACTGCTTTTGGATGAACTACTCAACTCCCTGAAGATGGGTTCCTGACATGGGTTCAGTTGACAGTCTTGCCCGGATACCATAATATAAGGCAATGATAAACTCCTGTATGGTTTTGAATTGGACATACTGCTGTCTGGAATAGGAAGCATTTTGATGCAATGAAGTTGTTGTATTCATTTGATGTCCTTTCCTGCAAGAGAAAGTGCCTTTGAAGGGTGCACCCCTTGCTGATCAATTGGGAAAGGGATAATCTATAAATATATAAGCGGCAGCATAATATGAAGTTCTGTTCCTTGAACTATGTTTATATCAGTGCCATTGGTTTGTGTCCTTTCTGTAAAGCAGTTTGAGAGACTCAACCTGTATTTCCCGCCAGTTTTGGCATTCCTAAACCCGTTCAAATGTCACCTGAACATGGCATTTTCAAACCGTTGACATGCGCAACACTGGGCTCAAAAGAGCATGCCCTTTGAGTTGTAGGCTTTCAAAAGGGATTGGAGGTGCCTGGAGCCAAGAGCTAAGCATCATACAGCCATGATGTGTAGTCCTTGTATGAGAAGGAGGCGATAGCCGGTGCCAGCTCGAAGAAGGTATGCGTGTTCAGAGCATATGTGTTATAATCTCAAGAGGTGATGAAATGAAATCATTTAAAGATTTATGTACAGAATACAGTAACATACACAGCGATGGATAAACTCACTTCTTAGTACAAAAGCAAAATAATATCATTCTACACATCCGGTGCCTAATGTATAGCAGTCTGTACCCAGGCGTCAAACAGTAATGCATAGTGAAATATAAATATCAAGGTCTTAACTGAAAACCAAGAGTTTATGGTAGGAACACATAATCATTAATGTACTTCCTCACAGCTTCGTCTACTACCATAAGCATCATGTTCTGCACTCTCATGGTTTAGCAAAGTAACATTGAAAGCAATATGCATATCCAGGAGTTAATTCTGTAACAAATGCACGCCAATCTACATCAACCTACCAACCAATGGTTTACTGCATGAGACAATGTATAGCATTCTCCACATCCATGGATAATTATTGTTAACACTACATAGGCTCAGGCGAACAATATTAACCTCTCCCTACCAATTAACTTACCCGGTTCTTGGTTGGCTCCATCAGGGCAAGTGTCTTACTCACCTCTTGGTGATGGCCATTTCGTGAACACATTGCTGGGGATCACCCTTTTACAATTCCAGAAGACTGCAAAGGGCCTAACAGTGTTCAAGTCCCTCCCCCTCACTGACATGTGTTCATTGTCAATCGAAGGATGTCAATCTCTACTTTCCAGTTCTGGGCTACATCATCACCTTGCTCATCGACCGCTTGCTTGATTAGTGAGTTCCACTTCCTAATTTAGACGCACTATAGTAATGCCACTTAATCAAGACCAAATACAGATCCTAAGATATAGTCTACTCATTGTCGTCTCAGTCGTTCTTTCAGGGGCTATATTCCCCATGGATCCCATGAGGTTTAAGGTGACCCGACCCTTGTCCCAGGGCACCTGCTCATGTCAACAGCTTAGACTCCAACAGTCAATAACATTGAGGGGTGCTAGACTTAGATCTCAAATCAGAATGAAATAGTCATTAGAATAGATGGTTTTGTGGCTTTGCACATCTATGGTTGAGAAGTTATTCTATTAACAGTAGGAATCTGAGGGGGCCCTCAATACATTTTGCATGGAGACAAAACTAGGAAAATAGCTCAGCAAATAATGTAGTCTGATTACACTGGTGCGATCCCCCAGTTGACAGATTTAAATCTATGCATTGCCAACACAACCTGTCATTCATCTGGGGTTTATACAAGGAGTACCATTAAATTGAGTATTAATAATACCTGCTATTTACAGTGTTATAAATTGGGTAAATTGCATCAAGAAGAGCTGCATGTCAACAGGCTATTATTACCATTGTTATTCTGTTATGCCATTGCCTCATTCTAGGTTCTTGACTATTTTGTGAGGTAACACTGTCCTCAGTAAATACTGATACTCCTGGGTTACTCATTCCGAGATCTGTTGTATTTTCCCCACACAAATACTGCCAGGTGTTACTAGGGCGAAATTGTGAGCTCAGAAAGTGCTTTATTGCTGCACATATTATTATTCAGTTTTGAGCGCAAACTGTGTACCAGCTTGGATTGAGTTTATTGTGACTGTAGGAATGAGGGCCTTAGTCTAAAAAGTGATCTTACACTGAGGTCACGGTGCTAGGATCCAGTAACATTTCATATGAATGCTTCTAAGGATTGCTGTGAGCATGAAAGCATGCCTCATACGCTCGTATGTGGAGGTGGCATGTCTGCTCTTAGGCGCTTTGCAGGGCGGATTTTTGGATTTACTGAGAGTAATGCAAATATTGAACACACTGACAGAATATGTACTTATGAATGGCTAGCTTCCTAGAGGTACTCTGCAGAAGATTGAAGTATAATGTGTCAACATTTTTATAAAATGTAACAAAATGTATTGATCAGTAGGAGCTGAACTTGAAATTAGTCACCTTAAACTGATCATTCACTTTTGAACTAATAAGGACTGAGAAACACTTAGAGACTCTAAATCTACACATAGTAGATAGATAATAGTTTAGTGGTTTTTTTTTTACAACTGGTATGCTCGCAGTTATACATCCCGGAGTTTTGTCCCACCAAATTGAGGTCAACGTGGGAGGATTCCTCTGGGGCTAGTAAGCACGAGGCATTGTCATCCCACAAACCGCACACACACTTCCTCGAGATCGAGGTGGGACCTCATTACTGCAGCTTAAGCTCTGCAGCTTGAACCCCGAGGACCTCGCATGACATGTATTTAAAAAGAAGCCAGGAACCTAGTTGCCCAGGGTTACCTTCAGTGTATACCCAACAGGGCTGTTTTGGGATTTCATAGTTTATTCTGAATCTAATCAGGGGCAGGACCGTAGCCAAACATTAGCACGAGCAATAGTTATGCATCATATGCGTGGCATGAATTGCAGCAATATAGTGAGTTTCAGATATAGTTCATGCGCTTGCCCTGTGCCCGGTGACATGTTGGTATGAATCATGCGATCAGTGTCGGTCTGGCCTGTAGCGCAATCAGACAATGATTGATAAACTGGCCTTACATGTCAGTGTGTGGACTCTTTTTTGGCAGATTTTGGGCCTGTTTTATGGTATGGTGGGCCGGTTCTTACTATTGTCTTCTCTGCTATACCACACATATTGTCTGCAGCAAGCATACATGCGTCCAGTCACTGCTGCCTTGCAAAACACATATAGAGCTTTGCAAGTTCAAAACTTCCCCGTTTGCCAATATGGGCAACTTTTATTTTTTTTAGCAATCTGATTCACTAGTGGGACCACTTTTATTTTGGTGCCCGGGTCTATTTTCTGTACAAGTCCGACCCTGCATGCGATTTGACTTCCTGCCACTGAGGAGAAGATTGTAAAATAAAATGTTGCTGCATCATGGGACCGGAAGTGGCACAGCAGCACCGCCATCATTTGCTTTAACCTTGCCATGGAGGGCGAGCAAAGCCGTAAAAGCTTTCCACTGGCGGTGGGATTTGTTTTCACTTCCTCAAAATAGTCCAGGTCTCCAGTTAACTGGGCAGACTTCCAGGCGGGCTTGTTCCATCGAGCAGGATTACCCCCTCCTGATAAACTGGAGCCGGCGTCTGGTGGCGCGGTGCCTTTTCCCGAAGTCCTTCCAAGACCTGTAGCTAATAGGGAGGCAGATGTCTGGATCCGGTCCCAAGGCGTGGAGTGCGCGGTGTTTCTAATGATTTGTGGTAAACGTTTTAAGGGAAGACATTACTATACAGGAACACATTTAAAGGCTGATAAATTTGAGGCAGGGGATATTGTGGCCTCGGCTGCGCGGGTATTGTTTCCTACCTCAGGCCCGCAGAGGCATTGTGGGTTATAAAGCACTTGCCCTAAAACTGACTTTTTAATGAACTCTGCTCTTGAGGAATGTGCTCGAGTAGAAAATAAATTCTCCCTGCTTGGCTGCTGCAGGTTGGGAAGAGGAATCATTGCCGCCGAAGCCTTTGTCAGGTGGTCATGGCTCATGTGCTTTTGTGACTTGGTTGTTAGGCACACGCAGGGCAGTTTAAGTGCAACCATTTTCCCGAGTCAATCTTCTTGCAACAACAGATATTGTGCCTCAGCGTTAAAGTGTTACTTCAAGCTCCCTGTCGTTTTGAATAGTAACCAGGCAGACGTTTGCAGCGCTTGGGTCGGAAGGAGAATTTCTTGCAGAAATTGTGTTTCACGGTAGAACAGCATCAGTGCTTGAAATGGAAAAATAAAAGTGTAGGTACTCTGTAGGAGAGTACCTGCTTGTTTCTGAGAAGTGCCGGTACTCTCCAATCAATAGTATAACGTCTCTCTTGAGGACTGCAGGTACTCTCACTCTCAAACTAAAGAAAGTGCCAGTACTCAGTACCAGACAGTACTAGCCCATTTAAAACAATATACAGCACAATGAAGAATCATACCACTTCTCAGTGCACGTGTACCGCTTGTGCATGCTTATTAACGTTGAGGATTTAAATGGGCCATACTTACAGGTACTGAGTACCTGCACTTTTTCAATTTGAAAGGGAGAGTATATATATTTCTCAGTGGAGTGCAATACTTTTCATGGGAGAGTACTTCTAAAAAGTGCAAAGGTACTCTTGGTCAGTGAGTGCTTAAACTTCTCTAATTCCATTCAACCACTACATTGCGCTGCCCTAAAATACGTGCCAACATTAGTCAAATTAGTAAATAGTCCTGTTAATATTTAGGTAAAGGAAAACTATTTGAACAAACATTGTTTAATAATCCGGCTCTAGTTTTGGGATAGTTGACGTGAACACGATCCGTTATGCAACCATTAGTGCCTATTGTGCTTTCAGAATTTTGGAGCATAAACCCATTTCGGAAATGCACTGGGTAAGTATGCAAAACTGCCTCATGTGAGGCTTTGAATGGTTTCTCCAGAGCAAAAATAACAGTATAGCATTTTCAATTAAATCAGATAGAAAGATGGAGGGTCTAATTCACAAACGGCCTCCGCCGTCGTAGCGGAGGCCTCACAGTCACGGCGGTTTCCCATTGTGGAGGTCCCGCTGTGAGTGACTAAAATGCCTCCACCACGACTGCGGAGGCCGCAGGATTTACAGGTAATCTTGAAGCAATACTGATGAAATATTTCAAATAATATTCTAGTGTTTCATAATTTGCTAAGTAAGCCCTATCTTCTCAAGAGGTGTCTTAAAAAAACTGACACCCCTTGTAAAATATAGACTTCATTTGATTGCTTTTTGTAGTGCTGGTTTGTGACCAGCATCCTGTTTGCACTGCAGGAAATACCGGAAATGCATTCTATATATTCAATCCTTTCACAGCGAGTAGGTAGCTGAAAAACAGTCTGCAAGTGGAAAGCCAGCCCTTTACTGTGGACTCAAAAAAATAGTATGATTGGACCAAGGGCTCTGCCCCTCATCATATTGGGGAAATACTAATTTACACTTAACTTTCAAGCCCATATAAAATCTGCAGAAATTACCGATATCATTGCTGTGACTTTTTCTAGTCCACTTCCTTGCCTAAGACAAGAACAATATAAATCCCAATCACAAAATAGTATCAAATTAGATAGTGGATCAATTGCATGAAGTTGTTGATAACGTTTTTGCTATTTTAATTGACCTAATATATGGTCTAGTTCTCCAACTTCTCAGTAATGTAGGCATTTTGGCACTGATAGTAGTCCCTAATGACTTTCTGACATCATTGCAGCTATCTTTAAATATTAAAGCGAGGTATTGTTACCATATACTAGTAATCAGCACAAATGAAAATGGATAACATAGCACAATCGCATTGCAAGCTAATAAAGAATATAATAATCTCAATTTCGATTCCTATACTAAAAACAGCGGTATTGTCTGCCAACATTGCTACACCTACGAACACTTTGCATGCAAAGAATGTTCTTTAGTGTGTATTTATCATTTTTATCTCAAAACTCTGCACTTCAAATATCCCCTCGGATGGCTAAAATTATTGTGAATACTTTCCCTTGTTCCTTTTGAGATGGAAGAGCATTACATATCATTGACATAAGTTAAGAATTGTCTTATATTCACACCACCGGCTCTTTTAATGCATAGAAACACACACAGCTCATAATCATATGGCTAAAACAGCAGAGGTTTCTCTCAGATTAGACAATCATTCAGTTTCAGACATCTCGTCTACAGTTTAGGGGTGAAATTATTTTATTAGCCTCTATTTGGACCTTCAGAACCTGTATTGATGACATTGTATCATACTTATGGAAAGACAAAACCTGCAATATCAGTAATTCCCCAATATGTATTAGTGCAGATTTTGACTGGAATCTTTACATGAGTCCGTCAGAATTCCCTCATTCACAAATGGACAGATTGAATTTGAGGGGGAGTGACATGTACTGCAATCAAACAATAGGTTTGGTTACAAGCAGTGGTGCCAGACAGAAATAATGGGGACATCTCTTTGTGGAATAATGAGCTAGTAGCCATTGTTTGCAAATGTATATAGTTGCCTGATGCATGTGGAAAGGTGCTTGGTATAAATACAGAATATCAAGTCTTAAATGTTGTGCAGCAAAAACTATCAAGGACATAATATTGTGCAGATAAGTATATATTGGTAAGCAGAGATTTAGTATTCTTAACTCCATATATTTGTACATTGCTTATATATATTATTTATATATATATATATATATATATATATATATATATATATATATATATATATATATATATATATATATATATATATATATATATATATATATATATATATATATATATATATATCTCCACCCTAAAATCAGGCAGTAGGACTTCCATTATGATCGCAAGGTAGGCTTACAAGGATCTCCTGTTCCATGCTAAATCTGAATGGGAAACTGAGAGATGGCACGCAATTAAACAGGCATTAATTGCCAAAGACGCATGTTCCTTTTGGAACTTGGTCCATACTGGGAAGCCAGAGGGTAACTCTAAGATTGACCCTAACATCGCTGAGGAAGCCTGGTGTGCCTACTTTAGAGATCTCTATTCTAGTCCCGCTTCTCTAACCCTGGATTCTCCAAGTCCCCTTCCGAGGCTGGATCCAAGCCACCTCCTCCCACCATTTACTATGTCGGAAGTGACCCTAGCGGTACTAGCTTTGAAGCCAAAGAAGGCCCCGGGGCTAGACAGGATCCCAGGAGATCTCTACAGAGATGAGCTGAAGATTTGGGTCCCCTACCTGACTGTCCTATTTAACGCCATCTTGAACGGACAAGAACCCCCTAGTACATGGTTGGGGGCTGAAATCATTCCAGTCTATAAAAAGGGCTCTCCCCTGGTACCATCAAATTATAGGCCTATTAGCCTTATTGACGTCACGCAAAAAATCTATGCCAGGCTCCTCCTACAACGCCTGCAGGATTGGATTGAAGAGAATAATATTCTCTCCCACCTGCAGGCAGGGTTTAGAGCAAAAACATCTACCATTGACCAACTACTACGGCTTCAGCTACTTTATTGGAAGCATGTGGTTTTGGATGGGGGAAGCCTGTACTTAACTTTCGTGGACCTCAAATCCGCATTTGATATGGTGGACAGGAACCAACTGTGGGGTATACTAACTAATATGGGGATCCCTTCTTACCTGTGCCATCAATTCAAACGACTTCACGAAGGTACTTTTGCGAAGGTACGTTTTGGCTTATCTGGCCAGCTCACCAGAGCATCCCCAATCGAGAAGGGTGTTAGACAGGGGTGTGTACTTGCCCCTACCCTATTTTCTCTCTTTCTAAATGGCCTTATAGACGATCTGATCAGTGCAATAAACATTGACGCCCCTAGTTTAGCTGGCGCAAAATTCCCTGAACTAATGTTTGCGGACGACACCTTGCTGCTCTCCAAAGCACCAATGGGGATGCAGCGGGTGTTGGACCAATTCACCGATTTCTGTAAATGAAGGAATCTGGTGATTAACATAGATAAAACCAAGTACATGGTGTTTAACGCCAGCACAATCAACTGTCCGCACCCTAAAATGGATGGACGTTCCCTGGAAAGGGTAAACAACTTTGTCTACTTAGGCTTGGCGCTAAATGACAAAATGGGGTGGGACACACAAATGTCTAAGGCCAACCTAGGGCTCTTACAGTCCGCGGGGGGAATTTTAAGAGTGCAGAAAACCTGTGTGCATAAACTAGTGAGTGTACCATTAGAAATATATAAAGTTCAAGCTAGATCTTACGCTCTTTATGGGGCGGAACTTTGGGGGCACCGACCAGTAAACGAGCTCAGTGTTACTGAGAATAACTTTATTAGGCACCTGCTCACCCTACCTAAAAGCACACCATTAATCCCATTAAGGTTGGATCTAAATCTGAGGTCAATTGCAGAAGCAATTGCCTCTCGCCCACTCCTCTATTGGCGCAGATTGTGGAGTGTGCCAGAGCTTGAGAGCTACAGGGAGGAACTAAAGATCGTGATAGCCTGTCAGGGCTCAGGCAAGATACAGTGGCTATCATTCATAAGGAGGCAAGCTACCAGGATTGGTATGGAGAATTTGTGGTCCAATCCGGAGGTGGCATGCCAAGCTACCTCGAGACAAACCCTGGCTGCGACTATAAAACACTATAATCTGCAGGAAGCTTTCCATTCATCCAGGCCCTCCAGTCTCACTGATAGTTTTTTAGATCTTAAGAACGTTTATAGCTTTGAGAAGGAACTAGATAGGATTGAACCGATTTTAGCCAAGAAGCTGTATCTACAGTTTAGATACGGCACATTGCCCCTGCACTCATATATAAATAAATGGAAAGAGGGTCCAGCTCGCCCGTGCCCAGGATGCAAAAACCCTAATGAGACCCTTGTGCATGTAATTTTGTTTTGTCCTGGCTATTAGAGCAGTAGAAAGAAATGGATTTTACAACTATGCTTGAACTTAGGGGTCAGGAATTATTTAGTTTTTTAGAATTTTAAAATCTGACACTAATGCACTAGTAGTTACTGCCATAGCTAAGTTTCTTTTTTCTATGTGGCTGACAAGACGGAGAATGCTCCAGAAGCAATAAAGAAACACAAGCTTATGGACTGTTGTTGGACAACACATCAGGAGGCCCTGGGTCTCTATTGTATTTTAACTTTTTAATTTGATTAATACATAACTTATTGTTTTAGATATTTTACGGGACTCCGCCACCTAAAGGAAACGTGCAGACTATGTACATAAACTAGGATGTAACAGTGTATTATCTTATTGCTTAAAATGTGTGTCTTGTACTTTTATGGTTCATAACAAACCGAAATAAAGTTAAAAAAAAAAAAATATATATATATATACATATATTACCTACTGGCGTGTCGCCAGTAGGTATATATAGTCAGGATTTTTTCCCTATGGGATTTTTGAAAATTCTATGTCTAATAACTTTGGCGTTTGTGGACGGAATCGGCTGAAATTTTCAGGAAAATGGCACATTTTGTTTCTGAGCAGCCCCTGAAAATTTGGGGGGGTTTCCTCAAGGGGGGGCCGAGAAAAAAGGGGGGTCCCAAAACGCGTTTTCCCCATGTTAATTTCCATAGGGCGGTTGGCCTCACTTTTAGCTCGAACGGCTGAATGGATTTGCACGAAACTTGGCAAAATTGTAGGGACTGTTAGCCCGATGTGCCTTTGCTAGGTCTCAATATATGTGCTCCAGTGGATTTTGAGAAATTAACGTTCAAAACAAGATATATATCTGTAACAGCGCTCCGGGCTGCGCTCCGGTCCGCTTACTTTTCGCGAAACGGAACTTTGCGATGCGAAGCTGATTGGCTCCCCGGTGTCTGTCAACATTCTAAACAGTCCGGAGCGGCCGCCATCTTATCTCTCGGTAGGATCGAGAGAGAAGAAGAGGTGAAAAACGAAGGGGGAATTTAATGAAAGGGGGCAAGGTATACCCCTCTTGACCCCCTAGGAATGTTGTTGGGGTTATTAAAGGGTCCCGTGGGGAAAATAAAAAAAAAATTGATTTTTCACGGTAGAAGCGCTTCTCGGGCCGCGAACTGGGCTGCAAACTGGTAGCGAAACGGGAATTCGCCATTTTGTGCTTCGTTTTAATTAAATTACTAGGTATAAGGGGGTGCGGGAGACGTATCCTAATCCCTTATGTTTTCTGAGGGTGGCTGAGGAGGCTCATATATGTTGATATATGTCTTCCAGCGGCTGTGCGTGCCCCATCTTGTCTCTCGGTAGGATCGAGAGAGAAGAAGAGGTGAAAAACGAAGGGGGAATTTAATGAAAGGGGGCAAGGTATTCCCCTCTTGACCCCCTAGGAATGATGTTGGGGTTATTGAAGGGTCCCGTGGGGAAAAAAAAATTGATTTTTCACGGTAGAAGCGTTTCCCGGGCCGCAAACTGGTAGCGAAACGGGAATTCGCCATTTTGTGTTTTGTTTGAATTAAATTACTAGGTATAAGGGGGTGCGGGAGACGTATCCTGATCCCTTATGTTTTCTGAGGGTGGCTGAGGAGGCTCATATATGTTGATACATGTCTTCCAGCGGCTGTGCGTGAACTTTTTTTTTTTTTTGCTGCGTGACGTCTGTTAACGTTCGATTCGATAGAAATCAGGAAGTGTTGACCGCCAATTTGTCAGTGCGATAAAATATTTTGTTATAAATGAATCCTTATTGATAAACATTGTCTGCGCCATCTTGCCTTTTTTCCAATGCCACAATTTTGTCGTGCACGGCAGCCATTTTAGATGCCAGGCCGGTCCCAGGCTATCACCTAGCCCTACGGATGTAGTTTATGGCCCCAGCTGTAGAGAATCCAGACATGCCAACCCTCCCGATTCAGGCGTGAGACTACTGATTTCAGTGCTAGTCTCCCGCCTCCCGATTTGTGCAAGCAAAAACCCGGGGCATATTACCAACAACTAGCGATAATTTTTGTCTCTAACTTGTTTAGAGACCAAAATTATCGCCGCACATCGGCGATTTTTATCGCAGATAAACCTTGCTATTAGCAAGGTTTATCGCAAATGCGATAAAAAACGGCCGCAATGCATGAATATCGCTGAAAAGTCAGCGATATTCATGCATTATTGAGCAAATGCTCTTAGCCATGTTGTCCACCTCCCATTGGATAACATGGCTAAGAACTGCTCAGGGCAGGTGTTAGCTTTTGGAGATATTCGCGCTTAGCGCAAATATCTACAAAAGTTGGTAATAGGAGATAGCGATGTTAGGGACTGTTTCCAGTCGCTAACATCTTGGCACGCCCACTTTGCATGTCATTAGTGATAAATATCACTGACATGTAAAGCGGGGCCCAAGATGGTCGCTATCTCCTTTTAGCTGTCACTAACTGGTGTTAGCGACAGCTTGATAATAGGGAGATAATTTTATCTCCGCTTTCTTGGCTTTTAAAGCCAAAAAAGCGGAGATAAACCCCCTTGATAATATGCCCCACGATTCCTCGGGGGTTTCAGGTGACAGGGCTTGGTATTGTGTTACGTGGTAATTCTTCCAGGAAACGTCAGAGGGTCGATGCAGGGGTTCTAGAAGGGGTGATAAACCATTTAAGCCTCATGAACAAGCGCATGGTCTTTTAAAGATCTGTGAAGTACTCGGGGCGGCGGTGTGTGTGTATCCTCTTTCAGGAGCGGGCGGGGGGGGGGGCACTGCCAGCAACTTGCCAGGCCAGGCAGTGTTCAACACTTGCATCACCCTTTCTCTGCCTGCTATTGCGCTCCATGCTTCGGAAAGGTAAGAAAAAGAACGTGCATTTGAGTTTGAAATGTCCGATCCTGTAGCAGTACACTTGCAAAGCCCACACATGACAATAACCCGATTCAAGGCCCCATTCACCCGATTTTTTAAAAATATATAGCACTCCAACAAAGTAGGATTATAAAACTTTATTAACTTTTAAATATAACGAACGCAACGAAAACTGTAAATACATTTAAACATTTTTTGACAAAAAAAGCAACAATGGTCAGAAGCTGTCTTTTGTGCGAATAGTCCCAAGGCAGCACAACGTGCTGAGTTCTGGACGGCACCCAGGTGATGTCACCTGGGTGCCGCACTGGTTTTTGGTTTCCTACAATGCAGCTCAGAAAAACAGCGTGGGGCGTCCCGGGTGGTGCGGGGGGAGGCCTCGTCAGTAGCGGTCTGTTGTGCGAATAGTCCCAAGGCAGCAGAACGCGCTGAGATGTGGATGGCACCCAGGTGATGTCCAGTAAACTGCCGCACTGGTTTTGGTATCCTACAATGCTGCTCCGAAAATTGGCGTGGGGCGGCCCGGGGGGGGCGTGGGGGAGGCGGCATGAACGGGCCTCCCCAGGTGGCGGCCATCCAGCTGAGTTGCGCCCGCTCTTGCGGCTACAGCGTCTCGCTCACCATGTAGTTGACGTCCGCCCACTCTTGCAGTGCAGCGATAGGCGGCTGCCACAGGACTCTTAAAATGGCGGACGGCTCTTCGGTTTTGGGCCTGGTCCACTAAAATGGCCCTGGGACACCTTGGAACTCGGACGCTTGCCTGCTAGGGCTTGGGCTCCATTCTCGAAAGCGTCCCCTCAGCCGTGAAGATTCTACAAAAGTCTTGGGGGCCCTCGACTCCTGCAGGCTTCCGGTGGGGAGCGACTGCCATGATTGCTCGCGGAATGACCACGACGGAGCCACGAGATGGTGGTGCTCTCATGCTGACGCCAGCTTCAGTCTGAAACATCCAGAAACAAGGTGGGGCTTTCATCGTTTGGGAAAAAAAATGTTCTAAACCAATGAAAAGTGTTATTTTTAGGTCATATGACCAAGCCTTCCATCTTTAGGAAACCAAAAGTAAAATGAACCAATGAAAAGTTTTATAAACAAGTCACATGACCTGTTATGCGGCATAGGGCTACAAAAAGCGTAGAAAATCCGTTGGCACGTGAGGCGGCGTCAGTAGCGGACCGATGTGCGAATAGGCCGAAGGCAGCACAACGCGACGAGATCCGGATGGCACCGAGTTAGTGTCCAGCAAGTTGCTGCACTGGTGTGGCTATCCTACAATGCTGCGCCGAAAGTCGGCGTGGGGCGCCCCGTTGGCCTGTGAGGTCGCGTCAGTCAGTGGGGGCTGTGCGTCTCCCCCAAGATGGAGGCTCCTCGGCTGCAGTGGGGCGCCCCTTATCTTTTCACTCGCCGTCCAACTGAGTTGCGTCCGCACTTGCGGCTACAGTAGGCCGAAGGCAGCACAACGCGCCGAGATCCGGATGGCACCGAGGTGGTGTCCAGCAAATTGCCGCACTGGTGTGGCCATCCTACAATGCTGCGCCGAAAGACGGCGTGTCCAGCTGAGTTTCTCCCGCTCTTGCGGTACAGTGACTCGAACGCGCCGAGATCCGGATGGCACCGAGGTGGTGTTCAGCAAGTTGCCGCACTGGTGTGGCCATCCTACAATGCTGCGCCGAAAGTCGGCGTGGGGTGCCCCGTTGGCTTATGAGGTGATGTCAGTAGTGGACCGATGTGTGAATAGGTCGGAACCAGCACAAGGCGCCAAGATCCGAATGGCAAGTCCTGGATGTTGAGTGCCATAGTTGAGAGTTCTGAGCAGTGCTTGTAAGACTGTCTGAAGCTTATTTGCACCTGCTGCAGCTTCACTATTGCCCTGGTGTGGCCAAAGATCGCACATGACATAGGCGGCCGGCTCCCGAGGTCCGGCGGAACTTTTTTCCTTTTCCTTTTTGCTTCTTGTCCCACAATCCGTTTCAACTGAAGACACGACCAGGTCCCTGAATGTGTGCAGGGGGACGTTATTGATTGAATCAAAATGGCGGCTTCACACAAAGCTGACTCAAGCGTTGCTGTTGATGCTATACAGACAAAAATTGGTTTTCAGTTTGTACATTCTTCAGGATTTTTTTTTCCATCCAAGGCTGATTGAGAGTTTGTAGAAAAATGGCTTCAGATTTTCCACATACTACTCTTCAACATTCTTCCTAAATGTAACAATGTGAGACTCACTAGGAGAACGGCTGTTTATCTTTCCTTTCAAAATGCTGCCAACAATATTTTCTGAATGGAAGACACCATCTTGTAGCATAAAGGGCCGAAATGGGTTCTGGTCTGGCCGATGGTTGGTGGAGACATTTTGACTATATCTTGGACCTGCCCGGCCTCGCCCAAAATGGCGCCGGTATAAATGGGACTCGTAACTCCTTGTTGTGTACTGGTTGAACAACTTTGATATCACGAGATATGAATGCAGTTTTGATGCTCATGGCGGGCGGGGACGAGAATTGATTGAATATTTTGACATCCCTATTGATATTAAGTTCTGATGTGTTATTGATTACTGTAGTATTGAAAGTTCGAATTAACGTCACCCATGGTACTTGCCCGCAAATGTATATCTAGATGATTTTTTTGTAAGTGGCCCTGTCGTAATTTAATTACAAAATGTACGTCCACCGATTCCGCAACTGTTAGACACCTTAGTTTTTGCAACCTAATGGCCCGCTCGTTACGTTCCTCTATAATGTAAATGTCTCCTCATCATATACGATTTCAGTTATCTCCGTGGCCGGCCCACGTGGTTATAGGCCCGTATTTGTATACTGACATTTTCACAATAAAGGTTTTTAAAACAAAACATGGTAGTAGTATTTACATTGGTAAAGTTTTTACTTTTAGTCACTGTTTTCGAATCAGTAAAAGGCAAGTGAAATAAAGCAGTCCAATTACATGACGGATAAAAGGTATAATACGTAGGAACGCAGTAAAGATAAATGGTCAAGGGTAGTTGTGTTTTCCACTCCTGCAACATAAAGTGATCGATAAGAATCTGATAATCAGGCGTATCGGCGACTAAGACAGCAGGCCGAGTCTCTTTTACTCAACGGCTCCGTCATGGAACGAAGAAACGCCCTTTTTCTCGAAAAAGGAATATATTTTACTTGCAGGACAGTTGTAAATTTTCCGGGAAAGTACATTAGCCTGGAATATTATAACATATATGTTTAAAAAAAAAAAGTTCGAAATCAATAAAAAGCGTATTTTTTAGGTCATATGACCAAACTTTTCATTATTAAAATAACAAAAGTAAAATGAACCAATAAAAAGTTTTATTAACAAGTCACTTGACCTGTTATGCTTACGTTACGCGCTGCGCCGCACCCCGGATCACTTCCGGGTGCACTAACGCGGCGTGTCATATAACGCATTACGCGACAACGTAGGTCAAGAATATAGTCAAAATGTCTCCACCAACCAGCGTTCGGAACACAACCCCTTTCAGCAGTCCAAAAAGTTCTGTTAAATGACAACAGAGGGGACAGGCAACAAGAACCATCAGTCAAAGAGGGGAGGGCAAGTTCTTCTCTACCGGGTCATGTTGGGGCTATACCGGAACTGATCGAATTGGTAGTCTACAGTGTTTCTGGATGTTTCAGACTAAAGCTGGCGTCAGCATGAGAGCACTACCATCTCGTTGGTCCGTCGTGGCCATTCCACGAGCAAACATGGCAGCCGCTCCCCACCAGAAGCCTGCGGGAGTCGGGGGTCCCCAAGACTTTTGTAGAATCTTCACGGCTGAGGGGACGCTTTCGAGAATGGGACCCAAGCCCTATCAGGGAAGCGTCCGAGTTCCAAGGTGTCCCAGGGCCATTTTAGTGGACAACGCCCAAATCTGAAGAGCCGGCCGCCATTTTGAGAGTCCTGTGGCAGTCGCTTATCGTTGCATCGCAAGAGCGGGAGCAACTCAACTACATGGTGAGCGAGACGCTGTAGTCGCAAGAGCGGGCGGTAAACAGCTGAATGGCGGAAGAGGCACAGTGTAGCAAAAGCGGGCGGAATGGCAACTAAAACGGTAAAGGGGCGCCCCACTACAGCGTGTCTTCAGGTCAAACGGATTGTGGGACAAGGTCCAGAATAGAAGAGTCATCAAAAGGCAAAAAGTTCCGCCGGACCCCGGGTGCCGGCCGCCTATGTCGGGGGCGATCTCAGGCTAAACCGGTGCTATAAGACTTGGGGAGGGGGTCGGAGCCAAGCGTCTTCTCCGAGTCCGTGCCATCACACCGCCCCTCGGGGGCCTCCGTCAAGCGGTTTAGGGAGGTACCATATCACATTGTTTTCAAATGCAGTCAGGTCCACAAACGACCCTCACTTACTTTGAGAATAGTGAAGCTGCAGTAGGTGGAAATAAGCTTCAGACAGTGTTACAAGCGCTGCTCAGAACTCTGAACTATGGCACCCAACATCCAGAACTTATGCCATTTGAGAATGGCAGTGACATCGAAGCAACTCAGGGACTAAAACCATTAACGTACTTTCACGTATGAAAATCTTACTTGGGGAGGGGGAGGGGGCAGGAGCGAACCGCCCCCTCCCAGTCCGCGCCACCACACCGTATGTTGAAAATCTGAAGCCATCGTTCTACAAACTCAACCAACCTCGGATGGAAAAATCTAGAAAAATGTACAAACTGAAAACCAGTTTTGGTCTGCATAGCATCATCATGCTCGATCGATTGAGCTAGCCGGATCGGGCAATAAAAAGTATAAAATAGTTATGTAAATAGTTATTTAATAAAATGTTTTACCCTGTTTCTTTGCTGGTGTGTTGTATATATTTTTAATATTTGCATAGGGTTTGTCGTTATTTTGGGCGGGGTGGGTGACGGAGCCGAGCTGTCTTGCAGCCCTCATGGTGTGGAGCTCAGTTCATCTCACTATTTTCGTATTTCTCATGAAGGGTTGTTCCTAATATTTCTATTTTAGCGAGGTCAAAAAGAGATCCAATTACTGGCCTACTGATTTTGCTCGATTAATTTTATTTTTTTACACGATTTTTCACGATTTTTCACTATCTGCAAAGACTAAACAGAGTATTGCGACTTTGTGCTTGTTTGTAAATAGAGAATGAACCAAAGAGAATCAATTGTAAAACAGTAAATGCTTGGATAACAATCAATCAAATGGAGAGACAAGCAGGCACGACGGATTACAACGGGGGTAAAGGCCTGCGTTAACTACTGTTCACTATCTGCAAAGAGAGAGTACTACTAAGAGAAAAGAGGGGGGGGCAGCGTTCAAAGCACATCAGCGTGCATAAACACGAAAAAGTTTTTACCTATCACGTACTTGACATTTGACAGCTTTTGATATTTGCTATTAAAAAACCATTGAAATTCACAGAAAAAACCATAGGTTATAGACCATATATAGTTAGGAATTTGCATTTACAAAACCTTGAAAATTCACTGAAAAAACCATTGGTTATAGACCATATATAGTTAGGGATTAGCCTTTTCAAAACCTTATTTTACTCACACAAAACCATTGAAATTCGCATATATAGTTAGTTGCACTAACTATATATCGCGCACCCGCAATCCACTGCTGATGATGTCACATATTACATCATTCATGACATGGTTAGTGACATCACTGATGACATCACTGATGACATCTCAAATGACATCACTGATGACATCTCAAATGACATCACTGATGACATCTCAAATGACATCACTGATAAAATCACTGATAACATCTCATTTGACATGACTGATCACATCACTGATGATATCATTCATGTGATAATACCATGAACCTCTTCAGACTCTAATATAACCTTAGATACAATCAGTGTAAACAGACAGTCACAGACTGTCACTCATCCATGGAGTTACTCACACACCTAGTCAGTTATGCAAAAAATCAATCACACCTCCATTTTCTCAATTATACAGTTATACACACCTTACTTATTCAAACATATACTAATACATATTTACTCTCTTATACAATCCCTGATACATGTTCACAATGATCCATACAGCCACTCACACATTCACTGGCTCTTATGCACAGTTATTTATATATGTCAACTTTCACATGTACTGTGTTTTACATATGTACTTACTTTGACATGTAGCACTGAGATATCCATTCACTCACTAATACACTCATGCACAATCAACCGCACATACAGCTGTTTCCACATGCACTTTTGAACCCATACATATAGTGAATCAACTACTCACACATCTATGTACAGAGTCACACACCTCCCAGCCACCCATACACACACACTCAGTTTCCCATACAAATACTTGGACAACCAATGAATAACCCATACAGTTACTCATATAGCTACTGATCAACATATGCAGCAGTTTGTAGAACAACAGATATAATGATGCACAAATTAAAACAGTTTAGTCACTAACCCATGCACTCAGTGAGACACATTTAATCACTCACTCATACAGTCAGTCATGCACCTACTAAATCCTTCATCCAGACACTTATACATCCACTCATTCTTCAATATGTAAGACATATTTTAACTTTACAGAAACATACAGTCACTGGATGTTGTCATCAGCGATGTCATCAGTGATGTCATTTGAGATGTCATCAGTGATGTCATCAGTGATGTCACTAACCATGTCATGAATGATGTAATATGTGACATCATCAGCAGTGGATTGCGGGTGCCCGATATATAGTTAGTGCAACTAACTATATATGCGAATTTCAATGGTTTTGTGTGAGTAAAATAAGGTTTTGAAAAGGCTAATCCCTAACTATATATGGTCTATAACCAATGGTTTTTTCAGTGAATTTTCAAGGTTTTGTAAATGCAAATTCCTAACTATATATGGTCTATAACCTATGGTTTTTTCTGTGAATATATATATATATATATATATATGTATATATATATATGTATATATAAATATACATTGTACATTAGATTCTCCAACAAGACGCAGTCAAGGAAATCATCCTTTACTTTATTTTTGACAAGCTAAAAAACATCAACTCGTTCAGGGAGTCAAGCTCCCTTGAGATATATATATATATATATATATATATATATATATATATATATATATATATATATATATATATATATATATATCCTGCAATGTCCAAGTATTGACTGCCTCCACCAAAACGAGAGTTGCGTCGTCTCGGTAAGACTCCTTGGATTGAGTCCCTTCCACTCCTTTACACAAACGACCACGCCATGTGAGATTCAGTATTTCTTTATTTGTGCCGCTGCCAAACGCGTTTCGACTACGCAGTAGTCTTGATCACTTGATCACTATATTACCTACTGGCGGTCGCCAGTAGGTATATATAGTTAGGATTTTTTCTCTATGGAACTTTTGAAAATTCTATGTCTAATAACTTTGGCGTTTGTGGACGGAATCGGCTGACATTTTCAGGAAAATGGCACATTTTGTTTCTGAGCAGCCCCTGAAAATTTGGGGGGGTTTCGTCAAGGGGGGGCCGAGAAAAAAGGGGGGTCCCAAAACGCGTTTTTCCCATTCATTTTCCATAGGGCGTTTGGCCTCACTTTTAGCTCGAACGGCTGAATGGATTCACACGAAACTTGGCAAAATTGTAGGGACTGTTAGCCCGATGTGCCTTTGCTGGGTCTCAATATATGTGCTCCAGTGGATTTTGAGAAATTAACGTTTTAAAAAAACAGATATATCTGTGACAGCGTCCCGGATAGCGCTCCAGATCGCGTACTTTTCGCGTAACGGAGCTTTGCGAAGCGAAGCTGATTGGCTCTCCGGTGTCTGTCAACATTCTAAACAGTCCGGTGCGGCCGCCATCTTGTCTCTCGGTAGGATCGAGAGACAAGAGGAGGAGAAAAACGAAGGGGGAATTTAATGAAAGGGGGCAAGGTAGACCCCTCTTGATCCCCTAGGAATGATGTTGGAGTTATTAAAGGGTCCCGTGGGGCAAATAAAAAAAATTTAATTTTTCGCGGTAGAAGCGCTTCCCGGTTCGCAAAAACTGGTAGCGAAACGGGAATTCACCATTTTGTGTTTCGATTTAATTAAATTACAAGATGGAGGAAAAACAATGTGAGAAATGGGTATAAGGGGGTACGGGAGACGTATCCTGACCCCCTATGTTTTCTGAGGGTGGTTGAGGAGGCTCATATATGTTGATACTTGTCTTCCAGCGGCTGCGCGTGAGCGTTTTTTTTTTTTTTGCTGCGTGACGTCTGTTGACGTTCGATTCGAAGGAAGTGTTGACCGCCATTTTGACACTGCGAGTAAATATATTGTTAAAAATAATTGTTATAAATTAATCCGTATTGATAAACATTGTGTGCGCCATCTTGCTTTTTTTCCAATGCCACACTTTTGTCGTGCACGGCAGCCATTTTAGATGCTTTGACCAGACCCACTCTCTGCACGCTGCCGATCCTCAGCATGGCTCCCCACCCTTGCAAGCATCTCCCCCACGCACTGGTCACCCCCGCTCTCTGTCTTATGCATGGGCCATAAACCTCCCCCCATTTGCGCTGCTCTTCCCTGAGAATCACACCCTGTGTCCGTCCGACACCTCCCTTTCACCCTATTCACTACCGCACCCTCTGGCACTCCTCTTCCTCTGTGTCCAATTGTCCAGGCCGGTCCCAGGCTATCACCTAGTCCTGCGGATGTAGTTTATGGCCTCAACTGTAAAGAATCACCCCTCTTCAAAGGAGTTACAGTAGATCAAGGCCCCCACCCGATGAGATCCGTCACACTACACGCATTCCTACAATCTGATAACCATCCTGTATTGTGATTGGGGAGGGGATTCTCACTGTGAGGGTGTGTGGGACCGAGCCTGAAGCGGAAGATTCCAGGGATGCCTTTTTGTACATCAAAGTCTTCACAGTTATGTGTCACATTAAAAATATATAGCACTCCAACAAAGTAGTAGGATTATAACACTTTAATAACTTATAAATATATACATAGCAACAAAAACAGTAAACACCTTAAAACATTTTTTATTAAAACAGAAGGAACAATGGTCAGTAGCGGTCTGTTGTGCGAATAGTCCCAAGGCAGCATATTTATCTAGAGTGGTGCTGTGTAGGACATTCTGAATGGAAATTAACCAGAACTATAACCATCTACTTCCAATAATATAACTTTTATGCCCAAATTACGCAAAGATTTAGCTAATCTGCTAAAGGGGGGAGTCGCCATTTCTTTACAATAATCAATAATGAAAAATCGACATCAATAGGGTTGTCCGTATTCCCGATGCAGCACTATAGTGCAACATACACAGCACCTGGGGTGTCAAGGGTGAACAGGTCCTAGCTGCTTTACCAATGACTGACAAATGCTATATTAAACACTTACTTTGTATAATACTTGCGTTCACAATAGTTTTACTTTACAAAACAGAACAAAAGATTGTTTATTAGCATAGTGATTGGAGCAGTTATATACATATTCGGGCATAGCAATAATCAGAATGTCACATTCACATGTCTGCTCAGTGTTTACAGGTACTTAGTATCATTGATTTTTCATTTTCGTCTGGACCATGGCGACCAACTATAGTTTATTCTCTATTTCGTTACCTTGCCATAACAAAAAAAAGTCTTGGGTTATTTATGGAAGGTAAGATTTTTTGTTTCTTCCAATTTTTTTTAAAAAACAAAGGTTTAAGGAAAGGCAACCCTTAATGTGCATGTTTTCCACAGAAATTTGCCTTTGAAAACTAGAGGCAATAAATAAGGCCGAAATCTGCATACACTGCACCTGGGGTGTCAAGAGTGAACAGGTCCTAGCTGCTTAACCAATGACTGACAAATGCTATATTAAACACTTACTATGTATAATACTTGCATTCACAATAGTTTTACTTTACAAAACAGAACAAAAGATTGTTTATTAGCATAGTGATTGGAGCAGTTATATACATATTTGGGCATAGCAATAATCAGAATGTCACATTCACATGTCTGCTCAGTGTTTACAGGTACTTAGTATCATTGATTTTTCATTTTTGTCCGGACCATGGTGACCAACTATAGTTTATTCTCTATTTCGTTACCTTGCCATAACAAAAAAAAGTCTTGGGTTATTTATGGAAGGGAAGATTTTTTGTTTCTTCCAATTTTTTTTAAAAACAAAGGTTTAAGGAAAGGCAACCCTTAATGTGCATGTTTTCCACAGAAATTTGCCTTTGAAAACTAGAGGCAATAAATAAGGCCGAAATCTGTATTTTGTTTTTGGATACACATGTTATTTGTGTCTGTGTATTCATTTTTATGCATGACTTTATATGGAATGGTTAAAATAACTTATGATGCATCTTAACAGGAAAGATCACAAACATTCCAATGAGTGCTATGTCCCAGGTTTTACATAAAGTAGTGTTTACCTAGAGTGGTGCTGTGTAGGACACTCTGAATGGAAATTAACCAGAACTATAACCATCTACTTCCAATAATATAACTTTTATGCCCAAATTACGCAAAGATTTAGCTAATCTACTAAAGGGGGGAGTCGCCATTTATTTTCAAAATTTATTCACCCATCCGTAGCCTCTCTAATCTCCATTACAATGTGTTTGTTGCTATCGCTAGCTGATGAAAAAACTAAAGTGACAACTTCCTCATCCTTAATTTGTCTTTCTTTGTTCCTTAAGATGTCATCTGTGTCAACCTCTTCCAAGAATCATCAGCGTGCATAAATACGAAAATGTTTTTACTTACCACGTACTTGACATTTTACAGCTTTTCATATTTGCTATTAAAAAACCATTGAAATTCACTGAAAAAACCATAGGTTATAGACCATATATAGTTAGAAATTAGCATTTACAAAACCTTAATTTACTCGCACAAAACCATAGAAATTCGAATATATAGTTAGTTGCAATAACTATATATCGCGCACCCGCAATCCACTGCTGATGATGTCACATATTACATCATTCATGACATGGTCAGTGACATCACTGATGACATCACTGATGACATCTTAAATGACATCACTGATGACATCTCAAATGACATCACGGATGACATCTCAAATGGCATCACTGATGACATCTCATTTGACATTTCTGATCACATCACTGATAATATTATTCATGTGATAATACGATGAACCTCTTCAGACTCTAATATAACCTTAGATACAATCAGTGTAAACAGACACTCACAGACTGTCACTCATCCATGGAGTTACTCACACACCTAGTCAGTCATGCAAAGAATCAATCACACCTCCATTTCCTCAACTATACAGTTATACACACCTTACTTATTCAAACATATACTAACACATATTTACTCTCTTATACAATCCCTGATACAAGTCCACAATGATCCATACAGCCACTCACACATTCACTGGCTCTTATGCACAGTTATTTATATATGCCAACTCTCACGTGTACTGTGTTTTACATATGTACTTACTTTGAAATGTAGCACTGAGATATCCATTCACTCACCAATACACTCATGCACACAGTCAACCGCCCATACAGCTGGTTCCACATGAAGTTTTGAACCCATACATCTAGTGAATCAACTGTTCACATATCTATGCACAGAGTCACACACCTCCCAGACACCCACACACATACACTCACTCTCCCATACAAATACTTGGGCAACCAATCAATAACCCATATAGTTACTGATATAGCTACTGATCAACACATGCAGCAGTTTACAGAACACCAGATATAATGTTCTCAAATTAAGACAGTTTAGTCACTAACCCATGCACTCAGTGAGACACATTTAATCACTCTCTCATACAGTCAGTCATGCACCTACTAAATCCTTCATCCAGACACTTATACATCCACTCATTCTTCAATATTTAAGACATATTTTAACCTTACAGAAACATGTCATGAATGATGTAATATGTGACATCATCAGCAGTGGATTGCGGGTGCGCGATATATAGTTATTGCAACTAACTATATATTCGAATTTCTATGGTTTTGTGCGAGTAAATTAAGGTTTTGTAAATGCTAATTCCTAACTATATATGGTCTATAACCTATGGTTTTTTCAGTGAATATATATATATATATATATATATATATATATATATATATATATATATATATAGAGAGAGAGAGAGAGAGAGAGAGATATATATATATATATTCACTGAAAAAACCATAGGTTATAGACCATATATAGTTAGGAATTTGCATTTACAAAACCTTGAAAATTCACTGAAAAAACCATAGGTTATAGACCATATATAGTTAGGGATTAGCATTTACAAAACCTTATTTTATTCGCACAAAACCATTGAAATTCCATATATAGTTAGTTGCACTAACTATATATCGTGGACCCGCAATCCACTGCTAATGATGTCACATATTACATCATTCATGACATGGTCAGTGACATCACTGATGACATCACTGATGACATCTCAAATGACATCACTGATGACATCACTGATGACAACACCCAGTGACTGTATGTTTCTGTAAAGTTAAAATATGTCTTACATATTGAAGAATGAGTGGATGTATAAGTGTCTGGATGAAGGATTTAGTAGGTGCATGACTGACTGTATGAGAGAATGATTAAATGTGTCTCACTGAGTGCATGGGTTAGTGATTAAAGTGTCTTAATTTGGCAATCATTATATATGTTGTTCTGTAAACTGCTGCATGTTTAAATCAGTAGCTATATCAGTAACTCTATGGGTTATTGAATAGTTGCCCAAGTATTTGTGTGGGAGACTGAGTATGTGTGTGGGTGGCTGGGAGGTGTATGACTCTGTGCATAGATGTGTGAGCAGTTGATTCCCTAGGTGTATGGGTTCAAAAGTGCATGTAGAAACAGCTGTATGGACAGTTGACTGTGTGCATGAGTGTATTGGTGAGTGAATGGATATCTCAGTGCTACATGTCAAAGTAAGTACTTATGTAAAACACAGTCCATGTGAGAGTTGACATATATAAATAACTGTGCATAAGAGCCAGTGAATGTGAGAGTGGCTGTATGGATCATTGTGAACTTGTATCAGGGATTGTATAAGAGAGTAAATATGTGTTAGTATATGTTTGAATAAGTAAGGTGTGTATAACTGTATAGTTGAGGAAATGGAGGTGTGATTGATTCTTTGCATGACTGACTAGGTGTGTGAGTAACTCCATGGATGTGTGACAGTCTGTGAGTGTCTGTTTACACTGAGTGTATCTAAGGTTATATTAGAGTCTGAAGATGTTCATTGTATTATCACATAAATGATATCATCAGTGATGTAATCAGTAATGTCAAATGACATGTCAGTGATGTCATCAGTGATGTCATTTGAGATGTCATCAGTGATGTCATCAGTGATGTCATTTGAGATGTCATCAGTGATGTCATCAGTGATGTCACTGACCATGTCATGAATGATGTACCTATGGTTTTTTCAGTGAATATATATATATATATATACACACATAAGTATAAATTATACTCAATATTCTGAGGTACAACCTCTCTTAGATCTGAAATGATGAAATCCCATTTGCGTCACACCTTTCTTGTTGTAATTAAGTATTCTTCGTCCACATGGGTCTAGTAGTGTTTGTGCCATTACAAATTAATTTGTCACTATTTGAAATTTTGACATTTTTGTATGAAAAATATAACAAAGTGCTCTGCTTTGTGTAATATTTTCAGTTCTTCTGCTGTTCAGAAAAACAGTTCCTGCAAAACGTACAGCGAGAGGAATGCCAAGATTCTAAATAACTGTTCCATCACCACTTGTGCCTAAGCACATAATCAATCAGCATTCCAAAGCCCTAATGACAATCCATTGGCATAGGTAATTTAATGAAACAGGCCATACTCTGGATGTAGTTTGCCTTAGTTCGTGTGGTAGAAAAGTTCCCATTTTGTAATATAGCCAAGCCTCAAAATGGTCCTTTTGTATTTTCAGGACTAAGAAAATAACAAGGAGAGGGAGGGAGAGGAGGAAGTGGATTCTATCTCCCCTGGTAATCGTTATTAATCAGCGGGAATCCACTCTTTGTAGTGGTAGTGATCCCTACAGTGGTGGGGAGCACACAGTGTTGTTTAAATACCCCTCACACACCAACGGGCCCCTTGGAGTCATTCTTCATCATCGGGGGTCTTCGCACCCCTCTACGGGATGCGGCGTGCTGCGACTCACGGCTACGTAGGAGCACTGAAAGTGGACTATGTGTTGATGAGTGTGAGGGAATTCAATGTGAGTGGTGAGGTGAAAGACAGTGATTGTTAAAAAACACCTGGCTCGTAGGAGAAAAAATAATAAAAAGTTTTTATTAAGCCCTCGGCTGGTGTCGTTAAAAAAGTGCAAAGCGAGGTTGTTGGTACTATTTAGGGTACATCAACCTCTCAAGTGCGTCGACATGTTTCGGAGTCACAAGGACTCCTTCTTCAGGACGGGATGTGCACTAGTATCCCCACCTTACTCACATGTGTGTAGATGTCAAAGTGTGCTCTACAAAAAATTGGAATAGGTGAAATGTACCTAATCGTGTTATGGATGTAGTCTGTTGCGCCCAATTGGCGTAGTTAATACAGAACCTGTGGATGAAAAGACATCATGTAATAAAACATTACTTAGAAATATTGAAAAAGCCTATGTAAATACACAGGAGGGTGAAGAGGAACCAAAAATAAGGTCCATAACCCTGTAAAAGAAAAAGACATAGACAAACATAAAGACTAGGACACACATAAATTTGAAATGTTCGCCATTGGAATCCCTTGGATTGAAATGTGGGAAGAAAACACATTATGTAGAGGATATACAGTTCTTACTTTTTGATAAAGGCTAAATGGCCCCATGAGCCAAGGCGTGGTATTGGGGGTTCTTTTTTCTTCTTGCCCAATGTAGCAACCTAATGGATGTCAAAAAAACGGCGTGGATTTAGAATCTAAAATGCTGTTTTTTAGAAAGCTAGTGCCTCTCTGTTATCAGGTCTAACTCACGGTTACAGCCAAATCTGATGGTGTTCCTCCCCTCAACGCGGCTCCGACGGTATGCCGAGTCATGTTGGACAAATACTATTTATAGTTGTGGTAATTGGCTTAATTGGTGCGAAATTAGGATCGGAAAATGCCCAAAGAAGGATCTATCGATTGCCTTTTAGATCCGGTTCTGCGCGCGTCTAGCAGGAGTGGTAGGACCTCGCGCGCATGCGTGGGCAAGTAGCGTCTGCCGTTTTTTCAATGCGCATGCGCGGGAGGTGATACTAGTTTCTCGCGCATGCGCGGAAGAGGCCGCATTCCGAGAAATGAAACAGAATAGGGATATTTCTAACGCGGAGCACTATTTCTAGGGGAGTATACTGGAAAAGGCATACAAAGCTTTATGGTCATAATTAGGGATAGGATATAGCCCTATTTCATTTATATTGATGGGTACAGATAAAACTGGGTAGTTTATTATTATGGAAAAGACCTGGCACTAAGTTCTGGCCTTGGATCATGCTCAACACAGGGTTGTGACAGATGTACAGATAAGCCTGGGTAGTTTTTTGTGGAACAAGAAACCTGACACTAAGTTCTTAACACTCTGGCCTTAGATCATGCTCAACACAGGGTTGTGACAGATGTAGTGTTACATCATCATGGGTCCTTCATCGTAACTGAATCCATGGAATTGAATCATTTAACCCGGTGGTGTCTGTGCCCAGGCGGAACACCCACCTTTGCTCCTTCTCAAATAAGCCATTATCAGATGGAAGTTGTTCGATAACAGTCCAGTGGAATTCATTTACACAGTGCTGTTGTTCCAAAAAGTGTGCTGCCATCTTAGTAGTGGATTTTTTGCATCTTATACTGCTTTTGTGTTCATTTATCCTCGTCTTCACAGCGCGTGTGGTCATGCCTACGTACTCTTTCCTGCATGGGCATGTGATCAGGTAGACCACGTTCCTGCTGTTACAGTTAGTAAAGGCTCGTTGTTCCCATTTAGTGCCATTCTGGAAGGTAAGAGTCAGACTCTTTTCTGTCAGATGGCAACTATTGCAATTTCCACACGGGTGATGTCCCTGTAGCCCCTGTAGCATAGTTTGACGGATCTTAGTGGTGGGGGGTCTGGTGTGCACTAAAATGTCTTTTAGATTCTTCCCCCTCCTGTGAGCAAAGAGAGGTTTCTCTAAGTCAAGAGTGCCACTTGTGAAAATTCGCCATTGTTTGTTCACTATTTTAGAGACCTGGTTCGAGATAAAACTGTATGTTGTTACACAGACTGTCCTGTTGGCTGTGTTCTCTTTAGGGGCTCTGTCTTCCAGGAGGGCTTCCGGGTTATTGTTCCGTGCCCTCTTCATTGCTTTTTTAATGACCTTATCCGGATACTGTCTCTGTCTCAGTTTTTAACTCAGGTCCTGGGCTTGGGATTTGTATTTGGCTATTTCACTACAATTACGGCGTAGACGTAGGAACTGCCCATACAGTAGATTCTCTCTCAGGTGACGAGGGTGGAAGCTGTCGAACCTGAGAAGGCAGTTCCTCGCCGTCGGTTTGAAATGTGTTTCGGTTTTCAAAAACCCTGCCTCATGGTAGATATTCAAATCTAAAAATACCATTGATTCGTTGGACATTTGATGAGTGAATCTCAAAAAGGCATTTTGTGTATTCAACCAGGTCATGAATGTTGTCACAGATAGACTATCTCCCTCCCAGATGACAAAGACGTCATCAATGTAACGTCGCCATGTGTGAATCCTGGCTCGGAAGGGGTTGCTTGGATGGAGGATTTTGGTGGACTCCAGATGGTGTACGTACAGTTCCGCCAGACTCGGCGCGAAAGTGCTACCCATGCTGGTTCGGTGACATTGTAGATATAGGGTGCCCTCATATTCAAAGAAGTTCTTAGTTAGTGCTGTGGAAATGCATTCCATGACCACTCCTCGTGGGGTTTGGTATTTCCATCTGTTGGAGTGGAGCACCTCCTCGATGATTTGTAGGGTCTCATCATGTGGGAGGCTAGTGTAGAGGCTCTCTACGTCAAGACTCAGCAGTATCTGTGAGTCTGGGTCAAAAGGTTGATTTTGTAACAACTGAAGGATCGCTTTTGTGTCCCTTAAGTATGTATCCGTAGCCTGTACCAAAGGTCTCAAGATCACTACCACTACAAAGAGTGGATTCCTTTTGTTTAATAAAAATATTTTCAGGACTAACCATAACACGGTAAGGATTCAGCGAATTATCAAGTGAGATGTAGTGTTTGAAGATGCATTGAATATGGGTTAGAGGCATTAGAACCCATAAGAAAACAGGCCCTTTGTAAAGACACAAAAAAAATTAATGTATTATTTGTTTCAGAAAACTGTTCCATTTTAGTTGGCCACCTGAGTAGTAAAAAGGTGGTAACTTCTTGTTTTTTTTTAGGTCATTTGCAATATTGTTGAATTCAAGTAAGTCAGGTGTTTTTCTCAGATTAATGTCTGTAATTTGAATTGCTTATTTTTGCTTCCACAGGGTAACCCATACATGTGCAACAATGAATGTGATGCAAGCACTCCCGAGCTGGCTCATCCAACAGACTTAATGTTCGACTTTGAAGGAAGAAATCCATCAACATTTTGGCAGTCCATCACTTGGAAGAACTATCCCAGGCCTCTTCAGGTTAACATTACTTTGTCGTGGGACAAAACGATTGAGCTGACAGACAACATTGCGATCACATTTGAGTCTGGCCGTCCAGAAGAAATGATCCTGGAGAAGTCTCTTGACTACGGCCGAACGTGGCAGCCCTATCAGTTTTATGCTGCAGACTGCCTGGATGCTTTTCGAATGGAACCCAAATCAGTGAAGGATTTAACTCACCACACTGTGCTGGACATCATTTGCACAGAGGAGTATTCGACTGGATACGCAGCCCATGCTAAGACCATCTCCTTTGAGATAAAGGACAGATTTGCCATTTTCGCTGGTCCCCGCCTTCACAACATGGCTTCCCTTTATAGTCAGTTAGACACAACAAAAAACCTTAGAGATTTCTTCACTATCACAGACCTGAGAATCAGACTACTGAGGCCAGCCACAGGAGCCACATTTGTTGATGAGCAGAACCTTGCACGCTATTTTTATGCAGTATCAGATATAAAGATCCATGGAAGGTAAGAGCGCACGTCTTTAATCACAATGTATGCACGTTTTTTTAAAGGTCCTGATACAACATCTACTGCAAATAGCAGCCACTAACATATCACATCAGTTTCTGCTTTTCCTTTAAAGTCTGTGCTAATCTTGTGCTAACATTGCCTTGTTTCATTGAGCTTTAACAAAGTCATATTCGTTAGTCTCTGGGAAAAAACTAGCATTATGCAGATTTAGAACTCTTGGTTACTGTTAAATGCTTCCATTCACTTAAGGAGCCCTTGTAGCACTGGTTTCTCACTTCCTTTTCTCATCAATGATGCACAATTCTCTGAAAGATGTTTCAAAACAGCTATATCAGCCTCCTACGTCACCTCCCTTTCCAACCTTTACTGCAACCCCTGTCAGATAGTCCCACTCAGGGGTGAAGCACGTTTGGTCATGAAAAGGTTGCATTGTGTAGCACCCCATACCCATGGTGAGGCGCTAATATGCTTATCCCGATTCAATAAGTGGCTACTGGATTCAATGAGATTGGCTGGTAGAAGTGCAGGTTTACAGTGTGGCATATTAGGGAAAAGTTTTGATGTTGTGCATCCTGGTTGAAAGGGTAGACCAAATATATCACAGCGAGATTGCAGCTGAACTCATGCATGGAGTGAAGCAAAAAGATGAAAATGTAAGAGAGATATTGTTGCATTAGCATATACTTACCATCTTCAAGTAAGAGACTACTTTTTTTTGCTGTGCGCGGTTGCTAGAGTGCAAGTTTATTTAGTGGTATACATTGGAAGAGGTTGGGGCAGCCGCGGTCGGTAATAGGTGTTCCTGCAGGGCGGTGCCGTGGGGAGGTGGAGGGGGAAGGGCAGGGTGGGGGGTAGCAATCTATGGATTACGGAGCTTTACAGGTAAGTAAACATATAAATAAATAAAACGCATTTTATTGCGGCACTGCATCGCATTTGGGGATACAGTGCATGCAACGAAATTCGCTTTTATTTATGTATATGTTTACTTCCTGTAAAGCTTTGTAATCCATAGATTATTACCCCCCACCCTGCCCCTACCCCTCCCCACCTCACCGCCCTGCAGGAACACCTACTACCGACCGTGGCTTGGTTGGGTGCTAGATCACAGAACTTTTTGTCTGTTGCTATTGCATGTTCTTGATGGCAATTAAGGATTATCACAACTCGAGCTACTCTATTGTTTGAACCTTGATGAATATTTGCAGCAAATACATTGGTTCAACCAGAACTTTTACAGTGAGACCGTTTTTGAAAGTTATGAGTGATGTAAACATTGTTCAAGTTGTATATATGCTACTCAGGCAATATCAAATTTAGGTCTGGGTATAAGAAGTCCAAGCCAATATCACACATTGCAGCACAATCCGATTGATACAAAAAAGATTATGCACCGCAGACTGTTTACGTCTGTTTGCATCTGTTTGTGATGTATATCCAATCCTGATATTTACATCATGTGGTGAATTTGTGGCACAGTACTCATAAGGCACTCGTGCAGGAAAAAGTGAAGTAATAATGGGGCATCGAAGAAAACATATAAGTGACAAACACTTGGTGCAAACATGCTCTGCCACTATATTATGAAAGCAGATGTATGAAGGTGGTAATATGTGGCAAAATGTTTCAGCATATTAAGTAGATAAACTGCAACTGAGGTACAGCAAGACCACAACAGCCAAACACCATCTTACACTTACATACCATAATATTAGTACCACAGCATAGCACTACACGACATAACAATACAATAGCTACAACTAAATGCAACAAAACAATAATTCAACGAAAACACAACAGAGAAATGCAAAACACCAGTACAACTCAGCATGAAGCACCACGCTGCAACAAAATACAACACAATTTTCCAAATGGATTGTGTTTGTGTTGTATTTTTATTTATTCTGGTGTTGTGCTTTGGTGCTTTTCTGTTGTGGTTTAGCTTTATGGCACACGTGTGTAGTTGTGTAACTTTGGTTCACTGTATTTGTATATTTGTTGTGTTGCGCTGTGTTCTGTTGTGTCATTATTCTGTTATTTAAGACTTTTATTCAGATTGTTCATATAGTTGTGGAGTGTTGTGAGGTTATGTTGTTGTGGTGGTGTGTTTGACTATTGCATTATTTTGTTGTGTCGACCAGTGGTTGTGGTCTACCTGTACAGATTGATTTGTTACATTATGCTGCGTGGTGCCCTATTGTATTTTTGTTGTGTTATTTTCTTTTGTAATAAATCATTGTGATTTGCTCTCTGTTAGTACTCTAGAGACCTAAAAAAAATACTGCAAAATTTTAGCGAAAAACAGCACACTGCTTTAAAGTTCTAGTGACAATCGGCAATTTGCCACTTTTTAAGGTTGTAAGATACCTCTGCTTCTTCTTTTTTCACTACAACCGGTCCGCCCGTCTATCATGCCTTAAACTAGCACTTATCATCCTCGCTTCATGTGCTCGTTAATCAGGAGCAGGGGCGGCCTTAGGCATGTACAAGCTGTGCACCTGCACAGGGCCGTAGAAACCCCAGGGGCTGCCACGCCAATATATATCCTTAATATAATAATCCCCTGAGGATTTGCATTGTGGCCCCTGGCAGGGATTTGGCGGCCTCCGGCTCTGTTCCACTTCCAAACACCCTGACCCCTCCCTCTTCACTTGCCTCCGCGCCGGAGTTCCTCCTGGTTCCTGATTGGCTTCTTTTTTTCCCTACCCACTGCTGGCCTGCTGGTACAGGTGTATATAAACCACGGCCACCGCCATCCTTTCATTCCTGTTACTCCTGCGCGAAAGCAACTATAACCTTTTCCTCTCCCAGCGGGCGAGTCATCTTACAAGTTTATCTATAGTTTTTATAAAGTACTGGTGTTAGCGCAATAGTCATAGTTAATATCTGGTGGGATAAGGGGCACATGACATTCGCGTATGCATTGCAAGGAAAATGAAGAGAATTCGAGTACACAAATCTGGTTATTCGAAACGAAAGAGAAAGGCGGCTCAGCAGGCTTTCGTAGTGCCACAGGAAGGAGCAATCCTAAACTTACTGTCAGTCCCTCACGTCGTGTGTCACAATACCCTCCTCCTCCTAAATGATCGTTTTGAGACGAATTCGGAAGGGTAGGAGCAGCCACAGGTACTGGTCATCTAACGCCTTTTCTCAACGTTTTATTAAAACACCTTCCTGAGCTCTGGGGGGCTCCGCCTCGACCCCCTCTTCCGGGACCCCCTACCTATGCTCCCTGCCCAGGGCCGCCATAAGCCTAGAGCCGCCCCTTTCAGGAGCCTAATACTATTTGTTCCTCCTGGTTTTGTTCCTGTTTATTCAGCATCCGACCCACATGGCATCTCATGCCCCTGCTATCACTTATGTCCTGCATATATTTGTGACTGAACTCTTTAGGAAAAATTATCACAATTGTGCTTGTGTTATTCCTTATTTGTTTGCTAGATAATGTATGCACCAACTGCACTGGGGGCCCTTACCATTTGCCTCCAAATATTTCTGCTCCCTCATTTTCCATTCTGCACATCAAAGTCTCCTCTGTGGCTCCTAACAGATTCATTAGGACTAACCGTGGACCTAGTTCGCGCAGTAACACTACATGTAGCTACGCAAACTGCGTAGTGCACTGTGCAAAATGCTATTCGCACTGATTGCACAGTGCCGGATGCTTGTCCTCACTGTGCAATCGGTGCAAACCGCATCTTGCACAATGCGAGCGGTCGTTTTCTGCCGCTCAATTAGATTTCTACTCGAGCGGCAGCTTTCTCAACACGGACTGGTAGTTTCTCATCACGAGCGGTCTCGAGCATACACGACCAATCGCAATGAGAAACCTGACCTCCCCGCTTTCAGAATTTCGCCGGGAGGTTTATTTTCCAAGCTGCGATCGGCAACTTGATGTTGCTGATCGCGAACGAGGAAAAAGTCTCGCCGGGATGTCATTTTGCTCACTCACGGTCGCCAACTTGCCGTTGAGGACCGCGAGCAAGCAAAAAATTACCGCTGCACCATGCTACGCTATGCGTGTTTGCACTGTGCTACATGCAATTCGCATAGTGCGAAGTAGGGCAAACTTCGCAAACGACACGAGCGTAGCATAGTGCTTCGCCCAGGGTTAATGAGGACCAACATTGTGCTCAGTTCGAACAAGTGTACCCTGTTCTACCAAATATCCCTCCCGCCTCCACTTCACAAGTCTAATCTGATTGTCCTCACTCATGACCAGTGGCAACACAGAACCATCTTTGCGTTACTTTTCTTTCAACATCTATTCAATGTCCTTTGTATTTTCACTCATATATGTGTTTCTATGCATGTATATTGTATGTATGTATTTATATAGAACACCCCTGGCTAGGAAGCAATGGAGCACTGTGAATCCACAACACACTGAACAGTATTTTCAGTACCCAGCCCCCCCTGTGCCATGAAATCTCTCTTAAAGTGACAGCATGGTATCCATTATTCTAATGGTTTTCATACCAGCTCCATCAGTTAACAAAAGAATTTATCTTTAGTATGTGATTAAAACATATTAGTATTCCTCTTTCTTTACCGTCTATTTCAACAATTCCTGCACTTGACACTACAACATCCCAGTTCATATATTTGCATCATAACCTAGGCATCATTGTACCCAGAATATTGGCACAATGTCAAACTCTGCTTTATTTTGGCATTTGGTCATCACAGCGACCAACCAAACCTTTTGTGGCTCCCTCAGCTGTATATCATACACAGCCCTCTTGATTTAGTGAGTTATATCTCTTGAAGTCAAGCACAAACTCTTTACTTTTTCTACCAAAAGAACAATAGAGGATTTCAAAAACAGGATCACCATTTATTCAACGTCAAGATACCCGTTAGGTTAAATACACTTTCTGCAGTACTCTTGACCTCCAGAGTCAATGTGATTTTCCTCTGTGATTGTATTCCCAGTTCAGACATGGCCATATAAAAATCAGTCTGACCCTGTGCCCCATGGGAACAGTCCAACTCGAACTGCCAGGCCCTGTCTTCCCTGACCGGAAACAAGCATCTGGGACCAGCATTTTCAAAATGTTGACGTAAAATCCGACTTTACCATTAAAGAGGGTTTTATGGGCCCGATGTAGGTACCAAATACCAGTTGGAAACGGCCGATTTCGGCCGTTTCCGACCGGTATTTGGCCTACTGAGATGTAGGGGACCTTTTTTTGTCCGATTCTGTATTTTACCGATTCGGTAAAATTACCGAATCGCAAAAATACCGAATCGGTAATTTTACCGATTTTTTAAATTTGGGATGTAGGTGGGACTACTTTCCGTCCCACAGGCCCTTCAGATTCGGTATTTTAACACCCAATCCAATTGGGTGTTAAAATACCGAATCCAGGTGTGCATGCACATGTGTGCATGCACACCTATGCCATGTGACAGACAGACTTGCCCTTAGGGCATGTCTGTGTGCCACATGGCTCACATGCCTTTTTTTGGGGTGCTGGAGGGTGTCAAAGTGACACCCCCTGCACCCTTGCACAAATCGGTAATTACCGAATCGGTAATTACCGATTCGGTAATGCCCATTGATTCCTATGGGCTTCAAGGCCCATAGGAAGCAATGGGGGATACCGAATCGGTATTTACAGAATCGGTAAATACCGAATCTTACAGATTCGGTATTTACCGATTCTGAAATACCTACATCTCCCCCCCTCTAATTTACCACTTCATAAATACCGATTCAGTATGATTCGGTATTTATGAAGTGGTAAATGTAGATTTACCTACATCGGGCCCTATATTACAATTCCTCAGACACCCAAAAATACATTTCTACATGCTCCTAATCAAAATGTAGCACTTATTAAATGTAATACTGTATCCCAATGTTATCCTATGGGACAGGTAGGCCTAACAGTAGTAAAAAACACATTTGTGAGTTTCGTACTAAAAGGGTATATAAAACTTAAAAGTAAATGTCTGATGTTTTAAATACATTGCAGCCCGCCCTAGGGACTTCTTAGGGCCTACCTTAAGGGTGACTTTTATACATTGAAAAGGGAGTTTTAGACTTGGCAATTGGGTCATTTTGACAAGTCGAACTGGCAGTGTAACACTGCACACAGAACCTGCAATGGCAGGTCTGGGACATGTTTTAAAGAGCTACTTAAGTGGGTGGTACAATAAGTGCTGCAGGCCCACTAATAGCATTTTGTTTGCCAGCCCTGGGTATATACTATACCATGTTACTAGGGGCTCACAAATAAATTAAATATGCCAATCAGGAGTAAGTCAATTTCAACTGTGTTTTAGAAAGCGAGCACAAGCACTTTAGTACTGGTAAGCAGTGGTAAAGTGCACAGAGTCCTAAAGCCAATAAAAATGAATTCAGAAAAATTGCAAGGGGGAAAGCAAAAGGTTTGGGGGAAGATCACTCTAATGCTGACTGGTTGAACATGGACTTTTATTTATCTAGGACATGAGCATACCCAAAGCTTCTAGTCATTGAGATGTACTAACCTTGCAGGTGTGCTCCGAAATGTGTATGGTTTCAAATATATGTTTTCAAATGTTAGTGGAATAAAATAATGTATCATATAGGTGCATAGATATATTTTAAGCAATACAGAGACATATGTGGATATAACTGCGTTGGGTTTGGCCGGCATGGCCCCTTTTAGGTTATTGCAGTCTCCTTCCATCATACAATATCGATGACGTACTCCTGAGTTCCATATTCATCTTGGGCGATTGATGTCACACAGCCTGCAAGTCGAAGCTGCTGCCATCCCTTCTTAACGTATGGCTTGCTGTGTCTCCGCACTTTATTAATGGATCAGCTGGGGAGGGTTTCTTGCGCGGGCTTCCTATTTACAGCGAGCCTTGGTGTCAGCGCCACTTTGTTTCATTGCGAGGTTCACACTAAGCAAGGAGCAGATGTGAGAAGCCTCTGTGAGGAAAGTTCACACTGAGATACAAAATGAAAGCAGGGATCACGCAGCTGCACGAGAAGATAAATCAAGCTGTTTAGAGCCACAGGATCACACCCAGTAAATCATTGATGCGGTATTTTGGATTATTTTGTTTAATATGCTTTTTTAATGGCAAATTGTTGGCATGCACCATACTCTCTTTCATTTATTTCTTCAAAGCACATTGTAAAATGATTTGCTGGCCTAAATAAACAAATCTAGACTCAATGGAGGGGCTATGAATTATCCAAGTTAAAGGCCAAGGTGGGACATGATTAGTTCCGAACACAGGTAGAGATAGAGTCAAGTTAGGTACCCACAGGTCTACGCTGTTGCTCCTCTGTATACCCTCATCAGAAACGTTACCTGCCGCTTATCCAGTATCAGGAATAATTCCAGAAGCTTATATATTACAAGATCCTGTGTAGGCCTTGGTAAAAGTCCCATTGAGCATCCTTTTGGCGTCTCCTGATCCGCTGTCTCCATTGATGCGGACATCTCCGTTGCCACTCCCTGCCACAGTAATATTTTGTGCTAAACATTAAAGGTGTTGCTGATTTAAAATGATAACGTTGCTGTATAAGGTATTAAAATAGGAATGAAAGAGAGGTGCCACAATCAGAAATTATTGTTTTCAAGCCTGCAGAAAGGGTCTTAATTCAGTGCCTTCTTTGTCGCTAGTGAGATTTCAAGGGGGAGATAGATTTTAAAAGGCCCATTGGAGCTAATGCTTAACTGTTCATGTAAATCAAATTACATTTACAAATACTGAATACAACATTTTAGGCATGTTTACCTTTTAGAAGGTTCCTCCAGTTAATCTCTTCTCATTACATTTATCCGTTGCCAAATTATTGCCAAGCTGATAGGCGTTGCATTACACATTGCCCCATGGTGTGTGTACATCTAAGCATTGACTTGTTGTACCTGTCCACACTTCAAATAGGACAGGTTCAAATTATTTCTGGAAATCCAAACTATCAAGTCTGCAAATAAGTGGTATAACTTTACTTTAGGCCTGTTTATGTAGTTACTTTACTCCTTTTGTATCCCTTTTATTCCGGTTCAACCCCTCATGGTTATGATAGAGCTTATTCTATATTTTTTCTTTTGAAAATTTTCCAAATTTAAGAGTATTCATGGTAGTGTCAGTTCCCTAATATTACTGAATTGTTTCAATGGTCACTCATTTGAATTTCCTTTCTGTTAGGTGACTGAAATCTCTTGAATTAAAACCTGCAAGGAAAAGAGAACAGTATATTTAAAAAACTATCACAGTTGTTCCATAATTCTACAAGTAGTTTATCACAATATTTTAATTTGCTGTCTACCATAGGATGCAAAGCAAAGGGAACGTGAACGTGGAAGTAATTTTGCATAATACGGTGCATATTCTATTTTTATGTTGAGGCTGTGTATTTCTTTTCTACTTTATAAATGGCTCCCAGCGCTCATATTTCTTGTTAACATGAGAAATAATACTATGGTCATGCTAGAGAATTGATTTGTGAGAATGTTCTTGTAATAATTGAAGCTTTGCTGCAATAATCTGCCTCAGTAGTAGATCTGAAAAAGAGAAGTTAACAATATATTTTTAATATAGGGCTTCATTCCACATTTCTGCCATATTTAAGTGCCTATTACTCAATATACTGCCATGGGAAGGTTAGAAGACTGAGTTGGCCCTGTCAGGATTCGCAATTGTGAAAATCAGGTGACAGCAAATATAGGCAGTGATTGTTTAACTCACTCATGTATGATATGGGTGGGTGAAATAACTTTGTGTAATGCGAAATAGGTGAAATCTACCCGTTTCCTAATATGCCTGTGGAGCGAAATTGCGCTAGAGAAAACACTCTAATTTACATTTGCAGCAGCTAACCTGAGAAACAGGTGTATTTTAAGGTACAACCACTTCTTTTGGTTCTCGGTTGCAAAACAAGGTTCAGGGAGATCCCCAAGAACTGCCCGAATTGCTCATAAACCTGGCAGCTTCTCAGATTCATGTGGCTCAAACTGACCTCATTTCGTTGGTGAGAACCACACTAACTACCCAGAACTGTGTGAACTGATCAGTTTCCAGTTCATGGACCTTTTTTCACTTGCAGCTCTAATTGAGTTACTCAGAATTTTGTTGGAATTTCTTCCAGTGTACCAAAGAAAAACTAAAAGAAATTGCCCACCGCTATTTATTGATGGCATGTGTCTGTCTTGCATGTGCATTAGTTCCCAGGTGTTGGCATGGCAGAGTGACCTTGGTGCCTCTTCCTTCTGCCCCTCACTCTGAAAGCTCTTTCCAATAGTTTGTCCTTAGTACAAGAAGACTGTTCGAGGGCACATGGGCCTCCCTCACATACACATAGCTAGGTTGACCATCTCACTTGTGTCATCAGGACACTGTTTTGAAGTCCTAGACTATCCACCTGTAAATAATTGCTATCAGGTGTTCTGGTGTAATTTGGTCAATGCATGCAAACCAAGAATTCAATACCAAGGGGCCTATTAGGAAGTTGGTCGGAAAGCCTCCGACCTGCGATCGGAAGATTTCCAACCGGCATCTCCGGTTTCAGTACCGAATTCCTAATAACAATGTAGGCGGTTGGAGGTGAAACTTGCCAGTCTTTCAGGCTGGATTCCGATGGACTCAAGAAGCCCGTCAGCCAGTTGGAGGACCCAACATAATGGGATTTAATACTGCCTTTCTGCAGTTGGGATTATGATGTTGGTTTCTGACAGGCTTTCCGACATGGATAGCCTGTTGGAAAATGACTTTGAGGGTCCCTAACAGGGCCCCCTTCTCCATGCGACCTCTGGTTGGGGGCCAAGGGGCACTCATGGTGCCCCCTGTGAATTCCTGTACCGTGTGGTGCAGGGATTTACACAAACTCCCATTTCTCCATGGGAGCTTGAGATATGGCTGGTTTATGGCCTCAGCATAAGCTCCCAAAGAGATATAGGAGTATGCGACCACGCCATGTGCGGTCACATTGTAATAGCGTGTCGGGTTCGCAGACCGAAGGTTGGTCGGTCCCGAGACCGCAGCGTTGTCCGCTCGACATCGTAATCAGACCCTTAGAGTGCTTTAGGCTGTCACATAAAAGCTCATGACTGGAAACTATGTTATCACATGGAGTGAAGTGGTCAATCTACATAAAAGGAATGCCCCATAAAGAATGTTCAGACAGTTGAGCGTCATCAGCTAGATATTTCATATTACTGGCAGAGTCTTCTACCTCTTGAATACTAATAAAGCACACCACACAGTTGAGAAATGCACCAACTCCTCAGTTTGAGCAGAAGTTTGTGTATGGAAGAATATTTACTATTGTAAAGTTAGTTGAACTGAGAGTCGGTGTTGTGGCTGAATCACGTTTTCAGATCTGTAAAGTCAGGGTCGTAGCTTGGTCAGTAAGATTGGGAAGGGCGATCTTCAGGTTTACTGACAATCAGGGTGGTATATAATGTTTAACTACTTTATACCACAAGCAGAACACATAAGTGATGTCTAAGGGGCAATGGAAAGGGCGAGGAATGTGAATTGGTAGTAGTACTAATAGAGAAAATACAATATTTTGTACAGTAACAAATAATTTTGAGGAATTTCAAAACAGAGAGTGAGTACGTTTGTGTCTGTGTTTATGTAAGCATTCCTGCTGAAATCCAATGGACAAGGCATAATGCCTAACTGAAAGCACCCCGAACACCCCCATTGAAGCAATGCCCGTGAATACAGTAGAAGTTGAGGATTTCCTTGGGTTCAATGCATTGTGCACTTCATCAGCCTGTGAAACTCTCTGCTGTGAGCGCGTTCTCCCAGGAGGTTTCATGCATTCTCTCAGAATGGAGGTACATTTCTTTGTTGTGGATTAAACTGAGAAATATGTGTGTGGGTCTTTCAAGGGAGCTGACAGAGTAATTAATTTCCACCATTCTTGTGGCATGCAGGTTCATATTCAACCATATGTTCAAGCTTTTGTCCCTAGTAACTGAAAAACCGGCAATAATCAGCCATCAATCATTGGTTCCTGTCACTGGGACATGCCTGCAAACAGTGCTGGTCCAGTTGTGTCACCCTGCCAGTCTACAAGTGCTATTTGTCACTGGTAAGATAATGAATGGATCATGTCATGTTGTCAATGTTTCAACTTCTTGCACAGAATCAACAGCGAAATCCTGACGCGCATCAGTGTGTAACCTTACCCCAGTCAGTTCCCCATGGTGAACTTGAAAACGAAGTACACATTTTCCAGTCATTATTTTGGACAGAAGTAAAGCACATCCTTTGTCCTTATGTACGGCTTCTCAATGTTATTTTGCTTGTTGACCAAAGAACACATCTTGTGTCCTCACAGAGGATGAAGTTCAAACAGATATCCCAGCCTCCGACATTTCTGTGTAAAATGGGCGGAAATGACACATTTTGACCCTGTGGTGCCAACGTTTTTGTGCTGGAAACAGTTGTTTATGTGTTTATGCTGGAATCAGTTGTTTATGTGCCTGTTTTAGAAATTGTTTATTGCTTTAAGAAAAACTCATATTGAGGCAATTTTTTAAATATCAAGCTCAGATTACGACTGACAATTGGGCTAACAGCATGTTACTCACCTACGAAACACAGAAAAATCAGTAATATCTACCCAGTAAATATTCTCTGAGACCTACAGCCCAAAGCTTTCAAATCTCCTTTAAAATATCCCAAATGCCTGCAGAGGGTCTTTTTCATATTAATGTGACACCCGCTAAGCTAGTTTGTAAAGTAACGCTGGCTAGGTGCAGTCGGCAACGCCAGGCCGCCAGCAGTGCTACAAGGTAGGGCTGGCTGTAGCGCTGATGGCACCCGGCATGACAATCGTTTTTAGCAGCCAACCCCCGTCCCCCATGACCACTTGCTCGGATTCCGTCATGACCTCCAAGCAAAAGTGCCCCTCATCTCTCCATAGCCCCTCTCATACTTGCATTTCATTTGTTTTAAAGCACTGGTAAAGGCTGGCCTTACTAATCTATTCAGATATCCACATAAAATACAGATTTGCAATCAGCACAGTATGCATTCTTTGCAGCAGGCATATTAACCCTCTGCGCTAACTTATGGCAAGTCAAAACTAGCACTAGAGGAATCTCTGATCGCTCTCTCTAGCAGGAACATTAATCACAAGTTATCTTGACATTTTTAATGCTGCTTGAAAACTGGACACAGAAGGAACTCTGCCTCAGGTGTTTTAAAGTCCTAAATTATTGCTAAACACAGCGTCAGGTCAGCACCCCCTCCACAGGTCAGCGACCAGTGCAGCCTCACCAGTTTCACTTCACTGCCTTAAATCCGGGCCTACTACAAGGCTATGGTAATTACAAACAGTGCGCTATAGAAATAACTAAAATCTATTAATCTAGAGGAGCCTTTTCAAATAAATCACCATCTTACTTGTGAAAAATATCTGGGACGTTGGTGGCTTGGTGCATTGTTCAAATTCTTTACCACAAAATGGACATTTTGCGCATGCGCTCTCTGTCACTTTCATCGCAGTTCCTGGACGCCCTCAACAGAGCAATCTGTTATGGTTTCCCTTCCCCGGGGACAGCGCATCTCTTTTCCACTTCGCGTTTATTTAGCACTTCCACTCCTCGCAGGAAGCTCAGTTCATTTGGCATGTTTTATGGAGTGTTTATTCAGATTACGAGGAAAGGTCAGCGTTCACCTGTCATCAGCTCTTCCCACCCCCCGCAGCGGATTCACATCACTCAGCAAACCTAATATTCCACGTAAGCCGGCCCTAAATTATGGCCAGTCTGGCGGCGTGAATCAAGGAGCTTTTCTCTGGTGAGTAATAGACAAGTGTGATGTGCCAGGGCCTTAATTAAAGAGAGCCACTCTATGTCTTGATCTCATTTTAATTTACGGGGCATTACTACAATAATATCACTAATGGAAGGGACATTAAAGGGCTTCGAGTAGCATTAACTGTATTAAACGACGGCGTTCCCTTAATTAACTGCTGATGGAAGATGGTCCTGGTGCCTGCATAGGTTGGCTCCTCCATAAATAAAGCCGGCCATATTCGAGAAACTGACAGCAAGAGGAGAAATCGCTCGGCTGGTTTTCTTTTACTGAAAGGCTGATGTGAAATAAAAAACGTGAACTACAGTGCTTGTGGAATGAGTTAATGATCTTTCACAGAACAGACTTTGGTGAAATACTGTGACTTATTAGCATAGTCACAGGGAAACAGTGGAAAAAACAAAACCACACTACATTTCAGGCTTTTCTATTCATAGTCCTATTAGACATAATCCCTGGTCACGCTAATTTTCTGTCAGTAATATCAAGAAACGGGAACTATTTTACTTGTGCAACAGATAGTTTCCCGATTTTTGTGTTACCTATTTCTAGAGGGCATGTGAGGCTGTCATTAAGTCTTATTGAAGGTATAGGCAAGGCCTGCATTATGACTTTCAAAAATCGGGTGCAAACAGAGTCTACCCAGAATTGTTATTTTGTGGTCTGCGATACTTTTGATCATACCCCCAATTTACTTCCTCCAAATTTCCATCCGGTGTAACCAAGTGGAATTTTTGGGCAGCATTTCCTCATCGTTCCATCCTTTACATATCTGCAAATGGTAAAGCACGCAGATTTAAGTGGCAGCAAACCGCAAAGACACTTATTCCATATTCCTGAATGCAGGCCTGCAAATAGGAAGGTAAAATCCCCCCAGAGAAGATTCATTACATGCAGTAATGTTTTTCCTGGGCAATTTTAGACTCAGGCCGGAATAAGGCTACAGTTTCTCAGAGAACAAGATGACCAAACCTGCGTGTACTAAACAGATCTCACATTAATCAGTAGTTGTAGATACAGAAGGCAACTGCAGAGATTGTTCTAGAATGAGAGTGCAAAGAATTACAAAGGAAGGTTGAATATAATAGTGCATATTTTACAGGTAATAATAACACAAGTATTATAACAAGTAATAATAGCAAGATAGTAATCACATTTTATTTATGAAATTACCTCACTGACAATTTCACAAGTGATCACACCGCTTCTGGCAGATGTCTCCCCAAAACAGTTGAATCCCATCCCAAAGGTTGCTGCCATCTTTGGAAAGATGTTCACATCATGGAGAATCCACACGTCAGTTCGAGCCTGCCCTGTTTAAGGGATTCCTTGCCCAGCCCAGATTCGATCATGTTGCAAGAAATTATTGTCTTATCCCTGAAAGTGTAACGTTGTAGGAGGTCTGCAGTCTTTTGCATCTATGGCCAGGTCCACCAATATACCCCTTCTTCTTCCCACTCTCTCTCCAGTCTTCTCTTTCCCTTCTCCTGGGGCGTACAGATACGTCAACTACCAAGATCAGCCAATCCTGCGGTGATGCCTATTGTAGCCACGAAGGCGCTTGTATCTCACCTGTATTGCCCCTCGCATTACCACTGTACTGTATTATAAAATGTCTTCAATAAAACTCTTTGAAATAAAAAAATAAAAAAGTACTGTGCCTTTTTATAAAACTATTATTGAGCATGCAATTCGTGGCACTTCAAACATTGTGAAAATCCAGGGAAGTAAATGTACTGCATGGGGTAAGAGGCAAATACCATCCAGCCACTCAACCACCACCACCAAAATTCAACAGAAAATGGAATGTAAAATGTTAGATTATTAACTTGGGACGTGGGTTTTCGCCAACTTAATATATCAATATCCTGCTAGGTTAAAGCTTAGTTTCAATGGAAAATCCTGGGCTTAATTAACCACTGGTGGTTCAATCCCCTGAGAAATTAGTTCCCTGGTATTTTGCCAGAGGAATGACTCTTAAGTATTGAAGTAAAACCAACACAATATGGTAGTCAGAAACACAAACAGATACTCTCCCAAGCCAATAGAGTAAAAAAAAGTAGAAAAGCAATTAAGCTAAATTACAAAACAATTTTCAAAATCGAATAAGGGGAACTGGAGATGTGATTTTTTTAAAAGTTAAGCCAAATAAATGGCCCTAGGAACAATGGTTTGATAAAAGCTAAAGTTTAAAGAACCAAAAACACTCACGAGAGGCCACTAATGCCCAATGGCAGAAGCAAGAAAAAACGTTATCACCAACCTGTTCTGCCACAGAGACACAGAGTAGAAATGGCCAGAAGCCTAAACACAGCAGGTCGCGATACGAGCCCTAACAACTATGTGAGAGTTGAAGGTCGTTTTTCTGGTCTAACAATGCTAGGCATGGAGGGACAGTGTGGCGGCATGCACAATGAGGCCAGAGTATTGTGGCTTTGTCCTTAAAGAGGGCAAATCTAGTTGATGGGTGATCAAGTTAAGAGTAGACAGTAGGGGAAGTTTAATGATGTCCACCTCATAAAGGTGTTGAGTGAAGAGGATTATGCCCCCAAGATCTCCATTTTGTTGTTGATCTGCTGAGAAGGTGATTATATCAGCAATGGAGCAGACATATTGCCTTGCTAGACTCCAACACAACTGGAGTAAGCTAGACAGCTGAGCATGTTTTATGAAGTTCGAGAACTGGAATACTGTACAGTGTCATATTTTTTATGGCCCTTATTACGATGTGCAGAATGATCAATGAAGAGAAATGTATGCACCCTGGCATCAAAGTTTGGGAAGAAGGCAAAATATATCTTTTGCCTCTGCAAATTAGTGTAGTTCTCTGATAGTAATTTGCTCAGATTAAATTCTCACATTTTTCCCGGGCTATGCTATGTTAATGTAATTCGGTACAAAAGGGGGTGGTGATGGACGGAGCATCTGAATCAATCAAACACTCACACCCAGCCAAAAGATCTGGGTTTAATCCATTCCGTTCTTTAGCCCACTCTGCCACTCCAGTTCAGACATGGCTATATGCAAATCAGTCTGACCCTGTGCCTCATGGGAACAGTCCAGCCCGAACTGCCAAGCCATGTCTTCCCTGGACCGGAAACAAGCTTCCGAGGACCGGTTTCTGGCATTCCAGCCGTCTTCAGCCAAGGAGTTCATGTGCTTTTCTGTAGACATATAATACTAAAAATTCATAGTAAGACAAGGTGCCAACAAGGCCAACTCAAAAGCACACACTGGTGAGCCACAAACTACACGATGAGACAGAGACTTTTTTGGGGAGCTCTAGATGCTCTATCAGAACAGCTTTACAGGTGGTGCCTGACAATGGTTCTACAAGGTCAGCTTGAGTTTGTGCAAGATCTTGCTCAATACTTTTTATGGAGTTCAAAAGGGTTTGAGTGGCAAATGGATATGCAGCTATCCAACAACGTCGTAACATTTTTGAATATGTTCTTCTGATTCAAGCCAGTCTTCCAAGGTCAACAAATATGATCATTTCCCCCACAAAACAGTCAAATCTCCCACAGATTAAGAGTCTTCATGGGAAGGCAAAAAGTCTTCGGTGGTTTTCTTCCAGAAATATTCATGGCAGGTCCCGATGATTTTCATCTTCTCAAATAACATTATTAGGGGCTTTTTTACACTGGAACCAAGTCCACAAAGCTTTTATTGCAGACCAGGTAACTGTAAATCTACACAGTAGCCAAAGGCTAATTATGTTGTAGGGATTTCTTAAATTCCTAGCATTTGAGATCCCACAAATTAAATACCCCAATAGGTTCTATCAGCCTACCACAGACCAGTAATTCCTACATAAGTGGAACAGATCAACTCATTTTTCACCATACTTCCCCTTAACTGGAAATACACCATATGTTCATTATGTCTACTAGAAATACAACCATGAGAATGGTGGTTGATTAAACAGATTTAGTAATATTTTTTGGATATTTTATAGAGAATGTGTAGATTATGTAAGAAGAAATGAGTTTCACAAAGACACAGACTACATTGTGGATGCCAAACTCGCTCTATGAGACTGATGTGGATGGCACTCGCCCACAAAATGCCTATTCTATCTGTCCTTGTAGGTATTTTGATGTACTGCGTGACATAAGACACACAGATGAATGAATGCTCAATGAATTTGGATGTCTCTGGAATGGAACTACTAGTCTAAACATTTCATCCTGAGAAAGCTATAGGGTTAGTACTCATACGAGCAAAACATTCCAGCTGAACCAGCAATGCTATAGTTGCACAGTCATTACATTTAATTACTACCTAAAGTGATCCAACCAGTGGTAAACTCGACAACGAGTAAAACAGTATCCAAATGTCCAATTGAACTATGTACAAGGATGAAGGAGCACAGTTTATTATCCAATGCAAGAATTATATACCACGAGCAATTACCGGAAAAAACGAATTAAGAAACAAACACCTGTATATAAGCAATACAATAGCCAGTCACTGCAATGAAAACAGTCCAAAAAATTACTAAATCCATTCGTTGCACCACCACTTTCCTGCTGTGCAACTGACTTGATGCAAAGATCACTCGCAGGAGTATATCAGACAAGAGGATGCAACCACAGAATTTTGCAATTTAGGAGACCCTCTTATGCCTGGTGGAACCTCTTATGCCTGGTAGACCCACTGATCTTCCCTTCTTCAAGTGAATAGCCCAACAAGTGCATGCCACCCCACCAAGGTGTCTCACGCCTCCTCTGTTGCATCAATGCTGAGGGGATAAAAACGGATCCGATTTTATCCACATTTCGCTTGTGGGCACTAGAATAACTGTAAACAAGAGTCTGCGTTGGTGTTTATTAGGATGCCAATTCCTCTAACAATATTCAGCAAACTGGCAGGAATTGGCCATGGCTTTGGTTACTGGCACCAACATTCAATTTAAGCTGTTGTTTTGATGGTGGCAAGATTTCCGTAATGAATGCTAAAACTGCCTACTTACATCTTTCCATAAGCACTGCGAGTTTGCAGCTTGATGCTCACTGGCCATATGTAGCAAGCATTTAAAAACTCATCTCTTCAAGCAGGCTTTTACAGTCATTATTCCATTTTTCTACCCTGATGTTTGGGAATACGTAGCGGGATAGCGTGCCAGGGACTAGCGCTGTGGGCCTGTGGGACCCAAGATGGCTGCTTCAAGATGATGTGAATATTGATGTCAGTCTGCCTGCTTTTCATTTTGACGCTTTGCTGATGTTTAATGTCCCTAATGCTCTTCGTGCTGTTATAGGAATGTTTATGCTGCCATAGTTCATTGTTGTTGTGCTAGGCTAATGTTTATGTATGCAATGCACTTTGACGCCTCTCGAGGTAAGTTTCACACAAGACCAAAATGCGTTCTTCTCTCAAATAGTGGGTGAGTGTGCCTAGCCTTGTTTGCCCGAGTCCAAGGGGCCAAATTGCCAATCGTTGGCATCTTTATTTTAATGGCAGTGCCTCAAATCAGAAACAGTGCACATACAAAGTATTTATTCCAAGAGAATCAAAAGTATGGATCAATAAATGACCTGACATTTATGACGACTTCTTTCAAAAGCGTACATATCAAAAGAGAATATAATTTTCAATATTTTTTTTATTTGTTTAAACATTTTTTTTATTTGTTTAAAAAACCTTTGTCAAAGAAGAATGATTTGGCCTGTAATTTACGCCATCAACTTACTGATGGAAAATAAACGTCACAATTCCAGGCACGTTTCTGTCCAGTAACCACCGTCCCCATATTTATTTTGTTTTGCATTAAATAAATGAGTATTTGTCTCAGCTCTGCCAAAGAGAGGATGGCGCAGGCTCAATAAAGTTCAATATCTCAAACCGCTGTCAAATCCGTCGGCTGAGAACCAAGAGATGGAAAGCATATCCAAGAATCGCCTGCGACCTACCTTGAAGAAGAAAGGTATGAGGCTTCCCTTTGAAAGTGAAGTGCAGACTAAACTACTTAAGCAACACAATGCAACACACAAAGAAGCAAACAAAACATGATTTAGACAAATATAGTATTTAAGCGTATGTGAATAAAATAAAACACATAACGGTGCGATAGTCGGAGAGACCCAACAAAGTTTCACAATGTTAATAAAAACATTAGAAGAGTAAAACAACAACACAATTGGATGACCTATGAAGCAATGGAGAGCCAGGCTTTAAAGATCTTAGATAAGACACAAAAAAGTATCATTCTGGGAAGATCAATACATATAATGAGTAGCTGATTTTTTTCCCTAGTGAAAGTTCTATATTCGCCCAAAGCTGCATGAGGGCAAATGAAAATGGGACATCCATACTCCAAATCCGCAATGTCCAAACTCCACGACTTCAGAATGGCCCAGTGTTTGTTTTAATTCATATCCTCAGTGCTACAGGATTTGCAGACATTTTTAATCCTTGACAGTATGTTTTCCAGGCTTTTCTAGAATTTTTCCTACCGTCCAGAATTATCAGGCACAACCTTTGGCTGTGGCTAGTGGTATTGCATATAGGCCATGGTCTTTGGCGGTGCACCACACTAAGTCCCTTTGCCCCGACTACCCGCTTTGCACAGCCTATAGCCATTCCCAACAGCCATTGGTCATATGGCAAGGCCTGATGCCAAACTGTGGGGCCAATCTCCCATACCGACTGGACATATGCCCACATATACCTTAATTTCTGGCTTGTCAATAGTAAAAGTAGACATTGTTTTGGAAGTTTTAAGCAAATGCATGGGACATGGCCAAAGTAAAAACCAACGCACCAAATGGCTTTCTCTGGATGCATTCAATGACAGTATGACTTTACACTCAGTACATACCGGTGCCAATGCATAGTTTGGCTTAGGGTTAGGACCATATGGAAAGGAGTTACAATCAGGCTACTTCACTCTAAATTTGCTTCAAATGAAAAATACACCACCTACTATCAATGGACTGTTTACAAACATTTTATCCAGAGCGAAGCCTGCTGACTTCACATGTGTTAGCAGGCCTCATCTGACGGCATCGAATGTCAGATGGACTACTATGGCCAGGTCCAAACAATCCATCCCAGCACAGTTTCAATTTAGATGCTGCCTCGTCTTTGAATGGTTAACGGTGCAGATATGCATACAACAAAACCCTTCAAACTCACATCTTGTGAAGCAAATGTTTAAAAAAAGTTATTTTACATATGGTATTGTGAAGATGTGGTCTAGAGGCTTAACTTCAGACTTTGAACATGTGTACCCGGGTTCAATGTCCCAAGCTAGATATTTGATTTAGAACTGCGTGATTCTCAGCAAACATCAGACTTTTTCAGAGTTTGGCACAGCTGGCACTAAATCTAAATGACTGATGGTCCAACATGTAAAAAATAATCACCTTAAACAATTTATTGTGTTGATTTGAAGGCATGATTTATTTCAATAATCAGTAAGATTGCAAGATCCAGCTAGAATTGTCAATGAATTGCCTTTACAGACTCTGCATTAAAAATGCGATATATTTGGTGAGGCCTATTTTAAATAACCATTTGAATGTCAGGTTGCCAAAGCTTAACATTGTATACACCTATATATTTAACCCCATCTATGCCTGTGACGGCCCCCGGCCGTCATGCAATGCGGTGGGCGTGTGCTGATGACGGCTGGGGGCCGTCATGAACCCGCCCACTTTGAAAAACGTCGCACAGGTGCAAAATCGCGGCCACGCCCAAGGGATTAAGTAAAAGTGAATGAAAATACATTTCTCAAAAAACACACCATCAGAAGGTCTTCTTCTAGTGTTCACTGTAAGGAACTTTCAGCTGAATACAAATTATATTTGTGCAGTGAAATTAAAATGGGTATATGACTCTACAATGTTAAATTGAGTTCCAGAAGAGGTATGCCTCTAGCTGTAAATCAGTACTTGATTCTATTCTGTGGGACTTCCAAAACACATGGCTACCCGAATCGGGGCTCCCATAGCTGGGAAAAATTCAGGCACAGAACTCACCAAGTTATGCAAATAGCAAGGTCTTGAGATGCTCCTCAAACTTGAGCTCATCTCTAGCCCTCTGTAGCCTAGTGGGCAGAGAGCTCCACAATTTGAAAATCAGGTAACAAATTGATCACCCTCCAATCCTGGATTTCGGCACCATAGGAATTACTGATGAGAAATTGAGGATCTTAAAGTTCTGTTGGATTATGGGCTCGTTTCAGGTGCTGTGAAAGATTAGGGTCCTTTTTTGGTCGAGCCTGGGCAGCACATGCCCTGCTCTGCAAGGCATGCTATATTCAGGTATGGACTTGAAGCTCCGCTCATTTTCAGCCTATCTCTTCAATTGGCTTCTGTTACTGTCCTTTCTAAATATTGCTTTTGATTCATGAATAGGCTTTGTAGTCTCTCTTTAGTACCGCCTTGTCTGCACTTGTGACCTCCCATGAAGTCTGGACATTTTACTTGTATTGTTACACGGTCTGTTTCATCTACAGTCTGTGAGCACTATTTTTTAATACTCTTTACTCTTGCTGCTGTTGCAGGCACGACAGGCTCTCCCTAACCCTTCCTGTTTTCATGCCAGTGCAGTGCCCAATCATGGATGCTGCACTTTATCTTTAAGAAAATGTTCCCTCTCCGCTTCACAGCTAGTCGCAGCGCTTTATCATTTTGTAAGGTTCTTGTATTAGTTACTTTCTCAACCATTCGTCTTTCTTTACTTTTGCACAACGCAGCACTTCTGTGTTAAGTGTTCCACAAATTATTTTTGTTGTTGTAAAAGCGCCCCATGCCGTGCTTTCACTTTGACTTATGCACACCTTTCTTTAGACGAGCCACGTCTAAGAAAGGGACATGGCCGCCATTAAAGTGAAAGCACGGCATGGGGTGCTTTTACAAAAAAACATTTGTTTCTCAACTTAACAATTAAATGCTTTTTTTAGTAAAAGCGCCCCGTTCCGCTCTTTCACGTTAAAGGCGGCCGCACACCTTACTTTAGAAGTAGGTCATCTGAAGAAAGGGGCGCAGCCACCATTAAAGTAAAAGCGCTACAAACAAGCATTTGCAATGCAATAGGTCTCACATTTGCGAGAGTGTAAGCTATTGGCATTGTAGACAACAATGCCTTTTATTTATCTGTTTTAAAAACCAACACATAACTAAAAGGCATTGTCATTTACAATGCCAATATTTCAATCTCTCGCAAATGTGATGGCTATTGCATTGCAAATGCTTGTTCTGATAAGCTCAAGGGGCAAGACAAAGAATTTTAAGTTTAATCTTCCGTTATATAGGTAGCCAGTGCAGAATGACCAGGGATCCTGATACAGATTGAAGTTGAGATATCATTATTAGAAGATGCACTGCAGCATTTTGCACCACCTGCAATCTATACAAATTGCGGATATCCCCGAAAATTAATTCCCATAGTCCAGATGAGAGAGAACTAAAGTCTGGACAATGGTCTTGTAGACAGGATTTGATAGAATTTCTAAAATCTTTCTAAGCATTCTCAAAATGCCAAAGCAGCTGGCTTTTAGTTTCCATACCTGTATCTCACATACTGAGGCACTGAGGCATATACTGAGGCTGGCTAACTAGGGACTGTGGCCAGCAGTCAGGTACCAACAATGTAAGTAATTACCACCCACCATAAAATACTTTTTTTCCCAGTAAGTTTCAACAGCATGAGGTCATTGATTTTGTTACTTCCATCAGATAAGCTTTAAGTTGAGAGGATTTGAAAGTTTTTTCTGGGGCTAAGGAAATAACAATCTGGATGTCATCAGCATACAAAACGAGTGAGAGTATATAAGATTGAACAATCTCTGGAAGTGGGAGAATATAGAAATTGAAAAAGGAGCACTGCAGCACCCCACATTAGAGAGGAACAGACTTTGAGTAAAAAGGTTTGCCGCATACCTATATGCTCCAATCTTCCAAAAAAGAGGATAACCACTTCAAAGCCAATTCGGTTACCCCTTATCTCCATAATCTCTACAAAAAAATTGCACGAGATAAAGTATCAAATGCAGTGCTGAATAACAGTTGCTCTTCCACACTCGTCCAAGTTCATTTTAACATCCTCTACGACTGGCAAGAGAGTGGCTTCGATACTGTGGCCAGGACGGAACACCGTTTGCGAAGAATAGAGAAGATCATTCTTGACTGATGTGAGATATGTTTTCCTACTTTTTTCAGGTATCATGGTTTCATGTTCGTTGCTATGAAATCTTTTAAAGGGACATCTCATTTCTACTTCCATGCAAACTTTAATTTTGAGTCTGTTGATATATGTGGGGTTATCGAGTTAGCACCTGCATCTGCAGCACATACTTTACCATGAAATATCATAACAAGATTACGGCATACCCTGATCACACATAGGCACAAATTTACAAATGCCTTGAGTCAGGTTTACGTTACTTTTCTAATGCAAACCTGGAGCAAAGAGTTCAGGTGGGATTTATTATCCAATGCAAACCGGGATTTTCATTGGATAGTAACCAAAAGTAACACAAAGTTGCTCAGGGCGTTCAGAGGTTGGATGCAAGAGCAATTACAAGACACCACCCATGGATTTTGGTTCTAATCCCTATATACAAAGAATTGTAGACCAGGATTTGTGCCAAAATCCTATGCCTCCTCGAGGCAGGCCCAAAAGGAGAAATATTTTATTTGTATCCTTTTTTCCCCACTTGGCATGTGTACAGCATTGTAGAGCCTTAAAGCATGGGTTCTGTAGACACCTTATGGCAGAAAGGTGTCTATGTTTGCGCATGGCTGATTGAATTTGCACCAGCAATTGGAGAGAGCAGAACAGAGCCACACCTTCATAGATATGGCTATGTTCGTCTGTCTCCTTTTCATGCAGTGCAGCATAGCAACTTTACTTGCTCTGCATTGTGTGACTTCTTGATAATTCCAAGCTTTAATGCCTTTCATCGTGCTCATTATTATAGGGCTTATTGGTGCAGCAAAAAGACATTGTTTCATTGTTGTCCAATTAGATATAGAAATACAGGCCCTCCATTGATGTATCAAAATATTTTCATGGTGATTACCACAATGATTTTGTTCTCGGGGGAGGTGGGGGGGGGATTTTTATTTTTGCAGCTACTGTTTGTTTTCTCTTGTATCTTTTACGTGGGATCCCTCGTTCCCTTAACCTCTCCACTGCTCTTTTCCTATCCCCTCGTCACTAATCATATTTCTCTAATGAAAATTCTGTGCTTTTTAGAGATTCCCCATTTTTTTTCGGTTTTCACTTTCTTGTTATTTTGCTTCCCTCTCACTTTCCCATCCCAATTTGCAAATTACTCTTGGTCCTATTCCAATGGGAACAGTCCATCCTGAAGTACTAGACCAAGTCTTTTTCCAGATGGGAGCACAAGGAACCCTGACTGAGTTTTGCCTACTTAGGCCTTTTCCTGAAGTATACCTTGAGTCCCAATGCACAAGAAGCATGGAATCTACATTTAGGCAAACCATCGCCTTAAGGGTAAAAACTGGCACTCCAGTCAGAGACAAGCCACATGCAAATTCACCTTATTCTTTAGATAGGAATACAAGGACCTTCACCCCTCCCATCCTAAATATAAAGGAGAACTAATCAATTAAACCAGCAGCCGTAATAATATATTAGCCTACTCAATGTCTGAAATGACGTTGCCAGTCTTCTTCATCCTCCATGCTTCACAAAATAGCTGAACGTAGCCATTGCAGCATTGGATTTACTATCTGCTATCTGCATTTCTTTGTATCCTGCATGCAAACCTTTGCTAGTATCTGTGCTAGCCTTTTCCTTAAAGATTTATAAGCTGGGCACAGAAGAAGAGATGTTCATCCACATCCTTAAAACAATTTACACTATTTTCTTTTTAGCCATTTGAACTTCAAGCTGATTTCTATCTGCTCATGCTAGTTCAAATAGTGCCCTAACTTGTGGATTTTTTGAGCTGCCTAGTAGACCTCTCTCGTATGGTCTTTGGGAGAAAGCATACTGTATGCTTTATGTTTAACTAATCAAACACAACCTTTTAAAAACTATTTATATGTGTATCAACTCTTTTAATCTTCATAAAGGTTGAATGAGCTGGGTTTGGATTTGCCTAGCTGCTTATGTCCTCGTCCCCCTGCCTAAAAACTCCACCAAGAGCCTTGGCATTATACTAGATATGTCTTTTAAATTTGATCATCAGACATTGAAGCTATCTGCCAATTGTCATGGTCTTCTTAGAATGCTTCAGAAGATACTTCCTCGCCTCCCCTTTCTGCAAGGAGACTGATGTTCCAGGCCCTCATTCTATCCAGATTGGATTATGGAAACTCCCTTTACCTAGGATTGCCGAAGGGTACGATCAGAAAACATCAAGTGGCGCAAAACTGTGCTGGAAGAATGTTGTTAAACATCCCTAGACATCAATCTGTCCAACAAGACTTGAATTCCTTGCACAGACTCCCTGTGGCCGAGAGAATCGAGTTTATCTCTTTGCATTGCCAACAAGGCTTTGCGGGGCAATGTATCTGTGATCTCTCAATCCTTACTTTCTTTCTATCTCCTCAATGAACATTGCGCTGCTCCACAGCTCACCTAGCTACTGTCCCTCGCATCAGGAGAGAAAGATTGGGAGGACATTCCTTCTCATACAAAGCTGCCTTACTTTGGAACTCCCTCCCTTTGTCCCTGTGCTCTGAAATCTGGCTGCTTACCTTCAGCATTGTGCATCTCCTTCGAAACAGCGACATTCCCGGAAATCTGGAAACACGCCAAAATCAGCGCCCTCCTCAAGAAGCCCAAGGCGGACCCCAAGGACCTCAAGAACTTCCGGCCCATCTCCCTGCTCCCGTTCCCAGTGAAGGTCATCGAGAAAATAGTCAATATGCAACTGGCCCGCCACCTGGAAGACAACAAGATCTTGGACCCGTTCCAGGTCGGGTTCAGACAAAACCACAGCACCGAGACAGCCCTCATCACCACCACACTAGACAACAGCGAAACATCAGCCCTCATCCTCCTGGGCTTGTCTGTCGCCTTTGACACGGTCTGCCATCGCACTCTAAAGACACGCCTCCTAGAAGCTGGAATCCAAGAGAAGGCCCTAGACTGGACCACGTCCTTCCTCTCCGGCAGAACCCAGAGCGTTCGCCTCCCGCCCTTCCGATCCGAGGCCACCAACATCATCTGCGGCGTCCCCCAGGGCTCATCCCTCAGCCCAATGCTGTTCAACATCTAATGGCCCCCCTCCCACAAGGGGCCCGCCAACACGACCTCAACATCATCTCTTACGCCGACGACAGCCAGCTCATCCTCTCCCTCACCAAGGACCCGCACACCGCCAAAACCAACTTCTGCGAGGGAATGAAGGCAGTCACCGACTGGATGCAGAACAGCCGTCTGAAGCTAAACTCGGACAAGACGGAAGTACTCATCCTCGGACCCACCCCCTCAGCCTTGGACGATTCCTGGTGGCCGACCACACTGGGAGCAGCACCAACACCCACCGACCATGCACGCAACCTAGGATTCATCCTCGACTCCTCCCTCTCCAGGTCAACGCCGTCTCCTCCTCCTGCTACAATACCCTCCGCATGCTCCACAGGATCTGCAAGTGGATCCCGACCAAAACAAGAACGGTGACACAGGCCCTTGTCAGCAGCAGACTGGACTACGACAACACACTCTACACAGGAATCCCAGCCAAACACCTACGACGACTACAACGCATCCAAAACGCCTCCGCTCGACTGATCGTCAACATCCCCAGTCGCAGCCACATCACCCCCCACCTGAGAGACCTACACTGGCTCCCCATCAACAAGAGGATCACCTTCAAGCTCCTCACCCACGCACACAAAGCACTCCACAACGCCAGACCAGCCTACCTGCCTAGCAGACTCAACTTCTACACCCCGACCCGCCAGCTCTGCTCCGCCAGCCTCGCCCTCGCCGATGTCCCCCGCATCCAACGAACAACCTCCGGCAGCAGATCCTTCTCCTACCTTGCCGCCAAGACCTGGAACACCCTCCCTACCCACCTACGGCAGACCCAAGACCTACTCGCTTTCAGAAGACTCCTCAAGACCTGGCTCTTCGAGCAGTAGTGGCACCCCCTTCCCTCAGCGCCTTGAGACCCTCACGGGTAAGTAGCACGCTTTACAAGTACTCTGATTGATTGATTGATTCTTGGTAAAAGTCCCTAAACGTGTCAAGTATGTCCTTGTGTTGGGTGTGTGTGATGTTTTTTGTGTCTGTGATTGATGGAGTGTTGTTTGTGTTTGTGTTTGAGGTATGATGCTAGAGTTTTTCCTGCTTGTTTGCCTTGCAGAGGTTAATTTGTTTGTATTTTTTTATCCACAGGCCTGCTCCCTCGCTCAGGATTCTATTGAATTCATATTTTTTCTTTCTGAGCTCTTTTAGAGAGTTGGAGTTTGTGATATCCTTAATGTGTTTTGTTTCTAGTAGTTTGATGTCTCTTTCTAATTGGTCTAGATGATGTTTGGTTTCCCTGTCTCGTCTTGCTTTAATTTCAATTATCGCCCCTCTAACTGTTGTTTGAGTGCGTCCCACAGTGTCTTTGAATCCGTGTCTGGTATGTTGTTATCTGTAATATAGTTCTTAATCTCTTGCTCTGTCTTTGTTTTGTCCTCTTGGTTTGCCATGACTATGTTATTAAAACGCCATCTGCGGGTGGGGTGTTCGTTATGACGACCTGATAGTTGTAGGGTTATGCATGAGTGGTCGGAGATTGTTCTTGCCGCAATTTCCGTATGTTCTATTAAGTGTGTGTGGGAGCCTGAGATGAGGATGTAGTCTATTCTGCTGTAGGAGTTGTGTGGGTAGGAGTAGAAAGTGTAGTCCCTGGTGTTGGGGTGTTGAAGTCGCCAAGGGTCTTTCAGGTTGAGTCTGTTGCATATGTTCTTTAGGGTGTTGTGTGAGGCGGGGGTCTGGCTTGGGCCGACAACAGACTGTCTGGGGTGTAATCTAGTGCAAGGTTGAAGTCGCCTGCTAGTACTAACATATGGTTCGGGTCGCTTGTCTCCAGTTTTTTCGCTATTCCCTCCCAGTATGCTGTGTCATCATTATTTGGTGCGTATGTGTTAGCTACGACTATGGTTTTGTCGCCTCCCTTCAGGTGAGTTATTAGTAGTCTTCCATCCTCGTCGTACTGTTCGTTGACAATGGATATCTTGGAGTTTCTGCTATCAGAGTGATGACGCCTCTTTTCCTGCTCATAGCTAGTGAGCAGGCTACCTGCCCTATCCACTTTGCCCTAAACTTGTTAGCATCCTCCCTGGATAGTTTGGTTTCTTGCAACAGTATAACACCTCCTTTAGTCTTTGCTAGGTAGTCCAGTACCTTTTTCCTCTTAATCCAGTGATTTAAGCCCTTCACGTTGAGCAAAACTATCTTCAGGTCTGTCTGTAGGCCCGTGTTGCTGCTATGTGGTATTGTTGTGTTATTAATAGGTGTCATTGTGTATCTTGTGTGGTCCTTGCAATCTTTTCCCTTATCCTACCCCAGTGTATCTTTGTTTGGGGGACTGCGTAAGGATGGTGGCTACATCGCTTGGTGTACCTCAGGCTGTTGGGGTTAGCCAGGATCGGTGATTGTAGTAGCACTATCGAGTGAACCGGTCTACCAGGTGCTGGAGTGTGGACATCTACGTGGACAAGACAATACAAGTGGACAAGACAGACTAGACAGACTAGACAACACCCTCTCCCCTTCTCCCTCACCCTTCCCTCCCTCCCTACCTTAAAACATTGTGCTGAAGACGTGTGACGGAAAGATCCCTCCCGCCCGCTCCCTCCCTGGGATATCTTGGCTGGCAATTGTGAAACATTTTTGCAATAGGCTATGGTCCCCGAATTTCGAGTAATCTTTAAGTGTCAATCTCCCCCTATAGTTGTACGTAGAAAGGATATTGCTGAGGTAGATCGCTGCTCTTGGATGTTTCGTCTGTTCTGACTGGGGCCTCCTTCATTCTGGTTCGTGTGTCTGGTCACCATATCTTAGTCTTGGTGTATTTGCTGAAATGGTGTGTAGTAAATTCTGCTTTGGCATGTGCATGAGATAGACTTTGTTTGTTGAGGTATATAATTTGTTCCTTGGTGTAAGTTCCTGCTGAGCTCAGGCGTTTCGTCGTGTCTCTCCTGATTATTCCACCGTTAGTTCTGGTGAAGCTCTTCTCTTGCTTGATGTCGTTGCTAAGGTTTCCATTTCCTGTGGGGCTGGTCCTTGCAGGTGTCGTGACAGTTCCATTGGATCTCAAATGTATGTGCCATCCCTTTTCTGCTTATCTTAAATTTAGTGGGGCCAACAAAGGAGAGCAGGATGTTTTCTTTCCTAAGTTTGTCTCTTTGGGCTAAAAAGCCCTTTCTTATGTCCACAGTAGCCTTCGAGTAATCTTGTGTTAGCATTATTTTGTGTCCGTTCCATTGTAGATTTGGGTTTTTCCTCGGAACACCAAAGATGGCATCCGTGTGGTGTGAACGAAGCGGTTTGCAGAATATTGGTCTTGGGCCCTATCTGTTCGTTAGTTTGAAGGCTGACACTCTGTAGGCTCTGTCTAGCTCAAAGGGGTTCTTGAATTTGAGTTTTGTGAGCTTGGGAATAAGGTCCTGTATGAGTGTCACGCACGAGCCTGCCTTTTCTTCCTCCCCCTCTGGTACTGCTAATATCCTTACGTTACCTTTTCTGCTGCGGTCCTCAAACCCCGGTGCTTGTTTTTGAAGGGCTGTGGTTGCTTTAGCTAGGGTGCCTATCGTTTTGTTTGTGTGGAGGCCCCTGTCTTCTCACTCACTCGCTGCTCCACCTCTGATAACCTGTTATTTGCAGTGTGGATATCTGCTCTCACTGCGGCCAGTTCCAGTTGGGTTGCGTCTGTTGTTAGTTTGGTTGTCTTGGCAAGGTAATGGACTTGTGCCAGTTTTTTAATTATACTGTCCAATGTGCTGTTTATATCCAGTTTCTGTTTGATGGGGGACTCCGCATGACCTTCTGGTTTGGTTGTTTTTGGTGGTTGATTGCCAGCCATAGTGGGTAACCCTCTTTTTGCCTGGAGAAGCACAAATCTCCTGCTTCTGCTCTGATGGTCCGGATTGCTTGCAGACTCTTTCTGCGGTGCAGTGTGTGGCTTGACGTTCTCCGTGTGAAGACTGTATTTCGTTTTTGGTTTCAAGCTCCCTTTGTTGGTTCTTTGCGCTGTTTTTGGCTTCTCAGCAGAGGTAGTTTTTGTATGTGACCTGGTGCAGCAAGCTGTGTTCTCTGCCTTGACTCGTGTTTCTTGCTATTCTTTAACTAATTATTCCGGCTGCCCCTTGGTGTGTTGGTTGGGCCGCAGCTGCGGAAAGGCAATTGGCGGGATTTACAGTTCTGCTTCTAATTCCCCCGGCGAGTTTCTGGCCCTCCTGGTTTATTGCTGTTCGCCGAAGGTGTCCTCTGTGTGCTCTGTCTCTTTGGTCTCCGAGTTGGTGTTGGGTACTGTAGAGTCACTCGACTCTCCTTGCCGCGGCTGTTTGTCCTCTTTAGTATGCACTCAAGCTACTCAGGTTAGATATCGCACGGGGGCTTCTGTCGCTAGTATAGAGCCCGCCTGGGTGCGACCTACAAGATGGCGGTCTTTAGTGTTACTCCCTAGTTTACTGCTGCCTCTTTTTCGGTCTTGTGTTTGGCGTGTGCAGGTTCTGGCACTCTTGCGCGCCTTTGAAGTGTTATGTTGCCTTTATTACTAGCTTGAGAGCGCTTTGGATCTTGTCATCACAATCGTTATATCACCAGGGTGTGCCTCCCCAAAATGGCGGCCCCCTTGTGTTGCTTTCGGTTTCCTGCCGGCCGTTGGACCTCCTCTGTGCGCCTTTACCGTTATTTGCCTCTCTTTTTTCTCCCCGTTTGATCTCGCCGCTAGCACGCCTCGCTGGCTTTTTCGTGAGTGTGGTTAGCGCGGCTTCCTTACTTTGCCCTCTTAGTCTCCGTCGGTGAAGTTGATCCTGGCGTCTTGCCCACAACTACGATGGCAAACTCCTGTATTGCTTTCGGTTTCTGTTTTGGCCGGTATTGTGGTGGTGGGGGGTACAAAGACTCTTAACGGGCCCTCGGTGGTGGGGGGTGTACCTCACGGAGTGGGTGGTGTTCTGCACTGACCTCGCGGCGGTACTTGTTTCCCAGCGGCACGCTCTTCCTTGCTTTTCTATCTCGCTGTTTCGTGCCCTGTGCGGCCTCTCAGTCTCATGCCCACCCCAAGATGACCGCCTCCTAAAGTGCCTTCGGTTTCGGTTATGCTACGGTGGTGGGACTCCAATGGGGAAGAGTGCCTCGTGGGGTGGAGGTGTCTTGCACTGACCTCACCACGGTTCTCCGATTTCTCGGCTGTTCGTGCTTCCTTAGCTTGCTATCTTGCTAGATCGTTTTCTCATCCCCGAGCGGCCTCTCGATCGGCAGTCGCCATTTTGGGACTCAGTTATTCTCAGGGGGTCCACCTCTGTTGTTTCGTTTTACCGCCTTAGTTGTTCTTTTTGCTTGATGAGGTTTAGGCTCTTCTGATCTCTGGGTGTTCCGATTACCTCTGTGCTGGTTGAATCAGCGTTTTGTTCGCTGAAATCGCTCTTTTATCTCGCTTTTATCCCTGGGTGTAGTGGGGCTCTGGACTCAGGCAGCTCTCTCCATTGCCGTCCAAGCCACACCCCCAGAAGAAGAACTTTATGATGTGGTAGTGGTGCCACATCATTATGAAGGAAGATTGAGAAGTACCCTGGTCCCGAATAAAATAGAAGTTTGAAAATCTGCGCTTCTAGTAGTGGTCCTATGAATGGATGAAGTTTTCCTGTTTTCAATTCAAAGACAAAATGGATGTCGTAAACCTTCCCCAGTCACAGGTTTCTAGGCCTACTGTGACATTTTTTCATGTTGCTGTTTTGCCAGTGTGGAATTGCACAAACACTATCATTTTTTTATTGCGGAAAGGCAATCCACTGTGCAATTGAACATTGTTTCCTTTTTCTTTCCCCCCCCACCTTTTTTAGGTCTCACCTTATGACTATTCTGGACAATATCAATACTTAAAGTGTACTTTGGGTCAGCCACAATTGGCTGGCTATTTCCTTGCTTTTTATTCAATGACTTTCCTTCCTCTACTTGTATTTTTCCCTGCATTTGAGCATAGCTTCTATACCATTCTTTTGAATGGATGGTTTGTATTCTTCCACCGCTTACAGTCATGGAACCATTTTTTGTTATTTTTTCTATCAGAACTCCATGGAGTGTTCGTGTTTTCTTGCTTTCTCGCTTGTGCACTGTTTCCCCACTCAAATTCCCACCATATTCACTGTGTTCTTCGATCACCCCTTCCCCTCTCCTCCATTGCTCCGATACTCACTCCTGTTGCTTTCTTTAAAAAAACAAATTGGCAAGGCCTGGCAGCTGCATTTTTCTTTTGGACCACATCTTCCACTTTAATACACTTTTTGCACATTTTTTGTTTAATTTACTGCTCCCAGATTGATGCCTGCTGTCTTGGAAGGGTACTTATAAAAGAAATTGGATGCCTCGTTATGACATATAGATGCATGCATATGCGTCATTGCCTGCAGTGGCTTCTAGTGTTTTTGACAATGCTATTCTGCATCCCTCCCCAAAGAAGCATTCTTTTTATTTTTGCTGAGGCTGAACAGCATTGGCAAAAAAAAAACACTGGGAGAGCCAAAAAGTTGGGTAGTGCACTTGAAAGACGAGATCCATTGGCTTCGTTAATGCGTGTTGCTCTGTAAGAAGCTCCCTCTCCTACACAGCTCTGCATTTAGGGTTGCTCCGTTCCCTTCCCCACACTGGATTGGAATCTGCTCCAGCTTTTGCTGCCCATTGTGAATTTCTAGGGTGGAAATGATCAGAGAAGTGTTTGCAAATGCCTTAAAACTTATGAGATTGTGGGTTTTCACAAACTCATAAGCACCACACCTTGCTTTGCCCACCGCCCATCCCTGCGTAAATTGTAAATAGTCATGGAGTACAACTACACAGTTGTACATGCTTTTAAGCTTACTATCAATCTTTTTGTGGATTCCTTTTGACATTGATGTATGTTAACATCCGAAAATAGTTATGTGAAACAGGCCCACTGTGTTTGTGTGAATCTCTGCCAGAAACACAATTTATCATCACAAGGTTTAACACCTTCGACGCTCATGATGAGCTGAGCTCGTCATGAGCCACATCGCTCCAGTGCTCATGACGAGCTCAGCTCGCCATGGCCCGTGGAACGCTCAGGTGCGGGGAGAATTCTCCTGCTGTGCTGAGCGTTGCACGGGAGTCAATACACCTGTGACAAGCTCAGCTCGTCATGAGCATCGGAGCGCCGTAGTTCATGACGAGCTGAGCTCGTCATGAGCTTGGGGGCGCTGTGCACGCCCCTCTTTCCCCCAGAACAGCGGGGGAATAACCCCGCAGCGAAGGGGTTAAAGTTGAATGTAAACACCAAGTACATGTGGTCTGCATAGTTTATCCACGGTATTGTATACAGCATTGTATTTAATGTGTTTGCACCCCTTCCTAACTACTGCTGTTTTCTTGTGCTTATGTGGATATGAGGTAAACATGGGCCACTTTTCAGTGATGTGAAATTGTGACATTCAATACCTCGAGGCGACCGTGCATTAACGACAAGCAAGAAGCCTAGTAAAGGAAAATTCAAGCACAAAAGCATTTTGAGGAGTTTCAGTGAGTTTTGCTTATGCTGTTTGTTAGCAGAACACTACAACTGCATACGATTATGAGCTTTGCTGCTATTTCGGGGTTTGCACAGTATATGTGTGATAGTGTTTTACTGTCACTCTGCTAACGAGATGTTACCCATTAAAAATCAGTGCTATGACTTCCAAGGAATTATTTTTGCATCTATGTTGTCGTGAAAATATCAACTGACAAGGTGACCGCATAATATTTATGAAGGTATGAAGATTTTATTTGAAAAACCTTGATGAAGCAAACATTGTTTATTGTCCACACACTAAAAGTGCACATATTTTTCGTCCTTTCGCCTTCGTCGTCTGATATTGCACGAAGGTTTGCAAAGTCCTTTCCTGTGGGTCTAATTCAGGTTAAATAAAAAATATCAAATTAAAAAGAAATAGAGCTATAGTCTGTTTTGGTGTGTTGACCTGTTTCCTAAACCTCACCTCCTGTAACCAATGCAAAACAAGTTAAAAATACAGGGCCATATTCATCACCTTGCTGCGCTGTGTGAAAGGGAGAGGGCAGGAATGTGTTGTATTTAACATTATACGGAGTATTCCTCCTCTTTGTCTGCGCTGACACACATACTGCTGCCTAGCCCAATGAGTGCACCCTTGCACCAAGGTGCAAGGGTGGCTGCATTGTAGGCAGGATTGTTTTTTGTGCAGGAAGGGACACCTTCCTGCACAAAAACAACCCTCAGAGGCATTTCCCTGTTTCTTCGTGTGCTGCCCAATACAGCAACTTAGAGAGAGGAAACATTGAGGAGAAATATGATATTTCTCCTCGTTGCACCTCTGTTGGGGAGGTGTACAATTTTGATGCAGTCAGAGGTCTACCAGTGTTGGTAAAGCTGGGATAGTTTAAAAAAGTATGGATGGATGCGTGGGAACACCCACACTTCACGCATGGCACACCTTCCTCCCGCAGAGTACGACAAGGCAGCGATTTAGGCTCCCCTGCATTATTCTAGATTTATCAAGCCAAGCAGGGCACGCAAGGTGGCCGTGCGTGGCTGGGTAAATCTCATTTAGGTTTTGCATCGCCTGTGCTTACCCTTGCATGGTCTCAATCTGTAGTACTTCCTATTTAAAGATGTTGATAATCAAAGTTATGAAATCAACCTGCAAGGTAACTTGTAGACAAGTGGACTGCGGCTGTTTTGTTGTTATGATTGTGCCACTCAAAATCTCCAGCAATTATAGCTTTGCTAAATAATACTTTCCTGCTCTTCAATACTTGTCTGCTCCAAAAATTCATTTAACATTTAAAACAGCAGGCTACCAAAGCCTAATAGTGGGTGCTGTGTGAAGTGTATTTTTCTAGTTGAACCCCAGCACCTAAAATTATCTCCTACGTGTACTGTTTACTTGCTCAGGCTATGCTCATGAAGAACTATATGGAGATCCGCCAATTAAAAGCACACTCTTTGAAAGTCTCTATAAAATATTCAAATCAGCCAGTGCAATACAGACCTGGAAAAGTGTGCATCTGCATTCTATTTTTGTACGTGTTCTCATGACGGAATCTTCTCAACTGCCGGAAATCTTGGAGCTTTGAAATGACATTTTGCAGAGATTTTCTGAAATTATTCCTTCAAGTCTGCTAGGTGCGTGTGGTAGCCTAGAGCGTTACGTGGATGGTGTAGGAATGGACACGGTACTATCAGACTGCAGTGCCAGTGGTAGCCATGTTGAGTGAGCCTACTGATTTGATGTGTATGCAGGCTGATGTATTGACAGCAGTGCTTCAATCATCTTTGTAACCTCAAGTAACTGCTGCAAATAATTAGTGTCGCTATTACCCAATATAGGTGAAAGAATATTGGCCTTACTATCAGCCTGAACCTTGACCTCCGTAACCTTTGTGACGGTTGCTGTAACTGAACTCTAGACTTTCCCTTCATCCTTACTGTGCTGTCCCCGGACCTGGAACCTGTTCACAGTCTACACCTCTATTTGTTGAAAGTAGTGAAACACCTCCACACACCCACTGCCCCTTTCATCTCTCTCAAAATGCCACTAACCCCTCTCATCTCGCAATTCCACTACCCTCGCTCATCCCTCCTTCACACTCCCTGTCTCCTCTCTATACTGCCTGCTCACACAAGCTAACCACGCCGGTTACTCCCGGAGGTGATAAAGGTATTGGAACTCGATTCACACCTTATCAAACCAGTCTAGCTATGCTTTTAAAAGGGACCGATTTAGAGCAGGTGGTTGTGGAATGAAACATCAAAACATTTGTACTGTGTTGAATAGTCCCCCAATACCCAAAAAGAGTCTTGGGATGTTTCTTTAATTGCAAACACGTTGAAATTGGGTGCTGGAAGCCGATTGGAGCGTTGAGGATGTCACAGAGCAGGATAAGGGTTTGTAGGAAGCATCCAATAGCAGCCACAGATGCTTTGGCGCAGAAGGTGATAGATAAAAGGGAAAGTATGATGGAGAAGAATAGTTAGTTGCAGGACTCGGCGAATCTGCTCTACAATTCTCCTCATGTCCAACATCTGCCTTAAATTGAATGGTAGTAATATGGAGGTCATGATTGTTGGGAAATCACCCTCCATCTGGGATACAGCCGGGTGGCCTCAAACACTGCGGTCTTTACCGGAGCATAAAACCCGAAGTTAAAAACCTAGGAGTATGGCTTGACTCCAAACTTTCCTTTGAGTCACAAAACCAGGAAAGTGGCAGGGAGATGCTACAGCACCTTGAAGATGCTGAAAAAAAACCTTGATGCCCTCCCTGTATCAGCTAGAAAAACCTTAGTTCACACTCTGGTGACCTCAGAACTTGATTACAGGAACGTCCTTTATCTAGGGGCGCCAAAAGACAGTCGGCCAGATTCATCAAGCCGAAAACGGCTCGCAAAGGGCCAGATTCTGAGAATCTGGCACTTTGCGAGCGCTATTTTTGCATTTGGGATTCATCATCCCAAATGCAAAATATGCATTTTTAGAAATCGCATATTTGCGAATAATTGCCTTTAAGGAATCTCAATTAGAGATTCCTTAAATGCAATTCAAGAAGCATTTAAAAATTGCGAAATCGCTATTTTTGGCCGCTATTTACAGCGAAGTCTGACTTTGTGGTAAATAGCGAAAACTTAGAAAAATGCACTTTAGTGCATTTTTCTAAGTTGTATGTTACACACACACATGTCCTTTGGACATGTGTGTGCGCAACAGCAGTCTAAAATTACATTTCAGGGGTGCTACAGGGTGGCACCCTTGAAATCGCATCCTTATTTGCGATTAGCAAATTGCTAATCGCAAATAAGGAATAATCCCCATTCATTCCTTTGGGCCTAGGCCCATAGAAATGAATGGGAAGTTATTCCTTATTTGCGATTAGCAATTTGCTAATCGCAAATAAGGAAGCTGTAGGAATCGCAATTTTTTAGCGATTTCTACATGAATCCCGTTTTGCAAGTCCTTAATAGCGATTCCTTTATAATCGCTATTAAGGACTCGCAAAACGGGACAATGATGAATCTAGCTATACATAATGCGCATCCAACGTATTAAAAAAGCTGCGGCACGCCTTGTCCTTAATCTTCCTAGCCGTGCTTCCACGATAAAAGCTCTAGACTCCCTACACTGGCTGCCTTTTGAGAAAAAAGTTATCTTCAAAGCCACGTGTTTCTGTCACAGGAGCCTACAAGGGAAAGGCCCCAGCTACCTACATGACTTTCTCACTCCATGCAATCCCAGCCACCAGCTAAGATCGACAGGAGCATACCTGCTCAAGGACCCCAGGATAAGGAAAGCTAGGATGGGCGCCTGATCTTTTGGCTACCTAGCGGACAAGAATTGGAATACACTACCTCTATGGCTATGCGCAGAGAAATCTGAACCTTACTTCCGCAGAGGACTAAAAACTTGGCTGTACAAACACTAGCCCAGTAGTCTTGTTTCTTGCAGACATGCTTTTAGTGGGCGGACACACCTCTTGGGGTAGCCAGGCGCTCTACAAATGAACTATTATTATTATTGCTGGGGGAAGGTCTGAATATAAAGGGAGAATGAAGAAAATGGGGTAGAGAAGGAGATTATAGAGGCTCAAAGAGCACCATTGTGAGGATTGGGGGCAATACATGTTTTTTATGAAGAGGTGTAAAACTAGGTGAAAAAAGTAATGGGTGGAGGCGACAGTGAGAAGGAGACATAAAAAGAAGTGCAACTTATGAGGGGATGATAAAGGCAGTAAGAAGGAAAGACAAAGAGGAAAGGAAGTAGCAACATGCAAGGGCATGTCAAGTATGGACAGAGTGAAAGTAGTTCGAAGTTGTACTCACATCAAGCTCAGGATTTCTTTAAAAAAATAAAGAGAAGGTAGATCATATCTGATAAAGAGAACAGGAGGAATAAAGAGGCTGGCAAAGGTGGTAGCGAAAAAATGTGAGAAATAGTAAAAATACAGTTTTTGTTTCAATTTTGTTATTTTTTATTGAGCAAAGCATCAACGATAATATAATAACAGCATTATAAGGGAGTTTTTTTATTTTATTTTTTAAACCACCTTTGATCCAGATAAACAAATCCAAGCTAAACCCAAACTTGAAGATGCGAGTAAGTGCAAAGTAACAATTGATTCAGCATTAGCCCATCATACAATTGATCTGGTACAGAGATTAATAAATACGTACATAAAAAATAGATTAATACGAAAGTCTGGCATAACAGCTCAATTCTCACATACATTTAAATTGTTATCCCCACATTTTCCTAAAACAATAGTTTTCTAAAGTGCTAAAGTGTTAAAATGCTATAATCGCCCTGGCTTCTATCCCATCATTACAACGAAATTAACTAAGTATTTCCAGTTGCAGTGAACTTTTAATTGCCCTCACCCGTTTAGCACGTGCTTCTTCAAATGCCCTGGTTCGCTTCATTTTGTTTAGCCATTTTGCATATGAAGGTGCTTCCAGCGACCTCCAAATTTGAAGAATTAGGGAGCGAGCAACCTGGGAGGAAATAGCTAGAAAAGTCTCCTCCGCTTTTGTCAATTTTGTCACAGAACTCGTAATACTGAATAGGGTTGCCTCAGCAGCTGGAATTATCACCTTCTGGGTTGCCTGACTAATAGCCACAAAAATCCTGCCCCAGAATGCCCCTAACCTTGGACAAGTGAAGAATATATGTAGCCATCCCCCTTCCCCTTCTGCTTGACAGCGAAAATATCTATTCTACATCTCTGTATATTTCTAATTAAGGGCTATAGGAGTGAGGTCAGTTATCCATCGGGACAGAAACGCCTTTCTCTTAAAGTTGGCAGCTCTTAAAGCCTTACTTCCCAACAGGGATACGGCCTGCCACTTCTGGCTAGAAAAATTACATCGGGTTTCTTGAGTTACTCTCTCTAGGAATTTCTCAACCAGTGGTGACTAGTTTTGGGTTCGCAAAAGATGGTACCAGTTGCCCACCCCTCTAACTTTTACTCAAAATAGAGCGGTCGCCAAATTGGAAGGGGCATGACTCAATGATAGATTATATCTGCTTAAAAAGTATACAATTTGGAGATATTAAAAAACAGGCTTATTCTGATCCCCACATCTATCCTGAACTTCTTGCCAGGTAATAACTCTATTCTGAATTAAAAAACGCCCCAGTTCCTCTAGACCACAATTCTTCCACTTACTGAGATGACTAGAATGAATTTTGAGACGCAGGCTTTTACATTCGCTTAATTTCAAATAATGAAAGCCAGAAAAAAACAATTTGCTCAAAAAAACTGTAGTCTAGAGGAGTATTACAGAAGAGTTTAATATCTAGTCCTTTTGGGGAGTTTTGAAGTTTTAAGAAATGTTGGAATCGGCGAGCCTGAGTCTTGTATCATTTTAACTAGAAAGAAGCTATCTGATAATTCATTAGAAGACAATAAGCGTGATGTTAAATTTAAAATCGGCGATTCGTAATATGTACGGATATGCGGTAATGCTAGCCCACCTTTATTAATATCAAATTGTAGCACCGAAAGTTTATCTCTGGTAGCTTTCTTACTCAATACAAACAATCTGATCATAGATTCAAGCTCTTTGAAGTAGCTAATATTGATTTTTATATGTATATTAATAAACAAGAAAATTTGAAGAGGGAGTATGGACATCTTGATAAGGGCTACCGATCTTTCAAGGGTAGCAGCAAACGCAACCAGTTTTCCAACAGTATACTAATTTTGCCCCCCGTTGTATCATAATTTAATTTATATAACTGCCTATATTGATTTGAGACATAAATCCTCAGATACCGTATAGGATCCGACTTTAGGGCCTGTTTTTTAAGATTTGCTGGGAGAAAATCTGTGTTGGTGTTTAAAGTTAAAATCTCAGTTTTAATTTGGTTGATTTTATAGCCCCCGATCAATTCGAATTGACTGAATTCAATTAAGACCCAGTTCAGATTCTGACTCTCCGGACTAAGATATAAAATAATGTCATCTACAAACAACTTTAATTTAGACATGCCCAGGATCAGGGCATTAATTGCTATATTACCAATAATTTTAATGGCCAGGGGTTTGATAAAAAAAGTAAATAGTATGGGGGAAAGCGGGCACCCTTGTCTGGTCCCGTGATTTATATTTACTAACCCTACTTGATTTGCGTTTATCATGTTGATTGCTGTCTCACCTCTCATTTTCCATTGAAAATGCCCTGTTGTTAGATTCCAGGTTGCTAGCAGGTGTCCAAGGCCAAGACTTGTCACAAGCACCAAACACCCAGCATCGCCTTGCCTGCTTCGTACTAACATTCTGCCAGCCTCCTGGTTTAGACTCGGCGGTCCGACCGCCACTTCAGATCCTTATCCTGCAGCGTAATGCGCCCTGTGCTGTGATCACAAGCCGTGATCTGAGACCGCCAAACAGCTTTGCAAAAAAGCCAAGGGAGAAAATCACACAAACCTCCAGCGGCGTTCACCTCCGGACCACAGATGCCCAGGTACTGGAATTTGCGCGTTCCATTGCCGTGGGGAGGAGCAGCAGTCACCTGAGGCTAGGCGGAGGCGGGGATCTCTGCAGCCATCCAACAAAAGTACTGATCTTTATTAAGTTTATGCAACTCTAAGTCTTCGAAAAAAAATTGCTGTAGCAAAAAATATGTTTTCCCTTCAAAAATGTATTTTAGAATGCACTAGTTCCAACTCGAGCAGTAGCTGTGTAAATATCTTTTACCCAGTTCAAACCAAGCATCTAAATTAGTCACCTACTTGTCATAACATCTTCCTCCCATCGCGATGATGAAATATACGGATACCTTCCAATTAAGAAAAAGCACCTTCATTCAAAGCCTTTATAAAATATTGAAATGTGTCAAGGTACCACAAACCTATAAAGATGTGCTTGTGTATGAGACCTTGGGTGATGTGCATAGGGGTACAGCTTAAGTTGTCTGATACCAGGGACATGCTGTTTTTCTGTTCTGTGCTTGGTATAGAAATTCAAATGTTGCATATTTAATAGCAATTTTCTTTGTTATCAGACAATAAGTAAAAGCATACATTTTCCAATGACTCTTCAAGAGTCAAATGTGTAATACTCAAACTTATCAATTACTCGCTTAAACAATGTACTGCATTGGTTTAACCATATTAGCTCATTTTAATATTCAAAGCCTCTCTAAGCTCCAGTAATGAGCCCTAACGAAGGAATCTGTTCTGGGTGCCAGACTTTAAGGAAGCTCTGAAACCAATGAGGATTCCTCAGTGTATAAGGTGATTGTTGCCACAGCAGCTCACTTTCCGTTTGGGAATCGCGTGTCAGTTTTTGCAGTGATGTCTCAACTAATCCCTTCAATTACGTTATGAACTTCATTAAAGGCCAGAATAAAATAGATTATGTTCCAGAGAACGTTCCAGTTACTATAAGCTTCTTGGTCACACTTTTCGCTTTCAAGAGGCTTGTGCGTGGATCTTGAAACATGTTTCTCCATCTACCACAGTCTTTGCCTTTAAGTTTCTCTCGGTTTGGTTGGACTGTGAGCGGATTATGTGTTACCTCTCACTGTATGTTTTTTTAAACAAGCGATAGGTCTCTTTTATTATCCACGGATGTTTACCCACGGTTTCTGCAAGGTAGAAAGCATTAGAAACTATTATGCTAGGCCATCATACTGAAAAAAAGAAAAAGACGAATGAGGTTTCTTTCACGTTGAGATTCTTACCCTAATTTAAAATGTGTCATTAAAGCCAAAGGAGATAGCCAATCAAACAGCATATTTTGTGTGAAAATAAAATGACATCACTTCTACCACCCCACTGGTTCTTTACATAGCTGCTTTAAAACATGACACTTTTATCATCTCTTTCTTAAACATTGCAAGGGCTCCCATAAAACATTTCCATCTGTATGTGCCTTTCAAATAAAGTATAACTTTTACAAAAGGCAGAAACTAATATTTCCTACATGCCCTATTACATAATTTCACGCCACAAATGTTAAGAACACATCGAACAATAATATGATTTCTTGATTTTCCATTGAGAATCAACGCAGAACCTGGTCCTCTTTGCTACTGTCTTGTGCTGTTCGGTGCAGCACCAACCGCTATTGGCCAGATATACGAATAACTAGTTGCAAAATACTAGTTGCATATTGTGAGTAGTATTTAATGCGACAGGTCAAGAATTGTACGCATCAACCAATATACTAACATATTGGTTCATAAAATTCGGAATCATATTCTGTTGCATTCCAACCTACCTCAAGAACATTAACGGGGCCGGTTGTAAATAGCGACTCACTACATTTGGAGGGCATCACAGGGATAGTAGCCCACTGGGAGTTAGCAGACCATCATCCTTGTGCTCACTCTTAAATAAGGCACATTTTTCTCAAAATGCAGCCTATTTTCCCTAAAGCAAATGGGGTCAAATTTAAAAAGAAAAGCTTTAGGTTTGTTTTTTGTCTCCATGGAGGTGGTAGAAGTCCGGTCGGCAAACCTTTTCTTTTTTAATTAACAACCTTTTGAAAATATGCTATCACCTCCTTTGAGTCTCTGTAACTTCAAGGTTTTATGGCTGGATTTTAGCCGTAAGCACTGATACATAGAATACCAATGTTGTATTTGGATGGGATACCTATACCATGCCTCTTCCAGATCCCGCATTAGTATCTATTCACATTTTCACAATCCTGTTTTAGGCGTTGGTAAAACTTTTTTAGCTCCTAAAATAGGATTAACATATCTGAAAAAATATTTTTATGGTTGCAAACACTGAAGTATTTGCGACTATAAACATTCCTAGTACATCTGGTCCCTTGTTCATCCTTGTAGTCAATTGTTAATCTATGTATTTATTAAGATGTTTTGTTGAGTGCCAGTCAATGTCTTGCACTTCAAAGCATTCGTTGGTGTATTTAACTTTGTTCTGGACATATGTCAGGGGTTGATGAAGGATGATGTTGTTAAGGCAGAAAAAAAAGATGATGGGTGCTGCAATGTTTGAATTAATCTCCGCTTCTAGTAGTTACTCTGGCTGCATTCTAACCCATTATTTCTTGCTCATTGTGCAACCACAGACATGAAACAACCATATCCAAATTAGCCTTGGTCATGTTCCATCATGAAAAGTCCAGCAGGAACCGCAGGCATGTAATCAGGATGATCTTAAAACTGGTAGTTATAAGCATCTGCCAGATAATTTTACTTGTTTTGGAGAGCCTTAAACATATGGAACAAACATAAACTTAGATGGACTTCCCATGACACACATTGTTTACTTTTGAAAAAATACATTTTTGCCAGTAGAGCAACATTTTGTCACTAGCGTCCTGTACACTGATGGTACATTATTCTCATCTGATGCAGGGATGAGCAACAGAGAACACATATTTAGTCTGGAGAACACTACAAATACAACTTTTTAGAGTAAGTACAGTGTTTTCAATTATAAAAGCAGAAAATGGTGTTACTTCATGTTCATACAGAAAGTCAGCTAAGTGGTTCACTGCAAATATGTAACATCAAATTTAAACCATACTCACAACGGACTAGTGTGCCTAGTGATAAGATTACTTTTTGTCTGACTAGTTCATAGCATTTTTGTTACATTGATGTTGAGCCCCTTAAATGTAGATGAATGATGAAACTTATTTTTCCTAGTTTAACTTTGAAGGCACCCTCCATAATTGTTGACACCAATTTTTCACCAGTCGCTATTAAAGAGATGAACAATACACATATTGTTGAGTCTTATAGAAACAGATGGTGATGTCGTCTTTATCAGCTCAACATGCAACAATTTCCACGTAGTGCAAAATCTCTTCCAGCGCAGTGCTTTGTAGCACAAATCTATGCTTGTTCTTTAAACTGCCAAATGACAGTTTCATATCTTACTCTTAAATTTGGCCAAACATGATCATTACACACTTGAATGTTCAACTTTAAGAAATATCTGGAAAGATGTATGAGAGCTCAGAAGTAACTCTTAAATCATTGCAATTACACCGAAACATAATTAGTAAGAAGGGTGATGAAAGTGGTAGCAATGCTATTCTAAATTCATTGAATTACTGCAATGAAGCTCAAAGACATCATTGAAATCACTCCAAGTATATTTAGTTAGTAATTCTTCATGTAAATTACAGAGTTGATGACAGGGGCCCTGAATAACACACACCCTACCATGGCACACAAGGAAGGGGATGGTGCAGAAAGAATCAGAATAGTCTACAACATCCATAAAAGAGTAAACCCATGCGGAGAAATACATGGGATGACATAGCATGGATGGAACTGGTGCCCCTCAGTTGGGTTCAAAGCGATTGTTTAAAAACTATGCGGGGAACTATCTGATGTGATTTGTTTCTGTTGGGTTGAGGGGTTGGGTTCATACAGGGAGAACTGGGGGAGGGCCACAGATAACCATCTCAATGATATCACTACTAACCTAAAACATTGTTTCATATGTAATTCAAATGGGAATCTGGTACCTGCAACTTTAACCTTTTTGTTGTATTCTGTTTACTTCACTTCTTTTCTGTAAAACTCAATAAAAACAAACTATAATAAAAAATAACATCATTGATTATATGCATTGTTGATCAGCTTCCTAAACAGACTCCTTCTTTATTGGCAAGACTACTCATTGTTGGCATTGGTTCCTTGGCTAGAGGCTTTCTGAATAAACAACGGGGTATATGCACAAGAACGTGTGATAACTACCGCAAGAGTAGCGTAACGCAACTTTCAGCATCGCTGCCTATCACGGGAAAATAACCCTGTGACAACGTGGAATTCACAACACAGCGGTAGCATGCGATAGTCTGCCAACACCGCGGACAATGTCTGTGAAACAACCACCAGGACGGAAATAAAAACACATTCATCAACGCAACAAAACCTGCGATGGACACAAGCGAGATGAGAAAACAGTGACAACCAGCACGATGGCAGCAATACTACGCGCAATGCGGGAAAATGGTACAACACAAGCACACCGAATATGCGACTGAACAAAAAACATCAACAACGGCTTACTACGCATGCACCCTGGCAAAATGCGGAGGACAACATGTACACCATAACATCCAAGCAAATTGGAAGAACAGAACCGACAAGCACACTGCATGAAAAAGACCAGTGGCAGGCAGAGCAGAGCCGCAGGAGTGATACACCCACCGTGCACAATATGCACACAATCAGGAGTGCACCTCAGCAGTGACAACATCCCAGGTCAAACAGCAACCCCAGCACATTTCACCAGAGGACACAACTGGTTCAACAAATGTGCACAACCTGCCAAATCACTTCTGGAACGCATGGAAACATATCAACAAAATGTACAAGTACAAGCTGAGACCTGCAAAAATGTTTATTCACACATGCAGTGCATTTGGACATTCTCTACCGTCGCATTATTGCCATGGACGGTCACAATGTTACATGTTCATGAGAAGTAAGTGTCAATGATGGTATTCCTACGGGCCATTCCTGCTGCTGCTGCAGTGGAATGTGGCCACATGCCCCATTACCACTATCATCGGCCGGTACCACCGGAACTGGGATCCATGGGGCCCTGGTGCGAACACAGATGTTGTGCAACACACAACATGCAACGATGAACTTGCACACGATGTCCGGGCTGTACAGGTGCTTCCCACCTGCACCACCCAGGCATCTGAAACGTGACTTCAACACGCCAAATGTGCGTTCAACGATGCCCCTGGTATGTATGTGAGCCACATTGTACTGCCTCTGGGCAGGTGTGTTCGGATCTCGGAGGGGTATCATCGTCCAAGGGCAGAGTGCATATCCTTGATCACCTGTGACCGTGCAGGGTGAAAAGAATCAATACTTGGTTCTGCAGAATGTGATGGCAGGTCCACCAATCCAGTAAGGCCTGTGCTGACTGTGTGTGGGGTGAGTGTTCGCCAGCCCGCAGGGATGAGCTGATGCTGGCAACTACACCAGCAGTCTGTATAGGGTGCAGGGGTAGGCCAGGATGACCATGGAGTGTTGTTATCGTGTCTGGTATGTGGACGTGTATTTTGACGTGTTGAATATGATTTGGTCACGTGTGCATCCCCACAGTTTGCATTGTGCTGTTGAGGTATTTTGATGTGTGGTGTGTTTATTTGGAACGTACCAAAGAGCAGTCTCGTCCCATATGTGCCATCCTGGAAGCGCTTGTTGATGATGGACTATCGGAAGATGAAGGAATCATGCACACTGCCTGGTTAGTTGGTGACGACATTGGTGAAGAGTCCCCTGTGGTCCACTATTGCCTGCTCATTGATGGAATGTGTGTGCTTTCTGTTGCGGTAGTGGTGTGCAGTATCTGCAGGGGGCACAAGTGGGACATGTGTGCAGTCGATTGTCCCCAACACGGCCGGGAGTCTGGCTATGGCGTGGAAGCCTTGCTTGGTCTCCGGCTGTTCCTGCGCAGTGTTGGGGAAATGAGGGTACTGGGGTATGAAGCTGAGGATGGCATCCAGGACAGGTGTGATGAACTTTGATAGGGCCGGCTGTGAGAACCCTCCGACTCTGGCAGTTGTTGGTTGGAAGGTACCAGAGGACAACAGGTACAGCACAGCCAGCAGCTTTGTCTGCGGAGTGATGTTGGTTCTCCGCTGTGTTGGGACCGTCACCCTGTGGGTGATGTGGGTCATGATGCAGTGAATGGTTGTAGTTTTGAGCCTGTAGTGGGCAATAACTTCCTCTGGCGTTAGGTCTGTGAGCGTGGTGCATTTTCAGTAGGTCCGCTGTCTTACTCTGAGCTATCTCTGTGTGGGTTGCGGGGGCAAGTCGGGGTCCAAAGGGGGTGGTTGTGGTGGTCCTGGGGGTGGTACTGGTTGGTGTTGTTGCCCTTTTGGGGCTCCGAGCTGCATGATGAGTAGCTCCATGTCGTCTTTAGGTCTTTGGATGTGGCTGTGTGTGGGGCTCCGTTGCCTACTGCAGGTAGTCATCCGTCTTTTGTTAAATACCTGCTGCTAATGCGGCTGATCGCGTGTTTTTGGTTCGCTTCGCAAATCTGTCAGTTCGTTGTGAAAGTGGTGTTGCTGGTTTTCCGTGTGTTTCTGCACAGGAATGCCTACTCTGCATCTCATTAGCGTTAGTTGTTGGTGATACCTGCAGTTTGCACCAGCTTGTGAATGGGGTGTTAATTCTTTCACCACTTTTGATGCGTTAAAGTGGGGATAATTTGGAGATAAATCCTTGTGCATATGCACCTTAATCTTTTTACTTAATTGTTACCTCATTACCATCATGGTTATGTAGTTTTAGGAGTATTCTTTATAGATTAAAATGTATACCTTTTTATTTCAATGCAGACATATCCATGGATGGTCAATTTGCCAATACTACTTCATAAGTGCTTTGAGCAGCAGACACCTACTTGAATATATGTATTGAAACACTTAACAAGATGCTGATGGTCATCTTGTATAATATATTAAATTAAAGGTATCCTTTAGTGTTGTTCATGTTGAGTTGCCCTGGCAAAAAATTAACTTAATTAAAACAAATAAAAAAATTATCATTCTGCTTGTTTTATCAAATTTAAATAACTAATCATGAAAATGTGTCCACATTCCTTGTAAATCATAAGGGATTTATTACATTTGTGAGGGAGCAAATACACATAATTTTAAAAGAAACAAAACTAGGGACAAACTACTGTTTCCAAATAAACCCCTCATCCATCACCAACTGAAAAGTGACTGTCAGCAGTCCATCTGTGCTGCATGCTCACCAAAGAATTCTCAAATTATTTGGATCCTATTTTTACTCCTATACTGACTCTCTGCACTGTGACACTGTCTTTTAGTACCACACCACATGTGCTAACTCGCTGAAACTGAACTTTTAATTGGGTTTCACCCTATTGTTTTTTTTAACAATGAGGTCCAGCTGAAATAACATCCATATTGCTGGCATTCCTGAATCTACCAACTCAGGACGGATGGACTCTTTTGTGGAACAGCTGGTGGTGGACCTTTTTGACTGAAAATCTTTTTTGGATAACTTTATAATTGAGAGAGCCCATTGGACACCTGGGCCTTGACCGGTTCCTGGAGTCCCGCCCCAGTAAGTTGCCTGGCACACGAGTAGGGGCCCCTTCATCATCAGGGATATACAATTTAATTAAATCCGGACTACACTTCGATGGTGCAGGAGGACCACCACAAATTTGCTGATGCTAAATATTTTCTTCAAAAACTGGGCCTCAAGTACAAGATGATCTATCCTGCATGGCTCCGAGCAGAGCTAAACGGCCAACGCTATGTTTTCAACATTCCTGCCTATGCCGACAAATTTTGTAAAAACAACACTCACCCAGCAAGTCTTTACCTGGTGCAAGTCCCAACGTACCACCTCCCAGGGGTTCGGCTCCCAATTCGCCAGAAACTCGTACATCGTAAGGATCCCTGGGGTATTTTCCATTGTTGACTGTTTACTTCTTCTCACCTTACCTGTTTGTACAGCACCTCATTGGAACATATTGTTGGATTTGTATTACACCAGCTGTTTGTGCTCTGCTTATTTTTTTGCTCATTAATTGTTACTAATATGCAACTACTGTCTTCTGGTCCTGCTCTTCTGAGCGTTGTCACCCTCCAATGGTGTACACCACTATGTTTGAAGCTGAATTTATTTTATGGTATTATTGGGATCTCTAGCTTCTGTTTCTGCTGGGGTGGGTGGAGGGTACTAGGGATTGTTTTGTTACACTGCTCTTTGTTGAGGCCTTTTTACTTTCATGGTACACATCAGGTTTACCGTTACACACCCAGGTACTGTAATGTCAGAATTCAGCGTTATGCCAAGCAGTTGGTAGAGACAAATTTTTCACACTCTTCTGCATGTCATGGAGTATCCGAGGTTTGAATAACCCCCGCAAAGAGAAGCAAGTCCTTGCTTTCCTGCACTGGCACGGTATCCCGGCGGCCTTCCTACAGGAGACACACCTAGCTCCCAGTTCAGATTGCATATATGCCACTACATGGGGCGCGCGTCGATATCTTTCTCACTATAGCTCCTACTCACATGGGGTTTGCATCCTTATACATAGCAATGTCCCCTTCCAGCTGCGACAGACAGTTACAGACACAGCCAGTCGGTACCTGTTGATGATGGGCATGTTTGGGGGCCGCACAATCCTGTTTGTAAATGTCTATGCACCAAACACAGACTCTCTTGAATTTCTTACCGAACTCTCATCACAAATTGCCCACTTCCAGGGGGATTACATTCTCATGGGTGGGGACCTAAATCTCACTCGACAATTGGAGCTTGATTCTACTGGGTCTACTACGATTTCAAAATCTCATTCTGTGCAGGCCCTTACAGATCTCCTCAGCACTTTTCACCAGTCAGAAGCATGGCGCCACCAGTTTCCGACACAGAGGGACTACACCTTTTACTCTGCCCCACAAAATGAATGACCATGTACCGACCATTGGTATATGTCTCCAAATGACCTTCTGTGGCTGCACACTATTGCTCTCTGCCCTCGTAAACTGTCGGATCATGCTCATGTGTGATCACACTAAACATACCTGCGTCTGTCCCGGAGTTTCCACAATGGCGCTTCCCTACCCCTGTGCTATATGACACAGTTTTCCAATCCAAGGTGTGGGAGACCATTGTCGAATTTTTTCCCCCAACACTGGCTCTGTGGACAGCCCCTCAATACAGTGGGAAGCCTTCAAGGCCTATATGCATGCGATATGCATTTAAAAGCACACCAGGTACATTGCAGTAATCAAGCTGATCTCCCTTGGGTGGAAAATGGGTTTTGGCTCTTGGACTCTTCCAGTAGGGACGCAACCCCTGACCCTCAGTTACATGATTGGTCGAAGTTATTACAGGATTTTCATGACCTTACTCAGAGTGAGCTCGCATATCTGGGAAAAAATGCAAGGGCGATTTAGTACGGAGAGGGTGAGCACCATGGCCATGGAAATTACTGATGCCGCTGAAGAAGAAGACAACATCTTTGATTCTTTGCACCCAATCTTCAACGCATCACCGTCCATGCATGCCAGGGAGTACCGCATCACCTTCCCTGCAACACTTTCGTTGCCCTGCGTGTCACATCTTAAGGTACATTGACTCAAAGTGTTGCATTTTAAGATCTAAAGAGAACTAAGCCAATTCTACCATTTTAAGTACAGTATTGTGTATTTTTGTTGTTTGTGGTCTTGTGTTAAATCTATATAAAGAATACTTATTTTTAATATACAGCTGTGTGGTGTCCATCTGTAGTGTTGTCACTGGGTTACTGTATGTGTTCACAAATGCTTTACACACTGCCTCTGAGATAAGCCTGTCTGCTCGTGCCAAGCTACCAAGGGGGTGAGCAGGGGTTATTTTAGGAGTGTACCCCATAACCCTGACTAGAGGCAAGGGTCCCTATTTGTCACAAGTACCTACCTGTACCAACTAGAGACCCCAGATCTAACAGTAGTCAAGTGATGACATATGTATGTGTGTGCACGTAACTGTGCATGCGAGCATGCATCATCATATTGGGCTACTACAGCTTCACGATATGCATGTATGATGTTCTTTTTTATTCTGAGGTTTTTTTTGCCTATTCTGCACTGCATCTGCAAAAACATGTATTTTTGCTGATGCTACACAGCAGCAGCAAAAAAGCACTAGTAATGCCAGTAGGTCTAAAAGGCCAGGCCTACGACTTTGTTAAGACTTGTTCTTTTTACAATTTTAATGTGCAGGATTGTCTAAGTTATCCTTCTATTTGTATGGGTCTTTTTCTCATTTAAATCAGTATCTGCGAATTCACATTGTAGGGCCAGATGTACAAAACACTGGTTGCAAACTACTGGTTGCAAATTGCAACCAGCTGGGAATAGTCACGAGGGAGGTTGGAAATTATAACTCACTACAATTGTAGCCTGCTGATGTCAGCAGACCACCATACCGTTATTGCTCTTTCACTATATATATATATATATATATGTATGTTATGTTATGTTAAGAGAAGTTTTATAAAGCGCTCAGTTACTCGAGCAGAGTGTCCCAGCGCTATCAGACCTGGAGGACAGAAGCAGAATAACCAGTGGGTTTATTGTCCAAACAGCCATGTTTTGAGTTCCTTCCTAAAGGTGAGATGGTCTTCCTGAGAGACAAAGGCAGTTTGCTCCAGAGTTGGGGTGCCAGCAGTTTAAAAGAGCGACCCCCGATACAAGCTCGCTTTATTACCGGAACAGTGGCCAGTGATAACGTAGTAGATCGTAGGGCTCTAGACGGAGAGTAGAAGCCTATTCTTTCCCTTAGATAGCGAGCGCCCATGCCGTGGAGAGCTTTAAACGCCAAGGTCAGGGTCTTGAACGAAATGCGTTTACGAACTGGCAACCAGTGGAGTGATTTAAGTAAAGACGAAGTTTTGGACCTACGGCTAAGGCCGAAGATTGCTCGAGCGGCAGAATTTTGAACCGTTTGAAGACGTGAGAGCAGATACTCTGGCAGGCCCAGGTATAACACGTTAGCATAATCAAGCAGTGAGCCAATCAAGGCTGCACCATAATCCTCCTGTGGGCAAGGGATAGAAAGTGAAGAAATTTCCTCAAAGTTTTTAAGAGGCCAAAACACAGCCCAACTAAGCCCAAGATCTGAGATTTAAGAGTGAGCCCACTGTCCACTCTTACTCCCAGATTTTTTGCCACAGAGGTGGCAGTAGAAGGCGGGAACATGTTCGCCGGCCACCATGACTTCCAACAGAGGTCCGGGGGGCAGCCAAAAAAGAGAACCTCTGATTTATCCGAGTTGCATTTTAGATGATTCGTTTGAAACCAGGAGAAGATGGCCCCTAGACAGCCCTTGATGTTCTCTCCATTAAAGTTGGCGTTCTCTCCAGAGGTGAAAAGAAGCTGTGTATCGTCGGCATACGATACAATCTGAGCACCATAAGACTCAACCAAAGTGGCCAAGGGGGCCATATAAACATTAAAGAGGGTGGGGCTCAGGATTGATCCCTGAGGGACTCCCACCTCCAGCGTGGGCACTAAGGCTGAGTAAGGAGGGGATTGTTTGTTGGCGGTCGGATAGAAAAGACTCAAACCAACTAAAAGCCGTCCCCCTCAAACCAATCTCCTGGAGTCTTAAAAGCAGACGGTTGTGGGGGACGGTATCGAAAGTTGCCGATAATTCCAGCAGCACCAACATCGCCTTACCACCCGCATGCAAGACCTCCATAATGGATTCCGTAACCTCCAACAAAGCTGTTTCCGTGCTCATATTAGAACGGAACCCAGACTGAGTGTGATGGAGGATGTCATGCGTCTCCAAAAAATTGGAGAGGGAGGAGTGGACATGTTTTTCCACAACTTTAGCAAAGGCCGGAAAAAGAGAAATTGGTATATAATTTGCATGGATACGGGGGTCCAAATTAGTTTTTTTTAGAAGAGGGAGGATATGGGCCTGTTTCCAGGCACGGGGAACTATACCCATATTAAGGGATTGATTAAGAACCGGGTTGATAATAGGATTGATGATGTGTGCTATTTTGACGAGAACTTTCACCGGACAGGGATCCCTCGGTGAGCCCGATTTTAGTTTGGATAGAAGATCCAATGAGGCCTGTGGGGAAAGGGGAGGAAAGTTCGTGAGCACAGGAGGCTCGAGGACGGAGGGGGATGGAAAGGGGCTGGAATTGGGGACCCAAGCATGCCCTGACAGCGAAAAAGAGGCCTGGATGATTTTAATTTTACTGGCAAAAAAGTTAGCCATTTGATTGACCCATGATTCAGAAGGGGAACACTTGGATGTTGTGGATGAAGGAGAAGTGAATTCCTTAACTATGGAGAAAATTTCCTTGCTAGTATTGTCCGCAGCTTCGATTCTCTTGGCAAAATAGGATTGTTTCTCCAAGATAATATCTTTGTGTTAGATCTTAATACACTCCTTGTAGGCCTCCTTGAGTAGCCCATCGTAGTTTTGATGCCAAGCCCTCTCAGCTTTCTTACAGAGCCTTCTACTTTCTTTGAGCGCTGGCGTGAACCAAGGGGCCGAGGCACGCAAGTTGTTTTTGCGGCCAGACCGGGTAGGTGCCAGCTCATCAAGGCGCTGTGAAAGCCAGGTCTGGAAGAGATCTAGATCAGCCTCTAGGTCGCCTGTGAGCTGGCACGGATGTAAGGTCAAAGACTGGGCAAGCATGTCAGACGACACACGATGAAAAGCACGAGGAGCAGGAGACTTCCGACTAGAGCCGTTATTTATCGATCTAGTCACACATGAAATTTCGATATTCACGAAGTAGTGGTCTGATCACAGCACAAGTATAGGCATGGCAACGGAAATAGGGATAGTAGAAAAAATCTGGTCCAGAGTATGGCCCTTAATATGGGTGCGGGTAGTGAGATAAGGAGTCAGGCCCAAAGGGTGAGTGACATCCAGAAGCTTGATAGTGTCGCCTGCTTCTGCCACATCCATGTGAATGTTAAAATCACCCAGAAGTAAACAATGGTTAAACTTCATGGTTAATGAGGAAATAGCAGTGTGGAGCTCCTCATGAGAGGAACCGATCTGGCCAGGGGGCCTATACACCAGCAGCCCAGCGCATGAATGATGAGGCGAGAACGATAGGCAGAAGCCCAGAGATTCCACCCCGTGGATGTCTACCGTAGGGACACTAGAGCAGGTGAAACGTTTATCAACCACTATTGCAACTCCACCCCCTTTGCCCGCCTCTCGATCCTTCCTTAACATATAATAATGCTGAGGGAGAGCATTGGCTACATCGGGACTCGAAAAGTCTCAGAGCCACGTCTCGGTCAAAAAAAGACATGCAGGCTTCGACTCAGATAGTAGGCTAAAAAGATCAAAGGCATGTTTGCCTAAAGACCGTGTGTTCAGGAGTATGCAGGTAACGTTTTTTTGCGAATTGCCCTGGGCCAAGTCCAGATACGAACCAGGGGCATTACCCGAACCAGAGAAGTCCTTCCTGGAAGAGCCACTAGCCAATGTCCAGCCGCAGCTAGAGCAATGATTGCTGCTCTTTGGATTTTTGGGGAATACTGGACAGCAACTGCTGATATCATCCCTGAGTGCTGTTAGATGGGCCGATGCATATTTGAGCGTCTTGCCGGTAGTAAAAGAGGGAGGTTCACCGCCCGTCCGCCGTCCGCCGCTTCCGGGACGCTGACGGGCGCAGATGGGCTTTCCTTAGGTGCTCCTTCGGCGCGTGTGAGGCACGTCCGCTGCTCGTGTCTGCTGCGCGGAGGCATACCCGTCTTGCTTTAGACTCAACTAAGAGTGCGACAGCGAGACTAGACCACCCCCCTGTGTGCCTCCCCTAAGATGGGCGCTCGCTCTCACCGGCAGCCTCCGTGAGCCTGGGCGCTCGGCACCTATTCGGCTGAATGCAGGCAGTGGATGCGACAAGAATGGGCCAGGTAACAAGTTGCCGAAAGAGTTACTGAAATTGCTAAATTTTCAAAAAACGTGCAAAGAATAATTTTAAAACACACAGCATAAAGAACAGCGTACTAAACAGCTCCCGGCTTCCACCTCAGGAGTAAGAAACATATATATATATACATACTGAAAGAGCAATAACGGTGTGGTGATCTGCTGACATCAGCAGGCTACAATTGTATATATATATATATATATATATATATATACTTGAATGTACCCCATTTTCCTTTACAGACACAGGGATGCATTTAAATTAAGTTGTAAACTTTTTAACAGTTTGTTTTGAGAGTCCCCCGGATTACTGCCTACTCTCTAGTAAACTATTATTTATATACATAAACAGGAAGGGGGTTCAAGGGTCCCCATCACTTATGCAAATGGCATACAATGATTTGCTACTATATTTTTGTTGTAAATCATTGGTACATACCTTAGCGAATTACTATGTGGAAAGGACTCTCTAAACACACCCTTTCTAAATAGAAATTTGTTATGCCCATCTAAACCCAAATGGATTGGAACTTTCATAAAATACATTTAGTGGTTGCAAACCCTTTGATTTTGAGAATCACACTGCTAAATAACTTTGAAAATCTGGTCCTAAATTTTGTGTATTTAATAACAGTGGGGTCAGCTAGGTGGTATGTCTCAAACTGGAAAAATGTGATGGAAAATCACTTGAATCTATACCACATTAACCAATAGGACAGCTCTCAAACAATGCATTTAGTGATTTCATATTAAGTAAGATCTATGGTTTTAATTGTATTATTTTACTATGTTTATTTGCGTCTTTTTGACACAAGATCTGGTTGTGGGTCATTTTACTATGAATTACAGTGACTGGTCAGTAGGAACAAGCAACAACGTATTTTGTTTTCTCTGCATCAATTAAAAAACATACATTGGCTCAATATCAACTGTAAACTTGGAAACTTTGAAAACCTACTCTGCCCTTTACAGGCAACCGGGGTTCAATTGAGGGGCACGAAATGATAGTGAAATTATTTGTATGCAGCTAAGTACTAACTACTGATCTTATAATAGTAAATGTACCTTAAGTTATATTTTTTTCATTCAATAGATTAAGCTGGATGTTGTGTCTGTTATGCCCTCAGCCACGGCTATTGAAGGTAAGAGCAGTGGGGCCAGGGATTTCTATAGACGGAATCCCCCCTGACAGGGATTCGACAGATGACCATGTCATCTGTGGAAAATCCCTGGCACCACTTCTCCTAAGTGCACGGGCCGCGGTCGAACTCGCTGTTTAATAACATGCTGCTCCCTTAAGTACTTAGAAAAGATTGTTGAAAGTAACACGAAAACACTCTTCCTCAATGTTAGTGTGATGTCAAAGGGTATTCAATGGGCATGGGATGTTACTTCTATTACCTCTGTGACTGAGTGATGATACATAGTCCACAGACTACATAATAGATTCCATTATGTATGGGCATAAATAAGATCATCAGATGTATTAATATAAGGGGTGTAATGCTTGACTTGTTAAAGTGAAGGATGCTTTGTTTTTGAGACCACCATTAATTTTGCATTAACATTTCCTCTAGGAAAGCCAGACTAATTCTATACTAAAGACAGCTGCAAATTAGATGGCATTGTGGAGGCCATTAGAGTTATCTCTAATTCTGAAAGCTTCTCTATGATCCTGCCTTTTAATCCATGTCCGTTCCATTTTCATATATGTTCTCACACACAGCTTTGATAAGCCCACATTGTGGTAACATGGATACACCATTTGCTGTTTCCATGGAGCCTGCTACGTCAAAATAAATCGCCTCGAAACTCCATTCCTCCAGAGCCATAGAGTTGCCGGTAGACCTTCTGGAGAGCGGTGTTTAAAATGCATCTGGGAGGCCCTGCCATATCAAACGCGACTAGAAGAAAGGTTTAGCTTTCAATACACAGTTAATCCCTCTTTCATTAAACATAACTGCTATTTATGGAAAGCGAGAATGTTAGAGATGGTAAACGCACATCTCGCAGGAATGCAAATTTATTTTTTTCTTTCCCACTGACAGTTTAAAGCCTCGAATCCTCGTGGCGCTAAATCCTCCAAGCACTTCTCTTCAAGACATTGTCTGCTCGGTTCATTGTTAATGATATATTCGTTCCATTATTAATGAACATAAATGGCAAATATACATTAAAGCTTCTTCTTAATCGTGTCATGTTCTGAGAAATAAAACAACTCGTAAAGTGTGGTGTGTTAAGTAAGTGCAACAGACTCAGCTTACATCTAAACGTATTAATTGCGGTGAGCAACATAATACGATTGAGGGTTTACCACGTTGAAATTCACATACAGTCAATTGGAAATACTTGACTGGAAAAGTTTCACTAGTAACATTATGGTTTTTTTTTGTTCTCATTTGCCTTTTGTATAATTTACCTATGTATTCCTTTTTTTTCCTCTTATCTTGCTTTAAGTTTTTACTGTCCTCCTCTGGAATAGATAACAAAAATGTTACAGGATGTGGTAGAAATGGTAGTCTGAGAGAAACGATGTTAAAATCATTCCTTCTTATGCTCTAATTATCAGGTGTTATCATTACCGATTTTAATGGTATCCAATTTACTGATTTTAGTTTTTTTTAAGTCTATACCATTGAAAGTAGAAGGCAATAGTCTGCATATGTTTGTGGCAAAGGCTACAAATTGTTTATTTTTAGACACATCCAGACAGGTCGGTCAATTTTATAGCGTAACATAAACACTTGTTTTTTTAAAAGTACAGATTATAGATGGTAAGGTAATGTTACCAACATTTATTAACAACCTTCCATAATATTTGGAATAGGTGAGTGTATGGCATAATGCTTAGTTGTTCAAATCTATATAAGTACAAATGTAAATGTTCATTTGTTCAAAATCGTAAATCTCCGAAAGTTCTTCACCGATTGCTTTGAAATTTTGACACAACATTGGATTCAAATACGCGCATGTCGAATATGCGCATGTTTTTTATCGAAAGCCCGAACAGACACATAAAAATGACAATGTTCGTTTGTTCAAAATCTTAAATCTCCGAAAGTTCTTCACCGATTGCTTTGAAGTTTTGACACAGCGTTGGATTCGATTAAGCGCATGTTTATATATACACAACGGTGGATTCGAATACGCGCGTGTCCATTACGCGCGTGTTTTTAGTCGAAAGGCCGAACAGACCCTATGGATTTGGTTGCTGCGCAACAACTACAAGGGATGCATAGAGACAATAGTCTACATATATTAGGATGGTCAGTTGGTGTCAGCATGGCAGACCGGGAAGTGGGTGGAGGGAGGGGGAGGAGTTGGTTCACTTCGCAACATTAGCACGTGTTTATATATACACAACGTTGGATTCGAATACGCGTATGTCCAATACGCGCATGTTTTTCATCAAAAGGCCGAACAGACCCTATTGATTTGATTGCTGCGCAACAACTGCAAGGGACACATAGAGACAATAGTCACTAAAACATATTGTATACCCACAACCATTGTGAAATTAAACATATTCGAAATGTGCGCTTATGCTATTCTTTCTCTTCCATTTAACCAGACTGAGCCACAGCGGGGTACAGCTAGTAGTTAATAAAATGTTTGTACAAAAATAAAAGTAAAGTAATGTGGAATGTTTTTTTTGTGGATTCCAGTAGGGGGCAATATCTTGTTGTAAGAAATTGACTTAGTACCCTTTTCCACTTGCAATAATTGATAATTTGACCCAAATGGAAAAGATACAAAAATAAAAGCAAAAGTGATGTGGATTTTTTTGTGTGGATTCCAGTATGGGGCAATACATTGTTGTAAGCAACAGTTAGTCCCCTTTGATTAGTTGACATTTTGACCTAAAGAATATGTGGGTCATCATCAGTATTATATACAGAGTAAGAACATATGTTTTTGTGGTTTCGTTTAGTCAGAGAAGTATTTGGTCCCAAGTACAAATATTAGCCAGCATTGCTACAGCTGATTGGTGTGGCTTTGCCATTGCTTTTTTAGGCTATTGGCTATGCCAATGCTTGTTAATTGAGCCTGAATCGTCATTTTGGAAGTATATTTTCTATACTTTCAAGAAAGCCATCGCATTTCAAGTAGACGCAACATTACTGTTATCATCTTGAAACCATAGCATATAAAATAACTTTTCGGTCATTTTTTAACGTTATTTTTGTATGCTTCCAAGATGGCCTCTGTTTTGCATCAAGACATATTGCATCAACCAATCTTGCAGCCATCTTTAACATATAAAAAATACTCTTCCACAATGTCTGGATGCCTTTGAGTGACTTTGCAATACTGGTGCAATTTTGAAAGCATTGGGCTTTGGCAAAACAAAAAGTGACTAGCGGCAGATGGCAGGAGAGGGGTTGCAGCGGAAGGGGCTAGAAATGGCGGGAAAGGGAGAGAAAGGCGGGGGAGGTGGAAAAATAAACAGTGCATAGGAGAGAGACAGTGGTGGGAGAGAGATACAGTTCAGCACTGGGCCACAGCAGTGAAAGGTCTCTCTAAAGGATGACCGCCGGGGGACAGAGAGATGGAATTGGAGGTGGGGAAATCAGGAAAAGAGCACAAGTGTGTGTACACTGAGAGATATGCAGGGGGAAATGAGCAGGGCACACACTCGATGTTTGCCCCAAAAAAAAAAAGTTCCATAATGTCAGCAGTAGAAAGATAAACCTAAGTAATCACCAACAAAACTGTAACCTAAATGCCCCAGAGGTGGGACAAACACATAAACAGGGCACCAAGCCATCAAATCAGTAACAACCAGCTGTCTGTAGGGAGACTACACAAATAAAGAAAAGTGGTAAATGTACCACTGATGCAGTGATAAACATTGGTCTTATACAAACACTTTGCAAGCTGGAGTAAAGGAGAATCTAAAAAATTAAGGATCCTGAGAAAGAAATTGGAGAGACATTTTGCTTCATTGTGACCTAGACTCTTTCAATATATATTTGAGGGTTTACCAAATCACTTTATTAAAGGGTTTCATTTTTCTCTGCGCATCAAGAGCATGAATCTGAGGGCACATGCGAAGCAGAGCAGGCTTTCTATGTTCTTCAACCCAAGCACATGGGCTATAATTTAGAAGTCTAGAAGGCTGTGACTGCTTTTCCAGGATTCAAAACTGTGACCTGCAGATCTCCACATTTCTTCGTGGCAAGTGTTTAACTCACTGAAGGATTTATTTGGGCTTTAAGTGAGTTCTTACTGTGGCACGAGTGCTCCTGGGAATGTAGCAGCATTGGGCCGTGTTAAAGGAGACACCAGCCAGGTTTCTTGTGCCTCATAAAGTCCAATTTACAAACTTTGTCTGTGCATAAGTTACATTTTGATGTTGTGTGAAAATAACGTTGCCACCCTCTAAATCCTTGATGACATCATGTGATAAATGCCTAGTACCCCCGCCCGAGGTCCTCAAAAGCCAATTTTAAGCTGAGGAGAAGGAAAGAAGTGGTATCTATAAAATAATATACATGTCTATTGATTCCTTATTTAGTCCCTGCTCATACAAGCGGCCTTCAAGTCGGTATACAACGTTTATCATGCATTTTTTACCACGCACTACCCTTACAACGCAGGCATTACCACGCATACCATTACAACGCATTGCGCTGGGGGGCGCTCTAGGATAGGGAATAAGTTTAATTTTATATCCAACACCTTCCCTAGTGTCCACGGGGACTGGAGTTGGAATATAAAATTATACTTACCACTATCCAGCACCTCAAAGCGCTATGCGTTGTAATGGTATTCGTTGTAAATACCGCGTTGTAAAGGTATGCGTGGTAATAGTATGCGTGCTAACGTCATACATCCTTCAAGACCCTTGATCCTTCACGACTTTGAAGCTATTAAATGTAATACGATAATCCTCAAATGTAAGTGTGAGTGGTTCTATTTATGTTATGTAATGTTAATTACTATTTATAAACAGCTTGAAGTTGCTTACCAAGGAGGCAGCAAGAAATCCATTTAGAATAAGCTTTAGTACATTGCCACTTCATGTATGATGGAAAATACACACAGTTTTAAAAACAATACTCTCTTTGTTAGGTAACCAGTGGAGTCAAGTCAAGAGAGGTAGAGCATGGCTGATCTGCGAGTGTACAAAAGCTGGCATGCAGTCTGATTTTGAAGTGCTTGAAGGTTAACAATTGCAACCATTGTAAGATTTTTACCAACCTCAGTAAAGATAGGAAGCCCTCAAATTTGAGGTGTCATGGACAAACCTGCCATACATTTTATTCAAAGATTACCAGTCATTTTTACCAGACTGAGCAGTGGTGTAATGTAAAATGATGGGGGCTCTCTGCAGAATGTTGTGAGGGGCCCCCGAGTATCCCATTTTTCACATATATTCCTTGGCTTGGAGCTGAGTGGGGTGCCCTGAAAGTAATGGTGCCTCCTGAAGGGTTCAAGACCCCCTTCCACCAAATGGGATGCGGCCCTCTGTTACACCCATGGGACCGGGGCACCATCTCAACTCACTGGGCAAGTAGGCTCCCCTCTGAAATCCCTACCATTAACAACCATGACAAAGGTTTTATACATGTTTAGTTTGAGCCTTTGCATCCAGATCTATCTAATGAGGTTCCTACATGATTGAAATGGTGGCGCTAACAGCAGTTCTCCCTCAAGTCCAATAATAGTCTAATAATAATATGGCTGTTTTAGGAATATTTCTAAATTGTCTCACACCTTGGTGTGGATGAGGCCAATCAGAGGCCCAACATTGCTGTTGCATAGTGAGGTGATCAGCCAGACATCCACTGGGAATGCGATCAGTTGACAGAGCTAATTTGACTGGCAACGCTGAGAAAAGACAGGGCTGTGTTGGTTACTGCTATTGCTCATGCTACTTCTATGTCCCCTTGTTGGAAAGTGGATTATTGTTAGGGGCAAATGTAGGTCTCCGACTGGCAATAAGGCCACTAACACAGTATAGGGCTCAGAATAGGTTTTAGAAAATTATTCTTATGCTCAACCCTTGGTAGCGTGGCTGCGAGCAGGCAGGCTTAACTTCAAAGACAGGTATATAAAGCATATCAAAACACTAATTCAGTAATTAATTAATACACAACACAAAATAAAAATGTAATACCAATTTATAAAAATAGGAAATATTTGTATCTTTTAAATGACACCAAAATGAAAATAATCCACCGTAGGGCACCAGAGATATGATTTATTTAAAGATTAGTCACTTTCTAGTGCTTAGACACCAACAGTGCCACTTTAAGTTATTTTGTTGCCTCTGACAGGGACACATTCACCTTTAGCAATTGTTCTGGAGGATCTCTCACCAGTCTTGTGCAGCCCCCTCCAGCAGGCTAGTTCTTGTTAGAACTCTTTCCTGAAGTTCTTCTTGCGGGTCCCAAAATATCCAACACACAATCCAAGGTTCTGGAATCTCCAAGAGGGTCCTTGAAAGTGTGAGACTTCAACTCCCACAATCCACTTGAACAAAACCCTTACAAATCCACTGGTAGTACTCCAGGCTGGGGATTCTTGTGGTGATGTTCCGGATGAGCTCTGTTAACCTGTAGCTTGCAGGGAGTCCACTCTTTAGTCCTTTTACAGCAAAGCAATACACAGGCTGTAGGTACAGATGGTGCAGAGGGTGCAGCCTTCAGAGTGCAGGCCTTTGGAAATGCACATAAAACTTCCAGCTTGGCCCGAATTGCTTTCTTAAGTTTCAAGCAGCAGACCTGAGGAGCTCTGCCCTTCTCAGATACTTATTCCAACTTCTATGTGCCAAGCAGGAGGTCACTCCTGTCCAATGGGCTTCAGGCTTCTACCTAAAGAACTGAACACTTCCTGCAGAGTGTGGAAAAATGCTAACCCAGAAACCACTATTCTTCCAAAATTCAATATGTCAGAATTTTCAGTAGGGAGAGAACAGCTGGCTAAACACACCCCTAGTCTCCCCCTTTGTACCTTTCTTAAGCCTAGCATCTGGCTATAGGCGAACAGGGTAATGTTGTAAATGACACCAGGGTACTCCCCTTACTCTTAAAGTCCATGGTTTATGACTCCCCCCTGCTCTGGCATTCCTACGCCCAGCAAACTCTCCTCCCCGAGAGGCTTCCTAACCCCAGGGGTCATTTATCACCTCTTCAAAGCAGCCAGTCTCACCCACTTATCTCTGACCAATCAGGGAAGAGCAATACAGGGTTGAATTTTGGCCTACAGACAGAAAAAGTCTTCTAACTTCTTGTCTGTACAGTTTACAATAAATTCAACAATACCATATTGTTGGATTTATCATTATCCTTTTTACCGAGTCCTTTAATCCTAGTTTTATGGCTTTCTTTCTCAAGCTATTAACCCCTTGAGTGCTCATGACGGAACCACGCCGTCATGAGTCACGGGCGGCATGTGCTCATGACGGCCTGGTTCTGTCATGCCGCTCCGCCCAGGCAGCACTAAATCCCCACCTGTGCGGGCAAATTAATGAGTGAGCATGGTCATGACAGAACCACGCCATCATGAGCACAGGCCGCCCGTGACTCATGACGGCGTGGTTCCGTCATGAGCACCGCAGCGCCGTGCTCACCCCCTAGCCCCCCGCGGCGCAGCAGAATTCGCGGCGCAGGGAAGGGGTTAACTAATAACCTTTTCCAATGTTAACCCACGGCATGGGAAAAGTGACTTTTGCCATTTTTCTAGCACCAGGGTGTTTAAAAGCATATTTAATAGGTACTCTACATATATCTACAGGACCCCACCCCAGAAACACCTAGGGGAGACTTTAGGGGTCTTGAATATGCAAAAATATTGATGATCCTCCTTTCACAGTGCTCCTACCACCAAAGTCGATTTTGGCCATGACTTTATATCAATATGAAGAGTGAAATGTGCAATTTCACTTTACCCAGGGCATATAAAACTCATTTTATAAGGGTCCGCATTATAGATACCTGACCCCCCCCACCCCCACCCTTGGGGCACCTAGGGGAGACCCTGGGGGTACCTAATATGCCCAAACATTGTAGGTTAACCATTGTTAAATGCCCCAAAAACAAAAGTCAAGTTTGGGCACAATTTACTTTTTAAAAGCAGCCCTGTAGCACAGAGCCACTTTTAAAAAGACCTCAGGCTTCAGCAGTGCACACATGCAAGTACAGAAAGGGCAGCTGGCCTCTAAACTGCCGTGCCCTATTATTATACTAGGGATTGATAGGTAGTTTCAATCCCCCTGCCCTATTATGTACTAGAGGTCAATGGGGTAGGTAATACCAATCACAGGAATACCCCAACCCTTAGTGTACCCTAGTGAATGTAGATTTTTTCACTGCAGTGTTTTCAGCATAGCACTGGCCCAGGGCCTGGTTATGCAGTGCCCAGGGTCAGTTTGAGTCAATTACCACCAGTACCAGTCAGCCAAAAGCTGGGGGGTGCCCAGGGCACAGGATGACTTTGCAACACCGTACAAAACACAACAGTTTGAAGTAATTGACAATGTCAAATGCAGCTGTCATATCTAACAATATAATTGCACTAACACCACCTAAGTCAGCATCATCTTGAGATCATCAAGGGCCCAAGGAGCACAAGCCTGGTGCTACGGCCAGGCAAAAATCCACCTGAGCCTAATAGAATCCATTATAAGACATTAACGTATAAAATATATGAGCCTAATTCTCAGCTGGCGAGCATCTTTAATTATTGCCTAATGGTGGCCTCTACTTTTCAATGCTGCCATCTTCCACTGCCATAGTTTGAGAGTGAAGTCAATAGTCTTGGATCGATTTTCCCTCACAAAATGTAATCAGTGGAAGGACATCTATTAAGCAAACTGAATTTTGGGCTTGTTTCTGTCATCTCCATGTATGCATGGGGACTGGTAAGTTTTTGAAAGGCAATTCACTAATTTAAATCTGCATCCAGGAAGCCGATATTTACTGTCTGCAACCCAGGAACACAGACCTAGCACAACCCTATATATGGAATTAGGAGCACGCTGCTGTGGCTCCCTCCCCCATTGGGATTCTCAAGCCATCGCGCCTTCCCCTTCCCATCACTGGATGGTTCTCACTAATTCCGCACCATTACCCTTGACGCTCTAAGTGGTCCAGTTCCCCTACACCTCTGATTGTATTTTTCTTGGTCTGGCTGTTCAACATTCATGCCTTCAGTTCGATATTTGTTACTATTCATTGCTGGAGTTGCCAATATTTATTACATGGAATTGCACACAGACATGCTTATTCTAAATGTCCTGATGATGATCCATTTATTGTATATATAGATCGAAATGCCGTCGACACCCGATACACATTATGCACTGCTCTAAATTGCCATTTAATGTCTAAAGGTGTTCTCTTGCAATTTGATTGTTACATTGAAAATTGTGTGTTTAACAAACCTACAGGTTTGCCTGAGCCTTTTGTGTTCTTCATTGTTTGTCCCTCTTGGTTTAGTTGGATGCAGGCTTGTTTCCCACTTACAAATTGTTTTGTCTGTATTGTTCCTATTTGAATTTAACATTTTAAATATCTGACCTCTGTCCGGCTGGACAAGTTATACAAATATAGTACTGACTGGGTCTATATTCATTTTCCCACCTTTTTACTGTTGTTTTTTTAAGGATCACTGTTCTTAAAAATAGTCATTCTTTTCATGCATCGTTCTTTTATTTCATATTGTTGTTAAGAGCAGCTCTCAGCCTAAAGAATGCATCCATAATTTACCTCAATACATTCTGATCAAGACATTTATTTAGGAGCCATAGTTAATATTAGTATGATACTTGATTCGACATCTACTTTTTTACTCATAGTTCATAAAATGAATTTTTTCTACTTTGCTGTCACCGAGGATCCGCTCCTAGAAGAAAAATTGGTAGTACCAAAATCTGATATGAATATCTACCAACGCACTCATATGGAAGTCCAAGAAAGACACATGCCATGTCCATAAATATAAGGATTTTTGCATATTGAGTTCGAATCAATTTGTTTTTGTATATGAAGTGTTTGCAAGATACAGTATAGACGTCGTCAAAATCAACAGCTGACACATGTTGTGTCACATAGTTGGTTGTATTTTTAAGTTGGACAGCTTGACATTAAAAAAAAACAAAAAAAAAAGAATATTGACTATTCCATGAATATGGTACAGCAAATACTTACGTTGTGTTATACGTTCCTTTTTCTTTAGGTTATTTGCCCTGGGTTATATTTCTACTTGGAGGTGTAATGTGGTTTGAGGCTACAATCTCACTCTTAGTATCTCACTTGACAAGAGGCCCCTTACACCTCACATGATATTTGGATTTACTGCTAGAGTCTTGTGCAATATACATGTAAGATCCACAGACCAGTGTATCTATTGATTGCAGTTAATGCTACATATTAGTGTCTGCACTACTCATCATTTATTACATATATTTAAAGATTTTTTGTAAATTTACTATCAACTACATTTGGTTCCTGTGCCTTCCTCCAGCATCTTGACATTCCGTTCCCTGACCTTTGCCACAGCTGTACACTTTTTTGGGACCTGATCATATTAATCATTAGGTTGGTTTTATAGTACTTACTAACTCCATTCTTTTTGTTACTTTTTGGGATTCACTTGTTTAGCCACATAATCCTTTGTGTCTGTACTCTATTTCTTACATCCTATTAATGGGTTCATGCACACAGTCCCTGGAAGTTTTGTTTCTTGTCACAAATTGCTTATCTGGTTTGTACACTTAGGGTTTGTTAATTGATACAGTGTTCCTTCCTGATGCTTCTCTGTCCGATCAATTTACAAAATGTATTGGTGTGGTTACTTCTCGGGTATTTTCTCTTCTTTCTTTGCAATTTTGAATCTGACTTTCTCCCGAGTCCCTGCCATAATTACAGCATATGTTATCTGATACTGTACCATATCATTTTGCAGCATTGAAGAAGTGAACTGTGTGACGAAAAATGTGTTAGCTGTTGATTCTTACAACATGCATACTGTATCTTGCTGAACACTTCATATGAAAATAAAAATCGAATTGGACTCAATATACAAGAATTCTTATTTTCATGGACATGACTTCAGGGGTGTAACAAACACCCCTGCAGCCCCGGCGGTGCGTGGTAGGGGCACTCTTTAGTAAATGAAGGGGGCCCCCTCAGCTCTTCGGCAGAGAGCTGTGAGAGAGAGGATTGTTCTAAAGCAAGCCTCTCATTCTCTAAAGCAGTTGTGTGGGCCATCTGCTATGAGCTCCTGGGCTGACCCAGGACTGAAGAGAAACAAAGTAACAAGTTACATTGTTTCTCTTTAGTCAGTCAGAGCCAGAGCCAGGCCCGGAAAAAGTATAGGGGTGGGGGCCCCCAGAGACAGCATTCTCCACAGGGCTCTATTCCTCTGAGGCAGCACAGAGCTGATAGGGGCAGGAGAAGGATTGCAGCTCCATCCAGGAACAGGATCTGCTGGGACCCATTGGAAGGTAAACAAGCATTTGAAATATATGGTTTTGCAATATATGGTTTTGCAATATATGCATTTGCATATATGCAAGTCATGTATGGTTTGAATTGGAATTGTTAATTGTGGAATTGTGTTGTGTGGATTGGATCTGTGTTGTGAAATAATGTGGCATGGTGTGCAGTGTAATTTTGTGGATGGTAATTGAGTGTACTGGAATTTTGTGGCATGGGATTGTGTGTCATGGATTGGGATTGTGTGTCTTGGAGTGCGATTATCTGAAATGGTATTTTGTGTTGTGGAGAGGTATGTAGTGGAGTTTACTTATGTGGTGTGCTGTTAAATATTGCAGCATGATGTGGAATTTTGTGAGGACCCCTATATCCCATTGGATAACATTGAGCCTCAACCCTCTGCACCCGGCTGCCCTAGTGCCGCTGAGGTTGTAACAAGAATGCATCACTGACGCTGGGGGACCCCTGAATCTTTCCCCAGAACTTTAACTCCACAGTCGATAACTTACCTGGGAACCAATAACCTGTTTTCCTCCATAGGTTACACTGACAATTTTCATCCAAAATGTTTTTAAGTGTGGAGTTTTGAAATCTAAAAATAATCTTTAAAAATCGCACAAAAAACTAAAAAGTATTTACTTACCTGTTAGCAGGAAATGTCCCAGTGCTGAATCTAGGTATCCAGCATTGAGTTAGAAAAGTAACTTGATAAGCAACTTTCCTGTAATTTACTGAAAAAGCCTATTCATTTCAATGTACTGTATTTGCTAAGTATTGCAACCTATGGTATCCCTGTAAATCAAACAAAGTACAATTCCTATAGCATTTTCAAACTGTTCTACAATCAGCAACTTATTACTGTAAAGTATTGAATGCTTACCTGTGCCAGGCTTGCTTGGTTCTAAAAATAAAACAACAGTATATATTTTTATACAAAAACAATTGGCCTAGAGTTCAGTTCTTGAGAGTGTGAATTCATTTGCTGAGTGTGTACATCAAATGCTTAACACTGTCCTCGGATACTGCCTTACTGATTGACCACTCTATCACAATTAGAGAGTAAGGGTCTATCTAACTTCAACCTCTGCCTCTGGGGTCACCTGGACTACATACACACTATACCTCATTTTGGTGTAGTATATACAGAGCCAGTTTTCTACAGGAAGCACCAGAAAACAGACGGCGGCCACATGGAAATAATACTACACCAGCATTGATTAGCAGCACTGGTACCCGAGGAGGCGTGATGCCTGTTATGCGTGATTTTGCATTTCAGTGCGGTGATGTGGATCACCACACTTAAATGCATTAGTCTAACGTCAGATGCGTGGTACTTAGGAGGGCTGCATTAGGTGGTGTGGATTTGGACAAGCTGTGCACGCTAAGGCTTTTATGTCATGGGGTATAAAGTGGACGTTTGTCTATTTTTCTTTGTAAAAATGATATGGGCTGTTTCTTTACCTTCCAGTACATTTCTGAACAATTTGTTAAGCTAAATTGTATTGTTGCATTGTGTGTGCATGCAGGGAAGAACAAGTGTCTGGCAGACATGCAAAAAATCATTCTACGTCTCAGTATTAACTTCCACACTTCTAAGCAGTAATTCCAATCCTAGAATGAGTTACCTGTTTGCTTTACAATGACAGTTAGTTAAACAAGTAAGTGCTTTGCGAGCCTGTGTAAGTAACAAAGCTTTTAAATGGACTTGTTTTCGTGCAAGGTATTGCTTTTCCCAGTTCACAGACGGGATAAAAAAACATCTCCAGATAATAATAGGGCTGACAGGATGGTGCGATTGCAGAATATTGATAAGTGTGGATCTGGTGAGGACTGTTGGAAGCATGTGCTTCGATATGCTATTTGCATAAGAAAATACTATATATTTTTTTCATTATCCTCCATTTGTTATTAGTAAGGAAGGGGGAAGAGAAGCGTTCACCTACAGCATTCAGTTAGGCTTACGGAGACAAAGAATGCTGTGGTCTGTGGTAGATGCCACCCAGAAGTCATGGGTATATGTATCAGGAGATGCCATTGAAAGGAAGTGGAAATGCGATTTAGATGTTGCCGGTATTGAGGGCTCCTGTGCGGTTGCAGACTTCGCTGGGCTGACAGTGGGTGGGGAAATGCTACATTGTCACTATAGGTTTAATTTCATGATTCATGCATTCTCTCTGGTGTATGTCCTTGGGGTACTTTCTGACTGCTGCTACACATGGGATCAGGTTTGCCTTTGACAGGAGGTATGGTTTAGTGGGTGCATGCATTTATTTGCAAAGTTTTATATAGCGGAAACTTAGCCCTCCTCCATGTACTTTGCAGGGGGGGCCCTCAAGTTTCGTTATGCCACTGCATGACTTATGTCTTTCTTGGACTTCCTTATGAGTGCTATATTATCTATTCATATCTAATTTGTGTCTCCAACACCCTTGGTAGTAGGGTGTTTGATTCCTTAATAGTATCAACCACCATGCTTGTCCACCTGACTGTCTGTAATAGGGATGGCAATTGTTAAATACCACTACTACCTCATCAGGAAAGCCAACATACGCTTCCATCTCTAGGCTGATGACACCCAGATCTATCTGGAAACTACTTCTCTCAAAGAGATGCAAAGACTCAATGATGTACTGAGAGACATCCAGGACTGGCTGACATCCAACCACCTTAAACTAAATCCTGACAAGACGGAGATACTCCTCATCTCGAACAAGGAAGAGAACCCCCAAGTTGAGGAATGGTTAAAAGCCATAAATGCGTACAACGGGAACCTCACTCTAGCAGACTCTGTCAAATCTCTAGGCATCACCCTAGACCCAAAACTGAACATGGCGAGACATATCAAGAATTCGGCCACAAGTGCCTTCCTTAACATCAGACTACTGAACAAAATAAAACTCTTCATTCCGCCCAGTTATCACAAACAGGCCACACAAGCACTAGTATTGTCTCGACTGGACTACGGGATCGCAGTCCTCTCTGGAGTTCCCAAAGTGCATTTGGCTCCCATCAAGACAACGCCGCATGCGGCTGCCAGAATGATCACCGGTATCACGAAATTTGAACATATCTCACCCGCACTCCGAGAACTTAAGTGGCTTCCAGTCCAAATGCGGATCAGCTTCAGAACAGCCTGCCTCACCCATAAAGCCCTTCACACGAATACTTGGAAAAAAAATTAAAATTAGCCGGCCAGTCTAGGAACCTGAGAAGTTCAAACTCCCTCCTACTCATCCCTCCAAAAACTAGAAGAAAAAAGACTGTGGATCGATCCTTCACCGGAAGCGCTCCAAAAATCTGGAACTCCATTCCCCCTCACATCGGAACCATTTCCTCCTTTGTTGAATTCAAAAGACAACTCATAACCCTATTCCTCAACTGCTCCCTAGGGAAGGGATAACTCGCGACAGATAGCAGACATTTAGCTCTTTCCAAGCTCAATAACTCCGAATAACCATGAAGTCAATTCCGTCCTGCACTACAATGTGTTTCTCTTCTATTGTAAACTCTTCTTAAACTGTTTTCCCCCCTTTTGTGTATATGGTGACTACCTTCTATGTATATGGTGATTATCTGTTAGTATCTGCTGTAAAGCGCTCCGATACCCTAGGGTCAGGCCAGCGCTATAGAAAACTTCTTAAATAATTTTTTTTTTTTAATTTAACTTCTTAAATAAATGTCTAGTACTAAAATATGACTCCGTTGAATTCCTGCTGAGAGAATAGCTATAAATATGTTAATGTCATATAAAGCAATAATAATATGTGAATCACAAAAAGATAAGATCACAGTTTTAATGAATGCTCAGGTTTAGGCTTCTGGGATCATAAATTACTAAACAATCCCTGCCCTGAAACTTGTATGACACCCCACAACAGATTAGTGAAGTAGAAGAATGATGGCCTACACAATATACTTCATAGGATATACTTGAGTTCAGATGGGTAGTAAATATTCACACTTTTTTCGTTTTTTCTTTCACCCACGATCAATAAAATAACCAATTCTTCAACGGGGGACAGATTGCATGAGTTCAAGGTTCTCTGGCAGAAAGTCTTCCTGAGTTAGTTGATATTTTTCTTAGATCCGTCGTAATGGCACTTCAGTCATGCAATATACCTATAGGCTTAATGGGGCTGCTAAAAACAATCTTTATGATATTGCTTGGGTGAATGGAATACTTCTAATTACCCTCGATGTGTGCAATTTATGCACACATTTCAACAGTTATTAGGGCCTTGAGACCCTTACAACTTTGTTATACTTTTAAACAGGGAGCTACATTGACCACACTAATATAATTCTGGACATGACATGGTTCATAAAATAAAGCATTGTATTTTAGCTCAATGATATATGCTACCGACATTTCCAATGTGTGTTCAGCATATTCTGCTTTGGTCCCTTTTAAGCCAAGAGATAGCATGCGATAAAGCACAATTAATCTGACAAGGAGACAAGTGGGTCACATAGAGTTTGGTAGATGCAGGACATCTGCAAATACTTGGTCGATCACAGAACATGTATGAGGACTAAAATCTGGTGATCACACATGTTCTATTTCCAGTCATTTTAAAGAACCAAAATGTGGATGTAGCTGGTTTGAATTTTAGTTTCTGTTGTATTTAGGATATTAAATCAGATAGACTTGTTTTTTTACCACTGCTTGAAATTAAGAATGGCTGAAATCAGGTTCATCTGGCCACTACATTTTTAGCAAATAAATTGTTATTTCAAATTCATGAACATTCAGTACCTTTTTCATAGTCCACTAAGATACATAATATACACTGATAATTGGGATTATATCTTGTTTTAGGTAAAAACACACATCCGCGTTTACTTCCAGTATCACTATATCTGTTCTAGGTTACAAGAAATTTTCTATTTTTTTTATAGTTTAGATGTGATCTACTTGTGATGATATACTGTACGGTGATAGTTGTTTAGTCAGTTACGATATCCGCAGGGAGAGACTACCATTGGAATAAATGCCCATCAGGTTTTTCCAGATATGTTTCATATGTGCCGATTGAATATGATACATTCTTAATAGATTTTGTTCGCCTACTCAGCTTTTGTGAAATTTTCAATGCACCATTAATGCTGTTTATATACCAATATTTATACATACTTTTGTATTAACTTTTTGTAGTTTTACACAGTGCAAACTTGGCTCAAGGGCATTAGAGTGTGTTGCATGAGAACCAGAATATGTTACACGTTGTGTAGGCACACGAGATTAAGGGACTGGTACAGAGTTTGGTGGATGGGCACTCTGTCAAAGACGTGATGGATATCCAGTCCACAATATCACAATTATTTTACATAGTAATTCACTTACAATAAGGCAGTTGGGATATCACTGATGTTTGTAATGAAGTACTTCTCCGCATAACTCAAATCAGGGCTTGCGTGATTTGCCCAGAATCACACGATGTTAAACTGAGGACTCAAACACAGCTACCCAAGTCCATCGTCAGCAGCTCCGACATTTAGGCCACACCTTAAAATGTAAATCAATTGCTGCAATTTACCAGGTTAATTTTCACATGGGACCATCATTTAGTCGCATTTAGTCTTCAATTATCAGCATTAGGATATATCCAATATGGCACATTCATAAGGCTTTTGAATTTAGGAAGTCTTGTAGGATGAAATTGACTTTTTTGCACTATGTTCAATAATGTGGCACTGTGTAGGCAATAATTATGTGGGTGTGTAACACTCTCAAATGATCCATCTTTGGCTGCTACAGTACTGGATTACATATTTCTTTAATCTTTGCATCATTGTTTTGAAAATCGTTTTTGCTAATGAAGCATCTCTCATCACCATGTTAATACAGTAGATCTGTGGATAATATGGAAATACTTAGACTTAGTCCTAGTGAAATGTTTGTGATGTTGATATGTGTTGTGGAGGCTTGTAAATTGTGGCCACAATGCGTGGGCCCTGTATTCACAAACAGTCTTGTGCATTGTTATGTGGACCCAGGCGACAGTATCAGAGGCTCCATTTGTGAATTAGCAATAATCAGACATTGAGCTGTGAGCTGTAGCAAAGCAACAAACCTCCATGTTTGCTCTTAACTGTGCAAACATACTTATGTGAGTATGCACTATCAGATGTGCATCCACACGTACGTTTGGTGCATACATCAGTTGTTCATTTTGTAGAGAACCTATCCAAATTACTTCGTGACATTATATCATGTTTGTATCTGAAAATAAAAAATAAACAATCCCAAAATGCAAAATAAACTACTACAAAATATTGCACACAAAATGTTGCTTTTCTGTAGGATGTGTGCATTTTTAAATGCAATTATTTGCAAAAAACAAAAGAAATCTAAGACAAGCTGCACTCATCCTGTGTGTCCTTGGAAAAGCCTTTCTAACATGTCACAATATATACATCTGACATCCAATGCCAGGACGCACAGAACACCTTTCACCTCCTCCGCCTATTGCCCATGATCTTAATTTCAGATGCCACATCCTTCCCCAAGTAAGAGTGGGCAAATGTTGAGCTTAAAAAATTATTGCAAATTATCATCACTTTACTTTACAGTGGATCCATTAAGCATGTGTCAATAAATATTTACATTTAAAACTTAATATAGTAAAACTCCGTGTGTTCTGTGTTCTGCTATAAATATCAACACATGCAGGCACTACCGAAGTACACTTTGGCAGGCAAAATACTGTACTGTGAATATTCTGCTATAAATCGCTGTGGCTGTTGGAAAAATAATCCTATTTTACACCCCTTCAGACTCTGGAGAGTCAATACAAATGTTGTTGACGGTACTGAAATGCACTAATGTGTCCAAAGCTTAATGTGATTCAAGTTGTTCTCGTTAGATCATTATTTGTTTTTCATGTATTTCAATGTGTGTTAAAACAGTCTGTGTCCGAACTCAACAAGGCTGGATTATACAAGTGTGTTATTTGTAGGACACATTGACTCTCATGTTACATTAAATAAAACATGACTTTTCAGAGATGGGTTAGTGTGCTCTGTGTTTTTTTTGCAAAGGTTTAAATTAACTATGCAATAAAATACATTTGACATTTCAGATATTTGATCAGTAAAAGCAATTTTGCAGTCATTCACAAAAACCATTAATATATGTCAATCAATCAATCAAGAAAGCTTTATTTGGTTGCTTCATAAAACAATCATAAAAGCACAGAGAAAGTAAAACACATCCATACATGATTTACATTTAAAAAAATGAAAAATATATCGTATCAGAATAAAAATACATCAATACATATCTAGGATGATAAGAAATGTCTATACATAATCTAAGAAGATGAAAAATATCATCTTGATATCTTTATATAAACAAGATGCCTAGTACATTGTTAACTTAAAACATTATTAAATTCAGCTATAGTGTATCCAGAATAAAGCTCTAAACTGACATACAATTCCTATGTCTAAAAAATTTCTTCAAGTAAGTCACTATTTTAAAAGTACTGTGTACATCTTCAAGCTGTTGTAATACAATTAAGGCAGGTCGGCAATGTTGAAGCCCAATCATTTTTAAAACCGGTACCAGGTAAAGTCTCCTTAAAAAGGTAAAACATTTGCAGAACAATATTACATGGATAGTAGACTGGTTAGACTTATTGTCACAGGGGCACAGTTGGAGGTTTGAGGACCATCATTCATTTTGGGCAAAGTGACTAGTCTATGGAATACCTCCAACCTAAATCTAGTCCGGAAAAATCTATCGTAAACTCCAGGTACAGATGGTTCAGATCGTTAAAATCAGCATTATGTGAACTAGGGTTAAACGAACTGTGGTCCGATCCAACCGGGTCATCCTTTCCATCTAAGTTATTTATAAAAAATCTTTTCTGGGAACAGGTTGAAACTAGGAGTCTGCTTAGCAATAATAATGGGTCTATGACGACTGCTTTCCTTGAAGCTAAGCTGTTTCCTACGTACGAAATGTATTGGGATTTCATAACGAAACCCATGGATAGGAAGCTGCTTTTCCAAATGAGGGCTGGCACTCTACCGCTACGTAACTTAACATCAAAATGGAGAGATGGAGGTCCAGCTACCTGCCCAGTATGCGGGGAAGGAAAGGAAACGTTGGGTCACTTTTTGTTCTCTTGTCATGCATATTCCGCTCCTAGACGTGTTTGGCTGGCTCCTATGTGTAGAAACCTGGGTACTAAAAGTAGTATGGTAGCTCTACGCATTGTAAAATCTACCTCCTTAAACTGGATTATAACAGCGGCTGCAAAGTATTTGGGGTGGGCGTGGGTAATTAGGCAGAGACTGCTAGTAGGGTAACTACTCTCTGCTTAGTTGAACAGAGACTGCTAGTTTATCTATTCTCTGTTCCCATGCAAGGTGTCTTATCTGATGAACAAATTTTAAAAATCATATTGATTTTTAATAGTGATATTGGATTGCTTTTTCTTTTTAATCTGTTTTTTATGAACTTTGCACCTTGGATTGTATAAAATAGGATGAAATGTATTTTTAATTGTCTTTTTAATGTGTAATGTGCTTAAGTCATATTCGACCTTGTCATTTAATTGTATTTTATTATGTGTTTGTTTGTCTGCTTTTATGAGTAATACTCGAATAAAGCACTTTTGAATTGAATTGAAATGTCTATACATAATCTAGGAAGATGAAAAATATCATCTTGATATCTTTATATAAACAAGATGCCTAGTACATTGTTAACTTAAAACATTATTAAATTCAGCTATAGTGTATCCAGAATAAAGCTCTAAACTGACATACAATTCCTATGTCTAAAAACTTTCTTCAAGTAAGTCACTATTTTAAAAGTACTGTGTACATCTTCAAGCTGTTGTAATACAATTAAGGCAGGTCGGCAATGTTGAAGCCCAATCATTTTTAAAACCGGTACCAGGTAAAGTCTCCTTAAAAAGGTAAAACATTTGCAGAACAATATTACATGGATAGTAGACTGGTTAGACTTATTGTCACAGGGGCACAGTTGGAGGTTTGAGGACCATCATTCATTTTGGGCAAAGTGACTAGTCTATGGAATACCTCCAACCTAAATCTAGTCCGGAAAAATCTATCGTAAACTCCAGGTACAAAAGTTAAATAGGGTTGGATATTAAAAGTAATTAAAATCAATTGATTGTGGAGTACAGTAGGTTTTAATATATCTGGTGACATTCAAATAGAATCCAACAACAATAGACCCTCCTTTCTCAGTTCCTTCCTTGATATTTGATGAATAGAGAAAGGGTTAGTAAAAAACTCAGGGTGACCAAGGTCTTTTAGAAAATGTTTAACATATTTTATCCATGGAATTTTCAAAACCCCTTCCAATTTTAAAGCATCTGATAAAATATCCCTGTTTAACTTGGCCTCTTCTTTGGTCCACAACCTGTGCCAAAGAAGTACAGGTTCAAGCTTTATTAAATCAGAAATGAAGGGGAGTCCCAGCTCTGCATGACATATGCAGGATGAGGTGCTATTCGGGACTCATAAAATATATCTTAAAAAAGAATTTTCTATACGTTGGATTGGGAGCAAGTCAGCAAACCCCAAGACTCCTGCCCCGTATACTGCAGATGAAACACACCTTGCCTTGTCAATATTACAAGCTATTCTGGTGGCCTTTTTCCCAGTTTTCTCGCAAAGGTGGTATGGGCAGACGTTGTCCTTAGGAGTACCAACTTTGTGGCTGTAACTGCATGTACCCATGTGTCATTATGGGCAAAAAGAATACCCAGGTAAGAGAACTTTTTAGTTACCCCAATCTTCTGCCCTGCAACAAACATATCTTTAAAGCTCTTAATACCACGGCCGCAGCAATGATTAAGGTCTTAGAGGAGTTTACTCTCAGGCCAAGATTTTCCATAAACTGAGAGAAGCTGCCCAACACCCTCTAAAGGCCAACCTGAGTGCGGAACATCAACACGGCGTCATCCGCATATAGGAGGGCTGGTATTGGACGTCCTGTCACTTGTGGGAAATCTTTATTGTCTTTAAGGAGGGCATCCCCCAGACCATTAATGTAAAGATTCAAAAGAAACGGAGCCAGGACACATCCTTGCCTGACTCCGCTCTTAATCGGGAAAGTAGCAGAGCATTCACCCTTCAGTTCACAACGCACACGTGCCTTGGCATCACTATAAAAACGCTTAAGAAAATAAATAATCTGGGTCTCACCCCATACCTTCTAAAATGGACCAGAGTTTACTGTGAATCACACAGTCAAATGCGGCTGTGAGATCCACAAAAGCTAAAAATAGGTTCCCCTGTTTAGCCCTCGTGTATTTCCCTACCAGGATTGACAGATTTATACCCTGCTCTAACGTTCCAAGGCCAGCACGAAAACCGTACTGCAGGTCAGATAGAACAGAGTACTCCTCTGCCCAATCCTGAAGGCGTTCCAGAATTATTCTGCTTATTACTTTTGTTACACCGTCAAGTAAAGAAATAGGCCTATAATATCCAGAATCTTGCCTGTCCCCTTTTTTGAAAATGGGCGCAATAGTAGATTCTACCCAGGTAGAAGGAAATGAGGTACAACAGTTGGCAATAATTACCTGGACTAAGATGGGTCCCCAGAGAGCAATTTTTGATTTAAAAAGATCTACGGGGACCCCATCTGGTCCATGGGCCTTCCCTCCCGACTTTTAGAGAGAGCCTGTTCCACTTCATCTAAAGTAAACATCAAGTCAAGGTGATGATGGGATGGATTCAAGTTATAGTCCTCCTGGACGTTACTGTCCAGCATGTCAGGGATTCCCTCTCCATTATATACTTTTGAAAAGTACCCGATCCATTGGGCCTCACTAATAGCTATTTCAACGGTTGGGCCAGCCTCGCATAGAAGAAAAGGCATTTTAACAGCCTTCCAGAATGCCAGGCTGACATTTGTCAATGAGGCCATGTGTAGTGCCTCCCAGGCCTTCTTCTTCAGAGTATTTTCCTGTCCTTAATTGCTTGGTTATAATCCCGTCTAGCTATAATCAGAGCGACCAAATTTCTTGGGTTTGACCATTTTACTTGATGACCACGTGATTGACAAGCACAAAGGGAAGTGATCACTAAGGGAAATATCTGAGACATGAAATGAGTGGATGCTATACGCATGGTTACTTGACATTAAATCATAATCTATGGTGGAACACAAGCCCCTACCGCTAAAGGTCCAGGGCATAGGAACAGGGACTGGTCACAAATCATTAACAAATCCCAGGTCAAGGGAAAAAATTAGTTTGTTAAGGTGTTCCCCTAGAGTAGAATGGCGAAAGTGAGAAGAACATGCCCCCTCTTCAACCAAAAAAACCACATAAGTTATCCTCAGCATTGGGACATGACGGACAGTTAAAATCGCCTGCCAATAGTGTTACAATATCTTTCGTCTTATTCTCGCCAATAGATTTCAGCAATTTTTTGATACTATTTATAACAGATGCTATTTCAGCTTGGGGTATAATATTCTAAAAATTAGTTAGGGCAATACAGTGTTGCATTTATATCCAGTATGATTGTTTGATAATAAGGGCCGTTTGCACACATGGTTATTTCGTTAATCTTCAAGGCGCTTGATATATAGGTGCAAAGACCACCCTTAGCCCTTCCACTCAAACCATCTATTGCTGGCGTGTGATAGGTCTTATACCCATATACTACCTCTTTCGACCATGTTTCCTGTCGGCACAGTATGTCAATTTGCAATACAAAGTCCCACCACAGCTGGTTAGATAACTTGGAGTGAGGGCCCGCAATGTTCCATGAGGCAATATTACAAAGTGATGGATCATTCTCTAAAGGTAGAAATAGGGGTTACTATCCCTGATAAAACCTCAGGTTCCTCCTCGCCTCAGATTCCTCGCCATTTGGATGGGTTGCATTTGGACAGCCCACCGAGTTAGGAGATATTTCCGCAGTTAAAACTCTCGAGCCTTGGACCTCTTCCCTATGGAGGCCATTGATGGAGCTAGGTAGAGAGACATTTCCTTCCCAGGCCGATCTGGACTTACGCTTAACGGGGCTTACAGGTATGGAGTAAATTTGGGTGTTAGTCCCTGGAGCGAGTCAATCAACATCTTCTAATAGGTTTAAGGCATCAAAGCGGTTACTCACAGGAACCCGAAATCTAAGCTCCCTGTTCCCTATGTACTCTCCTCCTTCAAATGGTGGCCAACAGAATTTAAAATGTGTTGGTGGTTGATAGAAATAACCAAGAGGGAGAATATTTATATGATTAGGATTGACCAGCCCAGTGCTTCCCCTATCTAAAATTGCACGCACCAGAGATGGCGAACCAAAGGTTAATACCACACAATCCCCGCGTAGAGTTTTTCTGGAGGTACCCACCCACCCTACTCTCCGTGCCATTTTATATTCCGAGAAGAGGGTGTTTTTAATACAGGTCCTTCAACCAAGGATGTGTAATGCCTTGTTCCTCAAGGTCGACCAGTGTTCAAAAGAATTATGCAGTAAAGGAGGTGCATTTGACAAAATTACCGTATGCGGGGTTGCTTCCGAGGTCAAATTAAGATTTTGTGATGATTTTGTTGGGTTGCCTCAGTGATCTTGAGTATTTTTTTCCCTCTCTAAGTCTTCATTTTCAGACTGTCCAGGCAGTTAACGCCTGATATTCCCCTTACTGCATTCACTGTATTACTAACCTCTACTAGTGAGGTTCCTGGGTTTGAGAGATGGGACCCAACTCGAATAGGGATATGTGAGGTATTTGAAGGGATATCATTAGCAAAACTCTCTGTCTGCACTTGCCTAACTGCTAAGGTATTTACAGCTTGACCGTTCTCCCTACCCTTCACCCATTATTTGATGGGCATGGGTTGGGCTCAGAATTATGAATTGGTGGGATCGGAGATTTATGGCTTACCATCCCCTCCATCTTGGTCAACCTAGCTTCTACCATAGATAATTTTTGTAGAATTGGATCCAGTAATACTGTTACCATTGTCTCCAGTCTACCCCAAATATTCTCCTCTTGAAGACTACCCACAGTCTTTGCTGTCACAGTAAGTGGGAAATGAATAATGGTATTGGGGGACCTACGTTAGGTTCTGTGTCATCTACAGTAGCTCTTAATTTCTTCCCCATTACTCTTTGGCCAGGTTTATTATGTTTACATGTTCCTCGACTCTTCCTTTTTTTTTTAGGTGGTTCCGCAATATGGACTGTCGCCCTGTCAGATGTTTCTGGGTATATTTATGTAGTTTGGCAACAGTACTTTAAAATGGGCTTCTCTAAAGGCCTATTGATCAGTTAAACATTGGGATATTACTCCTTAGCTTCTTGTCCCAGAGGCCTTTATGTCAAGAAAAAGGGGTGTCTATCGAGGAGCTCAGGAGAGAATAGAGAAACAAGATAGAGCCCCTGTAATGCCCTGACCACGTACAAATTTCTCTATAGGGAGAAAGTCCCTTGTGGCTCCCTGTCGGATCTCAGGTTGCCTTAACAAGTGTTTTAGTTTGGTTTAATGGTACAGTTCTGTAGTTGGTAGATGGAAATCTCAGCAACAGTAGTCGAATGTGAGGATGTCCCGCCCATGGAACAGATCAGACATAGAGAGGCAGCCCCCTCCGCTCCACAAGTCAAAGGAACTAGGGCTAATGCTGGAAGTAGGGCATTTTTGTAGTAGATAAGAGTGCAAGGAGAGGGAGAGGTGGTCAAGCCATGCCGGCAGGTTGTCTCATTCCAAGCGTTCAGCGTAGTTCGAGTCCGGGAGCTTAAGTAGACGTTGAGTGGGTGGTTGGGTTTAGATTTCCACAGGACCTCTCAAATCGTTCTTCCTTCTGTTGCCCTTTCAATATGTAGTCAGTGTTTACCTGATTCTATCATGGACCATTCCGCGATTACTTGGAATAATCACAACCTTATAATAGTGGGTGAAGTTCAAGAAAGAGGATATTATGTGGTAGTCGGGCGCTACAGTTTTGCCTGGAGAAGTGAGCATGGAACCCAAGGAAGTGAAGAAATTATTTTTTACGTTGATGGGAAGGCCCTGGAAGAGGTAGAACGTTTTTGGCAGTATCATCATCTTAATAGCATTTATACGACTTAGCCAGGATAAATAGAGCAAACCCATTTCTGGAGGTCTTGCTGTAGTTGACAATGAAGTGAGGGATTGGTATACTTATACACATTGACAAGTTTTGTATAGCAACAAAGAACTATGTTAAAATAAGCATTTGCAAAGCCAATAGGTGTGGCACTGGCTGACAGCCTTTTGGCTTTGTCATTTTTTTTTTGTGTCATGGCTTTTGTAAAACGTTAGGGTTGGGGTTCTGCTGATCTTTTACCAATATAAAAAATTGTCCAAAGGCACCCTATTTCAAAAAGCACACAATGCCAAAGTAGTCTATGGCACTTAAAAAGCTACTATGTGTGTGGATGTGCATCTTGTAAAACAGCACAGCTACCTTATTCACGCTGAGGTTAGCCAGTGGGTGAAATTAGCTGATCAATTGCCCCATGCTATATGCTGTAGTGGGCGGAAGTAAAATGTGAATGACACAACAGATCAATAATTGAAGAGGGCTGACTGAAACCTCCAGGAAGTATATAATATATATATAATTTTAGGAAAATTAAAATGTCTTGGCTTACGACAGACCTAAATATGATCCGGATGCATGCCAGCATATGCTCTTTTTTTTTAATTCTAGCATCTTACAATACCAGATAGTCCATAGGGTTTGTTTTTACTTCACAGTGCCAGACATTAAAAACAAACATGATTTACTTTTGGTCTCATCAGACACTGGCTGAAGTAATAGCTGAGTTTCATCTTTACTCACTCAGTGGCAGAGGGTATTGGCCATCTGTAGCCCTGTTCAAGAGACATCTCGCTCCTGCTTGTAGGAAGGTAAACACCCACTTTCTCTGTGCTAATATAAATAATGCAGGCACACTGCATCGGTATTTCTGTACCTATGATTATCAATACCAGAAGGTTTGGTAATTCTGGAAAGTGTAACTACTACAATAATATCACTTGTTCTCTAAGAAATGGTGAATAACACAGGCTTTGGAATTATGTGACGAATCGTGCATGTTTACTTCATTTCCGAGTAATTTTTCCACTGTCTATATTGCCAGATATTTCTCCTGATAAAATGTGCTGGTGGGAAAACCTAAAGGTGTTGAATTCCGTGCACCTTGTAATTACGCTAAAAGCAAAAAGTCCTGTTTCTGCCTCCACTAGAATTACAAAGGGGTTCGTAATAATAACCTGGTAAAAAGATACTCCATAGGTGGATTTTCCTCTGTATTTTATACTTTCCCTGCAAATTGGAGCGTTCTGTAATACAATAAATCATGGTCTTTGAATCTACTATTTTCTGTACTATATTAGGCAGTTTAGGAGGAAGGAGCGCTGATATTTCTGCGCACGTCTTGGTTGTCATCTGTCTTTTTCCTGGAGAAAAAAACAGCAGTTGGCACAAAACTGATGAGTTTATTCATGCTACTGGCACATGAAATACGAGCCAGAATCCTACGCTCCAGAGCAAACTCTCTGCCTTCAAGCAAATGGTGCCGCTCCCTGAGAGTGGCCTTTCAATCATCTCGCGACCAGGGTCACGCTCGCATCGTTGAGTACAACTGTCACCAGGTGATGCATTGCGCGCAGACACGAGATGAAGCCATGCTCGCGAGACGCCCTTGACCAGAGCGTGCCATGTCCGGAAAAGGGGCTTTAATTAAATTGATACTGGAGGAAACTGAGAAATCACGGCCCTTGCCAAAGACAGATGCTTGGTAAAGTTGCTGGCACTCAGTCCGCCGCCTTGGCACGATGTTCCGGCCTCTCGGCGCTGCTGTCGCGTTTATCAGCCGGCTTCTGGGGAATTGCCCTGTGAACAAGAGGCTGAAAAGAATTAGAGCTCATTAGCCCTTCACAATCCCTTCTTCCAGCTGGTGTACACAATAAGAGGCTTGCTCCACGGGGGCCACGGAAACCAGGTTCACTGGTTAAAGCCTGCCACGGCTCGTGTTCCAGACCAGCATGGGTTTCATTTGTAAAACCTTTTTTTTAGCTACAGCCGGTGAAGAAAAGTTTCCTAATGACAGCATCTGTTTGAAGCCTCTCTTTCAAACACTAATGCATGTCTGTATAATAATGCGGCTGCTGCTCTTCAAAGGTACGGGGAGCAGTTCACAGACGGTCCTGCCGGATCACATTTTGCAGCCGTACAATACCTCAAAGACGCGCTGACGCATTTTAAAGTTTGACGAGACAGAACACTGCACTGAATTTCCACATTGGCCGCAAACCTTAGGAGGCTCTTGTTCAAAGCTGCAAGAAAAGTTCATGCTATCTGCTGCATTTCAATAGCTGTTGTTGGATCTGAGGTGTATTTCATGTTTGTCCTCAGAAAAAAAAGAGCTTTTCTTCAAAAAATGATCACTGTTCTAAAAATCTCACCCGTGGTGTTTTTTCAGCTATTAGCTTATGCATTTTACAGGCGGTATTCTTTACTTTATGGCTATATTATGAGAAATAGAAGTATTGCTAAAAATGAAGATTTTTTTAGGGAAATATAGCAAATACTCTTGTATATGTCAATACTTTAGGAAAAAAAATGAAAGTGCCACACAAGAAAAAAACAGCTATAGGAAATACAGTTTGAGCGGATGCTTCTTTTCGTTGGAACCTGCATTTGTCTTAAGTGTAAGTGTCATTGGGGTTTATCATTCATTAGCAAATATGTACTCATTCTGGAAATATCAATTACAGAATAAAGGCAGACAAACTCATATTTTCTGCCCTAACTCAGCATGGCAAATATGGGTTGCAGTTCTTTGTGCATACCCAAAAATATTCCCAGGTTCCCATTTTCAACTGTCTGTATGAAAGGTCATCCTTAATTCCCCATAACTATTAACAATGGATAGACAATTAACTCGAGAACCTTGCACCATCTCTCTAAGAGGCTTAGAACCTAAATTCCCTACAAATTTGAAGAGTGCCTCCACACCTCTGGTGAAGTTGGCTGTCGTTATATGGCCCATTGAATTCCATGTGCCAACATCTTCAAACAAAACCCCCGATACGGGAAGGCTGAAACAGGCACAACTTTAGGTCCGTTTACCATGAAGAATTTGTTCTTGTCTCTCATTGGGCCATATACCAGGATGTGTGTCTTTGATTCATTTACTTACAGTTCTAAATCAGACCTAAAGATGCCAAGTTCATCTAGAAGTTTCTGGAGGCCAACTGAAGTTTTGGCGATGAGCACTGCATCATTTGTGTAAAGCGGTATCGGGACTGGCAGAGCCCCTGCCCTTGGCATATCCACATTTGTTTCTACTAGCGGTCTTTCCAATCCATTAATATATATTGTGAATAAGAAGGGTGTCAGCACACAGCCTTGTCGCACTTCCCTACATAAATTAAATACAGCAGTTAGAATTGCTTCTATCTCCCTTTTTAGGTTTCGACTGCAAAAAAGCTGCACAAGCAGCTTTTGCGCAGGAGAAAGCTAATGAGTACAGTATGTTGCTCTGGAATCCGCCCTCTGTTCCATTGGCTAGCTCCATAAATGGAGACTAGCCATTGGAACAGAGAGGCGTCCGTCATGGCCGGACCAGATTCGGGGGCGTTCCCGAGAATTTATGGCTTTTGGCTACGTCAGGCTACGTCAGCCAAAAGCCAAAAATTCATTGCCCATGAAATCGTCCCTGCCGCCGCCCGGCGCCCGACCAGGAAGTCAGGCAGGCCGGGGGCGGGCCTCCGGGACACCCGGAACCGGAAGTAGGAGGGCGGGAGCCTACCCCGCCTCCCCCGGAAAAATCGTGGCTGCATTGGGCACCGGGGCAGGCAGGAGCCTACTCTGCGCCCCGGTGCACTCACCCGGAAGAAGAGAGGCGGCGGATGGTGCAGGCGGGGCTCCGTTACGAGGAGGAGAACCCCGCCGCCCAGGAGAAAGGAGCCGTCCGCCTGTCCAGCCACGGGACCTCCATGCGCTGAGGAGGGCCCCGCATCCTGCCGGAACCGCAACAGCAGGAGAAGCCGGTGAGTGGGGCAGCTGTTTCTGCTGTTCCCTGCTTGTGCCTCGGTTTTCGTGCCTCTGTGGCCGGCTTCTGGGTTGTCGCGCCTGTGCGCAGATCTATAACAACCCAGCTTGGCGTGCATCTCCCGCTGCCATCTCAGTGGGCGAGTCGTGCTGTATTATTGTCCAAACATCAATAAGGAACTTGGGAGGGACTATTTTGTAAAGAAAGTGGGTGAAAAACTATTGAAGTCAGGCATGACCCCAGAAGTATATAGCTGGGGCAGGATTGACATCATAGGGTTTAGGTGGTTAACCTTTAGATTTTAGGACTAGACAGGCTAGAGGCAAATTTTATGTTGCTAAGCATGGATCACCTGCGCTCGGTTCGTTTGGCCAATGTAATTTACACATCATGCTTGATCCAACCAGCCAGGAACAAGTCCTGGTGATTGATGAAGGGATACAAATGAGTAATGAGTTGACTACAAAGTTTCTAAATGTTTTCCGTTGTAAGCTAAGACATTTTAAAGGATTCAAGCACAAGATTATCTTGGTAACTGATGCAAAGCTCATAGTTCACAAAGTACGGAGTATTCATTTTATGGTGAGGGAGGACGTTTCCAAGGAACTTGAGTAGTTGATAAATTGTGGGGTCATAGAACTGATTGGTGTGTCAGATTGCATATCTCCTTTGGCCGTAGCCAGACAGGTGTGTGGCTCTGGGTGGGTGTGTGTGCCTCTGGGTGAGTGTGTGTGGCTCTGGGTGGGTGTGTGTGGCTCTGGGTGGGTGTGTGTGGCTCTGGGTATGTGTGTATGGCTCTGGGTGGGTGTGTGTGTGGGTGTGGCTCTGGGTGTGTGTGTGTGTGTGGCTCTGGGTGGGTGTGTGTGGCTCTGGGTGGGTGTGTGTGGCTGGCTCTGGGTGTGTGTATGTGTGGCTCTGGGTGGGTGTGTATGGCTCTGGGTGTGTGTGTGTGTGGCTCTGGGTGGGTGTGTGTGTGGCTCTGGGTGGGTGTGTGTGTGTGTGGGGGGGGCTCTGGGTGGGTGGGTGTGTGTGGCTCTGGGTGGGTGTGTGTGGCTGGCTCTGGGTGTGTGTATGTGTGGCTCTGGGTGTGTGTGTGTGGTAGTAATTGCTGTCTGCTGAGCTCGTCCGTAGGGTACAATATTTATTTATTTTATTTATTTATTTATGGGATTTTTAATGCGCAGCTAATACCCTAGGGTGTCTAGGCGCAGTAAGATACTTTAGGATACAGTGATCAGCACACAAACCTATTGATTAAAGAGCCAAGTCTTCAAGGCCTTACGGAAGCAAATAAGAGTTGGGGCGGTTTTGATATGTGAAGGGAGTCAATTCCACAATCTGGGAGTTGCTACCAGGAATCGTCTGTCACCCCAGGTGGTAGTTCTTGTTCGGGGAACAGATAGTAGACAACTAGCTGCTGAGCTTAAGTTCCTTATAGGGGTATACACCTGAAATGCCTCTTTTAGAAACTTCGGGCCAGTATGATGAATGGCCTTATAGGCAATGCATAAGGCTTTAAATTTGATCCTGCTCTCCACTCTTAGCCAATGAAGATGGCGTATAGCTGCAGAGATGGACTGGCACCTAGGAATGTTGAGAAGGATTCTAGCTGCCATATTTTGAACAGATTGGAGCTTGTTCAGAATATATTTATGAGTGTTGAAAAAGAGGGCATTTCCGTAATCAAGCTTGGAAAACACTAAGGTGGTGATTAGTGTTTTTCCAGCTGATGCTGGTAAGTACGGTAGCAGTTTTTTAAATCTTTTTCAACGTAAAGAAGGCAGCTGAGACAACCTTGTTTACATGAAGTTTGAAAGATAGGTGTTTATCAAAGATCACTCCAAGATTCCTGACCTTTGCGACTGGGACCGGGGGAGGACCCATCTGAGTAGGCCACCACGTCGGGGACCATTCTGGAGAGATGTTACCAAAGGTCATAACCTCCGTTTTCTCCGCATTCAGTTTTAGGCAATTATTGTGCATCCATGCTTGTACCTCCAGTATCCCCTCCTGAAACTTAGCTGTCACAATTGGACCGTTCTTATGCACCGCCAGCACAAGTTGGGTGTCATCAGCGTAGGTAGTTAAACGCATCCCATGAGATTTTATGACCCTTGCCAAGTCTGCGACATAAATGTTAAAGAGCGCAGGACTTAACGAGGATCCTTGGGGGACCCCGCATGGCAGTACAGAAGTCGGTGAATAATGATTGCCCAAGATAACTGCCTGTTTGCAGTTAGCTAGAAAAGAAGCTATAAGATCTTTGGCCAGGTGGTTAATCCCCAGGGCTGCAACACGGTCGACCAAGATGGCATGGTCGACCGTGTCGAAGGCCGCCGAGAGATCCAACAGAATAAGCACTGCTGCTCCTCCCGAATCCAAGATGTCTCTAATTTCATCGGAGGCCTTTATCAGCGCTGTCTCAGTTCCGTGTCCCCTCTGGAAACCCAGAATAGGTCTCACATTTGCGAGAGATTAAGCTATTGCCAATGTAAATGACAATGCCATTTTTTTAATCTGTTTTCAAAACCAACACATAGATAAAAAATGTGTCATTTACAATGCCAATAGCTCTAACTTTTTCAAAGGCGAAACCGTTGCATTGTAAATGCTTGTTAAATCAGGGTGCTATTGTGGAATGAGACCAAGACTTTGGGGGACCAGTCTTTCAAAACATGTATTAGAAGAAGTGCCCATACTTCAATGTTTTCTTTGAGTAAATCAGCAGGTACTCCACCCAGGGCTTTATCTATCAGGCACCTATTGATGGCAGCACTAACCTCAAACAATTCTACCTTCAGCTCAGCTGATTGTCCCATCTGCTCACCCTCACCTAGAACAAGAGATGGGCTTGGGGTAACAGCATTAGCATATACTGCTTTAAAATGGTTAACCCAAATATCTGGTGTGATTACCATTTCAATCCTTGACGCAGGGTAATTATTGAAAAAAGGTTGATTAATCACATGCCAGAATGCCCAAAAATTCTTTGAAAAACAAGCCCGTTATAAGGATTCACAAGCATTAGTTTTTATTTTTAAGGCTCCCGGCATTTGAAAACAAGGTCAGCATCACGTGGGATCGTTTTGATGACTTTTAGCACGTCAGCATGTGTTTTTGTACAAAGAGAGTCAAACCATATATGCAGTTTAGACTTACAGGAAGAGACAGAGACCATCAGTAGTTCTCTTTTAGAGTGACACAATGACTTAAAACACCTCGTAACATCACCCAAGTCCCCCGCCCCTCCCTCCAGCTTCATCCAAGCATGTAAACAATTCTTCTCTGTTGCTGCTTTACAGTGCTGCAAATCAGCTTTGACTTGTTGACACATTCCCATCTCTGTAATAGGCCTTCTTTTGTGTTGTAAATAGAGGTATATGAATATTTTGAGTATCAAGACAGGTTGGCAAATTGACATGGAAATTGTTAGTAAATTGTAGTTGCAAAATACATTGTCTAATACATCGAAATCATTAAAAAAAAGTAAGAAGGTCATTGGAAAACAAGGTAAAGTCTATGATACTATAGTGCTCCCTGCAAAAATATGTTGGCTTCAAGATAGGGATTTGGCAAAAGAATCAAAGGAAAATTGTAAACCATATTTGGAAATAAGCAAGTTAAGACCTTTATCAGTTGAGTTATTGCTAAAATGTGTTAGTGGTTCTACCTGGGGTCTATCAAGCCGTTCATAATGGCACCTGAACATTCACTGTGTCAGGTGTTGAAATCACCCATTCATAGCTGTGAAGTGGACTCACCAAATTTTTAGATAGCCCTCTCTATTTCCCCACTCAAAGCACTAGCAATAATAATGTTATTGGTGTTCAAACAATTATCATAAAAAATAATAATAAAAAGCTTCTTTCATCTTAACTCTAGCCAAAGGATTTTAACATGTGGGGAGGCTGGCTTTGACCAGAGAGATCTCAATGGAAGTGTAAGAGAAACTAGAATTGTGAGCCGGGTAGTAAGTCATAAAACCCCGGACATAAGGGGCTGTGGCCCAAGTCTCTTGTCATTAACAGTCATGTTACCCTGGACACTGACAGAAAGGCACATTTGGTTTGGAGAGCAACATGCCAACCTTGTAAAAGTATAAAAGAAACAGAGCAACCCAATATTCCTTTAGGGGCTTGGGAAAACAATAAAGTAATCAATGTAAAGTGCCCACTAAGGATTTCTTAATACAAATATTTGATAATTTGAAACAAATTCAGTATGTCAGATTATAACATCAATAGTTTACTTCACAGTTATTAAAAAAATTGATTCACGAAAAAATATTCATTTTAAAAGAAAATAATAATTCAACAGCAGGTGTTATCCTTAATTATTTTATATTAAAAAAACATTTTTTACTGTAAAATGGTAACAAAGGGGTTCATATAGGTTCAGTCTAAGAAAGACACGCAATGACAAAGGTTATACTTTCACTTTCCTAATTTTACAAAACTAAACGCCAGTGTCTTCAAAAGTCAAAGTCCTAGACAAAGATTGAAAATGGCTGAAAAAATAGAACTCAGATTCAAATAATACATATGTCAGCAAGATTCAGAAGGAGATTGGACACTGCGTTGACGTTTCGACCTCTGTAGCAAGAAATCAGAGAGACCATTATCAGAACTATAGGTTGTTCATGAAAATGGAAAAAGACCTTCATTAAAATATTAAAAACATATTGTAACTAACAAATTCTGTTCAAATTGTCAATACCTTCAATTTTACTATACGAAAAAAGTTTTAACACTGCCCGTGTAATAATATGCTGAAAAAAACGTGGATCCAGAAAACCCCAGAATGATTGCAATTTACTTGAACAGGTATAAAAACTTTTGACGTGAAAAAAAAGAAAATCACCCACCATACATGAATTCCAAAGTAACATTTACAGTGAGTATTATATAAAATCGAAGTTGTTCACTTAGTTCTTCTAGAAATGGGCAGTAGAGGAGTCATGAAAAGGACTCCCATAACATCCAAATGGAATATCCAAAACATGTCTCCATACTTGGTAATTATCGGTTATTTAAGCATGGCCATCGATAACCCATACATTGTATTGAATGTATTTACACAACACATTATGAAGTCTGGAGTCAGTATTGAAACAAAATCATATTATGGAATTAAAGAGTACACTCTTCTTTTAAAATCTGTCAAAGAAAAATAAATAGATGGTGTATAATCCAAGGGCAAGAGTAAATAGAGAGAAAGGTGCAATCTCTCTCTCTATAGTTTAATGAGTGAAATTGAGAGAATTTGTTTGTGGTTTTACACACTCGAAGAGTCCACGTTGGATTTCTATCATTTAGGGAACTGTAAACATACCAGTTTAGAATATGAACAATTTGCAAACATATATAAAGGAAACTTACACATCATCCTCAAAATTGATTTAGACACAAGCGTATTCTTCCTTGCAGCATCTATGATGAATCAAGCGGGACCGCGTAAACCCGGAAGTGAAGCCTATAGATGTTCCGAAATATCTAGAATGCTGACCCAGACTGGCCGTTTTACGGGTAGTGTTTGCAGAGCCATGTCTCATAGTAAAGATGCATGCATGCCAATTACAGATGGGGGACTTATGGTGTCTCTCAGAGTTCAGGGAGACCCTATGCCCACATTCATGCTACAGAAGACTTACTGTCTGATCTCTCATGGTCTGTTACACCTTCACATGCACAAATGCTATGATAATTGCAAAGGAAGTACACATTTTTCTCGTTGCTGGATTACACTGTCCAGTGTGCGTGTGACAGACAGTTTGCTTGCATGCATGTGCACCTGCATCACATGGCCCTTATTAATGAAAATCCTTATTTTAGGAGTTCACCTTGAGGTGCAACAGAATGTTCCCATATTTTCTTGAACAGTGTACATCAAACACGAAATCCTATTCTCTTGCTATTCTATTTTCCTCTTATTTTCCTCCACTGTCCCCCCATTACATTAATTCATTACAATAACTTGTTTATTGTGCTTATTAGTGCAGTTTTGCCAAGTTTACATTTTGTAACTTACAAGTATTCTTATTACCCGCTTTCATGCTACTCATGATTTCATAGTATCTGGAAGGGTGTAAAGCTGAATTGGTGCTGCAATGATTCAAACTTGGGAATTGGAGGTGAAACACAGATGTTTGTTACAAGGAGTTGAATCACCGAGACATATTACAGGGTCATATATTCATATTAAGTTGGCGATTTATATTTATTTGGTGATTTATAATTATTTATTTGGTGATTTATAAAGCGCCTGGTGACCCGGAGGCATCCCCGCGCTATGAGGGTTTGTATATCCAGCAGGGACGGAAGAGGGGGAAGGCATTACTTGGGGAATAGGAGAGTTTTCAGTTTTTTTCTGAACCCTAAGTAGTTGGGTTCCAGTCTGAGGGCACGCGGGAGAGAGTTCCAACCCGTGGAGGCTTTAACAGAGAATCGTCGACCTCCCGTGCGAGCCTTTTTGAATTTGGGGATGTTAGCTAGATGTTCGTTCTCGGACCGCAGGGATCTGGGAGCTTTGTAGGGCGTAACTAGGTCGCTGAGGATGGAGGGGCCGCTTCCGTTAATCAATTTGTACGCCGTACACATGGCTTTGAATTCCACCCTTTGGCGGACAGGGAGCCAGTGCAGGGCCTTAATGGCAGGTTTCGCTGATGCTCTGGCGGGGAGATTCATGATTAGACGGGCTGCTGCGTTCTGAGTACGCTGCAGTTTCGCCAGGGTGTACTCGGGGGCCCCCAGGTAGACCGTGTTGCTATAGTCCAGGCGTGATAGTATAAGCCCTTGGACTAATAGTTTCCTGGATGTAAGGGGGAGTAGGGGGAGGATCTTGCGTGTGGTACGCATGAGCCCAAAGCAAGTCCCTGCGGTTTTGGCCGCTTGTGTTTTCATAGATAGCTCGGGTTCGATCCATACCCCCAAGGTCTTAATTTCGCGTTTCGGGATGGGAGTTTCTCCGAACACTTCTGGCCAGACTGTTGAGGGAATAGTCGCCCACTGTTTCCCCATGAGCATCACCTCGGTCTTTGACCCGTTAAGCTTTAGTGATGTGATATCTTGACCTTATAGATACTGTGTCTTAATGATGACCATCATAATGGCTTGGTCAGAAAATTTATATCAGGACCGACCTTAGGTTTGATTGCGGTGAAGACTACTCTGTCTCCGCCATGGATGAATTCCTCCAACAGCCCTGTGCAGTAAAGGACATAGGAGGCAGAACTCTAATTCCTCCCATCCAGGAAAACTCTGGTGGTAAGGAGCATTGAAACCTGCAAAATGTTCCCCTCGCCATAAGAGAAGACTTTCATGGCGAGGAGAGCATTTTATTTTTTATTTTCAAAAAGAAAATCCTGCTTTGGGATTTTTCTTTTGAAAAGAAAAAGAAAACAGTTTGAAGCTGAACCCTGCCATTATGACGGAGCCCTGAAATAAACTGCAAACTGCAGTGACAGGAACTTGCATGGCTGTGGTTCCACCAATGCCTTAGAAATGACTACAAACTTAGTGGTCATTTCTAAATTTGTCAGGCAAAGTAGTCTCGGCCTGCAGGACATTACGTCCTCTACTGGACCAACAGAGATTACTTGGTCTCCCAAATAATAAATCGGGCCCTAAGAATTAGTGATTGGCTTTGCTCAATATAGTTGCCTGTGGTGAGTGTTCTGTAAACAAAATGTAAAACAATTCAATAAAATTAATTGTAATGTTTAAAAAAAATTCTAATTGGTATTTTGGAGCTATTTGTCGAAACAAGAGGTTTGATTTCATAGTATAAGTGGTATTTCCATTTTCTTTTCCTCATATAATGCTGACTGGTGTACTATGTCCGGCTTGTTTTGCCACTCAAGAAGTGTGTCATCTAAGCTGTGAGGAATATTAATAAAAGTAACATGACTGATTAATACCAAAAGATAATTGTAATTGATTAATTAATTTGTTTATCCAGAACTGGACTGAATGACCCTAAATAGTGGCAGAGTATACTTAGCACGTTAACACAGTTTGGGTATATACTTGGTGGGTATAGTCTCACACACACAGTCACAGACACACACACCTGGACAGTTGAATGGATCTTTTTTTTGCAAGCAGTAGTTCCTCTGGGTTCACTTAAGATAAATATAGGTTTATCTGACAACATTGAATTGCTGGTTGCAGAAGAGACTTTGTCAACAATAAAACATGTATATTGTAAACAACAACATAAAAAATACCAGTCCAATGTTCACGTATATAGCACAGTGCTCAGTTCATAGTGAACATAATTGTGCACAATGTGTCATCCAAAATGATTTTGTCCAAGAATGGGTTACAGGTGGAGGTGGTATAGGAAGAGTTTCCAACTGATGGGATCATTCAAAGTAACAATTAGTAGCTAGCATAAATTCTAGAGCATTATACATGCACTTGAAATTAATCAATGTTTTCACCCTCGTGGGCAATTGGTGGATCATCACCTCAACAGGAGTTAAAACAACAGCATTCAGTACTTAATTTGAGCTGGTGGTTACAGAGCAAGAGTTGGAAAAAGACAAAATCTGGAAAAAGGGAGGAAGAGAAAAACGGATTAACCATCGCATAGGGAGAAAGTTGGGACCAGCAAGAGTGAGATAAAAGGCAAGGCAGTGTGTGGGAGTGGATTAAAGAGGTTTCAAGTAAATTTAAGACTGCACAGCTTTGGTAGTCAGTTCTTATGGAACACGGGCTGAAGGAGGCTGGCGCTCTATATAGTTTACTAAAATGAAGTACACTGTGCAAAGAGTCCGGTGGATCCCCAATAGGTGTGCACAGGTAAGAGCAGATAATTTTAATAATCTTTTTGTGCGAGTGTGGGTGAGCAGTTAGGCTTATCAAAGGGTAATGCTAAACATTTGTTGTCACACACAGAGGCAATAAAAGAGACACACACTCAAGAATAAATCCAAAACCAATTAGAAAAAATTAAATAGTATCTTTATATACATATTTTAGGTACCAAGAACTTTGTTCAACAGGAAGCACCCCTATCATAATGCCGCAATGCAATGCAGCGTTGTGATTGGTCTGAGCGCAGTGGTTCGGTGCTCAGACTGGGGCAGGGAGCCTGTGCATGTTCCTCACCAGGCTGTGCATTACAGCCTGTTGGGGAAGATGCAAAGTGCGCATTACTCTTTGGCTGACCCATGACGACCAGCCAAAAAGTCATGCCCACTTGAAGTGAGCAAACCCCTCCCCCCCTGTGACCCCAGCCCGCCCTGCCCTAATTAAGCCCTGCAGCAAAGAAAAATAAAATGATAATATCAAGATAATTATCTTTTTTTTTCTTCTGCTCCACGAACAATGGGGCGACGCTCCTCCGCCTTAGCGGAGGAGCTGTCCCTGATTATTACCTATATATACTGGCCTTTGTGATATTTTGGTAGTCTATGTTTTAGCAATTATATTTTTGTAGCACAACATCTAAAAGTGGATATTCTGGTAGTTCCAATCCATAGTCAGTTTGGAGTGATGGCAGTAGTAAAACCTGAGGTTGAGTAACTATAATTTTAAACATTTTTGAAAGATAGTAGTGATACTTAGCCCCTGAGGCCAACTGAGAGTGCATTGCAGAGGGCTCAGTATGCAGAACAAGCAGAAGTGAGAGAGTGCACAGGATGGCCAGGGCAATTAAGGGAAAAGAAGATTGTCTGAGTGCAGTATTTGCATTGATTGTATTGGGGAATAAGAGAGAAAACGATTTTGCAAGATAGTCCATTGACTGTTTTAAAGATAAGTACAAGGAATTTAAATATAGCTTGTAGTTAAAAGGTATACTCCTTGATTTAGAGTTCAGTGGACGGGATACACCATCGCAAATGTGACAGATATCTGTACTACAAGTGCATTTTATTCTATGGCACTTGTAATACCGCAGACGGGATACTCTAAAGCAGGCCCATAATGTCTTAGATTCCCCAGGCTTCATATAAAAGCATAGGAATTCCAATTCTTTGACACTGTTAGAAATGGGGGTCTCTAGTTGGCAGTGGCTGGCCACAGTCCAAGTAGGGACTCTTCTTCCTACGTCAGAGTAAGGGGGCTACACCCTTTGATAACCCCATCTCAACTCTGTGGTAACGTAGCACGAGCAGTTAGGCCTATCTCAGAGGCAGTGTGTAAAGCATTTATGATCATACACAGTAACACAGTGAAGGACTCTACAAAGGGACACCACACAAGTAGTTATAAAAAATAAGTATCTTTATATATAGACTTAACACAAGGCCAATAATGGTAAAAAGCCACAATACTTAAAAAGGGGGTTACTCTTGAAAGGATGGAAAAAGAGTTCAAAGTGTTCAAATAGCGGTTCAGTTCAAAGCACGGGTCTCTGCGACCCTTTTACTCACAAAGTGCCTGAATTTTGTAGCAAAACAAACAAAACGTCGCAAAGAAGCTGTAGTGAGGATTTTCTCCACGCTAGGCCGGCGATGCATTGAATCCTGGCCGCAAGGAAGGATGATGCGCCGGACTGCGGGTGCGTGCGGGACAAAGCAACAGGTTTCCTCATGGTAGGCCAGAGATGCTTTGAATCCTTGCCGCAAGGGAGGATGACGCGCTGATCCTGTTGCGTGTGCGATCTCATGGTGATGAAAGAAAATGGCGCTCCGCGAGGAAGCGACGATCCGGGTGCGATGCGGGGAAAATGGCGGACGAGTGGAGTTTTCTAACGCTCTTCATCTGCAGGGGCTCGCAAACGGCGTTAGCGACGATTTCCAGCTCTCTTTTCTCTGTAGCAGAGCTAGAGGCCCTGGAACTCACAGGGGACTCACCTGCAGATAGAAATCTTCGCTGGGAGAAATCAGGAGGCTAGTGGGGGAGTCAGATGTGCCTGTGACTCCAGCAGGAGGCTAGCTCTCTTCTAGCCCTTGGGTGATTGCTTTAGCAAAAATAAAAGTCTCTCAAAAGTCTTTTTCCCTCTTCTTCCAAGTCCAAGGGGAATTACTGCAGGCCAATCCAAGAAACAGCACACAAGCACAGGGACAGTCCTCTCCTGCAGATTCCTTCAGTAACACGGACAGAGGTTCCTCTTGACATCCAGGAGCAATACAAAATGTAGGGGTTTGGGCACAGATATTTATACCCCAAAAGTCTTTGTTCTCAGAAGTCTCTAGTCACTGAACCCAGCCAAAACCAGTTCTGCTCAGGCCTGGAGCACTTTGTTTACCAGGCTGCAGTCTTCCTTTCAGAAAGAGGGGGTCTGCCATCAGACGCACAGTAGGAGGTGGAGCCAGCATTCACCTTGCCAGGCACAGCCCTATTCAGGACAAGGAGCTACCCCTCCCCAGTACTCAATGCAGATCTCTCTATTCAACCCAGGTCTGACTCAGCCTGCCTTGCCTCTCTAAAACCAGACAGCCAATACACATAACAACAGAGCACACTGGAGGCTTAGGCAAGAAAATACCTACTTCTTAAAAGTGGTATTTTCAAACACAGAATATTAAAACCAACTTCACTAAAAGATGCATTTTATTATTCTGAGCTCAGGCATACTAAATTCGATGTTCTACCATGTTCCCTGAGTCAGATAGCCAGTCTGCCCATTCTAGCCTATGGAGAACAGGTAGCCTTGCAGCAGTGAAAAACAAAATGGAGGGGGATTCACTACCAGGACATGCTACACACAGCAAGACATGTCCTACCTTATGCACACAACGCACCTACCATAAGGGTGACTGACATGAGGCTACGGGAAGGGTCAGGGGCTGGGAAGTGCGGGCACTTCACAGGCAAGATGGCAGTTCTTTTTTTTTCTTTTTTTCGTAAGACTTTATTGATATATGTCAACAGTGCACAACTTTACATTTACAACCCTGAGTTCGGTTGCAGTACATAATTTTCGCCTAGAAGGAATAATACACAGCTATTCAGCCGACAACCTCCGGTTCGGCAGCAAATTCGAATATAATGTCATTTAATATGACATCTTTTGTTTGTTAAAATCAAAGGTAGTCTCACTTTTGGATTTTTGAAAACATAACTTAACTTGTGACTCAACAGTTTGGCAGACAATTTGTAGTCCTGCAACAGTCAACTAGTCGTCTATAGTGATGGTTCGATTTAGACAGTGACAGCACCTTTTCCACCCCCTGGGGTTCCCCTAAGTTATTACTCGGTCAGTCTATCAGTTCCTACCGTACCATTCCAGAACTGCTGTCAACCACCAGCTAGGGCTAATCAGTCTGTTTCCTCCTCATCCTCTGGGCTTTCAATCTCTTCCTCTAATAAAGGTTCGCACAAGTCTCCCCGGTAGCTAATCCAGGGTTGCCAGACCTTGTTCCACTTGCGAGGGTTAGCTCTCATTTTGTACACCGCCCTTTCAGTCACCATAAGCACGTCCATATTTTTACACCATTGTGCCAAGGTCGGTGTTTCCACCGCCTTCCATCTCTGTGCTATATCTCCCTTGGCGACCATAATACCCACAATAGCCCATAGTTGACCCTGGCGTGTTAGGTCATTTGGGTTCCACACACTCAGCAGGCATACACGCGGGTCAGGTGTAAGCGATACTTCTAGGGTTTGGGAGATGGCGCGCATCACCTGCTGCCAGTAATCGGCGATGATCGGGCACTCCCAGAGTGTATGTAGGAATGTACCTTCCTCTCCGCAGCCCCTAAGACAATATGGGTGGTCTGCTCTGTGTAATTTATGTAGTGTAGTCCTCGTAAAATATATCCGATGCAGTATCTTAAGCTGCACCAGTAGGAATCTAGCCGAAATGCCCGCTACCTTCGGGGATGCCAGTGCAGCGTTCCAGTCTGTCTCATCCATTTCTCCCAGTTCACCCACCCATTTCTCCCGCAGCTTGTCCAGGGGGTCTGGCAGGTTATTCAGCAGCTTACGGTATGTGAGGTAGGTGGCGCTAGTGTGCATATAATCAGTAAGTAGGCGATCCTCCAGCAGAGAGGATTCCGGGATCTCTGTACCTGCTGCTGTGGCTGTCATCAGTGCATGCCTAATTTGGGCATAACGGTAGGTTTCGCTGGGACCCAGGTTGTATTGCTGCTGGAGATGCAAAAATGGGACCACCCCGTCCTTTGACCACATGTCCCCCACTGTGGAGATCCCTATATTGTCCCACTGAGTGAACCCCTTGCTGTGTCTTAGGTGACCCAATGCCTTAGTGTCCCACAGGGGTGTGAGCTTTGTTATGACTCCCCCCCACTAAAGCCTCACCTGCGCTTTGTGCCACAGTGTCACTGTGTGTTTAGTTGGGCCCAGTAGGTTGGCCGCCAGTCCCTTGTGGTATAGCGGTGCTAGTAGACTGTGCATGCCCATCTGTGCCCTATCCGGGGGTCGTCCTGTGGGGCGTGTAACCATTGATTGAGAACTTTAAGCTGTGCCGCCCAGTAGTATAATTGTATATTCGGTAGGGCTATCCCCCATCGTACCAGCTCCTGTTGAGCTTCAGATGTGCTATACGGGCTGGGCGATCGCCCCATAATAATCCAGTCACAATAGCCATCACTTTTTGGAAGTAACGTGGTGGAACCAGGGTTGGGGTATTCTCAAGCACGTAAAGAAAACGCGGCAGCGCCATGATTTTAAACAGCGCTGCCCGTCCCAGCAGCGTCAGAGGAAGGGACTTCCAGTGTCTCACATCATTCTTCAATCGAGTAAGCGGAGGTAGTAAATTACGCTCGTAAAAGTCCGAGGCGCTGTGCGTGACGTGAATTCCCAAATATTTGAAAGAGGTGTCCGCTACTGCTAGTGGGCAACCACTGGGAAGAGTTGGAGAATGGCCCCGCAATACATAGATCAGTTAGTCGTATATCCAGATGCCCGCCCGTGTGCATCACACAGCGTCAGGAGTCCCAGGATACCCTTCTCCGGGTCCGTCAAATAAATCAGCATGTCGTCAGCGTAAAGGGAGACTCTGTCTTCCCAGTCTTCTCTCCAGCTTATCCCTCTCAGTAACGCGGTAGTTCTAATTACAATAGCGAGTGGTTCAAGGATTAACGCGAATAGCAGAGGTGAGAGCGGGCATCCCTGCCTCGTCCCCCTGGTCAATGGTATCTCGCGGGAAATGTGGCCATTCGCCGTTACATGTGCCACTGGACTCGTGTATAAGATTTGTATCCAGGAAATGAATTTAGGGCCGAAGCCCATGTGGGTTAGTACCGCAAACAGATACTGCCATTCCACCATATCGAATGCCATCCTGGCATGTAGTGACAGAATGGCTGCAGGTTCCGTCAACAGCGGCGCACGTGCCACTGCTCCATGCACTCTACGGAGGTTTAACGCCGTACTCCTATGCGGCATAAAGCCCGATTGATCTGGATGGATCAGCTGCGTGAGATGTGGCATTAGTCTGGTAGCCAGTAATTTCGCCAGAATTTTAACTTCAGCATTGAGGAGCGATATCGGGCGATATGACGCACACTCAGTGAGAGATTTGCCCGGCTTCGGAATTGCCATGATAGTCGCCTTCCGCTGATCGAGGGGCAAAGTCTCCTGTTAAAGGCTCTCCTTGTACAGGGCCAGCAGGGGCGCGCTTAGCGTTTCCGACATTGCCTTGTACCATTCGACAGGGATCCCGTTAGGGCCTAGTGCCTTGCCGGAATTTATCGCATTAATGGCCGATTGCACCTCCTCTGGCGACAATTCGGCTTCAAGTTCATCCGTCGCGTTTTGCGATAGGGTCCGTGTTGATACATCGCGAAGAGCCGCCATGGCCGCCCCCGCTGTCACTTCGATGTCAGGGGTGTAGACTTTCTGAAAGTGGTCAGCAGTGCATCGATTAATGCTGAGGGGCGCGTGTGTAACATTCCCTCTGCATCATGCAATTGCAGTATACTCCTGCTGCCACCCTTCTTTTTGTCCAACCAGGACAGGAGTTTACTCGTCTTATCCCCCACGTCATATATTCTATGTGTGGTTGCCGCAATGTTTTCTACTGTCTGTCGCCTCAAGTGGTCGTCATGGAGCTGTTGACAAAGCTGAAGTGAGTGTAGTGTGTCTGCCGTCGGGTCAGCCATGTGTGCTGTATTAGCCGTGCTAAGATCTAACTCTAGTTCTGTGAGTTCCCTTCTCTGTGCGCGCTTGTATCCCGCTATGGTTGAAATGGCCTGCCCTCTCAGAACTGTTCCACAGAGGCCACGTTTTTGGCGAAATAATACCTGGTCACCTTTTCCAATTCCTTTTTCATGGATGGTATCTTAAGGTATCCTGGGAAAATCGGATACACCCTTTTACGGGCCTTCTCCGAGCATGACAAAGTTAGTGACAGTGGCGAGTGGTCCGATATGCCCCTAGGTTTGATCTGCACTTCATCTATGGTGAGAAGACCGCCACCCAGGGTGAGAAAGTAATCGATGCGGGACAAGCTATTATGAGTAGCGGAGTAATAGGTGTATTGCTGCTCATTGGGGTGCATGTGTCGCCAGATATCTACTAGCCCTTGCGCTTCTAGGAATTCGCTGAGCCGGGAGGGACCAGGTGTCTGTGTTCGAACAGGGAACCGATCCTGTGTGTTGTGTGCAACTGCATTGAAGTCCCCTCCTATGACAAGGTCACCCTCCGGGATTCCAGGAGGAACTTCCCTAGCTCAGGAAAGGCAACTGTATGAAGTGCTGGTGGAATGCATACAGACACTATGTTTAGCGGTTTGCCTTCCCATTGCCCATGCGCTGCCGCAAAGCGGCCTTGGTCATCCATTTTTGTGGACTGAAGTATAAATGGAGATGACTTCCGCAGCAATATGCCTGTCCCTCGTGATCCTGAAGTGAACTCGGAGTGTACTATCATGTGATATCCCCTTCTATCTAATGCCTGACTAGCAGTGCCCACTAGGTGTGTCTCTTGAAGAAGAACTATAGTCAGACCCAATCTTCTAATACCCTGCATTACCAGCCCGTGCTTAATCTTGTCCCCCAGACCCCGTACATTCCATGACAGCAACTGCAGAGGTGTCACCGGAGTTGTCCGAGGCCTTCCATCTGAAGCGTCAGTCTGTGCGTTGCGTGTCATGTTTATCCTGGAGTGAAAAATACGCGCGTGCTGTGTGCGGCCCTCCACGCGAGCCGTGCTGTGGCTTGTCCCACATTATACCCCTGTTATCGTGTCTTACTCCTCCATCTTGAGCGAACCCCGTTAGGAGCAGTATACTTTGTCGTGGGGTGGTCATTGTGTCACTGTCGTTGTGCCTTACTCTACCACTTTGAGTCAAACAACTAAAAAACAATACCCCTAGTCGTGGGGCAAAAAAAAACCAGCAAACAACCCCTCCTGAACTCCCCCCCTCCCTGCCTCCCTGCTACACGGACATTGAACCGCCCGCCCCCCAACTTAGCAGAGTGCTTCACCCATCCCCCATACAAAATACTTGCTTGTTGGGGTGAAAGACTCCCCGGAGTCGGCGGCCCCTCTTACCCTCCTCGGAGGCCCTCAGCCCAGTGTCCAGCGGCAGTCCATTAGGCAGTTAGTATGGTAAACAATTGTCCTGTGCACACCGGGTGGTCACTGCCCCTCCTCGGCGTCCTCGTCCACGTTTTCCTTCACCGGTGACTGTTCCCCCTCCACACGTCCTGGGGCCCGGGAGTCTGTACGGTCCCTTGTGTCCTGACCCCTAGGGTTCCTGTTTGATCGACGAGGCAGGGTGGCCGTTCTCCATCCTTCCAGACAGTCCTGAGCTATCTCAGGAATATCAAAGAACCATGTCTTGTTGTCCGCCACCACGCGTAGCCTGGCCGGGAACAGCATCGAATATGGAATCTCCCTCGGCCTTAATTCTCTTTTCACATCTAGGAACGCCATTCTACGGCGAGCGACCTCTGCCGTATAGTCTGGAAAGAAGGCCAGTGTGGAGTTTTGGATCTTAACAGGAGGGGACACCCGTGCCTCCTGCAGTATGGCGTCCCTGTCCCAAAAATTGAACAGCCGTGCTAGGATGGGTCGTGGGGCAGCGCCTGGTTTCGGCCGGCCTCCCGGAACGGGGTGCGCCCTCTCAACCAAAAAGAAGGTTGGAGCTCCGTTTTAATCAGATCTTCTACAAATAGACCCGTTGCTCTAGTACCTTCGGAACTCCGGAACCCCAAGGATTCTGATGATGTTTCTCCTGGAACGCCCTTCTTGGTCGTCCAGTCTCTCCTTCAGCGCTTTGTTTTCGGCCGTCATTCGCTCCATTGCCGTCTGCAGCTCCGACACGTCCTCCACCAGCGACTTCGTAACCACCTCCATCAAGCTCACCTTTTCGGACATTTTGTGGAAGTCAGCTCTTATCAGGGTGATCTCGTTAGAAATCGTGCTCACTGTAGCTTGCACCTGCATCAGCGCCCGCATGACGTCGTCCAGTGTCGCCTTTTTCCCACCTACTCCTTCTGCTGGTTTTCCGGCGGGTGTTCTTCCGTCCGCTGGGAGGAGGCGCCCTTGTCATATGCATACTTGTCAAGGCGGGTTTGTGTCGTGCCACCTTTTGATGTCTTGCCCGCCATACTGAGTTCTACAGTGTTGTGTTATTTTCGTGGACTGTCTTGGCCTTCAGTGTGTTGGTGCAGAAGAGGATACAGAAAGGGCCCCTCACAATCCTATGTGTCGTCTGTGACGCAGATGTCTGTAGTCCTATGTCGCCTGCAGTCGATTCGTGTTGCAATGTACACTCAATAATAGTCAGTCAGGTGACACAAGTCCTGACGAGGAGCCCTGTGTTGTTACAAATCCCTTATCTGGGTCGGCAGGTGGTCCCTACTGCAGTAGGTCTAGGTGTAAGGGCAATTCGCACCCTTCAGTTCATGCTCCCAGTCCAGTTCACGCCGTCAACCTTCACTCTGGTACCTCTCCTCGGTACAGTCTCCCAGGGGTATCCCAGTGTAACCTATTTCCCAGACGTCACTCACTGGGAGAGGTCGGCTCTTGCTGCTATTCGTCGTGCCCCGCTGACGCTTAGGCGCACGTACGACACCCCAGTGGCCACAGGAAATTGCGCCTTAGTCGAGCAGTGTGCCGCAGGTGTTCCTTTATCCACTTACATGTGTTGCAGAAGTGCTCCCAGCGCATAGGCGATCCCGCCGTGATTGTCGGTACCCGCGGCGTCCTGCGGGTGTCCCACCGCTCGTTGCTGCTCTTTAGTTCAGTGTGTGTCCCTTATGCGGTCTACGCACCTCAACTTTCTCTTTGGGGCTGTGTCCCACGCCTGTATTTTACAGTGTCTAGGGGCCCTGATGCTCGCTAGTCCACAGGAGTGTCCCGTTGCCTCTTTCCGGTCACCGGTGTACCATCCGCTACTTGCTAACGCTGCCAAGCACTTATGGTGTCTGGGCAATCAAGAGCGGTCTAGAGCAGGTGGACTCCGGTCTGGCAGTGCTCTGGTGGTGCCCCTCCTCACGTTTTTCGTCCGCCGTACTGCACAGTCAATGGGGCTCGATCTGATTGTCCGAGCCGGCGCAGGAGGCACTCTTTAATATAACTGCATCCCTCGCGGCCACATCACCCGTTTTACAGCTCCAATGCACCGCCGCTCACAGCCTTAGAGATGATCTGCACATCCTCCATGCCGGCTGTGCTGCATTCAAAATGGCGGTGATGTCTCTTGCAGCAGCTCCACTTTACGTGTACTACTGCCTGCAGTCCAGCTTTTAGGCACGAAGCTCGCGCCGCCGCTTCTTTGTCACTTTTAGTTCCGCCCCACCTGTTCGCGCCGGTCCGCTGTTCCTGCCGTTCTTAAGGTCACTGCGACCTCTATTCCCCACCAGCAGGGCACTTCCGGCGAGTCTCGCCCAGGCCGAAGGCACTTCCTGCCGGGTTTCACAGATGCGGCAGTCCCCGGACCCTCGTCGTTTTACAGGCCGCTGGGGTGTCTGGCTAGAACTTCCCCACCCGGTCACGGATCACAGCCGGAGTTGCTGCCGACGGTCCTACCTGGTCCTGGACGTCGGGATCCTCCTATAGAGGTCTGCAAGTGTTCGGATTAATGTCCGGATTTAAGGAGAGGCCGCTCTACTCGCGTAGCTCGTCTCCTAAGCTGCTGCCATGATCGGCTGCTAGCCACGCCCCCCAAGATGGCAGTTCTGGACTGAGCGCAGACACTGCAGTGACAGGCCTGAGGTACACTTTACAAGCTACTTCTGTGGGTTGTGCAAACCAGCGCTGCAGGCCTACTAGCAGCATTTGGGTTACCAGCCCTGGGCACACAAGCCACGCTAATCGGGACTAAAAGGTAAACCAAATAAGCCAATCAGGGATATACCAATTCACAAGCATATTTACACAAGGACATTGTGTGTTTTTAAAATTGATCGACAGAAATTCCGCATTGCCTTACACCTTCACTGCATCAAGCACTAGTGTCAGGGCTCCTTCCTCAGCGCAATCCAAGCGCTAGTTTCCGCCTACCACCTCCCGTTCTGGCAAGGGGGAAGCAGGCTTTAACACCACTTCCGGTCCCACTAGGAGCGGTTAGCGCTCTAGTGGTTGTACGCAGGGCTACTTAGGCGGAGCACCGGAGGAGTTCGCTGCGGGTGGAGACGGTGGCAGAGTCTCCATACCGCTTGCTGGCTGGAAATTGCTCGTAAGCTGCTGTGTGTAGACATAGCGAGATATAGCTATACTACTACTTGATTTTAAAATTGATTGTGAATAACATTGTGTGTTTTTAAAATTGATCGACAGAAATTCCGCATTGCCTTACACCTTCACTGCATCAAGCACTAGTGTCAGGGCTCCTTCCTCAGCGCAATCCAAGCGCTAGTTTCCGCCTACCACCTCCCGTTCTGGCAAGGGGGAAGCAGGCTTTAACACCACTTCCGGTCCCACTAGGAGCGGTTAGCGCTCTAGTGGTTGTACGCAGGGCTACTTAGCCCTCGCACCTCCTTGAGCGCGCAGCGATCGCGCGCAGCCCCGCCGAAGACCCGCCAAAGAGCTGCCCGTCTGCGCCCGTCCGCGACAGGACGAGGCCAGGGGCCCGCTACTTTGCCCCTACAATATGGACACGGCTGCCCCCATTATAAGGTATTCTGCGCATACTCTCCTTGCCTTACAACCCCAGGACATACATAGATGTACCAACAGATTATCTGTCTGCCCTGAAGGGCCATTTTCTTGTTTACTATGTGGTTTTCAGGCTACTCACTGTAACATCATTATTGGGAAGCCTATCAATGATAAAGTCACTTCAGATGGCTGGAAAAGCTTTTTACTTAATGTGAGGTCCCTCCCAAAGCATCATATGCAACTTTGGGACTGCATACATAATATAAAGCCTGAGATCTGTTTCATAACTGAAACATGGCTCAAACCCCACACTACTCCAACTATCACCTTGGGAATACCTATGGGGTATAAAATTCTCCGCCAAGATCGACTGGAGAAAGTAGGAGGCGGGATCGCCATTGTTTATAAAGACAGTCTGAACATTAGCATTTTAGAACAAGCAATGTTACCCACTATGGAAATAATTATTTTTCATTTAAAAGTTAGCCCTAAGGTTCACTGGAAAGGAGCACTAGTGTATCGCCCGCCCGGATCTAATGCTGGGTTTTCCCTAGCTTTGACTGAATTTTTAGCCCCACACATGAAAACGAATGAAAATGTTATCCTACTGGGAGACTTTAATTTTCATACTGATGTTGCAGACCATCCTGACACTATCACATTTCTGACAGATCTTGCCTTGCTGGGCCTTCATCTTCGTAATAATGGCCCCACTCATACAGGTGGCCATACTCTGGACCTAATTTTTACCACTCTCCCTAATGTCTATTGCCACCCTCCTAAATATATCTATTGGTCGGACCACAAAATGTTAGATTTTTCTTTCCTCCATCTACCTGAACCCATTAACCGCCCCATCATGCAAACTATCAAACGCAGGCCATGGCACAAAGTCACTCCAGATAGGTTTATTCAGGTCTGGAAACAGCCAGTCTTTACAGATTCTGATGACATTGAGACAGCTCTCAAAAAATTTTTACTCCTCACTGATGGAAACCATTAATGTTTTGGCTCCCCAGAAAGCAGTCAAACAACCTACCATAGCTAAAAGGGAAGCATGGTACACAGAGGCCCTTAAAATAGAAAAACAGGGATGCAGGAAGCTGGAGAAACTATGGAGACGTTCACATAAGGAGGAAGACAAAGATCGTTATCTAACAGCTATGAACATCTACTATAAAAATATTAAAAGAGCAAGGAAAGTCAGTCTTACCTCCCAAATAACTGAGGCAGGTAACTCCACTCGAGAGTTATTTAAAATCATACAGATTTTACCAATCCTGCTATATGTGAGAGTCTGGATGCTTTTACCCAAGAACTCTGCAATAATATCTCCCAGTTCTTTGAAGAAAAAATCGAGGGGATATATAAGAAAATTATGAAAGTCACAGGTCCTTCTGAGATCTTGGCCCCTAGGATTCTCCCCCCAACAACCCCTGACAAAACGCTCCACGTAATTCCAGAAGTTACCTTAAAAGATCTAACTACCCTTATTGGTAACATGAAAACAGGCTCCCCCACTGACCTGTTCCCTGCAAAAATGATTTCCCCCTTGGTGGAATCACTAGGCCCCACTATTCAGAAACTTATAAATCTCTCCTTTGCCGAGGGACAACTTCCACAACCTTTGAAAGAAGCGGTAGTGAACCCTATACGAAAAAACACCACTCTTCCCTGGTCAGAACTCTCCAACCTTCGCCCTATCTCCCTTCTCCCTTTCATTAGCAAGCTGGCTGAGAAACACGTCAATACCATCCTTTCCAAATTTATCGAGGCGACAGGGGACCTGGACCAATCACAATCTGGGTTCAGGCCCAACCACAGCACTGAATCAGCCCTCCTATCTGTGACTGATAAGATCAAAATGTCACAGGATAGAGGAGGGTCTATGATATTAGTGCTGTTGGACCTGTCTGCGGCCTTCGATACCGTGTCCCATAACATCCTTCTCAGCCGCTTGCAGGGAGTGGGAATTGGAGGCTCAGCACTGTCTTGGCTGGAGAGTTTCCTTTCCGGGAGATCGCAATCTGTCAGCTTGGGCCCCTATTGTTCCACCTCGAAGGCGCTCACAAAGGGGGTGCCACAAGGCTCATGTCTCAGCCCTACATTGTTTAATGTATATGTGGCCCCCCTTGCTGAGATTGTGCGGAAGTATGGGTTCACACCAGTTTCTTACGCTGATGACACCCAGCTCCTCTACCCTTTCAGCTCCCTTGATCCTACGGTCAAGGCAAATTTTGCTGAGGGTATGAGGGCAGTGTCACATTGGATGGCTGCAAATTGCCTCCAATGTAACGTTGCAAAAACTGAGGTTATGCTCTTCGGCAGAGCGAGCCTTCTCTGGTCTCCTGAATGGTGGCCGCTGGACTTGGGCCCAGTCCCTACACCTAAGCCTCATGTCAAAAATCTAGGGGTTAAGATTGACCAAAAATTGACGCTCAAGGAGCATACCAATCATATTGCAGGACTATGCTTTTACACCATTGGCCTCCTAAGACGAGTATTTCCTTATCTTCCTGATACTTACAGGAAGACACTCGTGCAGGCTCTGGTTACTAGCCGCCTAGACTACTGCAACGGCCTGCTGACGCTAGCAAACGCTGACGCAGTAGGTCGTATGCAGGTGGTCCAGAATACGGCGGCTAGGCTGGTCATGGGTGCGCCAGCTAGGACTCCTTCTAAGCCTTTGTTGATGGAGCTACACTGGCTCCCGATACGGCAGCGTATCAGTTTCAAAATATGCTGCACGGTCCACAAATGCTTATATGGGGATGGCCCTAAATATCTCTCCCAATCTGTTGAACTGTACCAACCTAGCCGTTCACTTCGTTCAAGCAACCAAGCACTCCTGAAACCCCCTGCAACAAAAAGAGCGAGACAGGGAGACCGAGCATTTTCGTCGGTTGGGCCTGCCCTTTGGAATAAACTTCCCACAGAAATGAGGCTGAACACCAATCATCTGGCCTTTAGAAAGGCCCTGAAAACACTCCTCTTTCAGGAAGCATTTCAGTCCCATTAATGCACCTGAAGATTACGACAACGTCTTGGCTGGCAAAGCGCGGAGATACCCTTATGGGATTGATTCCTGCGCGATATAAGAAATTAAAATAAAATAAATTAAAATAAAATAAGGAGCATTTGCGCTGTGGCACTGAATGGCAGTTGGACAGTGCCCAGAGCATCTAATACCAGCAAAAACAGAGGAGACAATAGCAAAAATGGAAGGGAGACTCACGCCAATGGGGCCAGGTCTAACAGACACCATTTTGATCTTTTTCCTAATTACTTAAAATCATCGAATAATGTTTTTCTGTGGGTGAATTTCGACTTGTCCCAACATCCTTGTATCTAAAATTCAAACTTTTACCTAAGATATAATGTGGTTTTCTTCTTGAAACATTTTTTTCCATGGTCTACGTCTGGATATGTTTGGATAGATTGATTTTCTAAATATTTACGCCACATAAATAAATTCTCCGTTTTGTGCAGCACCTATAAACCTAAAAGCAAAATTGAGGACAGTTATAAAGCTTCATCAGTCCACACAGAGCAAGATATATCAGACAGAACATTGCACATACATCCAGCAGAGCTCACATGTGTCTGATGGTAAACTGGCATGTTGCTCCGAATTGTACACGCTGAAATGTCATTGAAGGAATCAATGAATGTATTTATCTAACTCTTAATGCATTTGTTGTCCAACCACTAGTATGGTCATCCGCCTTCAATTGAGCCCAATTTTTGACTATTACTGCACAAACACTGAACACAACACAATCTTGATGATAGATCTGCCATCCTCACATGACAAATAAAATCAGAACCATATCAGGCCATATGAATGGCAGCTATGTGTCAAACAGACGTGGACAAGAAAAATGCGTAACACATAGCAACATATGCAGTTATACATTATAGAATTCTAAGGTCATCTTTTTGAATTGTTGCCTTAGAAAATCATATTTGATTACAGCCTACCATAAAATTATTTGTTTATTCTTTTTTGTGCACCATATTGTGACTGCAGTTACTTCGTAAGCCTTGCAGAAGTATTTGAATTCTTAAAGCGAATTTTTAAATTTGCTATATTGTGTTATCGAAAGTAAAAAAAAAAGAAAAACTGTTAGATTCAAACCTGTGGTTGTATTGAAGTGTTATAAATTGTTTAGTTTTAATTTCTATAAAGTTTGTATTGAACATCCACCACGAAACAAATACTTTTCTTGTGTTGCTTCTGGTAAATCTCGCGTGCACTACAAGTTTTTGTAAGGACAGGCATTTTGATAATTATTCGTTCTCATACAATTCAGACAGTGCGCTAGAGGGCTTCTTCCACCGAAGCCCTCACAACAGTGACTTACATCCACAGATCTTTTCCCACCCTACGTTGAAAGCCTGTAGCGTTTGGAGTCTTTCACGCTGCATACAGACGCCGTCTTGTGAACACAGCATGATTTACAATGCAAAGAACCCAATGGAAATGTTTCAAAGGAAAGTCACTAGATACTTGCTATCTCACTGTTGCATTTGTTTTGATTTAGCAAAAAAAAACTACAAACCAAAGACACACTCCTCAATCCGACTACACGGTCACACAGAGGACGACTTCTAATGTATGGAGAAAAAAAAACATAAAGAAAGCAGAATTTTGCCTTTCAGTAAGGTATGGGAGAAAAAGTGTACTGGAAAAATAATGAGGAGGAAAAGGTGCACACGTGGTCCCATTAGTCATTAGTTCATGTGTTCCTCGAGTTGTTATCCTGTGGCATCGAGTCTGCTGATCCACACTGTAACACTCTTTGGCAGTGTGAAGTCAGACGCTTTCCATCTGTTGATCTATTTACATAGCTTGCTTTTCATGTCAAATTGGCAAATGTTTTCTAGGGCTGAGCGAACGTGTTCATCTATTTCACGTTTTCTTTATCATGAAGGTAGGAAGACTTTGGCTCAGTACACAATACACATTTTTCCGATCATGATTGTTTTGATTAGACTGTAACGCTCTCCTGTGCTTAATTTGTAAAAAGAAAATATAAACCACAGAAGTGCCAGGGCCATTGAGAGGAGGTCACTGCATGGTGCACCGCCTATTGCTCCAACTAGCACTGCCAATGACAGTACTATCACTACTAGCCATCACACATATACAAGTGTTACAATTCCCACTTTAAACGTACATTCAAATGAGGAATACATACCGCACAAGCTATTCTTGTAGGTATTAGGGATTGTAATGTACATTTAATTATTAAACAACAGCTGTTGTGCTCCTCAAAAAAAAGACAAACTGTGCCATCATATGGCAGATTGCCATAAGAGCCAGTGTTGACAATAAAGTGCCAGTGCCGAGCACCGAAGACCACAGGCTCAAATTAAGCACTGATCCCTTTTGCATTACTTTTTTGTTTGTATATTGCCTTTCGTATATATTTTTTGTTATCCATCTCTCTTTATTATATATAACATTGGTCCATATGTATGACCACATTTTCCCATAGGCACAGAAAAAAAGTTCCGATACACAAGGTCCATTGTTCATGGTGTTGCCGCCTTGTTTTCCATTTTTCCTCTGATTTTTCTTTTTACATATATTTTTTTCTTCTTTGTTTTTCTCTGTTCACTTTATTTTTGCTTTTTTTGTACAGTTTGGTGTTCCTCATGCCTTTTCATTTCTTCTCATTTTCATTTATCTTTCTTATAGCCTTGATGTTTTTCTCATTTTTGCAACAGTCCCACCACGTTTTGTTGTCCAGAATACATTTTTCGATGACTGTGGTTTTGCTCTGACCTGTTGTATTCACTCAACACGCACCAGCATTCTTATGATTGTGTATTCCTGCTGCACACAGAAGAGCATGCAGCTACACAAAGGTGAGGTTGGGGCGTCATATTCACAATAGAAAGGTCAAATACATTTTATGAAAATAGTGGTATATGCAGCAGCCAATTCGACTGTTTCACAATGCAGTGGTGGTTGCACCACAGAATAGTGGTGAAACAAAGGAGAAGAAGTCTTACACCATTGTGCATATGCATTTTGCATATGCTGTACACCTGTCTTTGCTGTTATCTAACTCCTGCAAATAAGCTTGGTTTAGGGTTAATGTCATGCTTTAAATGATATCTGACTCCTCACACACACATACAAAGCTTTACACAACCTCAAGGCCGCATAAACTTCCACAAGCTCAACAGATACCTTTGCTCAGCCATACTCCTACTCACCTTCCCCCAATATATTCAGAATCAGATTCAGCTGCCGTGCCTTCTCCTACCTCTCTCCTAAAGCCTGGAACAACCTGCCCCTGCTCATAAGAGCCTCCTCCTCTGTTCTTGAATTCTGTGAGAAACTGAAGCCCTGGCTCTTCACCTAGCCACGAACCTGGCTCAGCCAAACAGCTCCTGTTTCAGTGCCAAGGACCTACTGGGTGATTTGTGTGCTACATAATATAACATAGCATCACTCCTTTAACATATACTTTGGTATTTTCAATGTGCCCTCAAACAGCGAAAAGAACAAGTTAACAAGTCATCTACAAAGAATCTATGACTTTCATAATCTCACACAATTTATAGCTTCATGGACTCAAAAACAGAACTACAGCTTTAACCTCACCATAGCAGAACAGAACTTCATCTCCACGAAGGACATGGTCATATTACATTTCACTGGCCATCCTGTCATTCTGTTCCGAAACTAACTGGACAGAAATTATCTCAATAGAAAACCACCAAGATGTGGAAAAAATCCCATAAAACAGTCCCCATGAACTGTCATTCTAAAGACTACAGGGATATCATGCAAAAAGCTACAGAACTGACTTAGTAACATTCGCTAACACCCTTACAGACTACTAGGAAACAATTACAAACATCCTCAGAGAAGTAGCTCCACTTACTCTGAAAACATGTTGAATAGGCCTCTCAATCAATGCTACTCTAGCAAATTATAAATGAGTAAAAATCAATGAGGAGACTTGAAAAAACTTGGAAATCAACCATTTTGGTAGATGACTTCTGAATCCTCGAAGTGCAAAGAACGAAACACAAAGGCATAGTTACCTTGACAAAGTCCAGTTACTTCAAAAGCATGATCACAGAAGCAATCAACAGGCCTAGAACTTTCTTCTAAGCTGTGAAATTCTGCTCCACCCTGATTATGCAAACACAGATTCCATGCCTAAAGCACAAAGCAGAAAGAGAGGCAACATTCTGAACAGAAAAAGTTCATAGGATACACGATGGACTAGAACAAAGCCTTATACAACATCAAAGCAGGGAGGTCAGTTCCGCAATGGTCATAATTTCAGGCCGTGGATCTAGAGATAATTCCTATAGCAAAACAATCAGCACACTCCGACAAAGGTCTATCAGCTATCCTAATCAAGTCATGCATGCATTGTGTTCGCCCTCTATTCCTCACAATTGTGATTTCATCACTGTCTAAAGAAACTTTTCCAGCAGTTCTTTAATCTGGACAAATCAGACCACCACTTAAGAAACCAAAACAAGACCCAAAAAACTTCCAAAACTTTTGACTAATGACCGAACTACCCTTTGTGAGTAAAAATGTAGAGAAAAAATGTGTAAACGTACACCTCACCTCTCACACTATGACAAACAACTTCCATAACAAAGCAAAATCAGGATTCAGAGAAAAACACGGTAGAGAAGCTGACACACTGCATATCATGGATGACATCCTCAAAATATTAGACAAAGGAGAATCCTAGCCTATTACTGTTTTTAGACATGTCAGGTCAGAAACATTCAACACCATCAACCATATATCCTTGCTAAACATCCTATCTGTGAGAATGGGCATTAAAACATTACTTTAAAGTTAGTTCAATGAATTCCTAACATCCAGAACCTAGGGGCAGATTTATCGAAGCATTTTTTGTCGCAAATGCTGCGAATCGCTAAAAAACTGCGTTTACGACAAAAAAATCTCAAAATGCAACGTATCATGCAAAAACCATCGCAATATTAAGGAATCGCAAATTTTGTGATTCCTTAATATTGCATAAGCATTTAAGGAATCGCAAATTGTGATTCCTTAAATGCTATGTATGAAGGAAGTAAGCATTGCGAATTTACACTATGAAATCGCAAATTACCACCAACTAGAAGTTGGTGGTAATTTGCGAATTCTTTTACAAATGCAGTTTTTTGCATTTGTAAAGGTGCCATGTGGCGCTCCTACATGCCCTTAGGGCATGTATGTGCACCATATGCGCACACATGTAAATTTCAGGGGTGCAGCAGGGTGTCCTTAAGACACCCTTGCAACCTTGAAATTATTTTCAATTTGCGATTAGCAAATTGCGAATCGCAAATTGATAATAACTTTCTATTCCTTCCTATGGGCCTCCTGGGCCAAAGAAATGAATGGGAGATTATTTCTTAATTGCGATTAGCAATTTGCTACTCACAACTAAGGAATTTTAAGAAATCGCTAAAAAATAGCGAATTTCTACATACATACCATTTTGCAATTCTCAAATAGCGATTCTCAAAAAATCGCTATTTGAGAATCGCAAATGGGTATCTTGATACATCTGCCCCCTAATTCCGAATAATAGACTTCTTCAAGTTAGCAACATATACTTTAGTCTGGGATGTACCGCAAGGGTTGCCTCTTCCTCTAAACATCCTACATCTGTAAATGAAACCACTGACAGAAATGGTAAAAGGTAACAGTATAGCAATTCACCAATATGCTGTTGATACTTAGCTATATCTCCGGATCTCCAATTCATTGAATAGAATCAATCTGCAAAACGTTCAACAGCAGTAATTAAATGAATGCCAATGTTTTTTGTTGAAAATGAATCCTAGCAAGACACTTAACCATGTATTTACCAGAGGACTTTCACATACCAGAACATACATTTTAATGAGCTGCATCTCTTAATGAAAATCAAGAGCTTCACCCCAACATAAGACTTCAGATCATCTATTCTGGTGCCCTCCCCTGTAGGCAGTGACAATGGCACTTTAGTGAGGCTAACCAATCCACAATTCTACCTATGAATGCTACCCTGCAAGCTGCATTAGCATCATGGGTGGTGCAAGCACCAGGAAATCTGAACACATACCCTTGGTACTATTGCTACTCCGCTAGCTAACAAGAAGTGTATATGTCAGTTTCAAAATCAGATTTCCATTCTACCTGGAAAAAATCTTCAAACAACAGGACATAAACTGACAAGGAAAAGTAAAATTGACACCTGAGGTCACATAAATGAAGAAAACATTGTGCAAAGTAGGCTTTTTCCTGCCAACCACTAGTCTCTAGAACCATATCTTAGAGGCCGATTTTGATGTCGTTGGAAAGCCATCCGGACGAGTATGGTTCCAGAAAGCTTTCCATATGAATCGCACTCCGGGAGTCCCACTGACTGTTACGATGTGTCTCTATGTTTACGAACTCAGTTCGGTCGGACTCCCATTGAATTCAATGTGAGCCTGTGTACCTAACGGGAACACAGGCTACCATTGAAAAAATGGGTGGGTCAGGAAAAGCGTGCACCACACTGTGAATGCATGGAAAGCCTCGACCGATTTGGAGGGTCCCGGGTGAAGGAGATCCTGCTACGGGCCCCCAAAAACTGATTCCCACAGCCATTTTGTCTCGGCTGACAGAATTGGTCATCATACTCGCTCGTTTGGACACCATCCCCATTGTGCGGCATGAATTGGCTTTGATCGAGTCGGATTGCCTGAATCGTGTTCGGAAACAATTCGGTCAGCCTGGACGTCTTCCTCGCATCGAACATGTTCGTCCAGAAAGGTGGACGACTCGGTCGGAAACATAGGCTCCGAATCGGATTTGCTTAATCCGAATCCCGTTTGGAGACTTTCCTAACAACATCGAAATTGGCCCCTAAGTATTCAGAAGAACAATTCCAGAGCTCCATATTTCCAAAAAGAATAAAATGCATCATATCAGACTCTTTATAATGTAGTTCTCCCCTCCCTTCTAGTTACACTGCTTTTCCCAGAATTCATTTGAAAGGTGAATTCATAAGGATGTTCTATTGAAACTGAATTGTTATCTGCAAAGCACTCCACTGCTCCTGTTTAGCTCTATAAACGGCATAAATAAATATATTTAAATAAATGATAGGACATTTTTACCTTGATGTGTTGCATCTTGTGTTGAGCTGGACTGCAGCACTTGGCCTCTGATGAGTTCTCATCTCAGGCACAGGTCCTAGTGGCAAGGATCGTAGCAGCTAGCATACATAAATCTCGCATCAGTGTTAATAAGAAAAGGTTCTGTGCTCTCTGACACAAGCCTATTGACCCACATATGGTTTTTCGGTCGCTCTTCGGTCTACTCACTGTGCTGATTAGCATTATTTAATGTGCTTATTTCTGTGTGCAGGTTCACATTAAACTCCTTTTTATAATGTAAGCCATATAAGTGTATTAGGACAGTGCCAGATTTATAAATGGAGTTAATCATTTATTGTGTATTTTATGATCCTAACACAATCATGCCAAAAAGCACCAGTAATTCTAGGATGTGGGAGTGGGTAGACACATTAATACCCAATAATCCTACATGTTGATGTTCACACAATTCTATGCTTCAGTTCTCTGTAAGGTAATTTAATACCTGCCCAGTTGATGAGGCGCAATATAGTCTAATACATTAATAGAAAATCATGTGTGGCTGAGAATAGGGGCATGTTGAAGGCTGGATGTCTGGTTTGGGGAGAAACATTAGAGGCATCTCCAGAAGCTCATGTCTACCTGAAAGAGAACTCCTGGTAATATTTTATTTGTTTGCACCGGTTCATAAGGAAGAAACTACAATGACTTGACATGGCCCTAAACCTGTGACCTCATTAAACCAGCAGTGCCAAACCCCTAACCTGGAAAGCCCCCTCCCCAAAGGCTATAATGGACCTCTAAGATGGAATTCTGCTGTTTCTATATAATATAACTTATTAGAACATTGGAATGTTGGGTGCTCCATTGAAGACAATGGAGTGCTCTGTGCTTCTAATGGCCAGTAGAAACCCGGAGCATCAACATTCCAATGTATTTGTTCACAGCTTTTGCTGTGAACAAAGGCCTCATGGAGCCCGGCGGGATTTCAACTCCCTCAGGCTCTGTGAAGCAATTGTTTTGCAAATCTGAATATTCTGCCCTCTATGGACGAAATGTTCTACTAGCCTTAGGGCCCTCAATAGCTGGTTCTGACCGCCATTAAAGGCCTGCTCCCTTGTTAAAGGCTCACGCCTTTGGCTCGGGGTTTTAATGCTGGAGCAGGCCTTTAATGGTCGGTAGAGCCCGCTAGAGCTGGCTCTAGGGCTATAATAGACTCTAGAGGCACCCTTTATTAAGATATAGACTTACATTTTTAAGTAAGATGGTTGGTTGTATCAGTTTTTATCTAAGTAAAAGTTTATTTGTTGTGGTTTGTAATTTTTATCATTGTGGCAACATAAAAAAAAATGGTCTAGCTTTTGGGACATCAGACACATAATGTTTTTGAGCAAATTGCCCTTTGACAAGATGTCTATGTGCTGCATTAAGTAATTTGATCTCATAAATAAGCGTGGCCCAAAAAAATAAAGTTTTATTTTAGCAGGTCTTTTTTCAAATTACTTAGTAGGTCACAAGATTGTTAGGCTAAATTGCCACATTTTTAAGGCAGGACTTGAATTCTAAAATGTTGTTGAATTTGGTCTTTTTAACAAACATTTTACCAGTTCCAAACAGTCTGGCAAACAAAAGATGGCCATTATATAAATTATTTTTGTGTAGCATACAAAGTAAATAATAAGTGTAGGAAATTCACTCCTTTGTGTAGTCTCCTCAGACTTTTTTTTGCTTTTAGAGCACTATAAATCCTGGCATAAATTGGCTTTGAATAGTGGGAAATAGTTAAGAGTACCTAATGCATGTACTCTTCCCTTTAATATTGCAACAAATTGACTACTAAACATTTCTGTCATTAGGTTTTGAATGACTAAAAAGTAGTGATATTGAAATAGCACCAGTGGCATAAATGTTAGCTGGTAGCTGTGAACTTCAGTTTGAATTTACACCATCCTCTAGAGTGACTTTAAAAGAATAATAAGTAGATTGCTGAGTAGCAGACTGTCTTGTGAGGAACCGCTGAAGAAAATGCCCTTCGTTTATTTTATTCTTTACAAGGATTCTTTATTTATATCGGTTCTCATGATGTATATTCTAAAATGTTTCACCACTTAAGTGTTAAATACATACTTAAATGCACTTACACTTACACATATCCAATCCCACAACAATTTCATTGCCCTAAATTATTATTTGTGGCCAAATGCATTTCGAACCTGCTTAGGTCCTATATGACGAGGCACTATATAGCAACAACTGTAATACAACAGTGAAGAGCAATAAAGGAACAGCCTAAGGATTATGAGGTAAACATATTGTGAAGGCCACATTTCAAACTGAATTCCATTACTCCAGCATCATCAATCCCCCAAAATGTAGGACCTGATTTAGAGATTGGCAAAAAGGTTACTCTATCACAAAGTGATAAATATTCCTTCCACCTTATTACGAGTACCTTATACAACTAGACACTTGTTGCAGCACAAGCAATATAGTAGTTTCCTATGAGTAACTGTTTTTAGTCAGATTCTGTACTTCACCCACAGAGGTGATTGTCTGTAATAGTGAGGGGTGAGAAATCAGGGTGTTCCACCGACCACCCAATGAGGACAAATAATTGGCAGCCAACTCACAAATTGGCGATCAGTTTCAAATATATTACTCTCAGAACCATGCTATAAAAATAGAGTATTGCAATTGGTAGACCCAACCTCCTAAAAAAGTTTAGTCTAACAAGATTTATGCAAACTAAGATCTCTACTGTTGTTACACAAAACAAGAGTAAAAGAACCTGATGCTCTGAAAATAATCTATGACTTTATCCATCAGGCTTTTAGAAATCATATAATTAAAAGCACAGATTCTGTAGAAAGAACATTAAGACACAATAAGAGACTCAGTTAAATTGAGATAATTCGGTTATTGTATTGGAGATCCAAAATCAATTCATATAAGTAAGATTTTTATGAGCTCAGTCATGAGTCTAATAGCTGGTAGTATAAAGCCATACATTTAGTCAAAGTAAATCTATAGCTAAATAAAAGAATCCAGAAGTGGATGGTTTAGAATGAATAATTCCTACCACTTACAAAGGCAGAGGATGGTTCACTAGAGTGCTCTTAGCATGGGCAAGGGGCTCAAGTTAAAGTCCTCAAGGGAAAAGTCCAAGGGCATGGGCAAGGTGAATGGAGCATTAATCAGAAAAATTCAAGTCTGGTCTCTCACTAGATCACCCAGCAGGCAAGCCCATCAGCAAGAGTAAAAGGCAAGGGGCATAGAAAGATAGTCAGGTAGTCAGTCGAAAATCAAGGAGAGAGAGGAAAGAAGAAGGGGCTTTGAAATCACAAGAACGGCTTGGCTGAGTATGAGAGGAAAGTGGGCATAATTTACACCATCCTCTAGAGTGACTTTAAAAGAATAATAAGTAGATTGCTGAGTAGCAGACTGTCTTGTGAGGAACCGCTGAAGAAAATGCCCTTAGTTTATTTTATTCTTTACAAGGATTCTTTATTTATATCGGTTCTCATGATGTTTATTCTAAAATGTTTCACCACTTAAGTGTTAAATACATACTTAAATGCACTTACACTTACACAAATCCAATCCCACAACAATTTCATTGCCCTAAATTATTATTTGTGGCCAAATGCATTTCGAACCTGCTTAGGTCCTATATGACGAGGCACTATATAGCAACAACTGTAATACAACAGTGAAGAGCAATAAAGGAACAGCCTAAGGATTATGAGGTAAACATATTGTGAAGGCCACATTTCAAACTGAATTCCATTACTCCAGCATCATCAATCCCCCAAAATTTAGGACCTGATTTAGAGATTGGCAAAAAGGTTACTCTATCACAAAGTGATAAATATTCCTTCCACCTTATTACGAGTACCTTATACAACTAGACACTTGTTGCAGCACAAGCAATATAGTAGTTTCCTATGAGTAACTGTTTTTAGTCAGATTCTGTACTTCACCCACAGAGGTGATTGTCTGTAATAGTGAGGGGTGAGAAATCAGGGTGTTCCACCGACCACTCAATGAGGACAAATAATTGGCAGCCAACTCACAAATTGGCGATCAGTTTCAAATATATTACTCTCAGAACCATGCTATAAAAATAGAGTATTGCAATTGGTAGACCCAACCTCCTAAAGAAGTTTAGTCTAACAAGATTTATGCAAACTAAGATCTCTACTGTTGTTACACAAAACAAGAGTAAAAGAACCTGATGCTCTGAAAATAATCTATGACTTTATCCATCAGGCTTTTAGAAATCATATAATTAAAAGCACAGATTCTGTAGAAAGAACATTAAGACACAATAAGAGACTCAGGTAAATTGAGATAATTCGGTTATTGTATTGGAGATCCAAAATCAATTCATATAAGTAAGATTTTTATGAGCTCAGTCATGAGTCTAATAGCTGGTAGTATAAAGCCATACATTTAGTCAAAGTAAATCTATAGCTAAATAAAAAAATCCAGAAGTGGATGGTTTAGAATGAATAATTCCTACCACTTACAAAGGCAGAGGATGGTTCACTAGAGTGCTCTTAGCATGGGCAAGGGGCTCAAGTTAAAGTCCTCAAGGGAAAAGTCCAAGGGCATGGGCAAGGTGAATGGAGCCTTAATCAGAAAAATTCAAGTCTGGTCTCTCACTAGATCACCCAGCAGGCAAGCCCATCAGCAAGAGTAAAAGGCAAGGGGCATAGAAAGATAGTCAGGTAGTCAGTCGAAAATCAAGGAGAGAGAGGAAAGAAGAAGGGGCTTTGAAATCACAAGAACGGCTTGGCTGAGTATGAGAGGAAAGTGGGCATAAAGAAGGTGTCAGCCCCCTCCTACTAGGAAAGTCACTTTTTATGTTTGAAATTATTCATTGTGACATCAGTAGTCACCATATAATGGTCTGATTGTCATGTGAGTGTTCTTCCATTCTCCCGGCACAAATTGATATTCCAACATACTTTCACATGACTATCCATACGTCCTCACAGGTTAGTTAACAAAGAGCTTTTTTACTTTGTTGCTGTTCACGGATATAGTCCAAAGGTTAGGCTCCCATCAATACACACACAAAGAAATACTGGAACAGAGTATTTTGCCACTTAAAGAATGTCACATGAACAGAAGAAATAAAGCAACATTTGAGGAAACGTATCAAAGGTCCATTACATCAGCTATGAAATAATGCAGCCTAAAGAGAAAAAATTGTATTCAATGCATTTTAAAGTTTAAATGTTCCTATTTAGTAAAATAAACACCTAATTAAGTTTAAACATAACAAAATAAATCAAACACATCATATATGATCATATTTGTAGTGTTGTTAGTGATTATTACACAAAAATGTTCAACTTTAATTAAGGCCTACTACCACTATTTCAAAAAGTACCTATTTAAATATTTCTAAAAATCATTAAAATAAATGTGTTCCTATGGTTATAAGATTTTTATAAAGTTAAACACTTATACTAAAAGCTTCAGTCATATAACACATCGCGTAAATAAATTGCACCATTGTCGAATTTGTTATGGTACCTTACAATGAAGTTAATAGAAATTCTAAGTTTCTTCATACATTTTTCATGACAACTTTGTTAAGATATAACGTAGTCGGATAATTAAACATGTTAAATTCATTATTTTACTAATCCTACTGTTTCTCCCTATTCAAGCACACTTTTGTGGTGCTTTTCAACTGTTCTCAGTTTCAGTGTCATTTTTCTAGATGTGTGCAAAGTGCACATTTATGTTTTCATTGTCAAGCTAGGTCTATGTGTTGTGTAAAGCATGATTGACTTTTATGCTACATCACACTAGTAATTATATGAACGGTATATCTGTCAGGTTGAGGCAGAGTGACCCCTCCACCAAGCTCTAAATCATGCCCATAGTCTGCAGAAGTACATGTGGTTTAAAATATTATTTGCCTTTCACAGAGCAGCATCTCTTCACACTAAACTCCAATGGTCAAATCGACCCCTATTTGTACTACTTTTCTTCTACATGTATTTTCAACCATTTGAGTGCACATATGTGAAGAGAATTTTTTTTTTTTTCTCAGTCTTGCCAGTAGGATGCTATCAGGTATTTTTCTTCATTTAGAACGTTGGACAGTCCTTTTTAGTGGTTTGAATTTTGGGGTGGATTATCTGGAGTATAATTTTTCTAAGAAGCCTTGATACTTATTATTGCAAAACCTGGCTTTAGGAAACGTCTCCAAGAATTTGAAAATGGAAATAGGGAACCTCAGCAAGATGGGGTAAAGTACAAGCATACGCATGTACATTGAGTTTTTGTCCTCATTTTGCTTTTCTTGATGCCGATCCTAAATCATTTATACCACTCAATGTAATGCTTAACTTTTCTATTATACATAGTCATGGCAATGAGGAGATGCAAAAATGAAGGAAAGTATTGATTCGAACCATCTGAAATATATATGATGTTGTTTGCTCCTTTTAGTAGACAGAATTTGGAAGTTGCTGACTAGAAGTCTACTTTCCGTGATGTTATTGCTTCCCAGGCGATGAATTTACTCTGATACAGAGTAACATTGTCATACCTGACTGGAGAGTGAAATTTGTTAAACACAAATGGTTCAAATCTTTCCTTGGGAATCATGGTTCAGTATCTTGAAAATTCAGGAGGAAAAGACAATGTGAAAAGACTTTAAAACGTTGATCTGTATTATTGAACTAGCCTTACTTTGCACAATATAAATTACACTGGGCCATATGTATCAAGCCGTTTTTTAATCGCAAACGGCCAGTTTGCACGTTTTGAAATGTATGAAACATTCCCAAAATAAGGAATTGCAAACTTGTGCGATTCCTTATTTTTCCATAGCATTTAGGGAATCGCAAATTTGCGATTCCTTAAATGCTATGTATGTAGCAATTTTAGCTTGCAAATTTTGTTTAAGAATTCGCAAATTACCACCAACTTTCAGTTGATGGTAACTTGCGAATTCTTCCAGAAATGCACAAATTGGCATTTTTAAAGGTGGCATATGATGCACACACATGCCCATAGGGCATGTATGTACGTCATATGCACACACATGTTCTTTTCAGGGGTGCAGCAGGGTGTCTTTGAGACACCCCTGCACCCTTGCAATAATTCTCAAATTGCGATTAGCAAATTGCGAATTCGCAATTTAAGAATTATTTTGCATTCATTCCTATGGGCCTCCTGGCCCATAGGAATGCATTGGAAATTATTCCTTAATTGCGAATTCGCAAAATGCGAATTAGCAAATAGGGAAGCTTAAGGAATCGCAAATAAAAAGCGATTTTGTTCATACATACCATTTTGCATTTCCTAAATAGCGATTCCTTAAAATTCGCTATTTAGGAAATGCAAAATAGTTTGATGATACATATGGCCCACTGTTCATTATATCTAGCTGCTCTTTGGCTTCTACAAATTACACAAATTAACGCACCTCTCGCTCCGGACTATTTTCTGTCAAAGCTATGGTTTCATTGGTCTGCAAGAACACAATGCTATGTAATGTTTTAGCTACACCATATGTCCAGTCCAAGTAGGCAGTCAAATTGGTCAAACTCCCACTGTGAAATAAAGGTGGCTGTACAACATATTATGAGTGACACAAACCATCCACACAGGTCTTTGTCAACTTGATCACTACATATAAAATGTTTACTTTGATAGATTGTTCTTTAGTGACCACCACTCTCCACTATGTATACTGCATGTTGCCTTCAATTCCCTGTAATTGGTTCTTCAAGGTACCTGTATATACCTTTGTTTACCATTGGTAGACTGTTTGTGCAGGTAATCTCTTCCTGACCTGTCATGTTCAATAGGCAACCCTACTGGTCAAAGTTTGATTAGAATTGTCAATTTGATTTTCTCCGCAGTCTCCCTTCCTGTCATGGAGCCTGCTAAGATAAGGCTAACTAAAAGAATGTTGCTTGCTCTTTGCAGGTACTAGGGAATTCAGTAGGAGGGTTATAGCATATAGAAGACAGTGCCTGAAGGCTGGAAAGGTGAGCAGTCCAGAAGCTGAGGACTCCAGCAGGGCAGAATGGACCGTGATCGCGAAACTAGGTATAAAATGGGAAATTCTGCAAAAGAGAAACTATAAAAAAAGTGAATACAAACTATAAATAATTGTATTAATTTATTTATTTGGGTCATTTGTAAAGCTCATGGCTGCCTAAAAAGGTTTGCCAGTGCTGGTATCCTGACTAAACCTACCAAAAACACTGAAGCCACGGGAGACTGTTAATGAGAAGGTGGAAACCAGGAGATGAGGGCTGGCTTCAAGGCGCTAGCAGTCGATTTGATTTACTTGACAAAAATCTTGCAAGCTTAGGGGCCAAGATATAGGTGCACGACAGAAGACTTGATGTGGCAGAGGCATGTATTTGTGACATTGAGGATGGAGCTGCTCAATCCACAAAAAGATTAGAGCGTGTCGAGCGTATCCTCAAGGATGTGGCAATCAAAAATGAAGACTTCGAAGCGTGCAGTCGGCGCAACAACATCCACATCCTGGGGGTTTCTGAGACTGCCATCACTGGCCGCATGGACCTTTTTGTTGAAACTCTGTTATGTGATCTGTTTGGCAAGGAGTCATTCACTTTGTGGTAGAGAGAACGCACAGATTGTTGGGGCCTCGACCAAATCCTGGTCTCCCGCCCAGACCCATCATTGCACGTAATATGAACTTTCGCGAGTGAGACTTGGCCCTGAGGCTTGCTAGAGAGCGTGGGGACATTGTTTGGGAGGGCTCTAAATTATCCTTTTATCCTGACTTCACTGTAATGGTACAGGATGCCCGTCGCAAATACTATGGGGTTAAGGCCACCCTCAGGAACCTGGGTTAAAAATATGGTATGCTGTACTCCGCAAGATTGAAAGTTGGTGTGGGAGGCAGGACTCGCATTTTTGACAGGTTTACAAAAAAAATAACAATAAGGCCTCGGCGCACATAGTTACTTCGCCAATTTTAGCAACTATGCCAGGGGTACGGCCATTCTTATTCATAAAAGGGTCCCCTTTATTCTTGGTTCTGTTGTGCGGGATGGAGAGGGGAGATACATAATTGTCATGGGGTCTCTGATAGGTTACAGCGCTGCTTGGTGTGCGTGTATGCCCCGAACACTGATTCCCCTGACTTTTTTCACAATTTGAACGCCCAACTGGTGAAGTTAGAGCCGCAGTTACTATTGGTGGGCAGGATTTCATCATGCTCCTGGACCCCAGGTTGGATAGCACTTCCACATCTCCCGACACTAAACTATGTGCCGCCGCTCTCTTTTGGAACACTGTGAACAGTTTTCGCTTCTAGATATTTGGCGTGAGCGCAATCCTACCCTTACAGACTACAGACATTACTCGAGCCAGCACAACACCTGGACTAGAATAGATTTTTGGCTAATTTCCCTGGATGTTTCCCCTTGGTTCCGAACACTTTAGTCTCTTCCTTGGACATTCTCTGATCACTCCCAGGTACTGCTACACCTGAAAGTTCCTCGCCTCAAGGAATTTGAACAACAATGGAGCTTCCCATGCTGCGCCCTTAACAATGACCTTTTTAAGGCTGAAATACTTGAAGCTATTGAGGATTACTTCACCTTTAACACCGGATCAGTAGACTCCTGGGCAGTCCTATGGGAGGATTTTAAAGCACTTATCAGGGGCCTTGTATTGCCAAACATGCTGGGGTACTCAAAAATCTCCAAAACCCGTTAGCGCGCATTGAATGAGCCCTTGCGGCAATGGATGATGCTACTATTCATTCAATAAACTCTACTGTGGAGGTACAGCACCTGGCCCTTCTGGCTAAATACAAGGAAACTGCAGACCGGGAGATATTTTATTTAGGCAAATACCAGACAGCTCGGCGTTACGGGGAGGGTGAATGGCCTGGCAGGGTACTGGCACAGGTGCTGTGGCTGCCGTACAGCAAGGCCAACATCACTGAGGTGCGCTCCGCTACCAATGGAACTCTCACCTCCACTTCAGAAGTTCATAATGAATTCCTGGACTATTACTCAGCACTATACACCACTAAATTAGGGAGTGACCAGTTGCCACAGGAAGACTATCTGTCAGAGATCCCACTGTTGTGGACGTGTTCGGAGCCATCGACACCCTCTGCTGCTCTTCAGCCCCTGGGTTAGACGGATTCACGGGAGACTTCTATAAGGAATGCAAGGACCTGCTTGCACCGCAGTTGATCGAGGTATACGCAAAGGCCCTAGAGAAACAAATGCTTCCCCCACACTTCACAAGGCTGTTATCATCCTTCTCCCCAAACCTGGTAAGGATCAAACGCTGTGTGGATCATACAAACCTCTATGCCTCCTAAATTTGGACTATAAAATCTTAGCCAAGGTCATCACCAATCGCCTGTCCCAATTAATGGAGTTTATAATATCTCCGGCCCAGTCTGGCTTCGTCCCTCACCGATCCACTTCGCTTAATCTTAGGACACCCTTTGCAGTACTCCACATGATTAATCCTGGGGTCCCTGCAGCGATAATCCTTTTAGACGTGGACAAAGCCTTTGACTACTTGGAGTTGCCCTTTTTTATTTCAGTAATGCGCCGTATGGGCATACCCATGAGATTTATTTCTACCACTGCATTATTATACAGCAAGCCCACACCGAGACTTCGCTTGAACAGCATGCTCTTCCCAACCTTCAAGCTTTTACGCAGTACCCGCCAGGGCTGTCCCCTCTATTGTTCTTCCTGGCCATGGATCTGTTAATTCGCCAAGTTCAGGAGTGACATTTGCCGCGGGGGTTACAATTCAACACCGGCCCTCTCCTGGTCTTGATCTACGGCGGACGACACAATCCTCTATGTCAGGGAACCCCAGGTAAATTTAGAACTACTGATCAGAGAAATTGTTAGATTCTGCCGTTTTTTCTGGCCTAGGCATCAATTGGCACAAATCATTAATTTTCCCTTTAACTTTGAGCACAAAGCCATGGGAGTGCGAATACCCACTTGAATGGAGCACGATTCGGTTAAATATCTGGGGATCCATGTACACCTAGACACTGCACAGACCATCTGCTTAAACTATGGGCAGGCTATTGGCACACTTGAAACACAGGTGGAAAGATGGCTACGATTGCCTTTATCGATTGCGGGCCGAGTGGCGATCCTAAAGATGGTGGTACTTTCCAATTTACCTATTTATTAATATCTCCATACCCCTCACAAACGTTTTTTTTCGGGCATTACGCACAGTCCTTACGCGATTGTTCCGGAGAGGGATGCAGGCACATGTTCGGGTGTCAGTGCCCACACTACTATTTGACAGAGGGGGGTATGGTGTCCCAGATTTATATTTGTACTATCTTGTGGCCCAATGCTGCTACGCCCATGGATGGTTTAATCCAGGATGCCATTTCTTCGGCCTGAAGCTGATTTTGTTCTGACGGAGTGGTTATCCACTGTCCTGCCCAAGGGCTTCCCTAGGGACCCCCATGACATACAAACTGTTTCCACTACAAATTGGGCATGGGATAAATTGAGACGGTTGACCGGTGCCACAACATTATATTCTTCTGCCTTACCCATTGCAAATTCTCTCTGGTTCTTGATCTCAGGTGAATGACTGGTACAGCGCACCTTGACAACATTCGATATTTCCAAACTGGGTGATTTAAATACAGGGGGCCACATCTTGCTTGCGAACGATGCAGGTTTCCAAGACAGTGGCTTTATTGATAGATTTGTCCTGGTCGCATCCGGTCCACTTTTTGGACGATTCTGCCTAATTTCCAGATTGAACCAGAGTTCTTCCCCCTTTTACGATAATAATTGAGGGCGCAAACAGTATGCATCTAATTTCTAAATTGTATAAAACATGTGCTAGTATGAGGCCAGTAGATGACAAGAAGGTCCACAATGACTGGGAGACAGACTTGGGCCACCCGATTACCGATGATCAGTGCGCCAAGTGCTGCGTAGTCATAAAAGAAGTCTCACTCAACAGCAAGCACAAGCTTCTTCATTTCAAATTTTTATGCCAAGTTTACTCAACCCCTGCTGAAGCGCACAGAATAGATCTCCAGACAACATAACTGCCAGAAATGCGCGGCACTTCATGCTGACTTTGCGCATCCTACTTGGACATGTCCTAAGCTACAGTCCTACTGGGAACGCATACACAACACTCTAGGGAAAATGATTAGCCTGCGCTTATTCCAACTCCAGAAGTGACTTTATTGGGATACACAGTTAGCTTCCCCAAATGGGTCAGACGGTTCGCATCACTGGGTCTGTTACTGGCGAAGCGGGAGTTAGCATTACATTGGGGCCGCAAATCCGCACATACAGTACAGGGTTGGCTGAGCAGCTTGGCCTACTCTAATAATAATAGTGAGATTTATGCCAGCATAATGCCCAGTTCTTCCTGTCCTAAAGACATATGGGGCTCATATTGTTCCTATGACGAGAGTCTGAATAAGGCTTCCAGCTTTCAACTAGAGCATGGTATTGTTCCGGGGGGAGTGGGGTAACAAGCTTCAATCCTTTCGGCTCACTTAGAATCAGGTACCTCTAGACAGACATGGCAAGTCCTGAATGTTCGGCTTATAATGTTTGACTATGTTGGGAGGTCTGCGGTCCCGGGAGGGCAGCAGTGATGGGGGACAAGGGGAAGCCTTCTGGAAGACGATGTTATTGTATTACTAATGTATTCATACCAGTCACGATAGGCACATCAATATTGCAATTCTAAAAGACTGTTTTCTGATTGTGACAATGATATTGTAACTAATAGTGAACAGATTTACATGTATGTATCCTTTGAACCAACACAAACATAAAAAATAAAGTTTAAAAAAAGTAAAGACACAGGGCTTTGAATGCTACAATAAAGACTGTGAAATCTGCACACTAATAAGGGCTGGACGTGAGTATGCAGAGAGAATAGGGAACATCAGAAAACAACAGGTAAGGATGCTGCATATAGCAAGGACAGTTCAGAAAGTGTACAAGATGAATTAGACACTGTGGCAACATGGTGATACAGAGGCAGAAATAACAAGGAACATAAACAGATAAGACTAGGTTCAAAACAGGAAAATGGGAACAAGAAATAAGGGAAAAGAAAACAAGCAGAATCTAAGAGCAAACCTGGGGAAAAGCAGCAGGATCTGTCAGAGAACAAGAACCCTCAGCAATAAGGACTATTGTGAGCTGCTGCACACACAGCTAACAGGACTGAAATAACTTGAAGCTCAGGAGAGGGGCACATGCGTAGAGAGAGACAGGTGCAAGGAATAAATAATGTGCTACTGATCAGGGAACACCAAGGAAGGGAATGCTGAACTGGGACTTGGGAAGGGAAAGATCAGGAAAATCAAAAGGCACAAGGAGGGAAACCGAAAATCCTAACACGGAGTGAGGGTTGGTGGCAAGATAGAGAAAGGTCCAGAAAGCATTCATGAAAGGGTCAGATTAACTGTAGGATCCAGCCACCAAAACATAAACCAAAACTCCACCAACAGATCGTGATCTAGACAGGATTTGGTAACTACAAGAATGCAACAAGAAGGTGGTGTGGAACCCTATTTTGTAGTTTGAGGTGGAGTTGGGAGTGCAAAGTATTGTACAGTGTAACTTAAATGAGTTGCACTGTCTGATATTCAGTATTTACTTTATCGTTTGGTATGAATTTTTGGAATGCTTTCGTTTCAAAAACGGGATATGGCCTTTAACTGAGACTAAGATGTAGGTATCCAAATACTGGTCGGAAACGGACGATAATACCGATTTTCGGCCGTTTCCGACCGGTATTTGGATATTGAGATGTAGGGGCATGTTAAATTACAGAATCGGTTATTTTACCGAATTTGGGGCCAGATGTAGGTAAATCACATTTACCGATTTTGAAATACCGAATATTACCGAATTTTACTGATTCGGTATTTCAAATTCGGTAAATGGGATGTAGGTACCAACATCTGGATTTTTTACCGATTCCTTAAAAATTCGGTATTTACTGATTCGGTAAATACCGAATCGGTATTTGCTATTGAATCCTATGGGCCTTGAAGCCCATAGGATTCAATTCAAATACCGATTCGGTAAATACCGAATTTGTCAAGGGTGCAGGGGGTGTCACTTTGACACCCTCTAGCACCCCCAAAACGGGCATGTGTGCAATGTGGCACACAGACATGCCCTAAGGGCACGTCTGTCTGTCACGTGGCACATGTGTACATGCACAGATGTGCATGTACACAGGAATCGGTATTTTACCATGGATTTGTATTCCATGGTAAAATACCGATTCTGAAAGCCATGTGCCAATGGAAAATTGGCTACCCACATTTCACTCTTGCATTTTCGGTAAAATTACAGATTCGGTAAAATTACCGAAAATGCAACATTTAAGGGCCCCTACATGTCAATGGCCATTTACCGGTCGGTAACGGCCGAATTCGGCCGTTACCGATCGGTAAATGGCTATTTTCGGCCACCTACATCTGGCCCTTGTAGTTTTTCCGATTCGGTAAAATACTGAATTGGTAAAATTACTGATTCTGTAATTCAACATGTAGGTAGCACTGTAATCAGTGCTACAAGGGTTTAAGAATTCGTTATTTACCACCAACTAGAAGTTTGTGGTAAATAATGAAAACCCTTCAAAAAGCATTTTTTTTGCTTTAAAAAACGTGCCATGTTGCAGACATGCATACCCTAAGGGCATGCATGTCAGCAACATGTGCACCCATGCACAATTGAGGGGTGCAACAGGGTGTCAAAGTGACACACTGTCCCCCTTGCAAATTCAGTAATTTTACCGAATCGGTATTTACTGATTCGGTAATTAGCATTGATTCCTATGGGCCTCAAGGCCCATAGGAATCAATGGTAAAAACCGAATCGGTAAATACCGATTCGGTAATTACCGAATCATTCCGATTCGGTAATTTCAAATGTGAAATTACCTACATCCCATTTACCTACTCTTATATACCGAATTGGTATGATTCAGTATTTAAGAGTAGGTAAATCGAGATTACCTACATCTGGCCTTAAAGGTGTTATCATTATCAATAAACGTTTTAACTGATTAGTGATGCTTTGTCTTCTGACTTTTAAATCAGTCGTTTTCAGATGTGGATAATAATATGTAAGGTTTATGGAGGGCTCGATCATAATACTTTTCTCAAAGATTGTTGTTGAAATTGAAATAATGCATTATCGTTGTTGTACAAGCTTTATTCGAGATTATTTGTCATAAAAGCACAGCATAAAATTAAACATTACAGAATAAAAACATATCATTAACAGGTACAAATTCATATAGACAATCTGTGCAAGCTCATACAATATTAACGTGGAAAAATTTACATATAACAAATTAGTTTAGGATTTTGTGGACATTTAAAAAGAAAAACATAATTAACTGGACCCCCCCAAAGATCGCCGCCTAATTGCCCAGGCCCACCCCAAGTATTTCGCTACCCCAGTAACTATCGACTCCTGAGTTGTTGTACACAAAATTCTTAATGCCACTGCGCTGTCACGTGTCCCAAGGTTCTTACATACAGGTGTAAGCCATACTCTCCTAGGTGATAAGTAGGCTTTGCATACAAATAGAAAGTGGCCTACACTCTCCACAGCTGTTTGGCATACTGGGCATAACCTATTAGTCGACCTCTGCCAACCTGCCGTTAGTTTTTTTAGAGGAATAGAACCAGACCTTAGCTGAAAGACTAGCTTTCTATCCATTGGGACCGTAATAGTGTCCCAGTAGTTTTCTACGGTAGGGCAGAGTTTTGTCTCCAGGAAGCGACCCGCCATAGAGTCAGACCTAACACCTCTCAACAGATTACCGCCCACCCAATCCCAATATTGTAGTTTGAGGGCTTCCTTGCTTGGGAAGACTTCTTCCGCTGGGTTGGTCCAAAGATTTGAAAAACCAAGGTTAATCAACAGGGCCCTTAGATTTTTGAGCCATTTTATTTTGTGGAAGCTATCTTCCTTGATTATCGAAAGGAAGCCATCAGCATATTGTCTAATCTCAGGAGTTGTCCAGAGACGTCTCCAATAGAGAACAGGGCGCAAACGCGCTCTATCGCTAATTGGACGTCTGCCCAACTCTAGGAACAATGGTATTAGGGGCGTACTCTGTGGGAGGCCAGTAATCCCTCTGAGAAACTTGTTCTCAGATGTCTGAAGGGCCGAAAGATTATCCCAAGCCCATAGCTCCGCACCGTATAAGGTGGCACCTAAGACCTTTGCGTCATACACTATAAGGGCGGGTTTAATCGGTTTTGTTTTAGATTTTCGGTGTTCTCCCCGCAATGCACCTGAAAGCTGTTGGTGTTTTAGGGCCACTTTTTCCAAATGATGTGACCAGCCAGGGCCCTGTGCTATTTGTACCCCTAAATATGTGAACTCATTGACCGTCTCTAGCTTGCTATTATTCAGGGTTACCTTAGGGTAAATTTTACGTCGTGGGGAAAAGGCCATCAGTTTCGTCTTCCCCACATTTACTTCTAGGCCGTGCTCTTTACAAAAAATATCAAAAATATTTAATGCGCGTTGTAGCCCTGCGGGGGGTTTTGACAGGATCAGGGTATCGTCAGCGAACATCAGGATCGGAACCCTGACGTCCGCTAACGATGGAGCGTCCACGCTTGCTTCCAACATTCGCTCGACAATCCCATTGATAAATAATGAGAAGAGTAAGGGAGCCATGGCGCAGCCTTGTCGGACCTCCCTTTCCACGGGGAAGTCCGAGGTTGACTCACAATTCCCACCCCACTGAACTCTTGCGAAATTGGATTCGTGTAGACGCATAATTAGTGTGAGCAATTCAGCAGGAATCCCCAGCTTTTGCAAGACCAGCCATAACTTAAACCTGGGGACCAAGTCAAATGCCGCCCGTAGGTCGACAAACGCGACATACAGGCAGCCCCTTCCAAGTAAGACCGTCTTCCACCGCAGTATGGTAAAGCGGAAAACCTGGTCAATGGTACTGGTTGCTCGCCTGAATCCGGCCTGATATGGGGAAAGAGCGTTGTTATCGTCCACCCAGTCCATAAGCTGATTTGTAACCATTCTCCCCACTACTTTTTGCATGGTTGCTATTAAGCTTACGGGCCTATAGTTAGCCGGGAGTGAACGATCTCCCTTCTTGTGAATGGGAATAATAATTGCACCTTTCCATAGCTCGGGAACCACCCCCCCCATTATCATAGTAATATCGAACCTATCGGAAAGCATCTTCTCGCAAAAATCCTCCACTTCTATTTGCTAGGTAGGATATTCCGGCTCCTTGTGTTCCTGCTCATTTCACTGGAAAAGCACATCCCCTGCTTCTGTTTCAGAAACATCTCATTAAACAATTAATTATTGAGAAAAGTTGGGGAATTTAAGCACAGAGGTTGCAATAGGAGCGTATATAATGTAGTAGAATTCACTCTGCCTAATTATGCGTCCAACATACAGCCCTAAAATCTCTCTGCGAGGTCATTTCTGTGAATGGAACTACTAAACTCCAATAGCTTTAACCAAACTTTCTGATATAAACAGCAAGTCGTAGTAAATCTTACAACAGCATTGAATTTACAAGTCGTAGTAAATCTTACAACAGCATTGAATTTACATGATAATACCAGTATGGTTTCCTATTTAATTTTTTTTCTTTTTTATGGGCATAAATATAGGTTCTATCCATTCTGCGTCCATCGGAAAATGCTTTAGTACATATGGACCATAGTCATTTATGTCATCAGTGAGTGTTCAAGGATTACCATCCCACCCTTCTCTTACCAAACAAAAACATTATTTCACAAAGTAACCATAGGGAACTTCAAATTATTTTGCATCACCACGGTGATATCTCCATGTTGGCATATAAAAGGCTCATAGTAGACTATGTTGATAGGAAGTTTGCGCCTTTCAGAATATTGTTGCATCTCCCAACAAGCACACCTGTCTCTTTTTGAAAACAGGTGCAGAATTTTAAGATACTTGACACTCAGCCTTTATGTAGGCTCAAGTTAAGATGACTCCCTTTTCAGATACAGCATCTTGGAGGAGCTCCTCATATCGGAATACATAATATATCCATCAGAACTCTTGCTACTACTGGGCAGCAAAACTGCCAAAATCACAGTCAACCTTCAGGTGCATGTTTGCATGAGTACATCACTCATATGGTTATCTTCCCAAGTTTAGCAGGCTCCGTTTTCTGACATTGCCCATTTCCTTTACTTCACAAACCATCCTTATTGCAAGCAGTACTATTAGAAGTCTTGGGGGCAGATTTACAAGCCCCTTGCGCCTCTTTTACACCGCTGTTGCGTCACTTTTGTGATGCAGTGACAGCACAAATCCAGCGCCATGGTGCGGGGTACTTACAACGTGACGCATCTGGGAGATGCGTCACTTGTAAAGCCCTGCGCAAGATGTAGGCGTTCTGGCACAGGGGGGGAGAGGGGGCGTTCCGGTGCAGGAAAGCCTCCTAAAAGTGGCTGAGTGAAATCTACAAGATTTCATTCAGTCACTTTTAGGGCCATGCTGCGTCAAAACCATGTGCCTGCTTGAAGTAGGCATAAGGATTGACGCAGCATGCTAGAGATAGGGCACCTGCGAGCCTTGCTGAAGCTGCATCACGCTTGCAACGCAACTCCAGCAATGCGCCACATTTCCGCCGGGGATGCGTCACGCCACACGTCACACCGCGGTGCGCCGCATTGTAAATGCAGCGCATCAGTGGTGGCGCACGGGTGGGCAGAAGCGTCGGAACTCTTCTGGCACATCTCTGCTGATTAGCAGAGATGCGCCAGAAGTCGTAAATCTGCCCCTAGGTCTAGCCCCTGCTTCACAGATGCACAGGCTTTGGCAAAGCGAACACCACAATCTTTGTTAGTCGTCCACTCACCTAACCTCTGCTGTCCGGGATGTGCCTCAAAGCCTGAAACGTGAGGAACAACATTGATTTACCCCTCCTAGGCTGCTTGAGCATGCTTTAGCATGATATTTAGGTTCTCAGCTTTGTGCATCTCAGCACTACTATAACATTAGAAGTTTCTTACTTCTGTAGTCCATTTTGTGGGAGATGTTTACATGTTTATGCTGTGATTTCCACATCTGGTATGGGGTGTTTGGGCAGGCTGTTCAGTACTGTTTTCTGAAGGGTATGTTTATGGGTATTATGTTAGCTGTACTCACAGCACTTATGATGTGTTTTTTAGATGCCTGTGTGTACTTCATATTAACATTACCACTGAATTGTTTGCTCTATTGACAGTGTGTGCTATGTCCCTGTTTTGTAATTGCATGGACTGTAGATAGCTGAGCTTGTAAAAACAGGGAAGTAATGTTTTCAAACTCTGCTGTCAGAAGCACATGCATTGACTGTGAGATTTTTAGTGATAATGTATGTGCCAAAGACAGGGAAAAGAATTACACAATCAATCAATCAATTAATCAACGCATTTATATAGCGCACTACTCACCCAGAGGGTCTCAAGGCGCTAGGGGAGGAGGGTCCGCTACTGCTCGAACAGCCAGGTCTTGAGTTGCTTTCTGAAGGCGAGGTGGTCCTGGGTCAGGCGGAGGTGGGTCGGGAGGGAGTTCCATGTCTTGGCGGCGAGGTAGGAGGACCGTCCCCCTGTGGTGGCTCTTCGGATGCGGGGGACGGCGGCGAGGGCGTGGCCGGTTGATCGAAGCTGGCGTTTGGGAGCGTAGAAGTTGAGGCGGCTGTTGAGGTATCCTGGGCCTTGGTTGTGTAGGGCTTTGTGTGCGTGGGTGAGGAGTCGGAAGGTGATTCTCTTGTTGACCGGGAGCCAGTGCAGGTCTCTCAGGTGTCCGGAGATGTGGCTGCGACGGGGGATGTCCAGGTTGAGTCATGCTGAGGCGTTCTGGATCCACTGGAGTCTCTTCTGGAGTTTGGCGGTGGTTCCGGCGTAGAGGGAGTTGCCGTAGTCCAGACGGCTGGTGACGAGGGCCTGGGTGACCGTCTTCCTGGTCTCGGTGGGGATCCACCGGAAGATCTTATGTAGCATGCGCAGGATGTTGAAGCACGACGAGGAGACGGCGTTGACTTGTCTGGTCATGGAGAGGGAGGAGTCCAGGATGAAGCCCAGGTTGCGTGCGTGGTCTGTCGGTTTGGGTGCGGTGCCTAGGGCGGGGGGCCACCAGGAGTCGTCCCAGGCGGAGGGTGAGGATCCCAGGATGAGGACTTCCATCTGGTCCGAGTTCAGTTTCAGTCGGCTGTTCTTCATCCATTCGGCTACCTCTTTCATCCCTTCGTGAAGGTTGGCTCTGGCGGTGGCGGGGTGTCGTCGGCGTAGGAGATGATGTTGAGGTTGTGCTGGCGTGCGATGTCTGCGAGGGGGCTCATGTAGACGTTGAAGAGGGTTGGACTGAGTGAGGAGCCTTGAGGAACGCCGCAGATGACTTCGGTGGCTTCAGATCTGAACGGGGGGAGGCGGACTCTCTGTGTCCTTCCGGCGAGGAAGGAGATGATCCACTCCAGTGCCTTCTCCTGGATTCTGACGTTGCTGAGTCGCTGCACTAGTGTACGGTGGCAGACAGTGTCGAAGGCCGCGGAGAGGTCTAGGAGGATGAGGGCTGCTGTTTCTCCGTTGTCAAGCAGTGCTCGAATGTCATCGGTGGCTGCGATCAGGGCGGTCTCGGTGCTGTGGTTGGCCCGGAAGCCAGACTGCGAGAGGTCGAGGGATCCGTTTGTCTCGAGGAAGGCGGCCAGCTGCTTGTGGACGGTCTTCTCGGTGACTTTTGCAGGAAACGGGAGCAGCGAGATGGGGCGGTAGTTCTTGAGGTCGGTGGGGTCGGCTGAAGGCTTCTTTAGTAGAGCGCTGAGTTTGGCGTGCTTCCAGCTCTCCGGGAAGGTAGCGGTGTCGAAAGAGGTGTTGATGATGTCCCGCAGGTGGGGTGCGATGACAGCGTCGGCCTTGTTGAAGACGTGGTGAGGGCAGGGGTCGGTAGGAGATCCGGAGTGGATGGAGTTCATCGTGCGGACGGTGTCTTCGATGCTGATCGGGGTCCAGGCGCGGAGGGTGGTGGTGGGGGGCGGTGGTTCGGTCGTGGCGTGCGTCGGTTGAGTGCTGAAGCTGTTGTGTATGTCCGCGATCTTGTTGTGGAAGTAGGAGGCAAGGGAGTTGCAGAGGTCTTGCGAAGGGGTGATGTCGTTGTTTCCGGCGTTGGGGTTGGAGAGCTCTTTAACGATGTTGAAGAGTTCCTTGCTGTTGTGTGCGTTGTTGTCCAGTCGTTCCTTGAATGCGGTTTTCTTGGTGGCGTGGATGAGTTGGTGGTGTTTTCGGGTGGCGAGCTTGAGGGCAGTCATGTTGTCCGGTGTTGGGTCTCTGCGCCAGGTTCTCTCGAGGGCTCGGCAGTTCTTCTTGGAGCTCTTGAGTTCGTCAGTGAACCATGGGGCTTTCTTGCTACCGGGTCTGCTAGGCGGGGTCTTCAGAGGGGCGAGGTCGTCTGCACAGTTGCTGATCCACTTTGCGAGGTTGGTGGCCGCCTGGCTTGGGTTTGTTGCGCCGGTTGGAGGGTTCATGCTCAGGGAGGATGCCAGTTGGTCGGCTTTGATCTTGTTCCAGCTTCTGCGTGCAACCTGTTGCTGGTGGTGGTGGATCGTGGTCCTTCTGAAGCGGAAGTGGACGCAGCTGTGGTCTGTCCAGTGGAGTCCGGTGGTGTGGCTGAAGGCGATGTCCTTGCTGGATGAGAAGACGGGGTCGAGTGTGTGTCCGGCGTAGTGGGTGGGGGTGGTGACCAGCTGCTTGAGTTCCAGGTTTGCGAAGTTGTCCAGCAGGGTGGTGGTGTTGCGGTCGTTGTTGTTCTCCCGGTGGAAGTTGAGGTCCCCGAGGAGGATGTAGTCAGCGGAGAGGAGGGCGTGCGGGCTGATGAATTTGGCGATGTCTTCGCTGAATTGTGTGCGTGGTCCCGGGGGTCTGTAGATGAGGGTGCCTCTGAGGGTGGTCTTGGGGTTGATGTGGACCTGGAAGTGCAGGTGCTCGGCGGGTGCGAGGGTGTCGTCGGTGTTGGTCGTGATGCGGATGGTGTTCCTGTGGATGATGGCGATGCCTCCTCCGGTGTGGTTGATGCGGTCCCTTCTACCTAGGTGCAGTGCAGAGAATGATATCATGATAAGGCCCCAGGTGTTAATGCCATCCAGTAGGAACCATTATAAAAATTGGATGTACTATGCGTCTGTGCTCTGAGCAGGGTTACTGTCAGATGCCCCAGTTGGTAGCAGATATCACGGCTCTTGTCTAAAGAAAGCATGTTGTTGCCATTAAAACAGAAAGTTAAGCTTGCCAGGAGCGCATAGAGGATTTCACTTAGATGTTGTCATAGGAAATCCGTGAGAAATTGGAGGATTAGATGAAGGGGGTGAGAAACCACTGCAAATAATAATCACAATCTAGGGTGAACCATTAAAGTCGCCAAATAAACCTATGCTTAACCCTCTGGTAGCTTGGCACAAAGCAGTCAGGCTTAACTTATTGGCAATTTGCAAAGGATTTATGCAGCAGTCAAACAGTAATAAAGTGAAAACACAACAATAGAACATTCCCAAACTGGTTTATGAAAATAGAGTACATTTTAATAAAAGAAAGGACACCAAAATGACAAAAATCCAATATGTAGAACCGGAGATAGGATTTTTAAAAGTTTCAATTAAAAATAATGCCAAAAAGCACAAAGCCCCAACCATGATTATCTGTTCACGCTAGATCAGGGCAAAGTCAAAACTTAAGGCTGCCCACTTTGGAGCACTGGTTGGAAAGTTTACCTTTGGACCAGAGGCAGCTCATCGAGGGAGTCCTAGAGGGCAGTTGGGTGGGGGGTAGTAAACTTCGGCATATGGCCGAACAGAATTAAGTAAATGAATAGGTAAATAAAATGAATTACATTGCACGCGCAGCATCGCCGATTGGCTTTGCAGCGCCTGCAATGTAATTTATTTTATTTATTTATATATTTACTTAACTCCTTTCTGCCATATGCAGGAGTTTACTACCCCCCACCCAGCTCCTACCCCGCCTCACCACCCCATAGCACTCCTCCAAGGAGCCGCCACTGCTTTGGACTCAGAAACTTTTATGGAGAAAAAGTGGTCGTTCACAAGTTGTTGACAAGGCGGTACTAATCCACCACTGAATCTAAGTACTTGGGGCCCGATTAGGATGGCTGGGGAAACAAGTCTGTCCGCCACCCTATCGGGAATCGGGACCGTGACAGGCTGTTTGTGGCCCTGCATGAGCCATTACAATGCGACTGCCACCACAGCAGTTACAATGCCTTTAGTTTGCATTGTTGACGGTGCTGCAGCCAGCAGCACCCGCCGCAGTGCAAAATAGGGACACTGCACTTATCCCTGCACTACATGGCAGGCACCATGCAGTGCTTGCCACATGGTGCAGGGATATATAGGGGGGCACCAGTGCCCATATCTGAGGGACAGGGGGGTCGATACGGGCCCCCGAAGTCCCTTTCTGCCTGCCTTTTCATGGCGGGTTCACCACTATGAAAGGACCGATGGAAAGGAACATCATAATGCCTATGGTGTTGCCTACCATTGTAGGCATTACTCCATCTCCGATGGACCAACGGGCTCGTTGAGCGCATCGTATCCATGGCGGTTGGTCTTTTCGACCACCACACAGCCATCCGCCATCCACATGTGGCAGGCGTAAAACTTGTTTGCAGTGGTGTGGGACCACCACCGATGGGCTGTCAGTGGCAGGCCCACCGTCACCGCCTTAAGTCCCGACGTCAGACTACTTCACGAAAAGTCAAGCTTTTAATGATTTACTCAAATAATAATATATTTCAATGTACAGCCCTTCATACCACATTTCTTCAATTACTAAGGATCGTGCACAGCAGAATAAAATCTGAACCTTTTTACCCTGGGAACCACTACATATGTTGATCTATATGGAATATGGAAAATAAACTTATCAAACAATTCAAACCTGAAAGCAAATGTAGACTGGAGACAAAACATACTTTTCTTCTTTTTAAGCGTGATGTGTGTAGTTCGGTATGATTTCCCACGTCTCACGATTTCGCTTCCATATTTATGGCCACAATTCTGAACTGCAGACATAATAACATCTATATGCGGGGTTACACAGTAAATAAATACAATTAGCACCAAATCCATTGCAAATGTATGTTAATAGGAAATAACTAATTCTCAGAAGATTTTCAGAGTTGCATATCAAATAGATTTAAGACATCAGCGGGCTGTGGCTTTGCAATAAAATATTTTCGAAGTGCCGGCCGGCAGCGTTGACTTCAATGCTGACTTTCCTCATTCATATTCAAAGACCATTGGATTTATAGAAACAAACTGGAATTATTCTTTCCAAATTATCCGTCTGGAGATCGAGACCTGGGGTTGGCTATAAAATTTGTTAAACTGACAGTTAGCAGATAAACGCGGCATGATGTACCGAGGCTTGTTGGAAGGGACGCCTGGCAGCATTCCACGCCTTCGAAATGAAAAGCGGTGTTGGAACTGCGCCGTCTAGCGGGCATCTCGCTGGCATTGCAACATTTGAAGTAAGAGTCAAGGCCGTCCTTACAAGGTTCGAGGTGCAACAGAGACGCGTGTTCGCATTTGCTGCCTGTCTATGCAGTCATTTAAGTCCAATTTCAGTCAATGCATATATACATGCACGCACACCCTAACCATAGCTCGGTCACTGTGGGAGCTGCGGCTGAAAGCACCGCGGCTCCCCTTGCGTGAGCACGTGAAGAAGGGACGATCACGTTTCGCTCCTTCCCCCGTCCCCCCTAAGCGCCCAGAGAGTCTCGGCACTGCTTTAAACTGGCGGCATAGATTAAGGGCTGGGGTTTCACGCCGCCCTGCGCACCACTTTGGCGCACTGAGCTTTGGAAAGGAGACGCTGTGAATAGATAAACAGAGACGGCGGCAATTCGACCACAACCGCATGAGAAAATGATCACTTCCAGCCCTGGACTTCATTTCATTCACAGATTTTAGGCCAGGGCTTAATTGGACCCGCGACCCACCCCCTTCCACCGTTTTACTATCGCTTGTGCTAGGGGGCTCCCTGTGCCTAAAGCTACACTTCGAGCGCTGGTGCCTTGCTCGTTGAACTGAGGTGGCAGAGATTAAAAAGCAAATGTAGTAAAATATCGACCTGGGAAATGTAAACCAGTCTCACACATTGTTTAATAATATATCGACTTTCACCCCATAGGTTTGGCATGAGAGCCCCGCACAATAATAATTGTCCAAACAGGCCAATTAACGCAACAAGGCTATCTTTACGTCTAGCATGTGTGGGCGTTTATGTTTTCCTATTATACACTAAAAAAAATCTATTCCTGGCCCAAATCTAACTGCATTGCACTTTGGAGAACTGAGTGTCCTGGCGAGTTCACTCGAGTTCATGTTTTTACTTGTGTCCTTTTTTTCTGTACTCGCATTGTAACCACAGGAACAGATATTGAAAGACGCCTAAACCATTCGGATAATCAGTGTGGGGGTCCATCCAATCCCATTCAGTCGGGTCGGGAATACTCTCTCATCCCATCTGCAGGAGAAGAAACACATGCGCAAGATTGAACTGGCCTCTTGGGCATTCCAGTGGGACCGACATCGCCTGTCTAGTAGGGCACATTGTCCCGATTTTAGGCTGTTTATGGCCTATTTTAAGGTCTGCCGGTTTTCCTGATATTACTAAAAACATTGTTCGTAGCAAACACAAATACCTGAAGTCTCCCACATCATGCGAAACACCTATGAAGAGTGAATTTCCAAGTTCAAAGCTGCCAATGTGCTCCACTCTATTTTTAGCTGTCTGATTCTCTGATGGGGGCCAGTGTTCCTTTGGTGCCTATTTTCAGTCCCAGTCAAACCCAGCATAAGAAAGATTATAGAAGTCACATTCCACAGCAGAGGTTTACTAGTTTGTCACATTAAAAACTGTGCACTAGTCATTAATAATGAAGGAAGCAGTTTGGCCAATGAACACGTGGATGCCTTGGATGAGGGCTTGGCAAGGGCTTCTCAGTAACCCCCTCCCTGGTGTCAGCCACAGCGCTCTGAATGCATTTGACTGCATTGACCCACTTGCGTTATGCACATCTATGTCCCCGTCAATCAGCACTTTCAAGGCCACAGTGAGCACTGCCCAGACTCCACTTTCCACTGTTTACCAGGCACTGGAGCCAGGGATCATTGTCCATGCGCTCTCTGCTTGATTTGAGTCAATATGTTTTTCATCATACATAGGATATGCCCAGTGCAGGGGGATATGCACTTAATTTACTGATGTGAGCATATTTCCAATATTTTATAAATAGCCCCTAATGCTTCTATCCACCCAAAAGACAGAAAGGCCTTTTTTAGCTCGAGCCAGCAGACAGCTCACATCACCTGTCGCTATGGCGACGATCTACGGTACCTGAAAAGAAAACTCTACAAAAAAGCTGCTTTGAGCCCACCCGACGCTCCCTATTTGTTACCATCAGTATCACTCTTGTTTTCTGCCTTCAAATTCGACAGCCCATGTGATGCTGTCACTTCCTTGTCTCCATGCAAAGCATGGCCCAAGTACAGATTAATTTAACTTAATTAGTCTCCCTCCCAGGGGCGGCTGGTGACATTTGACAGTGGTGAGGTGTAAACTAATTTGCATATTGCACCGCACCGAGCATGTCTAAAAACATTGCATTGCATAGGCAAAACGTCTTGGTTTTGCCAGTGCTTGTTTCCCATTTCCAGCTCTGGTTAAAAGAGAGACCTAGAAATAGTCAAATGCATTTTGTTGTTGGCCATCCATCCGTTTCCCACTCATGCTTTTTTAATTCCCCACAATCTCTCTTCATTTCCCGCTTTTATTTTCTCATTATTTCCTTCCGTTTTTTCCCTTCACTGCCATTGTTCCCTCCCTCTATTAATTCCCTTTCCCTTTTATCTATGTCTTCTCTCTTCCTTTACACGTTTCTTTTAACACTCTATATTTCCGTTGATATTTTTTTCGTTTATATGGCTATCAGTGCAAGTAGTCATAGCTGACCGCAAGATACCTGACCCCTTTCTGTTCTTTACAGGGACCCTGGCTGGGGGGGCACCATGACTGCTCGCCCAGTCGTCCTGTGCAACCCTGGGGGATGTGGCCTACCCCCTGGTCCTCTCTCTAAGGGGAACTGCACAGGGGAAACAATCTGCGCATGCGCGAGCTAGTTTCTGCCCAAAAATCCACATGCGCAGCTGCAGCAGGCCCAGCCCCCCCCCCCCCAGTCCCCGTCCCCATCCCCCCCCTTCCCCCGGCACTCCGGAAAAGGTGTCTCCCGGCCGGCGAGTAGCGCGATCATTTTAATATCTTTATTTTTATTTTAGTGACGACGCGGTGGGTCCATGGGGCTTAGTGGGGCTACACCCCTACGCCCCAATGGACGCACCGCGCCCGCTCCCTTCACCCCTCTGGCTTTGATTGAGTACTATTTCTTCTTTTTTGCATTTTTAAATAGCGCAAAATCCACCGACCGGAAGTTATGTGACGCTTTACTTGAGCACCAGTTACATTTCAGAATTTCACATTCACTTCTAAAGCAGAGATGAAGTGATTTGCCCAGAATCACAGGATGTTGAGGTGATGTCGAGACTCGGTTCAGGTTCCTCAGTTCCAAAGTCGGCGTCCCCTCTGCCTACACTGTCCATAGCATAGTTTCCATCCTAGTGATGTTGGTGCTTGCTATCCAGAGAACAGGTCTAAAGTCAGATGAAGACCTTTGAATGGCACCTTGTCCCCAGTCAACGTTCATGTACTGTAGCATTTCTGGTGCAAGAGCTTTTTTTAATGGTTTTAATGGAAAGTACAATTTGGCACTTCATTACTTTTTTACGTTCTACGCACGCCATCAGGAACTCCAAAACAGATTAGAAATTAGAATAAAAAACAAATCAGACACACCACATGACCACTGTATGCCATACATGCCACTACAGGTGTGTATCGATTGCATACTTAGTTGGCAAAATCATGCCTAAACCGGCATTTCTCACTAAACAAGGACCCTGTGACCTTGGCACAGAAACATTTATTGTAGCTTTTGTGGATTGTTACTATGTCTTTTTGCATAAGTTTACTGTGCTTTCATTGGTTGGAGCTACACCAATATGGCACATGCAAATATAGCAATTTTCTGTTGTGTTGAGAAGCATTGTTTTCCTTTCCAGAATTGCGTCCGGGGGCATGTTTTCTTGCACTTAGTACCCTTCGCCATAGTAAAAGCACCATTTGCCAGACAGCTGTTTGGCATAAAAGAGATTGAAGCGCTGTTACTGAAAAAAATTTTTTTGTTATGCCTCGGCAATCATTTACAGACCACAGAAAACGTTCGTTTAAGTGCAAACTCAGAATTGGCTACAGAAGAAATCAAACATTGCTAAATATTTAAAGCACAAATGTAGCAATTTACATCTCCTCCAAGAGAAGGGAACGTGCCAGTTTTTCTGGTTTTGTGAAGCAGTGCCTACTTTATATGCTATAAATCTGTTGCAGGCGTTCACCAAAGCTGCCCCACCAATCTCTTCACTGCCAAAGTTTGCAGGGACCAGGCAGAGTACACAGCGCACATGTGTTGCAGGCCAGGTACACGACAGGGCACACATGGCGGAGGCATTCAACAGTTGCACTGTGTGTACTACATCAATAACTAAGAAGTGATGATTTATATTCTGCGTTTAATTTCTTCTTTCATATTAATTCACCCATGGCCATGGGTCGTGGCTGCTAAGAAGGTACCTACTTTCTTACAACCTGTGTAATTTCCAGCTTTCATTAGTCCACAGTTCTCAACTGGGTGGTTTTGTGAAATAGCTGAAGTGCAGATAATAGAGAAAGCCCCTCATTCTCTCCTCCCTTTCACCCCCATCCAGTTTCTTACCCCCCATCCGCCCTGTACCTTTCTACTAGTTTTACTTGTGATGAACAGTCATAATAATATTCTATATATTTTATAGCACAGACCTGGCTCCAAGGAAAAATATGCTAGGTGAATGAAAATCTAATATTTGGAATTACATTCCTGCATTTAGACTAATTTGAAATAATACAAAAAATAGTGGAACGGGTGTGCTATTATTAAAAATTGTCTAATGATACATTTTTTCCTGCTGCAAAAAGAATATACTTAATGCCGGGCAGAAGTGTAATTCACTAAGCTTGAATTCACAAATGTGCATTGTGGCGGTACATGAACAAATCAGCATCAATGTCCATTAGGTGTATACCATGGCCATATTAGTCCCTCTTCACTTTTTAGCCACCCATTGCATTTTGGATCCTGCTTAAAAAACAACTTTGCTACCCTCCTCTGATGAGATTTAAGCACAAGGAAATATGCATTAGGATTTGCAGACTAATGTAATATTTACTCTGTTGATAAGTACATTGTCCATAATGCACTTGGAGTTTAGAATTAGGGCTTTTGAAACCGGAATTTGCTATGTAGCAGAAGAACATAAAACTTGTGATATATGCAACTACAAGGTCTACAAGGCAATGGTAGGCCAGTAAAAACTGTATACGTATACCTAACATATTGAGGTGTGTTTGTTGGATTGTTGCCATGTTAGACCTGGCACCTTTTGGCATGGTTTCCCTTGTCTTCTTTCTGGCCTCCTGTTTTGGATTGTGTGATGAACTTTGTTTTTGCTCGTGTTTGGACTCTGGGCACTTTACCATTGCTGACCGGTGCTAAAATGTGTTTGCTGTGTGTCTAAAATGTAACAGCATTTGGTTTCTCCATGATTGGCAAATTTGATTGGCACAGAGTTTGCTATCCACATGAGTAGCCCTTCAAATGTGCCTCAGGCCTGCCACTGCAGAGCCTTTGTGCGCTGCTTTAACTGCCATGTCGACATGGCAAGTACACCTACTTGCTGGGCCTAAAACTTCAATTTTACTAGATGTAAGACACCCCTAAGGTCGGCCCTAGGATGCCCCAGAGGCTGGGTGCTGTGTATTTAAAAAGTGGGACATGTGCTTTTACGTTTTACATGTCCTGGTAGTGAAAAACCACTAAATTAGCTTTTCACTACAGCAAGGCCTACCTTTCCCATAGGTTAGCATTGGAGCTGCCCTATAGAATTTCTCACACGTATCTTCCAATTGGGAGCTGATAGAAAATTGGAGTTTTGTGTCGCTGGACTCGCAATTTAAAAACACACCTTTTAATGGAGTTGCTTTTTTAAATTGCAGGTCTGTAAATGCCCCTTTTAGAAAGTTGGCATTATCTTACTTTAACCATTCAGTTAATTCACATCTGGGTTGGATGACAGATGGGGTTTGTGAATTCACTCTAGACAATCACACACAAAGGGAGCTAAGGTTTGCCCTGCATATGCTGGTGGCCCATCAACAGGCTGATGGGTCTTCCTGAATTAGAGTGGTGGGCGGAGTTGACACATGCACTTGAGTAGGGCTTTGCCTGTCCCCACACAAAGAACTGCATACACCACTGTAGTGTATCTGGAGCCAGGGCCAGCAAGACCAATCAATCAATCAATCAGTCACTTGTAAAGCGCACTACTTACCGTGAGGGTCTCAAGGCGCTGAGGGGAGGGGAGTGCTGCTACTGATCAAAGAGCCAGGTCTTGAGGAGTCTTCTGAAGGTGAGCAGGTCTTGGGTTTGTTGCAGGTGGGTAGGGAGGGTGTTCCAGGTCTTGGCGGCGAGGATGGAGAAGGATCTGCCGCCGGAGGTAGTTCGTTGGATGCGGGGGAGGGCTGCGAGGGTGAGGCTGGCAGAGCGGAGCTGGTGGGTCGGGGTGTAGAAACTGAGTCTGCTGTTCAGGTAGGCTGGTCGTGTGTTGTGGAGTGCTTTGTGTGCGGGGGTGAGGAGCTTGAAGGTGATCCTCTTGTTGACAAGGAGCCAGTGCAGGTGTCTCAGGTGGGGGGTGATGTGGCTGCGACGAGGGATGTTGAGGATCAGTCGGGCGGAGGCATGTTGGATGCGTTGTAGTCGTCGTAGGTGTTTGGCAGGGACTCCTGCGTAGAATGCGTTGCCGTAGTCCAGCATGCTGCTGACGAGGGCATGGGTCACCGTTCTTCTTGTTTCGGTCGGGATCCACTTGTAGATCCTGCTGAGCATGCGGAGGGTGTTGTAGCAGGCTGAGGAGATAGCGTTGACGTGCTTCGACATGAGAGGGTGGAGTCGAGGATGAAACCTAGGTTGCGTGCGTGATCTGTAGGTGTCGGTGCTGTTCCCAGTGTGGTCGGCCACCAGGAGTCGTCCCAAGCAGAGGGGGTGGGGCCAAGGATGAGGACCTCTGTCTTGTCCGAGTTCAGTTTCAGGCGGCTGCCCCTCCTCCACTCGGCGACGGCCTTCATTCCCTCGTGGAGGTTGGTTTTGGCGATGTGCGGGTCCTTGGTGAAGGAGAGGATGAGATGAGTGTCGTCGGCGTAGGAGATGATGTTGAGGTCGTGCCGGAGGGCCACTTGTGTGAGGGGGCCATGTAGACGTTGAACAGGGTCGGGCTGAGGGATGAGCCCTGGGGTACGCCGCAGATGATGTCGGTAGCTTCAGATCGGTAGGGTGGGAGGCGGACTCTCTGGGTTCTGCCGGAGAGGAAGGACGTGGTCCAGTCCAGGGCCTTCTCTCGGATTCCGGCTTCGTGGAGGCATGTCTTTAGTGTGCGGTGTCAGACCGTGTCGAAGGCGGCTGACAGGCCCAGGAGGATGAGGGCTGATGTCTCGCCGTTGTCAAGTTGGCGCCTGATGTCGTCTGTGGTGGCTATGAGGGCTGTCTCCATGCTTTGGTTTCATCTGAATCCGGACTGGGACGTGTCTAAGATGTTGTTGTCCTCAAGGTGGCGGGTCAGTTGCATGTTGGAGATTTTCTCGATGACCTTTGCCGGGAAGGGGAGCAGGGAGATGGGCCGGAAGTTCTTGAGGTCCTTGGAGTCCGCCTTGGGCTTCTTGAGGAGGGCGTTGATTTCGGCATGCTTCCAGCTTTCAGGGAATGTCACTGTTTCGAAGGAGATGTTGATGACCTTCCGTAGTTGGGGTGCGATGGTTACGTCCGCTTTATTGAATATGTGGTGTGGGCAGGGGTCCGATGCTGATCCGGAGTGGATGGAGTTCATGGCCGTGCGCGTCTCGTCGTTGTTGACGTTGTACCAGAAGGTCAGGTGGTTGGTGCTGGTGGTGTTCGAAGGGGTGTTGAAGTCTGGCGTTGACGGGGCGGTCGTGGTGTTGAAGCTGTTGTGGATGTCGGCTATCTTGCTGTGGAAGGAGGTGGCAAGTGAGTCGCACAGACCTTGTGAGGGCGGGATGTCGTTGGTGTTGGCGCTGGGGTTGGAGAGGTCATTCACTATGTTGAATAGCTCTTTGCTATTGTGTGTGTTGTTCTCTAGGCAGGCTTTGAAGGAGGATCTCTTGGCTGTTCTGATGAGGTGGTGATGTCTGCGGATGGCGTCCTTATGGGCTGTGTGGCTGTCCACTGTACGTTCATGGAGCCATTTCTTCTCCAGTTTCTGGCATGTGCTTTTGGGGGTCTGGAGCTCCTCGGGGAACCATGTGGCTTTCTTGCTGGTGCAGTTGTTGGAGGGTTTCTTGAGCTGGGTGAGGTTGTTGGCGCAGTCGTCGATCCACTGTCTGAGGTTGCTGGCGGCGGCGTCTGGGTCGGTGGGGTTAGTGGGAGGGTTCTGGGTGAGGGTGGAGGTCAGCTGGTCTTCGGTGACTTTGCTCCAGCAGCTGCGAGGCAGCTGTTGGGTGCGGTGGTGCGTGGTTGGCTTCTGGAAGGTGAAATGGATGCAGCGCCGCAGCGGTGGTCGGTCCAGTGGAGCTCGGTGGTGTGGTTGAAGGCAACGTGGGTGCTTGTGGCGAAGACGGGGTCAAGCGTGTGGCCGGCGGCGTGGGTGGGTGTGGAGATTAGTTGTCTGAGGCCGAGGTTGGTGAGATTGTCGATGAGGGTGGCGGAGTTGGCGTCGTTGTTGTTCTCGAGGTGGAAGCTCAGGTCCCCGAGGGGGATGTAGTCCGTGGAGGCGAGCGAAAAGGTGCTGGCGAGGTCGGCGATGAAGTCCCAGAACTGAGCTCGGGATCCTGGGGTCTGTAGATGAGTGTTCCTCTGAGGGTGGTGTTGGGGTCGATGTGGATCCGGAAGTGCAGGTATTCGGCAGTGTTGAGCGTGTCGTCTGCGTGGGTGTAGCACTGGAGAATGGACTTGTGGACGATGGCTAGACCTTCTCCAATTCCATTGGCGCGATCCCTGCGGGTGATCTTGTAGCTGTCCGGGATGGCTATGGCGATGTCGGGTGCCGAGGAGTCGTTCCACCAAGTCTCGGTCAGGAAGGCAACGTCTGGGGCGGAGGTGTCGAGCAGGTCCCAGAGCTCGACGGCATGTTTGCGCGGGGAGCGGATGTTGAGGATGATGCAGCGAAGGTGGTTGGGTCCGGTCCTTGGAGGTTTGGTGGTTCTGTTGCAGGTGAAGTTGCAGGTGCGGCAAGAGAAAGGTCCGTGTGTGCGCTTCGGGTGGCCTGGAAGCAGCGGTTGTCATGGCCGGTGTTGAGTGTGAGGAGAGTGCTAGCGTCGTATCGGAGTCTGGCATCGTGGTGAGCACGGGGTCCAGGGGTTCTGGCGTGATCCAGGCGCGGGCGGGCACAGACGCACTTGCCTCTGGTGCCTCCAGTGCGCCAGCGGTGTGCCAGTGGCGTGCCACTGCGTGCGGTCGCGCAGCGGCCGCCATTTAAGACGGGAGCAAGGGAGGAGCTGCTTGGAGGCGGGAGCAGGGCGGGGAGGGTGCGGGCCACAGGGGAGCAGTGGCGGGGAATGGGCTGAGGGGACGCAGAAGAGAAGAGGGGGGAGGGGGAACGAGCTGGAGGCAAGGGCAATAGTACAGTGCAGAATCACAAAAAGAAAACACGCACTGAATCAAAGGGGCAATAGTATGGTACAGAATCACAAGGCAGGCACTAAATCAGATGGGGCACAACAGACAGCAGTATCGAATTCACGGACCAGGGTCATTTACACTAAAAATACCTTTCTTAGAAGTCTCCCTACTTTAAAGGCCAAACTGGGTATGAGTACTGGACCTTGAACACCATAACAAAAGAAGTACTTTTGGACTGAGGACATTCTGTCAGGAAGAAGAGCTGTTGGACTGCGAGGAGTGACTGCCACTTTGATGCTTGCTTTGCTGTGTTGGCCTGCTGGCTGCTGCTTCTTGCCTGAGAGTGAAAGGACTGGATTTTGCTCTCTGCACGCTGCTTTCTAAAGTTTCTCCAAGGGCTTGAGTGGAGCTTACTTCCTGTTGGAATTCTCAGGGCCATCAAAGAATTCACCTGCATCTTGCTACCAGCACCTGGGCTCATCTGATGTGAGTCCTGACCTTCCAAGTGGTGCCAAACCTAGTCCTGGACACTTGGAGGTGATCCCGGTGCTGCAACCAAGAAATCAACATATCAAATCCAAGCGTCACTATGGAACCTGTGTATCCCTGAGAACTCGATGAATTTCCACTGCCTGCACTGAACTATGGTCCCCGCTCTTTGAATGCACAATGCAATGACCGCAACTTACAATGCAAGCCCCGACGGTGCAGAAGTACAGCCGCTGCATGAGTCTTGAGCTCCGGTTCACTGAATTCAAAGACACTAACGCAGCGCCTGCGGCTTAGTGGTTCAACATCGACACAGTGGTATCGATGCACCGCGTTGTGACATTGACACATCGCCGACACCGTGTTGCCTTCAGGAACCAAGGTCTCGTAATTGCATCCAACGCATTACCTCGCCTGTGCCCCACGTTATCGCCAGGCATTAGCGGCTGACCAAACAAGCAACACCTCTAGGAACTGATTGCTTTACTATAGTGACGCCTCATCTCCTTTGAACAATGCATTGTCCTTGAGCACCAATGCGCTACCGACCTGCATAGCAGTATGGAACTGAAGCATCACCTGTCTTCGCGATACCTCACCTCCTCTGCGCCTCATACCCTCTCTGACTTTGTGGTGCATCCAAAGTAATCTACTGAGGTCCGTGCGACTTCTGTAGCTGGCCTGCGCTCCATCGTGATTGGACTGAACTTGTCTTCTCGGTCAAGCACGACCAAATAGCCCCAGCTGGAGCTACTTTTTTTTAAACACTATAACTACATTTAATATAAAATAATTCATATCTTACCTTGTGTTTTTTGGATTTTTATTGTTCCGGTCTTGATTTACTGTTATAAATATTGGCTATTTTTTTAACTGGTGTGTAGTACTTTTGTGGTGGTTTCACTGTGTTACTGTGTGTGTGTGTGTGTGTAGAAATCATTTACACATTGCCTCTTTGGTTTAGCCTGACTGCTCTGTGCCAAGCTACCAAAGGGTGAGCACATGTAAGGGTACATATGTATGAACGCATTTTCCCATAGACACAGAATGGGTAAAACCCTTTGATACATCTGGCCCCAAGTGTGTACTACACTTACCCTGACTAGAGTGTGGCTCCCTCCTTGGACAGGATGCAAACCACTGTCAACTAGAGAACCCATTTCTAACATGCCACAAGCAGTTTTGTTAACTCACAAAGCTGCATGGTAGCATTTAATTTGATGTATTTATTTCCGTTTCACAAATTTAGAAAACGTGCTTATGCTTTCGCGGATCAACATGAAGGCTAGGCTGCTGTTGACCTATTTAGGCTAAGCTGAAATCAAACTGAAAATTCCAAAAAAGTGAAAACTGATGGACACAGAGGAAAAAAAGATTAGACATTTTGCACTGATTAGGTCTTTTCTGGGTATTCAGTGTGCTGACTTACTCCATATGACGTCTCGCACTTTTATGTAAAAAACACTTAGAATAATGACATGGAATGTGGGCATAAGAACACCCTGCATATGCTAATATGTTTTTAAGCCGAAAGTATCTTTCTGCCAGCCCCATTAGTATAATCAATGAAAAGTAATAAAAAAAACTGTTGAGGACAACCAAAGGAAATGTGTTGTGCTTCTTGGTAACATAAAACTTTATCAGCTTACCCAATTTCAGTTGTTAACTTTGAAAATAAAAGTATATATTAAATCGGTTGCAAATGCAAACGCATTGAAACAGTTCCTTAAACTGAAACATTAAATGGACATATTTAAACACAATGTGACCCAGCACAGATACACATTCTTATTTTTTCTGAAAGCATGTTGTTTAAAATGTTGAGGCCCTCCGAGTCAATTTCTGTATTGACAAACATGTTGCAGGACCCTACGGTACAGATGCGCTGAGAATCAGGTTTTGCCTTTCCTGCTTACACTCCGCCTGGATAATGCCAAAAACGATGTGCTGTTCTCACCCTGCAAGGAGTTCTGTCATAAAGGCGAAAATGAAGTGTTCTTCTTTAACTTCTCATATCCATTTTCCCTGACTGGGAGGGACACAATTTCACAACAGAGGGATCACTTATTTTAGTTCAAGAATGCCCAGGCTCTCCCATTGAGTCGCAGTGGTATGTAATACTGCAGCAGGCCTCCCGTGTAAAGTGATGATTGCTAGAGATGCCGTCCATTCAACCACCCAGACGTGCAACATCTCACTTGATGGCCTCAGCATGGGAGCAGAAAAATGGCACGTTTGGCAGCCAGTCAAGTAAAATGTTCAATGCCTTGGCATCATATCCACTCAGAGTTAAATCTAATCCCCGCCGTGTAGACCCCCGCGCAACAAATTGTTCCTTTTCAGTGCCTCGGTGGGGGGACAGAGCAAGAAATCAGCTGGAAGTGGAAACTGCAAAATACTACTTAAAAGAGGGGTAGGGAATTCAATGTAATCACTGGCATCTTAAAGCTACTTTCTTGGGATTGCAGCTGAGCAGATGTAATGCTGGTGCTAATAACAAAAATCCTGCCGGAAATAACAAATGATTACATGTGTCGGTCCACCGTCATGCGGCTATCATCTCCCCTTCCCTCCTTTGTGTATCCGAGAGTGTTGGCTATCAGACTAAATCTATGCCTTTATGATAAAGCCGGAGATGCAATTGATTCCATTCAACGGATTCATGTTTTCCTCCATAGTCTTCGATTGGATAAGTGGCATAGGCGGAGGATGTGTGTGATTGAATCAGAGAGCAGATAAGGACCACAAGCTGCATACTGCTTAACTTGAGCACACTAGAACGTTAAAACTCTTATTTAGGCTACAAATTTACTCGAGCTTCTGGATAAATTGAAAGGGGTTATAATTTCATCTTTCATAAACAATTTTTCTGTAACTGTATTTTAATAAAAACTTTAGTTTTGAGTCTTGTCATTCAAACTTTTCAGTGAATGTATGTCCCTTTTATACATTTGATCACACATGTTTTACTTGCTTTGATTAGGGATTAGCGGTGTCCATCATGGGCCCATGTAGAGTGGATCAATAAATATACATAGAATGAATGTAAATGAATCTCATTTGCATAGTGGTAAAATCTGGCAGGGATCCAGCTCGTTGGGCACTGGTGGTTCAATCAACCCTAAAATAACATCAAATGCTAAAGTATCTAAAGTTCTAAAAGTAATGGTGAAATTACATGGAATAATTATTAAGGAAATAAGCATAAGGAGTTTGTGTTGCACATTTTTGTGGGAAGCAATCCCTTGCATCAATCAGAGTACTTGTAAAGCGCGCTACTTACCCGTGAGGGTCTCCAGAGGCTGAGGGGAGGGGGTGCTGCTACTGCTCGAAGAGCCAGGTCTTGAGGAGTCTTCTGAAGGCGAGTAGGTCTTGGGTCTTCCGTAGGTGGGTAGGGAGGGTGTTCCAGGTCTTGGCGGCGAAGTAGGAGAAGGATCTGCCACTGGAGGTTGTTCGTTGGATGCGGGGGACAGCAGTGAGGACGAGGCTGGCGGAGCAGAGCTGGCGGGTGGGGGTGTAGAAGCTGAGTCTGCTGTTCAGGTAGGCTGGTCCGGTGTTGTGGAGTGCTTTGTGTGCGTGGGTGAGGAGCTTGAAGGTGATCCTCTTGTCGACGGGGAGCCAGTGTAGTTCTCTCAGGTGGGGGGTGATGTGGCTGCGGCGGGGAACGTTGACGATCAGTTGGGCGGAGGCGTTTTGGATGCGTTGTAGTCGTCGTAGGTGTTTGGCTGGGATTCCTGCGTAGAGTGTGTTGCCGTAGTCAAGTCTGCTGCTGACGAGGGCCTGTGTCACCATTTTTCTTGTTTCGGTCGGGATCCACTTGTAGATCCTGCGGAGCATGCAGAGGGTATTGTAGCAGGAGGAGGAGACGACGTTGACCTGTTTAGACATGGAGAGGGAGGAGTCGAGGATGAATCCTAGGTTGCGTGCATGGTCGGTGGGTGTCGGTGCTGTTCTCAGTGTAGTCGGCCACCAGGAGTTGTCCCAGGATGAGGGGGTGTGTCCGAGGATGAGTACCTCTGTCTTGTCCGAGTTCAGCTTCAGATGGCTGTTCTTCATCCAGTTGGGGACGGCTTTCATTCCCTCCTGGAGGTTGGTTTTGGCGGTATGCGGGTCCTAGGTGAGGGAGAGGATGAGCTGGGTGTCATCGGCGGAGGAGATGATGTTGAGGCCGTGTTGGCGGGCCACTCTTGCGAAGGGGCCATGTAGACGTTGAACAGGGTCGGGCTGAGGGATGAGCCCTGGGGAACGCTGCAGATGATGTCGGTGGCCTCGGATCGGAAGGGCGGGAGGCGGATGCTCTGGGTTCTGCTGGAGAGGAAGGACGCGGTCCAGTCGAGGGCCTTCTCTTGGATTCCGGCTTCTAGGAGGCGTGTCTTTAGAGTGCAATGGCAGACCGTGTCGAAGGCGGCTGACAGGTCCAGGAGTATGAGGGCTGATGTTTCACCGTTGTCTAGTTGGCGCCTGATGTCGTCTGTGGTGGCAATGAGGGTTGTCTCGGTGTTGTAGTTTAGTCTGAACCCGGACTGGGACGGGTCCAAGATGCTGTTGTCTTCCAGGTGGTGGGCCAGTTGCATGTTGACGATCTTCTCGATGACCTTCGCCGTGAACGGAAGCCGGGAGATGGGCCGGAAGTTCTTGAGGTCCTTGGGGTCTGCCTTGGTCTTCTTGAGGAGGGCGTTGATTTCGGCGTGTTACCAGCTTTCCGGGAATGTCGCTGTTTCGAAGGAGATGTTGATGATCTTCCGTAGTTGGGGTGCGATGGCAGCGTCTGCTTTGTTGAATACAAGGCAGCTGTTAGGTGAGGTGGTGCATGGCTGGTTTGTTGAAGGTGAAATGGATGCAGCGGTGGTTGGTCCAGTGGAGTTCGGTGGTGTGGTCGAAGGCGACGTGGGTGCCTGTGGAGAAGGTGGGGTCCAGTGTGTGGCCAGCGGCGCGGGTGGGTGCGGTGGCGAGTTGTCTGAGGCTGAGGTTGGCAAGATTGTCGATCAGGGTGGCGGGGTTGGCATTGTTGTTGTTCTCAAGGTGGAAATTCAGGTCCCCGAGGAGGATATAGTCCGTGGAGGCGAGTTCGTGCGTGCTGGCGAGGTCGGCGATGGAGTCGCTGAATTGAGCTCGTGGTCCGGGTGGTCTGCAGATGAGTGTTCCTCTGAGGGTGGTGTTGGGGTCGGTTTGAATCCGGAAGTGCAGTTGTTCGGCGGTGTTGAGGGTGTCGTCTGCGTGGCTGGCGACCTTGAGGGTGGACTTGTGGATGATGGCTATTCCTCCTCGGATCCCGTTGGCGCGATCGCTGCAGGTGATCTTGTATCCGTCAGGGATGGCTATGGTGATGTCGGGCGCCGAGGAGTCGTTCCACCAGGTCTCGGTCAGGAAGGCCATGTCTAGGGCGGAGGTGTCGAGCAGATCCCAGATCTCAGCCGTGTGTTTGCGTGTGGGGCGGGTGTTGAGGAGTATGTGAAGTCCTTGGAGGTTTGGTGGTTCTATCGCAGGTGAAGCTCCAGGTGCGGCAGGAGAAGAGTCTGTGGGTCCGTTTCGGGGCTGCCTGGAAGCAGGTGTGGTTTCGACCGGCGTTGAGTGTGTGGAGGGTGCTGGCGTCGTACCGGAGTCTGGTGTTGTGTCGTTCGCGGGGTCCAGGGGTTCTGGCGCTATGCGCGGTCCAGGCGTGGACCGGCGCAGACGGGCTTGCCTTTGGCTTGCCTTCGGCGTGGCATATAAGGGAAGCAGGGAGGGGGAGGCAGCTGGGATTTGGGAGCGGGCGGCCTATGGGAGAGCAAGGGGGGGGCTGCAGGGAAGGATCGGCGGGAGCGGGGGGCAGAGCGGGGTGCTGGCGAAGAAAAAGGGGGTCAGGGCTAGTGAAAACAAACAATGGCAGAAGGAAAAAACAGTGAAAACAATACCAAGGGGCACAAAAGGCACAAAGTAAGCCAGGTACACAGCAGGCCCTGAGTGGCGCTATGCAGCGGCGAACTTACGGCAGCGGGGGGGAAGAGGCATGGACACGACAGAGGTGCTGTGCGGTGTGGGGAGCGGCCTGACCTACAAGCAGGGTCAAGGGTCGCTCTCACAGTCGCGTAGCGGCCTCCAGATAAGGGGAGCAGGAGGGAGGGGCAGCTGGGAGGCAGGTGCGGGTGGCCTATGGGAGAGCAAGGGGGCGGGGCCGCAGGGAAGCAGCGGCAGGAGCGGGGGGCAGAGCGGGGTGCTGGCGGAGGAAACGGGGGTCAGGGCTAGTAAAAACAAACAATGGCAGAAGGAAAAAACAGTTGAAACAATACCAAGGGGCACAAAAGACACAAAGTAAACCAGGTACACAGCAGGCACCGAATGGCGCTATGCAGCGGCACACTTACAGCAGTGGGCGGGAGAGGCACGGACACGGCAGAGGCGCTGTGCGGCGTGGGGAGCGGCCTGACCTGCAAGCAGGGTCAAGGGTCGCTCTCACAGTCGCGTAGCGGCCTCCAGATAAGGGGAGCAGGGAGGGAGGGGCAGGTGGGAGCAGGGCAGCCTATGGGAAAGCGAGGGGGCAGGGCTACAGGGAAGCAGCAGCGGGAGCAGGGGGCAGAGTGGGGTGCTGGCGGAAAAAACGGGGGTCAGGGCTAGTGAAACAAACAATGGCAGAAGGAAAAAACAGTTAAAACAATACCAAGGGGCACAAAAGGCACAAAGTAAACCAGGTACACAGCAGGCACTGAGTGGTGCTATGCAGCGCGAACTTACGGCAGTGGGCGGGAGAGGCACAGACACGGCAGAGGCGCTGTGCGGCGTGGGGAGCTGCCTGACCTGTAAGCAGGGTCTAGGGTCGCTCTCACCGTCGTGTAGCGGCCTCCAGATAAGGGGAGCAGGGAGGGAGGGGCAGGTGGGAGCAGGGCCGCCTATGGGAAAGCGAGGGGGCAGGGCTACAGGGAAGCAGCAGCGGGAGCAGGGGGCAGAGTGGGGTGCTGGCGGAAAAAACGGGGGTCAGGGCTAGTGAAACAAACAATGGCAGAAGGAAAAAACAGTTAAAACAATACCAAGGGGCACAAAAGGCACAAAGTAAACCAGGTACACAGCAGGCGCTGAGTGGTGCTATGCAGCGCGAACTTACGGCAGCGGGGGGGAGAGGCACGGACACGGCAGAGGCGCTGTGTGGCGTGGGGAGCGTCCTGGACTGCAAGCAGGGTCAAGGGTCGCCTAGATCTTCGTTGCATTAGAATACCTGTTAACGGGGTAGTGCTTTGTGCTCATTTGCGTCCTTAAAATCAGCAACTAAGGAGTTCATCGATATTGCCTTCTGCAGATAATGCAACATGTTAAACTGATGTATAGCAAGAATTGGCAAATTGAATAGGTCCGAGTTATTTTGTGAGCCCTGAGAGAAATATTAAAATAAAGCCTGGCATAAAAAAATACATCAAAATAATAGCTTTCTCTATACAATGAATCCACTTGATACAAAAATGTAATGTATGATTAGTCGGTGTTTTTTTGAAATGTTTAAAGTGCCCTATGCATTGCAATGCAAGCATTCCATGGGAGAAGGATTATAAACCAAACAGCCAATAGCATAAGGTCGAAGGCTCGTATTCCCATATGGCGTAGCTAAAGGCAACTGTATGTATAGATCAAAGAGTTGGTAACATTAGATCAGAAGACAGCTGTACAGTCAAGCCAGATCTAAAAATCACCAGCATCTCCTGCACAAAGACATGGCAAAATGATAAAATCAGTAGATTAATGAAATGTAAGTTTACTTTGAGTAGGTGCTTCGTGTTCCTCAGAATAATGCACGAGCAAAATGCAAGCAAAATGAATCGAGGCTGATCAATAGAAGACAGGAAACATCTTTTAGCACACAGTAAGATGAGTATGTGTGTACGATGCCTATCTGGACTTACAAACCCATTGTATAAGAAACTATTAAAAAGTTTAACATTTATGCAAGTCTGTGAACAGCCCTCATTTAGATTTTTTTTCATTTTAATTCTACACATGCTTAAGTAAATTTGCTAGTTTGTCATCTAGATGCATGCAACACATTTAACTTTTTTTAAATGAGTCACCGCCTCACATACCTTCGCAGTGTAGTGTGATGAATGAGGCCAAAAGAGGCTATGACTGGAATCGCAAACACCAAGTACTTCATTTAGACTCTTCAGTAACCCACAACCAGAATTACTAATATAAGGGGAATCAATGTCACTAAGACCAGGACCAGTACTTTGCATTATGTATTCAGAAGGAGCTTATAGTTATGTTGGAGCCTCCGGCCTATGTTTTTATCATGCTGAGACCTTGAAGAGGTATACTATACCGCTGCAGATAGATTTAAAATTAAATTGAATTTTCCCTTAAAAACTGCTGGAAAGGAACACATGTACACCGCACTGCAGGACCTAAAAAAGACTTTAGCCATTGCTTAATCTTGTATAGCGACCCATGTTTTGTCACCACAACACTTTCTTTTACTTGGCAACTTTCTTTAAATACCACAGAGAAGACCCCTCCAATCCATAAGTAGCACAACTCATGTCCGATTTAGAAACACTGGGCCTGTACCAAAATATTAAAGGCCCCAACCATGTTGCTGGTCATACTTTGGATCTAATTTTTAAAAAATAAAGACTTTTGACCTGCAAACCCTCCCCCCGTACTTTTTCTGTGAACGGACCATTCCATGATCCGTTTCCAGATCCCTAAAACAGTTGGGACTGGAAATATATAAACTGTCAATAAAAGAGCTTCAAGACAATGGTGGCTTATCTCCCTCGACTCTTTTTCCAAAGTGTTTGAGTTTTCAATGGCTTCTAAGGATTCAAAAGTCAATCAAGCTCTTTCCGACTATTATAATTACATAAACTCTGCTTTTAATAGCATCGGCCCGCCAAAAACACGTACAAAAACAAAGCACATATCTCATGCGTCCGGGTAAACTACTTAGCTGCGACAAGACAAGTCCTCCTGCAAAAACCTGGAGAGACGTTGGAGTCTGATTAATAATCAAAATGACAAACCATTGGAATATTGAAATAGCTCATAAAACCCACATTATCAACCAAATTGGCCATGATAGTAACTCATCCATTCAAAGTCCTCAATAATTTCATCAATCCTCACACCTGCTCTCAGGCAATTCAGACCTTGAAAAAAATTTAAGATTCCTTTGCGGACCTTTTTGAGGATTAAATCCAACAAATTTACCAGTATTTCTCCAGCCCTCCTGACCCGACAAAAGAGGAGCCTAACTTCAGTCTTTCCCCTTCAAATGCATCTGCAGCCTGGAAAAGATTGATTCTTTCTCACTTGAGCAGATACAGAGATCTCTAGAAAAAGCCAAATTTGTCTCTTCCCTGGATCCATGCCCGCCAAGGATCGCAACGCTACTCTGGAATCAGATTGCTCTTGCAATCAGATCTCTGCTTAACATTTCAATAGATACCGGGAAAATTCTACTGGCCTGGAAAGCTGCACAGGTCATGCCTACACAAAAGAAGGCTAATGTTGCCCCCACAACCCTCACAAAGTACCGTCCCGTCTCGCTGCTTTTGCTTTTAGGCAAGCTGCTGGAAGGTCTAATAAATAAAACACACTTAGCCTACCTTGGGGACAATAAGATCTTGGATCCATCACAATCAGGGTTCAGATCCTCTCATAGCACAGAGACTGCCTTGGTTGCGGTCAGAGACTCTATAAGACTCTCTCTTGATGCCAGCTTTCCATTTAGGCTTATGCTGCGGACCTGTCTGAAGCTTTTGACACTTTGGCCCACACCAGGCTGCTCCAAAGGCTATATGAGATAGGTATCTATGGGACAGTGCTACAGTAGTTCTGAGACTGCCTAGAAACAGAATCCAAACTATCTTGCTGGGTGCATTTAAATCTCGCACCATGTTGATCGACAAGGGGTCCACAGGGCTCATGCTTAAACCCCACTTTATTTAACATATATGTGGGCTCCCTTACCAAGATAGTAAAATCTTTTAAATTTGAAATACTCTCTTATGCTGACAACATTCAGCTGGTCATCTCTCTTGGCAAAAAGTTGGTCAAAGTTAAAGAACATTTCTCCAAAGGGATGAAAGTGATCGCAGTCTGGATGACAAATAACTGCTTTCAGCTGAATATGGAAAAGACTGAGATAATGTTGTTTGGTAAGGCCCAACAGCTTTAGTTTTCTGATTGGTGGCCTCCAAAATTGGGTACTGCCCCCATCCTTAGGCATGTAGTCAAGAATCTGGGTGTCAAATTGGATCAATCTTTAAACATAAAAAACACGCTCTATTTACTACTGGCACCTGCTTTCATATGATGCGCCTGCTGAGGAAAGCACTATCTTTCCTTCCTCTCTCGGCTAGAGAAAACATGGTTCAGGCACTCATTAATAGCAGATTAGATTATGGTAATGCATTACTAGCTTCAGCAAATGAGACATTATTGTCTAAACTACAAGTTGTTCAAAATACAGCAGAACGGCTCGTTTGCAATCTCCCTTCAGGCTGTGCTTCCACACCTTTTCTGAGAACCTTTCATTGGCTGCCTGTCAGGAAAATAATGATTTCCAAATCTGTTGTCTTGTGGCTATGCACACATTTTTTATGGGGAAAAGTCCCAGCTATTTACACCAGAAACTTAGACACAATTGCTCACCCATTACCTTGAGATCTATTTACAAAACCTTAATTACCATCTCTTGGATCCGACGATCAAGGGGTGGAGGTATATTTCTATTGGAACAACTTGCCATACCACATCTGCTCTTGTACAGACAATATTACATTCTAGAAACTGCTCAAAACAGTTCAATTCTAACCTATATTGCAGCTTGCGACTTGTCCTCAGAACCGAGATACCCTTCCCAGGGTGATTTGTGCGCTGTTTCAAATCAAATTAACATAATATATGTATCAATCTCTCGGTTTTTTTCAGACTAATAGTAGTACTCAGTAGTTGTACTTAGTAAGCAGCAAAGGTTCCTTTCCAGATGTTTTCCCTAATATATTTATTAGAGCTGGGTATAATAAAAAAACACACCATCTTACACCTTTCCACCTAAGTGCCAGTATAACATAAGTGTTAAATAGGAATGGTTGAATACTATTACAATATCAATTAAAGAAACTTCTCCTTATAGTTGCTAGACAAATGCCTCCTCATGGCAACTGTGTGTTCTCCTCTATTGCTTACATTTTTAATTGAACATACAACTGCTTTATTATCCCATTGGATCAACGCAAAACCATATGACAAAAGCCAGAAAACAACTCACAAAGACAGAAGCTGGCAACACTGATAAGACCACTTGTGATCTTCACATTCTCAAACATATTGGTACATAATGTGTTATGTCTCATTCCTTACAACATTCGACAACCCGGTTGAAGATACGTACTACTTATTTGACAATATTCACTGTTTTGGCTGCATATTTATATTTTATTGTCAATACTGTCATATTATGGCCGCCCATCTATCAAATTCAATACACAGAATAATTGATATTCTGTTCTTCCTCCTCTCTATGAGATTGTTAGCCCTGCATCTCTAACATAAATATATCAATGTATAGCACCATGTAACATATTCTATAAAACTTGTGACCCCAGCTAAAAAAAATTGACTTTTTTTCTTATACTACACATACTCTTTTTTATATCGGCCAATCAATGCAGGCAGATTATAGTGCGTTCCCTCTCATTTACACTAGCTGTATACCAGGACTTTTTTGACATACTGCACATCCAGACTCCATGCTTTTTCCTCATTGCCTGATTTGAACTTGACAGCTACGACCACACAAAGCTCAACAAGTGTAGAAAATTAAACATCACATTGCTATAGCTTTAATGGTTATACCGTTCCAATATGGCCACCTCGTTGCCTCCGTTGTCACTTGACTTTTAGCCTGTACCTCGGATACTCCTCTCCACTTCCATTATCTTCAATAGCCTTTCACTTCCCCATATCTCACAAAATGGACTGCACGGCATGACCATATCACATCTTCATTCCGGAACGCAGAGACCCGCAACACTGCCTCTCTCTGACTACATTAGGTAAGCTCTTGGTTGCTCTCTTCGGTCTCTTGCACTTTGCCACCGTTAGATCTGGGGGTCTCTAGTTGGCCATGGTATTCACCTTTGTCCAAATAGGGACCCTTACTTCTAAGTCAGGATAAGGGGATTACACTCCTTAATAACCCCTGCTCACCCCCTTGGTAGCTTGGCACGAGCAGACAGGCTTATCTCAGAGGCAGTGTGTTAAGCATTTGTGAATATACACAGTATTACAGTGGAAACACTACAGATAGACACAACACAGGTTTTATAAAAATGTGTATTCTTTACATAGACTTAACACAAGGCCACAAATGACAAAAATCCACAATACTACACTCTTGGTTATTTAAAAGAGGATTAAATACTCTTAGTTCAAGTTGTTGGTAAATGCGACAAAGTTCTCAACAAAGTAACTGGATGCGTAATGCAAAGTGAACAAAAGGCTCACAAAAGGGGAGATAAGTGTCGGTTCTGTGACTAGGGGGAACAGTTTCGTCCTTCCTCAATGCTTGCGCAGAGTAGGGGACTCGTCGTGAGCCTTACCGGTGCGGAGGTGATGCGTAGATTCTCAGCCTGCGGACCCGTTGCGATGCACAAGATGGCGCCTTGATGCGATGCGACAATCCAGTTGCGATGCGAGAAGATGGCGCCCTTGATGCGGCGATGCGATGAGGATGCAATGATGCCCTGGCAGCCTTGCGACGACTCCGTACTTTGGAGCCGCGATAGGCCCTGCGACACACTTCCCCGGTGATGCGATGGCGACTCTCTCAATGGTGTCACGCTTCTCCGGTGATGCGACAGCAGGCAGCTTTGTGAACACACACTTCCAGGGCGATGCGACGAAGGCTCGCTTCCCTGGCGTTGCGATGATTTCAGCTGCGGCGGCGACATGCATCTTCTCGATGCGTCGCGCTTCCAGCTCCCAGCGACACGCAAGTGTCTGGAGTCAGAATACCCAGCAAGGAAATTCAGGAGGGAGCTGGAGGTGAAGTCTTTTATCCCTGAGACTTCAGCAGGAGGCAAGCACAGTTCAAGCCCTTGGAGAATATTCTGTAGATGAAAGTCCTTACAAAGTTCCTTCTCCATTCCCTTGGCAATGAAGCAACCACTGCAGGCCAACCCAGCAAACAGCACACTGGCAGTGGGGCAGTCCAAACTTCTGCAGCTTCCTTGGTTCTTCTCCTTGGCAGAAAGGTTTCTTGTTCCAGAAGTGATCTAATTTCTTGGGATCAGGGTCCCAATATTTATACCCCAAAATCCTTTGTTCTCTGAAGGCAGAGAGACCTCTGCCTAGTCCAAACCAGTTCCTGAGCACTTTGTTTACATGACTCTCTTCTTCCTTTCAATGTGCAGGGCAGAGACATCAGCCACCCCACAGGAGGTGGAGCTAGCACAGGGGAGGGAAGATACAGCTCTGGAGCACTCTGTTGACATGATTCCTCCTCTCCTTTCACAGTGCAGGGCAGAGACATCAGACAAGCCACATGGGGTGGAGCCAGCATTGGAGAGGGAAGGCCCAGCCCTATTCAGGTCCCAGGTGCTTTTCCCTAGCCTGTCTCCTGGAATTCCCCAGCCCTGTCACACACAAACACAGACAAGGAATACACACCCCAGCAGAGGCAGGCTCAAATGGTTAGGCAAGCAAATACCTCCTTTCTAAAAGTGATATTTGCAAACACAGAATATGAAAATAAACTTTACTAAAAGATGTATTTTATTATTCTGAGTTCAGGCATACTAGATTCGAATTTCTACCATGTTCCCTGAGTCAGATAGATAAGAATGTAATAATCTAACTGCCCAATTCTGGCCTATGAGAACAGGTAGCCTTCAATAGTGAACAAGCATTGGAAATGCAATAGGTCTCGCATTAGAAAAGTTGGAGCTTTTGGTTTTGTAAATGACAAATATTTTATTTATTTGTTGGTTTTTAAAATAGCTAAATTGATAGCTTTGTCATTTACAACGCCAATAGTTATAACTTTTGCGAATGTGACACCTATAGCATTTGTAATGCAATGTGTGTTAATAAAACATCAGTTAATTGTGTGTTAAAAGATCGATATTCTCATAGATATACATAATTAAAAACCAAAAGTCAAACAACAAATCATTTTCAACAACAGTGGTGGTTGGCACGACAAATATGCCCAAAGCATGCATAACACGCAAATTCTAATGGCTTGTTGACGAGGAAATGTGGTACGTTGCTGGTGCTGTCAACAGTGGGCTGTTTGTTGCTAGGAAAGGATAGCAACGGGAGCCTGGCAATGCTTCTGCTTGCGATGCTGTTTCGTTTGTGCTAACTTTTTTATTTAGATAATGGGGACTACTCACGGCATCTTTTGTTAGTTAAGTGCTACTTAATGCACATACATGGTGCTGGGGTTAGTTAGTGGTGAAGTTGACTGCTAGCTAGCATGAGATGCAGGTTTCACCGACACCCGTATATTACGTAAGCGACGCTACGGGGCCTGAGATGGTGTCTCTTGGGGGAACAGAAAGAAGGTCCATCGGGGAAGTACTTGGCTTACACTGACCTGGAAGCCTCGTCTGCCATCTCTACTGCCAGGAAACTTCTGGACCTTCCCAACTGCAACCAGCGAGCACACCGGAAGTGCCAGAGCGGTGCCGCCAATCAGAGCAGCTCGGGGGCAGATGGGAGAAGGGGAGGGTCAGCGGTTTCCTGGCAGCTGGAGCGGCCATCTTACTAAAGGTAAATTCTATAGTCGCTGAAAAGAGGCTACGTACGAGCGTGCGGTGAGGTGTAGCTGGTTGTCGTGGAAGGGGTGTGTACATGAAGAAGTGGGCTCTGCATGGAATACACCATGGGGCTTCTAGAAGGGGGCATGGTGGATGGGGGCTGAGCCTTCGGGGGAGAGGGGGGATACACGCGGGGAGAAGCCTCGGAACCTCATGCAAACGGCGGTGGAAAGGGAGCAGTGTCGGCACGAGTGGCATGTGCATGAGTACGCCTTCAGGCTCCTGCAAGGGTTGCATCTAGAAGAGGTGGTCATTTGATAATAAAGCACTGACAGGGCCCGTAGCCACTTGAGGGGAGAGGTTGGGGCAGATAGCAGGAGGGGCCCGAACATGGAAAAGAAACAGCTGTAGTGAGTGTTGAGGAGAAATGCGACATGGCAGGCAGGGGAGGGGGCGGAGCGGGGGTGTGGGAGGAGTGCGGGAACAGACGGCGAGGGGAGGAGAGTAGGAGGAGGAGAGTAGGGGAGGCACGGCCTAGCGGCCGTGCAATCAAGAAGTGAGGGGGCGGGAGAGTAGGCAAGGCAGGCGGCTGGGGGCATGTGCACGCGCTTTTAAGCTCAATGCGCATGCGCATTGAGCTTAAAAGTCACGGGCACTGCAAGGAATCGCCACGATTCCTTGCAAGTTGGACAAAGAGTGGATAAGCCCCCATAGTCTCGCTTGCTCGATGCGCATGCGCATCGACAGGCGAGACCTAACAAGCATTGGAAATGCAATAGGTCTCGCATTAGAAAAGTTGGAGCTTTTGGTTTTGTAAATGACAAATATTTTATTTATTTGTTGGTTTTTAAAATAGCTAAATTGATAGCTTTGTCATTTACAACGCCAATAGTTATAACTTTTGCGAATGTGACACCTATAGCATTTGTAATGCAATGTGTGTTAATAAAACATCAGTTAATTGTGTGTTAAAAGATCGATATTCTCATAGATATACATAATTAAAAACCAAAAGTCAAACAACAAATCATTTTCAACAACAGTGGTGGTTGGCACGACAAATATGCCCAAAGCATGCATAACACGCAAATTCTAATGGCTTGTTGACGAGGAAATGTGGTACGTTGCTGGTGCTGTCAACAGTGGGCTGTTTGTTGCTAGGAAAGGATAGCAACGGGAGCCTGGCAATGCTTCTGCTTGCGATGCTGTTTCGTTTGTGCTAACTTTTTTATTTAGATAATGGGGACTACTCACCGGCATCTTTTGTTAGTTAAGTGCTACTTAATGCACATACATGGTGCTGGGGTTAGTTAGTGGTGAAGTTGACTGCTAGCTAGCATGAGATGCAGGTTTCACCGACACCCGTATATTACGTAAGCGACGCTACGGGGCCTGAGATGGTGTCTCTTGGGGGAACAGAAAGAAGGTCCATCGGGGAAGTACTTGGCTTACACTGACCTGGAAGCCTCGTCTGCCATCTCTACTGCCAGGAAACTTCTGGACCTTCCCAACTGCAACCAGTGAGCACACCGGAAGTGCTAGAGCGGTGCCGCCAATCAGAGCAGCTCGGGGGCAGATGGGAGAAGGGGAGGGTCAGCGGTTTCCTGGCAGCTGGAGCGGCCATCTTACTAAAGGTAAATTCTATAGTCGCTAAAAAGAGGCTACGTACGAGCGTGCGGTGAGGTGTAGCTGGGTGTCGTGGAAGGGGTGTGTACATGAAGGAGTGGGCTCTGCATGGAATACACCATGGGGCTTCTAGAAGGGGGCATGGTGGATGGAGGCTGAGCCTTCGGGGGAGAGGGGGGATACACGCGGGGAGAAGCCTCGGAACCTCATGCAAACGGCGGTGGAAAGGGAGCAGTGTCGGCACGAGTGGCATGTGCATGAGTACGCCTTCAGGCTCCTGCAAGGGGGTGCATCTAGAAGAGGTGGTCATTTGATAATAAAGCACTGACAGGGCCCGTAGGCACTTGAGGGGAGAGGTTGGGGCAGATAGCAGGAGGGGCCCGAACATGGAAAAGAAACAGCTGTAGTGAGTGTTGAGGAGAAATGCGACATGGCAGGCAGGGGAGGGGGCGGAGCGGGGGTGTGGGAGGAGTGCGGGAACAGACGGCGAGGGGAGGAGAGTAGGAGGAGGAGAGTAGGGGAGGCACGGCCTAGCGGCCGTGCAATCAAGAAGTGAGGGGGCGTGAGAGTAGGCAAGGCAGGCGGTTGGGGGCATGTGCACGCGCTTTTAAGCTCAATGCGCATGCGCATTGAGCTTAAAAGTCACGGGCACTGCAAGGAATCGCCACGATTCCTTGCAAGTTGGACAAAGAGTGGATAAGCCCCCATAGTCTCGCTTCCTCGATGCGCATGCGCATCGACAGGCGAGACCTAAAAACAAAAATGGCTGTAATTCACTATTAGAACATGCTACACACATCAGAGCATGTCCTACCTTATACTTACAATGCACCCTGCCCTTGGGCCTACCATAGGGGTGTCTAATATGAAGCAAAGGGAAGGTTGAGGGACTGGCAAGTGGGTGCACTTGGCCAAGTCGACATGGCAGTGCTAGACTGCACACAGGCTTTGCAATGGCAGGCCTGAAACACACTTTACAAGCTGCTTCTGTGGGTGGCACAACCAGTGCTGCAAGCCCACCAGCAGCATTTGATTTACAAGCCCTGGGCACACATGGTGCACTGTACTAGGGGCTGACAGATAAATCAAATAACCCAATTATTGAATAACTAATTAGTACATTAATTTAACATAGGGAGCACTTGCACTGTGACACTGATTAGCAGTGGCACAGTGCCCGAGCATTCATCCAGCAAAACATATCAAAACAGAGGAGGCAATCCGTCAAAATGGGAGGAAGACTCACGCCAATGATGTCAGGTCTAACAGCCACTATAATACTATTACAAGCCAAACTTTTGCCTGCTTTCTCATTGAATTTTATAATAGTGAATCGTAGACTATGCAGATTATGATTTGGGGTATAATCTTTACAGCGTGCTCGCTAGCGCAATCACCGTAATCATCAATTATCCATTACTCTTCCCTAACCACATTCTAATACTGCCTTGCTTCTTCTGCCCCCACCCCCGACAGACAGATATAGCTATTGAATTTGTACACCACAAAATAATTTGATGACATTTGCCATTACTGCTCTACATATTAGGTATAACCTACCTATTTGCATCTGAAAATGCTTCCTCTCCTTTTCTAAATCTATACATCCTTTGTGACCAACACAGCATGCAACAGCTCCCCTTTGACCTAGTACTTCACCATTAGCTTTTTGCCAACACACGCACAGACACCTCACACCCAAAACTAGAATACATGCTATCAATCACCCACATCTCTTATCTACTAAACACCAAGGTATTGGATGGCACTGATTTTAGTGAAAGCCTTACAGAGTGAAAAGCACGCATTTACTGATGTAATATTACATGCCATATAATAATGGCAAGTTTATTGGTCTATTTTGTCCTTTTGTCTTGATGTTTTTCTTTCGCTGTTCACCTCTTACGATTACATTGAGATTTAGGCATCTTACTTTATGTCTGCTTTACTTGTTATTATGAATTATTGTACTTGCATTTTTTATAATAATAATATACAGGGCCTTATTTATGAAGGCCTTCCGCCGCCGGTGTGTCACTTTTAGAATGGAAAAAAGTGACTTACCGGCGGCGCAAGGCCTGCATAAATGAGGCCCACAGTCTTTAAAAAGTCGTAGGCCCCTGCACCGCACAAAGTTCGAAATATGTGTTGTTAGGTTCATCAGTCTTTAACAAAGTTTAACTTATGCTAAATACATTTCAAGTTTCCACATTGTTAACGTATTACTGATTAAAGATTTACTGTAATGGATCATTCTTCGCATTTTCCAGAACTGCCTAACCTATACACATCTAACTGTGTTTATTTCTGTGGACTGCAGGGGTATTGCCCACCTCCAGGTTATGACAGTTCTCACTTAAATTACAACTATTCATGAGTTTTGTAGCCTCCAGACATTGCCCCTTCCCCTTGTTTCAACTTTACATGAGAACTAGTTGCTATATTTTGTTTAGGTTAAGTGGTTTGCCCAGAATCAAAGGATGTTGAGTCGAGGCCAGGATATGAATTACGTTCAACATATCCAATGTTGAGAGTTCTAGCCACTGGCCACATCTCCTCCTTTCAATTAACTGAGACGTTGAGTACCATCAAGCTTCCTAATTGGATAGCTAGTGATGAAACACTGTGATGATTCACATTAGTGTATCAGAGTTAGAAAGCAGAGAATTATTTTATAGTTGCCTTTTATTTTTTTTTATAAATCTAGAACAAAGGACAGAAAGAAATGTCAATGAAAAATCTAGCATTATAAAAAATCAAAACAGAACATGCAATTATAAAACCTAGCAATTTAGATTAAAATTAAAGGACATGTATTTATAGTGGTAACCGATGAAATATGGGAATAGATTCACAAACTCAGTATGGCTAATTGAAGTTACAAACTATCCCTAAATAAAAATTAGATAACTGACTGTAAAAGAATCACTATTCAGTGAACCAATTGATAAAAACGTTGAAACTTTGAAACTCCATTTTTGTGACTTCCTAGAGATCTGTGTTTTGGAGAAGTATGTGTTAACATTTTCAGGTGAAGTTGGTAACCAGCCCTGAAACCGTAAAGAACAAAAGAATGATAGGTCCAAATGGGTTCCATCAAAAGCTTTAATAGGAAACCATATGTTAGTAAGGGCTAGGAAATACACCCCAGTCATTTGTTCCATGTCTCAAAAGCAGCCACCTCTGGAGTTATAGAAGTATAGAAGTTAATTCTTCATTTTCAGTTGATGAAAAGAAAAAGACGGCTGTGACAATATTTAGGCCCGGATTATAAGTCAGCCTGAGCATAATTAATGCATGAAATTCTGCTCTGCTTGCTTAAATGTTAGTAGGCTTTTTCCACACCCTGTATTCTTGAGTGTGGGAATTAACCCTGGGCAAAGTACTAAGCTACGCTCGTGTAGTTCGCGAAGTTTACACTACTTTGCACTATGCGAACTCCACGTAGCACAGTGCACGCAGCGGTCATTTTTTGCTTACTCGCGGTCCTCAACGTCAAGTTGGCGACCGCGAGCGATCCAAATGACATCCCGGCAAGACTTTTGCCTCATTTGCGATCGGCAACATCAATTTGCCGATCGCAAGCGTGGAGAATAAACCTCCTGGTGAGATTCTCAATGCGAGGAGGTCAGGTTTCTCATTGCGATTGGTCGTGTATGCTCGTGACCGCTTGTGATGAAAAACTACCAGTCCGCTTTGAGAGAGCTGCCACTCGAGTAGAAATCTACTCGAGCGGCAGAAAACGACCGCTTGCATTGTGCAAGATGCAGTTTGCAATAATTGCACAGTGCGGACAAGCATCTGGCACTGTGCAATCAGTGCGAACAGCATTTTGCACAGTGCACTACGCAGTTCGCGTAGCTATGCGTAGCTATGCGTAGCTCATGTAGTGCGAAGTGCACTTCGCGTAGCTACACGTAGCGCTACTAGGTGAACTACACCAAGGGTTCGTGGGTATACAATACTGGCATTTCAGGCTATGAAAATCGCATGAGAACTTAGCTGCTACTCCCTAATCCTAGTTTTATTTTCTGACAGGGGGTGCATGCATTGATACCACTGCCAGAAATTACCTTTCCCTCCCCCTTCCCCACCATGCTCTCTCAGCCTTCTGCCCCTTCTGAAGCCTCCATCCCACCAATAGGGCCACACATACATTTACCTCCTGCTCTGAGTAGGTGGTAAATGTATTCCCTAAAACCCCATGAAATTGGGATTCCATGTGGTTTGACAACAAGAAAAGTTGGACCTGAATGGCAATTCCCAATTCCAAGGAGTTGGACTTCAAATGGAGACATATTGGTGCATATATACTTTATGGTAACTGTGGTGCCTGCCGCTCTCAGCACATGTGTAGCACATCATGGATGGAATGCATTGTGGATAAAAAGGGACAGTGCCCCTGGTCCAAATGGCCTACTGGCCGGGATCCTGAGGGGTGGGCTGATTTGCTATCACCGTTGTACAGGGAATGCAGAGCCCTGGGAGACGTGCCCTATGCCTGGCGTGGCTCGCTATTGCAGCTATTGCAAAGAAGGGAGCTATTGCAAGAAGGGAGCCTAAACCGACCCAAAAAACTATAGACTCATTGCCTTGTTAGATATCAAAGGCAAAGCATATGTCAGTACTTTGCTACAGTAATTAACAGCCTGGATAGTGGACAATGAAATACTACCTTTTTACCAGACCGTTTTCCGAAAAGGCTGCTCCACTACAGACACTATTATGGCTCTTTCGTCCCTGGCACAACAGGCAAACTCCAGGAAAAATCTGCCAGTATGTGCATGCTTTGTAGACTACTCGGCCGCCTTTGAAGGGGTAAATCTAAGTACGATATGGCTTAAACTGTACCGCTGGAAGATTCCTGGAAAACTACTAAAATCAATTATGTCACTGTACACCAATACTTGGGTGAGAATCAAACTGGCGGGGGATACTGTCACACACAAGTTGCCAACTGACCGAGGCCTAAAGCAGGGCTGCGTTCTTTCCTATAGGGCACCCCTAATTCGGCAACAGGGTTTTCCCTGTTTGAACTGCTCATACGAAGCAAATCAGGATCCTTTCAAGATCTTAGGTGGCATGAGAAAAAGTCTTGTTTGAGACAGCCTACCAGAGAGTTAACAAATATAAGTAGAAGATGTTATTTAATATGAGCCCCTGAAGGGGCAAGGCAACTGTTAGTATGTTACAGCTTGGGAAGTTTGTTTGAGTGAAGTTGTCAGGGAAACATAGACGTTTTGAAGGGGAAATGGTCAAAACCCGTCACGGCTATCGAAAAAAACTTAACTGAGCTGGGCGAGTGGAAGGTGGAGTGTGTGGAATCTGAACAGGATTTTAAGGTTTGATGTGTCTAAGTGGAGTTTTTCCTGATGAAAATAGTTCAATAGGGGCTTCTTTTTTTGTTTTTGGACATGGATGTTTCTGTCAGAGCTTCTCCTTCTCCCATATCTGAAATGGGTAAGGTTGAAAGTGTAACTTGGGAGTATGGGTCCATGGAACAGCCTTTGTGCCCTGTTGCTTGTTGATGAGTCAGTATTGAACCGAAGTATGAGACACACCTAAAAGATTTATTGGCTTTATGCTGTTATAATATTTTATGATTTGTTTTTTCCTTTCTTATTATTGGTATGGTCTTTCCTCTATAAGGCAGAGGAGGCTCTTCTGCCAAGGCGGAGGAGCAGCTCACCACTGCTCGCAGAGCAGCAAAGAAAAGGAAAATGAATAAGAAATGCATTAGTATCATTTTATTTTTCTTTGCTATTGGGCTGGGTTTGAGATAAGCAGGCTTGGGGTCACAAGGGGGACGTGGTTTGCATAATTCAACTGCATATGACTGCTTGGCCACCTGTCTTGGGCCGGCCAGTCATGTGCACTTTGTGTCTTCCCCACCAGGTTGCAATGCACATCCTGGTGCGGAAAATCACAGGCTCTCTCTCCCCATCTGAGCACCGACAGACCTCTCTAAGAAGAGCGGCAACGCGAAGGAGAGTTGGCAACAGTTTAAAATGTAAGTGTTTTCTTTTTTGTGTTATTTCTTTCAACCCCACGCCTTACCACCCCGTATCTTGCTAGCCGCCACTGCTATAAGGTATGCTCTTGTTCCACCATACTTTTAGTTATTTTCTATTTTTGTTTGGGAGCAAAGTCCTTTTTGCCTTCTGAAGTTTAGATATGTTACTTCTATTCGTTGGGAAAGGTGTCCGGTGTTGGCCGCTCTGAGCTCATGTGAGTGGATAGTCCGGGATGGAATGGAATGGAATTTGTGGAATGTGGATTCATGATGAATCTTCTGATTTGGAAAAGATCAGATGGTGTGAAAGTGGCATGCGAGGTTCAGCCGGCTTGACTCCTGTGATTTTATCTTTCGTCACTTCTTGTTTTCTCTGTATAAAATGATCTCTCGAAGATTACAAAGCGTGTAAGTAATTTGGAGTTACCGCTATTCAGGGATTTAGAGTCACCGTTAATCAGGGATTTAGTTCTCGCTGCTGAAATGTTTGTGCTTTATCTTGAAATCACATCTTCGAATCGCAGAAGGGCAACTGAGATGTGGTTTAGCACATTTATATAGTCATTAGCATTACCCTATTTAATAGTACTCATCTTCAATGTTGTTTCGGATTTTATCTGTATAACCAGAAACGAAAGTTAAAAATAATCTGTTCACATTCTAAACTTTCATATCATAAAACTTCTCGAAATTTGTGAATTAAAAAAATAAGACTTTTACGGGATTTATTCTTAACATATGGCCGTATAAGCTATAAAAATTGAGAAAGGAGTGCATAAACCTTTCCTGAAAGGTACATTTGGCCCCAGTTTCATGCAGCGGCAGCCACTATTTCCGGGGGGTGGTGCGGCGGGGGATGGGTGTAAATAAAAATAATTTTAAAATACCACTTACCTTCAGGCCAGCCCCCCCACCCGCCGTCGTCTCTTAGTCAAGCACAAAAAGGAGGTAGACCCTTGATGGGGCTGAAGGAGGGCTGGGTCATATAAACTTATAATCACAAGGAATTGCCCCCTCTCCAAAATCAATTATTCAAAATTATGGACCAAACACACACTTATTTTAGTCCGGTCCAAGACCGGACTAAAATAAGTGTGTGTTTGGTCCATAATTTTGAATAATTGATTTTGGAGAGGGGGCAATTCCTTGTCGTCTCTTAGTCAGCTTGCCGCTGCCGCCTCTCGCTCCTTGAAGCAGGAACAGGAAGCACCCAGGCTCCTGACTCCCCTAGCCAATCACAACGCTGCAATGCAGCGCTGTGATTGGTCTGTGCGCCGTGGATCAGCACTCAGGCAGGGAATGGGGAGCCTGGGGTAAGTTCTGCACCCAGACTGTAATGCAGCCTGGGTGCAGAACATGCAAAGTGTTCATGACGGTTTAGCCAGCCCGAGAGGGCCGGTCAAAAGGGTCCTTGCGCACCTTGGAGTGGGCAAACCACTCCTCCCCTGCTCTGGCTGTCCAGCCCCGCCCCGCACCAGGAAAGGAAAGCCAAAATGACAATAACGCTAGTTATTATTAGTTTAGTTTTCTTTCACTACTGCTCACAGAACAGTGGGGCGATGCTCCTCTGCCTTTGCAGAGGAGCCGTCACTGGTTTGATGGTCTGCAACGAGGGGGGAGGGGGGGAAGGGGGGGCTCAAGATACTAGAAGTGAAAAAATTACATTTGTCACAAATGAGGCGCAGTAACTCGGATTGTAAAGGGGCCTTTTACCCCGGATTTCTCCCCTTGAGAATTATGGGGCATTTGCACAGAGACTACTGAAAATAATTACCATCATCACAACTATTGTTAAGAATGTTCCCTGTTGTGCAGTATAGGTGTGGCCCCGTTAGAAAGAACAGGTTAAAGGACAACACCAAACAGTATAGGTAATGCAAATCCATGCCCACATTAACTTGGTCACTACAGCACAACCTATTCTGAGGTCAATGGTTTTATTCATAATGAAACAATGGAAAATCAGACATATCCTAGAATATAAATGCTTACATTAATTGGCATGTCCCCTCATTAGATACAAAGAAAAACCTGCAAAGGCTTAGGATAGCTGCCAGTCTGACTTATGTCCATAATGTTTTTGGTAGGTTTCCGCTGAGCTCATTGACATATCTACTGGTAAAATTAAACAACCACAAAGGGTGTCTACTGTTGAAATATGAATGCTTAATGTGTGAATAAATAGAGTGAAGGGATATAAAGGTTTTCTTTACATTCCACTTCCAGGCTTGCAAAATTCCAAGGGGCCCTAATCCTTATTGCACATCATGTGTCTTTCTTCCACCACCCTACTTCCTGCCTTTTTATAGCACCCTTCCAAGCTCTTTATGAAAAATTAAACAGAAGCGTACATAATTTTTATATCAAGCGTATTTTCAAACACTAATTTTGTACCCACTGGTACAATCATAGACTGATTTGAATCAGTTGTAATGATTTTTTAGCACAATTCCTTAGCAAAATAGCGGTTTAGCACTGACCATCATGTGAAAATTCTGAATCCTTATCTAGCGTAAAGCAAAGTATAGTTGGTAACCAAGGGTTTCTCCCCAGAAGATTCACGCTGGGGCAATTGATGTGATCGTTTTTATAACATACATGGACTGCTTTCATTTGATATTATCTCAGCAATGTAGGATTCAATGTCATTGTGTGAGGTGTAGGGGGCAGGGCCTTACACCACCGCAAGAATAATAACGACACAATTAATATGTTTTCATGTAGCGCCAGTGGCACAATTTTTGACTATTCAGGGTGCTGTAAAATAACAGATGATACTGGTACTCCATTTAATGATACTCAGTTTATCATCCTGCTGTGGATGAAGGGTGGTGTTGGCCTTGCTGGATCGAAACTTATCAACTGCAGAAGATATGCTAGCAGCAAAATATTAACTCACTAGAAATGTTTATTCGCAGTATGGTAAAAATAATGATTCCTCTTTTCATACCATACTCAACAGAGTGAGATACTGAAGACTCCCCACTGCCAGTTTTGTATTTAATCTTATGAGACCTGGTTGTGCAGTGGTAAGGGCATTACAAGCTTGTGGGGAACTATTTACCAAGACTTGCATAGGCGCTTTCATTGTGCGGCACGATTTTGCTGTGCATCCTCAGGCTTTTATAATGGAAAGTCAAGAACTGGTCTGGGAGAGAGGGGGAGGAGAAACTATGGGGCATGTTTACGAGAAAATGTTGGAGTGCGGAGCTGTGACAAAAGTGGCAGCACATCACTCCAACATTTTCAAAATGCAGGGATGGACCGTTTTTACAAGAATATGGTGCACCCATGTGTTTTCCTTAGCACTGGGACTGAATTTAGCTGCCTAGAGCCAACAAATGCACCCTTGCACCATATCGCGAGGGGGCCTGCATTGCAGGGAATGGTTGTTTATGTGCAGGAAGGTGTCCCTTCCTGCACATAAACAATCACTGATGGCGATTTGTTACTTCTATGTGTGCTGAATGTGTGCTGCAGAATGGAGCACACTTAGAAGTAGCAAAGCGTCATTAGGTAATGATTATTTATGTGCAAGAAGGGACCCCTTCCTTCACATAAACAACAATTAATGGCATTTTGCTCTTTCTATGTTTGCTGCAAGAAAAAGCAACAACAAGGAGAAATAAAAGTATTTCTCCACATTTCGACCTTTAAACGCCTGCTCTTGCATGGCGCTGTTTTTTGGCGTTGCCTCAGATTCACACCTCCTTGTAAATCTGGGGCAGCACCAAAAATCAATGGATGATGTGGTGGAACGCCCACAGCATCACCCATTGCACGTCCTTTTCACGCTAAAGTGATGCATGTAAATAGGCCTTATTTACAAGTTACACATATTCATAAATAATCTAATGAATCACAAAAGTGGCTTACCACCACCTGGCAAATATGAAGAAGGGCATATTGCCACCAGAATGTCGCTAAAAGTGACGTCATAGTGGAGATATCCCTTTTATAAATGTGCCCCTGAGCCTAAGCTGGGGCAGCAGAGGACCACATGGGTGGTCACAAACTACCCAGAAGTAGAGAAACGAAGTCATGTGATGTTTTGTTTTTTCATGTCACCATGAATAGAGATAGCATTACAAATTAAGTTTGCTGTCTCAATGATCCCTGCCTATGGGTCATCTGTTCCATTGCAGGAAACTTAAATCAATGTCCTGCAAAAGTGTATGCTTCCCTGTTAAAGCGATAAAATGTGTCTGTAAAGTGCTGGATTATTGTGCGCAGGTGAAACTCCCTTCCAGGCCTGAAAGCTCCTTACAGGTTTAAGGCGCTTAGCTCGTCCCACCAGTCGTGTTTGCCTTTGCAATGAACAAAATAATGTCAAACAAATGATGCCGGCCTTGAGGAGCGAAACAATTATTTTTGACCTTAAACGATGACACAAGGGCTATTCCCGGTGCTGAGCAGATGTCATTTGTTTAACGAGCAGGCGCTGCTAGTGCTAAGGTATAGCATTGCAAGCGAGACGCGTCTGAGTAAAATCAGGGGCATTTGCAAAATACCGGCTGCTTCATTCGTGTTGTTGTGACCTTGTGCACCCCTTTCAGCCAGAGCACCTATCCAATAAGGAATTCCGGGAACAAGACAACCCTTTCCACATTTTCCGAAGAGCGGAGGCGGCTTAGCTTTGAGATTCTGCAAACTCTCTGTTTGTTTCATTAATATTTAGTGGCCTGGGATGTTTTATTTATCGGTACAAATATTAAGTGTGTTTTGTGCTGTTTCTGTTGAAAGGACTCAAGGTGCCTTACCCCGCTGCGTCTGCAGGAGTCAATTGCATGCTGCTCAGAGAAATTCATTTACTGTGAGCAGAGCTGTCCTTTTAGTGAAACCCTCCTCTTTGACCCCCATTAGATGGCCGCATAGCTGTTCATCCTGCTCTTGAAGCACTGACCACTGCAAATTGCCTGCTTCCCGCAGATGAAGTGCACCACAGCAGCCGGGCACATCTGTATTTAGTCCACAAGCGGTGTCATTCCCTGATTGCCAATTGCCCTCAGTTGTTTTGACCGTTTAACCCTGGAACTCTTTCAGATTGATTGGTGGAGGCCAGGCTGGCGGTGGACTAGATAGCGGTAATTATCTTGTTACCGCTCTCATCCCACTGTGCACATTGTCTTCCATTATCTTTCCTCTTCAGACAAGCGGGGCTCATTTTCGGTATTGGCCGCAGACATTGATAGCCCTCCTGTACAATTGACGGATTGCGTCTCGTATGAGCGCCTTTCCTGCGCGCGCCTGCTCGTGCCATAAGGGCAAGAAGCTGCATTGCCACATTCTGGACTGAAGACATGGCATGCAGGCACAGCCAGCTTCACAGCATGGAGTATTCTGTGCGGTGCAATATTTCACCACAGTTGAGCGCAACCACCAGTTTTCAGCATATTTATAGTCGGGGGCGTAGCTTGGTCAGTAAGATTGGGGGGGGGGGGGGGGGGGGGGGGGGGTGAGCTTCATATTTCCCATGAATAATGCTAGGATAACTTTAAAAAAAGACATTAAATAATAAACAGGACATGATGGGGGCTTAAGGAAAGAGAGGGAGGGGTGGATCGTTAGGAGTACTTAAAACACCATTTTAAAAAAAATACTAATCACCATTTTTAAAGCTTTCAAAACAGAGACAAGAGAGAGTGCTTGTGTGTTTTTGTCAGAGTGGGTATGTAAAAATTCCAGGTGAAATCCGCCACAGACTTCACCCTATCCGACTGAAAGCACTTGTATTCAGCCATTTACTAAAGAATACCTTTTTAGTGGGTCTAACGCCCCTAACTCCTGACCCTAAAGCTTCGCCCCTGATTGTAGCTCTACCCTACATTCATGACTAAAGTGCAAAGTGCACATGTCCTCCAGGATGTATATGATAATGCCCAGTACCAATCTTTGCGATGAGTGTTGTTGCATTGTATTTCTCTTATGGCACTGTCGTGCTGGATCTAATGCCTTCGGATGCTACCTGGAGAAATTAGTTTGTACAAACACACAGGCTCAGGTGTATTTTGCATAAACCCCGTAATTTCAAATCGAAGACAAACACCATTTGCTCCAGAGTAGACGTTTGCTGTGGCTCCCACACTGAGGCAGCAATTACAGAGAAGTACAGGACTGCTGTGAATTCTCGAGCACCTTCTTTACAGAAGGAATTCTGACAATTTGGCCTCAGCTACACTATCTTTGTTTCACCAGCAAATCTTGTGACACTAGTGTATTTCAGGAGATTTTGCAAGTATGACACTTTGCATGACTTTTTGATCGAAAGTGACTAGTTTGAGCAGAAAATGTATTCTGAAAACAGATCTAATTATTGTAGCTTTTGTAAAAACATTTTATTTCACCTCAGTCGCCAGGTTAGTATGTTTTTCTAGTGATAATAATGAACACCCATTGACACATTAAGTAAGCAAAAAGCTATGTAAGAGAACTTACTTAATCTAAATAGCACAGACATAATGTTACATTATGTTAATGGCAAAATAATGTATTCTCCCATGAAAACATCGTGTACACATGACAATATGGCGTGCTGACTACTTTGGGTGTCTTAGGTAAATGGTGCATCAAGCTGTGCTTGACATTTACCAACTGCAGCACCAAAGCTCTAAAAACCAGTCAGTGTATGTAGTGAGTGTTGAATGTGAGGCTCCTGGTGTGAAATCTAAGCTCATTTTGGTGATCCGTAACACACGTCACATGTGAGAAAAAAGGAATACCTTCAGACAAACCATACTTTCAAGGTGACCTGGCATTCAGGAAAGTGGAAAAGGCTCATTGAACAGCCTTGCGTGATTGTGTCTACCCCACAACAGAATAAATAGTTGATCTGGCAAAGATTGTACGTGCAGCAAAATAGACATCTATAATTTGTACACTTATTTTTTCACCATACGTAGGCACAGGTAACCCTTCACTTCAACACAAAAGAAGCATCTATATGCTCTGCAAACACATTATCAAAACTTTTCACACATCAAACACATTGAAAATCAACACTGTGGCAACCAAGCACAACAATCCTGCTACCCACCTCCCAAAGAGTGCTTTGGGGTCCCAAGAGAAGTAAAAAGTGCCATAAAAATGCTATTAGAAGATTAGAAGGTTGAAGATCAATTGAAGCCAATAAAGTGACTCAGGCCTTAAGATGGCTGGTATAAGCCTGCTGCTTCAACCTTCCAATGTTTGTCTTTCTGTTTCTCCCTTTTTAATTTAGAACATTTTACTTTCAGTGGGTGAACTGTTCTAATAGCCTTATAGCAGTGCCTCGGGCTAGATCAGTTGTAAAAAGGCCTTCTCTCCTCTGTAATAGGCCTTCGGGGCCTTTAGCTACCTGTACAGCCCTCGGTAGTGGGCTATAAGGCTTTTTTACAAATCACTACAGTGAACATAATGTTGTTGTGATTACAAACTTGAGAGGCCAGGACCATAGCAGAGTGGGAATCTCAGTTCATACTGCAAAATGGGAAGGGCACTAGAAATCTCCTTTTCAGGACTGTCTAATTGGTTAACCGTTGTGTACTATGATTTAAAAACACACTACAATCCTCTCCCGCGTGTTCTCGAATAGGAGACTCTGACTGCTGTGCAAACCTAAGACTTGGTGAAACTCTTTGTCGGCTAGTAAAAGGGCGGGCTGGCCATTCTGCCTCTCTTGCATATCCGAGTTAGCCAAAAGGCTGGGAGGCTGCTCTCAGAGCAGGATAGGCTACCATGACCCAACCATGTCTCATTCGCTGGTTCAGCCTTTGGTAGTGTGGGGCTGACTTGACTTTTCTTCCAAAGGCTGATTTTGGTCCGCCTGTGTAGCAGTTAACCCGCACTGTTGGGAGAGATGACGTGAACTGCAATTTTGTTCTAGATGAAGTGATTTTTTTGCACGTTCCAAAAAAACTCGTCTATTTTGTGAAAACGTACTTGGAATTTTCAGATTTATTTTAGTTATTGGGCTGATTATATTTATTTCAAACAGGAAGAATCGATTAGAGCTATTTTCAGGATATCTCTGCCCCCGTCCTGTTTAGCTGTCAGTAGATTCTTACTGCACGTTGCCCAAATCGTTGCTTATGCTACCTTGACATTGTTGTATATCTCAATCGGCTTGCATTAATCATGCCAAGATGTAAAAATCTAGTTAGAGTTTCCTTTGGTTTGCTAATCACTGAAATCCTCTTCTTAGAATCTTTAATCTTTATAGTCTAGAAGTGTTTTTATGCAATGCCTTCTTTGCCTTTGTTTTCGTTATTGCTGATCCCGTGTGCTCGCATTTTTAATGCACTGCCTGGTTGCTTTTAAGCTGATTGTTTAAACTTTGTGAATGGCTGACAAGAATAGGAAATGTGCTTGGCAATACGCAAGCAAGAGCATATGGCTAGTCATTAAAAATGTATCACAGAGGCTCTCTCTTTTTGTAAGTCGGCATGAGTGATTCCCTCATGTGACCTTCAGTCTGCTGCCTGCCACTTGCTTGCCAGCGCACCAGCGGGATATTAAGCAATTTAGCTTTTGATATTTCCAGTATTGTAATGCCAGTTGTAGAAATTTAACTGGAAACTGTGAAATGGTCCAGATTCGAGGCCTGGGAGCCGCGCGCGCCTCTGCATACAGATGGCTGGCTTCAAACGCCCTGCCGCATGCGCGCGAGGCGAGGGAAAGGCGAGCTGAGGGGGAATAATGAGCCTTTGAATCTCATCAGGCAGGGGAAGAAATGTGAGCTCTGACCGGGGAGCAGCCAGGTTCCGCCGCTGTTCGGCCACATCCGTTTCATGCTGCTGCAAATTAAATTCTCGCGCGCAGGGGAAACTCTTCTTGTTTGTGATAGGGCCATCATTTGGGGTGTAAATATTTTCCTTGCTGCAGACGAGAGGTGAGCGCGAGAACAAACCCCCCAACAGAAGCGTCGTGTCAGCGCGCGAGCGCGTGCGCTCCCTTCTACCTGCTCAGCGTTACAAGGTGGTCGTCACGGTGGCTGGCCTCGGAGCGCCGTGTCATCGCTTTTACCTGTATCGATAACGGCTCCCCTCTCGCAGACAGCTGGCGGTGCAACTGTCCAAACCGCCGTGTTCTGCTAATTGCTGCAGGACAGGACGATTTTTCATTCATGGGTAGTTGGGTTGAAACATTTATAGGCTGAGTAAGTCGTATGGCTTCACCTTTTACACGGAGGCAGCCAGTTGTGCAAGACGCGATCTTACATTTCCTTGACCAATCGCTCAGTGTAATGCCAGCACTCGAATGTGTTCAGTTCTAGACAGGAGGAGTTAAAGGGCCATTCCATTTAGAGAAAAGTCAGCTCTTCACCCTGTCCTGCATCTCTATCAACCACCAATAGTCATTCTAGAGGTTCCTTTGTTTGATGACGTCTGCTCAGGTTATGTGATAACTTATGATAAGAACACGAAGGGACCTCGAGGGGTCATGACAGTAACGCTCTACAATATCATTTCAACTCACTCAGGAACTGCAATAATTGAATAATGGCCTTCTTATTTGTAAAGTTCATGGAACACTGCCATTTTAGATGAAGAAACTGAGACGGGATTTGAAATGGAAGTGTGTCTGCAAGTCTATTGATGTCTGCTGCAGCTGTATGTCTAAAAGGCTGGTATTACAGGGAATTGTTAATGGAGGGACATGCTCAATTGGTTATTGAAAGGGATGGCTGGCGCTGTGCACCATTGCTGCATCCCTCTTAGGTGATTTAGTGATAATCTGGAGAAAGTTGTTAAGTATTGATTTTTTCAATCAAGCAATATGTCACACTTCGGATGGTAAATCAAATGATCCATTACCTACAAAACATGTGCGCAATTGCGTGAGTCTAGATATGAAATATTGTTTCTACGAAAAGCATTAATCAGTAAATCACTGCAGCAATATGGGGGTTAGGAATTATTATAACACGTAGTTTGTGAGCATGTTTGGAGTATTCTAGACCTTTATTTAAGCATTGGTTATTTCTCGCCTGGACTGGGGTAATGTGTTGCTGTATTTAGGCGCTGATAAGTCATACAACGTGTTCAGAATGCCTCTTCTAGACTGCTTTAACATTTACCCAGATATGTTGCTTTTTCTCATTTGCTTAAAGAACTTTAGTGGCTTAAGGTGGCCAAACACATTGAATTCAAAGCACTGTGCTATATATTTAAGGCCAAATTTGGCCTTGGACCATGCTACACACAGGTACTAGTATCTCTCTACCTGCACACTCGGCCACTAAGATCCTTGACCCAGGCCCTGTTCAGTGTCCCCAGGTTTCGCTTAACCCGGATGAACGTCCACTCCTTCACCCATCTGGGTCATAAGCTCTGTAACTCTCTACCAGATGACTTAAGGAACTGTAAATCATGTCTTACCTTCCGTAGGATGCTAAGAACTTGGCTATTCTGAACCTTCTTTTTGGAACAGCAAATCTGCAACCTATGTGGCCGGGAAACCCTTTCGGGTAGGTGTGCGCATTTCAAGTTGCTAATAATAATAATTATTATTATAAGACAGAGTAGCATTGATTTTGTAAGTTTGCTATGTGATTAAATGCACTAACTTTTAGGATAACGTTAATAAAACTATCATGAAAACATTAAAGGCAAGTGTGGGAGTGCATTAACCTCGGTCTCAAAATGTCCAGTTTCTAATCATTATTAAACATGGTGCATACTCAATGAATTCTACTTACAGCAATATTGGTTCCTGTTTATTGCAGTGGGTCACTGCGTGAATTCATAGACATATAACATGCAGGCTAGCGGATAGGATACATTGGGCAGAAACCGGTCTATGGCTCACAACTAAATTTAGGAGACAATGAGTGAACTGGGATTTGGCCAATGCTTCTAGAAAGGAAAGCCCAAACCTTCCATAGCTTGTTTCTACAGATAGGACAGAGGGTTGCTGGTACTGTGAGTGGGTCATGTTCAAGAAAAGTACAGTGACGTCAAAGGAACCTTCAATGGCAAGTTCCTTATTCTTCTATGTTTCGAAACGAGGGGCAGGCGTGCCTGCTTGGAGAAAAGGGATTGCTGCTAGCAGGGTATGCGCAGGTTGGGAAAGAATCTTGTCTGCTCTCGTAAGGCTCTTTTAGGCCAGTTGGAACCCATCAGCAGGCTCAAACCCATGGGTGCTCTGTATCTCGAAAGCAAGCATGCTGGACAATGCATTGAGGAGCTTTGTTGAGAAAGATGGCAGGCTGTTAAGCGGAGAATCCTATTTTGGATCCGAGCAGCTATAAAAAGTACTTCTATTTCCAGGAGAAGTACGTTTTCCATCCATGAAAGTGAATAGTGGCATATATGTAAATTTTAGGGTGCCTATGTATCCACATTTAAACATGCTGCATCATTTTTCAAAGTTGCAAACGTTTGTATTGATTGGAAAACTGAGGATATTAATCCCTTGTTATATCAATTTCCATTTTTTTTCTGATCCATCAGCTACATCCATTGATGGGGAACAAGTCCTCTACTAGAGGAATATTATTAATCCTCATTAGTAGTATTCATGAGTCACTTATTATAGATCATTCCCTCATGTTGCTCAGACATATAATTACAACCGTGGATGTGAATGGCATTTTTACATAATGTTTGAGTATAATTATCACACTTCTTGGAGCACCGTGTCATCTACATTTTAATCACATTGTGTACTGCACTACTAAATTTGATTAGAAAAATATATATCTTGGTGAAAAAGAAAAAAGAGGCTCATACAATAATTTTTTACAATTAACCTATTGTCACATTTTAATGCTGTGTTGATTGATGTCATTACCATATATTTAACCAAGTAGCAAGTAGCTTAATGAATCCCACAGGACCTCTGCTATACTTAATAAGAATTGAGGCATGGCAAGATTTTGAGGCTGAGGACTAACCCTGCTTCCTATAAAATCTCCCATGTAATTACTGCCTTATAACTCTCTCCACACAATAATTTTCACAATATAGGGGCACAACATATCACACTTGGTTGGTTTCTTAGCAAGATGGCATTCAATCTTTAAAGAAGGAGTTTAGGATTGCTCATTTAGTTAGATCCTAACATTGAGGCATAATAGTTAATATTTTCACATCCTTACAAATTGCTTTATGGTTTAGGAAGAGGCAACTTCTCTGGGATGCAATTGCAGGCTTTTGACCCGCTTCGTCCTGGGTCGAGAAAAAAAGAAATTGTCTTTAATTTTTTATTCAGAGCATATCTTTTGATGGTATGAGGTAGTAATCAACTTTGGTAAACTATACAGTTAGGAGAACCCAAATATTATTTCATGTTCTTGTCTTGGTGTTGGGTGAGAATGCATGCTGAAAGTCACTCCTGGAAGTGTTTTATATCACTGCCGGAGGAAGGCGAAGTGTGTTCTTGCATTATGGGTCCCATCATTTTCCAGCCTATAAAAGTGACTTTACTAAGAGGAGGGGGCCCACTTTTCTCTTGTGCTCAGTGAGCCGTTCATGTGATTTTAAACCTTCTTCATCCCCCTCTTCTCGATTGTCGACTGCCTGCCAGACTATCTTTCATGCCTTTTTCCCCTTGCTGATGGACTTGCTTGCTAGACTATTTGGTGCTGTCTGATGAGAGAGCACACTAGAACTTTTCTGATTAATGCTCCATTACCCTTGCCGATGCCCATGGACCTTTCAATTAGTGGACTTTCATTTGATCACCTTGTCCTTGCTAAGAGAACTCTTGTGAACCATCCTCCTGCCTTTGTCAGTGGTAGGAATCTATAACTCTCTTATCATCCTCTTATGGATGTCTTTATTCAGAAATAGATTTACTGTGGCTAGATGTGTGATTTTATATTTTGAGTTGTTAGACACATGACAGAGTTGCCTATGATGGTACTTTTTGCATTGATTTTGGCTCTTTAAGACAATAACCAAATTATCTAAATGTGTCTGAGTCTTTTTGTGTCTTAATGATTCTCGTGCAGAAACTGTGCTTAAAAATATCTGATCTCTAAATACATGATAGAAAAAGTCATAGATTATTTTCAGAGCATCAGGTTATTTCGCTCTTGTTCTGTGCTTCCATAGCAGAGTTATTGGTTTGTATGAGTCTTATCAGACTGATCTTCTATAGGAGGTTGGGTCTTCAAGTAGCAATGCTCTATTTTTGTAGCACGGTTCTGAGAGTAAAATATGTTATCCTGTTTTCCAGTTTGTGAGTTGGCTGTAATTATTAGGCCTCACTGGGTGGCTGACCACTGGCCTTTCTGATTTCTATCTCTTCACTATGACAAAGAAAAGTCCATCTGAGGACTACCGCCTCTGAGGGTGAGGTGTAGAATCTGAGTAAAAACAGGTACTCATATGGGCCCAGTAGTATAAAAAAAAATCCTGAGTAAGCTTCAGCTGCAACAATGATAAAAGCAACAGGGAGTGGGGGGGGATATTTGACAGGGGAGAAGCACGTTCGCGACTGAGATGGAAAGCATACGTACTGTTATGAATGATTAAGCAAAAAGAAAAAATTAGTACCGTCAAAGTGAGCAATGGATGGATAGAAGCCATCCAATCAGAGCGATCATGAAGAGACTATTTTCCAGGGGAAACACAAAAGATGATGGAAAAGCTAAGGCAAGAAAAGCCATTGAATACAAAGTGAGCAAATGAGACTGACAATAAAGCCAACCAAAGGTAAGCAGTGGGTGGGGTACAACACACTGTTACTACTTGGTAAGCTCAAAATAGGTCTTTTACAACCAAACAGCTTGTGCTGTCTGGTAAGTGTGATCTAAAACAAAAATCATGAAGAAATTTGCTATTTGCTATTTAAAAACCTTTGAAATTCACTGAAAAAAACATAGGTTTCACACCAGTCATAGTTAGGAATTAGCATTTAAAAAACCTATGAAATTCACTGAAAAAACCATAGGTTTCACACCAGTTATATTTAGGAATTAGTATTTAAAAACCTATTAAATTCACTGAAAAAACCATAGGTTTCACACCAGTTATAGTTAGCTGGACATTTTACTGACATAAAACCATTGAAATTCCCACGTTATAGTTAGTTGGACTCACTATAACTTGCGCGCCTGCAATGCACTGCTGATGACTTCACATATTACATCACTCATGACATGGTCAGTGACATCACTAATGACATCACTGATGACACCATCCAGTGAATGTGTGTCTTTCTGAAAAATGAATATGTTTTTTATATGTATATGTAAAGGTCGATGGACGAATAAATGTTTAAATAAGTGTGTAAATGGATGTTTATTTTTAATAAAATATTGATTGGTTAACTGGCTTATAAAGTGTATCTTAGTGAATACATATATTAACGAGTAATTTTTAAATATTTAAATATATATATCAGTGTTTCACTTTGTGTATAAGTGGCTGCATGGGTTGGTGACTGACTCACTGTTTATATGTCTTTTGAAGACAGCATATGTGCAGGACTGTATGGGTGGATGAGTGTGTATATATGTGTGTTAGTGAGTGAATGCCTGCCTCACTATTGTCTTTATGAGTAACTACATATGTTTTAATCTAGTATATGTGAGTATTGATGTATATAAGTGAGTATATGTGAGAGTGAGAGATTGAAAGAGTTCCTGTTTAAATAAGTATGTGTTTCTATAAGTGATTGTTTAAGAGAGTATTTATGTGTAAGTTTCCTTAGAAGTAATGTGCTAGTGTGTGTATAGCTGTATATGCAAATAAATGGATGTTCAATAGTTTATTTGCATGTGTGAGTATGTGTGTGAGTAACTTTTGGATGACTGTCGGTGTGTAACAGGATGTATATGTGTATCACTACATATGATGAGTGAGTATATGTACGAGTGACTATATAGAACTGTTGCTGAATGAGTGGATGTGTATACAGATGGTGAAATTACTGAATTGGTTGTTGTAACTGGTATGGGTATCTCCATTTTTTTGAAAATGTTACTTTCTATTTTTGAATATGTGTTTCAAGGGTTACATTACACTGAAAGGAGGTCTGTCAGTCTGTCACAAGGATGGTGTCATCAGTGATGTAATGAGTGATGTCACTGACCATGTCATGAGTGATGTAATATGTGACGTCATCAGCAGTGCATTGCAGGCGCGCAAGTTATAGTGAGTCCAACTAACTATAACGTGGGAATTTCAATGGTTTTATGTCAGTAAAATGTCCAGCTAACTATAACTGGTGTGAAACCTATGGTTTTTTCAGTGAATTTAATAGGTTTTTTAAATGCTAATTCTTAACTATAACTGGTGTGAAACCTATGTTTTTTTCAGTGAATTTCATAGGTTTTTTAAATGCTAATTCCTAACTATAACTGGTGTGAAACCAATGTTTTTTTCAGTGAATTTCAAAGGTTTTTAAATAGCAAATTTCTATAGCTATGAAATGTAATATTTTTTAAAATGAATCCTATATTGTATATTTAAATAATACTATTTTTTTAATGTTTTTTTGTATTTTTTTGTATTTTTTTGCCCCGGAGCGCTCCCGGGACGCGTACCAATGCGCTTATAGGTAAGCGCAGTTTTGCCGTGCACCGGTTCGCGTACCGGTGAGCGCCCCGTTTGCACTATTGCCGCAAACGAAAACATCATCGTGACGTATCGCGTAGCCGCATGATGTTTGTTATGACGCACGGCGTAAGCGCACCCGGAAGCTCAGGAGCACATACGATCTCACTACGTAAGCGCCCCAGGGCGCGCACTAACACGCTTATGCTATGCGCCCCCGGGCGCGCCCCGGGGCGCGTAGCGTAAGCGCGTCAGGTCATGTGACCTGAAAATAACACTTTTCATTGGTTCAGAACACTTTTGGTTTCCAAATGATGAAAGCCCCCACCTTTTTTCCTTATTCTGACTTTGTCCTTTGACTGAGGAAGACCTGTTTGGAGATCTGTGACTAATATTTTGAACTTTAAAATGGCTACAGTAGCAGCAGCTGGAGCATCTGCACCACCACCACCACCACCACAAGGACCACCACAACATCACATTGGTGGTCAAGAAGAAGAGGAGGAGGAGGAGGAGGAGAGAAGGCAGACAAGGCATTTCCTGCCTGAAGAAAAAGCCCCATACAAATCTAAGGAGCACTTTTACCGTTTATAATTCCCTGTTTTTTGTTTCTCCCCATAAAAAATACAAAAAATATAAAACTGTTCAGAAAAGCCCAAAAAAGTAAAAAGTGTTCAAAAAACCAATAAAAAAATATAAAACAACAAAAAGAATAAAAAAACAGTTCTTTTTAGAACTACCTCCAATTTATAAAAAAAACCTACATTTAAAAAAAACTCTGTCATTCTTTTTTCTCTACGGTACGCTCCCCGGTACGCTCCGCGGTGCGCGTACTGGGCGCTCCCCAGCGCAAATTGTTTTTTTTTTTGCCAGCGGGGCCCTTTTATGGCCCCCACATCAAACCTAGGGGGTCAGGGGGGGTCTACCCTGCCCCCTTTTGGTAATTTCCCCTCTTTGTTTTTAACACCTCTTGTGTCTCGATCCTACCGAGACAAAAGATGGCGGCCGCACTGGACTGTTTGGAATGTTTACAGACACCCGAGAGCCAATCAGCTTTCCGCGCGCGAACTCGCGTAGCACGCTGGTTCGCGCCCCGGTGCGCGTACCGGGGCGCGCTTACAGATATATATTTTTTTTAACCTAAATTACTCAAAATCCACTGGAGCACATATCTTGAGACATAGCAAAGGCACATCGGGCTACCAGTCCCTACAATTTTGCCAAGTTTGGTGGAAATCCATTCAGCCGTTCGGGCTAAAAGTGAGGTCGACCGCCCTTTGGAAATTAACATGTGGAAAACACGTTTTGGGACCCCCCTTTTTTCTCGTCCCCCGCTTGACGAATCCCCCCCAAACTTTCAGGGAAGGACCAGAGCGCCGGGAGGCAAATTTGAGGAAATTGTCAGGCAGATTCCTCATTTGGCGCCAAAGTTATTCCCAATAGAATGTTGCGATTTTCCTATTGAAAATAATCCTAACTATAACTACCTACTGGCGACCGCCAGTAGGTAATATATATCTATATATATATATATATATATATATATATATATATATATATATATATATATATATATATATGTGATCAAGCCTCGGCTGAGGTGAAACGCGTCATGGCGACTGGTGGGCTGTTATTCTCTATCACGAATAAAATTCATTGGTAACGATAGCACGGAGTCTGTGGCTTTACTCAACTTCCGTTCCTGCTGCACGGCGTGATACTGCGACGCTGTGCTTTGTTGTATCGGACCAAGCGCAATATATATATATATATATATTCTAAAATCCTTAATAAAAAAAATTACTGTTCACTATGTTGATTTATCAAATATTTTAAATTCATTGATATAAAATATATATGTTGTTAACTTGAAATTCTCGTAAAACGAATATAATGGAAAATACATATTTTTAATATTTTCATTGTATTAGAAATACATATAAATGTATTTATTTATTTATAAAGTTTTATATAGCGCGAACTTGACCCAAGAGGGTGTCAGAGCGCTTTCATTTATTTGCATTGCGTTAGAAGTTACATCAGTTACAAGAGCATAGTAAGGTACAGTACGCATGAACAATGTTGCAAGAATTTGTAGGAGGGAGGAGAGGAAGGAGTAATAACGGGGAGACGAGGAGGAATAGTGCCCAATGTCCGGCTGGGTAGGTGATGGTCAAGGGGGAAACCAGGGCCAATCTTCTCATTAGCCGTCTAGCAGCTCCACCGGACATCAGCCATGTTGCTCAGGTCTAAGTGTTCAGGAAAACCAGTTTTGAATTTATTTGATTTAAGAAGTTTATATAGCGCTGGCTAGACGTGGAGGTATCAGAGCGCTTAACCAGAGGATCGTTGCAATACAATGTACATCTAAAAAGGTTTATATAGTGCTGGCTAGACCCGGATGTGTGTGTGTATATATATATATATATATATATATATATATATATATATATATATATATATATATATATATATATATATATATATATATATATATATATATATATATATATATATCATACATTCACAATAAGACTGGTAAAAAATGTATATAAACAATTGAATTAGAAAATATATTAATTAACTTAAACAATTAAATAAATCTTGGAAATTGAAAAAGCCAAATAATCAATTTTCAAAAAATACTATAAACACTAAAATACATTTTAAATAATAATATAAAATATAAAAAAACAATGAATGCTATAACATCTATTTAACCAATATTTTGAAAAGTATTGGAGTCTATGAATATTAAATATACTATTCTCGATCTAATTTATGCAGCAATAGGGAAAGTTTTGGACTTCCGAGGGGTTGTATTTTCTATTCCTACTCCAGTCACTGCATTAACAGGGAGAGTATTGGACTTCAGAGGAGTTAAAGTTACTATTACAACTCCAGTCAGTGGAATAGTAGCAAAAGCATTGGGCTACTTCCTTTTCCTACTACAGTCTACACCACAGTAGGAAAACATTGGATTTTGGAGGGCTGAAATTTACTATTCCCACACCAAAGAATGCAATAGTAGGAAAAGTATTGGACTTTGGAAGGGTAAAGTTTACAATTTCCACTCCAATCTGTGCAACAATGGGATAAGCTTTAGACTTCAGAGTAGTGACATTTTACTATTCCCACTCCATACAACACAAAAGTAGGGAAAGTGTTGAACCTGGAAGGGGGTTAACCTTACTATCCATACTCAAAACAGGGCAATAGTCGATAAAGCTTTGGATTTCGGAGGGGTAGAATGTATTATTTCCACTCCAAGAAAGAGTTGGATTTTGGAGGGGAGAAATTTACTATTCCCACTCCAAGCAATAGAGAAAATATTTTACTTCAAATACATTACATATATTATTAACCCCATAAATGTAAAAAAATATTAAACTCCTAATTATAAAAAAATATTTACATAAAATATATATATGTGTATGTGTGTATATATTTATATACACACACACACATATATAAGTATTAAGAAACTAAAAACAATGAAGCAATTTATGTAATTACTATTGAATACATTTTTTATCAGTTAATAAATAATTAATATTCAATTATTAATGTATTGACTTCCACCCTATACCCCTAAGAAAACCTGCCAGCCCAATGTAAAAAACAACTAAAACAAACTTTATCATAACTTACATATTTAAAATAAATTAAAGAATGAATTACCATACCATAATTAATTGTTAATTAATTATTAATTAATTATTACTTAATGAATTTCTCTGCCTAGACCCTTACAAACCTAGCACCCAACAACTAAAATAAAAGGTAATTAAACAAGAATTTCACAACTTACATATTTAAAATTCAATTAAATAAATACTTTACAAATAATTAACATTTAACTAATTTTCTACCCACCTATGCGTTTACACACCTTGCACCCTGCAACTACCACAAGTAAAATAAGTACAATAAATCAGTATTCAATATTTTACATAATTAAATATTAATTAAATAATGATTTAACTATTAAAAATAAATTGGTAATTGTTACTTCCCACCCTACACCTCTACAAAACTAGCAGCCTTCAACTAAAATATAAGTAAAAATAATAAGTATTCTATAAATACATGATTAAAAATCAATGAAATTACAATTACTAATTCATTGTAAACTAATTATTACATAATTAACTTCCCATCCTCTACCCCTACAAACCTAACAGCCCGCAAATAACATATAACAAAAGTAAATCAGTATTACAGTAATGATATATTAAATATCAAATAAATAAGTGAAAACAATATTAACAACATCAATATTATCTGCAACAATACTACCTACCTCAAAAGTGATAATATTGTCAACAATATTTGTACATCATGATATTTGTGTGTCATGACATTTAATTTCCAGGGTTTCTGTCTCCCGAATCCCGATCTTTTTAAATCGATATTTTGTCTTAATACCGATATTTCACCTCATTGGTACTGGATTTACAACCAAATACTGACATAAGCATTTAACAAATTGACCAATAAAAGGGAGCACATGTCGCTACACTTTTAGTAACTTTTGACCTGCTTGAGCTGAAAAAATATTGAGATTTTCAGATTAATCAACATACGATAGATTATGTGGAAACTGCTGTAACTTCATAACTATGTGGAAAACGCCAAAGCTGCAGAAGTGCATAATTCTAGTAGTCCTGGTTAAAGGAGTTGCAAACACTGCATAGAAAGCACATATCTGAACAAAAATAATTTTAAGAATGTACCAACCGAAATAAAAAGTGTTGGTGTCATTCTTTGCCATGAACGCAGATATGCAAATAACTTAGGCCCTATTTACAATAGCGGTTGGTGGGACTGCCGACCGCCATTGCATCGGCAAGAAGACCGTCCGACAATAAATTGGTCATACCCATGCTATTACAATGAGACTGCCAGCACGGCTGTTGTAAAGTGCCCAGGTAGTGGGCCGCAGCACAATCCGCAGTAGAAAAAAGCACTTTGTGCACATCCATGGACCATGTGCCGAGCACCATGTGGTGCCTGGCATACGGTGCATGGATGCATGTGGGGCACTACATGTGCCCCCAGGGCCACTTAGCATTGGCGGCTGGGGGGATGGAAGCCCTGCTTGGGGCCCCTTAAGTCTGTTTCCAGCTGACGTTACCATGGAAGTGGGACTGCCATGAAAAGGTAGTCAAAGAGGGACATCCTAACCCCTTCGGTGGTGCCTGCTCAGGATTCGCCTCTATTGTAGGGATAGGATTCTAACTGCCACTGCGGCAGGATCTTGGATCCTGTCGGAGACTGTGTTTAGTGTCCCCAACCTCTGTGATCTGATCGCATGCATCAAAATGTGGTGGTCGGACCGATGACTTGTCTGTCGGGCGGACCGCCACAGATGGTCTGTTGGTGAGATACCATTTGCTCAGCCCTGAAAAGGACTAACCCTTTCAAAGCATGCTTTCTCACCTGCGTAACAAAGTTGGAAAATAATAGTCTGCCTGTAAAAGAGACTAAATTATTTTCTTATAGGCAGAATGACATCATAATATTGTATAAGGAGCTCATAGTGATACCCAGCACTCAAGTTCAAGTTCAAGTTTAACATTTCTATAGCGCACTACTCACCCAGAGGGTCTCAAGGCGCTTGAGGGAGGGGGGCACTTTACTTATCGAATATCCAAGTTTTTAGTTGTTTTCTGAAGGAGAGGTGGTTCTGTGTAAGGCGGAGGTGGGTGGGGAGAGAATTCCAGGTTTTGGCCGCTAAGTAGGAGAAGGATCTTCCCCCCATGGTGGATCTATGGATGCGTGGAATTGCGGCGAGGGCTTGATTGGACGATCGTAGTTGGCGGGTGGGGGTGTAAAAGGACAGGCGCGTGTTGAGGCATTCGGGTCCTAGGTTGTAGAGGGCTTTGTGTGCGTGGGTGAGGGGACGGAACGCGATTCTCTTGTTGACGGGGAGCCAGTGGAGGTTTTTCAGGTGACCGGAAATGTGAGCTTGGTGGGGGATGTCTAGTATGAGTCTGGCTGAGGCGTTTTGGATGCGTTGGAGTTTTTTCTGTAGTTTGGCTGTGGTTCCGGCGTAAAGGGTGTTTCCGTAGTCCAGTCGGCTTGTGACCAGTGCGTGGGTGACCGTCTTTCTTGTTTCGGTGGGGATCCAACGGAAGATTTTTTTGAGCATACGTAGGATGTTGAAGCATGATGATGAGACGGCGTTGACTTGTCTGGTCATCGAGAGGGAGGAGTCCAGGATGAAGCCCAGGTTTCGTGCGTGGTCCGTAGGTATGGGTGCGTTTCCCAGGGCCGGTGGCCAACATGAGTCATCCCAGGCGGAGGGTGATGAACCTAAGATGAGGACTTCCATTTTGTCCGAGTTCAGTTTTAAACGGCTGTTCTTCATCCACTCGGCTACTTCTTTCATCCCTTCGTGTAAGTTGGTTTTCGCGGTGTTTGGGTCTTTGGTGAGGGAGAGGATCAGCTGGGTGTCATCTGTGTAGGAGATGATGCTGAGGTTGTGTTGGTGCGCGATGGATGCGAGGGGACTCATGTATACGTTGAAGAGGGTGGGACTGAGTGATGATCCTTGTGGTACGCCGCAGATGACTTCGGTGGCCTCTGCTTTAAAAGGGAGAGGCGGACTCTCTGGGTTCTTCCGGTGAGGAACGAGATGATCCAGTCCAATGCTTTTCCTTGTATTCCGACGTTGCTGAGGCGTTGTATAAGGGTGTGTCGAAGGCTGCGGAGAGGTCAAGTAGGATGAGGGCAGCTGTTTCTCCGTTGTCCAGTAGAGTTCGAATGTCATCTGTTGCTGCGATGAGGGCGGTCTCGGTGCTGTGTTTGGCTCGGAAGCCGGACTGTGAAAGGTCGAGGGATTTGTTGGATTCGAGGAAGGCGGCAAGCTGACTGTTGACGGCTTTCTCAATGACTTTGGCAGGGAATGGGAGGAGCGAGATGGGGCGGTAGTTCTTAAGTTCAGTGGGGTCTGCTGTGGGTTTCTTCAGAAGGGCGCTGAGTTTGGCATGTTTCCAGCTTTCCGGGAAGTTAGCGGAGTTGAGGGAGCAGTTGATGACGTTTCGGAGATGGGGTGCGATAATGGAGTCTGCTTTGTTGAAAATGTGGTGGGGACATGGGTCGGTTGGCGATCCTGAGTGGATGGAGTTCATCAGGCGGATGGTGTCTTCAGTGGTGATTGGGTTCCAGGCGCAAAGGTTGTTGGAGGGGGGTTTTAGTTCGGAGGTGGGTGGGGTGGACTGGTCTTCGGACTGGTTTTCAAAGCTGTTATGTATGTCAGCGATTTTGTTGTGGAAGAATGAGGCTAGGGAGTCGCAGAGGTCTTGGGAGGGAGTGATGTCGTTGGTGCCGGCGGTGGGGTTGGTAAATTCTTTGACGAAGTTGAATAGTTCCTTGCTGTTGTGGGCGTTGTTGTCGAGTCGATCCTTGAGTGCTGATTTCTTGGTGGATCGGATCAGTTGGTGGTGTTTGCGGGTGGCGTTCTTGAAGGTGGCCATGTTGTCAGTGGTTGGGTTTTTTCTCCAGGCTTTCTCGAGGGTGCGACAGAACTTTTTGAATTTCTTAAGGTCATTGTTGAACCAGGGGGCTTTTTTGCTACTTTGCTACTACGAGGCACAACAACAAAAATGGCAGCGAAGGCAAAACCGAAACAGGACGAGATTGGGGCACAAAGTAGAGTGTCGCTATGGGCAGTGGCACCGGCACAATCAGGCAGTAATTATTAAATCAAATAGAGCAATGCGAGCGCTCCGATAATAAACAGATTAAAATGCGAGCAAAGTATAAACATGCACAGATTCAAAAGCGAGCAATGGGCAAACTTGCAGATTAAAATGCGAGCAATGGGCAAAATAATGCTTGGCAGCAGTGAGCTAAAGCATGCACCAATTCTATTCAAGCAATGCGGGCAAAGCACTACGATACTCAGGCCGGGGAGCGTGGGGAGCGACTGCTTCTCAAGGAGCCAGGACGGTCACAGCGCTTCTGCCTACGGGACGAGCCTTATCAATCAGTGGGAGGGAGGAGCATCTGGGAGGCGGGAGCGGGGTGGAGAGGCTGGCGACGAGGCACAACAACAAAAATGGCAGCGAAGGCAAAACCGAAACAGGATGAGATTGGGGCACAAAGTAGAGTGTCGCTATGGGCAGTGGCACCGGCACAATCAGGCAGTAATTATTAAATTAAATAGAGCAATGCGAGCGCTCCGATAATAAACAGATTAAAATGCGAGCAAAGTATAAACATGCACAGATTCAAAAGCGAGCAACGGAGGCCACAACAAGGACATGCTGTGAACCCCAGCACCAGCCCAGCCCCATCCCATTAACAGGGAAGGAGGTGACATGAAAGACCCTATCAAGCCAGCACTAGTCAAGTGACAAAAGCACCTGTCTCATCACTCTCACTCACTACTCCCTATCAACGTGTGGGGTGATCTGCAGAACACATAGAAAGAGGTAAATACCTCTCAGGATTGTTTTTGTGCAGAAAGGTGTACGTTCCTGCACAAAAAATAATCCTGCATGCAACACAGGCACCCTTGGACCATGTTGAAAGGGTGCCTGCAGTCCATTGTTTGCCAGCGCAGGGGCAAATGTCAGGAATGCACCGTATGCCTCAAATACGGAGCATTTCTGCCTTTTCCCAGTAAGGCAGTGCAGCGCGGGAAAGTGACCTGTCACGTTGCGCTTCACTACTATTTCATAAATAATTACCCAAGGTTTTAAGTGGTTGCTGGGAAGGTGAAGGTTCAACCATATATTATATAGGATAAAGTACCCCCTGCCTTACATAAGAATATTGCAAGTCATCCATGACCTTAAAAAGGAACTCAGCCTTAGGCCTTGCCTAATATGGTAAATGAACTCCTTGGTGACTTGCAATATCTTTATAATGTACAGCAGGTGTACTTTATCCTTATATGGTTCTTTTTGGTAACTTGAAATACATTTATCATTTACAATTGGTGATACATTATGCCATATATCTTGTGTCAATTTAAAATGTCAATTTCTGCCATCAGCAAAGTTAATTTCGGAACTCTTATTTTAGACATAAGAACACCATTAAAAATTACTTTAAAATAGGTGCCTGGTGTATATGAAACACGACCCTATGAAAGTAAACTCGTCCACTGAATGAATAATGCATATAATACCAAGCATGGACTAGGTTTTCCGATGATTAAAAAAGGAAACGCTAGAAATGATGATAAAAATGAATGTAAGTGTAATTTGCGTCTTTTGGGCTTTTTCTTAAAATAACAGTGATTTTTGTCTTTTATGTATCCTGTATTACACATTTGCAATAACGAGCATATTTACTGTAACTGTTTTTATAGTCACTAAAAGCAAATGTTAGTTTTCTTTTGCCCGGGGGATGAGTACGTGGGTGGACAGTAGCTTCAGGTAATGTTCATTTCCAGGGAAGAGAGCCTGGCAGCTTGGTTTTCAAGCTTAGTCATACATTTTGCCATTTTATTTTTGGTGCAATTACTCCGTTTTCGGAATTGATTCTTTATGCAAAAGAGAAATGTGTGAATCATTGATTCACTGTTACAAGAATAACAAGGCTGTAAATGAGCATCTGTGACCAGCCCTGGTATTTGAGAGCGGAGCAGGTGTTGACAACACCTATCTTTCAATGAAACTGTTTGTCAGTCACTAAATTATTTGAAAATTCCGAATGTGAGTGAATATTTCTAAACATAACACCTCATAAATGGACTTTGTGTATCACAGTCACAACATTTTTTTTGTTTATGCAAGGGACGTGTGCCAAATGTTTTTAATGACTTTTTAATTATCATTCCGTCAAATATGATATATTTCAAGCTTAGCTGTTGGCTGTTATCTTTCATTTACAGTACACGGCCATATATTGGTAAACCCTACTTTATAAGTATAACAGTAATACTCTAAACTGACTTCGTTAATTATGTGGGAGTGGACACAGTGGAATAGTATTCATTTGTTTGATACGGGTATGTTTTTATCTTAGTAATAAAAAAGTACTGTCATTATCAAATAATTATTTTAAAAAGTGAAACAATACTAACAGAATGTATTCATAATTATCCTCGTTTACAATTAACACACAATTTGCAGATTTCAGCTAAACAAAATATTTCTTGCTCAGATAGTTCAAATAATAGTGCCTGAAACTGTGCTGCATATTTTGCATTATTTGCCTGTTAATAGAGAAGACCTGGTCATTTAATTTGGACCTCTATGCTACATATTCAAAGTTGCCCTGCTACTCCTTTGGGGAGTGGTAATGGGGCTGATGGGCACTATGGCTATGGCTTGTCTCGGCTAGCGACATCTTAGCCCCCCTCACCAAATTCCCTCGGTCACGGCACAATCACTCCCATAAGTGGTATAACCCCGATCTTAAAAAGCAACATCTTGAGCTTCGCCAACTGGAGCGTAGGTGGAGAAGGGACTACCACACCTCTAGCAGGGAGTCTTACTTGGCTGCGCGCAACAAGTATAAGAAAGCCATCATTGCGGCCAAATCTACATATATCGCGGAAAGAATCCTCTCTGCACCTATTCAATCCAAAGAAATTTTCAAGGTGATTGGGGAACTCACTACTGACACTAGGACTCTCCCTACCCAGGCCCCTACCCAGGAATCCTGCAACGCCCTTAGCCACTTTTTTGTTGAAAAAATTGTTATGATTAAGGACTCTATCACCACCCCCTCTCCTGACGCTGTTTCCACCCCGGTTCCCCATAACTCTTCCTCACTTCTACACTTCCCTACTCTTGACTCGACCACCCTAGCAAAACTAGCCACCCGGGTCAAGTCTGGGTCCCCGGATGACTGTTGCCCCCCGTCTATACTGCGAGACATCTGTATCTCTCTTCCCGAAAGCATTCTTCCATTGCTGAACTCGTCTCTTTCCTCTGGTACGGTGCCTGGCTCTTTTAAGGAGGCCGTTTTAGTTCCTCTTCTGAAGAAGCCAGGGGCCGACCCATCGGTCCCTGCCAATTACCGACCTATTTCCCTCCTTCCCTATTTCTCCAAAATCCTGGAAGCCCATGTAACGGCTAGCCTCTCACAGTTTGTCGAAAATTCGAACTTCCTGGAACCAAACCAAGCCGGTTTCCGACCCGGCCACTCCACGGAGGCAGTCATCTTAGCCGTGCTCGACACTCTGAGAGACAATGCTGACAAGGGCATCCCCCAGGCCCTGGTCTTATTAGACCTGTCGGCCGCCTTCGACACGGTGGATCATGACATCCTTATCCGCCGTGTCGAGCAGGCCGGCCTCCAGGGCCCGGCGCTGGCTTGGATCCACTCCTTTCTATCTGGTAGGTCTCAGACGGTCAGTCTGGGGACCTTTCGTGGACCCAAAGTCTCCTCCACTTGCGGTGTACCCCAGGGTTCTTCTCTGTCCCCTCTCCTTTTCAATCTCTATCTTCGCCCCCTTCTTCTTTCTCTGAGGCAGTGGGACGTCACCGTCTTTAATTACGCTGACGACCTACAACTCATCTTTCCTCTCTCCACCCCTTCTGCTGTCTCTAATTTCCACTCTGTTATGTCCCATATTCTTCTCTGGATGAGCCAAAATCAGCTTAAGCTGAATCCTGGAAAGACAGAGCTCCTTCTTCCCGGCAGGAGCTCCATCCATTGGGGTCCACACTTCTGGCCTTCTGAACTTGGTCCTCCCCCTGTCCCTGTGACATCTGTGAAGAGCTTGGGTGTCATTATTGACTCCGAACTCTCCCTCAAGGCCCAGGTGGGGGCAGCGGTTTCGTCCTGCATGTTTCAGATCCGCAGGATCAGGAAGGTTGCTTACCTCCTGTCCCCCGCTGTCCTACTTCAAGTCACTCTGGCCTTAGTCCTGTCCCGTTTGGACTTTTCCAATTCTCTTTATCATGGCCTGCATAAAACCCTGCTTCACAGGCTACAGGTCGTGCAGAACCAAGCGGCGCGTCTTGTATTTAGGACCCCCAAATGGCAGTCGGCCAAGCCCCTCCTTGCTAAACTGCATTGGCTCCCCATCAATCTCAGGGCAGCCTTCAAGATCGGCTGCCTAGTATTCAAGTCCCTTACTGGCCCTTCACCTAGCTTTCTGAAATCTCTTACCACCCCTTACTGCCCCCCCCGCACTCTCAGATCTTCCCATCTTCACCTCTTGGTCATCCCACCCTTCAAGTTTACAAGGATGGGAGGCCGAAGCTTCTCATATCTTGCCCCTACATTCTGGAATTCTCTTCCTTTTTCTCTCAAATCTGTCACATCACTTATCCTTTTCCGTAAGTCCCTTAAAACCTGGCTTTTCCCCCAATCTGGATAAACTCTAATCTGCCCCTTTCAGTATCCCAATCAGCGCCAGGAAACCTACGGTGATAGTGCGCTTTACAAAAACCTCCTAACATAACATAACATAACATATGATGGTGAAAATACATTTCATTTGGAAGCGTGAAGTTTTTCCGATATTTCACGGTTCCCTGTGAAGTATGGATTTTAGTTCTATTGAAGGCATTTAACAAACGGTTAAAGTGGAGTTATTATACGTGAGGAAGGTAGTAAGATTTTAACTTATGTTAAAAAAAACTTTGAAATTCACTGAAAAAGAACAACTATTTAAATATAAATAAATCTGAGAAATGTTTCAGTTATACATACCTGATATAAATATAACTTACAGTGCCATACATTTCAGATCTCACCAGTATTGTAATGTGTAAGATTATAGCGAGAGCATCACAGGGGTATAAATGAAAATGTGCCAAACCCATTGATGGTAGAGGGATGAGCGCAGGGCCTGAGCTCATGCCAGGCCCTGCACCCAAAACAGCGGCACCCACGGCCATTGGCTGCTAAGCATTGTGAGGGGGGAGGGTTGTTAAAACACACCGTGAGAGTCCCACCCCTCTCACAAAAATGTCCCAAAAATAATTCTGGCCTTCTGGACTCTCTAATAATGTCCAAGGGGTCATGGTAGCCCTACCTTGCCTCTAATATCTTTTTCTGTTATGTTTTCAGCACAGGGGAACTGACACCTGTGTCCTGTAATGGCAGCCATAACATTTTCTTTCATGTTGAGGCCAGCCAATCAAATTGCTCGGCCCAGAGGGACTGTCAGTCCCTCAGGAGCAAGCTTGCTAACGAGAAAAAAAGCACTTGTGACAAATAAAATCCTCTATGTTTGAATTTGCGTCCCACAGGGTTCGTGCGGAAGTCTTGCAGGAACAACTGTCAATATATCTATAAATTTGTAACATACATTTTTCAAAGACAACTGGAAACACGCCGAGATCAACGCCCTACTAAAAAAAAACAAGGCGGGCCCAAGAGACCTCAAGAACTTCCGGCCCATCTCTCTGCTTCCCTCCCCAGCCAAGGTCATCGAGAAGATCGTCAACAGACTGCTAACCCAATACTTAGAAGAAAACAGCATCCGGGACCCATCCCAGTCAGGGTTCCGCAGCAACCACAGCACCGAGACTGTCCTCATCACCGCCACCAACGACATCAGGACCCTGCTGGACCTCTAAGCTGCCTTCAACACCGTCTGCCACCGCACACTACGCACAAGCCTCCACAATGCAGGGATCAGAGACAAGGCCCTGGAATGGACCACCTCCTTCCTCTCTGGCAGAACCAAGTGTGTACACCTCCCCCATTCTGATCCGAAGCCTCCAAGATCATCTGCGGCGTACCCCAGGGATCATTCCTCAGCCTAACACTGTTCAACATCTACATGGCCCCGCTCGCACAAGTCACCCAACAGCACGACCTCAACATAATCTCCTACGCCGACGACACTCAACTGATCCTCTCCCTCACTAAGGAACCCCTCACCGCCAAATTCAACCTCCACGAAGGAATGAAGGCCGCCACCGACTGGATGAAGATCAGCCGAGTGAAGCTGAACACGGACAAGATGGAGGTCCTCATCCTCGGCTCCAACCCTTCAGCCCCGACACCCACCGACCACGCACGCAACCTGGGAGTCATCCTTGACTCAACACTCTCCATGACCAAGCAAGTCAACACAGTCTCCACCTCCTGCTTCAACATCCTCCGCATGCTCTGCAAGATCTACAGATGGATCCCGACAGATACAAGAAGAACAATCACCCAGGCCCTCGTCAGTAGCAGACTCGACTATGGAAACACCTTCTACGCGTGAAACCCGGGCAAGCTCATTAAATGACTGCAACGCATTCAAAACGCCTCTGCACGCCTGATCCTTGACGTACCACACCACAGCTACATCACCCCCACCCGAGAAACCTGCACTGGCTCCCCGTCAACAAGAGGATTTCCTTCAAGCTCCTCATCCACACACACAAGGCACTCCACAAGACCGGCCCAGCCTACCTCAATAGACTACTCTTCTTCTACATCCCCAACCGCCAGCTCTGTTCTGCCAACCTCGCCCTCGCCACTGTCCCTCGCATCCGAAGAACAACCACCGGCGGCAGATCCTTCTCCCACCTCGCCGCCAAGACCTGGAACACCTCCCACTGAGCCTATGACAGACTCAAGACCTGCTGACCTTCAGGAGGGTACTCAAGACCTGACTGTTTGACCAGTAGGGCCCCCCTTTTTTCCCCCAGCACCTTGAGAACCTAACGGGTAAGTAGTGCGCTCTATTGATTGATTGATGGTAAGAAATTCATTATTAAGCGGGCAGAACATGATTGGAAACGAAGTAAATTGTAGTGTCTATGTGAAAATTGATAGAGAAGAAGTAAAGTGGAGAGAAGCAGGGAGACACATGTTGGGCTATTGAGAGAGATTAAGGTCAAAGTGCAGAGGCAGGGAGAAGATACAATGTAAACAAAAGAAGTTAATACATCCAACAGGAGATGCTCTGGGATCGAAGCAGATATTAAAATGGGAAGAATGCTGAAACTGAAAAGCAGAGATGAGCAGTGGCTGCAAGAGATGATAGTACAGAAAGCACAAGAGGAAAGTGCAAGCAGAGAAAGAGAAGATTCAATGTACAGCAAATATACCAGTGCCTTTGCTCACTGTGTGAAGTTTACTTGCTCGGTAAAGCACCTGTTAGTGCATATGTCGTTACACAATTTATAGCACTAGGAGATGTATTATGGATAATGCCCCAGGGGCACAAGGGGTATGTGCACACACTTTCTGTGACCCCGGGACACTTTGTATTTGCATAAGGGTTCACAGACGCTTACACTTGCCATCTGTGATACAGATTGCACTGGTGCTCATATAGCCTTGGCACAATCCCAAGGGATATTTTCAGCATTTACATGGGTTTATGAGGGAACACTGTCAATGTGCCTCCCACCCCATAATATATATACTGGCACGGGTGCAAAGAAGCTGTCAGAGAGCTCACTAACTTTGTACCACATATGAGCTGGTGCACAGACAGTACGATCCCTAAATCTACCTGTGAAAGCAGGGAAAAAAGGTCCCATGGACCCATCCATCATCTCCCTAAAGGCAAATTCAGGCACTGTGTCCACCTGCAGGAATATCACTATCCCACTTTGAACTGCAGACCGCATTACCACCTGCAAAGGAACGACAAACTGCAGCTTCATGCAGACTGTTCACCTTTCACTAATGCACTATGCCCGGAGTAGATTCACGACTGTGCTTGGAGCAGCACATAAACTGTAATAGGGCACAGTGCCCTGCTCTGTGTCTGGTGCACCCAGTTAAAAGTGCATCATGGCAAGGACTGGGATAGTGCACCATATTCCCAAAAGAGCACTGGGTGCACTATACTAGTGAGCAGGGCAAATTTTCTAATACCAGTGGTGGTTGTCTAAAAATTATAATCGGGAGGCTGGATGCCATTTGCTGGGTCAAGAATTACCATATTGTCCAATACTGTGAGACAGATATATACTTTTGATGTGTACATGCATACTAATAGTAGCATCTCCAACATATGTTTTCATTTTGTAATCAACCAATTTGATGCCGGCTCATGCCAGTAGGCAGCAAAATCTAATGGTGGTGGTAAGGGGCTACATTGCACTAAAGTGAACTTTCTGATCCCCCCTAAAGAGGTCTGAGTTCCATTCATCAGGTTGTACTGAGAACCTTGAAGCCCTTGCTTTATGAATGACCAACCCCAAATCCACATCCCTGCATTAGAACATTTTCGGTTATGATTATCTCATACTACGCTCTACACAGTTTTGGGATCTAACGTCCCTTTGGATTTGCTCATGCAAAACTCTGCGGACTGCAGTTAAAGTAATTTTTCCCATTTGTGCCCATCACTTAATTTATTAGAACACTGCATGTGTTCTAAAAGTTAGAAATGTATGATTTTGTACGTGTGTACACGTGTATGCATATATATGCTTGTTTTGAGCCTGCCTGTGTATGTTTCGAAGCAAACACAAAAAGATGATGGAAGGAGCGCTGACATTTTTCAGACACTCACCCCAAGTCACAGATCTGGGTTGAATTCATCATTGTTCTTTAGCTCACTTCGCCACCCCTGTTTAGACCCAGCAATTTGCAAATTAGTCTTGACCTTGATCCTCGTGGGAACAGTCCAGCCCGAACTGCCAATCCAGGTCTTCCCTGGACCAGATACAAGCCTCCTGCGACCGGTTTCGGAGTAGCACCCCTTATCAGCCAAGCTAGCTTGAACCCTGTCCGTCCATGTTGTGTAAGTTTCGAGTATTTTGTTTTTATATACCTCTCCTTTCATCCCTCTGTGCTAAAAGGTTAATATCAGATGAAACATTGTGAGCATTTTAACATCAAATACTAAATGTGTTTCCTGAATTATTGAACAATAAAATGTAGTACTGCATATCAAATATCACGGGTGCATGTTATAATATTTATATATCTTTAAAAAGAAATGCAAATAAAATGGAATTGTTTGAATGTGAGCAGCAGCACATCACAGAGAAGGTGATATTAATCTTTAAAAGATGTTTGAACTCTAGAGCATTGCAATTAAACCAGAAAATAAATATTTCAGAATAGGACCCTGGTAGAAGAGAATCCAATCTCGACTTGAAATGACATGCCTGTCTCCTCTTCCATAGGTGCAAGTGTAACCTTCACGCCAATACCTGTGTCTTTGACAACAATAAATTATCCTGCGAGTGCGAGCACAACACCACGGGCCCAGACTGTGGGAGATGTAAGAAGAATTACCACGGCCGCCCTTGGAGCCCCGGCTCGTATCTGACCATCCCAAAGGGCACTGCAAATATCTGTGAGTAGATTTCTCCAATAATGGCACTGTTAGTGCACGGCCTTCTGAGTAACTATGCCTCATATTTCATTGTAATTGCAATTCCGGTCAATATATTGATTGTGAGCAGAGTGGAAGCAAAGGTTTAGCTTGTGTTTTAGTCACTGGTGACCCAGATCTGAAATAAAACTCAGTTCGGTAATTTGATGAAACAGACCGATAGCCAGAATCATTTGTAAAGTGCCCCATTACGCATGCAGAAGAAATGACGGTTTAAAAGGAAATGCTAGACCGAATTGGGGTTTTATTCTTGATTGGGTAACAGATATTTTCAAGCCATATTAATCATGCTGCGTCTACCTCTGGATGACGTTTTTCCAAGCTAGCTTTCGTTTACTTTACTCCCTGATTATTGAATCATGTTGCAGGCCCGAAGAGAATTTGGATTATTGTAGTGCATTATAAACACATATCCTTGTCACCTCAACTCTTTCAATGTATCATGTACCACTAATGATAAATCTGTGAGTACATGTTCCGAGCACTTACCCATGAATGTGTCAGTCTGGTGAAGCATCACTTTACGGAAAAGGAGGCTGTAACTACTCTTATAAAGTCCCACAGTGAAAGAAAGCAAAAGTATTCCCTCCCACCTACTCCTCCCATCCTATGAATTTGCAGGCACATTTTTAATTGCCTCAGATCTAGGGATAGGCAGCATTGCACAATATTTTCACGTGTAAAATGTATTATATGTATAATTTTCCTGAAACTAATGTGAGAGTCCAGTTCAATCTATTTACTAAAATCGTGCTGCTTTCACGCGGTGGACATTGCTGGTCCTGTTAATGCATCCTTGGCACCCATCCAGTTTCACTATTCCAGAGAGACAACTTCAGCTCGAACCAGTCTTTCTGAGCGTGTAATACACACAAAACATACACATAAAAAGCTTTTACTGGCCGAAAAATTAATGCCAGCGCCAACTCATGTCCTAGTGTCAGCTAAATCACCTTTAAAGAAAGCTTCGAACAGAACATGACCACTAGCCATTTGCACAGAGGTCACTCAAACTTAAGTGATACCACCACAGCATGAAGATGCCCTAATAGGAGGCAGGTGATGTTTGGTGAAGGAAATGTCTCATCTCAAGGTCTACACAGTCCAGTCCTTCTTGCCTTGGTAGCCACCCAGGAGCATAGGCACCCATTGGGTAAGCTGGTAGGAACTACAAATGACTTAATGGCATATGTAAAAATAGAAAATGCAAATGTGATAGGTGGAATTCTTGTAAAAGTCTAGCCACTCGCAATTGCTCAGGGCTGTATTCCATTCAATCATTTTTCACTCAAAATGCCACTCCAAAGAGAAGTGGCCAAGCATGGCAGTTCGGGCAGCCCCTTTTTTTTAAGGGAGGCGTAGCAAAGTGGGCAAAAACCGTTGAATTGGAATGGGGACCAAGCAACTGCCAGTGGATGAGACTGTATGAATGCATTCCACCCATGTCGGTTCTGTTTTCCTTAGTGTGGTATGTCTAATAGTCAGCTCAGTGCGGTAGACGCTCTAGGATTTCCAAATCCCCCCACAATCCCAGAGACGTTGAGTAACTCCTATAAGTACTAAAATATAGTATACTAATGGTATTGTGTTTTGTAAAACAAAGTTTGTCATATGAAGCTGAAAAATACTCTGTGGGGGTAACATACGATTATACACTGTGGGATTTATCGTTTGTTACTATCAATAAATCAAACCCTTCAATCGTGGCATAGTGGCGTTAGCTCTTTTGGTGCAGTCATCTTACTTTTAACTTAAGGTTGCTGGCCTCTGTAGCAGTTGGGGTTGTTTTTGTGGTTGCCTGGAAGATGGGGTGTGTAAAACACAACATGGCCAATAGGGCAAGGGGACCCTACAAAGCAAGCATTGGCAAAGCCAACTGGTCTTGGCGATGCGAGAACCATTGGCAATTTTAATGCCTTTTAGCCTTGTAGCTCAAGAGCGCACATTTTATGCAGGGGAGCCATGATTTATCCTCATTTTCTGTGTTTCAGTGGCAGCACTGTAAACGTTTCAAACTGAATCCTTTTGCTACCTGCCCATCCTCGGGAGCAATCTCATCACGAGCAGCAAGCACCAGTACATTAAATAATTGCAAAATGCTGCAGTCACAAGAGAAATTGTTACAGTCCACGTGAAATGCAAAAGTATAAATATAACAAATATCGAGTTTGCTCCTGGCCGTTGCTGCTGAGGCAATGTTAAGACTGTGAGGATGGTGAAAGCACAGCAAGCATAAACTGCAATTTTCATAACATCTGTAATGGTTTTCGCAGACAGTGACTAATGGAGGGACGGTGGGAGTAGGTGTATCAAGCACATGATCCAGATTTGATTTTGACACCCTTCAAGGCTGGGATCAGGGGTTTGTTTGTAGCCTCGCACTCAAGGGCAGACAGAAGGGTATTCCTTCGAAAAGCTTCTGCAAGAAGCGATCTTATTGCCATGAGACAAGGTATGCATGACAGACCGCACACCATAGTGGGTGCCCCAGTCACTGTATATATTAACCTCTTCAGTGCTCATGACAAGGTCAACTCGTCATGTTTTACCTGCCCTATGCTTATGACGAGTTGACCTTGTCATGAACAATGGGGATCCTGCAAATCCAGCGCACAAGGGGAAAACCCCCTAGCAGCCAAGGTGTTAAGGGGCCGAGAGCAAGAGCATATACATAGAGAAAACACAGTGTACAAGATCAAGGCACTGCAGCCAACGCAAACTCTACGACTCTCCAGGCAGCCATCATGGGGTGAGAGGAGTGGCGGGGGGGGGGTCGTATACAGCTAGACCGAGTAAAAACTGCACCCAGCACTATTTACTTGGGACACACTGGAGACAGCAGAGGTTGCCTACTCTGTCAGGCCATGCCTCAAAAACGGCAGTTGCAGCATACCGGGGGACAAGTAACCTAGGCCAGACTCCCAGTGCTTGCAAAGGTAACTATTTGGGATGCTAACTCCCTAGAGACCCCACAAACAACATCAGCATGATCAAACAGTGGTCTTAGAGTACAACAATTACTAGTTGTACCTGTCACCTGGACAATAGCACTTTCATCATCACTATTGGTTATAACAAATTAACACGTTATATCTTCAAAAACCAAACAAATTTGCACAGTTGGGCTTCTACTGGTGTAGCAGGCTTTGCATATAAGCCATACTCCTAGAAAGCACCAAATCCAGAGTGGTCCTGTAACTGGGTATACCAGCTTTCCTCTAAGGGAATTACCAGAACTGCCCAACAATATGCTCTGCAAAGTCAGAAATATAGGGTGCAAAAACAGTAGGGGACTGTGGCGCTCCGGCCAAAGCTGCCAGCTATGGAGCTGGAGGTACTAAATACACAAACAATTCTCAAATTAGCACCTTCAGAAGAAAGAAAAGGAACGCTTGCACCCAATGGTTCTTCAAGACAAAAATATCAGTTTTATTCACAGAAACATATTAAAAAAGGTAAGCCTACTTCTGTGCCTTATCTTGAAGAAAGAGGTACTGACTCACCCGGGCAGCTTGGAACTAATCTCCTAAGATCCTTTTGGGGGTCATTGATTCCCCTTGGATATAGTTATCCCTCTGCATAACAAGAACATTGGCTGGCTATGACTACAATTATTACACCGTAACCATGATGCGGACAACCCAACCCCGGGGGCTGTGATTGGGACCCTCAACCTACAGGCACCGTTAGTAAGTTGCTTTTCACCCTTCCCCTGTCCTGAGGAAGACCCGCACGCTGAGGAGGTAATTACCCTCCACGCACTAAGCCGTGTCGAAACGTCGACATTCGTCCCCTGAAGGTCCTGTACCTTGTCACCATTGCCCCATCTAACAGATGATACCTCTCTTAATTATTTGTAAATTATCAAAAGCAACTTCAAAAATGACTACTTGAGGGCAGGCCATGATGAACTGGTGTTGATGCGACTTAGAACCAGTTCCAATCAGAATTATTGTAATTTCTATTTTTGAACTATCTCCACTCTGTGAATCCTCCCCCTTTTATCCATTTTTATCTATATCACACATGAGCAATACTCCTTCACCCTCCTCCTTTGAAATACCTTTCTACAACTAGTATATGACATGGTAATGTGGCTTACCTTTTTGAATAGGTTTCTGTGAATAAAACAGATATTTTTGTCTTGAAGAACCATTGGGTGCCAGTGTTCCTTTTCTTTCTTCAGAAGCTGCTAATTTGAGAATTTTGTGTGTATTTAGTACCTTGTGCTGTTTCTATAATGCCTAAAAAATTATTAAGAATCATTAAACTCTCTGGTCTTAATTGTGTGATAAATAGGTCTAGGATCAATGTTTTTCTCTAATACATGATACCCAGGTCCGTGGACAGAATTGGGTTACCCCATTAGTTTATAATACCTAAGGAGCTGGGACATCGGGTTCAAGTCTTGACGTCGGCTCAACATCCTGTGATTAGGGACAAATCACTTGATCTCCCTATGCCTACAAACATGAATGTGTCCTTGAGTAAAATAACTGAAATTGATCCATTAATGAATGTGTCCTTGTGTAAAGTAGCTGAAAATGCTCCAATAATACCTTTGGGTGGTGTTCGCTTTATACAAAACTGCATAAAAAAAAACAGGAGATGGAGGATGGAGCGAGTGAAAACTTGAGCATTCATATGGACTGCTCCAAGACGAGGAAGAAAGTGGCTCCCAAAACAGGATCAATTGATGGACACAAGTACTTGACCCATGCTCTGGGGAAAGGTAGAGGCATGGCACATTCATACCATGAACAAATGGGGACAAAGGATTTGAGATTGATGATGGAGCGAGCAAATAGGATGGCTGTGGGCGGGTTAAAGCCCACAGACTGAATACAACATGTCTCTTCGAGACAGTGCATGTGCTGTCTAGTCGAGACCTAAAAAGCAATTTAAAATAATTAAAATAAACTGCAGAAGGAGTGTTACACAGGAGACTGATAAAGAGAAGCAAAGCAGAGAACAGAAAAAGGCCAGCAAGGGAACCGTGCGATTCCATAATTAGTCCTCAAGACATGGCATTTTACAAATGAGCTCCACAGAGACATCTCAATGCAGCCCTATTGAAAAAGCAATGTTTGCAACTAAAGCTTTCTTACAAATGTTTTTTAGAACAAAGTGTCATCTGCTTCACTCGAACAAAGGTAAGAAAACCAGTGACAGTTCAGCTCAGTCTCAGTGACAGGCAGGTTAAAATATAATGCATAAACCACATTTTGCACATTAGTGTTCAAATACGTTTCCACGGATCTCACCAAGTTTTGCGTCCTAGGTGACTTGTTTAATTCCTAATATCTGCACTAACGTAGAATATGTTTAAAAATGAAACAGTATGATGTCAATGATAGGTGCTGTGTAGTTGCCTCCAATATAATTATTGCCCAAACTAATAGCATTTATACAACGCTTACCACCTCTGACATGCAACTCAATTCAATCAATTCAAGTACTTTATTCGATTTTCACCAAGTAAAAAAATCATAAAAGCAGTACATAGTAAACAAATTACACATTATAGATATACACAATAAATAGTTATAAAAACAGCATTAAATCCAAGTGTGGTGACAAATCGATAATTAATAAATTCATGATAGATTCCGTGATTTTACGACACTTTTTAAAAACATCGACATAGAACTAATACATAGGGGGTTTCCTAATTGTTGGAGATGGACATGCAACTCATATGGGACACTTCATCACATTTCAGACCTATGCTCTAATTAATGCATTTCTTAAAAACACATGCTAATTAACACTCTTATTTAAGATCTTAATGATCGCAGAAGAAGCCAATACCTCTAAAGATATCTGTGATAAGTGCCACACTCCTTCAGGTCCCATCAAGCAACCTACTATCGTGGGGTTCCTTCTTCTCTCTAGATTTATTAGCTTTTGAATCATCTGCCATGGGTAAATAGTCGAATATATCGTGCATGTAAATCTTATACAGACACGAGTGAAATGGTTAACCAGCCTCACGGGGCCTGATGTGGAACAGAAATTGCTAGGTCCAATATTAACATCAGAGTCACCCAAATATGCCAACTTTTAAGGATTATTAGGGATTTGGGGACATAATTAACTAACATTTTCCCCTCTTGTCTTTATCAAAGGTCTCTCCCAGCGCCACAAGGCTACAGGTGGCTTCAGAGATATTTCCAAACATTAAAGGGAGGCGTGCAGTGTTAGTGTCACATATTCTAGTAACATCATGATATGTTACTGATAAATGTTGCCACACTGGAGCCTTTCCTATATGTACCAACTGACCCACTAGTTTGCATTTCCTATTTTGTTACGGCTTTGGCTATCAATGTTGCCGTGCAATTTAGCACGATTAACAAGAAGAAGGAAAACCACCCCACCCCTGTCATCAAATGAAAATTGTTAATATAGTATGCAGCAGATTAAAAATGGAAAGTTCTTCCCAATAGAATTTAGAATACCAGCATTATCCGTAGAGAGACGTGAAAAAGAGAAATCTCACCACACATTTTTCAATACATTACAATCCAAAATGATTAATTTGCATGATTGTTGGGTTTGTAATTGGTGCCAAAGCTTTGCACGTCCATAGGTGTTGTAGCAGTTTTAGTTGTGAATTTTCGTGCCTCTGATAATGGAGCAAGCTGATAAATATTCATTGTGAAGTCATTGAACCTGTTGGCAAAGTCCGCTGTTCTATGTTTGCTTATATTTTAAGGTAATGTTGGAGCGTGTTTGTGTCTCATCTTCCAGAAGGCCTGATGATACTGTACTTTGTCATCAGTTGCATATGTTTTGGCATTGACACTGTGACAGCTTCCTGCTCTTGCACTGACCCCAGGAGCCTTTGCAATCTGCAGCTGCCATTGAGATGGAATATGTGATGGAATACTGCAACAGGGTGGTGACTAGGTTTTGGAATGTTATAACTAGATGCAGAGGTGCAACTAGATGCAAATTTCGGGGTGCTAAGAACATTTTTCAGGGGGGCTAATTCTTCCAGCAATAGGCAGAGTGGAGATGCGGGGGCTCTAAGAAGGGGTGAAAAAACAACAAAGCCTCATTAACAAGCAAATAGTCTTGTAAAGACCTGTGAAGTACTCGGGTGCGGCTGTGTGTGTGCCCGGGAAGCTGTCTAAGCCGGGCTGCCACACACGATGGGGGGGCTGAAGCCCTTTGAGCCCAATGGACGTTGCCCGCCTGACTGGATGTTGGGCTTTTAGGAACCAAAAGGGTTGGATAAATGTAAATAGCTCGCAGAACAAGTACAGGAGTGGATGAAAGAAAGGGAGCCAAGGAGAGCAGGCCACACCAGCTAGGCCAGCCACTTGTGTTTGCACCTACAGCTCCTCACACAGTGTAAATGGCTAGGCTGATCACTCTTTACTTTCCTGACTCCTTTCAATGATGCAGCTTTGAACATTGTACAATTGGCAGGGAGTTCATACTGCAACCTACAACAAATGAGTTGAAGGTGGTAGGCAAACCACATTGCACCCTTTAACACTGTAGGAGGGAGTCCACAGTACAACCAGTAGCGAACGTATCGAAGGTGGCAGGGCGAACTCTTTGCACACCTATAACAATGTGCAATTGGTAGGGAGTTCATACTGAATCCTATAACAAATGTGTTGTAAAATTAGGGAGACCCACTGCAACTTTGAGCCCACAGGACAGGCACTGGCCGAAACCTGTAACATTGTACAATTTGTAGGCATTTCACACGGCAACCTGTAACAAATGGCCTATTGATTACAGGGGGGCTTCACAGCAACCCATAACAAATGTATTAGAGCAGGTAATTTATTAATCTGTTAGAGGAATACAATTAAGGAGGTATCCTCATGTGAAATTCTGGTCGTATGTTATTTAGAAACCACACACGAGAGTCCTTTTATACTTTCAAACTCGCATTTTCCTTCCACGGACGGTGTCTAGCAGCTTCCCAGAAGGTCATAGGGGTTTTTAATCAGCCGAATACTGAATTTTGAGGTTGAAGTTATGATTCGCCATTCGGGCTTTACTCGTTGAAGAACCAATTGGCTGACAGGTCAGACTGCCACAGGGCATCACAACTCTGCCAGTGCGTTAGTCTGACAAGTGTCAGGGCAGGGCACTCCGAGACAGACAGCACACCTCTGAATGTAGTCTATTTTCAGACGTGACTTAAGAACCTAGGTATATTTCACGGTTACTATTATGCTCGAAGGAGGCTTGCAATGTATCAGAAATTAATAGTTTGTTAGCTGCGTAGCTTCCGTGCCATTGCAAAATGACGATTTCCATTCAACCGTTTTGCAAAGATAAAAAAACAATTCACAATCTTTACTTGCAAGAGAGGTTTGATGTTCAGAAAATCATCTTCGCGTTTTTTTGTGCTTATTATCTTAGAAAAGCAACACCAAGCAATGTGGGGAAAACTAGCCCAGGGCTTCGATATAGAAAAGACTGGGACAGATATCTCGGTATGCAGGGCTGGGCGTCTATGCACCAAAATACCAGGTGTAGCGGAAGTGGCAACACATACCCTTTGACCTTAATGATATCACAGGAAGTGACATCATATGACCCTGTATTTTCAAGAAGGCATGTCACATGACTTTAACCGCACACTCACACTCTCTTACACCCCTGACACTCATTATCCCAAAATAACGCAAAATTGCACAAGACACTGCTTTGGCTCCTTTGGACCAAGTGGACATTTCATGGGTGGTACATTGGCGTTACTTGCAACCACCCATGAATTTTGATGCAAATCCCTTGCTACAAACATTGGTAGAGAGGAATTTGCACCAAAATCCTACAAATCCTCTTGGCCGTCATAACGAGGAGAAATATTCTAATTTCTCCTCCTTTTGTCCAACTTGACATGTGTTCTGTATTGTACACTACCCATACAAAGTGGTTAAAAAAGCCTTAAAGCATACTTTTTGTACCTGAAGGGACTCCTTCCAGTACAAAACCTATGCTTCAGAAAACACACACATCCTTGCACTCTGATACAAAAGTGTGTGCGTTGAGTGGCTGCCAAAAGTGCACCAGCGCACAGGGAAACTCTCACCACATCCAAATAGATATGGGGCATTGTTTCTGTCTTCCATTGACCCATGGCAGCGCAGCATCTTTGGTGCAGCGTTGCATTGTGCCAAAGAATAGTAAATCTGGGCCTTGATCTCACCCAATCTCACTCACTAGTTGTCACTGACTCTCACTCACCTTCACTCACACACATGCTTAAACATACATACACATGCTGTCGCACACGTAAACAAACGTTCACTCGATAGCACGCATACAGAAAATGCACAAAATGCATAACAACTTTTTTTCACTTACCACAGCTGCCACCAAAAGACCAGTTCGAGCAAGTGTGCTCCATTTTTTTTTTACTATACTAGTAGTGAATAATTGAATATTTATCACTATTAGTGTAAATAAAACGAGATACAACTAAGGAATGCAGAGCTGTCCCTCTGTTCTTGGCACTGATTGTATCACCTTCGAGGCCAGGGCTCACAAAGGCAGCGCCTGGGGTCACAAGGGGCAAGCCAGGGGGCACAGCAGTGATCCGTGGCAACCTCTAAATGACCTCTATGTATGAAGGCTTATATAGAGGCCAGCAGCACATAAGCTTGAAACCAACATCTCTCTCATAGAAGGAGTACAGTGACATATCCGGTCTCGCAGACCACATTTAAGTAGATTACACAGCCATGCATCCCTCTTCATAAAGAGCTGTGCATTAGTCCTTGTCTGGTTTTACTTACTATCAGGTCTCAAGTTCCTGAAAAAAACAATGGTGAAAATCTGATTTTGGGAGTTGCTTTTATGAGTAGGAACATAGCGTGTCGTCTTAGAAACAAAATATTCAAACGTAATGTAACTAGAGTGCAAGCAAAGTAGCAAATACTTAGGTGTTCTCATCCATTTAAAACATTTCTTTCAGGTCACCTGAGGTGTCTGGAGCTCACCCACCCTATTTCCGGAGGCATCCCTGACAACTCTCTGCCTACTGAAGAGCCTTTGTTTCTCCTACATTTAATTTCTAAAAAAACAAAACAAAATAAAAAGTTAATATGGCTGATAAGCAGGATGAGCAATTACTTGCTTTTTTATGGGTTTGTCTGAGGATATCACCAGCTGAGGAATGGTGGAAGACAAACTAGAGGCATGTTAAACATTTCACTTTGATTCTGTCTTCCCCTCGCAGTTCTTACTAACATGAGGTGTGTGCCCCTTTTAGACAGGCACCCTACTGCCCACCTAAAAGAAATTAAACGGTCTCAGGTTCTCAAAATCAAAGGCTCCCCCTACACTGCAGGCCAGAGACCATCCAACTGTAACTTCTGTTGTTGTGCTGTCTCTTAGTCCTGTTGTGCCCTCATCATAGGGCTCTCCATTTGTTGTTTTTATTTTCTTCAGGTCTGGTGTTGGTTGCGAACCTTCAGGTTGGATTTTGGTTGTCTAAGTGCACCCCACCAGTGCCAAAGACGGTGACTTTGGACTGCATCTGACAGGTAGAGCGTGCCTTCTTGTGGATATGGGCTTACTCCTATTTCCTTGCTTTTCACTCCTCTCTGTGTTTTGCCAATCACAGCAGGGGTGTCAGGGTCCACTGCTTGCCTCATGTTGGCTTTGGGACTGGTGTGCTGTGGCTCAGTGTTTGGAACTGCCCTGTTCCTGATCCCAGGTTATTTTTTCTCTGGTGAAAAGGACACGTTCTGTTGCTCTCTTTTCCAGTGTACTACCGTGGCAGGGGAAGGAGTGGTGTGCACAGGTTGCAATTGTAGACTAGTCCTGAAAGTCTGTAGGTTTTCTGATTTTCTCAGGGCACAGATATATGCTGTGCTCTTCAGCTCTCTCGGGAGACAGGCTCTCTGCAGGCTGCTCCCTCATATCCCCCATCTTTAACTGAGCTATAGTACATACTTGGAGTCACTTGAGATACCCCATGCATGACCTCCATGTTTGCTTTGGCAGTGCAGTGGTAGGCTGGCATGTTGTCTTGTCCTGCTTCCTCTCTGGTTGCCTTCTGATCCTGTCCTTCCTTGAAGTTTGTTTGGATATTGGTAGTTTCACTTGGTCCTTCTAGATGGGGGCTAGCTATAGGACACCTTTATCCTTGAGATTCTGTTTGTAACCTGCATTATGCGTGCCTATATTTTCTGCATTTTTGCTTGTATTGGACCTCTGGCACACCATTGCGATTAATGCTCTGCTGGTGGAGGTCAAAGCTTCTTGGCGGGCTTGGAGTCCCACTGTCCCCATAATTTTTAGGTTCTTTAATCAAGGTGTTTTGTTAGGGCGTTCCTTGTCTTGTTCATATTCCTATTCCTATTCTGGTGATTTAGTGTTTGACTCCCGCACTTATTGATTATGAGGTTGTTTTGCAGTCAGGGTGCACGGTATTCTCTCCATAGCTGGTCTATTCCCGGGGGCTTTGTGCAGTGTCTGTGATATTTATTATCTGTGTTAATCTGTTGGGGAACTATGTAATCTCTGCAGAGCTAAAAAATCTGCATCCAAAGGCGTGTTCGTAGTGTGTGGAGCAGACCGTGTCGAAGGCGGCTGACAGTTCCAGGGGGATGAGGGCCCCCATTTCACCGTTGTCCTCGGCATGCTTCCAGCTCTCCGGGAAGGTTGCTGTCTCGAAGGAGGTGTTGATGTCTTTCCAGAGATGGGATGGAATGAATGTACTGGCTTTGTTGAAGATGTGGTGTGGGTATGGGTTTGACAGAGATCCAGAGTGGATGGTGTTCAAGATGTTGATGGTGTTGTTGTTGTTCATGTTGGTCCCGGAGAGCAGGCGGTTGGTGCGGATGGTGGTCGTGGGTGCGGAGATCTCAGTGGTTTTCAGGGTGGTCGTGGCGTTAAAGCTGTCGAGGATGTCTGATTTCTTGCGGTTGAAGAAGGTAGCCAGTGAGTCGCACAGGACTTGCGAGGATGGGACGTCGTTGGTGTTGGAGCTGGGGTAGGAGAGTTCCTTCACGATGTTGAAGAGCTCTTTGCTGTTGTGTGCGTTGTTGTCTAGGCGACTGCAGTCAATAAATAAAATATCTTGTTAATTTTCTCCGTCATTTTTTGGGGATAGGTTCTTAGGAACAGCCACTGATGTCAAGGAAGGCTAAAGCAGGCTTTATTATGAGCAGGCCAATTAGGTTAAGATGAGAAGTTAAGATACTCCACATTTCAACAAGATAATGTCCCCGGGTTCAGATCCATGACTTCAGGAAGAGTACAAACAGTACTCCTATCTGTATAGTTGGTGGGGGGGGTAGATTTAATAGCATGGTGGGAGGTAGATTTAATTGCATGGGATCCAACACATTTTAATGTTTTTTGTGAAATCAAGTTTTGTTTTTTAGTATAGCCTTACCTGGCAAAGAGTCATGACAGCGCTGTGAATGTCGGTGTTAAAACACCTTTAGTAGAAAAGGCAATCATTCTATTGTTTATACAGAGTCCAATTACACTCAGTGGTGATTATGGCACCTTAATTCTGCTTGAGAATTCAATTGAGACCCGAAAAATCAATGATGCGGATGATCAATATGAGCGACCTAATGTGAGCTTTTATTATGATGCTCAATTAAATTTCTATTACATAGCTTAATCCAGACAACTGACAGGTAAAAGAGGGGACAAATGATGGTAATATGAAGCTAATCTAATAAAATACAAAGTGATTTTTAACACCTGACCGTATCAGTGCACCATTCATCATAAAGCCTTTCCCTTGCAGGACACTATTTGCGTAACAATGCCAGAGGCCTAAAAATCTATGCGGAAACGCCATTGGCAGGGTAAGGGAAATGTGAACCTGTTTTATCAGTCAGCGGAGAGCTGAAAGTAACTAGAAATCCTAACACATGATAATTAGGGGTGGGCAAATGTAGTGCAACTTGCTTTTACCTAATTACTCAAAATTTACCAAAATGCAAACTCATGATTTGGCAGTTTTTTTTGTGTAAAAATTGCGGAAAAAAAAACTGTTGCCACTAAAGACAGCCAATTGTGTTCTTGTTGTTCTGGTTATTCACTCTTGCGCTATAATTTAGCTTCAAACAGTGGCTTAATTGTGTGACGTGTCTTAAAGGCATTAATTCAGGAATTTCACATCACAAGCATAACACAAAATTCCAAGAATTTCAGAAATTGTGCTGTCTGAATTTAAATTTCACCCACTCCTAATGATAACCTACGGCGTATGAAATGCATTTCAATTTTATATATAGTGGGTATGCAGATATGCAGAGTATAATAAGTTATTTAGCACCATCTGTCACTATGCAAAGAGACCATGAGTCTTGCGTTGGTCATGATGCCCCTTGCCTCCCTCAGCAATGGTCAAGAATAGCATTTTACACTCAGTAGATCTGCTTGAGTGGAGTATAACATGCTGTTCTTCATGCACAGAAGACATCAACAAAAGTCTTTGCTTATAACCAGAATTGAATGGGTTAACTCTGTACATGAGATAAACCCAGAAACGTTAGGCCATGCAAGTGTGATCCCTTTTCTTTTCTTTTGTGGAGTGATTTTAAAATGAAATCTGTGAAACATTAAACAGCATTGTTTCAGATCAGTTATGTTGCGCGTGTTTAATAACACGGAAGAGGGCCTTGGTACTGTAGTAATAAATGTATGAATGCATGATTAGTAGAGCACTTCCTGCAAACACATATTTTATTGGGCCCTAAGTAATCTTGTGTGCACGATATAAAACTGCTAATAAATACATTTATGTTATGTCAGGGAAATATATGTGGCCCAATATAACGTAATTTAGAGCAAATATGCGAATGAACTTACCTTCGCACAATTATTACTACAGTGCCACTTTCAAATTTCTTCTTGTTAGAGAAGAACAGCCCACCTGACATGTAAACACTAAGCCTTCAGAATGCATGTTACTAATTAATGACTTAACAGGGGAAAATAACTGGTAATGGTCACATGACCTATTTAGTGTCATTTTGCATCATTGCTTAAACATAAATCCTTGTGAACAAATAGTCTCTTTTAATGACCACACATGCAAAACATTTGTCATGAACCAAATATACCATCTGCTTAGTCTTTACCATCTGTTGTAGTCATACATACATATGCAAAATGAAGTGGTATAAAACCCCATATGTCACAGGGATTTGTGATCTTGGTTCCCTGTAATCTTTCCTCATCATAAAGAAAGCTCTCAAACCAATGTTTGTCAGACCTACTAGTATTATGTGGCATGGAATACCAAATTATATGGCACAGCTATCTATTTTAGTGGCAAAAATGAAAATGATACTGCACATTCTCTGGAAGTATTATTTTGTGCATCCATTTTAGCCAGAAGCAACATTTTCTAAATCTGCGAATTAGTTGCAACCCTATGTGGCAAATGTTGTAAATCCAGAATTATGTGGTAAACAAATGCTGCAGCCACCGAATCACTTAAATCCGCTGGCCCTCATCATTGGTCTTTGTTTTATCAATGAGTTATTGCTGAGAAGTTAAGAAAACCTAAACATACTAATTTCAATCAGTGTCCATTGTTACGTTTAAAAAAAAAACATGTAACATAAAACATTTATGACAGATAATGTGTAATTTGTTACCTATATTTTCATCTCTGGGTTGTGTTAGCATTTAGCAACCAATCAACCTTTGGCCTGGTAATTTTATGATGCCACTAGAACTGATATGGGGCAATTGTGGACCATGTTACAAGGTTACTCAGTATGTATCCTATATATATTTTTCAGAAATCTTTACAGTTGTCAAATGTCACTGGGGACATTGATAATAACTCTGAGGTATCCCACTCTATAAAAACTTCATCATTTTCCCTTGTTGGACACACTGAACCCCTCTCTCTTTTCTCTTCTACCCTAGTATCTGCTTCTTTTCTTCATCACTTCCTCAGATTGAATGATGAGGACTGGGACTTTCTAATGAGAGCACAAATCCCTGAATAACTAGTAGGCACAGTGGGTCCAGGATGGAGAAGTAACCTTGCCATGTGCTTAAATAACAGCTGAGGGGCCTTAAGACCTTCAAGGCTGTTATTACTTTTCATTGGTTATGAGAGGGTACTGCTTAGTTGAGCAAAGGGAAAGTAGAGGTGTGTGCAGGGCTTGCTTCTGCATTTCACTTTTGGGATGGATGATGAAGTTCGAATGAAAGGATGTAACAAAGAGTCTACTAGTGAAATTCATTGACTAGAAGTGTGAAAAAAGGCTTTATGTATAAAGCAAACTGTCTTTGAGAGATCATCCCTCACTCCTCCTTTTTACATCGGTCACTCTCTTTCCCATCTCTCCATTTTCCTTGCTTTCCCTTGCTTTCACTGCTAAGCTCTCTGCTTTACGCTGCTTACAAACACCCACATCGTTGTGATCCATTCCTCCTACAGTTTCTCTCTCTTCTCCCCTCTTTGCTTTACCTTCTGCTCCAGTATCCATTCTGTGATGTACTCCCTAATGTCACTGCTTCCTTCATGTGTGATTTACCTTTGCAATTTAAACCTCTCGTCTTTGTTTTTCACCGGGATCACTACTGCAGGTTGCCATATGGTGCTATGCGACCTTCAGCATGCCCTCTAAGGCAATCTGGGGTGACTTACGATTCCAATGCACCCTGAGATTTAGGTGGAGAAACATTAAACTTCAGTTTGGAGAGATTCAACACTTCTCGCGGCAGCCCCCGTGAGAAGATCACGGGGCAGCTACCATTGTCTAGCCATGGCAGACTGCTGCCGCCTGCTTTTATCTTTTATTCATTCACTTCTATCAAGTACTGCAATGTCAAAGCATGTTGCAGATACATTTATAATAGATTTGTGAGAGCACAGTTCTTTGTGGAATGTTTGCCAGCGTGAGACCCATTGGAGATTTCCAACGTGCTTCCACTGGAAGAGATGTTCCTGCTTCTTTATTCGTCACTTAAAAGTGACCTTTGATTTAAACTGTATTTCCTGCCTTAAACGTAATGACTAATACAAATGAGCCTCCTTTTGTACAAATACAAGTGAGATGACACCCTTTGACAAATGTGTGTTTACTTATTGACGAGTTAATTTGTTAACTTTTCATCACAAACCTTAGGTATTAGGATGCATCCTGTAAAAAAACAGCTCTGCTGGACCACTTCAAATGTACAAAAATTAAGTAATTGATCACAGGCACAGGTACCACCATGTTGGCTACTGATCATCATTATCCTTCTCCTGGTACAGAGTGGGTGTACTCAGTACCACTGGGGCAGCAGTTTCACTTACAAGTGACCTACGGATGCCATTTTCATAATTTTTACCTGTCTTGGTAGAACAAAAAACCCGATGCCTATCAGTAAAACCTAGACTAATTCTCTAGAAGTAGATAGGCTTTCTGTGAAACCCACTAGAAGGATTCCTGTGGTGTTTCCTAAATTGGGCAGAATGTTTAAAAAAGCAAGTATGGATTTGTTTCAGGGTACAATAAGTGTTAGGTGAAGTGTCACCCTATACTAGAAAAATATTGTTATGATAATAAAGAAAACTGCAATTAACTGTTTTGATGTGGACTTTATTGAATAATTATTTTCATGTAACCACATTAGCTCATGACATTGCAGTGTTTTCTCTGCATTTTTTAAAATTAATGTATTTGTTTATTAATAGTTTTATATAGTGCGATCTTTACCCAAGGGCTTTAGAGCACTTACATAAACGCTAGATTACATTACAGAAGGTCAGATTTTTGTTGTTTTTGTTGTATGCAGGGGGACATTATGTGATTTTCCCAGAATCACAGATCCTGATTTCTCTGTAAAGTAACATAGAGAGTAGCATTGCTACATTGTGCTACTTTGCTTCAGGAGGGGTACCCTAGTCCACATTTTGGTGCTCCAATGCAAACACCAATGGTTTTTAACACAAAACTGTTATCTACTAATAAAAGGTAGACAGGGCTGTGCACCAGAAAATGCACACATCCTCAATGCAGGTGCAACATTGGAGAATAGTTTTCTTTTCTTCAAACATTTGCAACTTTACATGTGTACTGTACACTACAGCTCACATACAATTTTGAAAAGTTGTAAACAGTCTCTAAGTATAGTATTTGTACCAATTTATGGTAGACATCACAGACATGGTGTAAGGGTGTATGCATGGTGTAAGCCACCATTAAGTGTGCTAATATAGGGGATAGACATACAGCGTTGTATCTTAGTAGATGTGACACTTTTCTTTTCTCTCCCTTTTATGCAATACAGTGCAGAAACTTTACATTGCCAGAATTTTTTTTAGTAAATTTGAATCACAGTCTCTCAAGGGCATGGTGAGGTCTTCCTACTCCCTCCCCTAAATCCCAAATCCTGAGTGCAATCGAAGCTTTCTAATTCTTTCTCCTTCAGTCTAGCAGCTGCTTGTGGGCTCCTGAGCTACTTTTTTTTTAACTCACTGTGCAGCTGTGTGTTAGTTTCAGGGCAGGGGAAGCCATAGGATGCTTGTTTTACCCAATCCAAAATGGTGGCTGAAGAGGGTGCTATTAACGGCAAACAGTTACTAGGAAGAGGGGCTCCCAGTCCAATGCCTTGGCCTGCAGGCTTTTGAACCCACGCTTCTGGGAGAAGAGATAACATATAATGGATGCTGAAAGCCCTGCTGCTCAAGGCAGCAGCACAGTAAGAACGAGTTGTGCTCTGAGAATGCACTCTTTAATGTTTATTCACATGCCCGTGCGATGTGTTTTCAAACCAGTCTAAGGTGATGGCATTGGAAATTTTAATCTAGCAATTAAGTTGTGTTCTTCGAGTTTCTGACTTGTCTCAAGATGACAAGGTAAACATGTTGATTAACCTTAGATTTTCTAGACAATTGTCTAGGATTCACTTTCTGTCTCCCATGGCCATCCATGATTGTGAGGGCATGACAGCAATATATTGATATATTAAAGGTTTTTCTGGTCTTTACTTGATTCATTACAAATGGTTTTAGACATGAACACTATATGAAGTGTTGTTTGATTGCTTCTCTATCCATCACCACAATCAGTGGCCTTCCCAACGCAGTATACTGAGGTTCTGTAGGTTATGGCCTAGGCTCGTCAGAAATGATTTTTTGAGCCCTTTTCAGTTGTGAAATATTGCTCTTGGCCTTTACTCGTTGGTAACTGACTTTGTGACACAACAATAATATGTAGAGACTCTATGGATGAAGTGGTTATCTACCTTATGGTGTCATTCCATATTAGTGTATGTGCCTTATAGGGTTTTAAAGGATTATCCTTGCTGTTTATGACTCATCGTAATCCTGAATTCCCTGAAGTGTGTGCTGCATTCACCCTCTGCATTCTGAGGTGTACTAGACACACTAATGAGGATTCTGAGCATTGTTCACATGGAATAATGCATATGCATTTGTGTGCTCTTACAACCTATGTTTAAGACTTCACGCATTATCAATAACATCACAGCGCAAGTCATTCCACTATGTTACCCTGTGCACAGCATGTACTCAAACCTATATATATATATTTCTTCCTTATTTATATATGGAATCCTTATGGATAAGGATTAACAAAACATCTTGTTTCACAAAATATGCTCAATTCATTTTTTATTTGTGCTTCTTAAATAATAGTGTCAATGTTATGTTCATAATAGTTTCAGTGTTCATGATAATGTGTAGTCCATGTATTTATATTTGGGCACCTGAGTTTATTTCACACTCACCTTCCCTTTTATTCATTACATGTGAGTGCTGGTGCATGAATAATTTAAAACAGTTAAACCCTTTAACTTACAACAGCGGTCGCTAACTCCGCACCTTAATCTTCTCCAGGTCGACCAGATCTTTGCCACCCTTTTACAATGGAAAAGTCACACCATTAAAAAAAAAAGTTTTTTAAATCTTTATTGACAAATTTAACATCTACAAAATACACTTGGGCATCAGATTATAGCATCATACACAGCAGGTAATGTACCACATATCATAAAGATCACGAGAATACAATCATACACAAACCTAATGTTGTGCAGCACGACTATGGTGTGATAAACAACCCTACACTGAAGGGGACAACGTCACCACTGAGGAGGTAGGGACAGGCACTGCCGAGGGGAAGGCAGAGAAGTGGGAAGGGGCTGTCACTGATCAGCGCCGGCGGTTGCCGCGGGCGGAGAGCCGGCGGGGAGCGCGGGAGATGCAGTGTGACTCGGGAGGGGTCGAGCATGGAGGTATGTCACATGGGGGCTCCATATGTCTATCAGGCGGGATCGCGCAGGCAATAAGTCCCAAAACTCAGACAACAAAGTTTGACATCTTGAAGCGTCCTCAATCCAATGAGAGAATCGGGGTGCTGGTCGGTGACCTTCGCCTAGAAAGGATGAGCAACATTGCGATCAGGCGTTGAGACAAGTCCGGACAGAATTTAACAAAGCCCACCAGACAAAACGGTAGGTCCAGCAGTACCACAGCAGCAGCGACGGCTCGTGGAGGGAGTTACGGTGGGGCAGGAGGGCGGGGAGGGGGAGGGGCAGGGCGGAGGTTGCTAAGAACCGGCATATGGATAATTGCAGGTAAGTAAACAATTTAATTAATAAAACGAATTTCGTAGCTCGCACTGCATTGCATTTTGCGATGCAAGGCGCACTACGAAATTTGTTTTATTAATTAAATTGTTTACTTACCTGCAATTATCCATATGCCGGTTTTTAGCAACCTCCACCCTGCCCCTCCCCCTCCCCACCCTCCTGCCCCACCGTAACTCCCTCCACGAGCCGTCGCTGCACAGCAGAGGTAATCTCAGAGATGTCGGCACACACTGCCAGCCAAAACTCCGAAACCTTGGGACACAACCATGCTAAGTGAATGAAATCCGCGGCAGGGGAAGCGCAGCGCACGCAGTTATCAGTAGGGACGAGTCCCAGTCTATGGAGCTGAGCAGGGGTACGGTATAGCCTGTGTAGGTATTTAAAATGTATCAGACGTAGCCGATAACTAGGTGATAATTTCTTAGTCTGGTTGCAGCAATAAAGCTAGTCCGCCTGACCAATATCCATGCCCAAGTCCTCGCCCCGTGCCAAGTGTGCACGGTCAGTGGAGATGGAGGTGGACGATAACGTGAGAGCATATATTTTAGTCACCAACTTACGAAGAGAGGAGGATGTATATATAAAGTCAAGGTAAGGCATCAAAGGTGGAGGCTGGGGGAACGTCGAATGCAACTCCCTGCAGATAGTTCGCAACTGATAAAAAAACAGTGTGTACAGCGGTCCAGCGGAAGCAGGGAGAGAATAGAACGTGTCTCCTGGATAGAGATCTGCCAATGTCAACAGCCCCAATCAGGTAGCATGTTTAGACATGCCTGTTGGCTGGAGAGGCGGGAAAGCAGGATGCGCACGATCGGCATGGTGCTGGCCGACAACAATGGAGCATTGGAAAGGCGGCGCAATCCGGACCAGGCACAACAATCTGGATCTCGACTGTGTCTACCTCAGCACGTGGGCTAATCGCCAGGGCGAACAGAGCGGTGGTCAGTGGCCAGGGTGTCACTTTGTCAGCCTCAACTGCCGCATGTGGCTGATACGGTGAGGGATGAATCAAAAAATGTAAAAAACTGGCCTGAGCACTTAGGGCGTAAAACTTTAAATTAGGTGCACTCATACCACCGACCGCCATGGATAAAGTGAAGACATCATACGCGATCATGGGCTGTTTGCCAGCCCAGATGAGAGAGATGATCAGGGAGCAAATTTTACAAAAGAAATGGGCAGCAAGAGGAATGGGGATGTTGAGGAAGAGATATGGAAATTTTGGGAGGATCACCATCTTGGCTATGGCTATTAGGCCAGTGAGGGACAGAGGGAGATGATTCCAGCGAGGTATTTTAGACTCCAGCCAGTCCACTGCACGCCCGAAGTTGGCCCTCCAGAGGTCATCCAGGTCCCTACTCAGCCAAATTTCCAGATAACAGGTGGAACCCGAGGCCCAGACAAAGGGAAAGTCAGGCGTGAAGGGTCTGGCGGTGTCAGTAAGGGGAAACAACACCGATTTGCCCCAATTCACCTGTATACCCGATGGGGCACCGAATCGTATGATTTCTCACACAAGAGGGCTGAGGTTGTCTTCAGGGTGATGGACATACAATGTAATGTCATTGGCATACTTAGAAACAAGGAGGGAACGGGCTGAGAAGCCAATACCCTTTTGAGTGTGGTGCTGTCGGAGTCTGGCCGCAAGAGGCTCCATTGCGATGGCGAAAAACATGGGAGACAACGGACATTCCTGGTGGGTGCCATGCCCGATGGGAAGGGGCTCCGATATCTTACCATTTATGCGGAGGCGGGCGGAGGGGCGCGTGTAGAGTAGAGATATCTTTCATATGAATGTGTTGCTGAAACCCAGAAACGGTATCAGGAAAAATAAATATGGCCACTCCAATGTATCAAACGCCTTAGTGGCGTTGAGTAGAGTGGCCACAGCAGGCAGACCAAGATTGATTTGATGGAGGACCGAAAAAATAGTCTGAAGGTTGTGCAAGGTGGCCCGGCCAGGAATGAAACCAGATTGGTCGGGGAGAGCGATACGGGGCTTGAGAGGAAGAAAGCGAGAGGCCAATAACTTAGCAGCAATTTTGTTGTCAATGTTAATAAGAGAGAGGGGGCGTTAGGAATCACGGCAGTCCGCTGGTTTGTCCAGTTTAAGGAGCAACGTTATCATTGCCTCGCGAAGCGACTGCGGAAAAAAACCATTGTCAAATGCCTCGTTATACATGGCAGCCAGATGTGGCTCTAGGAGCGAAGCAAAAGTTTTGTAGAAAGAAGCTGGAAGGCCATCTAGACCAGGGGCCTTATCGCTGAGTAGGCTGTTTAAGGCCGCTAGTATTTCTTCCTTAGTAAAGGGCTCGTCCAAGTATTCACGGTGATAATCCTCCAGCCATACCAAAGAGATTGTGTTGAAGTATTGTTTGAAAGCCTCACGCAGTGGAGGGGGGCCAGCGGAAAAAAGCTGTGAATAATAGTCCATAAAGCGAGGCTGAATCTCACCATGGGAAGTAGTCCTGGAGGGGCCACCATCTTGGAGAGCTGCAACATACGACATGGCCCGGGGGGGCGTAGCAGATTGGCCAGTGTCCTCCCGGACCGATCACCCTCACCGAAGTGATGGGCCTCTCTGCTAAGGAAAGCGAATTCCCTATCAGCCTCCTCGGCAAATTCCCTATGCTTCTCCCGCAGACATGCAAGAGTTGCAGCCCTTGGGAGGGCTGCCTGAATGGCATCCAGAACTTTAATTTCAGACTTTAGCTTGTCCAAAGTCGAGCAAATGGACTGGAGCACATCAGCTTGTTTGGAGATTCACTCACCACAAATCACTGTTTTAAAGCCTTCCCACAGGACGGAAGCTGAGTCGACCGAGCCTACATTTAAATCAAAATAATTGGTGATGGCAGTTTGAATCTCGTAACAGAAGACTGGATCCTGGAGAGCGTTCGGAGGTAGCCGCCAAGTAAAAGCATGCCGCGGGAAAGGAGGAAAATGAATAGAGATTTGGACTGGAGCATGGTCCGAGAATGTGCGTGCCATATGAGTGGTGGAGGTGAGCTAAGTGAGAACATCCGGCGAAGCAATCCATAAATCGATGCGGGACCAACATCCCCGGGCTCTAGAGACGCAGGTTCCCTCCCGGGCCTCGGTCCAAAGGTGGCGTCAGGCATCGTACAGCGAATCATCCACGAGTATGGACTGAAGGAGTGCAGCGGCCCGCGGATGAAAGGAAAGGGGGCCAGAGCGGTCCTGGGCCGCATAAAGGGTGACATTGAAATCACCCTCCCCAGAGGAGGGCCACCGGACCAAGGGATGAGATGAGGCGCCAAACATTAGTGAAGAAATCGGGATCATCCTGGTTGGGGCCATACACTGCAGCAATTATCATGGTACAAGAAAAAGCCCTGCAGAATGACATACCGACCATCCGGATCTGAAAATACCAGATGCGGTTTGCCAGGGGAGCCCCCTACGTAACAGAATGGACACCCCAGGGAGTAAGAGTAATAAAACAAGGAATGTGATTCACCCCAATGGCGTGACTCAAGTCTGGAGGAGGACCCAGGCAACAAGTGACTCTCCTGTAATAGACAGATGTCTACCTTTTGCCGTTGCAGATGTGAGTGAATGAGTCTGGCCTTACCGTGATTATTAAGTCCGCGGACATTCCAGGTGCAGGAGATCATATTTGTCATGTTGTGCTGTGAATAGGGGAAATAGGACACAGGACTAGCAGCCAGATAGCTGAGCAAGCTGGAATAAGCACAGTGGCATTTAGAGCAAACGGGATGGGAAACGAAGCAAGCCCCCGTGGCGCACATCGGGACACGCATGCAGCCTGCAGCGCAAGGAAGCCCAGTTCAGGAGAGAGTTGTCAGGACGCAGGATAAGTGAAAGAAAGGGAGGGGCAGGGCCAATCACAGTGGGTAGGGAGTAGTGCACAGTCCTACTGCTATGAGCATGGTTAGCGATGCAAATTGACCGGTAACATAGTGTAAAAACAACGATGCAACAATACAGTCGTGAGAAGCTGAAGAACAAACCTAAGAGCCCCCCCACCCTAACCCCATTCAATCCCGGTTGCAAGTAACAATCTGGGAGCAGGAACCAAGCAGAGAGGGAGAAGATTAAATGCAAGCGGCCATAACCCAGTGGACCCCCCGCCCAGCCAAACCAAACGTGACCCTCCACCCCAGTCCAACCCGTCTGTCCGCTTGCCATGCAGTAAGAGACCTTGAGACTTAAGAAGCAGTAACATGCTAAATGTAATCAACAGTCCCTGTAGCCCATCCCCACCCTGGCCCGCCCACCAGCGCAGCCCAAATAAAAATACCAAAAGGACCCCCAACCCCACACCCACTCCAACCCCCCAACTAGGCTGAGACACCACCCCAGGGACCCACAACCAGGAGGAGGGGAAACAGCATCGAAAGTATGAATTATCCTGTGAGGGCTTGGCAGGGCTAGGTGTACACCCCTGCAAGAAAGCAGGGTGGCCAAGCTAAAATAACATTAGACATCGTACAGAGAGGAAAATAGCATACATATCACAACATTTCAATCACTGTCACTGAGGCGGTCTGAGGCGGCAAGCTGAGAGCTAGATGAAGCAGAACGTGACGATTTTTCGAGTTCCTTGGCAAAGACGAGGGCGTCTTTGGGATCAGGGAAAACAAGCGTTTTAGCCCCCTGCCGGACTCTCAGCTTTTCCGGGTAGGCCAATAAATAAGAGACATCATGTTTTTGCAGAATCCGTTTTGCAGAAAGGAATTCACGTTGGGCAGCCTGGACGGTGGGAGAGTAGTCCGGGTAAAATGAGAGAGAGTTGACTCGGTGAATGATTTTACCCATATCACGAGCAGCACAGAGTATGGCATCCCGGTCTCTAAAATGAAGAAGTTTAGCAATGATGGGGCGAGGTGGTAACCCTTTAAGACATCTTCGCGGGCAGGAGGTGCGTCCAGGAGGGATGCATGATCGCCATAGTCCGAACCTGCAACATCCTGGCGAGTTGACCTGCGCTGTTCAAAGGCCATTTTGGGTTGCTTCGGGTCGGTCCTACCTATGGTAAGTAAATCCGGGCAGTGGGAGCCACAAGAGGAGGAGGGAGGAGGAAAATGACCACCAGAGGATGCAGAGAATAGGGCTGCGGGTGGGACACCCCCTCACAGCAGACGCCGGGCAACCAGGAGGAATTCTCAATGCTCCAAATAGTGGAGACAGCCGCGAATGGCCGTCAGGAGACATGCGCGCCGGGGTACCCCCGCAGCAGTGTCACTGATAGGGTTAGCAGTTTGAAATGGGCCCAGATGGGGGATTGCCCTACAGATACAGCCCTCCTCCAGATCCAAGGGCTTAAAGGGGGTAGATGAATACACAGGGCACCACAGTCACAGATGGTGCCTGCTGCGGAAGACTCCCCCCTCAAGGCTAGTGACGCAGGCGCAGATCAGTCCGAGAGGAGAGGGAGAGAAGCGGGGGGTACAGCAGCCCAACAACCGCCCCCTGTTGTGAGAGTCGAGCGTGGTTGGGCACCCGAAAAAGGAGGCCTCCAGGAAGGATACTGCGGTCTGCTGAGCAGTTGGCCCAGGTCCAGGGACAGCGCCCCGGCTTCCTCAGCTGGAGATCAGGAGGAGCGAAGGAGATGCGCTGATGGAAGGGCCCTCTGTAGATTGAACCGGACCTCCGCCCCGTCGGGAACCCCAGAGCCATGCGGGTGGCAGCGGCGATTAGAGGCCCAAGGGCGGGCTCCCTCTGCTGTAGGTAGAGCGCCAGGCGCCAATGACGACAGGGCCTCGGAGCGCCGAGCAGCAGATGGCAGTAGCTGGAGCACAGGACGGCAAAAGCGAGCCGCTCCACAAGCAGGATAGAGGCAGGTGGGGTGCGCGCCAGACACGGGCCTCACTAGTGGGGAGACGCGGGGGGCCTGCCGCTCCCGCCTCCGGACCCGTGCGCCCACAGCCGCCTTGTAAAGCAAACGTGGGATGCGGAAGATGGAGCCCAAGCCACAGCACACCCGCCCGGTGGAACAGCCCGCGGACCCCTAAACCCCACCAGAAAAGGCCACAACGACAGAACCACTCACCAGGCCTGGAACAGGATGAGGGCTGCCGGTGCTCCGCTGAAGCAGCTGAACTTCAGGGTCCCCGCACTGCAGGAAAGGGAGGAAGGCCGGCCCAGCCGCCACAATGCGCTGTCCCAGCGTGGTCGTCTGGGTGCATTTCAGGGCCCCAGGGTGTCGCTGGAGAACAGAGGCAGGGTCACTCAAAGCCTCAAAAAATGCTGAGTCAGGATCCGCTATGTTTGAACAGGTAAGATGACAATGTCTACAGAATTTTTTACAGATTGTTAAGCTTGGCCGGCAGAGCCCACTCAGAGTGCGGCTATCTTGCAGCCGGCCAAGTCACGCCCCTCAAAGACACACAATTGATGGACGGAATGCAGAACAAATTAAAACATTCACCCCCTGTCAAGAGACCTGGGTTAAATCCATCATTCTTTTGCTCACAATGCCACCCCAGTTTAGACCTGGCGATCTGCAAATCAGTCTTGACTCTGTGCCTCATGGGAACAGTCCAGCCCAAACTGCTTAGCCTGGTCCTCCCTGGACCGGTAACAAGCATCCTAGGGCCGGTTTTGGGCTTTCACCCCTCTTCAACCGGTCCTAGGATGCTTGTTTCCAGTCCAGGGAGGACCTGGCCTGGCAGTTCGGGCTGGACTGTTCCCATTGGGCGATAGGTCAAAACTGGTTTGCATATGGCTGGGACCAAACTGGAATGGCATGGTGAGCAAAAAAACGATGGATTTAGGCCCAGATCGCTGTACTGGGGTGAATGTATGATATTGATCTGCATTCTGTCCATCAATTGTTCTTTTTGCATTTGTCACCCTTTTAGAATAAAGCAAAAAACAATAACACATTTTAACACTACTTATTATGTTCAGAAAATAATGAAAGTATAGATGAATTTTAAAAGCTTTATCGTGTTAGTTTTAGTGGTTTGAGTTAAATCTTTATTCAAGTTCAAATTAGTTAAACTTGTTACAGAAATATCAAGAAAAATAATGGATAGCAGCAAACAGGAAAATATGTTCCGTAAAGGAAATTTACCTAAGTCCATATTTTTCTCTAATAGACCCTAACCTATCAGAACCCATGAAGAGTTCTTTGGAAAAGAGTGAGATTTTTAAAGAGCATTTACAAATAGTATTTCGATTTTAGTTTAATTTCTCATGAATAATAGTTCTCAATTAGGACTTAGTCACAGCAATAGCTGTATTTTTAAAGAAAATGTGGGAAACATCATCAGCAGTAGCTTACAGTGTAAATGGCAAAAGGATGGTCACAGCGCAATTAGCCCGGACCAGTCTGATCTTTATAAAGCTCTCAGTGCATGTCTAAGGAAAGGTTGGTGAAAGTGCAAGTGATTCCTCTCTAATTAGAAACATGTATATTAAACACAAAAATGTATTTATCCCTCTTCTTAAATGCTATGTCATCTTCAACCAATGGTAAAAGGATCGCCCAATGGTCTGCCACTCCCTTCTTCATTCCCACTGTAACATAAGTGAACAGCTAACATTATCTTCAAGCGGCATACTAAGTTGCAATTGCCTTTGTACATTAGTTTTGTTGTAGACAAATCTAGGGCTCTAGTGTAATTTTCCCGATTAACTCCTGGAGTCCTAAAAGAACTGTGAGTTCTTAGTGAGGTATTATGTCCAACCTTACGTCAAACTCAGCACCTTCTAGGTATAAATATACCAGCATCTGCCCTAGCAAAACACACGGTGGTTTGGAGCAGATCGACTCACTACTTGCCCAACGCCCTGCTGTAGCGAGTGCCGAAGGAAGCCGATCCTCCAGTTGAAGCACTGAGAGAGACGCTGTCTTTGCTCTTGCTGAGAAATCCAGCTCCTGTGTTTCCCGGCTACCCTTGCAGGTTACTGGGAGATCAAGTCCTGAGAGAGAGATACCATACCTCCTACATTCTATAAACAAGGTACAGAGCTGATTAGACCCTTAGAGAATTATTGGATAGATTCTTGGCAGAAACTATTTAACTCAAACTACATCTCACTTACTCCTTCCCATGTACTAGGCTTAGGTTAGGTACACCGGGGTAGGCGTATCTTCGAAGCACCAGTTGAGTACGTTTAGTCATCTTTTATCATTGTATGTATTTTATCTATTTTAAGTATCCTATGGCTTAGAAACCATATAAATGCTTTTACAGTATTATTTCATAATACTCTTTTTACTGTACGCACTTTACTGTATGACAAGTATTGCGATTGTAGCAATTCACTTCTCTTGCATGAGAAAGAAGACTGCTCAATAAAGAACCTTTTTATTGAAAAAGCACGTCTCTCTATTTCTCTGCACTTCTGGTGAAACTAAGCATGCACAATTGACTGAGTGAAATAGCCATCTATTGTTTCCGCGACTCTGGAGATACATTCCTTATTCTTGGGGAACAAAGTTGTCATGTTATATGGTTGTCAGAAACGAATCCCTTCTTGTGTATTCGAGAAAGTTTCTAGTGACCTCTGAGCTAGCTGGCATTCACAAATTAATTCTAACATATTCAATAGAGACCTAGTCAACTTCAGTCCTACGTCTAAACTATCGTTTATGTTATTCCAATGCGCAGAGCCTATTGGGAATATAGGAACTACACTACAGTTTAACATCAAGTTACCATGAGAACCTTGCAGTTTACTCTATTAGTTATTCAGAACTCCACTGTGTGGCAATGAAATAGTCTAAATCAGAAACATTCTGGTTGCAACTTCTATGGATCTACATCATACGCTTCACATTTACCTGCATACACTTTTTTAAAATTATGTTGTTGGTATTCATTATTGTGAATAAGTTACAGATAATATCTAACCAATTGCAGAGAAAACATGTAGCTTAGGAAGAATAGAAAGCATTTATTAGATTCAGCACATTCTACGAGGATGAAATGTTTTCTAAGGCTAGTGTGAATTATTTATTAAATACTGCACTGTGTCACATTCTGCTAAAACATATATTTTTTAAGAAAGTTAAAATAAAAGAAGTGCAGAGAATAGAGAATGAATGAGACCTAGCTTAACTTGACAATGAAAATACAATAGAAATGGAGGCTTACTACAACATGTTTTGTCTAAACCTGTTGCACGTTAATTGGCACATTTATAGAATTTTTCATTTTCTGTTTTCTTAAGCATAACTCATGGTAATGTTCTACCAGTCAACCGGTTTATTATTTAAGCTACACGTTTCTTGCTTTATCAATTCCCTCCATCAGATGATTTTTAAAACCATCACACTGATTGATTTCCCATGTGAGTTTGATTTCAGGAAGCACTATCATCATCAGTTGAATGTTGTCTCTTTCGTATTTTCCCTTTAAATTTCAATGATTTCATGTAATCATCATTCATTTTCCCCATCAACCCTGAATCCTTATTGTATAACTTTCTCTGCATCATTTCTTGTCTTTTGCATAAGATGTATCTACAGCACTTAAACATCACATAAAGAAATATTAAGCTCAGTCCGATTACGATTATTGGCATTAGCATAGCCTTCAGAATTCCCTTCCTGGCTGTTGATAAACAATTCTCAATTGTTTGCGCTCCTTTGCGGAAATTCGCAAATATACTTGGTGTTTCCAATTCACGTAATTCAGGTTCTAGACCTGGAATGTTCTAGGCTTACACTTTATTTCCTTACTTCTGTCTGGTATGCACATGCAGCAAAGTGGTGGTTTCAGCATTTTGCAGACTCTGCCCTTCTCAGCAAGTCAGTCTTGGAGCACCATTGACCTAATAGCAATGAGTTCAGTGTTAATTCCAAGCAAATCGCCAGATGTGCTTGGTGCCATCATAGAAACAACAGTAGCTAATTTTTTTTAACATTTCATCATTTAAAATGACACCTACTGGTGGAATTATTGCTCCAAGTATGTCTTCTGTTAATTCTGTCCGGTTCTGCATTTAGTTTTTGTCTATGTGATGGGGCCATTGTACGTGTATCTAAGCTTTTCACATGATACATTTCAGGAGTTATTAAACCTAGATAACAAATACCCTCCAAGTCAGCTGGTAATCAAAAATTAGTGTTTAAGTCACAAATATAGTAAACTCTAGGAATTGCTTTCCCATCCACTTGTAATATTTGCCATGATCTCTCTGTTAATTCATATGTGTGTTCACAACTACTAATCCCTACATGTGTAGCTCGTTTAGGTCCCTTCTGTAAACACAACTTTTCCCTTGTTTTATCTTTTTAATCTCAGTTTTGGGTATACTATTGTCTTTCAAAATTAATTCTACTCTTTCTTCCATGCATTCTCTAAGTTATTCAGATAAGCCTGTACACTATCTATTGACCTATGCAGAAAAACATAATGCCATGCAGTATCTATTTCTTTTGCTTGCAAGTGTAAATTAATGCTCTCTATCAAAGGAACTTGAGAAAGTATTAGATCATAGTTAGAGTAAAATTATTCCTAATGACCTCTTCTATAAACTAAGGAAAGTAGGATGCTACATGAAACAGAATCGGACAAAGGTCTATGACAATAAGGTACTTCTTCTGTAACTAATGTAGTTAAGTGTGCACAGACATATCAATTCTTAGCATCCATTGCATTAGTGTAATCATCTTTTTTATAGCTCACAAAGGAAAATCGAACGTGGTCTTCTAGACTAACAAAGTATGGGGTTTAGTAAAGTTCTGTTAGTTTTTTTCTGTCTCAGGTGTTAAATAAAATCCTATTAGTACTATGGGAATCATTATTACTGTTATTACAAAAACATAATACATGTATACTTATTGCTAATGTTCTAATTCAAAACATTTCTCTCTGAGTCAGCTTCAGGATTCTTGGGTTCAAATGTTTCTTAAATGTTGTTTTCTTTTGATTTGTTAGTTTTTTTAAAGTTCGATTTTAAAGCAGACAATCCTTAACCCTACTCAGTGTTCTTCTAAATGTTATCCCTATTCTTCTATTGCACACTCAGTTCTAGGTTGATCTTCTATAACATAAAAAACATGCAGCACACTTCATTTTGTCAACAGTTCTTTACAGTCACCTCTTTTTGTTTCCTTCAATTTATTTCCCTTTAATTTACTGTTTGGTTTCCTTTCAAGGAGTTTCTAACAGGTCAGGGTTTACCTTGCACAAATCTTCCAAGGTGATATTCAATGTTGTGTTCACGTAGTATGATCACTCAAGTGGCAAATAACTACAACAAGGTACCCTTGCTCTTTTGGATCTTCTAAGAGATTTTCCTTTTTGCTCTATACCACTTTCATCACTGGACTCTGATTCTTCAGGTATAGTTTCTGATATTTGTGTTACTGAGGAGCCGTTGTCTGGGCTTTATTACTGTAGCTTTTTGGACATTCATCTTGTCTGGTTCCTCTTTTTGTTCTGGTACTTGTTCCTTTACCTCGGTCTTCTGTTTGTGCAGATGCAGTTTCAGTGCCACTTTCACCTCGAGGAGGAGTCTCTGCTTCTTTCTCATTAGGGACTCCTATTCGACTTTGTGTAATTTCAGACACTTGAATGGCTTGTTCAGTTGATTGATCTTTACTCCTCTTTTCATCTTGCTGTTGCTCAGGCAACAGTGAAGTTGGTATATGTTGCCTCTCAGGAATTGCTACAGTCACCAATGCTCTGCTTGCTTGATCGTATACCACCAAATCATCATCTGGCTTTCTCACCTTCTTAGTGTTTGAGGAATTAATTCAGTTTGCAATGCCAGCACACTTAACAGCAGTATTTGTTGTCAGAATTCTAAACAAGTCTTCCGAACATGCTTCTTGATTGCAACCCAGTCACCAGGGCTGAGGTCATTGTACTGTTCTTGGTGTGGCTCTTGAGTGGCAGCTGAATCCTGATGAGAAATAGAATGGACCAAATCAGCCAATCCTTTGCAGGAGTTCAAGAGAATCTCGTCAGTGATGTTCTATAGAGCATTTGCATGAACTGCTGGTAATTGCTTTGCCCTTCCCATCAGAATCTCATGTGGCGATAGTCCTGTCTTTCTCTCTGTAGTACTTCATATGCTCATTCACACCAAAGGCAAAGCATCTGGCCATTTCAGAGGTTGAAGCACAGACTTTTGCTAGTCTGCATTTGATAGTAACGTTCACATATTCATCTATTCCAGAAGCTTCAGGTCTGTAATTGCAATGTAGTCAACGCTTAATTTACAATGCTGTGCAGATCATTTTCAGCACTTCATTATTGAAATGAGTTCCTCTATATGACTCAAGAGAAATCGAAATTCTGCACCTAGGGATCAGTTCACTCAATAACAGCTTAGTCACTGTGAGGCTGTCGTTTAACCAAGTTGGGTAGGCTTCCACCCATCTAGAAAAACTGCTCACAATGACCAGGACATATCTCAGCCCGTTATAAACTGGCATTTTGATAAAGTCCACCTGCATCCTGGTAAATGGTCTGACTGATCTCCCTATGTGTGTCAGTGTACCGTTTATTCTCTTTCCTGCATTCATTTGGTGACATCCAACACACCTATGACAAATCTCTTTAGCCAACATTCAGGATTTTTGATTAAACCAAGTTGCCTGAAAAGTCTCACCACGCAATCTGTACCTAAATGTGTGTACCCATGATAGTATTGTGTCATTGGAAACACCAAACTGTCTGGAAAGAATGGTCTCTCATCTGTCGACATTCAAATGTTATTCATATTTTTCTCAAAAGCTGCTTTAATTCACCTCCGCCCAAGTTCGACAACTTGGGCTGAGGTAACTCTCTGAAGCCAGGAAGCTTCAATAATATCATCAATGGTGCACACTACTCTTAGTGTAACATTGTTGCCTCTTAAAACGGGAGACATCGACAAATACTACATGGTGGGGCTCAATTAGAGGTTCATCCTTAATGTCAGGTTTGGGTTTAGTGCATAGATCCATAACATTTAAACAGTCCTGTTCGACCTCATCACTGTCAACATCATTTATAGGTAAAAAAGTTGAAGGATTTAGTACCCTGCATCTTTTGATAACTACATTATCGCATGACAAAATAGTTTGTTCATATTTTATCAAAGGATTGAGTCATGTCCCGAGTTTTCGTTCTCTTTAACAATAGCTCCAAAGAGTGTGGGACCATAACATTTAAAGGATATCCCATCACTATGCTCTCACTCTTTTCCAGACTAGTGCTCACCGCAGCAACTGTTTTTAGGCAATCAGCAAGACCTGCAGCTATGGGATCAAAGGCAGTTGAAAAATATGCAATTGGTTTTCAGGCATCACCATAAACCTGTGTCAATACTGAGAGAGTGCACCCATCTCTCTCAGTGAAAAATAATATGAATTATTTTGAATATTCAGGCTTTCCTAGAGCAGGGGTACAACACAATTTATCTTTCAACTCCTGGAAGACTTTTGAGCATTTGTTGTCCCATGGAATGAGATCTGACAAATGCATACTTGTCAACCTCATTAAAGGTTTTGCCATTATGGAAATGTTTGGTATCCACTGCCTGCAGTAGCCAACCATTTCCAAAAACATTCTGACTTCCTTTTGAGTTTGTGGTGGATTCTTCTCCAAGATGGCTTCCACTCTATCTGGTGACACCTTTCTAACCCCCTTCACAATGATGTGTCCCAGATATTGAACTTCTTTCTTACAGTACTGCAGCTTCCCTGAATACACTTTCTGTCCATTCTCAGTCAAGTGGTTTAACAAAGCAATGGAGCCTTGCTTGCAAGCCTCATGCATTTCTGATGCCACAAGCAAATTGTCTATGTATTGGACAAGAGCTGAGTTGTTGGGCATGTGTAGAGTCTCAAGATTTCTCTTTAGAATCGGATTGACGATAGAACCCTTGTGGGACATGAAAAGATAATAACACCTTTTGTGGAAACACAAAGGAAAAAAGTTACTGACTTTCCTCGCACAATGGCACTGAAAAGAAAGCCTGGCACAGACCAATGAACCTAAACCATTGTGCAATACCCGGAATCAGGAGAAGTATGGTGGTTGGATTCGGTACCTTGGGACAGCATGGAACAACTATCTCATTCCTCCTTAAGTTCCTGTTGGGCTTCTGGAAACCCATGATGGGAGAATAAAATGGACTTCCAATTAGCTCCCTCAGTATTCCTTTTTCCAGCATTTCTTCTATGACTGGTGTTATTCCTAATATAGCTTCTGATTTCAAATGGTATGATGGGTGTTATAGGAAATACTGCGTTTGGTTTTACAGTGACTCAGACTGGCTCTACACCTTTTATTAATCTGATATCTTTCTTTGTCAAATCCCAAACTTAAGGATTTACTGTCTCTTTTAAATCATCAGGTAATTATTCAATGGTGAATAAAGGAAACACTCCTATTTTGCTCTTCTGTTTAACCAATTTATAATCCACGTCCACGCCATGTGTCTGGAAAGCAACACCATCTGGTGTGCAGTAAATAGAGGAATTTAACTTGCAAAGTAAATCTTCCCATAACAGATTTACAGGACTTAAATACCAACAAACCACAAACTGATGCTTATTTTCAAAAGCACCTATTTGTACGAGTAATTCTTCTGAAACAGGAACTCTGAATTGTTTATTTGTTACTTCCACAACTTGAATTGTTTTTTTCAAGAGAGGTAGATCTAGAACTTTCATTGTTCTAACTGTGGACCTAGTAGCTCTGGTAACTATTCAAAATGATACTGGTTGACCCCATATTTCAGCATATATGTAGGGACCACTCTGGTCTACTTCTTAGACTGTGCCAAGTCTGCAATCTTTCTCCTCTCTCAGGCACCGGCATTTGGAATTATCGGATCCTGTGCAATCAGCTTCAGAAAATGGGTATTGTTGTAATATATCCTGGTCCGATGTCTGGATTTGTGGCATGGAATTTTGAATCTCAGTATCTTATTTAAATTAAATTGAGGATTTCCTACATTTTGGCATTCATTTGAATAGGTGGGGTAGGCATCATTAGTGTTTGGCCTTGCACAGGCATTTGAGTTTGTGGCACAGGTACGTTTGGCATTCACATGCCCTTCTCTACTTGTACATTTCTAGCATTAGTATTTGGATTATACCTGCATTCTCTCTACCAAAGTCCAATCTTGTGACATTGTGTAATCTTTTTGATTGCAGCATTATCTACTCCTGATCTTGTACCCACAGGAACACCTCTAACTCTATCTTGAGATGGATTGAACACTCCTTGATTTACCTGAAAACCAACTAGAGGAACAGCAACTTCTTGCATATTCCCTTGAGGTCCTATAAAAGAAGGACTCTGGAAACCTATCTGATCCAACTTTGTTCGTGCCAACATCAACTTTTCCTCAACCTTTTTCTGTTTGTGCCTAACTCATTGCTACAATACTTTGTGCATCTCAAACTTTCATCTAATGAATTGTTCTGCAAACAGATCTGACTTTGCGTCATGTGCATGCAAATATCCGGTTAATCCTAACCCAAACTGTGACACAAAAATCCCGATATCCTTCTCTTCATGATATTCTTGTCCACTCTGCTGCTGGAACACCTGCAACAACTGTTCATAGTATTCATGTACAGTCTCTTGCTGCTCTTGAGTAGTTCTTTTAATCTTAAGCCAATCCAAATCCAAATCTCTCAGAGGCACTCTGTCCTTCAGGAAAGTACTTACTGCCTCAAACTTCTCCATCACTGCAAGAGATGGTGTAATTGTTCTAGTCTCCCTCACTGGTTCTTTTCTTGGCCACTGTACTGCAACCTTACTTTAGGCCCGCAAATCAGCAGGTAATACTATATCAAAAAAAGTATTCAAATCTGTCCACAACACTTTGGAAATCTTAACATACTGCCCAACTCATGTATACCATTGCACTAGTTTGTCCATCAATTTTGGAAAATTACTTGCAAATGTATCCGAATCACCTCTAACCCAAGGAGCATGTACATAGATTCCTTCTGTGATTTCTTTGAAATGGAAATGCTGTCATCTCTTCCTCATTTTCCTAATTTTATTTTCTCGATGTAGCATCCTCTCTATTTTTCTTCTCATGTTTCCTAGTTCATTTCTAGTTTCTAAACTTCTCTCCATTTTTTAATTCATTCATGAGTTCTGAAATGTGCAAATGCATTCCTGAAACTCTCATGTTTTCCAGTGCTGGGTCACCTAACTGTTTCATGAAAAAACTGGGGTTAACCCTGTGTCCCTCAGAACCTGGGTATATTATAATTAAAAGAAAAATTGGTTCTGTCGGGTAGCGAAACAACTAATTTGTAGATTTTATCCGTGTTTAATATTACCACCTCCCTCTGACAGGAATTCACAACAGGTTCTTGCAATAAATGAAAAGAAAAGCCTGTATAGAACTATTTGTATCTTTATACTTTTTCAAGATGCGTTCAAAATAATTCATTAGTGACTGTCAATATCATAGTAAAAAAGTGCAACATGTGACAATAGTGAATAGTGCTTATGTGACACATACAATATGTACAAAAATGATTTCCAATATAGACAGTTTATACACATATATACAAGTTCAACTTTCACAAGAGGCCATCCATTAATACAAATTTACAGAATCCCATTTGTTGCTTTGTCAGTTCTATTGGGTTTCTGGAGTATTGAGGCCAATTGGAAGAAATGTCGACGTTTCGACCCTTCGCGTGCCAAGATGAATAAGGTCGCAGCGGGTCTTTCTCAAGACAGATGTAACAAGCACGACAGTCCTGGAATTCAAGTGCAGTTGAGTCACCTGGACTGGATCGGATTGAAGTCCTTAAATCCGGAATGAAGAGGAAATTGTCCAAACAATTCTCGGCTGTACTCGGAAACGCTGCAGTTAGTCAGCTTACTAACTGCAGCGTTGCCGAGAATTGTTTGGACAATTTCCTCTTCATTCCGGATTTAAGGACTTCAATCCGATCCAGTCCAGGTGACTCAACTGCACTTGAATTCCAGGACTGTCGTGCTTGTTACATCTGTCTTGAGAAAGACCCGCTGCAACCTTATTCATCTTGGCACGCGAAGGGTCGAAACGTCGACATTTCTTCCAATTGGCCCCAATACTCCAGAAACCCAATAGAACTGACAAAGCAACAAATGGGATTCTGTAAATTTGTATTAATGGATGGCCTCTTTTGAAAGTTGAACTTGTATATATGTGTATAAACTGTCTATATTGGAAATCATTTTTGTACATATTGTATGTGTCACAGCACTATTCACTATTGTCACATGTTGCACTTTTTTACTATGATATTGACAGTCCCTAATGAATTATTTTGAACGCATCTTGAAAAAATATAAAGATACAAATAGTTCTATACAGGCTTTTCTTTTCATTTATTGCAAGAACCTGTTGTGAATTCCTGTCAGAGGGAGGTGGTAATATTAAACACGGATAGAATCTACAAATTAGTTGTTTCGCTACCCAACAGAACCAATTTTTCTTTTGGGTCACCTAACTGAACACTGTAGATTGTTTTCATGTGAACATTTTTCTTAAGATTTGTCTCATATTTCTGAGCTACCTCTGCCAATTTATCATACACTATTGCTGCTCTTTGTGTAATTTCTTTATAATAATTAATTTGTTCCTTTGGTTCTGCTCAATAAGCTCGAATTTTAAGCATCCCCTTATTACTTCTAACAATTCTATATTTAATTTGGCTACATTTTATGATTTCTCCCTTTCTGGATCTTGTATTTCCACTACCTCAGAGCTGTCTACTCTTCTATTCCCCTGCTGCTTTTTCTACCCATGTTGGTACGTTTCCTTCTGTGGAAGCATTGATATCATCAAGTGTAACCGAAGTCGCGAAGACTAAAGTCCTTCCATCTGTTAGTGTTTGTACTGTCTGTGGTGGTCTCCATAAGGCAATCTGAGAATTTTGTGAAATTGGAACAGATCCTGTGGCAGACACATCGCCTATGACCTGAAGTGCTCTGGCTTCAGATCCACATTTGGAGGAGCAGTTGTAATTTCTCTGGTTACTATTGGGGCATTTACGGGGATTATCTGGGCTCTAGTGTGTGTTACAATTGTACCAGTTGCTATTGGAGCTGCAACTTGTGGTCGAGCCACAATTCGTGGGACAGTTTGGAGTATCTGTATAGGTCCTTCAAACTGGGCTAAACTTGAATCTGCTGGAGCAGTTGATAATGGAGCACCCACATCAGCACTAGGCTCTCTGTGAACCATAGAAATAGTATAAAGTGGAGGTCTCAATGCCAATATCTGTTCTAAAATCTCATCTCCGGAATCTGTATCTGATTCATCCTCATTTTTCTTCAGGTGGCCCTTCTCTTTTCCCTGCTTTGAATCTGAGCTAATAACTGGATATAGTCTGGTTCCAACTGTGATCGCCTTCCTCCATCTATGCTGTTCTTCAATCTATCTAGCATCCACATAATGCCTTACTGCCCGCTTTATCCTTCTCTGACATGTCTCTCTCTCGTTTTCTCTCACAACCTTTTTCCATACATTAAGAGCCTTGCATTGAGTAGGTCTAGTTGGTGGCCTCATCTCATGCAATTTTCCTTTCAAAGTCACAGGAATCATTGTACTAAATATTGCATGTCTAGAAAAACTCAATACACCCTCTTTCCTATCGATTCTACTCCACTGGCGAACCCAAGACCAAGTGTCTAACCCATACTCCATTGTCATAATATGAGCATTTGTAGCCTCAGGAGGGGTCTCTTTGCCCTACTGCACCGGAACAGAAATATCCCCTCTGATTACATTTTTTTATTCTTCAAAACATTTAGGTGCCTATTAGGATGTAGGGCGGATCACCACTGCCCGCATGGCAGTGGCGATCCGCTCAACATCCTTCCCCACCCGCCACCCATTTACCCCTGCTATATTAGTATGGCGGGGGGAACCGCGGCGGATGGGAAGACCCTTCACCGCTTTTACGCCTGGTCAACAAGTCGACCGGGCAGAAAAGGGTTTAATATGGTGGCGGTGTCTGCTAGACACCACCATCCATATTAGCATGGGGGCAGAAACATGACTTTCGCCGCCACGGAAAGGCATGCAGAATTCTCTTACAGGGGCCCGTTGCGGGCCCCCAGAGTATCGGGGGTGGGGGGTGCACATGGGGGGTACCTATGGTACCCCCTGCATTGTCATGGACATGGTAGCAGGCACCTCGCGGTGCCTGTCACCTTGTGCATGATAATGCATGCAGTGCATTCCCAGCAATGTTGCGGGCGGTGCTGTGAGCACACCACCCGCCACAATGCTGGGAATGGAGAATGCCACCGTCACGGTGGCATCCTAATCGCCGGTGCCGGACCACCACACCACTGGCAGCCGGTCCCAGCACCGCTAGGATAGCGGGCTATCGGAAGTCCAATCGCCATCCTAATAGGCCCCTTAGTTTTTGCAATGCAATAGGCAAGGAAATTTCCATTTGCAATATTATTGTTTTGTTCCATATAAGTCAATTCCTTCTCAACCAATCTAATTTGAGCTAATAGTCTGCCAAATCTTTCCTAACAAATCCAAATCCATTATTAGATTTTTTGTCAATCCAGTCTCAGCGCGATTGTGACGTCACCATCAATCTCAGCTCGAAAACACACTAACTGACCAATCCCAGCATGAAACCATATGACTTATCACTCACTCCTTGCAGCAGTTCACCCTACTTCACAATTTTCCTAGCATTCACACAACTTCAACAATAAATGTTTAAACTTCTCTTTGTTTGCTCCTTACTAAAGAAATAACAGTATCCCAATCATTCAAGAATATTTGCCACAACTGCAAGGAAAATCTAGACCGGTAATATGTAGTGCGCTATATAAATTCTCTGACTTGACTTGACTTGACTTCGATTTGAGATTTGGGATTCGGGAGTCAGGAGCTGTATTTTGGCTTTGGAAATTATAAATTTTCTAGCTCCATTCAGGGTGGGAGCCATATCTCTGCTACCAGAAACTGCTGGCACGTGGGTAATGTAAAAACTCTTTAACTTACAGCAGCAGTCGCAACTCCGCACCTTGATCTTCTTCAGGTCAACTGGACCTTTGCCACTGTTTTAGAATGGAACACTGTTATAATGTTCAGAAAATAAAGAGAGTTTAGATTATTTTTTTATAAGCTATATTTATCTTTTTAGTTTTAGTGGTTTGAGTTAAATCTTTATAAGTCCAAATTAGTTAAAACTATTTACAGAAATATCAAGAAAAATAATGGTTAGCAGCAAACAGGAAAATATTACAGCTTGTTCCATAAAGGAAATTTACCTAAGTGTCTGTTCTTCTCTAATAGACCCTAACCTCGTCAGAACCCATGTCGAGATCTTCGAAAAAGAATGAGATTTTTAAGGCGCATTTAGAAATAGTATATACATTTTAGTTTAACTTATGAAGAGTAGTTCTGGAAAACTTGATCGAGTTTTCTCTCAATGAGTTACTCACAGCAATAGTTGTTTCTTAAAGAAAATCTAGTAAACACCATCAGCAGTAGCTTATAGTGTAAAAGGCAAAAACAAGGTCACAGCACAATTAGCCTGGACCAGTCTGATCAGCATAAAGCTCTCAGCGCGTGCCTAAGGAAAATGTGATGGAAGCGCAAGTGATTACTCTCTAACTAGGAGCACGTATATTAAACACAAAAACGTATGTATCCATCTTCTTCGGTGCAATGCCATCTTGAACTAGTGATCAAAGGATCGTCCAATGGTCTGCCACATCCTTCTCCATTCCAACTGTAACATGTGAGAACAGCTAACATTATCTTCAAGTGGCATACTAAGTTGCGATTGTCTATGTACTTTGGTTTCACATTGAGGGGCATATTATCAAGGGGGTTTATCTCCGCTTTTTTGGCTTTAAAAGCCAAGAAAGCGGAGATAAAAATGATCTCTCTACTACCTAGCTGTCGCTAACACCAGTTAGAGACAGCTAGTAGGAGATAGCGACCATCTTGGGCCCCGCTTTGCATGTCATTGAAATGTATCACTAATGACATGCAAAGTGGGCGTGCCAAGATGTTAGCGACTGGAAACAGTCGCTAACATCGCTATCTCCTATTACCAACTTTTGGAGATATTTGCGCTAAGCGCGAATATCTCCAAAAGCGAACACCTGCCCCAGAGCAGTTCTTAGCCATGTTATCCAATGGGAGGTGGATAACATAGCTAAGAGCATTAGCTCGGTAATGCATGAATATCGCTGACTTTTCAGCGATATTCATGCATTTTGGCCGATTTTTATCGCTTAGGAGATAAACCTTGATAATAGCAAGGTTCCTAAGCGATAAAAATCGCCGTAGCTCGGCGATAAAAATATTGCCGCTAAGCCAACATAGCGATAATTATCGCTAGTTGTTGGTAATATGCCCCTCAGTTCCCACAACAGCCCTGCAGCTTACTCTATTAGCTATTCCGAACTCCATTATGTGACAATGAACTAGTCTAAAGCAGAAACATTCTAGTTGGAACTTCTACAGATCTACATCGTAAGCTTCACATTTCCCTGCATACACCTTTGTTTTACTTATTCTGTTGTTATTTGTAATTGTGGACAAGTGATAGCTAATATCGAACCAAATGCGATGTGAACATGTAGCTTAGGAAGAAAAGAAAACATTTATCGGGTTCAGCACATTCTACGTGGATGACATGTTTTCTAAGGCTTACGTGAATTATTTATTTAATACAGCACTGTGCCACATACTGCTAAACACATGTTTAAGAAAGTTAAACTAAAGGAAATGCATAGAATAGAGAACGAATGAGGCCTAGCTTAACTTGACAGTGAAAATACAATAAAAATGGACAATTGCTACAAAGAATCAGGCTAAGCATGTTAACACGTTAATTTGCACATTTATAGAAAGGGACGTTTTCCATTTTCTGTTTCTTTAAGCATAACTTGTGTTCATTTTCTACAAGCCAGCCATATTATTTAAGCAAAATTATCATGAGCTTATGAATTGTTACGGCTCGTGATTAACTTTGTTAGTGCTTTAAATGTGGGGCTATATGAAGCACAAGCAAGAAGGTTTTCCAATGTGTTTGGGTAATTTCACAATATTATTTCAAAAATGAATTATCACATTGGGTAATTCAGCAAACCCCTATGCTGTTACAGATGACCAGGATACAGAGTGTTGTTTCGTCTTGCACGTTTGTCATGAATCCTGCACCTGGGAGTCCTTACAAGCTTCTTATCAGGTCTGAGGATCCTAAGAACTGCATTTATACGGATCCTGTTGATTGAAAGGGACCTGGGCCCCAAGCAACGGTTCAAAATGGGTAGTGAGATTAACTTAGGTGGAGGTTTATCATATTGCAAGTGTCTTTAGTGAACACGCTATTAAACTAAGGTGACATGGCGTGCCTTTACAATCAATATAAAGGTGCCTCAACCGTTAATAAACCTGCCTCATCCCCATCTCTGGGAGTTATTATATTCTACTTTTCTTCCTCAGCTCATTTTGACTCCAGCAGACTACAAACCTGCAGCCCGTTTATGCTCTGGTCGAGCGGAAAATCAAGTTCCTCTTCCATGTTAATAGTTTAAAATAATCATCAAGAACTCCACATCCCGTGCCCATGTTTCATCTATATTTTGAAAGAATTAGGGCCATCGCACATCATTTGTGTGCCGAAACAAACTAATAGATACCCTCCAGTGTCTGCTTGATGGTAATGATTCTTGGCTAACAATATTACAATTCTGAAACATTTTGTTAGGTTCAGAACCTGGACTCACCATGGAAACTAATTCCACTCAAGCACAATGTAATGTGGATGCTCATACATTATGTTAGAATTATTTCGGATCTGTTTCTTTGTTTGAAGATGACCACTCTATATAATGGTCCCTATATCATCTCAGATATTTTAAAATATGTCCTGCCTACAATTGTCCCACATAGAAGTCCACTCCTGAAATAATGTTAATCTTTGTTTTCACATTCCATGTCATCTTTCTTTTAGTGTGTAGCCCCGTGTGATGGGTATGTCTTTTTTCTTTCTATAGTGATTGTTAGATTGTTTGTGTGGCAATATTTCTAGCTAATTTCACTACATTTCCTGGAAAGTGTGCCCCTCAAAATAAAATAAATGTCTGGTTGTAATCCATTCTACTGCCTACTATCATCAGCCTGAGATTTGAACTAAGTTTGGGATTACATATTAGCAAGGTGGCTTTACAGCGCCTGATTTTCGTCTCTACCATTTGTACTCGCAAGCCCACTATACATATTACTGGCAGCAGGATCCTGCTTACATCCCTCATGTCGCGGTAGAGGCGGGAGCAGTCACCCAATACCACTCAAGGCCATGATAGTGAATAGAAACACTGTTTTCGAAATAGGGGAGCTTGACACGGTCCAGGCCACGGCCAAAGCATGACTGGACTTGGGAAAGCGAGCGCAGAAACTGCCACCGTATGCACCCAATATGACACTTTAACATCATATGGATCTCTCTGTTACTACTGAGCCAGGTGCCCTAAAGACCCTTCAAGACATGAACATGGTGAAAATGGAGGATATGTTTCCTGGTGGCCAATTCATTGCCTTGACATCTGTGGCTGCGAATGGTGGGGTCACTGCTATGCATCTTTTAATTAATACTAGACTGCGGTCTGCAATGCGGGCGCTATATCCGCACTTTCCTGCAGAACCACCTGCGCTCGATGCACTGCAACTCTTATATACTGCCACTTCTCGGTGAAGCTGGTCACTAGATTATATCAGGTATCATAGAGGGAAGTAGCCACATTAGGAGTATCTGCATTAAATAAATGGAATTCAACCTTGCTACATCCCATATCTGAGGATGAATGGGCAGAATACTGCCGCCAGATGGGGCACCTAACAGTGAACAGTAATTTGAGGTTGGTCCACTTTAGGTATTTACACCAGCTATATTATACATCTGCCCAGCTGTATAGGTATGGTCTGAGGGACTCCGATGCTTGTAGGAGATGTGGAGCGATTAACGCAGATTTCTACCACTTGGCATGGGATTGCCCCAGGGTGTGCTCATATTGGGAATCTGTTGTACAGATTGTACATTTGATGGTCGGTCTGCCTCTGGTCTGTACTCCCCAGCTGTGTCCTTTGGGCCGGGTCACTAACATCAAGGACTCGCATAGGAGGTGTGTGGCTTTTGCATTGTTCATGGCCAAGAGAAGAGTCTCTATATGTTGGGGGAGTAGACATGCACCCACCACAAAACTATGGCTGCAAGACTTGACCTATTGTCGAGATCAGTTTACATGTTATGCAGAAGAATTACCCACGTCATCAAAACCACAGGACATTTGGACTCCCCTTACAACTTATTTGTTGTCTGTAGCCACTATCTGATATCCTGTTTTTTATCGGGGTGGAGGGGAGTATGTATGTATATGCTCAACATTCCACTGTACTGCAATGTATCCCTATTGTCTCTTCCCTTGGGCGCATGATGTCATATGATACCCCTTTTTCTAATGTAGTATCCTACATGTGATTGTATATGTAGCCCTGTCATGCGTCAATCAGAATTATCAGCTTTATTGTCATGTACCAATGCCGATTCAAATGCCATTGACTGTATGCCTTTATCTTGCTTTTGTTCCTTTCGATGCCATTCTCTGGCTTTCACTGTTTCTTAAGGTGTAATGTCCCTTGAGTGATGGCTTGTATAACATACTTTTGCAAATTAGTACTGCCTCTTGTCTTGGCTGATCTACACACAGCCACAGAAGAACAAAAGTAGAAGCAATGGCATTTACTTTTGTGAGATAATGTGCTGTTAAATCGTGACCACTCCTAAAACATGTCTCCAAGAGCATGTCATTCTGTTTCTGGTTCATAGTTTAGTAGACATAAAAATAGGCAATTATATGATGAATATACATTCCTCTGCTTGCACATAATACCATGCACTTATTGCAAAACAGAGGCCACCTATTCATACATCCCGGATATTAGCTCAAACCCTGGTACAAGCTTAGATCAGTCTATCCTCAAATATCCATGTACACTAAGAAATATCTCATCCCACCTGCTTTGGTTGGAACCACAGTGATTCTATTCAGATGCCATCTAGGCTGATATTGCTTCATGTTCTCACTTTTATATGGACTTTGACAATGGTTAAATTACATTTTGTATGCATTATTTGTTAGTGGGTGATGATAGCACATTAAATCTGAGTTGTGTGGCTAGTGACCAGACATAAGTAGGAATATTTCCCTTTTCACTACAACAGTTCCTACAGTTTATGTAGGTGAATCATAGCCCTCATAGTGGTAGCTTTCCTTTGAGCTGAGTAAGAGTAAGAGTGCAAATGGGTAAAGATCTTGAGCACACAGAATGCAGTGATAGGTTGTGAGAAACTGTCCATTTTTGCTTGATCATTCCCATTTTTTGGACTGATGTCTCTGTTTTTTTGACTCTCTGCACTGGCACACTGCTAATCAGGTCCAATCACATGTGCTTGGGCCCCTCAAATATGGAAAAAATTGGCCAACGTCTAATTGGAATATTTAACTTTACTGTAAGGCCATAGTATATGGTGTCAAAATACACACATGGAATGGGAAGGTAAATGTTACTGTGGAACTTAAAAATGTTTGCATATCCACTAGTGTGAAATAGAAAACACAACTTCAGGCTTACCAGTGCAGCCTAACTGCTGCAGTGTAAACTTGCGGTCTGACCTGTCAAAACAACAGTTTTTGAGGGGAAAAACTCCCTTTTAAGTATTAATAAGGAGCTCACTAGTTAGGGAACATTGTATTTAAAAGTATGACATGTAGAAACCTAATGTTACAATGTCCAAAAGCTATTTTCCTGTGGAAGATTCTGGCTGTCCTTTAAGGTAAACTACAGTACAGATTAAAATAGCTATTCTGCTATCTCAGGTTTGGGTTAAGCTACAAAAACAGTTCAGCCAATATTTTTCATGTTTATTAAAAATCACATTCAATGGCGAAGTTGAATTTTTATTAAATATTTATGAGAAGCAACTTTTATAAAGTTAAGTTCTCCCTGTTTGAAGCTCTTGAAGGCTAAATTGTATTAGCCTTTTAGCAGCTGCTCTATCAGTGCTTGAATTTAAAGAGGTGTGAAAACTGCTTTCAGAGCAGAAACAATAGCCTTGCTACGGGCGGTGTTTTTCTTCCCCTTGCAGAAAGACAAGTTAGGATGTACTCTGGTACTTCATTATCTACTAAAATGGTTGCCCTCTTACAAGTAAATGTGATGTACGGTGAGACCTGGGGAGGGCAAAGCTTTGTTTCCCTAGCTAGCCTGGCTCCGAATCCAGTAAGAAGGAAACTACCACCAGAACCAGTTTGGAGGGACCCCAAAGGCCGAGGCAGCACATTACCTGGGAACACTGCTGGGCATGCACACAGGCTCTGCAGAAGAGAAGAAGGGTTTGTTCATCTTGGATTTTACAAGTAAGAAGCACTGTGGGATTGTTTGCAGTAAAGCAAACAAGAACTACTGGAAAGGTGGGTAGGGTTACTCCTGAGAACTTTTATCCCATCGATTAGTGAGAAGCCAGGAGTCATCCCCACCCACTAGCTTGTAACCAACATAAATGTGTCACCTCAAGCACTCTCTTCTGAAAACCTTCTGGCCCTGTGGAAGAACAGAAGTTGGATTGCACCTGCTGTTTGAGGCCTGTGAGGAAACCTGGGGTTCAGACCTGCTCACATTTGTTCCCAGGATGAAGACGTGGACTCCAATGGCCAATAGGGTGACTCCTATGTGTTTACAGGGACACAACAAGCTACAAGAGACCTTTTTCTTGAAGTGTCCACCTGAACGGCTGTAACAGAACTTGGACTAGATGCTGCTGGTGACCTTTGCTTGAGTGAGTCCTGGCCCATAAATACTCTCACTGAGTTCCTGAGGCCTTTGGCTATGTCTAACTGGGCTTCTCCTACAATCTTTTTTTAACATTAACATTAACATTAACATCTTTGAAAAGCTGTGAAATTTAAAACAATGTTGGCTCCCACCCATCAGAGGACTGAGAACAAATCACCAAAGCCGATCCCGCCAAGGTGTGACTTTGCTGGCCTGAATAAACAGGTTTCTCCTGCTTGGAGCTTTTCCGCAGCAGCAAATCTATTTCAGCCAACCCTGGGAGAAAAGGCATCCGGCCTCGTGGAAATCATTGTGGAGGATTCTGAATGTAGAAATATTGACCGGGCAAAGGCATGAAAAGTATCGAGCGAGAGAGGACTTCTCTGGGTGTGAAGTATGAACTTTTCACATTCCGAACTTTGTCCACAAAAGCATTGGCTTCAGCTCTTGTCTCCTATCTGTCTGGTCTTGAGAGGAGTTACTCGGATACAGCCTGCTACATTTCCCCACTGCCTTCTACTGCAGAAACTAAGTCCTAAGGTAAAATCTTTGGCTGGGTCAAACATGCGTGGCGTATCTGACATGCTCTCCATCTCGGTCAGCCTGAAATTACGCTCAAGGTCCGGTCATCCACAAACAGTGACTACTGATTGGCATTTTAAATTTCCTTGATGGTTTTTGCCTTAAAGATTTAACTCTTCATATCAGTGGTTCCCCTTATTGGAATTTTGTTTTTTTTTATCATTTTGTCTTTTAAATGTTACATTGTTTTTTATAAATTTGAGTGAGATTTTCATTGTGTTGTATTTTCAACTTTTTAACAGTTTTGATACTTCTACAACCTTTACATATATTCTCTAAATTAAGCCTGTCTGCTCTATTCCATAGCTACAATGGGTTGAACTCAGGTTTAAATTGCTTAAACTTTTGCCTGGACCTAACCGCTTAGTGATTTTATTACCTGTGGTGGACTACCATCCCCAACTAATAATTCACGTTCTTACATGGGTATCGGATATGTAAGTCCCTATCTGTTAGAGCAATTGGCTTTTATATTAGTCAACCATACTAAGTTAAGCACACATTTCTTTTATGAGGTTAGAACATTCAGTGACTCCATATCAGAAAATCCACAATCAGTGTCTCACTGAATCTGAGTAGTGGGACAATATAAATGAGTAGATAAAGATAATGCATAAAAAAATCCAACCACAGCAGAAGAGGGTGCGGAGATGTGGGATACAGTGACAGCATGAAAGTGAAAAAATATGAATGAAGACTTACTCCAGTAAGGTGATTGACATACTGGTAAGACACGATGGCTAAGATGATTGACCTCCTGTACTTCAACTGGTGTGTGATGAAAGACATTTTGCATGTGAAATCTTCTATGATTTGTACAGCAACACAAAACATGCCTTGGTTTCTAAATTACCTCAGTTTATTGATTTCAACTCTACACCTGGAATAAGCCATCTTCATCAAAGGTGACCAGACTTTATTAGAATATTGTCTTCTATTACAATTGTTGATAAATATTTTTTTTCAAATGACATTAGTGCTTATCATGATACTTCATGTGTTATAATAGAGAAACAAAATGGTTGCATTAGCTGCAAATATCCAATGCAATTTGTTCAGGTGTGCACCGGAAATTACTAAATGCAAACTGCCACAAAGGAAGGAAGGACGTTTACTTCATGAATGAACCATTTATTGGTTAATTAAGGGTTCATACATGATGTCAACTACTGAATTGGCTCAATTGCTTTACTACTTTTGTTTGGGTATTCTGTTCAATGATGTACTTGGATTTTATATAACAAACGACTTTTTCTTTTCAGCAATTGCCATGAAATGGTTAACATTCAAATATTTTTTTTGTCTTTTTACAGGCATCCCCAGCATTTCCAGTATTGGTAGTAAGTAATAAGCAGATTTCAAATAGCTGTAATGTGCTGTAAAGAATCTCGTATCTGTTTTCCCAACATCCATTTCTGGCGTAGATAATGTTTCCTTGAAATGTATTTTACAGAAAACAAAATGCAATATTGACTTTTTTTCTTGGCCGACTTTACTTGTATTTCTTGATCAAAAAGACTCTGTGATGTGGACTCTGACAGTTTACCCTACTGCAAAGGCAATTTCCAGGATATTTTCTTATGAGTGAATAAAACGTTCACAAAATTAAACCTAAGACATGGACAGAAAGCTAATTTCTATTGAATATTTAATCGGTGCAACTTTCCGAGCACTCCATCAGCCAGAATGGAAATATGTTCAGATGCAAAAGGTTGGATAAGATTTCACGATTTTTTTGGTCAGGCTTCTTGAATGAGACTGTGCAACATTTTACTGCATTTTTCCTAATGTCAATCCTCAGCGCAATATTCAATTGCAAATTCTTAACTTTGCTTCTGCCCCATGAAAGTATTGAACAAAGTGTCTCTCCCAACACTTGTTCCTTCCCTCTGTGGGCAGAAACCTTATTCGCTCATCCAACCCAGTGTACTTCAAACTTCCTAATCCAGGTGCCAAACCACGTGTGCTTCAGTTGTTCTGTGTCATGCTAACACATCTCCAGAAAACATGCTAAAACACAGCATCCTCATCAATGGCTGAAATGTGCTCATTTCCCCTACTCCCTGCAATGTGCATTAAGCCTTCTTTAAAAAGTTGCCCACGTGTGCCTCAGAGCCTCTGTCATCCCACTGGCATATCATTCAGTCCTGTACTGTCTCCCCACTCCCCATTTGAAAGATCATTCAGTGCAATCACGCTCTACCCCCCCCCCCCACACCATCACTTGGTTCCTAATACATTCTCAAATGAACAACCACCCCATGTGTTTAAATATGAACTGCTCATCATTACAAGCCCATCGCCTGTGCTTTACCTCTACATAGACTCAGTCAACTCAGCTCAGTGTACTGAAACCTGATATAAGTCACACCACCCATGTGCGCTTCCACACTTCTTAAACAGTCACATCTTTCCATAGTATGTGACACAAACCTGCTGAAAGCATCATGTTACTTGCATGTTTAAAACACAGACTTGTGTGACAAATGCAAAGCCATTCTTCCCCACTATTATAAACATGAGCTCAAAGGCATAGTACACAAATGCGCTTAACATATTTTCAACCACAAATATACCCTTCCTTTGTGTGAGTAGCACATGCTGTACCAAAATATCTCACAACATTTCTTCAACACAGCTCAGTCCCACACGCCTTAATGTATCAAACTTGCTCATACACAGTCCCTCTTAGGGTCTTATTCTGAGTACGGCGGCGACAGTGGTCATTAATAATAATGGGGTGTTCCAGTATCTCACAGAACCTAGGGAATTAACAGTATACAACAACACTAGGTTCTATTGTGAAATGCACACTATCCTATGGAAAATAAAATGTGTCCTGATATGCTAAGGAAAGACAATCAATGGTGCACTATCTATGTTGAAATAATGAAGCTGACACAAAAATAACATGCACAATATATTAGCATTTATATATCGTGAAGGAACACATAAGTCATATACCAAAGACCCAAGACTTATATACAACATAAATAATTACATATATAAGTGGCATACAAAAGGTGCATTATATAAGACATAATCCAATAAACAGGAAACTTGACATGGTGCAATAAACAAAGAAAATGACTCAGTTGGGCATCCGTTCACCACTGAAAAAAGTTTCAAATATATCCTTAATCCTTAGGTGTAGGTATGTAAGACATTAAGGGCCCGATGTAGGTGGCCATTTACCGGCCGGTAATGGCCGATTTCGACCGTTACCGACCGGTAAATGGGTTTTTGGGATGTAGGGGGCCAGTTTTACAGTTTCGGTGAATTTACCGAATCGGTAAAATACTGAATCGGTATTTTTACCGATTCGGTAACTTCTAGATGTCGGTGGGACTCTTCTGAGTCCCAAAGGCCTTTCAGATTCGGTATTTTACCACCCAATCCAATTGGGTGGTAAAATATCGAATCCAGGTGTGCATGCACACCTATGCCATGTAACAGACAGACATGCCCTTAGGGCATGTCTGTGTGCCACATGGCACACACGCCTGTATTTGGGGTGCTAGAGGGTGTCAAAGTGACACCCCCTGCACCCTCGCTGGAATCGGTATTTACCGAATCGGTAAATACCTATTCAGTAATGCCCATTGATTCATATGGGCTTCAATGCCCATAGGAATCAATGGGCATTACCGAATCGGTATTTACAGAATCGATAAATACCGAATCTTAACTATTTGGTATTTACTGATTCTGTAATACCCACATCCCCCCCCCTCTATTTTACCACTTCTTAAATACCAAATCGGTAAAATTCGGTATTTAAGAAGTGGTAAAATAAAATTACCTACATCTAGCCACAAGTGCCTGATTACGATGTTGTTAAGAAACTGTCCCAAACTAATTGGTTCCGGACTAGTTTCCAAACTAATCAGGTCTTGTGAGTCCAGACGACCGATTACGATGCTTCCCAACATCGTTCGGTCGGACTGGCATTGACTTCAAAGGGAGTCTTAGTTCCAAACGAGAACACAGGCTCCCATTGAAAACAGGGGTGGCTGGGGAAACATTGCACCCTGTGGCAGGCTCCACATGGGGCCTGCCACATTGGGCATGGTTGGGAAGAGGGGTACTTTGGGTACCCCCATGGGCTACAGTCGTACATCTTGGGATAAGGGGGGCCCGCAACGGACCCCCTAAGACTGATTCAGGCCGCCATTTCGGACACACCGAATCGGAACAGTTGTCTGAATCGATCATAGTAATCGCTCATCCAGGAACCGTGTCCATAGAGCTGTATAAAATGTGTCTGAAAGACTCAGGCTGTCCAGATGCCTTTTGGAACCGATTTGGACTGCTCGAACAGTTTCTGGGCAATGTAATCGGTCATTGGGAAATCTATACGATTCGGTTAGAACAAAGGGTTCCGAATCGGATTCTGCAATGGCGAATCCCATCCAGAACCTTTCCTAACAACAACATAATCATGCCCAAAGACGGAACACCTATTCTTATTGTCAACATTTTGACCCTCAGCGGGAAGTGTGTACATACATCACATCGCAATGACAGTCTGTCTCAGATGTTCCACGGAGCAGGATGGATTTGTTTCCTCTCCTCACACGAATCAGAGAATCCTTTTGCTTCCTTGAAGCTGAAAGGCTGTACTTAGCTTCCAGTTTATGTTCCAGGTGTCCATGGAAGCAATAGGCAACGTGCTAATGCACGCAAGTTACTTCACATAAGGTCCACATTGAGGACCCCCTACTTTGCAAAGTCTTGGATAATTTTTATCCACAATTAACCTACCTCAAGTTAGATGCATAATCTATTGAATTCAGGCTGTTTTGAATTTCCCTAGTCTTGCAGAAGGCCCATTGTGATGTGTTGTATGTACACACATTCCGTTGAGGGTAGAAACGTTGACTATATGAATAGGTGTTCTGTCTTAATGTCATATATACCTACACCTAAGGAATAAGAATATGTTTGAATATTTGTTTACAGTGATGAATGGATGCCCAACTGAGTAATTTTCTTTGTGTATTGTACCTTGTCAAGTGTCCTGTTTATTGGAGTATGTCTTACCTAATGCACCTTTAGTGTGGTACTTATATATGTAATTATGTATATTGTGAAACAATCAAAACTAGGCAAAATGATGGAGGTCAAATCCTGTGTGCACTGGAAGGCTATTTTTAAATTATCTACAACTCATTTATTCACCACGGGTACGCTCAACTTCTTGTTCACCAACCACTAGTAACCCCAATCACTCTAATCCAGAAGGAGCGCTAATATTTTCAAGAAATGATCACAATTCAATATGTAAGTCCCAAAGAAGATCTTCCAGATGTATGGTGTCATGTTCTTATGCACTGTATCGCTTAGAACACATTGTGTGAAACATGTCGACCACTGATATAGAGTAGAGCCTTGCTCCCCCAGACCTTTATGCCAGAGAGCAGACACTCTGTTTGCTTTTAGTAAGATGGGTTACCACTCTATTAAAATTCCTCTGTGGACTACCCAACCTTTTTTAACCACCCACACACATCTACACACACCCTTTTTCCCTAGAGCCCTTACACCCATGGCGCCATACGGCAGGAACAAAAGATCTCTGCTAAAGAACCCCTTTATGGGTGCCCGTCGGGTATTGCACCACCGACCTGAAGAGGAGCTAGCCCATATGATGAAGCATGACACCTAGCTTGCTAGGACTCTAGTTCCAACAAGGAGGATTCCCCTCCGCCGTGCCTACACTCACTTGGGTTCATCTGTCTTTTTAACCTGGGGAACTGCGTACTCTCTTTTTGGTCTACAGCTTCATTATTTCAACATAGATTGTGCCCCATTGATTGGCTTTCCTTAGCATATTAGGATAAATTTCATTTTCCTTAAGAAATTGTAAATTTCTCGATAGAACCTTTTGTTGTTGTATACCGTACTCGAGGTGGTGGTCCGACCACTGCCACCACTGTGAGTCCGCCCGCCATATTTTGAGTCTGGCATTAAGACTGCCATAGGACCGCCGCCTCCGCTGGTATCCAGGATCCTGTAGCGGTGGCAGTGTGGAAATGGCCAGGAATATGCTGGCTGTGCCGATGTGGCATCGCTGAGCATATTTCAACTTGTAAATCCACATCCCATTTCATGGTGATGCACCATCCATGAAAAGGAAGGCGGACATGCAAGTAAGGAGGCCCTATCAGGGCACCCTGCTGCCTCTGATGGTGCATGCAGGGGGCACATGTTGTGCTCCCCTGGAATTGCACCCTTGTTACTGCAAGGTGTGGCATGCAAGACATGGTGAATACCACACTGTGCAGGGCCGTGCTGCAGGCGGTGCACCATGGGCTTGGCGTTCCTCGTGTGGGCGCTGCAGTGGCGGTCCTACAGGAGGACCACCGAACTCGTGATCAGGCCCTTAGCGTTGTGCATCAAACTTGCTCAAACACCCTCACTCCTTCCTTTATGCATCAAACTTTCTCAAACACAATCACTCATCCATTGAAATAACCCCTGCTCAAACACAGTCATGCATTGTGTGTGCACCAATACTGCTCGAACACAGTCATTCATTTAATTGGGAACCAACTTTGACCAAACACAGTAACTCATTATATGGTGCATTAAATCTGCTCAAACACAGACACCTAATTAAATTAATTTTGAACCGACCCAAACAGAATTATCCACCCTTTGTGTTTCTTCCACAATTTAATTTGTCTTGAACCCATTCTCATTGTACTAAATTTATGATGACATGAACTTCTCTGGTTCTCCTTTATCTTCCTACATAGTCCCAAAAACTCTTTCACTCATTACAATCTCATTTTCAATTGTTATATATGGCAAGGGTTCGGGGTGCTTTTTTTTTGCTCTTTATGGCGTACAGGAAACCCAAATCTGTGCTTTATTTTTAAATGAATGTATTAATAGTCCATAGACACCCACTAACAAAACTCAGAGGAAACGGTTAAACACTGAAACAAGACGCACAAGGTTTTCTGTGCGATTTTTCAAGTAGCTCTATCATCAAATACATGGCATTTTCGAGAGCACGAAGATGTCTGTTCATCATTTATTTATGAAGTTTTAATTCATTGAACCTCCCCACATGGGGTTTTGAATCTATCTGCAGCTGGTACAAAAATACATCTCAAAAACATCAGTAGAAACCCACTATTTGGCAAGGAGAGTATTTCAAAAATAATTTCATGTATAAACATATGCATATACAAATAATACATGACTGAGCTAGAATATAGCTATTCAAATATGTGGTTTCTATAACCACACTTTCGTTAGACATTCTTTCGCCAAGTAAAATAAAAAATGAAAGTGTTATGAAAAGATCTGAAAAGAAACAAGCAAACTCGGGTTCAAGCTTATAGACTCCATTTATGCAAGTAGAATCTTCTCCAGTTATAAGGGAACGGGACCGAGTTCTGTGTTTTTTTTTTTTTTGCAGTTTATATAGCACAACCTGAGCCAAGGGCATTGGAGCGCTTTGCATTAGCACCAGAACACTTTACAAAAGGTCAGATTGATTTTCTTGGCAAGGGGCGATTAAGGGCCTGTTTGCAATTTTGGTGGAAGGAATACTCGTCACCTTATTACAAATTCCATAGGATATAATGGACTTGTAGGTTTGTGACAGAGGAACCCTATCCGCCAAGATCTTAGATTGGCTCCACGTCATTTGCCCAGAACTACAGGATGTTAAACCTGGTTCGCAGTAGTCTGAAACCAATCAGGGGCCTAGACCTCTGTTTTGTTCGTTTCAAAAGGACCGAAGTAACACTTGTGAAGAAGAAAAATAGTTAATGTCTCACGAGTCACCTCCAGATGTATTACTTAAAGGTACGACTGGGAAAAAATATATTATTCTGTTTATCAAAACCGGATTGGTTGAAAATTCCTGCACTGACCATAGCTCTGTCCTATTCGATGCAGGAGATGTATTGAAGAGTACGGACATGTAGCACACAGGACGAGACTCCTAAACTGTTTGACAGGTAAAAACAATGAGGAAAAATGGATGCCACGGTGCATGATAAGCTGAGAGATGAGAAGATTAAAGGGTGATATGGTGGCCGCCCTCAGAGAATTGGCGGTGCAGAGCACGCGGAATGATTTATGTCACGTAGCGTCCCTAGCCTTGCATTAGGGGGGTAATAATGGCTGTCTGAGGCAAACACCACTGCGTAAAGCGAATCCCGTGCTCGTGCCAAGCTTGTGGAGGAGTTAAATCCCTGCAGATTCGAAGTCAGACGCAATGTGCCTGTGTGCGGTATTTATTTCTGTGCCGGCAATCGCTGAGGTGAAATTAAGCAACGGCACCGAGTGAGTGAGGTTGTCTGAATCAATCAGTGTATTTGGTCTTCATTTCTGTGCTATTTATCTGTTCAGCTGCTCAGTGGCTCAGCGGTCAGTGCTGAAGCGCGGATGTCCACCTCCGTTGCAGGCGTGCGGGCTGCGGGGCTGCGACCCGGACGGGGATCGATCCTTAAGTGCACAACCTTGCAGACTTTTAAAAAAACAAAAACAGACAGCAGTTTTTTTATCCCATACTTTCCCTGCACATTTTTGTGGTTCACACCTCTGCCATCCCAGCTGTATATCATTCAGCCCTCCTCATTCATCTCTTCTGCCCCTTTCATAGTCCTTGTTGCCAGTATTTTCTTTTGGCCTTACTGGAAAGTTGCTTACTGACTATGCTATAGCGCCTCATCCTCTCTGGCATCACAGCCACGGAGAAGCGCTGCCTGGCACAAGGCAGAACATCAGCCCTCAAATAACCTGAAGCAATCAACTAGTTCACCTCCTTATAAATGCACAGTCAGGTATTCTGATTCACACATAAACCCTCTGTTCTTAAACATATTACATTCCATCAACATTAGTAGTCTGCTAAATGAGAAATTAATTCATGCCAATACCCAATGCATTTCAGCTTAATAGGGCAGCGTCTGTTTGCCATTTTAGTTCAAGTCTAACACAAACAGGGCAGTGATGCAAGCATCCCAATCCTTTCCCATAGTTCATGTTTACTTTGTCGTTGTGTATGCCTCACTAGCCACCCAGGAGCAAATGCTACACAGTCTCAATGCTGCTATAAAACCACCGACCATTGCATTTGAACATATTTTCATGACTGAAATGGATGAAAATGTCTGGCCAAAAAACAAGACGACGCTAACAGCTCCAGAAATGGTAGATGGGAAAGCAGTTCATAGGAGCTTGACTTGTGCTTTTTCTGTTGCATGAATTACATGATTGTGCTTTTTTTCACTGTGCATCCATTCACCCCCTTTCACCCCATTTACCATCTCGGAGCATTAGCAGATGCTGGCCTTTCAGTATTTAAATGAAAAGTATTGTCATTTTTTTTCAAAAGCGGGAGGGATCAGGTCATATTTACAGTGACCTGAAATTGCGTGCTCTTTCTTTCTCTGTGTATTTATATTTTCTGTCCCACAGTGGTGACTATCCGATCAGCGCACTCATTTTTGGAATCAGTTTCCACTCCCCCCCCCCCCCCCCCCCCCCCCCCGAGATGCACTGGTACATCCATGCTGTCCTCAGAGGTAGCCCTCCTAATCCAAATTCGACGAGCAAGGTTTGCAAAGGCCTCGGTCCTGCCTGCTGCCAACATGTGAAACAACACTAGGTTTTGCAGCCTGTGCTTTCAGAGTCCAGGCCTGAAGGAATCCGTACAAGTTCTAGTTGCATTGCTATTGACCAATAAGGTGTCCCCAACCTAAAGTTCTTTCTAATAGCAGTGCACAATTTAACTTGTGTGTGAGCGAGTGCTGTGGCACGTGCGAAACGTGCATATTATGTATGGTTCAGGCACACAGCTGAGTCATAATCACTCACACGTCAACCCTTGGGGACATACTCCCCTTTTCCAATGGGCCAGAACACCTCTTAATATCTCCCCTTTGGGACTGTTAACATCAGTTTTGGTGGCCACGAGTGAGTTAACAGGTTTCAGCTTTTGTGCTCTTCCTTCTGTATTTGCCTTCACTACCTTCAGTGGGACAACAAGAGCACAGCTTTTCCAACACATAGGGGCGTTCCCTTAGCAGCAGATAGTCGCAACACCACCATATGATGTCTTCCAATCAAGCTACAAGAACCGTTATGTATTCGTATTTATTAATATAAATATACACCTATAACCTTGGACTGTATTGGGTGATTTCAGAGTTTTATAGAAGCAGCAGGAGTCAAGGCTTTCACATGGATGTACAGAGTGCCTCTTAAGTCCTCATTAAGAGTATCTTTCTACCAGCTTCCTCTCACCTGTAGCTTTTAATTACTGTGTTTAATTAGTAACCACTGCTGGGTTAAATAACATTTATTTCAGGCTACTTGGTTCAGGGGCTGGACTTATTCTTGCACTCAGAATCCTGCTCAACAGAATCGTGCCACTTAATGACTTCCAAAGCATCTTGTAAATTAGATTTTAATGACCAGTTTAGCACTTGTCGATGTCCAATAGTGTCCCTGAATATCTTAATTTGTCCTGATTAAGGAATGCATTACATATGATCCTGAAACAAGCACCCTAATAAACCAGAGTTTATGTATTTTGTAAATCACCTATAAACCTTTTACCTCTTTCTAATGCCCCAATAAAATGGCTCACAAAAAAATAACAAGTTTTTATAATTGATGGACTCTGATCCTTGGTCGTGTAAAAGTCTAATTCCACTAATTATGCTAAACAGTTTTCTTTAACGACTATAATTAGACGTGGGGAGGTTTGCCGTGATGTGCAAATAGCTTTGTGTGGGCGATTGCCACCTCTGAAGCATGCTGGTGGCAGATGAGTCAGGGGCGAGAAGCAGGCCTCGCACTGAAGTGCAATCAGGAACATCAGCCGGGCTGTGCACCCCACCTCTCCCCCCCCCCATTCGGAAAGAGGTCCTGTTTAACATGCAAGCTTTACTGTCAATGACAACCATGTCACAAAACACCCAACGAAGGCACTGCCGCAGCATCTCAGCAAATGTTTATTCCGTATAATTGATTTTCATTGCAGATGAATGGCTTGCATCAGCACTGTGTGATATGGGATTAGTGGCAGGACCCCGGTGTGGTCCTGGTAAATTAGAGAAATCCTAAATTTTTGTTAATTTAGCACATATTATTTCAGCGGTTGTAGGAGTGTAACATAGAACAGGGTTCAACTGGAATATCAGGTTTTACAATTTGTGCTACAAAAACAAAAAAATGAGGCAGAATGTCGAGTACAAAAATAGCATGAAGATAAGTACGTATCAGAAAGTATTGTTTTATTACGCTTAGCTATATATAGCAAGATTTATATATCTTGATGCTATACAAATACATATCTTCATGGGACGTGGATGTGAAGTTAAACATGGTAAATTTATACATACCTACCTGTATTTATCTTCAAAATGTTTTGCCAGTCTATATTCTGGCTACAATATTTGTGCCCTCGATAGTCTGACATGAAATCTATGTAACATAGTTTTTCACCAATTCTGTGCTATTGTTTCAGCGACTGTTTCCGCAAGTGTTATGCCACATAGTGGTTCATGACTCACTTCACCCATGCAGATGATTTCAGCTTCAATTCAATTTTTAGGATAGCCACTTTAATGGTAATGCAAGCCTAAGGAACTGCCTAGGATGCTGGCAATAGGGATCAGCAGTGCAAGAAGGACACCTGCCAACAGCCAATGAAATTCCATATTGGGAAGGAGGATTTTTTTTTTTTACTTGGCTTGCGAAACTTGAACCACTGGTGAATTATATTAAGGGAAAGGTCAGAATCATTTTAAACCACCATTCTGCTTCTTCAATGCCTTTTCCAGCCACTGCGCCTACAGGCCTCCAAAGACAAAGGGTTTTGGTTTCATGATTTAAAGCATGAGTCGCTCGCCCGGTTCTTTTTTATTCTTTACATACCATTATTTGTATTTTCCGAATATACAATAGGATAAACAGAACTACTTGCACCACAATGTTTTGTCAATCAATCAGTATGGATTTGTATAGCGCAGTTATTCACCCATATGGGTATCCAGCTGCTGAGCATGTTGCTGCAGGGAGCTTAGTTGAACATCCAGGTCTTGAGTCCTTTCCTGAATTCCAGCAGAGATGAGGACCGTAGGTGGAGCGGGAGGTCGTTCCTGGACTTTGCATCAAGGTAGGAGAAGGAGTATCCTGCACTGTTGCTGTGGCAGATGAGGAGGGTGTGGGCAAGGTAGAGGGAAGAGGGGCACATGTTTCTGGAGGGAAGGTGGAAAGTCAGGTTGTGGTTGATGTACGCTGGGGAGGGCACTGAAGGAGTGGATCAAAATCTTGAACTGGCATCTTTTCTGAATGTGGAGCCAGTGGAGCTTCTTGAGGTGGGGGTGATTTGGATCAGTTTTGGGAGGTCTAGGATGAGTCTGGCTGCTAAGTTCTGTATAGTTTGCAGTCTATGTAGAGTGCTTTGCTATAGTCCAGTCAGCTGGTTACCAGGGTTTGTGTGACGGTGCATCTGGTGTTGATGGGGAACCATTTGAAAATCTTGCAGAGCTTGCGAAGGGTGAGGAAGCAGGCACATGAGATTGTGTCGATTTGTCTCTTCATGTGAGCTTGCCGTCTAGGATGATGCCAAGCTTGTGGGCATGGTCAGTCGGAGTGGGTGTGGGTCATAGTTCTTGGGGCCACCAAGCGTTGCTCCATAGGGAGGTGTTTTTCCTGAGTATCAGTACTTCCGTCTCTTCAGTGTTGAGTTATAGGCAGTTGTCTCTCATCCAGTCGGTGATGTTCATTATGCACTTGCGTAACGTGGTGGAGGGGTCTTCTGCTAGTGAAAGTCTGCGCTGGGTGTCGTCGGCTTAGGATATGATGTTCAGTCCATGCAAACTGATGACATTGGCCAAGGGAGTCATGTAGGTGTTGGTCAGGGTAAGGTTGATAGACAAACCTTGAGGGACGCTGCAGTTGGTGTGCTTGGGTTCCTAGGTGAAGGGCAGAAGGTGGATTTTCTGGGTTCTCCCTGGAAGGAAGGAGGCTACCCACTTGAGGGCATCTACTTGTGTTTCACTGTTATGAAGCCTTTTGATCAGGGTGTGGTGTGATACTGTGTTGAATACTGCTGAGAGGTCGAGGAGAATCAGGGCTGCTGTTTTTCTTTGGTCAGGAGGGATCTGATGTCATCTGTTGCTGCAGTCAGGGTGGTTTCAGTACTGTGGCTGGTGCGCAATGCGGATTGGGACATGTCCAGAAGATTCTTGTTCTCCAGGTGCTCTGTGAGTTGACAGTTGATGGCCTCCTTGGGCAGGAAAGTGGAGCAGAGGGATGGGGCAGTAGTTCATGAGATCGTTGGGGTCAGCGGATGGTTCTTGAATAGGGGCTTGACTTCTGTGTGCTTTCATTCTTCGGGCAATGTGGCCGTGGTGATGGATGCATTAAGGATGGTGGTAAGCTCACAGCTGATCGTCTCTTTCCCAAGGTTGAAGATGTAGTGGGGGCAGGGGGTTTATGGGTGCTTCTGAGTGGATGGAGATCGTGATGGCTGAGGTGTCTTGCTTGGTGAGCTGGTCCCAGGTGGTGAGTAGGGGTCCAGATGAATGAGGAGGTCACTGGGTTGGGGTCCGAAATTTCTGTAGATGGTGGAGATCTTGTCATGGAAGATGTCAGCCAGGGAGTGTCTGAGTTCCTGTGAAGGGGTGTGTTAGACTTGGTATCCTTCGTGGTGTTTCCCCAGCCTATTTGCCTCTACCCCCTGTATTTTTGACTGTGTGATGGAGTTCTTTTTGCTGGTTTAAGTGCTCTGGGCAATTTGCCACTGCTGATCAGTGCTAAAGTGCAAGTGCTCCCTGTGTAAATTGTGATTATGAGTGGTTATCCATGATTGGCATATTTGATTTACCAGTAAGTCCCTAAAAAAAGTGCACTGTGTGTGCCCAGGGACTGTAAATCAAATGCTATTAATGGGCCTGCAGCACTGGCTGTGCCGCCCACACAAGTAGCCTTTCAAATGTGTCTCAGATCTGACATTGCAGCGTCTGCGCGCACAGTTTTTAACTTCCATGTCGACCTGGCAAGTGCACCCACTTGCCAGGCCCTAACCTTCCATTTCCTTACATGGGCATGGTCCAGTTAATGTGAAAGGTAGGACATGTAGGGGTGTATTTTACATGTCCTAATATTGAAATACTGTGCAGTTCGTTTTTCATTATTGGAAGGCTATCTCTTCCATAAATTATCATTGAAGCTGCATTCTAACATCTTACAAGTGTAACTTTCAACTGGGAAGTGGTAGAGCTGTGGAGTTTAGGTTTCCTGAACCCAGAATTTAAAAATACATCTTTTTGTGGAGTTTGTTTTTAAATTGTGTGTTTCAAAATGCCACTTTTTAGAAAGAGGGCATTTTCTTGTCAACGTCTTGTTTGTAGCTGACAGGGGCTGCTTTGTGCATTAACTCTAGACAGTCACACAAAGGGGAGCTGAGGTGTGTCCTGCATATCCTGCTGAGTCTTCCTGGGCTAGAGTGGTGGGAGGATTTGTCACTAACACCTGAATAGGCTGTGGCTGCCTTTCACAATGCTGTCTCCACCTTATGTAGTGTGTCTGGCCAGAGCAGGACAGAACTTGTTCTGGTGAGCGAGAAAGACTTTTCTTTGAGATGTGCTGACTTCAGGGGCTAAAAGAAGTATAAGTAGTGGGGCTCTGAACCCAGAACATTAGAACACTTCTGGATAAAAAGGAACCTCTGCCAAGAGCTGAAGGGCTGAAGAGGTGTGCGGAGGAGTACTGCCCCCTTGGTGTGTGTTGGCCTGCAGTTGCTTCTCCTGCTGGAGAGGACAAAGACTGGACTTTGCTGTGTATCTTGCTTGAGAAGATTCTCCAAGGGCTTGATGTACAGCTTACCTCCTGTTAAGAAATCTCAGGGACACAAAGACTTTATTTTCAGCATCCTTGAACTGCTGAAAGTCCTGACCAGTCTTGTGGTGCCAACTCCAGTTCTTGGCCCTTGGATGTTGTTTTGCTGTTTCTCCTGGTGAAAATCCATACATTGCCTTTCCAGCACCATTTTTCTTGCTACAAAGTGCTGTGTGGCCGAAAAACACACTCATCGCTGAGGCGCGCCTTAAAAGATTAACGCATCACTTGTGTACAGCCAGTGAAATCCTGGCAGCCCGAGTCCCAAGAACTGAGTTTCCAAAGTCTGAAACTCCCGCTCTGACTTGAACGCAAGTCCTGCCGTGCACCTAGAAGAATCAAAGCATCACATGTCTGCAGAAATCAATGCAGTGCCTAGATCGTTGTCACACCAACCTGCAGTGCCTGGATTTTCCCACGCATCACAACCTGTGCCCCAAATGCAACACCTGCAGGCCGGAGCTGTCCGGAAATTGACTCATCGTTTCCCCTTACAGTCCGGATTTACTGCAACACTTCTCCTGTGTGCAGCAGAACTGACGCATCGCCTCCCCACAGACTCAGGAATCGACACATCTCTCTGTTTTTCTGCGCTTCATTCATCTGCGGCTGTTTTGTTTGGTGAATTTTGATGCACTTAAGGTACTTTGTGAAAAACACCATTATCCATAGTTTTATATGGACAGAATTTAACAGGTGATATTTTGATAAATGTATGTTGGATTTTTGTTGTTTTTGTCTTATTGGGTTTAGATAAAGACACTATTTTTCTAATCTGCTGTGGTGTCCATTTATAGTACTTTCACATTGTTACTGTGGGTCTGGGTACACATACTTTACACATTGCCTCTAAAATAAGCCTTCCTGCTCGTACCATGCTACCAAGGCAGTGGGCAAGGGCTATCTAGGTGTGTAACTCCCTTATCCTGACTAGAAGGAAGCGTCCATTCTTGGACGGGGTGCACACCACTGCCAACTGAAGATCGCCATTTCTAACAGTGTAATTACATTTTTGGAAGCTGAGGGGCTGGATAACTCTCTGACAATTTTGAATAATTACTTGCAGTAGTTGGAGCTTGCTTTGATGCAGTCAGCCACTGCACTTCTGTTTGTCTTTTTCAGGAGTTGGTGGTATTTGTTGAGGGCAGTTTTGAATACTGTTCAGTCTGTGGGCTCCATGCTGGTGCAAATGGTGTGCATGTTTCTTGGTTCTGTTGTGCACCAACTGGTTTTCTTGGAGAACCTTTTGAGCTTGGTTGGTTTGCAAGTGGTGATTCTGTTGGCACAGTCCATGATCCAGGTGGAGAAGTTCTTGATTGTATGTTTTAGGTTGGTTGTGGTGTGAGGGCGTTGGTTCATTGGCTCTCCAAGATCTTGTTCCAGCTGCGGTGTGACGTAGTGGGTGACTTGAAGGTGGTGCCTGGGACTCCTGTGATGGTGTAGTGGATGATGGCTTGTTCAGTCCAGGTGAGCTTGGTGACACGGCTCTACTTGATTCTGTGAAGATCAGATTGAGTTTGTGTCCTGCAATGTGAGTTTGGTTGGTTACCAGTTGGGTGAAACCAATGTTGCTCATGCTTTTGAGAAGGTTGGCAGTGTTGATATCATTGAGGTAGTCGAGGTAAAAGTTGAGGTCTCCAATAAGGATGTAGATTTCGGAGTCGATGGAAAATGGGACAATGAAATCGGGGCTGTTGTTGCAGAAGCTGGGGCAAGGTCCTGGAGTTCTTTAGGCAAGGATGCCTCTGATGGTGGTTTTGGTATTAGTTTGAAGTTGGAAATTGAGGTGTTCCATGATTGGGGTGACATCTGTGGTGGTGGTGGAGTGGATGTTTTCCTTGTGAATGATGGTGATTCGACCTCCGTGCTTGTTGACCTCCGTGCTTGTTAATGCCCTCTTGGTGTGTACTTTTGTAACCATTAGTTAGTGTGGGGATATCAGGCACGGATGCAGGGTTGAACCAGGTACTGGTGAGTAAGATGACGTCAGGAGTGATGGAGGTAATGGTGTCCCAAATCTCAGTAGCATGGTTGCAGAGAGATTGTGTGCTGAGCAGGAGGCAATGGAGATGGTCTATAGTGGTCGTATTAGGCGTAGTGATGGCTTCTGTGCACGCTGGACCTCTGGTGTTGCAGGTGCAGAGGCAGTGCCGGCTGGTGAAAGGTCCTATAATGGATTGGGGAGAGATGCAGCAGCATTTGTTGTTGTGGAGTCCCGGGTCCAGGACTTGAAGCTCAGGGACAGTGAATCTTCGCCTCGCAATGGGGGCATGGTTCCTGGCAGACTGGCTTGCCTTCGGTATGCCTTCAGCATGCTGGAAGCCTATCAGCCCTGCAGCCGCCTTAAGTAATCCTGGGAAGTGGGAGGGTCTAGCAGCAGATGGGAGGTCATGGAGCAGGAAAATTCGGAAGGAGTGGCGAGAAAAAAGAGAATAGCAGGAAATACATCAACAGAAAAGAACAATAAAGCCATAACAGAACCCAGATTTACAGCACTTGGGGGGGGGGGAAGAATATGGCAATCCCAGTACTATTAGCAATTGGCAGCAGCAGGGAAGCAGCACGCTGACCAAGAAGTCAGGGAGCTGCTCCCAGGAACCACGCTGCAGTCTTCATAAGTAGTCCTGGGAGGTGGAAATGTCTAGCAGGAGACGGGAGGGCACAGAGAGGGAAAAAATGAGAACGAGCAGTGAGAAAAACAGAACAAGAAATACAGCAACAGAAAAAGAAAAATACAATAAAGCAACAACAGAACAGACAGTTACAGCACTTGGGGAACTACAGCAGTCCCAGTACCAATGAGCAACCGGCAGCAGCGTGGCAGCGGCACAGTGACTAAGAGGTCAGGGAGCTGCTTTTGTAGGTGGGTTTCTTTGAAATAGAAATGGCTTAGCTGACATGCTGCTGTAACTGCCGGTATTGGCTAATTTAGTAATGTTGCTTGTTGCTATTTCCCCCTATTCTGAAATAAGCCTCATGTCCTCAGGTATCTGCAGGATCACTAATGCCCATAAGTGCAGAGAGGTTCATTAAGATGCACTTCACCTTTGTATAATTGGCCCAGGTGCTCCCCTAAGAGAGCAGCTTTAAGATCTGCTCTCATCAGTATGCAGTATTCTTGGAGTTGGAAACGTTTCGACAGGGATATGCCTATTGGGGCTTTACAATACATGCACGCATATGTTGAATGCTAAAGAAGATAAGCTAAGAATAAGGAAGCGTTATGTATGCAAACGATTCTAGAGTGTGGGAGATGCATTATCCAAAGGGTCAGGTTCAAACCACAAGCCAGTTACACTTTGGCAACCTGTGGTCCACGGTCTCAGTCCCAGACTGGTTTTCTAAACCCCAGTCCCTCTGTGCCACAAAACAGAAGCAATGAGTAGAACTAGAAATTAGTAAAGTGATGAAATATCCACTTAATTGGTGTGGAAAATGGTATAAATCACTTTTTCATTCTCCGGGAACCGTATACTATTTAAATATGAAAATGGTTAAGATCTGAGCTATAAACCAAGCAGGCTGGTATTCTGCAGGGATGTCTAAGCAAAACAGAATAATAATGATTCATAGGTCGTGAATTCTTAAGTTCATTATTTACATCAAAATTGACATAGAACCTAATATTTCTGCAACTTGTTTATATAGGTGTAGCCAAATATAATGCAGTCTCTATTTCTTATTGTTCCTTGTCTGAGAAGACAAGCTTAACTATTCTGTGTTGTTTTTGCTTTACTGAATCACAACAGGGCATTTTATTCTTAACATCTCAAGTGAGGCTCTCACAGTGATTCCTTCCAGGCTTTGTTTGAGTGGAGGACCTCAAGAACACAGGGCATTTGAGGCAAAGGGGAGGGGTGGTTTTTTCTCTTACTTTCTGTCAGTTGTTGTGTTGTCTAAGTTTTTCCTTCCTGGTATGTAGGTATGTGTTATTTAAATAGAGCAACCCTAGCTGAAAGGCAGCAGAATGATTGGAGAGGGAGCAGAATGATTTGAGGGGTAGGTTGCTTCAAACAGCGAATGTAGACTGGTACCTCATCAGGATGTAGTGGTGTTTAAAGCAGTGCAGTGTGTTTTCAACTCTTTCCTAGGCGGTAGTAGTGTTGGGGCGGTCATGATGAATACTGGGATGTTATTCTGGATCCTAGGTGCATTCTCTTAATAGTGACCTCCTTCAAAGCATCTGCTCTCTGGAAGCAGGTAGCCAATAATGTCTTGTCCAGCATTGAAGAGAACACGAAAAGTCTTCTGGAACGTCCACTATTTAGGCAGTGCCTGCAAATGCCCTTTTCTTATTTGCCTGCACTCTAGATAATAGGCTGCATATGTTTAGGTAGAATGCACTATAGCCTGGGCTGAGTTACTGATGCTAAAAAGTAATTTATCATTTTTTCATACTTTCCTTTTCCTGTCTGCATGCACTGTACATACCAGGCCATACTATTATACAATCTTATCATGAATGACGAAATGCTGCTCTACCTGGATGCAAATGAGCTCCCAGCTGACAACCAAAAGCATCTGTTGCAGCATCAAACACACTGAGCGACATTGCCAGATTCTAGTATTTATTGTACTCAGGAAACCTGAGGATTGCTACAGAATCCAGACAGCGTCAATAAAAGGGTGTTTGGATAAAATATTGGACACAAAATATCAGGAGGCAGAAATATCGGAAAATAAATGTTGTGATACACAAATATCATGGTCGTTGGCAAGAATATCGTTTTTTAGGTTTTTAAGAATATTGATGTTTTTAATATCGTTTTCAATAATATAGTGGTAAAAATATAGATTTTTTTTCTTAAATGTATTTGAGTTGTTATATACATTTTATACATTACAATTATTTATATAAAAGATATTTTTTTAAAAGAATATAGCTTATAATTTTAAATGATTTAGAATAAAAAAAATGTTTATAGTGATTTATAGTGTCATAATGTGTTGGTCGGTGTATATGTGGGTAGTTAATAATAATTATGAATAATTTGATAAATTTTAGTTAATTATATTATTGGTATTTACAATTTAAATTATGTGATATAGATTTTGGTATATGTTATTTGCAGGCTGTTATGTGTGCAGGGGTAGAGGGTGGGAAGGTATTTAATTAATAAATAATTCACTATTAACTGTAAATGTAATATTTAATTGAATTTTAAATATTTAATTTATGGAATATTCAATTATTTTAATTATATTTAGTCACAGGCTGTTAGGTTTGTAAGGGTCTAGGTTTGGAAGTTAATGAAGTAATATTTAATTATTAATGAATTATTAATTGTTTAAGTATTTACTTGATTTAAAATGTGTAAGTGATGGAATGCTTATTTTGAAGTTATAGGTTAGGTGTGGGCTGCTAGGTTTGTAGGACTATAGGGTGTAAAATGTATTAGTTATTGAATACCAATTAGTTATTAATCAATAATGAATTATTTAATGAATAGTAATTCAATAAATGAGTTAATGTTTTTTATTTGTAAAAAAAGGTATATACATATATATATATATATATATATATATATATATATATATATATATATATATATATATATATATATATATATATATAGATATTACTTAATGGGCTTCCAAGTAGGACTACATATACCAGCATGCAACTGCCCAGAGTGTGAGCGCGAGGTGATGTACACCTTTGAAGAAGGATGAGGGGCGGAGAGATTACTCCACTGGGAGTGGTCACCGCAACTACTTTATACCGAAATAAACCCCAGGTGAATGGACCCGCCTGTGAAACCAGCACTGAGGAAAGCCACATCGTCTGAAACGCATCTGCCGAGCTTTTCATGAACTTTAGGAACCACGCGCTGTGACATGTTGAATGAATCCACTTAATGTTAAGCCAGAGTTGTGTCCTGCTCTTTCTTACCTGGGAGTGAGCATTGGATCTGATGTTTGACCAGTATCATGGGCACTGGCAATCGGCACGCCCTCTCAGTTTGGTGCAATGCGTAAGCCAGCAAAATTTGGACATTGTACGAAATGCGACGCGTCGTCCCCCCAGGCAGATTCACCACTGCGTAGTAATTATTTCTGCACAGGGAGAGAGGAGGTAGTGTTTACTGCCTAGAAAAGGGGTTCACAAGTGGTTCAAGCCCTACATTTATATTCAGGGTGACTGCGGCAGAGTGAGGTCCGTAGCCAATATTATTGGGACAACACTTGGTGTTTGCAATACCCAGTTACTTATGGGCTTCCACATAGGACTACATATACCAGCATGCAGTTGCCTAGAGTGTGGAGCGCGAGGTGATGTACACCTTTAAAGCAGGAGGAGGGACCGAGAGATTACTCCACTGGGAGTGGTCACCGCAACATCTTTACACCTAAATAAACCCCAGGTGAATGGACCAGCCTGTGAAACCGGTACTAAGCAAAGCCACATCGGCTGAAATGCGTCTGCTAAGTGTTTCATGGACTTTAGGAACCACACGCTGTGGCATGCAGAATAAATCCACTTGATGTTAACTCAGATATATATATATATGTATATATATATATATATATATATATATATATATATATATATATATATATATATATATATATATATATATACACACATATATTAAAGAAGCCAAGTCCTTACTTTAAAAAAACATTGACGTGCAAAGCAGGTACGGACACCATTTCTGTGCGATTTGTGAATGCTTTATTCCATTTTCAGTGCATAACAAAATTACTGGCTAATGCCGTCATCCATGACGCGTTTCGATCGCCGACATACATGCATGGTGTTACTTGTATATTTAATTCATTTGAAGTGAAGTCCTTTCCCTACACTTGTTTAGACTGCAGCAGGAATAGTAAAATTGACCTCTTTGTAATTTGACACTTTTGTTACTGTTGCCCTGTTTAGAGAAGGAATAGTAAATCTCACCCCTCCAAAATCCAATGCTTTCCCATCTGTTTCACAGACTGGAGCAGGAATAGTACATTCCCCTCCTCCGAAATCCAACGCTTTCCGTACTGTTGCTCGGACTGGAGCGGGAATAATAAATGTCACCTCATCAAAATCCAAAGTTTTCCCTATTGCTACACAGACTGGTGTGTGAATAGTAAAACGTACCCCTTTAAAGTGAAACACTTTCTTTACTGTTGCACTGACTAGAGAGGGAATAGAAAATGTCAAGCCAATATTTTCTTTGCTATTGCAAAGACTGGAGTGGGAATAGTAAATTTCACTCCTCCACAATCTAAAGCGTTAACTCCAGCTCAGCCTATGAATAAGGAGCAGGAGGCTCAGAAACACGTCAGGCAAAGTGGACAATCGTATTGTTTTTTTCTGGTTTTAAATAAAGGATTCAGTGGAACTATCTGCCTGTGAGTGCATCCTCAGTTCAGGGCAATATGTGGAAACATAGTGCATGGCAGTCCAGCCATGAAGGACTGTACCACTGTCACTAAGGTATGTTGGCGCAGAGGTTTGGAGTCATGCCAAGCCTCAATGCAGGATGGCAGATTTACAATGTAAAATCAGACTACAATCTAAGGCCCACTGGAGTGCTTTGAAATTCAAAAAAATGACTGCTAAAACACAGAACCCACTGGAGGGTATGATTGAATGCACTATAAGCTCCTGCATGCATTACTAATTGGACACACCTGTGAAGCCTACTGGAGGGCAGATCAGCGAGCATTTGAAAAGCAAGGGAGACAGTGCCTCTGTGTAACTCCAGCACAGCCTATGAACAAGGAGCAGGAGGCTCCAAAACTCACCAGGCGAAGTGAACAGTCGGAAAGTTATTTCTGGGTTTAAATAAAGAATTCGTTTTTTTTCTTTTTTTTCTTGGTGTTACTAGTATAAGTAATGCATTTGAAGTGAAGTACTTTCCCTACTCTTGTTTAGACGGCAGCAGGATTAGTACAATTAAACTCTTTGTAATTTGACACTTTTCCACTTTTCCTACCGTTGCACTGGTTGGAGAAGGAATAGTAAATCTCACCCCTCCAAAATCCAATGCTTTCCCAACTGTTTCACAGACCGGAGCAGGAATAGTACATTTCCCCCCTCCGAAACCCAACGCTTTCCCTACTATTGCACAGACTCGAGTGGGAATAATAAATGTCACCCCACTGAAATCCAACACTTTTCCTATTGTTGCACAGACTGGAGTGGGAATAGTAAATTGTACCCCTCTATAGTCCAACACTTTCTCTACTGTTGCGCTCACTGGAGTGGGAATAGGAAATTTTAACTCTTTGAAATCCTGTTGCGCTGCTTGGAGTGGGAGTAGTACATTTCACCCCTCCAAAAGTCAATAATGTCCTTACTGTTGCAAAGACTGGAGCGGGAATAGTACATTTCACCCCTCCACAATCTAAAGCATTCACTACTATTTCACACAATGGAGTGGGAATAGTAGATTTCTCATCTCTGAAATTCAACACTTTCACTACTTTTGCACTAATTAGAGAGGGAATCGTATATTTTTACCCCTCCAAAGTACAACAGTTTCCCTACTGCTGTAGCTGGTTAGAGGGAGAATAGTAAATGTTACCCCCCCCCTCCCGAAATTGAACACTTCCCTTGTTGTTGCACAGACTGGAGTGGGAATAGTAAATTTTACCCATCAAGTCCAACACTTTCCCTACTGTTGCATAAACTGGAGTGGGAATAGTATTTTTTTTAGACTCCAATACTTTTATTAATTTGGTGAACTAGAGTACATAGCATTCATTGTTTTCTTTTTTATATTTACCATTATTTGCTTTTTATTTTTATATATATTTTAATATCTATAGTGTTTTTATGTAAATGTGTTTTTGGGCTTTTTCAATTTTTAATATTATTTTTATTCTGTAAATTTGGTAATATATTTAATTTAGCTAATGTTTTATATTTTTTATGGTTTATTGTGTACGGTTTTCGATGAGGCTATCCGTTACTATCCGTTACTTCATCTTCCACATGCGTCCAGCTGGCTTTTTGTTGGGATTGACATTGTTTTCTGTGCACTTTTCTCCTCTCCCGGCACCCTGTGCTCTTGGATGCAGGGTTTGTGTATATATATCTGTATTGTAGTCAATATTAAAGGCTGCTGAGTGTCTCTGGAAGGTGCTGGTCTAGAAACCCTTCTTGGATAATGCAGGCCTCTAGGGTTTCTGTAAATCACCGACAATACGGGGAAGGCTCTGTGTGTAAGAGAGGAAACAGAAATGTAGAAGGCATACAAACATAGGAACTATCCTCAAATTAGCACACCACCTTGTTCCTCGGTACTTACATCCAGAACTCACACAGCACACCTTGAATGTTTAATGAGCATCCTTCAGTTCTGTCCTAGGGTACGTCGTCTACCAGACTTCTGGGTTCCAAAAGCAACAGGTACTCAAATGCGTGGAAGTCAGGGTTATGTAACATGTACTCACCTCCAGGAGAAACTGACATGTCAAATAATGTCAATAACAACAGTACAAACTACAAGGTTTATGAAAAAATAAAGGAAAAGATCAGGAGTACAGAAAACATACTTCCACCACTTATCTGACTCCTTGTCTCTGGCCGTTGCTCACTGTTACATTCCAGGAGCAAGAGCGAATCCAGACGTCAAAGGTATACGGGGAACACTTGCCTCAGTGTCCCCGTAATATCCAAATCATCGTCTGGCAGCTGGTGAAAGGTGATGCGGCCGATAATTAGTATCTGGCACCCACACATTGCCAGGAGAATTCCGTGGAAAACAAAGAGGCGGGCGGCCGCGGTCCAACCGTCAAGCGTAGGCAGGGGAACTACGGGAAGGAAGACAGAGAACTAAAGGTACTGAAGGAAACTCAGTGCAGATCACGCTCTGATGAGAGCGTTGCGGACTCAGCAAAGATAATCAAACTGCAGAGATTCGGAAGGCGCCTAGCAACAAGAATCCCAGTGCGACGGAACACACAGGAACACTGATTGTCAAGCACTGGGCCAGTGGATAAGTGGGGCTTATATCTAGCCCTGCAGGAATCACCTTCTTGTCTGCAAACTCTTGGGCTGCTGGGAGTTGTAGTCCCAAAAACACATGCTCCCCAGTCATGCAACAGTAGAGTAAGGGTGTACCCCTTACTTGCGGGCCCTTCCTGCCTGACAACACCATGACACATGGCAGTTATTCCGTGGCAGGTTATGGCCGAAGGGACTCTGCCCTTGAACAAGAAGATGTTGTTTTTAGAGTAGACACCACCCATTCTGTCACATATTCAATTATTAAAGCTTTAAAATGTGAACACGAGACATCTTGTGCTGAAGCAGAAAAATAGAATAATCTTGATTCATTGCTAATCATCCAAGGAAGCTAATCGCAGAGAAAGATTGGCAAGGGGCAGTTAGGTAGCACACATTCTCTATGGAAGGCAGCCAGAAACAATCTATTTGTCACACGTAGGGCATCAAAAAACAAAGTGATGGATGGAATGCTTGAATTAATCTCAGCCACTGGCAATCGCTTGGGCTGCATCCCAATCCATTGTTATTCGCTGACCATGCCACCTCAGTTTAGACCCAGCCATATGCAAATCACTCTTGAACCTGTTCCTCATAGCAAATAGTTCAGCCTGAAATGCCAGGCCAGGTCCACCATGAACCAGAACTGAATCAACCCAGGACCACTTTTGTCCTTGCTATGGGCTCTTCAGCTGGGTTAAGCTTGGTTCCAGTTGCACAGTAAGCCCAGGGCCCACGTCTGGGCATACCAAGCACACTTAGGCTGTCAAATGCAAATACAACAAGTAGATGAATGGAATGCTTGAATTTATCTCAGCCACTGGTATTCGCTTAGGGCTAAATCCCAGCCCACTCTTTTTCACCCACCAGGCCGCCTCAGTTTGGACACAGCGATATGCAAATCAGCCTTGACCCTGTTCCTATTGGGAGCAGTCCAGTCTGAACTGCTAGGCCTGTTCCTCCCTGAACCAGAAATCAAGCAACCAAGGACCAGTTTCGCTCTTTTTAAGGCCTCTTCATCTGGTTATAGCTTGGGCAAATGGCACAGTGTGCCTTGGTGCAACTTCTGGGCATACCCGGGGAACTTTGGGCATCAAATGCAAAAACAAGAAGGTGATGTATGGAATGCTTTCATTAACCCCAGCCACTGACAATCACTCGAGCCACCTCCCAATCCATTGTTTTTCACCCACCATACCACCTCAGTTTGGACCCAGCCATATGCAGATCAGTCTTAACCCTTTTCCTCATGAGAATAGTCCAGCCCGAACTTTCAGGTCTGGCCCTCTCTGAACCAGAACTCAAGCATCCGAGGACAGGCTTTGCCCTTTTTATGCGCTCTTCATCCAGAAATAGCTTGGTTCCAGTGGCATAGTGAGCCCGGGACCCATGCAAGACTGATTTGCACATAGCTGGATTCAACTAAGGTGACATGGTGTGCAAAATAACAATGGATTGGGATGAGGCCCAAGAAATTACCAGTGGCTGAGATTATTTCAAGCATTTCACCCATCACTGTTTTTTTATACTTTAGTGTGTTGCCCTAAGTGGGACGGGTTTGGGTCCCATGCACACTGTATCACTGGAACCAAGCTGCACCTGGCTGATGAATCCATAACTGAGGCCAAACCGGTCCGGGGGTGCTTGTGTTTTGGTTCAGGGATGACCTGAACATGGCTGGACTGTTCCGATTGGAGCTGGATCAAAACTGATTTGCATATACCTTGGTTCAAACTGGTGTGACATAGTGTACAAAATAACAATAGACTGGCATGAGTAATTACCAGTGACTGAGACTAAATCAAGCATTCCATCCATCACTTTTTTGTATACATAAGTCTTGCTTTGTCTGAGGCAGTTCCAAGAATACATGACTACCCTTTGCCAATATTGTAATGGATGGCACAAATGTGGAGCAAAGACTTGTCTTTAAAATCACTCTTTATGTTGCAAACTGCTCCCCTATCTGTGTGATTTTCAATCAAATCAAATCAGGGACATTTATTCAGCGCACAAATCACTCGAAAGTCTCATGGCGCTTGCAGACAGCTCTGAAAGATTGCTTGTTTAGTTGTCGAATAGCCATGACTTTAACTTCCTGCAAAAGCAGTTGTGATCTGTGATCGTGCATAGGTTTGAGGGCAGTTTGTTCCAAAAAACAGGAGCAAGAAAAGAAAAGGACCTTCCTCCATTTCTAGTGGTGCGAATTCTGAGTGGTGTGACAAATAATTCATTACTGGATTTCATAGTTCTGCAAGGCTGGTACCAACTTAGTTCATTGGTCCAATACCAGGGCCTATTCCATACATATTTTGGTGTGTTAGACAAAGAATCTTGAAGTGAATTAGCTTTCTGACTGGAAGCAGTGAAGAGATTTCAGACCGGGGGCCGAAGGGGATTTGGGCGGAAGGTTAAAGACCAGCTTGGCCGCGGTGTTCTGCAAAATCTGAAGCTTTTTAAGAAGGCCTTCGTTGATTGAGGACAACAGGGCATTGCCGTAGTCCGTGCGGTTTATTATCAGTTCCTGAACTAGTGGTTTTCTGGCCTCAATCGGAATCCATTTAAAAACCAAAACAGAAGCCAATGATATGGTTAGTCTGACTTTTCATTGATAATTGGTTGTCCATATGGAATCCTAGATTCCGTACCATCTGTTTTGGGATTGGACAGGGGCCAAGATTCGGGGGCCACCAGTCATGTGACCAGTGTTCTTGAGCCTTGCCAAAAAGCACAATCTTGGACTTGCCTTCGTTTAATTGAAGGTAGTTTGTGCTCATCCACCTATCAACTTGGGACATATATTCTTTGAATAACAACTTTGTTTCTACTGGATCTGGGCCAAGGGTGATAAAGATCTGTGTATCATCAGCGTATGATACGACATCAAAGCCGTAAGATCTGATCACCTTGGCCAACGGTGTCACGTAAAGATTAAAAAGAGTTGTGCTTAGAATGGAGCCCTGTGGCACTCCCATCTTAACTGGTCTGTTACATGAAACAGTGTTGCCCACCTGTACCGGTATAACTCGGTCTGTTAGATAACTCTCAAGACATTTTAAGGCATTCCCCTGACACCAATCTCCCAGAGCAGATGTTCTAGAATGCTGTGGGAGATGATGTCAAAAGCGGCGGATAGGTCTAGCAGGACACAAATTGATGACTGACCTCTGTCTAAAGCTAGCCTAATGTTATCTGTTACCTCAACCAGTTCTGTCTCAGTATTATTGGTGGTCCTAAAACTCAACTAACAGGGATCCAGTAGTCCATGGCTCTCAAGGTGGGTAACGAGCTGTTTATTTACTAGTGATTCAAGCATCTTCCCAAAGTGCGGAAACAGCAAGATGGGACGATAGTTAGTGGGGAGTTTTGGGTCAGCAGTGGATTTCTTTAAGATAGGCCTGACTCTGGCTGCTTTCCATAATTTTGGGACCTCAGCCTGCGAAAGTGACCTGTTAAATAGGTCTGTTAGACTATCCAACAGTACGGTGCAATGGTTGGAAGAAATTTTGGTGGCACAGGGTCAGTAGACGAGCCCTATTTTATTTTCTGCATAGCTTTTGCCACTACCCTGTATTGCATTTAGAGCTTTCGTCCAAGATATAAAGGGAGCCTGGAGACAAACTGGACGCATTTTCTGAAAAGTTGATATTTGCTTAAGGCAGAAAAGAGTTATGTATTGCGATAATTTTATCTTCAAAAAATTTAGAAAGAGAGTCAGTCCAGTCCTGAGAGTTGGGGATTAATGACTGGGTGGGAGGTGTTGTAAATTCTTTTACAATTTGGTAGAGCTCCTTACTGGAGTTCGCTGGCTCACCTATCCTGATTAGAAGAAACAATTTTTTTGCTTGTCTAATGTCCTCCATGTTGCTACGGTGGATGTTTTTATATGTTTCGCGATCGGTCAGATCTTTACTTTTCCTCCATTTCCGCTCTGTTGTCCTGCAGGAGAGCTTCACTGTCTTTAGTTGCTGAAGTAAATGTATTTGAATCACGTTCAATTAAACATTAGAAGAATGGCTCTGCACACTGAGGCAACCTGCATCCATGCAGAAAAATGTATCTGTGGACTAGAATAAATCTCACGCTTCGTGTTTAAGCCCAAAGACCAGGGGCATGCTTCTTCGCTGCTGACCCATGGGACATGGAAGGAATGGGCAGAGAGCATTCTCCTCCACTTTTCTATGGTCTGCCAGGCATCAACAGAGAAGACTCACCCCTACAGCATTATTGTGCCGGTTTCATCTCGTGTACCATTAATAGAAAGCTGATCACTGCACCGCTCCAAGCAGACCTTGGTTAACGTCAATGTAGAGGCAGCTCATGCAGGAATTGTACACTATCCTAACACCTCAGAAATTCCTGTGTGATCATTATCGTTTACTTATTGTTGTGATGTTTTATTGTTACCATTGATTTACAAATATCTGTAGAGGTGATCCTTCAAGGCCACGGTCTCATGAATCCTTTGTAGAACAGGCACCCTAGATTTATATTGTACTTTTAGTACACTAAGCGGGTCATTAGTAGTAGTCTTTTAAAATTTATTTTCTCTAGAAAGGAGGCAGTCGGTGTTGCCCTAGCAAATGTTTTTACATTATATTTAAATCAAGCGCTTGGAAAAATATGTTTTGAGATCACTCAGTGGATTGCCTTTGTTATCTGGTCAGCAGTGAGAGGTGGGGAACAGAATCGTTTACCAATCTGCTTCTTGTAGTTGGGATAAGGAGGTCCAGTATCTTTAGAAGAATTTTACGAGTTGAAAATGTAAATAGTGACTCAAACTGGCATGAGATTATTTTTAACAATATTCAGTGAAGTAAAAAGTAGACACATTGGATGTAAACCCATTTTGAAACTTCCGCAAAATAAAACCTGGCCTAGCATTTTTGACATGCTACAGAGGTTTGGATGGCAGGCGCATTAGATAAATGCCTTTTTTGATTTGATTTTAATTTGAAATTCACAAAGTTTGCCCTAAGGAGTCTTGGGGCTGCCTGCAATATTAAGAAGGATCAAAGAGGAATCTACAGGAGAGTGAAAAAGACAGGTTTTAAGAAGCTTTCTGTGAGCCAGAAAATTGGGGGCATTGCTCAAAGATTCTTGCATTTGATTCCAGAGGTGAGATGTTACATGAGAAAAACCTCTATCACCCCAAGAAGGTTTGTGAATGCGAAAAACAGACAACTTCTTTGAGGAAGCAGAACGTAAAGACATGTTTAGGGTATACTATGAAACTGTTTTCTTCAATGATTCCGGGCCTTGGAAATGCAATGCTTATGAGAAATACAGACTGCTTTAAAGGCCACTCTTTTTGACTGGTAGCCACTGGAGTTCATCCCTAGCTTTGGTCACAGATTCAGACTTTTTGATATTTTTCAGAACCTCAATGCAGCATTTTGTAGCCTCTGGAGCCTGCTTAGGACACACTGCTGGGCTCCAACCAAGATTGCATTGCATTAGTCTAATTTTGATAATACCAGTGAGGTAACCACTGTTTTTTGTAACTCAAATGGTAAAAAAGGAAGGATTTTCCTCAAAATGTCAAGTCTATAAAAACAAGAGGATGTGAGGTGGTTAGTTTGATTCCCTGAAAGAAAGATTTGTGTTTTGTAAACTCCCATCAGGCAGGAAGCTGAATACCTCCTTGCATATGCTGACTGAGACACCATGCATGGCGGATCACTTACTCCTTGGGGAAGGCTCTTTGCACATGCTGACTGAGACACCATACATCGCGGATCACTGTCTGCTTGGGGGAGGCTCCTTGTACATGCTGACTAAGACACCATACATTGCGGCTCACTGACTGCTTGGGGGAGGCTCCTTGCACATGCTGTTTGAGACTCCATGCATTGCGGATCACTAACTTCTTGGGGAGGATTAAAATGAATTGCAGGGGGCACATGAGCTTCAAGAAAAATTCCCTCATCTCATAAAAACCTTGGTGAGAACAGAAGGAAAATAATGGAATTATCAGTGACATCTTGCCACATGCATGATGAGAAAGCATCCACACCTGGCCAAAGGTAACGCATATCAAGCCTGTTCCACAACTGGTACTGGTTGCAACTCTATCTGTAACTGGCCCTATCTTACCTTTTTGTGGGTAGAGCATCCAGATTGATGTAGGGGGCTGGCTTTTAGCATTCATACGCAATAGGTAGCTACACACCTACTTGAGGAAATGATGCTACCTTTTTTAACAGTAAAAAATAAGTAATTCCTGACCCAAAAGTGATCAATCTGATCTCTCCTTTCACAGGGGTATCCTTCTGACATGGCTGATCTGTTGTTAGGTGAGAATGAAAATATCCTTAAATGGTCTTGCTTAGGAAGTAAATAAGAGAATTAACTACTCGGGAGCAGCGGAACCATAAGAAATACAGAAGGTTGTTCCGCAGAACCACCTGGCTGTAACTTCATGGAGTCTCAGCATTAATACATGGTGCGACAAGCTACATGGATTTAATTAAGTATGAAAGATGGCTGTTGTCCTAAAAAATAACATTTTTCATTATTAGAATTAGGATAATATTTGAAAATAAATGCATATTCAGGAATATTGGGTCACAAACATTTTTTTTATCAGGGTAGTAGCCAGATTAGAATATTTCCTACAGGCAAACATTAGAACAAATTAATAGGTTATGTGGAAGTTCAGGGGGATCTTTCTTGTCCAATTGAAGGCAGCTGTTATAGAAGGAAATATTTATTTGTGTTTTATCAAGGTAACATCCCTTTGCCTCCATGACAGCAAGTCCCTCAATTAGAAGGTTATAGCATAGGGCAGAGCAACAAGTCACCTAGCATGACAGTGGTACGTCAAAGGGAAAGGGCAAGAATGCATTTATCCAATATGATGCATTCCTGTCCTTTCCTCCCGCACTGGCTCAGTTTCTGCAGCCTAGTGCCAATGCAGCCATCCTAGCACCATGAACAAAAAAAATCATGGGGGGCTTTTTCTTCTTTCCATGTCTGCTGCATTTAGCACACATGGAAAGAGGCATAACTAGGAGAAATAAAGTTATTTCTCCACGTTACGCCTCACCTCAGGAAGCGTAAGGTTTTGGCGCATCCCCAGATTTACATGGTTTTGTAAATCAGAGGAAGTTTGAAACCAATGGGTGTTGCGTGGGAACAGCCAATGCAACTCCCATGGAACGCCTCCCAAGTGCAGTAAGGCAACACCTCAATTTGCACTGCCTTGCCTTACTCCATATCTCTGAGGACATTCAAAGCCACGTAAAGTGGCTATGTGTGTCGTCATAGATGGTTACATGGTTTACACCACCACAGCGTCCCATAAATTGAGGCTCCGGTGGTGCAAGAGGCTCATAAATATACCCCTAAATGATGATATGAAGAGGGGGACTCACAATCCTCCGTCACTACCCTATGTCAAACTATATTTCAAACTTTATGTGACCAATGAGCATAGAAGCCTTCTGTGCGTACATGTAAGCTCAATTTAATATTACACTTGAGCAAAAATTTTAGTGGGCACTGATGAAGTCTTTTAGCTATTAAAGCAGATGTGATGTGAAAGTTGAATGAAATACAAAGGACAGATTACATACATTGCAATGGATGGTGCTGAATAGTGTTGGTTGCTTTTTGCAATCTGTTGTGGGTGTCGCTCTACTTTCAATGCTAAATAGTTGTTCAAGTGTTTTTTTAAGCAAGTGCAACTTTCTACGGTGCAATTTGTTGAGTTTTAATTCAGCTTACAATTCACTTTTTGTACTTGAAATTGTGATATATTGTTCCAGAAAAAGTTGCAGTGCTATCCCATGCTTTTAGTGGTATTTTAGCCTGCATGCAAATACAGATGGCACTCCAAGTGATGGCAATTTTTATTGGAATGGTAAAAGACATAAAGAGCAAGGCTATGACACTCAAGCCAAGATTGCCACATGAAAATACTAAGGCCCTGACTACAAGTTTACAAGGTACAGAATTTTGGTATGGGGTACCAGAGTGTTGGAATTCCTGATTCCAATTGTTATCCCTGCATCACATTTCAGTGATAATGTGTTTTCTCCCCAGAACAGGGAGTCATTGCATCAACTCTGAAAGAGCAGGTCCTTTACCATGTGATTTTTCCTGAATCTATAGAGGAAACTCCTAACGTTTTCCACCTACTCAGAGCAAGCAGAAAGTGTGTGAATGGGGACCGGAGTGACTCATCCGTCGGTTGTCTGTGCTCTAATAATCTCCAGACTTGACTATGGTTAGTGACGCAAACCGAGGGCTAAGACACAACTTCACAAGAGAGGGCCAAATGCTTATACTGTAGAAATATGCAGTGCCTTTGTTCGACAAGCATTGCACAGAGCAGAGTTTAAATCTTAGAAATAATCTGTCAGCTGCTGAGCTCCATGTACAAGTCTGAGTAAAAGAAAAACAAGCATTTGCAATGCAATCGGTCTTGCCTTTGGGACCTTATATCTATTTAGCTATGCAGCACATTAGCCTGCGTGCTGAAACATCTACTGTTCTTTAACATGGAGAGAAAGTAAGCACCAAACTGCGTGGCACGCTAGTTATGGAAACACATGGAGAGAGATATTGCCTTTCATTGGGAAATGGTTCAGTCCAAAGCTCTGTTTTTAATATAAAATCAGGGCCTTTGGTGGTCATATCACTGAAAATACAAGATTAGATTTTTTTTTATTGTCTACGGGTGATCGTGGAAGACAATATCTATGGACTGGAATCTAGAGAAGACTAAAGTGATTCTGGTATTTTACTTACCTCTGCTGGTTGTTTTCTATCAAGAAATGTTAAATAGAGGCAGCTGCCAGAAAAATAGAAACAAGAAAGTCCCTTAGCAGAAATCAATTCTGGTATTTTACTGACATCTGCTGGTCATTTTCTATCAACTGTTAACTAGAGGCAGTTGAACAGAAAATAAGTCCCTAAGGGTAAGCACACAAGTCCTAGGGTTGATTTCCACAGACAACAAAGTACATACACATATAAGTATATTCTAAAGTATATAACTATATACTAAAGTATATACAAGAGTTCTCGAATGCTCGACCTAAATAACCCTCTGTGCTGTTGCAAAATGCATCCCATAGCGAGCCATAATATGGGGAGGCTGCATTTCTGAGGACTTGAGGGCTCCAGGTGGCATCCAACTCAGCATCTTTGAAGGGCTGAGCTGAGCCACACGCAGGTTCGCTTGTATTTTAATTCATTATCCGATTTGTTCTTATATGATGCAAATCCTTCCACCGGGCCCAAAAGGAATTTTATTTTTCATCTGCTCCTTTGACACAATGGAAATAAAATATACATTTGGGAGGAAAATGCTTTAAACAAAGTGAATTTCTCGGCTGATGGGTCAGGAATATGAGCCGGGATGAGCGGGATAATCAGTTCAGAGAGAGATAATCTATTCCGACCGCTGCAGATGGCTTTTAAATATAACTGGCATTCATTTTTAAATGTTTTAGCACAGATGTTTCCTTTTAAGTTAATTCACATGATTTTACAGGCCCCTGCCATCCTTTCCATGCTGGCCTGCATAGTTTATTTATGAGCCTCCTGGTTTATGCCAGACAAAGATGCCAGCTCCGGGGTCGTGTGAAGGAGGGACCCACTAGATGTTTTTAGTGTTAATTCAGATCTGAAGATAGACTTTCGAATGGGTAAAATGCACGCAGTCAGATATTTGAAAATAAATCTTCTTGTGAGTGAAATAAAATTCAGTAAAATAAAAGTGAGCGAAATTGTGTTTTTATATAAATTTGAGCATAAAATAAGTAAATGCACTTTGGGGATTCTTGGACAAAAAACATGAATTCAATTCGCACCTCACGTTCAAAATTCACTCAAGATACCAGCAGATAGACTGATTAGTAGAGAAAATGTCCGGCGCAACACATTTTCTGCTCGAACCTGTTTCCCGCAAGACATTTTCTCCCCGAGCCAGTCCTCACAGCAGCAAAAAATCGGTGAAGTGTAGTACTGGAGTAACTTCTAAAATTGTGCGCATTACACAGATTTCAAAAGCATAATGGGAATTTTTGCATGGGCCTAAAATAAAGACGCATATTTGTGCAAGTTCTTAGTAAGAGACCATTACCTACCTAGCGGGAAAATGCAATCCTGGTTACTCTCAGGCTTGCTGGTCAACATGATTTGATCGTTAATCTCTTAAATACAATACACCTGTATTTTGCAAAGAAAACAATTAGTTGGATAATGTATTAGTTCCATAAGCCTTTCACTGTATTGGTGTTGGAGGACACAGTCTCCTTCACCATCAACATCACTTCAGATTCGAGGTCTGCGAATGGTTGTGTGAATTAGTTAATCCAGATTAATTAGCGGTTTGAATGCAAGCCAATACACAGGCATTGTCTTCATTTCCTCACAACAGCATGTTTTGTATTAATATGTGCGATTAACATAATTCAACCATGTATTTTAATGAAGATAGCTGATTCGGATATGCTGGCATTTGCATATTATTGTTTAATCGAACCCATAATTAATGGATTACTAAGTAAGTATTATTATTAAGTAATTAATTATCAAGCAATTAATTATTTAGCAATTCATTATCTATTAGCGAATTAATTTACAAATGTTTCCTCAATGTGTTCAGGTTATAGTCTTGGTGTTGTTATTGGGGATATATAATCAGTGGTATGATGCCCACCATAGTATTCCCCTCTGTTTCTTGGCTTCCTATTTTGTTCTATTTTCCCTGAATATCAGGAATTTACAAAAGTTTCCTCAATGTGTTCAGGTTATAGTCTTGGTGTTGTTATTGGGGGTATATAATCAGTGGTATGATGCCCATCATAGTATTCCCCTCTTTTTCTTGGCTTCCTATTTTGTTTTATTTTCCCTTAATATCAGGAAGTCTCAAAAATGTCCACAGACTCGATAATTCTCGCCTCGGTGCCTACTCGAATCATGGGTTCACACTCTGCAACTCTGGGCAATAGCTTGCTTAATCTCCACTATGGCCCCACCGCGATGGGATGCCTGGTCTTCACCTTCATACAATCCAACATCCTCTCCTCTTATGTGTTGACTTTATCTTTGTCTTCAACCTTATTCATAAATGCATACATGCCTCCAAATGTGTAAGTGCATGCGACAGCAATGAGTTTGAAACTGCAATCCTAAATTCATTAGGATTAGAGGTACATCAGACACCAAAACAGGTTCTTTTTCTCAAATAAAGTAATCCTTCTACCATTTCTTATCTAAAATTGTCTTTAAAGTGCATGAAATATATTGTAGTCATGATCTGATCAGCTGATCAATATAATGATGATGTGTAGGCATAACAAAGTTGTGCCTTCCTATTCACTTGGTTATGTAATATGTATTCTTTTAATTTTATAGTGTGTATGATGATACATTTTTTATACACATTTGAAACCATGAAATATATTCCAATATGAATGTTCATTGTTGTATTCTTTTGCATACTTGGTGTATGCACAATTTGTATAACTGTTTACAATGGATATTCCCACCATTGTCTTGAGATTTCTGTACCAAACACGTATTGCTGCTACAGAAGATTACCTAAGACAGAAAGTAACCTTACAATTTCCTTTCTATTGTATTTAAAAAAGTACAAAGACATTGCACACTGCAGAAATCCATATGTATCGTCTTTTTTGTTGCCTAGTGGTTTAGGGCCAGATGTACGAACATTCACATTTGCGAATCGCAAATTGCGACAAAGAAATGATGGACGGAATGCTGCATGAATCATAAAGTCACCCCCAGTCAAGAGATCTGGGCTAAATCCATTGTTCTTTTGCTCACCATGCCACCACAGTTTAGACCCAGCCATATGCAAATCAGTTTGACCCTGTGCCTCGTGTGAACAGCCAAGACCGAAATGCCAAGCCAGGTCCTCCCTGTACCGGAAACAAGAATTTTCCTCTGGATGAAGTACCTCACAACCTACCTGCACACCGGCACAAACCTATCGTTTTGCCTCACTCCTCCACACCACCCTCTCGGACTGGACGTTACAGTGCCTTCTGGGAGTTGCAGTTTATTCATGGACACTAAACTGCTATGGGTGTGACAACATCATTAGGGGGAGGAGCAGCAAGTGCTGGATAGTATTTGACTCAGGTGGAAGCTAATAGGTGAAGGACATTGATCAGTGTTGGGCGCTGAAGAAGGCTGTCTGTGCCGAAATGCATTCGCCGCCACTGCTCCTTCTTGCTGAGAGAGACTGTTTTCGCAATATATATATAATATATATACATATAACAATCCAGCCGGTAGCCTGCTCACTGTTGGCGGGAATGTGGACCACAATTCATATATATAGCGTACATTTCACATTAACGCGCCCAAATTTGAAAACATGTATATGGAAATAGACATAGGACTCACACATTGCCTAAGCCTATATTGAAACGAGAATGGGCGCCATTTTGGAATGGTACAAGTAAAACGCTGTCAATGCATAAAATATCATTATAAATAATTATTGTGCAGCTGTATACTAATAGTATGTGCTGAGGCAATTGCAAAATTGTACATTTCGGATCAAATCACGCAAATGACAATGCAAATATCAATCAATAGAAACCATAACCGTACAAATACATGTATAATTAATTCTCCACACTAATGCGTGTCGTAAAATATAAATGAATCTACCCTTACAATGTATTAGTTAAAACAACCATAGGGAATTATACATAATGAATTAGAACAACACTTAAATTCATGTATCAACGTTGATTTGTTCGATCCAAGAAATAGGTGACATTATATAATAAAGTGCATAGTGCAATATGTAAACGTTCATATGTGTAAAATTCTGCATATTAAAGTGCAAAAGTGCTTCTTTATCTTGCTGTGCAAATACGCATTAATGTCCCCCTATGCTGTTAATTTATATCAACATATTATGATCCTATTGCGTGCATAATGCCCTTCTATGATAATTTATTATCATTTTCAGAAAATAAATTCCCTGTGGTATACACCGTATATAATACATGAAAAATAGTGCCAATGATGTCCTGATAGTTTGTCGAAGCACATACTAAACAAAGTGTGTTTAAATGCTAACGCTATTACAACGGTGGTCTGTGTTTGATCAACTTAAATCAAAGAAATAATATGTGAGGAGAAAAAGGTGACAACTGAAAAATAATACACAAGGGTAGTCATTCAAAAGACTTTTTTTTGGAATAAACTGAACCCTGTGTCGTTACAAAATATAAGTAGAAAAAATTATCAAAAATCTGCTCTGAAGGGGGCGTGTCTTAGCGGGCGCTGATGGCGGACGTGGCTCTCTAGAGCTCCCGCTAGCCCGGCGATTATCCGACAGTTTTATCCTGGCCCCCGGGCCCAAATACTACACAGTCTGTGGGGCGATTGCGGCGAACAGTGCTGGGAACCACCCGACCCTGGGAGCGGCGCTCCAGGACCGTTCAGGGCAGCGGAACTGGCCGGAGCAAAGAGCGGCCTAGACCCGGACAACCACGCCGGGGCCTCGAGTTTGGTGCACCCGGACGGAGGGCTCGCGCAGGAGCCGGAGGCGCTGTCCCTCTGCCCACGCCCGGGGCTGCCTGGCATCAGCGACGTACCGGGGGGATCCCTGGCTGCCCCTGCAGTGGCGGTGGCAGAGGCTGGTGCCCGGGGGCCGCCGAGGAGGAGCAGCGGCCTACCTGGCCTTGGTGGAGCCGGGACCTCGAGTTTGGTGGTACCCGCATGACTACATCAGCGTCTGTCCTCGTGACTGGAGTGCAGAAGCGGTGGGGCCCGAGGAGCGACGAGGTCAGTGGTGCGCCTGAACCGGACTGCTGTGACCGTTGTGGCTGTGCACACCGGGGCAGTTGCCTGGGGCCGGTGGGACGGCCCGGAGTGGATCGTGTCCTTGCCGGGAGGGACGTGCCTGCAGCCCTGGTGTGGACCTAGCGCCGACCCTGTGGAGGCAACCGACGAACAGTGAGTGCCCCCCCCTGGGGAAAACGCCCCCCCCTCGCATTGTAGTGGCGGCTAGAGGGGCGGAAGGGCCCGACGGGACCGGCTTGGACTTGCTTTGGGACCCTGGGCAGGCTGCCGGACCTAACTGCGGGCCTAGGATACCCCCGGACTGTCGTGGGGCTACTGGGGTGGACGCGACCTGGCTGTGGCGGTGAACTCATTGGGTGAGGTGTCTTTGGTGGATCCTACTCAAGCAGGGGCTCAGCCTGCGGGGGTCTGCTGGGATCTGTGGATTGGCCCCTTCCCCCTCACCCGGTGCGTGTGTGGCGTGCATCAGCTGTAGCAGTGCCTGAACAGTGAACCTTCCTTGGCTGCTGCTGGGGGTGTGAGCTACCTCACCGAAGGATCTGCTGATGCCTTTGGGGCGGCGATACCGGAGCAGGACTTGGCCATGACCAGAGGGGGGTGGGCCCGCTAGGCAGGGGCCCATCAACAAGTTCACGGAACCGAATGGCGGCCCCGGAGCACAGGGCGGTCAGGGGTCGGGCCGGACAAAGCGGCGCTCATGGCGGCGATAACCCAATCCAGGGACATGCTGGACGCCAAGATTGGGGCTGTTGGGGCGGACGTGACCCTCCTGAGACAAGACCTCCGCAACGCAGTGGCGCGCATCACAGAGACCGAGTCCAGGATCTCAGTGGTGGAAGATGATGTCGGAACCCTGAAGCAGAAAATGGCGGCAATGGAGAGCATTCAAAAGGGTCTGGCGCTACGGGTGGAGGATGCCGAAGGGCGGGCGCGCAGGAATAACCTCCGCTTCGTAGGTTTTCCGGAGGGTTGCGAGAAGGGCAACATGGAACGCTTCCTTTCCCAATGGCTGGAGAGCTGGCTCCCCCCGGATACCTTATCCCGCTGCTTTGTGATTGAGTGCGCCCACCGGGCCCTAACACAGAAGCCGCCAGTGGGAGAGCGGCCCAGGCCGGTGATCGCCAGAATCCTGAACTTCCATGATAGAGACACCATACTGCGTGAGGCGAGGGTCAAGGATTCCCTTTTATTTGAAAATCACAGGATCATGATCTTCCCCGACTACACCAAGATGGTGCAACAGCAGCGGCACTCCTTTCTGGCTACCAAGGCGAAACTCCGGGGCCTGAAGATTCAGTACTCCTTGCTCTACCCGGCCCGCCTCCGAGTAATCTTTCAATCCCGGACTCACTTCTTCGATTCGCCGGAGGATGTCTTCAGGTGGACGGATGAAACAGTGAGAGTCAGGCCCCACGCTCAACCGGGCCTTGATCCGGGCCACACGAGTGATTCATCGCAAACCCGGAGTGATCAAAATGCCCGAAGCAAACCGAATAGAAAGTCCAGATCCCGGAAGCGCACCGCCTCTAGCACTGGGTCTCGGACTGCTGCGCCCACTGACTCGGATCACTCGGGTGGGGATGGCTGAGGGGCTATGGGTGGTCCTGCCCACCTACGGATACCAGCTGCCCTAGCTGAGGGGAGAGATCTTTCTGTGCTTCACATTATTGACATTTGAACGCTGAATAAACTGTCACACTAGTTTGGTTCTTCCAGTGATTGCTGAAACTATGAGATGGGTTCGGGGTGCTCCGATACAGGGGCTACCTGCCTCCTACGTGAGAGGGAGATGTTCGGGGGATAGGGGGAGTTCTTAGGTTAGTGGGTGTTTGGGTTCCATTGGGATGGTTGGCCTTGGGCGCTCTGTTTTGGGCCCGAGGCTGCCCATAACGCGACAGACACTTCAGTGTTCCATGAGGTATTGGGGGGGGGGGGGAGGTAGGCAGTTGAGGGTCTTGTTTGGGGGTCGGGTGGGGACAGGGGCTTGGGATGGCGGGGAGGTTGGAATGACCGTGGAGGGGGGGTGGAGGGGAAGGGGGGGTGGATAAGGTTGAAACAATGTCTGCGCTAATTTGGCAAGTGTGTTGTTTGGGTGTGCGGCTCCGAGAGCCCAGGCTTCTGCATTCTCTCCCCATTGACAATGGTTGACGCCCAAAGGCCAGGCCTCCCACAGGCGATGTTACGAGTAGTGAGTTGGAATGTCCGTGGGATGCTAGACAAAATAAAGCATGGGGCGGTGCTGCGGCAGGGGAAAAGGGACGGGGCTGACGTTCTCCTCCTACAGGAGACGCACTTCCAGGGCACCAAGACCCTCAGTTTGCAGAGGTATGGCTACCAGCAAGTATTTCATGCGGGCTTTGCGAGGGGGTCCCGGGGGGTTGCGGTGCTGATACATCGCAGGCTCTCTTACGTACACGAGAAGCACTGGATCGATGCCCATGGTAGATATGTGTTTATTAAAGGTTTGGTTGGAGATGAGCCGATGGTCTTTGGCAGTGTGTACGCTCCGCCCCCATTGCAGGAGGCACTTATTGAAAAGTTGTTTGAGGTGTGGGCTGATGTCCCGGATGTTCTGGCGATTGTGGGAGGTGACTGGAATGACGTTATGGATGGACGAATGGATCGCTATAGGCCCGGTAGGGAACCCCAGGTGGCAGCACCCACGAAACTTAATGGCCTAGCGCAGGGCATGGGTTGGATTGACTCCTGGCGATATCAGCACCCTCTGAGTCGCGAATATTCCTATGTCTCGGCAGTACACAGGTCCTTCTCCAGATTGGATTACGTGTTTGTCCCGCTCCCCTGGCTGACGAGGGTTGCCTCCACAGCTGTGCATCCTCGTGGTCTCTCGGACCACTCCCCCGTGTCCTTAGATCTGCGGTTAGACAAGAGGCGACAGCCCTTCCGGTGGCGCCAGTCGGCGTGGCACCTGCAGCAGGATGGCTATCGCGCACACCTACGGGAAGCCATTTCTAACTATTGGGCGGAGAACGACGGACCGGAGGTGGACGCCGCCACCCAGTGGGAGGCACTGAAGCCGGTGCTCCGGGGGGTAGACATTGATTGGTGTGCTGGGGCCCGCAGGACCCGTCGGAGAGAGGTAGAGGAGGCGGCGGGACGGGTTAGAGACCTGGAGAGAGACTGCACGGTAGGCGACACAGATGAGGCCGTAGGGCGGCTCCTGTTAGCGCAGCAGGAGTACTCATCCCTAGCACTTGGTGAGGCGCGCCAGCTCTGGTTGGCCACACAGAGTAGGATATACCAATGGGGGGATAAGTCCAGCACCATGCTCTACAGACTCTGCCAACACACCTTCCGGGCTCAGACCCTGCCTGGTATTCGGGACGAACGGGGGGATAAGATGTCGGCTCCTGAAGACATAGCGGCCAGCTTCGCTCGGTACTACGCGGACCTATATGCCCCCCGGGAGATCCTCCCTGCGGAGGACGTTGATAAATTCTTGGCGGACCTCCCGACGCGTGTGCTCTCGGATGAGAGCCGCGATCAGCTAGACCTTCCCCTGTCTCTGGAGGAGCTGGGTACGGCGCTTGGGGAACTGAATACTGGTAAGGCCCCGGGACCCAATGGATTCCCATGTGAATTCATGAAAACCTTTCATCTCCAGCTGGAGGGGCGATATAGGCAGGCACTAGAGACCGCCAAGGAGTGCGGTCGCCTCCCGGCGGACTGGCGACACGCTGAAATTGTAGTTTTTTGCAAGCCCGGGAGACCCCCTGAACGTCACTCCTCATACAGGCCAATTTCCCTTTTAAACTTTGAGGCGAAGATACTGGCTAAGGCCCTGGCCAATCGCCTCCTCCCTTACATCACCGACTTGATTCATCCGGATCAGGCGGGGTTTATGCCCCATAGGGCGACAAGACACAATATCCGCCAGGCACAGGTTTTGGAGGAGACGGCCCGCGCCGCTGGGATCCCGACGGCACTTCTTCTAGCTGACATGGATAGGGCCTTCGACTCTCTCAGCTGGGTGTACCTTCGACGCTTCTGCCCCGCCTTAATCTTGGGCCCGTCTTCCTTTCTTATCTGAACTTGCTCTATACGGATCTGACAGCGTCGGTGAGAGTAGCGGGGGCAGTGTCAAAACCATTTCCCATTGCGCGGGGCACCAGGCAGGGTTGCCCTCTCTCGCCCTACCTATTCGCATTGGCCATGGAACCCCTGGCAACGTGGGTGCGGATGGACGCGCAGCTGTGGGGCCTGGAATGGGAGATGGGCCCGTCCGATCGCATTGCATTGTATGCCGACGACGTCCTCTTCTTCCTCACGGCCCTCAATAGATCCGGGCCCAGAGTCCTGGAGATAATGCGAATCTTCGGGGAAGTTTCGGGCTTGCATCTCAACGTGCAGAAGTCTAAGCTGTGGGTGCTGGGGGATAGCGAGGGTTTGGGTGCATGGGCGTCGACGCTACAGACAGCGGCAGGTGGGCTTAAGTACCTGGGCGTCTTTATTACAGACGTTCCGAATGTGGCATGGGAGCGCAATGTGGTGCCCATTTGGGATAGAGTGCGAACGGACATGAGAACTTGGTCCAGGATGCCACTGAACATCTATGGCCGATCGGCGATCTTTAAAATGGTGGCCCTCCCGCGCCTCCTATACCAACTGCAAAACCACCCATGCCCTATAGCACCGCAGTGGTTCCGTCAGGTGAAAACTGCGCTGAACCAAATCCTATGGGCTGGGGGGTGGCGAGAGTGGCTCTCCGCACCTGCTTCCTGTCCACGTACTGCGGGGGCCTGGCCACCTCAAATATTTTATCATATTACCAGGCGGCGCACTTACTGGTGCTTAATGACTGGTGGTATGGGGATCGGGGCGACCCGACTTACGCCTTAGAAAGGTACCTGATGGACCCAGACACTGTACACACCATTCTGTTCTCAGCGACTATCAGGAAGAGGCTTCCCGTAGTCACCGAGGTGGTCTTCCGAGTGTGGCGGGCAGCTCTGCGCCGCATGGGGTGGTGGAACAAGTTGACGCAGGAGACCCCGCTGTGGCAGAATGGGCGATTGCCGGCGCTGGCATCCTTACGGGGATTCAAGGGCTGGGACGCAATCGGCATCTCAACGTTAGGCCACATCATGAAGGGTACTACCCTTAAATCCTTCCAGACCTTAAGTGCAGAATACGCCATGCCCAAATCCCAATTATTTAAATACCTACAACTGCGTCACGCACTGTCCCCCTCCTTGGTGGGCTTAGAATCCCTGCCCGAGTTCAGCCCCCTGGAGGCTAAGGTGTTTATGGGGGAATTGGAGGCAAAAAAGATTTCGACTATATATCAGACCCTGGTCACACACTGCTCCTCCTCCCTGGATAGACTACGCTCCGCGTGGGAGGGGGATGTGGGAGCCCTCGAAGAGGAGGATTGGAGGGAGGCCCTGGAGGCCCCGCGGGGGGCGGCCATTGCGATGCGGCTAAGCTTTATCCAATTTAAGTACTTACACAGGGCCTACTTTACCAGAGAACGACTGTGGAAAGCAGGCCTGATTGCCTCCCCTGAGTGCCTGAGGTGCGGACGAGCGATTGGGACATTTGTCCACACTGTAAATGTAAATGTAAATGTAAATGTATAGGCATTTATATAGCGCACTACTTACCCGTAGGGTCCCAAGGCGCTTCGACCGCTGCGAAACCCTTCCTGGCTTCCCTGAGAGATGGTCCCTTAATGGGTATCTCCAGGGTGAGACCAGGCATCCCCGGCGGTCTGGTGGGGCCGTTAGTGAAGATGAGGCAAGCTAATGCCCAGAGTTGCCGAGTGTGATCGCTGATCAGAGTGGGCACCGAGGCGAGAGAATTATCGAGTCCGCTGACCCTGGTCCAGAAACCTGCCGCGCCAGGAATCGAACCCTGGTCCCGGGCCGTCCTCTGCTCTCGGGTCTGCCGCCTCTAACCAGTGAGCCACACTACTTCACTGTGTGGTCGTGTGCAAACCTGGCGAGATACTGGAGGGGTGTCTGGGACTGCTTGGCTGAGGTCTTGGGCTGGGACCTTCCCCGTACACCGCAGCTCAGCCTGTTGCATGTCATGGAACAAGTGGGGGGCAACATCTACAAATGCCACCTACTGGTTCTGGGCCTCACTGTAGCTAAACAAGATATAGCCAGGGCCTGGAAGGACCCCAGGGCCCCCTTGCTGGAAGTTTGGAAACGGGGGCTGGACTTTTGTATGGGGCTGGAGCGTCCTGTCTTTGAGGCCAGGGGATGCCCTAGGAAACATTTTAAGATATGGAAAAGATAGCGGGTACTACAGTAGGGAAAGCGTTGGATAGCGTAGGGGTAAAAATTACTATTCCCACTCCAGTGAGTGCAACAGTAGGGAAGGCGTTGGATAGCACAGGAGTAAAAATTACTATTCCCATTCCGGTGAGTACAACAGTAGGGAAAGCGTTGGATAGCGTAGTGGTAAAAATTACTATTCCCACTCCAGAGAGTGCAATAGTAGGGAAAGCGTTGGATAGCGTAGGGGTAAAAATTACTATTCCCACTCCAGAGAGTGCAACAGTAGGGAAAACATTGGCTAGCGTACGGATTAAAATTACTATTCCCACTCCAGTGAGTGCAACAGTAGGGAAAGCGTTGGATAGCGTAGGGTAAAAAATTACTATTCCCACTCCAGAGAGCGCAACAGTAGGGAAAGCATTGGATAGTGTAGGGGTAAAAATTTCTATTCCCACTCCAGTGAGTGCAACAGTAGGGAAAGTAAATACTTCATATATTATTAAAAAACCAAAAATATTAATACCAATAAAAAATTAATTACAATTAATTAGCAATTTCATATAAGATAATAATTAATAAATTAAAATACAAATAAAAAATAATTATTAACATTCATTACCTGTTAATACAAATTAATTACCAATTAACAAATAATTAATTAGCAATGAAAAATTAATTAACAATTAATTCAAAATAAATACCAATAAATAAATTAAAATATTTAATTAATTATAATTAAATTACTTCCCACCCTATTCCCCTATAAACCCACAACCCGATACGGAAAATAAATTAATAAAATTAACATAATTATCAATTAACTAGCAGCCCGTCCCGACTTTGTCCGGGAGCAGCAGGCTTCCCCGACTCCCGCCCGCCCCGACATAGTCCAGCAGCCCGGGCCCACGCCCGGCCCGTCCCCTGCCTGCCCCGATCCCCGCCTGCCCCGACATGGGTCCCCTTACCTCAGCCGCTGCTCCTCCCACCTGTCCGCTGCTCGCACTGCCGCTGGCCTGTCCGCTGCTCCTCACGTCACTGCTCCTCCCCCGCGCCATGTCCGCTGCTCCCTTACCTCAGCCACCGCTCCTCCAGCCTGTCCGCTGTTCACACCACCGCTGGCCTGTCTGCTGCTCCTCACATCACCGCTCCTCACCCGCGCCATGTCCGCCGTTCCTCGTTGCGCTCCTGGACGCCGCTCCTCCCTGCGCTCCTGACGCCAGCACGCACGTCGCGGCTGGCGCTACTTCGGAGGGACTACATTTTTTTTACTGTAAAATTTTTAAATAACGTTTTTTAAAAAAAATTATATAGCCTATAACCATCTACACACCCTGACGATTCCAACGGTGTATCGTGTGTGTGGATTGGCGCTGTGGTTCCCGAGTTTACCCGCCTCAAAGGCTGAAAGTTCTTCCTTTATTATAGTTGTATAGATCAAATTAGTAAAATGAATTGCCAATTAAAATGTAATTATTTACCAAATAAAAATTAATTAACAATTAATTATAAATAAATACATTTAAATATTTAATTAATTATAATTAAATTACTTCCCACCCTATTCCCCTATAAACCCACATCCTGCTACAGAATTAAATTACGCAAAAATTGAATAAAATAATATTCATTACTTAAAATAAATTAGAAAATAAATATACACTTTTCACACATATACTAACATACAAAACACTTAAAAAAATTCGATATTATTAAAAATTAGATATATTTAATACCTATATTATATACTTCGATGTTTTGACTTTTTATATTTATGAAATTCAATATTAAATTACTTACCTTAAATTAGATTTTTTTGTTGACTATATTCTGTCCATTCGATATTTTGTCCATTCTATATTTTGAAGTCGATATTTATGTAAGTCGATAATTTTAACTCGATATTTTGTGTAGTTACCAGAGCCACATTTCTGGGTACACTTTTGTTGAATTTGGTATCTCAATTTACAAGTAATAAGAATCACTTATGTTACTTATGTGCTTTGCACTTGAGTGAAAGGTCATTTTACTGTTGGATCAATAATTTATGAAATACCTATTGGAAGGGAGGGTTCCTCAGGGTGATGGGATGCAGGGGGGTTACGGGGGTGGGGTGTTGGAGGGGGGGTTTAGGGAAGGGGCACTGGGTGGCAGTAAAAAAGATAAAAAATTGTCCTCATGCAAAGATTTTTGAGAGAGTAGGTTGGCCAAAGAGCACCCTTATCTTATAGATAAGCCATGTACAAATCATATAAAGTTAAGACTAAAATGAAGGAGGGCCGAAATATCCAATTTATGTCATGGAATCTGAATGGCCTGAGATGTCCGAGAAGGTTAAGATTAATACTAAAGTATCTAGAACTTTCAGCTGCGCAAGTATTCTTGCTGCAGGTGACACATTTGAATAAGGCAGAGTTTGAATCTGTCTTCTCGAAAATACCATGGCTCCAATGTTTTTGTCAATCCCAACAGACATTGAGTACCAGTGGAGTTGCCATCCTGGTAAAAAAGGGATGTACTTGTATAATAAGGTCAATTCAGACTGACCAAACAGGCAGATGGATTATTGCACTGTTAGATTTTGAGGGGGAGAAGTTGACGTGTGTTTTGTATTACGGTCCCAATACAGATGATCCTTCCTGTCTAGTAAAACTGCAAGACAAGCTAATCACGGGAGATCCACCATTCATTATAGGGGGAGATTTTAACATCCTGCTTGACCCAGTAAAAGATAGATCTAATACTAGTCGTGCTATTGGTACACCGAGAGCCCGAAGAGTCATGAAAAATCTATTGGTAAACATTAATTTAGCCGACCTATGGAGAGCTAAGATGGGGGACAGGGATGGATTTACTTTTTTTGTAAGAAGAACCACCATGCATCCGGAATTGACTATGTTTTAGTAAACAAAGAAAATGTAGAGAATATAGTCAATATGTCTGTTTATCCAAGTCATCTGTCAGACCACGCGCCATTAGTATTTTTATACTCCACAAAGACAAGTTCGCAACAGATCAGATGGACTTTAAATAGGTCGGCACTTTTGGACCCTGGATTAATCCAGGCAACTAAAGATACTACTTTAGAGTTTTTTTTTATAATCTAGGGTCTGCCTTGGAGGAGGTTGTTTGGGACACCTATAAAGCTAATTTGAGGGGGTCTCTACGTAGTTTTATAAGTGCAAAAAATAAGCGCGACTCTCTGGAACTGCAGGTTTTGGAGGGAAGAATTTCTTCTTTGGAAGAGGAAAGAGGGCATACTTCCCAAGATAACGCAAGGGGCATGCAGAGTCCTGAGGGGGAACTTGAGGAGGCAAGAAGAGACATGCGGTCCTATCTAGATCAGAAGTGCAAGACACAGTGGAGGGCTCAAAATATGGAAATCTTTGAATATGGGGAGAGAGCAGGTGCCCTATTGGCGTTGATGGCAAGGATTGATAGGGCCAAGAATAATATAAGTGAATTCCAGATTGATAGCATAGGAACTAAATCTAGTGAGCCCGTAAGTATTCAAAATTGTCTCCTGTCCTGTCATGGTTGAAGGGTAAAACTCTGCCAACTCTTATGGAAACAGCTAGGGTTTTTTTTAGATTCACCTATCTCCATGGAAGAGATTAAGGAACATATAAAGAGGGCAAAAACTAAGAAAGCAGCGGGTCTGGATGCCCTGCCAGGCGAAATATACATGAACTGGTGGAAGAACTTTTACCTGTACTCCATACGTTATTCAACAAAGTATACAGTTTAACAGGGAAGGTTCCCACCTCCTGGAAAAAGGCCACAATAGTGTTGCTACTAAAGCCGGGAAATGATCCCCTATTGCCAGACTCCTACCGCCCAATCTCCCTGCTAAATGCGGATTATAAGATCTTTGTGGGGGGATTGGGCAAATTGACATCTAGTCTGATCAATTGTGATCAAAAGGGCTTTATGCCCGGGAGAGTTATCCAGGAGCAAATCCAGCTGCTAATAGGTAATATTGACCTAGCGGAGAAAAGACGGGATCCCTTGGTGATGGTGGCATTAGATGCCGCCATGGCATTTGACCAGGCCTGCTGGAAATATTTATGGGGGGTGCTGGAAAGTATAGGTATGGGTCAAATCTTCATCCAGACCTTAAAAAACTGTTATAGTGAAGCTTCAGCAAAAATCTTAATAAATGGTTTTTTGACCCCGAGCTTTAAAATACAGAGAGGGACTAGACAGGGGTGTCCCCTGTGTCCTATGTTATTTAATATATACATCAAGCCCTTGGCACAGGCCATCAGGCAGAACAATACAATAAGGCCCTTTAAATCAGGAAATTATGATTGTAAAATTGCTTTATGCACATATGACATCATAATTTACACCATAGACTCTGATATTTCTATCCCCCATCTAGAAAATCTACTGCTCGAGTTTGGTGAGATCTCTGGTTATATGGTAAACTCAGACAAGACCGAGATCATGTGTTGGAATCTGAAGAATAGCTACGGCCCTGAAAGCAAGGAGTTTAGATACTTAGGGGTAAAAATAGTAAAAGATCTAAACAAAATTTCCTTGATTAATCTAAAAAAGGATATAGACTTTCTTTTCGTTAAGTGGAAAAATCTCCCTCTGTCAATCTACGGAAGGGTCAATTTAGTAAAGATGTCAGTATTACCTAAACTGACTTTTTTTTAGTGTGCTCCCTCTTACTTTCCAGCAAGATAGTATCAATAAAATTCAAGGAAAGATATGCAGTTTCATTTGGGGGCAAAAAAGCGCCAGGTTATCTTGGAAAAAATTACAGAGGAAATTGTTGAAAGGGGGCTTGGCACTACCCGATATAAATCTATATTTATTGGCCATTCAATTCAAAGGGATTAGGAGGCTTTTATCTATTCCAGCAGATACTTCATGGGGTAGATTACTAGGAGAACAAGTGCTAGAGGAGGGCGGTAGTGGGCAGGCAGGGTTTTTATATAAGTTCAGGGCACCAAGAATTTTCAAGAAGGTACGCCTTGAGGTGCTAAAAGCGGCACTTCAGATATGGTATAAATTAAGATGTATCTGGGGTATAGGCTACTTTTCCCCATTCGCACCAATCTGGGATTCACCGGGTACCCCGTCCTGTTTGGGAGACTCTGGCAATTCCGATAAGAAGAGCAGGGTTAGTGAGGTGGTCGAACCTGGTAGACTCGGACGGGGTTCTCCCTTGGGAAGTACTTTTAGATAAGATTGGGTCCACATTTTCCTGATTTAAGTATTTTCAGTTAAGATCTTGGTTTGAGGCAGCGAGAGGAGAGGTAGAAGGCAATTGGTAGCTGGAGCTGCTATTTCAGAGAGTTTCGTCAAGGAAAAAAGAGGTATCATTTTGGTATAATAGCCTTTTGGATGCAGTAGATCATGAAGTTCCCCCGCAGGTAGCTGCTTGGAACGCGACTCCACCTCTCCAAGACTCCGAAAACATGTTTGACCTCTCTGTAAAGTTAATGTATAAATACATTAAGCCTTCTACACTAAAGAAAAACCATTTCTATGTCCTAAACAGGTTATATTATACCCCTGCGAAGATTGCTAAATTCGCAGCCCATTCTACCTCAGTATCACCATGCCCGAGGTGCCATATTAACAAGGTGGATGATATGCACATGTTTTTTGAGTGTGCAGAACTGGGCAGATATTGGAAAGAGGTGGGAGAATCCTTGACCGATATTTTTCAAATGTATATAGTGGTGGATCTGCCTCTGTTCCTTTTTGGCTTTAATAAGCAGGGAAATATAACTTCTTTACAGCCCCAGATGAGTTTGCTTCTTAATTTGGTGGTTTTGGCCAAAAGAGAGATCTGCATGAAATGGAAGGATTCTGCCCCCCAACCAGAGAAAGTTGGATTAAATCTGCTCTGCGTATGGCGAGTTTAGAATATGAAGAATCAAGAACATATATCTGGTCCCCCTTGACATCGTGGGGACGACGCCTCCATATGATAAATGGTTAAGGTCTGGAGAGAGCGTAATATAAGTCCAATGATTAAGCCCAGTCCTCGGGATAAAGAGGAAGGCTGTGGATGGCTAGATGGAAGCAGTAAGCCGGAGGGAGCACAGTTAATATTAAGCAGCTTGTCAAAACTGCTGAGTCTATGGCGAGATGAGGACAAAGAATAAATAAATAAATAAAATAATAATTTATGAAATACCATGGGACTATGTGCTAATGAAATTGCCCTGTCCTTATCTACGCTCACTTATCATCTGATCCTGTTACCATAGCGCTTGGAATAGTTGTAGAAGTACAGTGGCGCTATTTATCTCTAGATCCAAAAAATAGAAACCAAAAGCACATATTTATAATTAAAGTGGCTCTCTTTTAATGCTGTTTTTGCTTAATGTGCTACTGTATGCATACCTACTACACAATGCTTGGTCTACTACATACTCTTGTTTTGGTCGTACATTAAGGTTGATATTGCTGTCCGAAGGAAGTTCTTACAATCGACACATTCAAGGGTATACTTGAATACCACTAACAATTCAGGCAGCGTTGCACCTGCAACGGGTGCAGGATGTGACCAAAGCAAAGTTTCAAGGCACACGCCACATCCTTGCATCGTGCAAGAAGAGAAATAAAACTTGAGGAATGAATATGAAAAGAAGAGATGTAATCCAATTAAGTGCTGTTTTTTTCTGAAGTCATAATCCTGTTTATTGTTTTTTTTTCCATTTGTGATCCTTTTTAATACCAATTGTACTGTATCGGCAACCCTGCATACTGGCAGTTTTTGTAGTAGGTAGCCCTCTGAATCCATGGCCATGCTATGTTTAAGCGTTCCAGACCTAAATGTTACACCTGAGCTGTGTATATGTATGCATCTGTGCATGTACTAGTTAATATCATTAACACATGTGTAGCAGCTTTTTTAAATTTTAAGGGGTGGTAATCCAACATTAGCTTATAGTATTGTACCTGTGGAGGGATCAAATGGCTTACCAGGGAAAGAGGGGCAATGATTACATGCAACAATGCAACTCTAAAATGACATACTGCTATAAAGCACCGGGAGATTAGACTTGGAAGCTTGGGTACAACTGGATAGTAAATATAAAATGAGGAGACCTGAACACTACAATTGGAAAATGGTAAGCGATAAATAATGTCCATCAAATCATGACACACTTAGACGGTAACAACTTTGAGGAATAGCTTACCAAAGGTAGATATTAAAGGCAAAGAAGTTCTGGCATTTATGGTAAAAGCTAAATTGGCCTTAACGTCTACTACTCTAGCCAGTTATGTGGATGTCTAAATGTAATGAAAAAAATAAACTATTTGGGGGCCGGGGAATTCAATCACGCCATGTCTCTATGAAGAGGTTAAATGTTCTCTATTTAAAGGGAGTGTCAAATACACCTATTTGGGGGCATGGATTGAGTAACCATGAACTAAGTTGTGCCGATTGGAACTCCTGCGCTTGACGGAGTTCCTTGAGATAATTATCTTGCATGTTGACAGGCATGGTCCTGCTGTGAGGAGGGGGCTGTCTGGAGCAACATTTGGGAACAGCTCGAGCCAGTTGCCGGTGACTGCTGAGTAGGAGAACACGTTGGTATAGCCGAACATTTCTGTGCTGCAGGGTTGGCAAGATGGTGACCGCCAAGCTGCCTTGAAAGGCCAGTGTGCTGCAGCGGCTGCGGGAAATGAAGTGTGGGACCTGGGGACCGGTTGTTCCTTGAAGATCTAGGCGGGACCTGGCATGGTGCCCAGAAGATTTGTTTGGCTGCCGCTGTGAGAAGGAAACCTCCCTGATTGCCGGAGATCCCGATGGCTACTCGACAATGAAGGGGCTGACAAAAGAGCGATTAGCTTGGGCACAACTGACAGAAGGAGATGAGCGCTGTCCGGGGGCCTGATTATTGTTCAGACTAACTGCGGGCAGCCCTAACGGGTCTCGGATACACCCCTGTGGCCAGGGGATCCACAGAACATTTGGGGTAGAGGGCGTGGTCGGCCCCCCACCTGACAAACATACAGATTTTAGAATGCGGTAAGACAGTAACATGCTCTGTGGTCTTGCTGGCTGCAGGGGACGATGGAGTCAATCTGTTGGCAAAGACAGTGAGACGTGCAGGGCCTATGGACTGAAAAACAAATGAGGCGTCAGGTTGCATCCCAGCGACAGAAGCAAAGAACATTGTTATATTGTTATTGTTTGGGGGTCAGATGCACCATGAATTGGGGGGGGGGGGTTGGTTTGAGGACCACAACACAGTAAGGTAGGTTGGGAGAAATTTTTAGGGGTATTTTTCAACATATGGGGACACCAAGGTACAAAGGGAAATGCTGCCCATGCACAATTTAGAGATGGGATGGGTGGGAGAGACATGCAGCCACCATGACACAGGCGCAGGTTTTGACACTACTAACCTGGAATGTCCACGGGCAGGATTAGGTAATAAGATTAAGAGGGATCTGTTTGCAAAGGACATAGGCAGCACAAAACAGATGTAGTGTTTAATGAGGAAACGTACCTCACAGGTGGACAGCACTGCTATATGGGAAGGGTTAAAACAATTTGGCCTGCTATGCGCAATACACTTTTGGGTCAAGGGTAGTAATGATCCTTCTTAAGAGGACCTTGCTTCCCCATGTATCCCACACGTGGACGGACACTAATGGGTGCTAGATGGCAATACAGGGGGAACATAAGGGCAAGAACGTACTGTAGAGCAATATATATGCTCAGTAATCCCTACGAGCAGTTTCTCTCCAATGTCCCTCATGTGCAGTGATATTTTTTGTCACGCTACACATGAAAGACATTGGGGAGAAATTACTCATAGAAATTATGGAGTGGTTTCTCAATAGCGCATCGCCAATTGGGTTGGGAAATTACACCATGTCTACTTATATGCTGTCACGCTATATGATTTTGCCGTATGGGAGGACCTATGAATTTGAGAAAATATGTTCCCCCTTGACCTCTAAAACTTTAGCTGTATGTATCCAATACTTTGATTCTATTATTTTCATACATAAGGGCAAACAACAAGGAAGGGTTTTCTTTATAACTTTATCATTTTATTATTTTTTCTTTTTTAGTTGTATTTCTTAGTACAAAGATTTTTTTCATTTGTCGTTTTATCACATCAGTTAATATATTTTATCAAAAAGCACATGGTATAAAACACATCATTTTCTAATATCATCAGTAAAAAAAACAATTTACTGCAGGGGAAACGATATACAAAACAATCAACACTCTCACAAGTACATACATCCCTTACTTATCATACATACTACATTCATTCTTGATTCTGCGTCTGAGGGATCGCAGGTGGAAATGCAAATTAATACGCAAGGTCGACGCGTTTCGGCAGTGTGGACCGCCTTCCTCAGGACCTGTCTTGCAGAATACTCAAACACAAACAATAGTTTTATGGCCCCTGCATAGTTGAATATCTGTAACGATAAATGACATACATTGTTTTATTTGTTCTAATACTTTTTTCATTATTCTCAGTTTACGTTGCCCTATGTACGACCAAAAAGACATAATTCATTTACATATTAAAATTACTTTGATTCTCTTGTGGTTGGACCTGAACTGAGCAGTAGGATAACATCCACGCAACTCTCATGTACGACACAGAACCCCAAACCTTGTGAGTTTTCCTAGGGTTAAGTTTGCCTGAAAACTCTAGTACTGATGTTGGAGAAAACTTGTCAGAAAAGGATTCACTATCATGTTAACAATTTATGTTCAAGTGACAGTATTTTTCACTCGAGATCTAAGATGATGTCAATATATAGGTATAATTTTATCCTTCTGCACGTTTTAAACGTGCAGAAGGATAAAATTTATTATACCTATAAATTATACCTATATATAAGTAAGGGATGTATGTACTTGTGAGAGTGTTGATTGTTTTGTATATCGTTTCCCCTGCAGTAAATTGTTTTTTTTACTGATGATATTAGAAAATGATGTGTTTTATACTATGTGCTTTTTGATAAAATATATTAACTGATGTGATAAAACGACAAATGAAAAAAATCTTTGTACTAAGAAATACAACTAAAAAAGAAAAAATAATAAAATGATAAAGTTATAAAGAAAACCCTTCCTTGTTGTTTGCCCTTATGTATGAAAATAATAGAATCAAAGTATTGGATACATACCGCTAAAGTTTTAGAGGTCAAGGGGGAACATATTTTGTCAGTGTTTTGCTTTTCCCCTCTTTCCCTGACCTTGAAGTAGTAAATAGAGGGGGTCCCATTCTTATGTTGATAGGACCTATGAATTTGCCCTAAATAAGTCCCTTTGTCTTGGGGCAACATGCATTGGCTGCGTCTTTGTTCCTTGTGAGAATGAAAAAATAAAGAAAAGAACACCGCGAAAAGATGTGTCTTGACATGCCTCTCTTTGGAACTCATGATGGAGTGTAATTTTGTGTGACTGTGCATCTTTGTCTTCATTTCAAGCATAGTCGGCAGTTTAAATGGATTTGACTCATTTTTGTGCTCCTTCTGTCTAGTTGTGAAAAAATGTAATATTAGGGTTTAGTAACGGTAGGCCCTGGGAGTGAGCACTTTTTTGTTATTGTGGGAAGTATACAAACTGCTGTGATTGTGTACCATTACTGTTATAACTGAGTCTTGTCATGGAATGGTATTCCTAATGTGTGTCTAACTTGATACCATAGATTGAAAGCTGCCTCCAATATAATTAACCTAACCTTTTTAAAGTACTTCGGGTGGCACATTTAAAAATGAAAAAATCCCCCTCAATGGGCACATTTTTCAGTGTTGCTTTCAGAAGTGGGATAAAGGCAGAATTATCCAAACGTAGAGCTCTTATGATCTTTAATTAGAAAGCCCAACAGTATTGATACAAATCTGGACTTGCGATACCTCCATGCATTTCTCACCCATTTGGAGGACCAAATGAAACTACTCAACTCCCCATACAATGTCTTAAACCACTCCATTTTAAATTCTAAAGGTATTGCATTCAAGATAAATGTGAATTTTGGGGGTATTGACATTTTTAATATATTAGATATTTCTATGAATTTCAGAGGGAGGCCCCCTTGCCTTTAGTAACCTCTAGTTTCCTTTTGCTGCTTCATTAAAATTTACCTGATCCATTTTATCTATGTCTTTCACCACCTGAATTCCCAAATATCCTTTTTTCTGCTTTACAAGTGGACTGTTACAGCAAGTGTTCCATTCCATAACTTCTGTTTTAGCTGATTACCTAGGTAACCATAGACTTTCCCAAAGTCTTCCAAGGTACTCAGCGTCACAGGGAGTGCTCTTTCCAGGTCTTATGTACACACCATTGAATAATCTACATACAAGACCACTTTTTTCTCCCACTCAAAGTGGATGATGTTTTGATTTGCCCTAATTTTGTTTGCCAGTAGCTCAATATGCTCAATATGTAGATTAAAAAGCAGAGGTGACAGAGAGTGACCATAGAGGGTCCCTCTTCTAATGTTTATCTGTTTAGTAAGGCTACTGTTTACCAAAATCTTGGCTGGTGGATTTTTATATATGAACCCAACAACTCTTAAGAAAGCCCCTCAAAAGTCATGTTATTTGATCACACAATGTAGAAAGGGCCAACTTACTCTATCGAAGGCTTTGGCGGAGTCAAAAGTGAGAGCCGTCAAAGACGTTTTGTCTTTGGTGACCATGTTTATTGCACCAATCGGATCGTGAGTCAATTCATAAAGTTGCCTCCCATTAAAGCTATTTTGATCTTTATGAAATAGCGCTCTTATCACCTTCTATTCCCTTAGTTAATACCTATGTATAGATTTTATAGTCGCTATTCAGTAAGGGGATCAACCTGTAGGACTCATATAACTTATGTTTTGAGAAGTATACTGATGATGGCCTCATTCCAGGAGCACAGGAGATCTTGTCCTTTTACAAACGTCGTATTTAGTACCCCTTTGGAGAATCTGACAGCTTTGAGGGCTTCTGCCAGAATTTATTCTTTAATCGAGTAATACGTAAAGTTCATCAATCTTTTCCTTGAGATTTTCCTGGATGCTAATTTTTTGAAAGGATCATGATGGACCCTCTATATATCCTGCCCCAAGACTCTAGGGACAGCACAGGGAATTAAATATTTTATCAAGCTTATCATAAAACTTCTCATGTTCTCTCCCTCCAGACCTTCAGGAACGTTCAATACTCTAATATTGTTCTTTCTCGCGTTGTTTTCAAGTGATTCAATTTTATTGTGAAGATCTTTTTTTTTCATTTTTAGGTTTTGTATTTTTTTGTGATTGGCCTCAACTTCTCTGTTAAGCTCCTCTAAAGAGGCTTCCATCACTGACACTCATCCCATCAGAGTGTCCATTTTAGTTTCTACATGCCAGCTGAACTTTTTCCTGGTTTTTCTCTGATGTTGCAAATTTCCCTCTCATTTCTTCTATCAGCATTACAAGCAGTTTTTCTACATCTGGCTGGTCTTCCTGTCCCTGAAGCTGTGGATTGAAATCTGTAACTGAGGACCCAGTAGGTGAGGTTGGTCCTTAGCTGTATCGTAAGTTAACACCTGGTATCTATTGCTGATTTCAAGTACATCTCTACTTTCCCCTGCCTCCTCCATACTGGCAGAGCTATTACTCTGCATGCCGGGCCCTAGGTTGCCTACTTCTTGTTTCTTAGGGGTTGAAAAAGAGAGATCCTCTTCCTTTTTAGATTGGGCTTTGAAAATGGAGCATAAAGAGGGAGTGACCGTAATGCGTTCTACTGTTTTGGCGGTTTTCCCTCCACACTCCTTTAAGTTGGCTAGTTCTCCAAAACGATTTTGCCTTTTACCTGCTGTCTTTTTTCTGGTCACAGGAGAGTTGGAGGGTTCTCGTGGGTTTCTCCTTCCATGCCCGACCTCTTACTGGAAACATATGCAGCCCGTTGGCTTTCTGAGCTTTCTTGAGCCTATCTGGCATCTCTGCAAACGTGTGAGGAAGAGACAACAATACGCTGCCTGCAACGTTAGCAACAGTGCTTCCTGGAATACCCTGGACGGAAATACACGCTGAGACTCGCCGTTCTCTGCTGAGCCTCAATGGGGCCTTCGCCCACAGACCCTCTCCACAACGCTGGCCACCTCCGATTGATACCTCCCGGAACTCTTTCTGAGCCCACAAGTCTTGCATGGATGAAGGGCAGTGTTGAGGAAGAATCCTGTTGGTAAGGTAAACAATAAAAGAACAGGGAACCTCAGCATTTCTGAGAGCACACATTCAGTTCTAGAATGGAATTTGCCTAGGAATCTGAGATCTCCTGAAAGGCATTCTCAGCCAGCAACAATGTTCCTCCACTGTCCTTCTTCTGTACAGTGACTGTTGATTTAAGAGCTGAAGATTTGTCTTGACTTGACCCTGTGTAAGATGCACCAGTGAGCAGATAAGGACAGCTCTAAATGCTGAGGATATAATTATTTTGAGGGCTTGTATGTATGCCTGTTTTGTGGCTGCCCTTTATAGACTGGTAGGATAAACCTATTACCATTACTTGCCTGTCGTTTTCGTTTGAAAGCCTTAATTTGGTTAAGTAAATCAACCATATAAGCAAAGCCAGTCATAAATCGATCTTCACAATAATAAAGTTACAGAAGCAACGAGATAATAGGCAAGATATTCATAAAACATATAAAATCCTGGTACAGTAAATGCAAGTACATAATTCATATATAGACCCTGGCGATTTATGTAAACATGTATGATCCTAGTACAAAAAGTGCAAGTGCAAGGGTTACATAAAAATACCCTGTAGATCATGTGATCAAATATCGATGAGCATTGATTTCCTAGTGCTAATGGCGTTCAGGAGGAATGTTGCTGTATAAAAACACAAACCTGGTTACTCTAATCTAAAGAGCAAATTCATAGCATCTTTATTGGATCTTATGTTATGATGTAAAATAGAACGGTTTTAAATAAAATTTCCTAAAATTGGAATACAATTTGCAAAAGAATAACATATGGCAGCAGCTTTGGCGGGAGACTCCATCGCATGGGCATGGTTGGGTAGAACACTGTTTCATAACAGGAAAATTGACAAGATGATGTGTACTACCCAATCTTAGTTGTGTTAACACAAATCGATGTGATGCTCTTGTCATGACTGACAGGTAACTTTGAAACCCTTCTTTAAGATCCAATTGCAGATAAAAGATGTAGGTTGTTTGGTTCTTAAGAACACGAGAATGGGCCTCTATTTTGTGGGCTAGTAGAGTTGATTTTATCTCACTTCTAGCAACGAAATCTGCATATTCAGGATCCAGTTGGATGTCACAATTGAACAAAAGTTTAAACCAGTGAAAGATATAATTAAGCCAAGGGATTCTTGAGCAATTCTCCATTTTAAGGCAATCCCGTATTATAGATTGAATAAACAATGTCTCCTCTTTTGACCATATAGATTTCCAGAGTAAAAGAAGGCACAATGAAGCCAATTCGGAGATATAATTAATGCCCACTTCACGGTAAATAATTTCCGTGGAGGCCAATAATGGAGCACACAACAAGCGTTTTAAAAATGAATTTTCATTTTGTTGTAATAGATTACCTTGGCGATGTCCCCAAACCCCTGCACCGTTAAGTGCGGCAGTGACACATCGTTATCTCGTAAATTGTCAACATATCTCTGATACGTCGATTGCCCAGTTTAGCAGCAAATCTAAAAATACCATTTATATTCCTCATCATCTTAGCACGGGCATTATCCTGTTCCTGTCCCTGCAAAGGTAGCAAAAAGTTTTGACTGACTGGACCTTAGAGCCTTCTATGTAATATGATCTTGATCTTCCGCAAGCCATAACAAAAGTTTTAGATTTATTAATTGAAAGCTTTTTTTCCCAATAAAAATGGTAAAATTATCAATAAGACTCTGTAACCCAATGGGGATGCGGGAGAGTAGAACCGCATCGTCAGCATATAAAAGAATTGGAATGGGATTCCCGTTCACCCTCTGGGCATCTGACTCTAACAATTTCAGGGCTGCGTTCACATCATTGATTAACAATGAAAAAAGTAGTGGAGCTAGGATGCAGCCCTGTCGAATGCTTCTTTTAACTTTAAAAAAGGGGGTATATTCACCTGAATGACCGTACCGCACCTTGCTAGACAGTTCCTCATAAAGTCTTGCCAGGAAGTAAACTATCTATTTAGGGGCTCCCATTTCTAGCAATAAGGGCCATAAGATAGGGTGGTCTACCAGATCAAAAGCGCTGCTAAGGTCGGCATAGCATAAATATAAGTTACCCTCCTTTGCTAGGGTATATTTGCCAATTAAGAGGTCCAAGTTGACACATTGGTCTAATGTGCAAACTCCTTTTCTAAATCCGTATTGTACTTGTGTAAGGATCGAGTTCTCGGTAACCCAGGCTTCTAGTCTTGATAACATGACCCTGCTCATAATCTTTATAGAGGAATCCAGAAGGGAAATTGGACGGTAGTTACGGGCGTCAGTTTTCACTCCTTTCTTGTGGATTGGTATTATAATTGACTTATCCCATGATAAAGGAAATTGGGTCTCAGCGGCAGAGTTAAAAACACCTCTTTAAAAATGGGGACCGTAGAGCCATTTCGTTTTTATAAAGGTCTATAGGGACCCCATCAGGTCCCAGTGCCTTCCCCCCCTTGCTACTAGTTATAGCATCAGTGACCTCCTCTAACCTGATTGATAAAGGTATAATTTGCAAATCAGTAGGAGGTTGGGTGGACAGAATGGAAAAAGCATCTCTGTCAGTGGGATTAAAAATGTTTGAAAAATGCTCTACCCAGCAATTACAATAAATGTAGGAGTTGAGTTCGGGGATATAATCATCCTTCAAAAAAGAACTATTTACTTTGTCCCAGAACAATTTACTGTTTTTTGTATCTGCAGCTTGACTTAGATCTTCCTAGGCTATTTCTTGGAGCTCTATTTTTCTGGTTTTGATGGCTGAGGCATAAGATGCACGTAGGACCTTAATTGTATGAGGGTTTCTCGGTTCACACCCAAGGGCTTGTTCAAGGCGAAGTAAGGCCCCAGTACAATTACCATCAAACCAGCTTACCTTGGGTTTTTTATTACACTGGCTGGTTTCGTCAGTAAATTCTCAATGGAATTATTGATCTTAGTGAAATTAGCAAGCATCATTTGGGGGTCGACCGCGTCTCTTAAACATACTTGGATTTCATTTTGGCAATGCCTAATAACATCATGCTGAATTTTAGATGGATTTTAGATGGATCCAAACCAGCCCATTTTATTCGGACACCATTCAGTCTGATAGGGGCAATGGTGGACTATTGTAGACATCGGTTACATTTTTAAAACCCCAGCATAATAGATAAAGAGAGACACTGTTATGGTCGCTGGTTAGTTGATCTGTTATCCAGGGTGGTGAAAACAAGTGTGCACTGTTACATGAGATTACAATATTATCGATATTGGACATAGCATTCCTTCCTGTAACTGTGGGGCATTTCACATTATGTTTATCAGTAACACATTGCAACAATTCTAAATCCAAATTATCAATAACATTATTTAAAGCTGTACCATATTCGTAGTGGGGAAAGTGCATATAACAGTCATCGTCAGAATCCCCTCTCCTGGGCCCACAAACTTCAGTCAACGATGATGGGCATGCTTGGACATTAAAATCACCAACCTAGAGGATAATAATCGATTTTTGCCTGTCAATTTGTCTTACCTTAGACTTTCCACCAGTTGCACTGCAATGGTGCCATCGACCCTGGTGCCAGCAAGGTAAATATGCCCCGTCTCTTGGCTGGATAGAAAAATAATGAAAACACAGGTACCCCTGCAATGGGTATTAAACAGGTTAAAAGACAGCAAGGGCTTCCTGTTAAAAATGTTCAAGTGCTTTCTGGTTTTAATAACCAGTTATGTATTGACGCTAAAATCCGAACTTCAGTTTCTACTAAAATATAGTGCTGCTGCTGCTGTCCTCTCCAGTAATGCCAAACAAAGTTCATACCTAGCGCCACAGACACACCTTTGCATTATAGTGCAAATGTGCCTGTGTGATGTGCGGCATAGCTTTGTCCTCCAGTACAAAATTCCACACAAAGCCATACTTTAACCGTTTTCAAATTTTGCATCCTTGCTGTATAGTGTAGCACACATGCAAAATGTAAAATGTTGGAAGAAATATATTAATTCCTCCAAGTTAATGTCATCCTCAAAGAGGCACTTTTTTATGCAAAGCCCTGTCGATAAATATTATTAGAGAGGGCTTTGAGTTAAAAAAATGGTGGTTGGATGGCTACATTCATGTACTACCCAGGGTACCATCAAGGTGACGCAAAGTAGCAGTAGTGCTACTTTGCATTCCTTTAGGGGCACTTTCCAGCACAAAACTTGTTTTGAGCTGTGTTAGAAATTGTGTTAGTGGTGGACTGGGATGTGAGTCCCGGTCAAGCAGCAACCACAATCCTAGTTAGGGAAAGGCACAAGCAACCCCAAATTAGCCTGTGCTGCAACACCTGGTAGCGTGACACAGAGTAGTCAGGCTTAAAAGCAATGTGAAAAGTATTTGTGCATCACTTCAAACAATAAAACTGTGAAAACACCGCTCAAAAAGATCCCACAACAGGCTAGAATAATAGATCGTAATTTAATACATAAAACACACATCAACAAAAATCCAAGCAGCAGAACCAGTGTTATGAATGTTTAAAGGATAAACTGAAAAATAGTGCCTAAAAGCAGAGAGTGCCAACCACGGCTATCTGGTCACACTGAACTGGGTCAGTGTTAAAAGTTCATGCCAACAGCAATGGAACATGAGTCGGATATACTCCCATATTAGTCCCGCTGAGGGTTTACCTTCTCAAGTATTGTGCCAAGAGTCCCTTTCGCATTGGAGAGGGTCGTGGGCAGTGGCCAGCATGGCGCGAAGAGCTGGCCAGGTGTTGCAGATGGGCAGGCTGGTGCTTTATGGTGGCAGTCCTTCGTAGGTGTTTGATGCTTGCTGCGGGAAGAGATAGGCTTGCACTAAACATTTGTTTGAGCATCCCGGTCCTGGTGCAAACTGGCCCGTTTGCAGTCTCAACGTGCTGAAAAGCTTGATTTTATTGCCCATGACCAAAGAAAGGGTCCAGGACCTGAAAGGCACCACTTGAGGTCAGGAACTAACTACAGCTGGAACCAGGAGCTGTTGGAGTGCCTCTATGTCCCTGAGGCTCAGATCAGGAGGCCAGCAGATTAGCCCTTTGAGTCACACTGGGGTCCTGAGTTCAATATGAAGTTGCAGGTTGAGTTCTTCTTCCCTACGGAAGAGGGCAGCAGACAACAGGTTAACACAGCAGGGCAGCAGTTCCTTCAGAGCAGCAGTCTAGCAGAGTGGCAGTTCTTGTAGCAGCAGAGCTGGCCTTCTTCTCAGCAGAATATCCACAGGTCCAGAAGTGTACTGAAGAGTTGGTGTCTGAGGTCCTTCTTTTATACACAGTTGTACCTTTGAAGTGGGGAGAAGCTACTAGAAGCATGCCTTTGAAGTGTACAGATGACCTGCCTTTGTGGCCCTGGCTCCAGACTAACTACACAATGTATGCAGTCCTTTGTGTGGAGGCAGGACACAGCCTATTTAAGTGTAAGTGGGGCTGTGTCCCGCTCCTCCCTCCCATCCCACCAGTGATGCCCCATCCAGTTACTCTCAAGCTTCCATTATGTGTGGCTGTATAGGAGGAATTCACAAAGTCAAACTGTGAGCTACATGCACTCATGTTACCAGAGAAAGGCAGGAGGTACCAAATGGCAAAGCAACAAAATGCCAACTTTTTTTTAAGTGCCATTTTCAAAGTTCTAATTTAAACCCGACATCACCATAAGTTAGGATTTTAAGTTGTGATTCCAGAGGCGCCAAACATAAACTGATTATCCTTTTTGGAAATTACACCTATAAAATGTAATAAGGCAAATCCAATGTTATAAACAGAATGGAGAACAAGGGTTTTTTGGGGGGCGAGTCCCTACCCCTGAGGTATAATCAAATAAACAACGAGGACTAGCCCACTGTGTTAGAGTGATGGAATCTTGTTAGTATTCCATGTCACCTGTAAATGTAGCTGTGTCAGCTGGGCACAAGCAGTCTTTGTTTAAAAACCCCTCACACACCAACCTGGTTGGTGTCATGCTTCATCATCGGGGTCCAACTAAGTTGGCTTAATAATGCTACTTAGGAAGGTCCAGAGAATCGGGGCACGGGGGGGGGGGAGTCACTCCTGTCACTATTTGTGAATGTAGAATGCTCCGCAGTAAACCTGTTCAGTAGTCCTCCGTGGCCCGATTCTCTGGACCTTCCTAAGTAGCGATGATTTTTTCGCTTCCCTGAAGGTGCCTGTAACCCACAGGTGCATCTTCCACCGCCTTTTTTTCCACACACCTTAGCGTGTGTGTAGGAGATTTAAACACGTGGCCTTTCCTTTTGCCACTCACTCACCCTGGTCCTGAAGAAAGTCCCGCCCAGACTCTACAGGGACTGAAACATGTAGACCGTTATTAAGCCAACTTAGTAATCATAATTTTTTTACTTTTAGTTGCACACCCTGGGCCGCCACAAATAAATTACCAGGCAAGGATTCCCAGAGGTGCATTTTAACATTCACTTTCATTCACTTCACACTATTGCACGACACCCGCTCCGCTGTAGTCAGGCGTTCAAGCACAACCAGACGGCACTCGGCGCCTGGTTGGACCCCGATGATGAAGCATGACACCAACCAGGTTGGTGTGTGAGGGGTTTTTAAACAAAGACTGCTTGTGCCCAGCTGACAAAGCTACATTTACAGGTGACATGGAATACTAATAAGATTCCATCACTCTAACACAGTGGGCCAGTCCTCGTTGTTTATTTGATTAAATCCAATGTTATGCCAGATCGGACTGACAGTTTGAAACTGCACATACAGGCTCTGCAATGGCAAGCCTCAGACATGTTTAAAGGGAAAATTAATTAGGTGGCATAATCAGTGCTGCGGGCACACATTTAGCATTTAATTTAAAGCCCCTGGGCACATGTAATGCTACTTTACTAGGGACTTATAAGTAAATTAATTATGCAAATTGGTTATAAGAAATTGTTAACATGTTTTAAGGGAAGAACACAAGCACTTTAGCACTGATTACCAGTAGCAAAGTGCATAGAGTCCTCATGCCAGCAAAGACAACGTTAGCAAAAACAGAAGGTCTAAAAGCAAAACGTTAGGGTCAAACCATGCCAAGGATGCCAGGTCAAGCTAGCTAAAAGTAAATAATTGCCAATTCTACACATTATGCAGGTTTGGTCACTTACTGGGAGTAAAGTGTTCATAAATGTGCCCCAACTCTCCTTTATACAATGTCCCAATTTGCAAGACCCCAAACACTTGAAATCACTCTGAGGTACTGCATACACAAAAACACTAAAATGCAACAAGAAAATAATCTCCTTTAATGGTTAGGGTTGGACACAGGGAGAAGAACATAGAACTGCTATTCAACAAAGTTCTACTGGGAATTATAAAGTAATTCCTCTACATTGGTCTAGCAAGCAGGAGTAAAAGAGGATGACACCAATACACCATGCAGTGATTACGAATGCTGATTGTGACAAAGACACATGCAAAAGGTTCAGCAGGAGGATTATACTCCCTGTGTGGTCACACTCTTAAAATAGGTGGTTGAGCAAATAATCAGAGACAGGATGGCTTTTGGATTGTAAATATGGGCCCTGGACAAGGGCCCAGATGCAAATGCCCAATGTGAAATATGATATTTCAAAGAGATATCCCAGACAACTCTTCAAACTTATTATTTAATAGATCATATCAACTACCAACAGCAGAAGGAGTATTCCAATGCTCAAAGCTGCATGCCCTTTAAAGTACAAGAATTTGGAAAATAAATTGTTGGCTTGCATGACTTTCCACAACCAAGCAATAAGAAGGCTCTGATGAAGGAGCAGGAGCAATAGGCTCCCAATCCGGGATGAGTTTGAGGGACGGAGAAACAAAGATCACAGCATTATGTAAAACAACACTCAAAATGAATCTCATATAGAAATAGGAAATACATTACATGGAAAATAATTTTTATGCAGATTGGGTTACACATCCTTTCTTGGAACCCAGATATCTCAGGTAGAATGGACAAAAATGTTTTTATGAAAATACTAAATGGATGGTGTTAGATCTGGGGGTCTCTAGTTGGCAGAGGTAGGTACCACTGTCCGAATAGGGACCCTTGCTTCTAGTCAGGGCAAGGAGATAACCCTCTGAGATAACCCCTGCTCACCCTCTAGGTAGCTTGGCACGAGCAGTCTAGGCTAACCAGAGGCAATGCGTAAAGTATTTGTACCAACACTCACAGTAACAGAGTGAAAACACCACAAACTGATTCCACAACAGTTTAGGAAAATAAAGTTATTTATTCTAAACTACACAAGACCAAAACAACAAAAATCCAACATACACAGTTCAAGAATATGGTTTCAAAAGAGTTCTTAAGGTTGTAATCAACGTTCTTTAAGTTGCGATAAAATAATCCACAGATGCGTGAAAAGTTCACAGTTGCGTCACGTTTACTCACAGTACCTTTTAGTTGCAACAAAGTTCCAAAGGCAGAAGCTGGTGCGGTGGAAAACAAGCGATGCGTTGCTCCTGAGACCCTGGGGAGGCGATGTGACAGCCCCGCTGCAGTAGCGGGCGTGTTGCGACGAATCTGGTCTGTATGGGGAGGAAGGCCACTTGTATGGATTCCGGTGCGTAGGTTCCGTAGGAAATTTGTTCTCGCAAAGGCACGATGCGACGATCTCGTAGGGGCTGCGACGATCTCCGGGGCGACGATGTGCGGTCCAGCGGTGATCCTCTCTCTCGCAGCTCCTCGATACGATGGTTCTGCGACGATGCTCACAGCGACGTGATGCGGTCCGCAAGAAAGCAGTGCGGCGATCTCACCCAGTGACGACAGGCTCTGCGACGACACTCGCAGTGATGTTCAACTTTCCCGCACCGGTCTGGTGCGTCCCGCAAACGAAGGATGCGACGGCTGTGGCAGCGGCGTCAGGCGCTGCGACGATCTCGACCTTCGTAGCGGCGGAAAACTTCTCGCACTGTCGGGGATGCGCTCCGCAAGCGAGCGATGCGACACTTTTCAATTTCAAAAGTCTCTCAAGCTTAGTTTCAAGCTTCCCAGCACAGGTACAACTTCCAGAGGCCCCACAACTGGATCAAGCACTCTAGGAAGGACAGAACTCTCTCAGCAGCTGGGGGTGAAGTCCTTTTGTTCCTGGGACTTCAGGACAGGGAGCCAGCTCTTCTCAGGCCCTTGGAGATTCCTTCAAGACAGGGGACACAGCACACAGCAAAGTCCTTCCCCTCTCCTTGGCAGCAAGGCAACAGCAGGTCAGTCCAGCAGAGCAACAGCAGGACAGTCTTCCTTCTTCAGAGTCAGCTTTCTCCTTGGCAGAGGTTCCTTCTTGATTCCAGGATGATCTAAGTTTCTGTTGTCAGGGGTCCTGTACTTATACCCCTAAAGTCTTTGTTGTCTTAGTGCATGTCGGCCCTGAGCACGGTCTGAACCAGTTCTGGGTAGATCCTGAGTACCTTGTTTTGCTGGCTTCTTCTTTCCTTTCAGAGTGAGGGGCAGGGTCGTCAGCCGCCCAGCAGGAGGTGGAGCCAGCATTGTGGCAGGCAGGCACAGCCCTATTCAGGCCCAGGTGCTAACTCCTCCCACCACTCAGGTTGCAACTGCAGTCATTCAGCCTAGGGCTGACTCAGCCAGCCTCCTGGGGAATCCCCAGCCCTTGTCACTCACAAACCAGGCAGTCAATACACAAACAGGCCAAGGCACACAGAAGGGTCAGACAAGAGAACAGCAACTTTCTAAAAGTGCTGTTCTCAAATACAGGATTTAAAAACAACCTTTCCTAAAAGATGTGTTATTAGATTCTGAGTTCAGGGATACTAGATACTTATGTCCTATCTTGTTCCTATGGGAAGAAATGCTGGAAGCCACTGTAGCCAGCATCCCCCATGTTAACCAATGGAGCAAGATAGCCTTACAATAGTGAAAAACGAAAATGGCTGTGGTTCACTACCAGAGCATGTCACCTGCACTAGTACATGCTCTACCTTTCACATACACTGCACCCTGCCCAGGGTGGTACCTTGGGCCTTCCATAGGGGTGACTGGTGTGTAAGCATGGGCGAATTTTGCGAATTTGCGATCCGCGAATTTGCGGATTTGCAAATTTGCGATCCGCAAAATTCGGAATTTGTGCGAATTTGCGGATTTTTGTTTTTTTGCATGTTCGCGGGGTTTTTTGCGTGTTCGCAGGGCTTTTTGCGTCTGCGCGAGCCGCTTGCATAGCGAAGTTACCCATGCAGTCGTTTATGGGAGAGGGAGAGAGAGATAGATAGATAGATAGATAGATAGATAGATAGATAGATAGATAGATAGATAGATAGATAGATAAAGAGAGGGAAAGAGAGAGGGAGAGAGAGAACGAGAGAAAGAAAGAGAGGGCGGATCTCTGAAGGGCCAGATTCCTGAGTTGCCCCTACAGAACATACAGCTTTTTATTTTTAGCAAAATGCATATGAAAATTGTGCTGTTAAGGTCTCTTTTAGTTTAACCCCTCCTGACAACTCAAAATGGGTGTATTTGCCATCCTTTCCCTTCTTCCTGTTTTTTATATCTGTAAGTGCTTCCTGATGAGGTTTAATTCCTTGGACAGGTGCCTCGTTGCCTACTTGTAACTATTCTCTGACCCTGCTTCAAGGGTCAGAGCAGGGTCAGAGAATAGTTGCAAGTAGGTAACGAGGCGCCAGGAAGCAATTAGCAGCAGGTGTCCAAGTTGAAGTTAATTTGTTTGTAACCCTTTTGTAAAAGGTTACAAAGAAATTAGGTTCAACTTTTGCACCTGCTGCTGTAACCCTTGCTTGGCTGAAAATTCGTCCCCGCTGATTCGCGGATTTTACTGCGATTTCGCGAGATTCGCGGATCGCGAAATCGCGGAAAATCCGCAAATACGCCCGCGAAACAGATTTTACGCCCACCCTTACTAGTGTGCACGAAAAGGGAAGGGTTAGGCCTGGTCAGTGAGGACACTGACCAGGAGGACATGGCAGTTTCTAAACTGCCCATAGGCACTGCAGTGGCAGGCCTGAGACACCATTTTAGAGCTACTCCTGTGGGTGGCACAATCAGTGCTGCAGGTCCACTAGTAGCATTTGTCATCACCAGCCCCGGCACACCCTGAGCACTTTACTGGGGACTTCATGGTGACACAAATATGCCAAACATGTATATCCAATCAGAATAGCAATTTACATAGGGAGCCCTTACACTCTGGCACTGATCAGCAGTGGCAGAGTGTCCAAAGCATCTAAACCAGCAAAAACGAAATCCAGCACAGCATCAAAAATACAGGAGGTAGAGGCAAAAAGATAGGGGGAAACCACGCCAAAGATGCCAAGTCTAACACGTGTCCCCTTCCAGCTGAAAGTGGGGAGAACTACCCACCCTCTTGGGAGTTCTCTTCACTAAGGCGGAAAAACCTGGTCAGGCCATCAGCGTTGGCGTGTTCTGTACCAGGGCGGTGTTCCACGTAAAGTCCATTCCCTGTAGGAGGATGGACCACCTCAACAGTTTTGGGTTCTCACCCCTTATCTGCATTAACCACCTGAGGGGTCTGTGGTCGGTCTGAACTCGGAAGTGAGTCCCAAACAGGTAGGGCCTCAGCTTCTTCAGAGCCCAGACCACAGCAAATGCCTCTCTCTCAATCACACTCCACCTCTGTTCCCTGGGGAGTAGCCTCCTACTAATGAAAGCTACCAGCTGGTCTCCATTCTCCTCAGTGACTTGTGAGAGTACTGCTCCCACACCATGCTCTGAAGCGTCTGTCTGTACTATGAACTCACTGGAAAAGTTGGGTGCCTTGAGCACCGGTGCTGTACACATTGCAGTTTTCAGGGCATCAAAAGCAGCTTAGCAGGCTTCAGTCCAGTCCACTCTTTTGGGAAACCTCTTAGAAGTGAGTTCTGTCAAGGGGGCGACAATGGTGCCAGGTCTAACAGATGGTAAATGGTACCCTCCATGAATACCTGCATGGAAAGAATCCATCACCCAAGGAACAAAAATGAACAAAATATGTTGAGCAGAAATATAAACATATGGCCCAAATGAGGCTTGTCAGCTTTTAGACCCCCATCATTCCCAAATATAAATCATTTCATTTGAATACCAGCTGGTACAGTGCATAATTAACAATTGGCCAATCAAGGAAATAAATCTCCTATGATTAGGAATTTAAGAAACTCTGGAGAAAAACTTAGAAATGGCCTCAATGGAGAAGATACCCAAACAACTTTAGGATCGTGAGTAAATCAAATAAAAACTCAACAACTATAATGCCTTGGGACTCTAAATGCATACTCACCTGATCTAGACTATTCATGCAGATATAGACTAGTTAAGTCTGTTTATGCACTGTCTCCAAAAATTATATCTTCGCTTTTGCATAGTGTGCTTTGTGTAGGTCGATCATTCTCTTAACACCAAGCACTTTCTTAAGCCATTTTGAATGCACAGATGGTAAATATTTACAATAATTCATAATTATTTCTGTTTTAATAAATACCTTAAATTTCACTATTTGATCTCTTTATGCTTTTGAAGACACAATTTCACATTTGTAACACCTAGAATCATAAAAGGGCGAAATGGTCTGCCCTTTTCCCACTCTCTTCTACCACAGTCTTGCAACTATCCGAAACCTTTACTGTTTCCTGCTGCTATATGTATCAACATCAAATTATGGGCCAGTGAGTTATTATCCATGTACCGTGACTTTTTTAAGTTTGATAATTACTTTGGTAGATATATTTCTCTGCCAAGTAATTAGAAAATACAATGAATAGCTGTTTGATTCTTTTTTCAGCCATAAAACAGATCTTCTTTAAAAATAGACATCTAGGATATCTATATCACAAAACCTTCACTTTCCTTTTCCTTATCAAGGTTATTTCTGGAACTCTGAAAAGGAAAATATGATTAATTCTGGATTCGTTTTGAATCCAAATGTTGAAGAGAGGAAATCTTTTAATATAATCACTCTACCTGACATTCCCCTCAAGCCAAACAGATATTGACCCTCTAGTTTACTGGCAATGTGATACAACTCACCCAGTTTCCCATCAACTCATGTTTACACAGACATTTCTCCTTGATAGCTGATAGTTAGGAAAACAGTCCCTTCTTTTACCTGGGGATTGGTGTACGGTGTGATCTTATAATTATGGGAAAAATCAATATTAAAATGTATTATTTTGAAGTTTTTGTATTTATATTATTTTTCATCTACATTTCTCATCTATAATTCCCTATTAATGTTTACAATAATAAGTATAATCAAATTAATAAACACCAAGACATTTAATAGATAATAATGCAAAAATAATAGGTAATTGGCAATTGGAGTTTATTTGTTGAAAACAAAAATAGTAATTCTAAGATACAAATTAATCACCCTGTTTTCCTGTCTCAGAGCTGTAAATACATTTGTTTCCCTCTTAATTATGTTACATTTTCCCTTAGCATTTAAAATTCTTTATTGTTTTTATGACTGTTCATTCTTTACTTTTAGAATTGTCTGGATCTTTTCAGTTGCTCTCTACAACTTAAGCCACGTTCAGTGCGCCCATTAGGAGTAGGAGTTACAAATCACAGCAATTACCTAGACCCAGTACAAAGTTCCAGGTAAAACATACTTTTCACTAGATGCACTTCAATTTAAAGATTGTGAGGCAGAATTACAAAAGTATTAGGAATTAAGGTTTACCTAATGCAGTCGGTCAAACCACTTTATTCGGTTAATAAAAACCATAAAAGTACAGTACATATATCAGAATACACTAAACTTTAAAAACATCTAAAATACAAATCATCAATAAATTAGGGCAACTTAAAAAAACAAAAAAACTATTTTACAGAGCCAGAATTCATTACCTCACCTTCAAGCCCTGGCTGCCATTCATACATATATAGCAATAAACAACTCCAATAAAAACAAATCAGGATTAAAAATGCCTGCATAAAAACAATATTCATGGAGGCACAATCGATCCAACTTTAAATATTTATCATGGGATGCCGTTTTTTCCTAATTCTAACAGCTGGACTAAAAAACTTGCAATATTAAAAATCTCCCATGGTTCATTCAGCAGCTGAAGATAGAGTAAGGCTGGTTTTACCTATATAAAGCCTTTTCCTCTTAAAATAGGAATTAAAAACCTCCTACGAATAGCATTCTAAATCTCACAGAACATTATATAGTGCATAGTGTCTTCATTTGAAAAGTTGTCACAAGTGCAGGGACCTAAATCGCACACCCTACTCCAGCCTTACTGATTACCTAAGAAAAGGTGGAATAAATTAAAATGAAACATAGTTAAAAGCAGGCGATGGAAGGGCTTTGTGACAATTCTCAGGTAAGGTTCAATCTGAGGGGAGGTTTTTAACAAAAATAAGCTGTTACAGAGGGTTTTATTAACTCAGTCACTTCTCTCTCAGCCGAAATTAGGCTCAGAAAATGTGTTTTTACCCAGGCCAAATCTTCTTTTTTTGTTTTATCCAGAAAATCATATAGGTCTGGGCGCCCTAGTTTATTTAAAATGTGCTTAACATACTATTGCCATTGGATATGGTTGACTCGCTCCAGGGCGACACAGTCCCTAATAATCTCATGATTCAGGGTTAGCTCTAGGTTAAGCCATATCTTAAGCCAACATACTAGCGGGGCCAACCTCAACAAGTCTAATATGTAGCTAACGCCAGTCTCTTGATGTATTAAAATAGTTGAGGTAGATTGAGGGACTGACAAGGGGGTACGTAAAAACGTGTTTTCGACTGTCTGTACCCACTCCGACGTTTTGTAACCCCAAATGGGCGATCCATACAGTGCGATGGCTAAGTGCGATGGCTAAGCATTTAGACCTGTAGATGTTAAGAATGGCTTCGATTGGCCAGGCCCCCAGTGGCTGTGAAAAAAGCATGTACTGCAGCCGTTGAAAAATTGCAAATCATCTTGCCTAATGGAAAGGCTTCTTCACGATGAATGCTGAGTAAAGTGATTCTGGCCTAATACATTTTGCCACTAGTTATTACTGATTACTAGACAGCTATTTCAACATATAAAGATATATATATGAAGAATATTCATTTTACAGTAAATATGAATAGTACTAAATTGCTATTTTTTATGTCAAGATATGTGGAATGTGAGATTAATTAACTTTTCGCTCTGATTTATACCAATAAATTCGATGTTTCTGGTCCTCACAATTAAATAACAGAAGGTCATAGCTGTAATGAAACTTCATAATATCTGTGTAGTTTGCGTGGTGTCCTTTCTGCTTTGTCTTTCCGGTAGCCGGTAATGGGTGGCCACCAGTCATAACAATGTGAACCAGGACATTATTTAATATAATTGTGATCAGTACTTGAGTGACACAATCTTTCAATCATCTTCCATTCCATTTGTGTGAAGCCCTGAATTTTAAGGTAGTTTTGTGCACTAGTAGTAATAAGGCAAACAGTCAAAATTAATGTTCACTAAAGATCTGTCCTTTAGTTCCTATGTCTAAACTGTTGTTAAGTCTTCCAAGTTCAAGTAGATGAAACATATTTCAATCCTGTTATATAAAAAGTATATCATTGTTGTCAATGCTCCACTTACTAACTTGTACAGTCTCGCCTAGATGGAAGTAATATGTTAAATATTGGCATGCGGAGATAGCTGTTGTAAAGCTGCAGATCACTCAAAATATGATTTTTAGGTGTTTTACTGCCACAGATTAGTCACTCACTGTTAGATCACATTGTATCTGATTCCTGTATCTAATGCAGACTATACAGAATACGTAAAGATTATTCAGGGCCGCTGGAATGATTCTGCACCTGCCAGTTTTCAGCCTCATTGTGGATTTGCCACATTCTAGCACTAATCCAACAGCTGCCTAATTTGTAGGGGTGTGCAAAATTCACGTAATTTTCCTTTGCGTAATTAGGGGGAGTGCAAAACAGCAGGTGCTAATGTTCTTTTTGTTTATGTTTCACACTATTTTCTTTTGTCATAAACAGCAGGTAATTAAGTGATATCGCATAATAGCTTAATTTCGAGACTTTCGTGTAACAAGTATAAGGTGAAATGAGGTGAGATTGGGTAGGTATAACAGAAATTGCAGCCAGGCTGTTATACTTGGCTTGTGGCACTTCCCTGCTGCTCAGCTGGTGTGGGTCTTAGAATGCCTGATGACATCATAGAATCTTTGGTGCTTGGCTTGTGTGTGGAGTGGCAGTTGATGGCAGGCAGGCTGAGTGGCAGGGAGGCTGCTCCTGGTGGGGTTTTTGTTATCTTTTACTTAACTACTTGAAACTAAACTTGGAACTAACCTTCATTAAATCCAGCCTGTTTTATAAACCTGGCTCAATGACTTTTAATTACAACACAGGCCTAATAATTTGTAAATTTGAACACAAATTGTTTTTCTTCAAATACCTCAAAGTTACTAAGCTTAGTCTGCATGTAATGTGGCAAAAACTTCCAGCACTAAGCCTACGCTTACCCTGTTGACTGCTGTGTTCAGGTTTTAAAAGGGCTGTACATGAGGCCAGATGATGGTAACATTCACAGTTCATGCACTGATGCACTAGCCTTCGTTTACTGCACGGCTCACAACTTTACACGATGAAATGCACTTCAAACCGGGCTGGAAGAATGAGTGCTTATTTGGCATGAACATTTTTTGATTCACTATTGATGCACATTGATGCTTGCACTGCAGTGTTCTCAACGCATCATTCTTTTTTAGAGGGCACTGAAGAATTCCGGAAATATTTGCAGCTTGTATTATTTATTACCTTGTCTATTACTAAAGTGCGTCCTACGGAGACAACTGCACAGGACAGTTCTAATGTACAAAAGTATTCTGCAGAACTGTTTCTTGATAAAATATATGCTTCCAGACACCCTGTAAGGCGAAAACATGTTGACCAACAAAAAAGAGGTTTAAACCTAAACCTTTTTATTATATCTTGAGTCAGCACTTATGGTTGGTAAAGTGCGAATTAATGAGACAAAAATACCCAAGCATGTGCTGTGTAATTTGCCTTCTAATACGTTAGCACAATTGTCCTTTTTGCGGCACACATTTCGTAACGGTTCTTTATACTTTTGCCCTGCACGGTCAAATAATTTTTGTGGCACTGCTTTGTTCATCTGTAATTATTGTGATGGACCACACAGAACCATTTGCATTATGTTAAAAGAACCAGCCAATATGTTACCTTCGAAAAGTGAATTTGTTGCTGTGAAAGCTTCACACCCCCAGCCCCAGTTAGTATTTTGTGGAAATAAGGACTAACCCCTTTCTTTTCCGGGCTCATAGGCCATTTCTGAGAGTGAACTTCATTTTTATGATGAGATGTCTTCTAGATCATCCTGTTTTTGTGTTGGCTCTTAAAGCCTTGGGCTCCAGTCCTGAATACTGAGCAAATGCTAGTGTCGGGCGTTCAATCAATCAATCAAGCATTTGTTAAGCGTGACTACTCACCCGTAAGGGTCTCAAGGCACTGGGAGTGAGAGGTTGCAGGTTCCAGTCCAACCAGGAGGTGGTCCCTCGAAGAGTTAGGTCTTGAGGTCTCTTGCAAAGATGGGGAGCGATGTTGTTCCTTTGAGACAGGAGATATCGCAAATTTGTTTGGAATAATGGCAGCAAAGTGCTTTCTCCAGAGAAGACCCTGGATACATTTGGCCAGTCAAATGGACGAGTACTGGGGTCATTATTCCCCATGACCTGTTCTTTTCAGGGCCCTCAGTCGCGCTGCCACATTAATTTCTAGATGGTATAGCAAAACTGCCCTATAAAAATGACAGGGCAGCTAACATGGCTTAGGACACTAGATGGCTCCAGATGCCGGGTTGACTTTTCCAGCAGGATAAAGCCCCAGTTCAGCCTTCAGACCCGGGCCCTACTTATTTTGACATGTCCAAGAGGGACCCAGAGCAACCTCTCTGTGCTCCAAGTGCCCCTTCGTAAAGGCAGGCCAGGGTGACTTGCCACACACCCATCTGAAACCACGCGTTGGAGGCACGGTTACATGTTATTCTGGTAAACACAATTATCTTGCATGTGGGAGTCCCAGAGGTGCCTTCAGTGAAGGTGTAGTTATTGACTGCACATCTCTATCAAAGAACCTCAGGTCATCTGAAAAGAGGAGAGGAAACCCATTACTCTGTAAAAAGTGGAAACAGAAGCTCATCTGCAATGCACGAGAAACTGAAATTATAGATATTTGATGCTCTCCATCTCTTCGAACCTGTAACTGTTTGTTAGTGAAAAGTGTCATTGTTAACATGATATTTGCCTGTGTTTCTCCATGGTTTCCATTAATTATGTACACTTTACTTTATACTTTTATTTTGTGTTTTCTTGTGTAAAAGATCTCAAAGAGCGAAACAATGTTGGATTAAAGGCAGTCATGACAAACACATGACATTTCTAGAAGAAAATCATGATTTGTTCAATTTGAAGAAGGAAAAAGTAGCTGCTAATATGTACATTCACTGGAATAGCCCTGTGTCTAACTCTTACTTCAGTTGAGAATTGGTTATAACAGTACAATTATACTTTACATAGTGTCTTGTCGACAGCATTTGGTTCGAGTCCCCGGATATAGTAAATGTCTGCTCTTTTCTTACAGTTCTAAAGGTGTCATGTTAGGGCAACGCTGATCTGAATATATGGCCCTCATAAGCAGTCCCACAAATATTTGTCTTTACCCACCCTTCCTTTTCATTTTCTATGTCCCTTCAACTGGTGGCGAAATCCAGGTTAGGCAATCTTTATACACATGACACTTAGTTGTGTTTAAATCTCACGTTAGACTGAATACTTGTATCCCCACACAGAACATCCAAAAGGGACGTGCTTTGGTCTCCTAAACCCATTAAAAAAAGTACCTTCCCTTGCTCTCCTTCCTAATTCTGTCATGGCTGTGTCTCAGAATGCTTCTGCATTCAGGGTTCAGAAAAGGAACAAATTCAGTAAGGACAACATTCATTTTTCTTACATGGCTAAAAACGCAGTTGCCAAATTAATTCCATGGATCATAGGTGACAACACATCTCGCCCCCCCTTTGTTTCCTTTCCCCTGCCCTACCATTCTCCAGCTCTGTACGTGCACAGTTAATGATTATTTAAATGCACTTCCACAAGTATGGCGCAATGACTACATGTTCTGTCAGTCCAGCAAGCATTGTATCTCTGGTCTTCAATGATCTTCAGCAACAGCTCCCACCTAAGCATGAGCGAATTTTGCGGATCTCGCGTTCGCGAATTTTGCGGATTTGCGGATTCGCAATCCGCAAAATCCGCGAATTCCCGCGAATTTGCGGATTTTTTTTTTTTGTGTTCGCCCGTGTTTCTGCCAGTTCGCGAGGGTTTTTACAATTTCGCAATTTGCGAACTTACCTGTCGGGTCGCAAGTTTTGCGAACTTGTTGTTTCTACGTGTCCAACCTGTTTGGGACACTCTTCTTCATCACTGCCACTCTCTGTCACCACTGCCACTCTCTGACTACTCATGCCACCCTCTGGCCCACCCATGCCACCCTCTGTTTCATCACCACACCCTCTGGTTGTCCAGTGTACATTATTTTCGGCAAAGCAAAGCACACCTTCCCTGCCTCAAGTGACCTGAATTAATTTGGGGCTGATTAATGTGTCACAGAATATTTTTTTAGCTGGCACCTGCTTCCTTAGTGCGCCCTGATTAGTGATCTTTTGCACTTGCTAAGTGCTTTCATTGTTGCAAAATTAGTTACAACACCTGCCCTGCCCCAACTGACAATAATGAATTAGGGGCTGATTAATGGATTTTAACTTCCAGCCTGGCTCCTGCTTGTCTCCCTTAGCTGTAATTCATGACCTTTGTGGCATATGTGTAACTATTCTGAGGTTCAGAGCAGGGTCACATAATAGTTTCAACTGGCAACTGAACTCTGGAGGGGCCCCTCAGGAAGCACTACAGGAAATGGCTACTAATGATGTGCCTGAACTTTTGAACCTGGTAAGTAGTTACTTTCAGTTTTGCTTAGATCGTATTTCTGCAATTTCGCACTTATTCGCGGGGCGCGAACTCACGCGAACAGTGCGAGCAAAATCCGCTGCTCGCGGATTTGCGGATTTTGCAGGAAATTCGCAAATCTCGCGGATTGCGGATTTCCCGAAAATCCGCAAAATCCGCAAGCGGAACGGATTTTCCGCCCATGCCTACTCCCACCCTCACACCTCCATACGAAACGTCACCTGAACATTACAGCGACAATCCTTGCCTTTGGCCCCATTCATGTGTAGTTAAATATGGAATCATCCCATTCACCTTTATTGAACATGTCCAACCTAATTACCACTCCTCTGCAGTGTCCTCCATTTGGTTTGTAACTAAGAGATTTTCTACCTTACAAAACCTGTAATTACCCCCCTAGTAATGACTGTGTTGAAGTTAACCTCAGTTTTATTGCATTTTTCCAAGTACTCCTCTTGCACTCTCCATAGAATACCCACTTCTACACATTCACAAGGAACTTTCCAGTGCGTAGTATTGATACAACGCATAATTTATACAGCATTAGATTACAGTTTAGCATACATTACTTCAATAACATGGTTTTGCAAAACACTAGCAAGTTATACATGGAGAAGTTAGGACTTTGCAAGCCTAGGAACGATTTTATGAATTGAACATTCGGTTCAATCTCACACTATTAACACCTAATTATTTACCATGCAAAATGGTCCAAAGAAAGTTACAACTAGTTGACATGGTCATAGTTGAGGTTTATATATCAAAAAGGTCAAATGTAAATATATTGTAGTGAGCCCTGGACTGTATTTTAATACTTTAAGCACTGATTTAATTTTGTATCCCATTTAAACATATTTGTTATGTGGTCCCTACAGTGTAAGAGCCAGATTCTGCCTCCATAGCCTAAATCTGGAATACTGAAGAAGGTTTTCCCTATAGAATGTCAAACTTTGAGATTTTGACATGATTATATTGTATTACTGCATCTGTTGTTCCTTCTCATATGTATTGCAAACATGAGATAATGTGACAAATGTATTTTTTTCAAAACCCAAACTTTAATTCTAGACAGAAGAAAGCTTCTTAAGGCCAAAGGGAAGGTGCAACCCTTCCTATTTTAATCTTATTGGGGTATTTATTGGAATACCGTGAGACAGGAAATACTAAAAAATGCAAAATTGCCCGGAGAATTAAAACTGCAGTGAATTTGTATCTTGATTAGACAACTAAGAGACTTGCATATGTCCAAATGGCTCATTCAAATTCCTGAGAAAAACCAAGGGCATCACTCTGAGAAGGACACGGGCAAACCATGCAGGCCATTTCACAGGATACTCCGATTAATATTCAAATGTTGAAAAAAAGCTGAAAGGCATTCTTGAGCCTTTTTTAATCACTTCACTGCTGATCACTTGACAATGGAAATTTCTTCATTATTTATTGATTTCAGAGTGCTCCGTTATTATGCACAAGGGAGCATCCTTCATACACAAAGCATCCACCCTGCGGCCTTTCAATTGATAATTTCACAAGCACAGCAATTTACAGACAATTCTCGAGTTTGTTTAATTTTAAATATGGTTCGTTGTGGGCTTGCATCTTTAAGACGCACGTCACCTAGGTTAAGAAAGTATGTATACAATTAGTTGGTTTTTTCAGCAGTGAAGGGGTTAATAAATGGCTAATTTCTCAGCATAGAGCTCTAAGTAACAGTAAATGGTCAGGAATTGTTTGCATGGTAATCATATAACCTCTTCCTTTCATTTAATTTAGTACATGTTACCCCTTGTGTTGTTCCCAGTGGCAGGAGCCCTTGCCTTGCAATAGGCTAAATATATAGTCGTCACAAAGAACTATATATTTACCATCCGAACAAATGAAAAATTGATGTTTCGGGAACCATCAATTGCTTGTTTTTGTTTGTTTGGTAGTCACATTTTGTTTCAGTGCACTCCGTGCAAGTTGCGTAGCGAATGTCTGTGGTCTATGTTTTTGTCCATGCAGTTACTGTCTCAAATAACCACAATTGTAGCTGAAAATAACACCTGGTTTCTCCTGATGCATGCAGATCCTCCAAAGTTTGATAAGATATGGCCGAGTGTTTCTTCCCTAGAGGTTTCTAACCGAAAGCAAGGTAGGAGTCTGCACACTTCCTACTGGTTTAGAATGACTTGCAGTGCATTGCTTTTATAAAACCTGCAGGTGGGCAGAAGCTGCGCAGCATTTGTTTCTCTCTTGACAAGCAGCAACAGTGTGGGCTTAAAAACAATCACTTGAAAATGACCTTGAAACAAAAACAAATACGGTCTTTTATGAATCGGGTGGTGCAGTAGAGAGTGCTGCAAAAAAAGGCAAGCGAGATGTAGGTGTCATAGTTCCAAGAATATTTATAAATGAAGTTGAACAGCGATCCCTGGAGGAGGGAGGAATTGCAAAGCTGTCAGTTTCCATTAGGAGAGTCTTTTCATTTTGTGAGGGATAAAGGGTGATGTTGACGACATAAAAGTCGATTATCATTTTGGTGTATTAAGTGAAACGAAACGTATTGTATGTGCAAGAAAATCCACACGTAGAGCAAGGAAATGTACATAGTGATAGCGGAGTGATATACATGTTTTCGTTTTCAACAAAGGGTGTATCTTAGATTTGTGCTAAGTAATGTGTTAGTCTGAAAAAGAAATAGCAAGACATGCTAGAAGCAATGGTTCTTCACCAGAATTTTAAAAGCAGATGTTGACTATTAAAAATGTGTATAGATTAATTGTAAATGTTAATGTCTAATGCGTATTTTTCTTATGTACATATCACCCTGATCTCTTATACAAATGTCAAGTCTCACAGTTTGCTCTAAAGCTGTCTCTTAATTGTCTGTTTGCAGTTTACACAAAAAATATTTGTGGTCACCCCTTTCGTTCTCTCCTCCCTACTGCAAAAATGTATCCGTAAAAGAATGCTGAGTGTGGTTATTAATCAGTGAGTTATGCCAGAGCTAGAGTGGGTGTATGTGGTCTACGGAGATATGTTGCCCCAAGGAAGAATTGGGTAATAACCTTATTCCGAGTATCTATGGAATTTTGATTCAGGAACTGGAGTTTCCATATGAATCAGTATTTTGAAATATGAGGTCTTACCACATGCCCCCTGATTTACCAAGGACACATTTTGTAGGTAAACATGGTAGAACATGTCTACATTAAACGGTCTAGAAGTCCGGAATAACTGGTGGACTTCAGTGTAGAAATACAAACTTCTGTGGTAATTCCCCTTTGTATAGGGGAAATTTCTCATGGGGTAGTAACACCAGCACCCAAGGAATGGGGATATCAGTGTACAATGTAACAACATTGGAGTCCTGTGACTCCCATGGTGTGGGCTTTAGAAGTAAATGTGTTCTGAGAAAGATCACTCGTTTTTAGGTGTTGAGTGATAATATAAGTATGTACCACTACAGAGTAAGCTCATTCAATTAAGTGGGTAAAGATTTTTTTTATGAGGGGTTTAAGTGTACTATCAAAACTACTTTGATGCATAAAATCGACAGCTGTCTGGTTCCTTCCTTCCGTGGTATTAAAACTTGCTATGGGAAAAGACCGGAAATCAATTGCCGATACAGAACCAAATAGGTTTTATTTTTTAATAGAAAATGTTTAGACTTAAACATTCATAAATGCACAATAAAATTTAAAGTACAAAACATAAATTTGTAGCAGCTTGATGGCTAGGTCTTTATCACAATCAGATTGGAATAGCGCAGAAGACTCTGCCTTGCTGTTGCGCTGCTCCGCTGGTAACATTGTACTTTTAAATTGAACGCTGCACTTTAAAACTTTATTTTGCACTTTTTAAACCCAAACTGCTCTACCTACTGCCGCTTCCCCGGTCCAGTACCGACATTAGGCCGGATTGTAGTGGAGGGAGGACGGCATCTACACCTACACACTGGAAGTGAGTAGACTTCCGGTGCGCACGCGCCACAGGTCAGCGCTCTAGTTTTCTGGCACAGTACATAAGTGGACGTTCTTCCCGCCCCGTGCTAGATTGGAATAGCGCAGAAGACTCTGCCTTGCTGTTGCCCTGCTGCGCTGGTAACATTGTATTTTTAAATCGAACGCTGCACTTTAAAACTTTATTTTGCACTTTTTTAAACCAAACTGCTCTACCTACTGCCGCTTCCCCGATCCACCACCGATATTAGGCAGGATTGTACTGGAGGGAGGACGGCATCTACACCTACACACCGGAAGTGAGTAGACTTCCGGTGTGCACACGCTACAGGTCAAACGGTGAGGACAAAAGGACATGCCCTCCCCTACGCCCAGCGGACGCGTACTGAGGGCGCACCAAAGGTGCGCCAAAGGTAAGCCCGTCTGCGCCCGTCCGCGGCACGGCCGGGCCCGGGGCCACACACCCTGGACCAATCATACGGCTCACAAGGGAATCCTTAATGGGACTGAATTCCGGCCCAAATACATGTACACAGCCACTGAACTTGGCAAACTGGGTAGGACCCTGGAGCTATAAGCTATGCAGAGAAAGTTTCGGACCGTGCATAGAAATGCAGGAGAATAGTCAATCTAAAGTACTGCGAGGCGGGCTCATCAATGTGAGATCAATGAGCAAACACGCACTGCATATCTTTGACCTAATAACAGAAGGGGACTTAGACTGTCTCTTCATGAGGGAAACATGACTGATCTCCGAGAGTAACCCGGATGTCACAAACACTCTTCCCCCTGGATATCTGATCTCCAGGGAGGACAGATCAAATCAGAGGGGAGGGGGCATTGCGATTATATATCGAGATACCCTTCACTGCCAAACCTCTGATCTCCCAGACCTCAAAGGAGCAGAGAGCATGGGCTTTTCAATCAAGGTTCATGACTCGTTTACTTTCACTGGAGCTCTAATATATCACCCACCAGGGAAGCACACAGACTTTCTGGAGAGCATTGGGGAAGTGCTCAGCAATCTAGCCCTTAAATCTGCAAATTTTACACTCTTAGGAGATGCCAATGTGCATTTAGACTCCCCCCACGGACCCAGCAGCTATATGTTTTAAGGACACGATGAGCGTTCTGGGTCTAACACAGCTCACAACGAACACCACACATAAGGCAGGGCATATTCTCTACTGTATCTGTTCAAACCTAGAGACTCTTAGTGTGAAAATGCCCCAAATACAAACTTGGACAGATCTTAATTTTATCCCCTTTGAACTTATAGTCAGGGCCGGCAGAACAATTAGGAATACAGGAAGGACGACCGGACATCCCCATGGGGAACCATGTTGGAAAAACATCATAGGACAGCCGAGGTTTCTAATCTCAGTCGCTGAAAATAGGCCCACCCTAATTAGAGATCCCACCAGAGATAGCCAGCTTTTTGGGGAGTGGATTAACACACTCAGTCTAGAAAACACCTACGCTGCTCCGTGGACAGGTACTAGAAAGCTCTCACAGAAGAAGAGGACATCTGCTCTCTGGTTCTCGTCGACCTTAAAAGAAGAGCAAAGGAAAGTGAGGGCTCTAGAGCAAAGATGGCGCCAAAACTATGGGGAAAATGACCTGAATAATTATAAAACCGCGCGTCGCCAGTATCATAGCTTGATAAAAACTGCAAAAAAGGAACACTATACTGAAGCTATAAACAACAGCAAAAATAAGCAGAATGACATTTTCAAGATAGTTAATACCTTTATGAACCCTAAAACTACGCAGAAAGATATCCCCCCCTCTCAAAGTCTTTGTAACACAATAGCTGATTTTTTGATGAAAAAATTCACACTCTTACCAAAGACTTCCCCCATCCGCCGGTTCAAGGTGAAACAGAAGGCAGTAGAGTTGATACATCCACGGCCAGTATGTCTACCTTCTACCCGATTAGCCTAGAGGAATCTCGGACAGCAATTGTGGCGATCAAATCAGGATCCCCTTTTGATCCCTGTCCGCCTTTTGTCCTTCATGCTATGGTGGACATTGTTAACCCCACCATAAACAGTATTATAAACTCCTCACTCCACCTAGCTTCAGTCCCCGATGAATGGAAGCTAGTAGCAGTAAAACCCCTATAGAAAAAACAGCTACCAGACCCAACAACACTGGCAAATTTACGACCTATCTCCCTGCTCCCGGCTCTCTGCAAATTAACAGAGAAAGCTGTGAATAAACAGCTCACGGCTTTTCTGTAGGTTAATAACATCTGGCACCCAAACCAAGCAGGTTTCAGAGCTCACCACTGTACGGAGTCAGCCCTCATCTTTACCTCTGAAACTCTGCGAGCTGCGATGGATCAGGGAAAGAAGGCTGTCCTGGTACTCTTGGACTTGTCAGCGGCGTTCGACATGGTCTCACACTCCATCCTTGTGAACCGTCAATCCGCAGCCAGGATAGCCGGAAATGTTTTGGGCTGGATAAAAAGTTTTCTAGCAAACAGGTGACAAGTAATCACCTTAGGCCAGTTCAGGTCGGAAGAAAAGCGGCTCATGTCACGAGTACCGCAGGGCTCCTGCCTGAGCCCGACGCTTTTCAATGTATGTATGGCCCTCCTGATTGCACTTATATCATCCTTTAAAGTTAACACCATCTCGTATGCGGATGATACGCTGCTCATCCTGGTGATGGATGACGACACCAGCGAAGCGGAAATGAAGCTCAAAAATTGCCTCAAAGCTACGTTCAAATGGATGAGCGATAACCATCTGAAATTCAATTCAGGGAAAGCTGAGATTCTGCCATATGGGAAAGACAATTTGTTTAGCCCCATCATTTGGTGGCCGGAAGATGTGGCCGCCCCCCCAAACACCGTCACGGCAGTCAGAAATTTAGGGATCAGATTTGATTCTCTCCTAGCAGGAACCTGTTTCAGTATCATAAAAGGCCTTAGAAAATTCTTCGATCGGATACCTCTCACAGCACGCAAAATGGTTGCAGTACCGCTTATTACATCACGCCTTGACTACTGCAACAGTCTCTATGCAGGGACTAACCGGACGGTTGGCCATAAGCTGCAAATGGTACAACACGCAGCTGCTAGACTGGTGCTGAGATGGAACAGGAGGACGTCACCCACAGCGGCAATGGGCGCCCTACACTGGTTGCCGATACATAAAAGAGTCCTTTTTAAAATCCTCTTAATCACCTTCAGGGCCTATCACGGAAGGGGACCCAGCTACATCCAGAGTATGTTTAAACACTACACCCCCCACGAAATCTCAGATCTGCAAAAGCCAACCTCCTTACCATCCCCAATTTCAGATTAAAACTAGAGGAGGAAAGGCTCTGGGGGTCCTAGGCTCAAAGGCCTGGAATAAATTACCCCTGCCCCTCCGCTAAATCACATCGGAAGCAACTTTCAGGAAGACCTCAAAACATGGATAGACAGTCTATCCGATGTTTTATGTAAAACCTTAGTCTGAATCAGTATACTTGATCTGACTCTCAGCTGACTCAGCGTGGCCTATCACCACTGCCTAGTCTTTCTAAGCTCCAAGATGCTCCCTGGAGTGAAGGCTGCGTTATATAAACCCTTTTACATTACATTACATTACAATCTAACTGGTGCAAGTGAGAATTGGCTAAGAATGAGAGTGGGATGTTTTTAGACCGAAATGTTCTAAGGTAGAGTACTGCATCTTGATTATGTTTATAAAATAGTGCACACTGTAGTGTCACACAATTGACTTATTTAAGCAGTGTTTTTAGTTATCTGGGCCTTATCTACCAGTTATGAGATGGGCTTCTTCAAGGACAATTGTATATGCCATGCTGCATTTATGCGTCTTTCTTGTAATAGACAGAATCAGTGGCAGCAAACATGAATTAATCACTGGTCAGAAGACTGCAAGGTTTGAAAAGTATACAGTATTCAACCTTCCCTAAATCAAAGTTATCCCCTTCCATCCTTAGGTAAAAATGGATGCATGCTCTTAATTCTGGGCCATTTGGTCTTCTAGGATTTTCACAGTATTTTTCCTGGTAGCACGGAGTCCTGAACCAATACTAATAAGCTGCTGTCACATCTCACAACTGATTGTAAACAGTAGGCCCTGTGGGCAAAGGACAGTATTTTAAAATGTACACCTCCGATAACATGAAACCAATGCATTCAAACAATGGGTTGTTTGATCCTGTTATTGGTCTTCAGTCTAAGGATTACTCTGACAACACATTTTTGAACCATGTGATGATTCTCAGCAGCACAAGCAAGTAGACCAGTATCCACAAATGTTGCATTGTCAGCCTGGACTAAACAATAGCTCTGTTAGGAGATATTTTCTTTTGAATCTTTACATAACAGATGATGTTCCTGGCAGCCTAAACTTGTAAATGGCTGACTGAACCAATCCAGAGACCCGTTTCATATGAGATAGTTCAGTGGCAAACAAGAGCCAGCTGCATTTTTCCACTATTGTCGCAGACTGCTTAATGGATGTAGCATAGCCTGTTTCCAATATCTATTTTTTAGCCCATTGTGGACTGTCCCTCTGTCTGTCATTAGACATACATTTTTACTAGACAATCCTTAATGTGTATACAACAGTTCCTTTCTATCTTCCCCACCAGATGGGTATTGCAGCATTCCCCTCAGCCCCTACTTGATGTCCTCTGATGACCATGCAAGGTCATCAGAGGGGACCTACAGACCATGAACAATTGGGTAAAGCAAGAGAAGCACCTGGGAAAACCACTTGGCAAGGTGACCAGCCTGGACATATGTGAGCAGGTATTACACAACAACCCCTACAGCGCTGGGATGCCTGTCTTCACCTTGGGGGTACCCAGGAGTGGGCACTTCACAGGGAAAAGCCAGGAAGGGTTCCACGGCGGTATGCGTACAGCGCCAAGACACCTCAGGGTATAAGTGTGCTATACAAGAACGAATTCTTCTTCTTAATATTATTATTATTATGTTGTCTTCTTGTCCTCCTAAAATGGCCTCAACACTTTTGTGTAAGCACAGTAACTCTGATTACAATCTTCTATTTGTCAATTGGCATCTAATGACTGATGGTACCAAAAGCAGTCACCCAATCCAATATAAGAATGTACACCTTCCTCTATTTCAAGCACATAACAATTTGTCCCTCACATCCACCAATGTGAGCTCAGCTTCAATATTAAAATGGAAGGTGAAAAGTAGAAATGAATCATTAAGCTGTTGTAACTGACATGCAATTGTTGCCTAATGTCACAGTACCATGCCTTCCCTAAGGGATTCGTTTATATTTACCTATAAGGCTGAAACAATCACCAAGACAATTAATTTTATTAGTGTAGCAGGACACAACCTAACGGAGTGAAAAATGGACAGGCGTTTGATAGGGTGTTAATAATTCTTTCAGTTTTATCATTTTCAATCAATAGAATACAAGAGTAGAGAACATAGATGGTGGGAATTGTAGTTTCCAAGGTTGAAGGCATTTTGTAAGATGATAATCAGAGTTTACAAGCTAAAAACTGGAGCGGTTATAACCAGGCCTCCAAAACTGTTGTTATAGGCTGTAAACATTGGAAGTATTTGTGAACAAATTGAATAAAGTTGTAGTCTCCTTGCTAATCTACTCAGCCAGGTCAGAAGAGTAGGCTTTTATTCCTCATCAGCATAGAACAGTAGGTTCTTGGTGAGTTAATTCTGAATCATATACTTACCAATTGTTTAGTATGGCCATAAAACCCTATACAAAACAACATTAATGATGGCTTTCCACATTACCATCAATGAGGCCGATTTACAAAGCCAGTTTTGGCCATAAACATGCATTCATAACCAAATATGGCTTCATATATGCCTATCAAGAATTCACAGAAGGCTTCCTCGCAGATGCAACAGGTTTTACACCTGCAGATTTCTCCACCTTGAGTGTAGAGAAATCTGCTGTAGTAAGTTCCATGGAAAGAGCAGGGAGTGGGTGAATCAAGGTGTGACTTGCATTGAACATTTGTGAACATCTAAAAACTAGTGAGTTTGTTGGCATTCACAAACTCCAATCTGACCCTATTTCTAAGCACATACAGTTCTGAGTTTAACTCAAGCAAAGTAGAGAAAGAGAATGTATCACCTTCAAGTGTGGATGGTTGTAGGGGACGAAGTTATTCCAAATGGAAAGCTACATCCTGGGGAGAAAAAATAATAGAAAACAAACATTGGCAAAGCCAATAGGTATCACCTTTATAGTTCAATGCATCAGCTATATGTGCTTTTGTCACTGTGGTGTGTGCACTGGTGACCTGCGTTTTTATTGGAATGCAAGTGCCAATAGAATATGTATCTGTGCGTGCTGTGTTGCCTTTTTCTGGGTGGTCAGTGTTTGTGTAATGTGTTTTGAGTGAGGGTGGTGAGTCAAGATATGGATACATTAGGCGGTGAGTCTATGTGAGTGAGTATTGAAGGAGGTGCAGCTTATGATTGAAGTGCATTGGGGAGCTGTCTGTGGGTTTCACCATGAATTAGATGGAAAGCCACAAAGCAGAACTGATGGGGGAGAGAGTGTGTATTTGTGAGAGACAAGGGTAACACAAATTTGGATAGAGGTGCATTGCCAGAGCTAAGTATGCCCCAATACTGTAATAGATTACGGTTTAGCAAATCAGGATTGGCATACATTGGAAAAGCTGAGTGTGCCCCATTAGTGTAATAGCAGAGGGTGTAAAAGGTATGGATTGAGGTACTTTGGCCAACGGTGCGTGTCATGGCACTGTAACAAAAGATGGTGTGCTAGTCCCAATCGAGATGCATTGACTGAATTGAGTGTGCCACATATTGTATAGCAGAGGGTGTGGTAGGTCAACATTGAGATACATTGAGAGAGCTGTGGTGTTGCAGTACTGTAAGAACTGATGGTGTGGCACATCTGAATTGAGGTACATTGTCGGCGCTATGCTTGCCCTGGAATTGAAGTAGCAGAGAATGCGGCAGGTCAGAAATTAGGTATAGTGATGAGCTGTGCACACATAGATACTGAAATAGCAGAGGGTGTGGCTTATCAGGAATCAGAACTGAGGCACATTGCCAGAGCTATTCTAGCCTCTGTACGATAATAAGGGCACGGCAGGTCAGAATAGAAGCCCATTGCCAGAGCTGTTGGAATTCTCGGTACTTGATGGTAGTGATGTTTTCATGCAGGGTTAAGATGCTTCTAGGGAGTGCTGGTATGAAGCCTTGTGTATACATGCCTGGTCTGCAGCCAGAAGCAATAAACCCCCCTTGCTTTGAGAACCAGAACCCTGCACACCTCAGCCCCCTTAAGAAAGACCAATACAAATGTGAGCACCAAAGGGTGATGCAGGTTTCCCTGCATTGCTGAGACAGGAAGTCACAGTGCCTTGTTACAGCAGCTTTATAATGTTTTTTTTTAACTTTATGCACAGCTCCAGTGCCTTAGTTTCTTGTTTTCATGGGCTGTAGGTAATTATGGTTTGGGGTGCTGGATGGGGGCTGGGTGAGATGCAAGCTCAGCAGGCAGGAATACAGGGCTGCCGGAATTTAGTTCAAACAGCCTGAAATGCCTCACGGAGATGACAATTATAAGGGGAACCAAAATGGCCAGCCATGTCTACAGAAATAACAAGTATATTGTATGTGAGTTTGCATGATCCTTCTGGGATTCCAATGTGCCTGAAACCAAAAACCTGAATGCTCCAGGACTCCTGAATACTTCCTCAAGAGAATGTGCCTTCAGAAATGCCTACTAGTGCCCTGTCTGCTGACTGATGAATAGAAAGCTGAGTATTGTGGCCCATAGTTTAGCCTTTGAGTTGTTGTGGGTGTGGTGCAGGGGCATTGGTGCATCAAAACATGGTGGCAGCACCAAACCTTGCAACAATTAGAATGCCCTGTAAGCAGCACATATTTCAGCCTCTGTGCTTGCTGAGGCGCAGTGTGGTGACATTGGTGTGTCGCACTATAGTGAAATCACCATGCTCCGAACCAACTAGAACACCCTCTATCTAAACAAGTAACGTGGTGGGAGGGGTGAGGGATGGGAGCATTAGTCACAATTGAAAGTGGGTGGGGATGCAATGCCTCATGGCTCCACGGAAACCTGGCAGAACAGCATTGCAAAGATTTTTTTAAACAAACAGATGAGGTGGGCATGCAGCGACATGAGAAGAGATGGGCAGGGCAGGCGCTGAATCTGAACACAGGCAATCAGTAACACAAGCAGGAAACAAAGGAAAACATAGACTCCCAAACGGGCAGATAAACAACCAAAGCGTACAGATACAGCACTTTGTCCATGCTCCGTGGAAGAAAACAAAAGGCAAAAAGGAGGGACAAACAGGAAGGATTCACCACTATCAAGCAAGCATTTTCGAAGGACAATTCCAAGTAACAAATAAAAAAAAAATATGCAGGATGTAAGCCCACAAAGTGTATACAAAAGGTCTTGGAGGCTCGACCTAAAAATGACCTAAAATTACCTATAGCACACCGGGCTACATTTCCCCAGGTTAGAGTTGTACACTATGTACAATTCTGAATTGAGAAAATTGGGCCAGGGAAACCTGGCACACAGCTTTCACAATAGTATTCCTGGACAATTGTATCTAGTGCAGATTTCTCAATGTATTATTAGGAATCTTTTGGAATTCACAAACTTAGTATATCTTCACCTTTTCCTAGGAGTGCTTTTGCTGATGCATATTTGCAACTTTATTTGTTTAAATCTGGTTCAATGTGGCTACTATTATTGTCAATCATTGTGCACACATTTAGCTATGACCATTTGGACTGGAATGTAGTTTAATTTTAAGCATGCAGTTAGAAGGCACCTTCCATGGCAATTTAATGTGCTTTCTGTCTGTTATAAGCCTAATGTAGAGTCAATGCAAAGAGGGAATGGAATGCAAATCAATAAAGTCTCACTAGGATAGGTGAGAAATAACCCTACAGGAAGGCTGAATCTGCTTCAGAATCTTGAGCCTACACCAATTTTTTTTATATAATCCCACGGTTCATGTTTTCTGTGAGTGTGCAAGAAATTTGTGAGCAGACATTTCCAATGAAAAGCACTAAGTACAAAAAAAAGTAATCTGAGATCTTCACCGGTATGACAAACATTTTCTATCTATGTACAAATAACACATGTGGTGAATAGGCTTCTGTTTTTTGAAGATTTCACATGGCAGACGATTCTGAAGGAAATAGCTAATAAATTAATGATAAATCTTCACTGACATGGTTGTTTAAAAATCTGCTATTTACTGGCCAGTATTTAACAGGATCATATCAAGTTTTATATTCAAAGGTTCTAGTTGTTAGACTTAGTTATCATATTGAAGTTGATGGGTGTAAACCAATTATAAAGAAATTAATTTCCACCCACATACTCGACCTAAAAATGACCTAAAATTACCTAAAGTCTAGAAACAACAGTGGTCCCCAAGAGTATATAAATCCAAAGTCTGATAAATAATAGTCCACAATGGGAACTATATTGGCCACTGTCCAGCCGGACAGGGTAGTTTATTTTTTACAATGAGAAAAATACTGGGGTGTGGAAGGGCACAGTCCTGTACCGTTTCCAGGAACAAACTGGGGGAGTTTTTTAGGCAAGAAGGAGCATAGTTGGCCACTTATACTTCAGTAGACATTGAAAGTAGTGCCAATAAAAGTGCTAGACACAGCATAAATTAGACATAATAGTAGGGCTGTGAAAACACTAAAAACAAGTCGACGTTTCGATCCCATATGCTCAATGTTGCGGGAGCATCATCAGGACTAACAATAAATACATTTGCTTGCCTGGTATAAAAAGTTAACCACACAACCGCCTAATAGAAACAGGGATTAAGGAGACAGGTTGGGAAACAAAAGAAAAGAAAGAATAAATGAGAAATAAATATGCATAAACCCACTTGGTTGTACTCTGAAAGAACTGACAATGCATTATAATCGGAACCGACTTATCGTGTTCGTTAAATCATGCGAGTGATATCATTAGCCTTGGAATACGTGGTTGTTGTAATCCGTGTCTCTAGCCTTGAATCATACAAGTGGTGAGGTGCGTGACACGTGTGTGTGGGAGATCATACTTCACTGTGATTAACAATTTCATTTAGAATTATATACATATTACTGGGCCAATTCCGCTCACATTTATTCAGCATTTGTGTGCACTCTTACCGCTTTTTTAGCTGTTGTATCATGCATATTCATGCTCATACACTCAACACCTCTTAGAGTGAACACTTACCCATATGGGTCGGGGGGTTTACAGGGATTTTAATAAATGGGTCCTCGTTTTGATATTGGTATTCGCCTGGATGGGGATAACAAGTGGTAAGCCATTTATGAGCGCTAGGGGTTCATTTGCCTAAGATTTAAAGATCGCCTGCAACAGCAAGGGCTATTACCTGTATGGTACAAGTCGTACCGTTATGTCCACCTCAATTTTCGTTAGGGCAAAATTATCTCTGAAATAAATGTATACAGGGGCTGCTATCAGTCAGAGGATTTGCAATCAAGACAGCCGTTTTTATAAAAAGGGGGAGAAAGCGAGCTTACCTCACGGAGGGGATCGGCCTGATAGGTCCGGTTATACTCAAAACGAGTCTACAATAAAAACTCAGTTTTAGTATCAGAATGCGGGGGGCCAGCATAGCGTTAGTCGCCAATTACTCAATATGCTTACCAAAGGGAGGCGATGCCTCCGCGGTGTCTCTGGTCCCTGGGTGCTCTGCCGAGTCGCAGTCACTGGGGCCAGACGGTCAGAACGCTAGATAAGCGTGCAACTTAAAAAATGGAAAAAGGACTAGACGCACATGGGCGCCATCTTTGAATGGGGTAATGTTCATTGGGATATGCTGCAGCAAGGGTTTAGAGCGTGAAATTGTGCACAAGTGATTATAGTTATCGGCGCAGTGATAGAGTGATTAAAATTTTTTTAAAAACATAGGCTATTTACAATAGATACGGTTCATTAATTTTCATATATAAAGAAATTTTCATATATAAAGAATTAGTAGCCATAGGGCAAACTCATTTCCTCATTCACAAATGCATGATGCCCAGTCCATTGAGATTTCTGTATTTCCAAATTAGACCATTCACAATAATGTTGTCCAGTCCTCCGCGCGATAAAATTACCTAAAGCACACCGGACTACATTTCCCCAGGTTAGATTTGCACACTATGTACAATTCTGAATTGGGAACATTGAGCCAGGGAAACTTGGCACACAGCTTTCACAATAGAATTCCTGGAAAATTGCATCTAGTGCAGATTTCTCAGTGTACTATTAGGAATCTTTCTGAATTCACAAACTAAGTATATCTTCACCTTTTCCTAGGAGTGCTTTTGCTGATGCATATTTGCAACTTTATTTATTTATATCTGGCTCAATGTGGCTACTATTATTGTCAATTATTGTGCGCACATTTAGTTATGCGCATTTGGACTGGAATGTAGTTTAATTTTAAGCATGCAGTTAGAAGGCACATTCCATAGCAATTTAATGTGTGTTCTATTTGTGATAAGCCTGACGTAGAGTCAATGCAAAGAGGAAATGGAATGCAAATCAATAAGTCTCACTAAGATAGGTGAGAAATAGCCTTCAGGAAGGCTGAATCTGCTTCAGAATCTTGAGCCTACACGACAGACATTTTCTAACGATGTATAAATAACACATGTGGTGAATAGGCTTCTGCTTTTCGAAGATTTCACATGGCAGACCATTCTGAAGGAAATAGCTAATAAATAATGATAAATCTTCGCTGACATGGTTGTTTAAAATTTCTGCTATTTACTGGCCAGTATTTAACAAGATCAAATCAAGTTTTATATTCAAAGGTTCTAGTTGTTAGACTTACTTATCATATTGAAGTTGATGGCTCTAACCAATTATGAAGAAATTAATTTCCACCTACATACTCTAAGGCATGACCTACAAAAATTGAAGACCACCATAGGATTATGCATGATATAAAATCCTTCCATTTGATATAAACTAGTTGGATAATTTACCAATTTGACTTGATATAAAGACACAGAAGTGGAAAATGTTTGCAATTATCATTGAAGCCCAATAGTCTAGATTGATGTTGTACTTGTCTTAACGTTCTGGAGCAAAAGACACCATGATTTATTTATTTATTTATTTTGTTATTTATAAAGTTTTATATAACGCAAACGTGATCCCGAAGGATATCAGAGCGCTTTACTATTTGAGGGAGAGGAAGGTAATAGTTGCAGTACAATAATCAAAAGGAATACCAACCCAAACAAATGAAATATGCATATCAAACTGAAAGGTTACGAACAAAAGGATCAACAAAGGGTAAGATAATAATTGGACCATAGAGAACCGAGAGGGGAGCAAGTGAATAGTAAAGCAGAATAACACCAAAGGCAGGACTTAGGGTCTAAAACCAGAGCATTAGAGTAGACGATCCGAGACCCATTTAAGGTAGGACGTTGATCATGAGGAATCTTTTTACTTCCAATTTGAAGGTAACCTTGGAGGAGATTCTGCGTATTTCCGGTGGGAGAGAGTTCCAGATCTTCGGCAGAGAGCCAGAGAAAGCTTGATGACAAGTTCTCTTTTTGAGAAAGATCTGTGGTTGGATGAGAGAGTTATCACTCCGAGAAGGTCTACCCTCTCTGGTTAATTCTAGCTTTTTTGCTCGATAACTGGGGGTTTTGGAATGGAGGGCTTTGTGCGACAGACAGGCAATCTTTAGCTGAATTCTTGCTTCATAGGGGAACAAATTTAGCGATTTTAAGACTGGGGAGATGTGCTTGTTTCTTTTGGTACCCATGACCAATTTGGCTGCCGCATTCAGGGAATCCCTTAGTGGGGCCAAGGTATATTTGGGGAGGCCACAGAGCGTGGCACTGCCATAGTTAGCCTTGGCAAAACCAGCGCTTGGACCACTTGTTTGAAGTCCGCTTGTGGGAGGAAGGGTTTGAGACTCATGAGTATCCTCATTAGGTGATTATCTCCCTTGCACACATTGCTGATATGATTTTTCATGTTCAGATGCTTGTCTAGGGTGAGTCTGAGAGATTTGGCTGAGTCAACAATGAGTGGGGAGCAGTTGAAGGCAGTGTGGTGGTTCATCCAAAGGTCTATCTTGGGGATGTGATTCGTGGGAGAAATGAGAAGGAATTCTGTTTTGGAGGTGTTGAGCAAGAGGTGGTTCTCAGTTAACCAGTTTTGAGTATTTATTAGGGTAGAATTGAGTGATATGATGTATTTGGGGAGGAGATTTTCAGATAGAGTTACGTATCATCCGCATACAAATGGAAGCGAATGTCCGCGGAATTTAATGCATTAGCTAAGGGTTCCAAGAACAGATTGAAGAATATGGGGGGTAGGGCGAACCCTTGGGGGACCCCCATGGATACCGGTGATGGGTGGGAGAGAGAGTGTTTCACCTTAACTCTTTGGGATCTGTGGTGGAGAAAGGACGAGAACCATTGCAGCACCGCACCAGAAAGGCCCATCCTGTGCTTCAAAATGGATAGGAGGTTCTCATGATTAGCCGTGTCAAACTCTGAGGAAAGGTCAAGGAGGATAAGGAGGCAGGATTAATTTTGGTCGAGCATTTTTAGAATGTCATCCATAATGAGAGTGAGAGCCGATTCGGTGCTGTGCCCACTCCGGAAGCCAGATTGGTGTTGGTCCAGGAGGTGGAAATTCTCGATGTGGGCACAGAGTTGAGATTAGACGAATTTTTTTAGGAGTTTGGCTAGAGTGGGAATGTTAGAGATGGGGCGGAAGTTGTTAGGGTCCGTACTATCTGCTGTAGGCTTTTTTAGGATAGCGGTTACCTGAGCAGCTTTTAGGCAATCTGGGATGGGGAACGTCCTTTACAACAGAACTTTTACAACGAAGTACCACTACGACTCAAGTTTAACAACGAAAGTCCTTACAACGACTTCCGCTGGAGGGCGCTCTAGGATAGGTAATAGTTTAACCCCTTCGCTGCTCATGACGAGCTCAGCTCGTCATGCAGTACACTGGTCGTGTGCTTATGACGAGCTGAGCTCGTCATGAAATAATGTATTTCAAGGCTCTCTAGCACAGGAGGGGAATCGCCTTAGCAGTCATGTGGTTAATTTACTATCCAACACCTTCCCTGCTATCCACGGGGACTGGAGTTGGAATAGTAAATTAAACTATTCACTATCCAGCGCCCCCCAACGCAAGTCGTTGTAACGACTTGCATTGTAAAACCTGCGTCGTAACGGTACGCGTTGTAAAAGCATGCGTTGTACCGTCATACATACTCCAGGATCGTACTTTGTTAGAGATACGCATTGACAATCTTTGTCCAGATGGAGGTGACGACCTTCTTCAGTTCCTTGAAGATGGACAGTGATAATGGGTTTCTAAAATGTTTAGATGGGTTGATGCACTGAAGAATCTTGTTAGTGTCTCTTTTACTGAGGGAAGTGAAAGTGCCCCATGAGGCATTGTTCTTGGTGTTCAAGCTAGTCGGTTTGATTTTCTCTGATAGGGCCAGGGGGTGGCACAGATCCCTAGATATCAATAGAGCCTTCTTGGAGTCAAGATCAATACTGATGAGTCTGGATTTCTTAGCAAAGAAGGCATCTAGTTCATTGCATAAAGGTGGGCTGACTCGAGAGAACGAGCGGTTTGGTGTTTCCACAGATTGTTGTTTCACCAGCTCAAATGGTTTCCTAAGGCGATTAGCGGCTTGATTGAGTTGGGATCTGAAGTAGACGGTCTTAGTGATCATGATTTGTTTGTTATAGGAGCTCCTTACCGTTCTAAAGATTATTAGTTGGTCCGAAGATGGATTCGATTTCCAGGATCGTTCGATTGCCCTAGGGTTGCGGTGCTCCGTGTTTAAGTTGTCATTGAACCATAGTTTGAAATTTTAGTTGGGGCATTTTTTTGTTGGAGTGGGGCAATGGAATCCATGATGCTAGTGATAATAGAGATGTAGAAGTTAGTGAGTGCATGTACCTCAGTCATGTCAACTTGTGGAGAAAGGGCAAATATACAGTGGGTTGCTAGATCTGGTGTATTGATATTTCTGAGGTCCCTTTTCCAAATCTTCGATTTTGTTGTTTGAGCTTCCTCAGGGAGACTTCCATGTTGATAAAAAAGAAGATGCTGTGATGATCGGACCAATCGCACGGGGTAATGGTGTCCAGTGTGATGGTGTGACCTCTGGTGATGATGAGGTCCAGAATTTCCCCTTTATTATGGGCTGGCAGCTCAAAATGTTGAATCCGATCGTGATCAATTAGGAAGGATTTGAGACATATTTCAGCTTGGTCATTGAGGTTGGACCAGTGAAGGTTGAAATCACTGAGGAAGATTTGGGCCATAGCAGAATCAACATTGCCAGAGATGATTTCCATGAATAGCTTGATGAAAGGGAGGTTGTCCCCAGGGGGGGTGATAAAATGTGTGTAGTTTGCACATCGTAAGGTTGTGACTAAAGATATTGAGACAAAGGTATTCGCATGAGTATGGCGTGGAGGACTCTGAGTAGGAGACCGATAGTGTGCTCCGATGTATGCAAGCTAGGCCACCACCCTGCTTCAAAGCTCTGTCTAGACGGATTATGTCATGGGTAGGAGGCACTAGGAGGCCTAGGAAGGGAGTGGAAGCAGGATTGAACCAAGTTTCAGTGAGGATGATGATGTCTATCTCATTGTGTTGGATGAGGTCGAATATATCAGAGGCGTGTTTGCTAGCTGACCTGCAGTTGAGTAGTACGCATTTAAGTTGCACCGGTGTAGAGGGGCGGAGACTGTATGATGTTCACTCACATAAAATTCTCATTGTTTAGGCCTCTAGGGTTGTGAGGGGGTTCTCTGTATGGGTTAGCCTGAAAAGCTTGTATTTGCCCCTGAGTAGTCTTGTTGGTGTCTAAGATAAGTGAGTAAGAATTGAGTAGGTTATTGATATTGTTAGACGTGAGATATGATGCAGATCAATGTGCCACATTAACAGTCTGTTTTGACCAAAGTCCTTGCAATTGAGGGTATCTATCAAAGGCAGGTCGAATCAAAAAAGGGCATGATGACGGATATCTGGATACTGGTGTAGCAGTGGGAAGTAATAAGACTGGGAAGCGCATGGTCATCTCCAATATAGCTAAAAACAAGACTAACAATGCAACTAGGAAGTTACTAGGAGAAACACTTCTCAAAAGCATTTGATTTCTTAAACTCTCAACAAACAGATATTATACTGTCCTGGCCTTTATAACTAACCTTTTTACAATCTGAGATGAAACTGCTTCCATCACAGATACTGGGAATTTTGATATATTAGTGTAATTGTCTGGCATCTAGCAGTATTTATTTTGTCAATGATGAAATCTTGTCATTCCAATCATCAAACGTTTCAGTGATTGAATCAAATGTCATATGCCCATTTGATTTCTTCCTTTCAAGATGGGTGCTCTTATAGCCACATGTTACCATGTCCATGTTTGCATCTTGGAATATGGGGGTCACCCAGGGACCTCCTAATGAGTAATTACTATATAGAATATTTATAAACACAGTCATTATCCCATTAATATCTAGCATAAGAAAATGGTTACAATCTCATGCATATGGCATCTATCTAGATATGATAATTGATTAAACACTTAAGGTTTTGACATGTTGAATGGGTGTTTTCTAAAACCAATAATGTATAATTGGCATAAACTAAATTACTCCCTAAGAGGTTGATCACCAAGAAGACTATACCACTTGTGAGATTGCCACATTGTCATACACTGCTGCCTGGTTTTGCCTAGCGAGACAAACAATGATTCCTGCCAGTTTAATCTATCATAATATCCACTTTAATAAAAAGATACTTTCAAGTTTAGGTTCTATTATTGTGAAACCATCTCCCAATTGAGCTACATGTCATGAAGGAAATGTGTTGCCATTCCTGACAAATATAAAAACAAATTTTTCGCTAATAGCTTTTATTGCTCAGCACTGATAACATTCCTGAACATTGATCAGAACTGGCATTCAGTACAGATAATGACAAAGATCTACATATGTGTTCCTCACTGTATCTTAGTCAAGTGAATGACTATCAGTATTGTGCCAGAATGTGAAAAGGACTAATAGGTTTGATCATTCATTTTGTGAGATACTCATCCAGGATTTCCTGATCTGATCTTCAGGTGAAAGGGAAGGAGAGAGTTGATAACAAACCCATACCTCAGAAAAGGAACAAGGTGACATATAGACAAGAAAAAACTTACTTATTGGCTTTGATCTTTAATGAATATCAACATTTTAACCTATATGCTGTATTTGATCATAAATATTGTTTATCATATGTAAAAAAGTTCATCGCAATAATTATTTCAAAAATCGATAGAAAAAGGTCACCACATGCTTGAATTGGAATTCCTCCAAATTAGGAAGGCTTTTTAAACTCTACTGTTTAGTAAAAGGTTTACAAGCAAATGTGCATATAAGACTGGCATCCAAACTAGGATATGTGCTCATCAGCTGAAGCAACATCCAAGTTGCATAAAGCACAGTAAACAAATTGATATTAGAAGAACATAAAATAACATTTCACAATGGGGAATTATCTCTATGTAAAGATGAATAAATGCACAGGAAAGTAAAACTTTAACAAGAATCTTGAATCCAAATGGCTGTGTTAGAAGTAATCAATTATGAAAAATGTCCTAGCTAACGTAATGAAAAGTTTCAATTCTATTAAGGACTCAGAGGCGAGGATTATGCCTTCTCTCTTTGCTTTATTACAATAGCGATACAAAAGGGGATGGTGGACGGAGTTGGTAGGGTATGCTCAGACGTGAGTCCCTTGCTCACTTGGCCACTGGATTCAAGATAGCCTGGCTGATGAGGATTATGAATCCGAAACCGGTCCCAGGATGCTTGTTTCCGGTCCAGGGAAGACATGGCTTGGCAGTTCGAGCTGGACTGTTCCCATGAGGCACAGGGTCAGGCTGATTTGCATATGGCCATGTCTGAACTGGGGTGGCTGAGTGGGCTAAAGAATGGTGATGGATTAAACCCAGATCAGTTGACTAGGGGTGAGTGTTTGATTTACTCAAACGCTCCATCCATCATCCCCTTTTGTATCCCTTATTACAATAGCAGCATCAAGGTCAACAAAAAGAGTTTGTTTCCCATGAACCATAGGGAAAACAGTAGTCCAAAAAACAAACATGGTAACAACCAATCAGAGGCAGCGATAGTGTCCAATCAGGGGTAACCAGCCCAATATAGTCCTTTGCTAGTGTCCAGTCCTCCTCTTTCGGAGCGCGACAACAGCTGATCAGCACTCTTCAGATATCTTGCTTCTGAGCGTCAGAACCTGGAATGGACAGGTACACGTTACCCAAAGAACCGCATATAAGTCAACAAAAGCACATAGAACACATAATCAATGATCAGCAAAGAACATGAAAAAACAGCTACTTACTGCATTACGGGGCGGGATCTCCTTTTGGAGAACATGGGCGGGATAATCCTCGCCTCCGAGTCCTTAATAGAATTGAAACTTTCTGTTACATTAGCTATGAAAGTTTTCATTCTATGTCAGGACTGGAGGTGAGGATTATGGTTGTTTAAAGCTTGCCCACAACCAGTTGCTCCATGTTCAGCACTGGCTTGAAATAGAACATCTTAAAGGTAGAGTCTGAAGACCAATCAGCCGCATTAAGGATATCTTCCAGGCACGCCCCCAAAGTGAACACCTTTGAAGCCATTGCTCCTCGAGCGGAGTGTGCACCAAAGTGACGTAAACTTTTCCAGCCTCCTGCATAACCCGACAAACCCATCTGGCAATCGTGGGAGAGGAAACTGCCCTAAAGGGCTTCCGGAACGAAATAAGTATTTGACCCTTCCCCGGATGACGGAATTCCTCCGTCATCTCCTCGTACACCTTAAGGCAGTGGACCACGCACAATTTAGGAGAATCTGGAAAAGCTGAGTATGAAATAAACCTAGTATGGCACTTAGTGCGACGCAGGAGAGTAAAGGTCACTCCTTCAGGAGAAAAAGTCCTCCCGAAATGTTCAGAGCTTGGACATCCGAGACCCGCCTGCGCAAAACTAGGCAAAAGAGCATAGCCAGTTTTGCGGAAAGTTCTTTCCTTGAAAGAAACCAATTAGGCTGCCAGGAAAGGAACACGTTAAGAATGTGATTGACATCCCACAGGGAAGAGTATCAAGGTTCCGGGGGCAATGACAATCATAGGCCCTCAGCAGATTGCACATCAGGGGATGTTCCCCTACCGGAGCACCATTCCCCGAAATATGACCGGATGAAATCGCTGACCTGAAGGTATTGATTGATCGGTAAGCAAGACCATCCGAAGCCATATGTGCCAAGAAATTCACCTTGGCAACAGCGTTGGCGACCAAGAGATCATAACCCCGTCGCAGACACCAATGGGACCATCTGCCCCATGCAGACCGGTGTCTATTAACCGTACTGTCTGCCCAGGCCTTTGAGATGAGGTCCTCAGCTTCTCGTGAAAGACCCAGGGTTTCCCATCTGCCCCGGAAATCTGCCACGCCATGAGAAACCGAGATCCCGCTAACACCAGTGGGTGAGGATTCCCCTCGGGAAGAGCGGGAAACTGGGGGAGTAGGATTGGAAAATCCCAGGAAAGTTCCAGAAGAAGTGGAAGCCTTGCTTGCGATCTCCACAGGGGGAAAATCAGCACCAGATCCGCCTTCTGTCTGCAAATCTGTGTGTAGGCACGCATGATCATTGCAAACGGAGGGAAGGCATACCCCATTCCAGGCTCCAATCCTGGAGAAATTAATCTGTTGCCGCCACCAATGGGTCCGGCCTCCAACTGAAGAACCGGGTGACTTGGTGGTCCAGTCGAGACGCAAAGAGGTCTGCTGAGAATGGCTCCCAGTGATCATTCAAGGCTGGAAAGATGGCTCGGTCCAGCCTCCACAAGCTGAAGTCCCAGAAGTGGTGAGACTGGAAATTCGCCTCCAAGTTGTCCCGACCCGGAGGGTACTCGACTGTGACCGATATCTGGCTGTCTAGGCAGTACTGCCAAAAACTTGCTGCCAGGTCTGAGAGCGCCTTGGACCTGGTGCCCCCAAGTGATTTACGTATCGGACCGCCGAGACGTTGTCCCTTTTCAAAAGGACGCACAATCGTACTAAGTCTCTCGTCCAACACCGCACGGCAATCGAGCCTGCCAAAAGCTACAGACAGTTGATGTGTAATTTCTGTTAGTCTGGAGACCATAACCCTTCCGTGGACAAATCCCTGCAGCACGCTCCCCAGCCTAGTCTGCTGGCGTCTGACTCGATCACTAGGTCTGTGGTAGAGCCGAAAATCGCTTGCCCGTTCTAAGCCTCCATATGATCCAAACACCACTTGATCTCAGCCCTCACTTTGAGCGTCAGGCTTACTTTGTGGTAGTAAGGAAAACCTTTCTGTAGGAAGTACACTTTGAAGCGCTGCAAAACCCTGTAGTGCAGGGGCCCTGGGAAGATGGCCTGAATAGAGGCCGACAAGAGACCTACCACCCTCGCTATCTGGCGGAGGGACACCTTCTGTTTGGCCAGTATGCGGCGTAACTCGTGACGGATCGTGGACATTTTTCTTGCTGGAAGACTCTGAGTAGAGGAGGTCGAGTCGATGACGAACCCCAAGAAGGTAAGAGACTGGGTCGGTTGTAAGAGGAACTTATCCCTGTTAATCACAAACCCTAGGTCCTGCAGGAGGGCTATCGCCATCCAAAAACTGAGCCTCCAAGCCACGGGGGAACAATGCCATCAAGAGAAGATCGTCCAAATACACGATCATCTTGACTCCTGGCCCTCAAAAACTCCACCGCTGGCCGGAGGACCTTGGTAAAACACCAAGGAGCCGACGAGAGGCTGAACGGGAGCACGGTGAACTCGTAGACGCGGCTCCTCCACAGGAACTGAAGGAACTTCCTGTGGGAGTGAAAAAAGGGAATCACCAAATAAGCTTCTTTGAGGTCCAAGCAGACCATCCAGTCGTTGGGGCGAAGCATATCCCGAAGGAGATGAATCCCCTCCATTTTGAAATGACGATATACCAGCCATTTATTGAATTTGCTTAAGTTTATGACGGGTCTCTTGCTGCCATCTGTTTTGTCTACTAAGAAAATGTTGCTTAAAAATCCCTCTGGGTGACGGGCAGAAGGGGAGATAGTGCCCTTGTGCAGGAGAGAGGCGACCTCTTCGTCCACCAGGGCGGAATCCGCACATGAAAACTGGATGGGACGGGGAGGGGAGCTTTCCTAAGGGACCCTAGGAACTCTACATGGAACCCCTGCACCGTCTGGAAAACCCACGCATTGTGTGTGAGAGATAGCCAAGCCTTTTGACAAATTGCCAACCGCCCCCCTAGATTTGATGAGGAAGAAAGGTGAACACTCACCGAGGTTTGAACTGTTGGTACCTCCACAGAAGCCTCTTCCTTTGCGACCTCTGGTGGGGTAGAAGTTCCCGAAACGGGACTGGTCCTGTTGCTGACTGGAACCTTTCTGGTTACCCTGCTGGTGACCCCGACTGGCCAAGCGGACCCTGCCTTGGCCGGCCCTGCGAAAAACACGGGGGAACACCTTCCAGATTGTTGTTTGCACCCTGTAGAGGGACATGAAGGTATTTACGAATTTTCCGAGCTCCTTCATGAAGGGCTCGCCAAATAGACCCCTTGTGCCACCGCTCCAGCTTCAGAGTCCACCAGGTCGCCCAACTTTGGATCGATTTTAATGAGAAGTGACATGCGGCGCTCTGTGGAGAGGGCACAATTTGCATTCCCCAAGAAAATGACAACTCTTTGGGCCCAGTTAGAGAGGATCTCGGGAGAGATAGTAGAGCCCGATTCCTTGGCCTCCTCTGCCATGTCCAAAATCTTTGTAGCTGGGGCGAGGGCATCCAGGAGCTTATCCTGCCAAGCCCGCCACGACCTATCAATTCCTCTCTTCGGATCCCGGATGAATTTCTGTAAGAAGGTATGCATTCTGGGGTCGATTTCAGAGGTGAGGGCTACTTTGCCCTCAAAAGAGGGACGAGGACACTCTGCCCTTAGGCAATTACGAGCTTCCTATTTTAAGGGCCGGCGGATGTGCTCTGCCACATAAGCGGCCACCTTCTCATCCGGGACCCACTCCGAAGAGCGGGGGTGAACAATGTCATTCAGATCCAACATGTCTTAAGTGGCCGGAGGGGCAACTGCTGGGCGGGAGGGGAGCCAGGGTCTCGAGGGCCCTGGTCGTTATCGGGATCCCCCATACCATCAGGGACAACAGGCTGGACGGTCTGTGTAGGCTGAGGAGGGGGAGGGGAGGGACTGCAGCCAGTTGGGATGAACGGCTATCCAGAAAAGCCTGGCGTAAACGCTCGAAAGTGTCGGAATCCACCCCCAGAACCCGGGGCCATTTGGCCTGAGGGGAACCAGCTGGGACTAAAGGTTGAGGGGGTGACTGGAGCAGAGGGGGCGCCTATGCACAGTTTCAGGTGAAAAAATGCGTCATTTATTTGGTGTGAAGGCCTATCCTCTAGAGGGGAGATGGCCTGGCCAACAGCCTGGTAGATTGAAGAATCAACTTCATCATAAACAGCCACCCCCCAGGGCATCTCTGCGAGGGGGTCCTCGTCCTCAGGATACTCATCGTAGTACTCCATGCCCGCTATAACACTGAACAAAGGGTCAGGAGTGGCAACTTCACAGGCCTAAACTAGGTCCTTGCCTAAGAATGAAGAGCTGGGTGACAGCCACAATCAGGGGCCATAAAGCAGCACCGCAATTTAAGGGGGTTTATCCCTAGGGGACAACTGCTGGCAGCTAATGAAAAAAATACACACACACCCTCACCAAGGGGCGCTCACCCGCCTGGGCCTTGTCCCCTCAGTGGCCTGAAAGAGGTAGATACAGGACCTCACACGAGGCGTAAAATGCAGCAATACTGACTCCACAGCCCTTCTTTCTATAGCTGTAATACAGGGCGGTGGAGCGTTCAACAAGCGAATGCGGCAGAATTGCGGTAATGAGCCCGCCTCAGCCGCTACAACCCAGACGGGCGTATGCCTCAGACTGGAGCCTTGCAACGGAGACGCGCACGCGACGTTTGAATCGTCTGAAGAGATCAAACGTCACGCCGCAACCCAGATGACCTCTCATGCCCTCTAGCGGCAGTAGGTCCGCAACAGCCAAGCCAGTACCACGCGCGCCGCATAGGGACGAGGAAGACCTCAACCCCGCGGCGACACCACAAAACAAACAAAAACCCGAAGGTGACAAACCGCAACCCCCGAAAGAAGGGGCAAGGAACGAGAACCCGCGCACGCTGCGTGAGGCAACGCTAAATAATCCTTGGTGTCCGCCAAAGCGGACGCCAAGGACCTCAAGAACTCCCGGCCCATCTCCCTGCTCCCGTTCCCGGAAAAGGTAATCGAGAAACTCATCAACATGCAACTGACCCGCCACCTGGAAGACAACAACATCTTGGACCCGTCCCAGTCCGGATTCAGACGAAACCACAGGACTGAGACAGCCCTCATCACCGCCACAGACGACATTAGGCGCCAACTAGACAACAGCGAAACATCAGCCCTCACCCGCCTTCGACGCGGTCTGCCATCGCACTCTAAAGACACGCTTCCTAGAAGCTGGAATCCAAGAGATGGCTCTTTACTGGACCACCTCCTTCCTCTCCGGCAGAACCTAGAGTGTCCGCCTCCCACCCTTCTGATCTGAAGCCACCGACATCATCTGCGGTGTCCCTCAGGGCTCATCCCTCAGTCCAACGCTGTTCAATGTCTACATGGCCCCCTCACACAAGTGGCCCGCCATCACGGCCTCAACATCATCTCCTTCTCTGATGACACCCAGCTCATCCTCTCCCTTACCAAGTACCTACACAACTCCAAAACCAACCTCCACGAGGGAATGAAGGCCGTCGCCAACTGGATAAGGAGCAGCCGTCTGAAGCTGAACTCCGACAAGATGGAGGTCCTTATCCTCTGACCCACCCCCTCAACCTGGGACGACTCCTGGTGACCGACCACACTCGGAACAGCACCAACACCCACCGACCATGCACGCAATCTAGGATTCATCCTCGACTCCTCCCTCTCTATGTCTAAGCAGGTCAACTCCGTCTCCTCCTCCTGCTACAACCCCCTCCGCATGCTCCGCAGGATCTACAAGTGGATCCCGACCGAAACAAGAAGAACGGTAATACAGGCCCTCGTCAGCTGCAGACTGGACTACGGCAACACACTCTATGCAGGAATCCCAGCCAAACACCTATGGCAACTACAACGCATCCAAAACGCCTCCGTCCGACTGATCGTCAACGTCCCCCACCGCAGCCACATCACCCCTCACCTGAGAGACCTACACTGGCTCCCCGTCGACAAGAGGATCACCTTCAAGCTCCTCACCCACGCACACGAAGCACTCCACAACGCCAGACCGGCCTACCTGAACAGCAGACTCAGCTTACACACCCCCACCCGCCAGCTCCGCTCAACCAGCCTCGCTCTCACCGCTGAACCCCACATCCCAACGAACGACCTCCGGCAGCAGATCCTTCTCCTACGTCGCCGCCAAGACCTGGAACACCCTCCCTACCCACATACGGCAGACCCAAGACCTACTCGCCTTCAGAAGACTCTTCAAGACCTGGCTCTTCGAGCAACAGCAGCACCCCCCTCTCCCCTCAGCGCCTTGGGACCCTCACAGGTAAGTAGCGCGCAAGAACTCTGATTGATTGATTCATTGATTGATAAACAAATAATTAAGCACGTCAGAGAAAAAAACGGGTGCGAGCGCCCCTGACAATCAAGCGTCACAACATGACAGATATAGCACAGCGTTAAGGAAATCACTACACCAAGGCAACCTAACAGTAAATGCCAACAAATAAGCACAATACAGCAAAAACTGGAGAGTACTTAGCGAAGAAAGAGGAGGAGGGGACTATATTGGGCTGGTTGCCCCTGATTGGACACTATCGCTGCCTCTGATTGGTTGTTACCATGTTTGTTTTTTGGACTACTGTTTTCCCTATGGTTAATGGGAAACGTAGCCTTTTGTTGACCTTCATGCTGCTATTGTAATAAAGTGAAGAGGGAAGTCATAATCCTCGCCTCCAGTCCTGACATAGAATTCCTCTTAATTAAAGTGTGAGATTTAGAGGAGGGTCAGAAACGCAGAATGGAAGACATTCTGCCATTTCTTATCTCTCCGAACTGCTTGGTCAAAAACCTGAGTTCTAGGAGAAATAAAATCCACATAATCATTTACAAAATGCATTTGAATTACCCAAGATTGTCAAGTAAGGGAGTTTATGAAGCAATATCATTTTAGCAACCGTGAATTTGCCTGCCAGTTTGCACAACTTTACCACCGTTCTTGGACCCTAACATATGTAAAACTCCTTTGATAATACTGTGTCTGCATCTTAATTTCAAAATCTCTTAGGAAATTCCACATTCACTTGCATGAAGAAATCATGTCACACAAGGAAACTTTCTTTAACTGCGAAAAATTGAATTCTATTTTGAAAGAAATTGCAATCTCATCTAGCTAATGATTAGAAATTATTGCTGTGGGTCAGAACCAATTGCTTTCAAGTGGCAAAGAAATCCCCTACTGTCTACTTTTCATAGAAAGGACGAAGTTCATAATAAGTTGTAAGGAGGCAGGATCTGGATAATGTTTGAGATTTGGTAGATTCTCCTCTCCAGAGATGGATCTCTTTATTGACATGAAGATCCTGCAGGCTTACAATATTGAAAAGAAGATTTGGAAATGCCTAATGATGGCCCGTGGTAAAGATATTTTTCACAAGAAGGGAAATAAATCACAGACATTCCTGGCTCTTGGAATATTTCATTTTGAAGTGACCCACTTTTTTAGTGTCCATCTTTTTTGGTGGTGGGCCTGTCAGTCAATGAGCTTCCTATGTTTTCTGTGATTTTATTCAACTGCATATGGATTATTGTTCTACTCGAGACACCCCATCATGTGTACATTCATGCTTAACAGAATGCTACTGCGGAGAGTATTCATCCAGTGCCTACTTCCTCATGAAGGCTGATATGTTGATGAGAAGCTGTTGCCCCACACTTGTCAAATACAGATTTTATATTGTATCCTTTAGATTTCTAACCTGTTCTTAAACTTTTAAAAGAGATGACCACTTGCCCTAATCATGAAATCCTGTGAAAGTGGTTTATTTCTATTGAAAGGTAGAGAATTACCCTCTAGAGCTGGTTGTGAGGTCATATGGCAACAAATGAAAAAACATTATTACAATACTCATGGGTTGGCAAGAGCACATTTCTGACTATTTTTCCATGAGCAACTGTCAGCATGGTACCCCGAGATATAAGCTGTGATGTGAACACAACTATATATGATCCCTGATTGTACACTCATCTCAAGTCTTAAAGGTGATAGTTGGCTGACATGAAAAACATTAAAATAGGCAAAATGACTTAAAGAAAGGACTTTCACCAACTTAGGATTCCACTTCTTCACAATAAGTGAATCATGAAATGAAAGAGCCAATCCACCATCCCAAATCACCTGTGCATATAAAACACATACATTTTTTTGCCTGCAAAATAGGAACTTCGTGTATTACACCTTAAAACCAACCTACCACATATGTTTTCATGAACAATCTCCAGCCTATGACCTGCTTTTTCACTAATTAACTCAATACATTCACTTCAGGGATAAAGTCTGTGGGTTGGTTATGTTGAAATCAGATGTGGTTGGCTTCTGCATAAAATTATATAACTTTAAAGAAAAGCCTAGGGAAAGAAATAGCTTGGTAAATTCAAACAGACAAAATTTCATCTTGACTAAACATCAAGCCGAGGAAAAATTATCATAATCAAAAACCTGAAGATTTGACGGAAGAAAACAAATGAGAAATGCATTGAAGGCAAGTTCAAATTGGAAATGTTAAGAAAGTAAAATGTACTCAAGATACCGAATAAATTCTATGTAGAAATGAAAATAAGGGTAAAATAATTAAAAGAAACTCTGGATATGTAAAATCAATAGCTTGCAAATCAGCATAGTAACTCCCACACCTGGAAATCTTTCATTATTTGCTAGGTGGTACTTTTTGCATTATGTTGAGTGAGCAAAAACATGCATTGGTAGAGAGCTTGAGTGTGCACTCTGTGTAGGAGGAGAATGATGGGGCCACAGCGGCAATGAATTAAGGAGGGAGAGAAGTAGGAAAAAGAGGATGAGAGAGGAAGTCAAGCAGCAATTTAAGGAGTAGGGGACATAAAAGGATAGGCAAGAAGCAAGAAACAGTGGGCCCGAGAAAATAGGAGACAAAAATGAAATGAATAGAAGAGGATGGTACCAGAGCAAGAAGATACAGTATCTTGGAAACAATTGGCAGCACAGGGTATCCACAGTGTGTCCACCACTATTTGAAGAACACCCTCCCCCAATATTGTTCAAAAAGGTACTTGCCTAATTGATTTCTTCAACTTGGACATCGCTATTAAAAAAAACTTTGCCAACATTTCCTTTGCTTAGTTTAATCAAGCTGTGTTTTGAGGATATTGTTTTATAGAGTATCACATAAACATGTAATAAAGAATAGCTCAGGGAAATATTGGAATTACTTGCAAACTTATCAAGAAGCAGCGCTGTTGAATGAGATTGCATGGGGCAAATAAAAACCCCTTCATTTTTAAAGGAATAACATTTTCAAAATGATTGCATGTAGTTTGAAAGTATTTTATGGACTGACACACATTGCAGAGATATCACGCCTTACTTTTCAAGAATAGAATTTTAATTGTTAAGTTACAATAAGCTTTATTTGAACATTACTCAGTGATCATAAAAGCATATGAAATAGACATCAAAATTTAAAATAAAGCACTCTTAATAGTATCAGTGTCATACTTATACAAGTTCAGGCTTGTAAAACTGTTAAATTCATTGGGCTAAACTGACAAGAAAGGCTCCCATTTCTTACACTGAGAGCACTTTTTAGAGACAGATCAAGATTAACACAATTTTCGGAGCACCCAGCTTCTGTATATATATTAGGGCCAGATTACATTTATTACATCCAATACCCCTTGAAATTGGAATTAAAAAACGTTTAGTTTTACACGTCATACTATATGACGTATTTAGGCCACACACATATCTCTCAGACTGGGAAACATCCTTTGCAATGCAACTTTTACAAAGCACTACCATTACGACGCAACTTTTACAACGCAAGTCATTACAACGAATTGCGCTGGAGGGGGCACTAGGATAGGGAATAGTTTAATTACTATCCAACACCTTCCCTACTATCCACAAGGACTGGAGTTGGAATAGTAAATTAAACTATTTACTATCCAGCGCCCCCCAACGCAAGCCGTTGTAACGACTTGCGTTGTAAAAGTTGCGTGCTTGAAAACGTCATACAACCTGTCAGATTAGCGAATAAAATGTGCTTTTGGAATCTTGGAAACGAGAATCATTTTCTCTAAATTCACACTCCAAGTTATGTTTTCTTTTCTCCATTAAAATAGCAAAATAGTGGTCAGCTATTGAAGAATAAGTTTGAGCTTCCACGTTGTCGCTTCAGAGAAACTATTCTTTTGGAGGTCTTTCTATATGTCTCTCAACTTTTATTATTTATGAATATCTTTCTTTTTGTCTCAGCCGTTCAGTCTGTAATGGTAACTTGTTCCACATTAATGCACCCAAAATAAAAATGCGGTTTTTCATACCTTTGGAACCCTTCTATGCACCACACTCTCTCTATAAGGTCGTCATGTATATTTTTCTCTTCCATGTGTGCCTCAGCTCCTCATTCTGTTCATTTGTAATCTTCCCTCTAATTCACTAATTACATTTTTATTTTTTGTTTACTCTCCTTTTTAAATTGTCTAGAACTCCCTGACCCCCATGTTTTTCAAACTAATGTGTACTATTCATTCTGTCTCTTCTATATATGGATAAGCTGGTTACATATTCCTACTTCAATTACATTTGTAATGTATCACAATCAAGTGTCTCTGCCATTGCATCTCTTATCTTGTAACGTTGATATTCCTTCACCATCTTCATTCTTCAAGTTTCTTTTCATTATGTATGCAAAATATATTCTTACACCTGGTTCCCTATTAGACTACCATTCATTCATTTATTTTGTTCTTAACTCTTTGAATTATCCGTCTGATCCGGTCTATTTTTCCAGTTTGAAGAACAATCTAAAATAAACTTCAAATCTAACTTTTCCAGTGGGTATTTCCTTTTCCTCCCACACATTCTAAGTTTCTTAGTATCAACATTTATTTTTGTATTATTTGTAATGTTCCTGTTTTGTGCAATGGTAATGTGCAAACCTAATTGGACTAATAGTTTATAGCCGTGCAGAGGTATGTAATGAAAACCATGTTACATTCCATACTACTATGCACCTGTTCTTGCCTAACTGTCTTGATTTTAGAAAAATAACAATTAAAAACAAGTTTCTGAAAAGGTGTGCTGATTAAAGCATTGCCTTTAACATCAAAGCCATTTTGAATGATGCCTATGGAGCCTGGTTTCTTTACCTAAAATCTAAAAAAAATAACAACCGTATGCACACAAAGAGACACATTACCATGAAGATTTATTTATTGGGGGCATGTGTTGATAATAAAAGTAAATATTAACTTTGAGAAACGAATAATGCAAATTCCGGTTCCAAAATGCTCAGACAATTTTATTAGCATGTACCTCATCATCACTACAATTATCAGAATATGTGTAATTGGCCATTCCAGATTTCGGGATAGCATTAAAAGAAAACAGACTAAAGGGGTTAAGGAAAAGCAGCGAAGACTGAAAGGTGGCAAGCCTACTTTGAATCAAACTACTATACTGTCAGTTATCATACCACATAAAAAAAGAGTATAACATTTGTAAGTCTCAGTCCCGCATGTGAGACCTTTGTCATTGTCTCTGACATGACGGACCAGTTCACAAATGCATTTATACAGGACGCAATACTCCTGTAGTAGTCTTTTACGTATTCTTACAAGCCTTTGTGAATCTCCTGTGAAACGTCCAACTCTCTATAAGTAAAAGTGCAAAGAGGGCATAGTCCTTTCTATTTGCACTAATTGCATATAAATATTTCGCAATGTTAGTGTTTTAGTGCCAATTCAGAAACGCATTTAAGAATATATAAAATAATACTACAGGAGTAGTACTTACATAATGCAAACTGCCTATGTGACTAACACCAATATATTGATCTTTAAACATGTTTATTCCCATCTCTCATAGTACGGATAAAGGGTCCATGCAAGTTTTTTTTTATAACATAATTAAACGGACAATGTCTGGAAAACACATATACCATAGAAAAAAGATGTGAACAAATGAACAGAACTATTTTAAACCAACATTTGATTAATTACATAGTTACAAATAATAGGGCAAATGCTTAATTGCGAAGATATTGAGTTAATTTCGGCACACTCAATGAATTTGCTTCCTAAATGGTGCACAACATTGGCTTGTGAACATCACATCCATCCCAGGATTTTTAAGCTATCTGCAGCCATGGATTTAGCCCTCATGAACCAGCGTGTGACATCACTGCTTTGCATTTTATTTGTTTTGTATTGCCCCTTTCTCGTTTTAAAAATCAGAGTTCGCAGGAGCAAAATATCTCGTTTACTATGCAGTGCTAATGTGGCTAATGTGAAATTGTACCTTGCAATCCGTCCCTATTTATATGTTGTGACTTGTTTTTTCGTTGACAAGATGTGTTATTTTGCTATTTTCGTTTGCTGGCATAACTTTCTGATTCTGTGTTCATTTTTTTAGTTGCTCCCAAATTAGCTTTGTCAACTGTTTCATCTGTCCAAGTTGCAAACCACAAGAGAGGTAGGCAGTCCGGGATTCATACAGTGGTTTCATGAAGTCATGTTTCTATGAAAATATTACACAGTATGAATCTGGTATATCTGTTAAGTGTTTTCATCAACTCCCGACAGACCCTGTTAATTGTCAGCACTATTCACATGAAGTCCTCAAAAGTACTGCTTTCCGTCACCAAGCAGCAGAGCTCACCTGTTTTAGCTTGACTCATAGATTAATGCTAGCGCCATGAAAGTCAGGGTTGTGAGCGAAGACAAATAATCTGATTACTGGCAAATTACCAGCACATAGGACAAGCGAACTGTCACTATTATTTGATTACATTTTCCGAACCAACATCATTAAAGACGGAAATTTATTTGAAGCAGTCTTTCTCATGAAATCGCATGCAACTGAACGTCCCTTTTATCTTTTATTTCCACTTTGGATCACTTTTCATATGTTAATGCAATTATACCATTACCTGCTCAAGTCATTCATCACGTTACCTGGTCAGTGACACATTAATGGGTGTTGCTTCGAGTATTAATAGTTGGTGAGCCAATCATAGTAGCCAACAATATTTTATGTCGCCTCATTTGAGCTTTTTCTGTCTGCTTAATGTTATATCTCGCTTTTGTTTTTTCACTTCTTGTTATAGTAAGAGCCACATTTCACCGCTTAAGTGTGTGCAAACGTCTGAACTCGGTTTGACCCCCTCTGTGAAAACCATCATAATGAATTGTGCTGTTCCAAATGAAACCTAATCAAATTGCTGAATGTCCCTAATGCAAATCTATTTTCCATTTCTTTTGGCGCAAACAGAAATTTGTTTTCAACATCTGAAAAGCAGATTGATAAAGCTTCGGCCACGATTACCAGTTTCTTGTTTTTTACGATCCCTGAGCATGCAGCAGATCTTAATTGCAAAGGGTGCAGAGTTTATCACATTCGGTAATGAATGGGAGAAATTAACAGCCAGATGCATCAAGTTGAAATCGGCTCGCAAAGGGCCATATTCTGAGAATCTGGCCATTTGCGAGCGCTATTTTTGCATTTGGGATTCATCATCCCAAATGCAAAAATCGCAATTATAGAAATCGCTAAATTGCGAAAAATCACTATTGAACCTTTTTGAAATTGAGAATTTGCAATATGGGCCGCTATTTACTGCGAAGTGTAACTTCGTGGTAAATAGCGAAAACTTTGAAAAATGCACTTTAGTTCATTTTTCTAAGTTGTATGTTACACACACACATGTCCTTTGAACTTGTGTGTGCGCAACACCAGTGTACATTTGCATTTCAGGGGTGCTACAGGGTGTCCTTTGGACACCCTGGCACCCTTGAAATCGCTTCATTATTTGCGATTCGCTAATTGCTAATCGCAAATAAGGAATGACTCCCCATTCATTCCTATGGGCCTTTAGGCCCATAGGAATGGATGGGAAAGCCATTCCTTATTTGCGATTAGCAATTACCGAATCGCAAATAAGGAAGCAGTAGAAATCGCAAAAAATATTGCGATTTCTACATGCATCCCGTTTTGCGAGTCTTTAATAGCGATTCCTTTATAATCGCTATTAAGGACTCGCAAAACGGCACTTTGATGAATCTGGGGGTAAGTCTGCACACCTGGAATAATTTCAACAGATCAACACTGTAAAATTTTAAGGCAAAAAAAGTCCCAGTACATGCAGAGACTTGTGAATTATGGTGTGCATGTTATTCCCCATTTGAAGCAACACCGGTAATAGAAGATAATTATTGTACCTGAAATATTCCAAGCCCTGTGGTACTGGGAGTTTTTGGATGCAACATTGATCGCATAACCATCTAGGGCACTCATAATTAAGGCCTAAGAGTTCATCGTATTATTTCAAAAGCACAGCTCTAGCACTATAGTGATTGGAGCTTTTGAAAACCCCTCAAAGCTTAAACAAACTATTGCTGAAAGTGTGAGAAACGGGTAAAGCTCTTTTTTTTCATAACTTTGTCAAAAACTCACAAAGGTCTTAATCACGAAGCACATGAACATTCACCACAACATTCACCACAAAATGCCCAGTTGCACTCAGAAACCAATCTACTCACCCATATTATATTTCCAGCAAAGTGTAATATTATACCTGAGTTTATCACCTACCAGGACTGAGGAGTGGGTGTTCCAGAGTGCTGGTTCCCTTTACATTTTGTGAACACTCAAATAAGGAATTTGCGATTGTTCACTAACTTGTACACAACCTATGCCCAACTAGAACTATTTAGAAATGTACTCCTTCTAATTGCTTACCGGGGTGGAATTGGGAGGGAACCCCTCCAAAATTGTTTGCAATGCAATGGAAGAGGTTTCTTCACAGCTTGGAGAAATGTTCTGAGTGGAGACAAAACTGGAAATGAAGTAATGCAAAGGTGTCTTTGTATGCACAGTTCGCCCATACGTGAAAGTAGGACTTCACAAAATATTTGAAGTAGTACCTAATTAGGTTAACAACATAACTTAATTGCAAACTCTTGCAAGCACGCTGATTACTTCTGTTTTTAATGAATGAGCACTGTGCAGGCTCCCAATGCCTGCTACCGGACGATTTTAGAGGACATTTCTCTGTGCATTGCAAAGTTCAGGGTTCCTTGTGAAGCAATACTACAGAACAAGCACTCCTCCCCTGAATCCAAAAGAGTTATGTTAACTAAGTACCGAGCATTCTCTCCTCAGCAGAAATTAAAAATAAATTAAAAATAAATATGCTCTATGATTATCAGCTGTTCACAGCCATTTGTTGATACCAGACTCTCTACAAACGCATTAGTTGCCAAGTAGCTAACTGCAACCACCTCTCGTTGAGTATCCTCGCTTTCATTTGTAATTCTCACTTTCAAAAGAAAGCAGATGTGGTCAAAGGGCTGGAAAGTTACTCATTCTGTTCAAATTGTATACAAATGTATGGTGATGTCATGAGTGATGTCACTGACCATGTCATGAGTGATGTAATATGTGACGTCATCAGCAGTGCATTGCACGCGCAAGTTACAGTGAGTTCAACTAACTATAACATGGGAATTTGAATGGTTTTATGTCAGTAAAAATTCCAGCTAACTATAACTGGTGTGAAACCTATGTTTTTTTCAGTGAATATATATATACATACATACACACACACACACTCATATACGAGGAAACATCACTGTGGCAGAGACAACAGCATTACAGAACCACATGAAGGATGCAACAATAATAATCAAGCCTTTAGATAAAGGTGGAAATGTTGTTTTCCAAACTAGGGAACAATATCGTAAGGAAGCATTACACCAACTCTCTGTAGAAAAGACCTATGAAAGGGTGTCAAGTGGAATTTACCAAACTAGTATCCAAGAGTACGATGAACTGATAAGCAAGTGGTATGGAAGATCAATGCTGGGGACAGAGAAACATCTATTTTTTCGCAGTAATAACCCGGTAGTCCCCACCTTCTATCATATCCCCAAACTGCATACAGATAATGTAAATCCACCTGGGAGACCAATTGTTTCTTAAGTTAATATCTTAACGGAACACTTATCTATGTTTATAGACCATTTCTTGTTTTCCTTTGAGGCACAGTTATAGTCATATATTAAAGACACTAAAGATATTTTAAGCAAGACAGCTAAAGTATCATGGGATCCCAGCTACCTATTCATGGTATTAGACATAACAAGCTTGTATAGCTGTATAGATCATCAACAGGGTTTAAGAGCTGTTCAAGCTTATTTGGAGAAACGTCAGTTACGCTATGACATGCACAACCAGATACTACTTGAATGTGTGGAATTCTGCCTTAAGAATAAAATTTTCTTGTTCTAGGACCAGTTTTTCAAACAATTATCTGATACAGCGAAGGGCACCTGCTTTGCCCCCAGCTATGCAAACTTGTTCGTTGGCTGGTGGAAGGAGCAGGTGCCCAGAACCGTTGAGGGCATGAACAAAGGCAGAGTAGTGCAGTGGCACCGGTATATAGAGGATTTATTCATCATATGACAAGGCACCGTAGAATCAGCGTATGATTATATTGAGGTCCTAAATAATAATGATTTGAACTTGCACTTCTCGGGAACAGTGAGTCCAGTGGCAGTGGACTATCTGGACCTGAGGGTGTTTGTATAGGACCAGAATATCCACACTGCACTTTTCCAAAAGTCCACGGCTGGAAATTCAGTACTGTTTGCTAGAAGCAATCACTCCCCCCAACCTCATCCAAAGTATTCCTTATGGGGAGCTCCTCAGGAAAAAAGGAATAGTACAAGAGATCAGGATTTTGAGGCGGCTGCCTCAGAGTGCATAGCAAGATTTTTGGTGAGGGGTTATGACTCTATGTCACTCACTAAGACCATGCAGAAGGTGAAACAGATTCCTAGGGAGAAATTACTAACAGAGAAAAGGGAAAGGAAACAAGAAGATGGTCAGAGTAAGTTCCGGATGGTCACACCTTACTCAGCAGAGGCTAACTATCTTAAAAAAATGCTCAGGAAGAACTGGCATATTCTCAAAACAGACAATGTCATCACGGATGATTTCCCTAACTTACCCCTGGTAACATTTAGAAAATCAAGATCACTTTGAGACATGTTAGTGCGAAGTCATATATAGAAACCGCAACAGCAAAACCTTAAGAGAAATGAAAGGTTTCTTTCCTTGCGGCAGGTACAAGGCCTGTGCCCATAGCAAGAGGGTTTTCACATACACAATACAGGGGATAGATAAGACTAGAGAAATAAAGAAATTCCTAACCTGTAGTACTCCCTATGCAGTGCACTGCCTAGTGTGCCCATGCCGGCTGCACTATATAGACAGTACTATTCACCAACTTAAAATTAGAATATTGGAACATTTGAGAGCCATCGATAAAATAGATCCATCTTACCCAGTGACTCGTCACTTTGCAGAAGTTCATCAAAGTGATAGAAACAACCTCTAGTATTATGGCTTAGATTATGTTCCTGCCAATCCAAGAGGAGGAGACAGGTTACGTAAACCTTGACGTCTTGAGTCAAGGTACATCATAGATCAACTTACAAAATCTCCAAGAGGAATGAACAGTGAGGAAGTGCTAGCTGTGCATTTGGGGCCTTGATTCATTTGGGATATGATCTACCATGAATATAGAATACCAGCAAATGTAGCATTGAATTGAAGTAGGGGAATAATTTGAGAGAAATCTTAATGATTATATTAATTTTGAATATGGCTGCAATTTTGATCGATTTTGTGTTTAATCTTTTCGAGGGGTCATAACAATTATAGCTGTGATAATATGTGATGAAATGAAACCACCTAGGGTAATTTGAGATTTATATATCAAGCGTACTTTAGTATTTTTATCTGAGCAACAAGATTCACGCTTAGAGGAAACATGACGAAGGGACATTAGCCGATCCGCGGCTTTATGAATAAGTTAAGGTATAAAAACATACTATATGAAATGTAAATTACTGAGGAAAAATGCTGATTGTTGGCAACTGCAATTAATTGTAAGCCATATGGGTTTTATGTATTGAAAAATTCCCTCAGGAAAACGTTCATGTACCATTAGCAGACTAGAAGTTTTGGTCTGCACACCACTACAAAATGGCACCTGCTTTTAACATATAAACGTGTTTCCCTTCTTTGTTTCCATGTATAGGAAATACTGTTTATTAAACATGCTTCCTCTAGTGTGTCATTAACATTGAAGAAGGCTTACACCACAATGTTTGTGTCCTTTGTAGTCCGAATAAAGTTTTTGCAAAGGTTCCCATGGAGTGCGGTAATTTCTACATCTATTGGGTAAAGGCATATTTGTGGTACATAAAGTAATTGTAAAGACTTTCTTTGTTAAGACACTTTCGTTGTTTCACTGTCAGGTCATTAGCTGTAAAAGGAGAAATGGTTCCGTCATAAAACCTATTTAAGGAGTTGCTAAATCTTTGGTCAATGGGTTTTCTACATGGGAAAACATTTTTTTGGGTAGCAAACTCTGAATGGAAATATTTGCAACCACAAAACAGTTTTGCACATCTAGCCCATTGTCTCCATATCTCTGCTGAACTTTACATGGTCCTTCAAGTTACTTTAGTGAAGGTTCGTGCAATGCACTTTGCCTTTATTTTCTTATATGGCATGATCAAAGGCAGGTGTGAATATCACCTCTGTCTTATAGATCAGCCCAGTGTATGGTATTATGATAATATTTGAAGTGTGGATGTGTGCACACCTTAGGTACCTATTGTTTTGCTGTATCGTAATTTGGTTTACTACTTCCTTCAGCTTGCTTCCAAACATCTTGGGTCACAGTTCTCCTGCTCCCCTTTAACCTATCACCCATGCACTGTCTCTAATGCAGTTTGCTCTTTCACTTACAGTATTTCTGTCACTGTCAGCGAGTGTCTCTTCCTACCTTGACACTTCCTCTTCCTCTGCACTCTCTTCCTTTCCCTCGTTATCATATCCCCCTATTTGTCATCTAGTTCCCTCCTATGCAGTTTTACTTTATTGAGCATTCTCTCTCCTCCAGTCTCAATATTCCACATGTGTCTCAATCCAGTATTTCCCTATCTATTTCTCTAACCCTGTAGTATCTTGCGTGCAGTATAGTTTTCCCATACAGTGTCTGTTCTCTGTACCTCTACATTTCTTTTTTGCCCTTTCTCACTCTTAAGTTGCTCTATGTGGCTTAATATTGATTTCTCTAATATAGTCTTCTGTTTCTCTTTGCAATCACTCGCTTCTCAACGGTACTCCTTCTCACTAATAGACTTTCTCATTCCCGCTGCTCTTGACCTACTCTCTTGCTACTTTCCTGAACCTCATAGTTTCTCTGGCCATGAATTCCATTTGTGTGTCCTCCTTGGTCTCTCTTTTTACCAGAAATCACACTTTATCCCTATCAGTCTCTCACTATAGTTTCTCTCTATGCCAGAAGCTACTGTCCTTTTGCAGGTGTTTCTCCACCACAGCATCACTTCCCTGTTCATGCAGCTTCTCTCTCCCCATAATTACACTTATATTCAATCCCTATTTCCTAGAGTTCCTCTCTACCACTTGAGATTTATCTTCCTCAGCAGTGTTTCTACGGTTGAATCAAGTCTCTTTTTCTCTCCCTCATGAAGGTTTCCTAATTATCCGCTCTTCCTTCAGCAGCTTAATTTATTTGTCCCATGCCCTCGCTTTTTCCTCTCCACTCCATCCCCTCTTGAGCCACAGTTCTCCTTTCTGTATTCTCAGGTAACTACTGCCTGTCTCTAGCCATGCAGACTTGTATCTCCTGAAATCTGTCTTCTACAAAATCTCTTACACATATTACAATCTGTCTGCCAGCTGTATCCATCTATATATCTATATGTCTATATATCTATATCTATCTCTCTCTCTCTCTCTCTTTATATATATAATATATATATATATATATATATATATATATATATATATATATATATATATATATATATATATATATATATATATATATATATATATATATATATATAATACATACATACATACATTCATAAACTGGTGGTCCCCAGTAGGTAGGTATAGTTAGGACCAAGTTTCAAAAGGAAAAGCATTTTCTCTTTGCCAATAACTTCCACTGCCAATATCTTCACAAGATTTTCAAAACTAGCATGACAGTCAGTTCTGCTCTTGTTTTGAACGTTTTGGGGTGATTCTTCAAGTGGGAGCCTAGAAAAAGGGGAAGTCTCAAAACACATTTTCCACATGGAATTTTCCATAGGGATTTTAGACACTACTACAGCCCCAACCGCTGGACGCAATTTCTGAAAATTTGGCAGAAAGGTAGCTTTTGGTCCAGAATGTGACTTTTTGTGAGTTGGTGTACATCTGTTCAGTAATTTTTTAGATATTTATGAAAATCCACTTTTATATATATCTATAGGGACACAAATGCTTCACAAGCCCTCCCGATCTCATGCAGCGATGTGATTGGCTGCTAACATGGCATCAGCCGAGTACCAATAAAAAACATTTTAAAAAAAAGAAGGGGACATGGTAGTAATACCATGACTCCAGAGGCCTCTTAGGTGGCAAAAAAGCATGGACTTCCAGGCTTCTGTTATGTTTAGCCCAGTCCCGGGGGAGTGAGGAATTATAAAATGTCCCCTCCTAGGCTTATAAAAGCCCCAAAGTCCGACACCACCCCTGGGCAAATGATACAGAAGGTATACGGGGGCCCGCATTGCCCCCACAGCCCCAGGGACCACCACCTCCCAGGGGCAATTCATTCATATTAAGGGGGTCCATATGGCCCCCACACTCTCAGAGACCGCCACCTCCTGGGACTAACTACTACAATGAACGGGAGCCGTGCAGCTCCCTCCATTAGCCATGGATGGCACTGAGGACCCCCAACCCCGGGTCTGACTCCTACTACCTTCCGAGGTGCCCAGCTTCAGGATATAGCTGTTTACTTTTGCTACACCAAGCAAAAACAAACATAACTCTGATGTCAAACAGCTCCTGCTTGCACAAAGTGGAGTTTTCATCTGCTTCCCTGAATGCAAATATGCATGCAATGAAACAGATGAAAACTTTGCTCCCACTCTGCATGCAAGAGTAATCCCAGCTCCCATAGGAGGCGGGGAGCTGGCAGGGACCACGGGGCCTTGACTCCCCCCCCACGGTCCGACCTGAAAAAAGAAGAAAGAGGCAAAATATAGATCAGAAACGAGCAGAAGAGGCAGAATAACGTTTGCAATGAGCAGAAAGAGGCAGAATAAAGGTTAGAAATTAGCCGAATGAGGCAGAATAAAGGTCAGAAATGAGAACAAAGAGGCAAAATAGAGATCGGAATTGAGCAGAAAGAGGCAAAATAAAGGTCAGCAATGAGCAGAAAGAGGCAAAATAGAGATCAGAAATTAGCAGAAAGAGGAAAATAAAGGCAAGTACGAGCAGAAAGAAACAGACTAAAGGTCAGAAATGAGCAGAAAGAGGCAAGATAAAGGTGAGAAATAAGTAGAAAGAGGCAGAATAAAAGCCTGAAACAAGCAGAAAGAGTCATTATAAAGGTCAGCAGCAAGCAGTAAGAGGCAAAACAGAGGTCAGAAATAAGCAGAAAGAGGCCCCCAACAACCCCCAAAAGCCAAGGAGAGTTCATCTCCCAACCAGTAGTATCCAAGAGGCGCAATTGCAGAGTGGTTGAGAAAGAGGGTGGGGCATCTGATGAGGTCTCAGCAATCCCGCTGTAAGGGACTTACTTGTGGTATCAAAAGGAGTGCTTTGGCACCTAATGACCCTCAGCAGCCAAGGGGACCTCATCCTCCATCGAGTAGTGAACCAGGAGGCGTGTTTGCAGAGTAGTTGAGAAAGGCGCAAGGTCTCTGATGACATCTCAGCAATCCCTCTGTGGGAGTCTTACTTGTGGCAACAATAGGGGTGCTTGGCCCCCAATGACTCTCAGCAGCCAAAGGGACTTCATCCTCAAACCAGTAGTGTGCCAGGTGGGATGGTTGAGAAAGGAGGAAGGGCCCTCCGACAAGGTCTCAGCTGTCCCACTGTGGGAAACTTTCTTGTAGCAACAATAGCCGTTCTTGGTCCTCAGTGACCCTCTGCAGCCAAGGAGACTTCATCCACCAACCAATAGTGGCCAGGAGGCCCCTTAGAACAGTTGTTGAGAAAGGGGGAAGGGCCTCCAACAAGGTCTCAGTAATCTCACTGTGGGGGACTTACTTGTGGCTCCAATAGGGGTTCTTTGCCCCCTCTGACCCTCAGCAGCCAAGGAGAGTTCGTCCTTCAACCAGTGGTGCATCAGTAGGCGTTTTTGCAGAGGGCTTGAGAAAAGGGGTGGGCCTTCAATGAGGTCTCAGCAATCCCACTGTTGGGGACTTACTTGTGGCAACAAAAGGGGGTTTTGACTCCCAACGACCCTCAGCAGCAAAGGGGAGTTCATCCTCCAACCTTTAGTGCTCCAGGAAGCACATTTGCTGTGAGGAAATATAATTCTTTTTAAACTTTTGAAATTCACTGAAAAAACAAAACGGTTACAGGGACGGTATAGTTCGGAAATACAATTTAAAGAACCTTAGAAATTCACTGACAAAACCAAAGGTTACAGGGATATTATAGTTAGGAAATATAATTTTCTTTTAAACCTTAGAAATTCACTGAAAAAACCAAAGGTTGCAGGGAGTTATAGTTAGGCTCATTTTTCACTAGCACAACACCAGTGAATTTCATTACTTTATAGTTACCTGAGCTAACCATAACGTATTCCCCCACAATGCACTGCTTATGACCTCACATATTACATCACTCATAACATGGTCAGTGACTCACACACCCATGCAACATCTCGTACACCCACTCATACACCCACCCAACTACTCACATACCAATTCACAAACCCATATCAATACTCATGCACCCACACACTCATGCATAGAGCCACTCATGCACCCATTCACTCATTCATGAAGGCACTCACACAACCAGCCACTCACCCATAAATATACTCACACACCTGCGCACCTACACATAATAACGCATGTACTCTGTCACCTAAACAGTCACAGAGACAACCACATAGTCTCCCATGGAGTTTCTCTTCACAATCACTTACTCACCCTTACAGGCACCAACACACACACTCACTACCTATACAGTCACTCACACACCCACTCACCCACTCATACACCCAATTGCACACCCACTCACACACCCATAATGCCACTCATGTACCCTCACACTCACCTCACATGACCATTCACTCACCCATAGAGCGACTCATGCACCCTATCAATCACCATTTACAGCCACTTGCACACCAACTCACTCACATATACAGCCACTCACTCATACTGCCACTAACACAGCCACTCGCTCACCCATTCAAAAACTCACACAACCACTCACTCATCTATACAGTCTCTCAGATACCCACTCACCCATCCATGCACCACTTACACACACACTCACTCGCCTATACAGACACTCACACAGCCAATTACTCAGCCATACAGCTAATCACACACCCACTTATGCACCCATACAGCCACACGCACCCACTCACACATGGAGATTCCCAGTTACATGGACACTCACAAAATTGTTGTTTTGAAATAGAATCACTAATTAGTAGTAAACAAAGTAAACTAATTTAACTTTTGTGATATCTTAGTATATATGTTTAACACTCAGCAACTTTTAGAAAACACTCACAATCACTGGATGATGTCATCAGTGATGTTATTTGTGAAGTTATCAGTGATGTCTCTGACCATGTCATGAGTGAGGTAATATGTTAGGTCATAAGCAGTGCATTGCGGGGGTTTAAGTTATAGTTAACTCATGTATCTATAACCTGGGCCACTGGAATTAAGCAGCAATGACAAGGACAAAAGCCAATTACCACTCCGGGCACAGTATTAAAGTTTTGAATTGATAAAATACCAACCAGGCCAACCTAAAATGAGCAAAAGCAACCCGTGACACATTGTTTCACTCTCATTAGAGCTCTACATACCTGGGTATCCCTACAGGTAACAAGCTGCTCCCTAAAAATCCACTCCAATCTGTGCAACAGTAGGGAAAGCATTGGACTTCTGAGGGGTTATATTTACTATTCTTACTCCAAATAGGGTAACAGTAGGGAGGGAGTTCGACTTTGAGGGGGTAAAATTAACTAATCCCCCACTAGTCTGTGTGATAGTATGGAAGACATTAGATTATGGAGGGGTGACATTTACTCTAAACAGTGTAACAGTAGGGAAAGAGTTAAACTGCGAAGAGGTTAATTTTACTAGTCCTAATGCAGTCTAAGCAAGAGGAGGCAAAGTACTTCACCTTAAACACATAACATATACTGGTAACACCATGAATGTAGAAAAAATATTAACTCTTAATATAAAAATGATTAATTAACATGAATTAAACTTATTTATATATGCATGCAATAACAAACTAAGCACCATTATTCAAATTACATAACTACTCAATAAAATAATTATCAATTAATAAATAATTGTTATTCATTTGTTCATGAATTAACTTCCCACCTTATACCCCTACAACCCTAGGAGCCCACACCTAAAATATAACTAAAATATAAGGGCTCGATTTCGATGTTGGCCGAAAGCTATCGGACAGCTAGTCAGAGGCTTTCCACCCGACATCAATGTTTTACCACTGACCTCTGTATTACAATACCGGCGGTCGGAGGGCAACCTGTGGTGGGATTCTGCTGCGCTTCCAACAGGATCAAGGAGCCACTCAGAGTGTGGGAAGGACTCATAATCCAATAATGGTAGCAGAGTCAGCATCAGCTCCACCAGCGGGATTATGATGTCGCTTTCCACCTGCCCTTTCATGACGGTCTGCCTGCCATGAAAAGGCAGGCAGAAAGTGACTTTTAGGGGCCCCTAGCATGGTCCCCTTCCCCTCTGCTATTGGGCTACGGTGCCCCTTAAACATCCCTGCACCATGTGGCAGGCACCATGGTGCCTGTCACACTGTGCAGGGATGATTAAAAACATCCATGCACCGTGTGGCAGGCACCATGGCGGCTGCATCCAAATTCTGCGGGCAGAACCACGACCTATGGTTCGACAGTTCCATTCTGTAACGGCGTCTGACAGACATCATAATAATGCCCCATGTGTTCCAAAGTTTACATATTTGAAATTAGGTAAATAATTAACTGTTAGACCTGCCATTTCTTGGCGTGATTACCCCTGACTTTTTGCCTCCACCTCCTCTATTTTTGGTGCTGTGATATATTTTGTTTTGCCAACTTAGATGCTTTGGACACTTTGCCACTGCTAAACAGTGTCAAAGTGCAAGTGCTCCCTGTATACAGTCCCTAGTAAAGTGCACTATGTGTGCCAGGCCTGGTAATGCACATGCTACTAGTGGGCCTCCAGCACTATTTGTGCAACCCACACAAGTAGCCTTAAAAAGGGAACTCAGGCCTGCCATTGAGGTGCCTGCGTGCAGTTTGTTAAACTGCCATGTTGTTCTGACAAGTGCACCCACTTGCCAGACCTTACCCTTTCCTTTCTATGCACACCAGACACCCCTAAGGTAGGTCCAGGGTACCCCCTGGGCAGGGTGCAGTGCATGTGAAAGGTGTGTACCATGTCCTGACAGTGAAATAATCTCCATTTCTTTTTTCACTGTTCAAAGACCATCTTGCCCATAGGACAGAATGGGAAGGCTGTGCAATATGTTTTTCAGCTTATCTTCCCAAAGGCTTAAGATGGAGAGGTGAAGTTTAGTATGCCTGAACTCTCAATGTAATAACACATCTTTTTATGAAGGTAGTTTTTGCATTGTGTGTTTATATGCCACTCTTTTAGAAGTGGCTGGGTTTTTGTGCTAGAACATTTCATTGTCTCTTCCTGGTTATGGATTTGAAAGTGATAGAATCTGGGGAATGTCTTGACCCAGGGGAGGAGGTGAGACAGCAACAGACAGGCTGACCGGCATCTGGAGTGTAGGGGGAGGAGTAGCCCCTAGAAGTTAGGAGGCATGGGTTGCTGCTATTAAACAATTGCCCCAGCTCCTGCTGAGTGATTGAGAATCCAGACCCCCACTAATCAAAGGAAGAAGGTATCACTAGCAGGGAGGCACCCAGAACTTGTTTGAACAGAGATCAGTGCCCCCTGAGCACAAAGACTTCAAAGCCATTGAGGGGTATAACTATGAGAGCTGAAGCCCCTGATCTTTGGAGAATGGCTTGATAAATATTGAACAGGACTGGAACTACTTTGTGGTCAAGAAGAACCTTTGCCAAGGAAGAAACAACTGAAGAGACTGAAGGAAAGGACTGGCCATTGCTGTCTGTTGTGGGGCTGACCAGCAGTTTGCTGTTTAACCAAGGAAAGGCTAAAGGGACTTTGCTGTATGCTGTGTTCTCCTGCTTGAAACAACTTTGCTGTGCTGTGTTCTGAAGTAACTTATCCTCAAGGGCCCAAGGTGAGCCTTCTCCCTGTTGCGGAAACACAGGAACACAAAAGTTTCCCAGAGAGTCTCTGCGGCGCTGTCTGCATGTGCTTTTTGCAGCCTGAGACCCTCGTAAGGTGTGCCCTGTGATCGTGGGCACCAGGACTCCAAGCAAAGATCAGCGACGCTGTGTGTGTGTGTGCTTTTTGCAGCCCGAACCCTTTGTGAGGATTGTCCAGTTATCATGTGTACTGGAAGTCCGCCGTTGCCAATTCACAAAGATTGCATCAAAGGCCCAGCCGCTGGAAGTGGAGAGAAGAGTGAGTTCACGCTCCCCAGGTAATGTGTGTCGACTCTTGGTGAGGGGTGCGGGCTCGGAGGGAGACGCTCTCGGCCTTTCTCTCATTCCGGCAGCGCGAGCCTCTGCTTCGGCTCGTATCGCAGCCCGTATTGCCGAGGGAGTGGCAGTACCGGGGCCGGAGTGCAGAGCTGAACTTTTTGATTACACCATACCCATGTTGGGGGCAACTGTTGAGAGAGGCTGACTGCGAGTCAGAAGGAGTGGCGGAGAGACCACCTAAGGCCCCGTGATCGGTGCTGGAGTGTATTATGCATTGTTCCTTTCTGCATAGCGAACTACCTGATTGTCATATGACGCATTGCATTGTTTCTGCATAACAAACTACCTGATTAGTGTATTACGCATTGCATTATTTCTGCATAACAACGTACCTGGTGGTTGTATTATGCATGGCATTATTTTCACATCGCAAGGTGTCTGATTGCTGGGTTACGCATTGCATTATTTTTACATTGCACATGTGCCTGATTTTAGCATTAGGAACTGTATAACCTGGTATTAGGATTACAGGGGAATGTTTAGAAGAGCTCATTAATATTGCCAGAACTTATAAAAGGCTGGCTGGCCTAACAACCGGCCAGGAGAAATAGTACATATCCTCATATGTTGGATTTATATTGTGTGGTCTTAGCGTATATCTTTTTATATAAAATGTATACTTGTTGTAAAAAACTCATGTGGAGTCTATTTGTGGTGTCATCATTGGGTTGTTGTGAGTGTGGTTGCAAATACTTTACACATTTACCTTGAAGATAAGCTTGGCTGCTCGTGCCAAGCTACCAAGGGGGTGAGCGGGGCTATCTCAGAAGGTGAGCATCCTTTCCCTGACGTGGAACCGCGGGTCCCTTTTTGGCCTAAGATACCTACCTGAGCCAACCAGGGATCCTGGGTATAACATTAACATTTAATAATTTATTGTTAATTATTTATTACTTAATTAACTTCTCACTAAGACCCCTACAAACCTAGTAAACCCAACTAAAATATGGTTAAAATAAAAAAGTTTTCCATACTTTACATATATAAAATTCAATTAGATAATTAATTTACAAATAGAAACTAATAGTTAATCAATTATTACTTCTTAACTTCCCTCTCTAGACAAACCTAGCACGCTAAAATAAAATATAAGTACAACTAAATAATGAATTAATAATCAATGTTTACTTAATTAACTTCACACCCTATACATACAGGACTAACAGCCACAAATAATATATAACCGAAATTAATCGATATTACATAATTTACATAATAAATATCAATAATATAAATACATAAAATATATTAATTAATTCATCATTAATAATTACCTAATTAACTTCCAACCCTATCCTCCTACAAACCCAATAATCTGCTACAACACTATAAATTACTTTAAAGAATTATATACATCCCTTAACATTACATGCTAAATTAAAAAAATAAAACATTTAGATATAAAAATAGTAACATATAAAACCTAAAGCACCTTAAAATAATTATATGTTTTACCTAATATATTACTGAAAACTATATTTAAAATATCAATATTATCTAAAATTATATTACTTACTTCGAAAAATGATATTCTTGTCAGCTATATTTGTGCATCACAATATTTGCATTTCACAATATATAATGTATGATGTTTCTGTTTTCTGATATTTTTAAGGCTATATTTTGTCAAAATGCTCAGGGATACACCTGTCGTTGATCCGCAGTTAGTAGCGGTAGAAGTATCGACAAGACAAAGGTATGGAGTTCCTCTGCCGAACAGGTCTGAGAAGATGCATAGAGTGAGGTGTAGTATGCTGCAAATGTGTCTGCCATCCATTTGGGGGTCACATGTACGATACCCGATTCATCTTCAATATGGGTCACATGGCAAAGTGCGCCAGTAAGTTGGCCAATAAGGCAGTATACCCGTTTTGCTGCCATGTTCTTAAAGCTGACTTTGAGATGCCTGCCATAGTGTCTAGGCCTCATCGATTTGTACTTTCTGAGGAGGCTAGTGTGAACGAGTATCGCACCTCCGCTGAGGCCTATCTCAGATATTCATGTTCCACAGTTCGTATTGCTTGCTCAATGGTATAGAGCAGGCAGTGTTCTTGTTCTTTGTGAATCATTATCAAGATCATGGTGCCCAGAGTCACCACTCCAAACGTGCTACAGGGTTGCCATTGAAGAAACGGATCCACATTTTGTTGAAAGAATTGTGTCAATCCCTCTCTATTTTTCAGCCAAATGTCCCACTGGGTCAACCATCAGGCTCTAAGATGCCTAGGAGTGGAATCTCATGGATGGCTGCAATGAACATTTAGGTCTAACTGAGCATATCCAATAGGCCCCTGGCATGAAGGAACATCCAAGAGATTAAAGACAAGTAGGTTGCTGCACTCAGATAATAATCTAGTTGAGAAAGAGTGCAATGAACCCAGGAAAGAAAGATATATCCTCCAGCTTTGTAGTGGTGGCAAATGTCTGTAAGACCCAAAATCCCAACAAATGTCCACAAGGGACTGGTTGGAGGCACATCCCTGGGTGTGACAGCAACCATCAGTCCGTTCAAATTCCCCTCTACGATGGTGAGTCCCGGTGGGGCCAAACACAAGGCCTTGCGTAAGTGTGAAAGAAATGACTGTGTAAAGGGGCGGGCATACACGCAGTAAAAAACAATAGGGGAACCCCAAAGAGATCGCACCACCCAAAGATCCCACACCATACCATCCAAGTACACCCGATTCACCTTGAAGGAAAGGTGAGCATTGATCCGAACTGCCACTTGCTTTGAGCCTCTGTGGATTCCTGCATGGTACGCCACAACATAAACGTGCCGCTGCAGATCGCAATATCGATTGCCTAGTAGATGAGCTTATTGGAGTAGGAGCATGTCTATACCAAGTTGCTTGGCTTGGTGAAAGACCGCACAACACTTAATCTAGTGAAGAATACTGTGAACGTTCCAACTGAGGCAGTGGAGCTGCATGGTGTCAACATGAGGAGTCATGGCTATAAGGTGAATAGAGAATATGGGACGGTGGGTGGACTTCAAAGAAGGACCCATGGAGGATGTGACATAAACAGGCAAATCTTAGAACATACTAAACAGTCCCAAGTCCCTATATTTCAAACTGTCAAGTGTCTGTCGCTTGCAACTGGGGCCAATGTCCCCATTCCAGGCGAAGTGAGAGTTCTCCCCCCGGCCCCCTCCCTGAGCAACCCCAAAAAAACTGTAAAAAAAAAAGAAAGAAATGACCCATTACCATACCCAAACAGATTAAGTTACCCATTGTACTAAGAAGGTCGTGAGGCCTGCAGTAAAGGCCAACAGGATTGTAGGTACCGGGCAATGAATAGTAATTCAACATTTACATTTACCATTTCTTGTGAGTGAGCTAGACTCAAACAGGATATTCCGGGCAGTCAACCCTCCCCATCCAGTGACCACATGATGGTACAGCAGAGGGAAATGAGCCACATGGATATCACCACGATTAAGCTTGGTTGGTGTCCAGTGAAAGTAGTGGAAAAGAAGAGAACAGAGCACTCTCACACAAGGTGTTGTGCAATCGTTCAGAAGAGTCCATGTCTGGCACGTGGTTGCTATATACTGTGGGCAGCTATGCTGCAGTTGCTTGTGGGCTAGGATTCCATCCAGTGCGTCTCCCACTGTAGCGGGATCAACTAAGCGAGTGAGTTGCCATGGAAGAGTTGTTGTGTGAGGCCCGAGACTGCCCTCTCAAGACAGTACAGGCCTCTCCTCCACCCACTGCCAGGCTAACACTGGGGTGTCAAAGAAGTAGGATCCAGATGGATTGCAGAAAAGGGTAAATGTATTGCTGTCCCAAACATCTCAGTTTTTGTTTACAGAGTTAAACATCTTTTGCTGATTCTGAACATCCATCGTATAGTCTGGAAAGACCCAGCTGTACTGGGAGTCATAGTGTATTATCCCTTTGGACCGCACAGTGCAATGGACCAAGTCCTTATGTATGTATTTTAAGAACCTGGCAATCGGGACTACCAGAGGCCACCAGTGGCAGCCTTAGCCCCAGGGCTCGGTGGAACCACTCCAGGAGGAAACAGCTGGACAGTTCCTGTGTTGGTACAAACATTTCCAACCACATTGTTGGACAGTTACCATGGTGCAATCCTTCAACCCACTTTTGTTAATCCTAGAAATCTGGTGGGATAGACCCTCCTTGTCCTCCAACTGTAGATATAAATCCCTGGATTCTGCTGACAACTGTGCTACTGTGTGTCTGAGCTCCCCAAACGTATCTTCTAGTTCAGATATCCTGCCTTCCATTTCAATTATCTTTCAACAACATTATGGAGATTCTGAAGGAGTAGTGGCACATCAGATCAGACCCATCCTTGTTTTCCAGGCTGGCATAGGGACTGTAGAATGACTATTTTGGACGGGTGGTCCTGTGAGTAGTTGCTCGGCACAGCTCAGTTCACACTAAGGTCTGCCTGTGAGGCCTCAGAGGTCGAGTGCGAGTGTTTGTCAATGATTCGCTTTGTGGAGGATGATGTGGATTTCTCAATGCGTCTCACCATGTCAACCTCTCCTAGAAGCCTCCTTGGGGGGTCACAGAAGGAGAAACCCTGCACCTGTGTGGAGAGTGTGGGAGAGAGTACAGAAAGCGAGGCTCCAGGCAGTGGTGTGGTATCCACTTGGTTCCCAAAATAAAGGATGGGGGAGACTCCCTTCACCACTGCCACTGTCCACGCTGCAGGAATGGCCCCCAAAGTCGCCAGCTGGGCCAAAAGTATTTCCAAGTTATCAAGCTGGCGTACTATGTAACTCTGCTTACGCTAGGGATCAAAGAAACAGTATCAACCAGATTGTCACAAAGTCGGGCCAGTGAGGATTCTCCCAATAGAGGCCAGAATGAGGGAGCTGGGTGCCGCGCATGCCACAGCTCTCAGCACACCCAAGAGAAGAGGACAAGGCCCACTCACCAACCTCTTGGGAGGAACTCTCCTGTATCGTGTCCTCCCCATTGGAGCATCTTACAAGTGCCCGGCATGCTTACTACAAGAAAGATATGAGGAGCCGGGGACTCAGGATATTGCTCCATTCCCATGAGGTACTGGCTGCCAGAATCTGCAGCACTTGTCTCAGCTGCAGACGCCAGAAGACAGCCTTGCCAGGTATGAGAACGTGTTGCGCACACTCCAGCACTGCCTCTCTAATTTGGTTCACAGCATCTTGAGAGAGTGGGCCATGGCCAATCCTGGAGGTCTCACTGGCTCTGTACATTCTCATTCCCATGCCTGGCACTGGGGGTCCTCAGGGCACAAGGTAACAGGCTACTGTAAGCGTAGCCAGACTCATCAATATCAGACAGGATTTTGTGGGTCATAGACAGAGATCTTCTAAAGCACGTCTGCCATGTTGGCTGCTCAGCCATGACCCCCAGCCTCTTTCGTTTTTATGCAAACTCTTCTTTGTTCAGGCTGTGGTTTGTACCTATCTGTAGTTCCCTGCCTCTTACTCAATATTCATATTCGATAACAATATGTCTTTCCTTATGGTCTCTATCTCTTTCTGTTTTTATTTCACTGTCCTATATTATTTCTCTCTCGCTGTCTGTCCCCCGCTGGTGTTTATTTAGCCTTTCAGTCCCACCCACTGGACTTCCTCTCTACCACTAATATCCATATGCCCAGTGCTTATACAACAGGGAATCAGAAGAATTGATCTAGTCCCTTTTCAAAGTACTTAGACTTGCATAGAGTAACGTGCGTAGATCAATGTAATGTTTTAAGAGATGATCACTTGTTGGCTCTAGAGCAACTTTTGAGGAACATACAATTCTGATACCTAATTTAACTCCTTCTAACAGAAAGATATTAGTTGCACTCATGGATGCAGCTGTATGTAGCTTTGAAGTTTAAGCTGTATCAGCAGTCCTGACGCGTTTTGTTCTTCATGGCCATTCTCAAAAGAAGTCAGACAATCTAATGACCTTAATGGCGACTATTCATAATATTGCACATTCTATATTATTGGCCCCCTAGTGGACCTCCCAGAGGGAACAGGCAAATTGCATTATGGAACTTGTGGTCACTCACATGCTTTGACCGCCTTCTGCTGGGCTTTTAATGCCGTTCTCTTGCCACACAGCCATAACTCACTGCAACAAATGCACTCCTGGCAGCAATCTTCAAATGCAGTTATTTTTTATTTTTAAATCTTCCTCCCTAATCCATGCAGAGAAGAAATAAACCAAACAACACGTTTAGACCTTAGGATATATATATGTATGTATATATGTACAGACATATATATACATCATATGTATATAAATGTATACATAAATTCTCTGAAAAAATCGAAGTTTTTATTGACGTTATACTTAGGTGAAAAACTTCACCAGTTATACTTGTTTCAAGTCACTATTACTCATGCCCAAAGGTAACTATAACTCACAACCCAACTATGGAAAGTCATGTCATTATTTATATATTTACAAACACTGCAGTGATGTTATCAAATATGTTATAGAACATGTTATGAGTGAACTAATATGTGGAGTAATTAGTTGCGGCGCAAGTTATAGTTACCTTAGGCCACGAGCAATAGCTACTTGAGATAACTATAACTGGTGAAATTCAGTGTTTTTTTTTATTTGAAACGTAACGTTGTCACTGAAAGTTTCACTTAACTATAAGATCACTTCACTTTAACCTTTGTTTTTTTCAGTGAGTTTCTAGGGTTTTTTTCAACATAAAGTAATATTTTATTACCATATGTAAAGCCAATCCCGCTGCACACTGCCTTTGTACGTGCACAGCAGGAGGGGGGATGGTCACAGGGCCCAGCCTATGGGGAGGCACAGCGTCCTTGTCCTGCATCCATACCTGTGGGCAGCAAATCCCACTCCATCCACGGCTTTCAGCCATGCATGGCGTATGGTTGGTTCTGCATCAAACCCATTGGGGCAGCTCCCCTTCCAAACTTTGGGCCCTGGGGATCCCATCCCCTGGTACTTTTGATTTTTATTAAAGGGAGGACCCCTCTCCCTGAGTCATTAAGGGCCAAGGGGACCCCTTTCCACTGGGCTAAAAGATTTTTGTAATGGGGAGGGGTGTGCGCCCGCCTCAAGCCTCAAGATACCCCAGGGACCCTATCCTGCGAGGACCTTAAGGGGATGAACCCCATCCCTGAGCATATAATTATTTCAGGTACCCCATTCTCCAGGAGCCAAAATATATATTCTAAGTGGAGGGGCATGAGGCCCCCCTCCACAAGCTTTTGTGAGCCCCAGGGACCCCATGGGACAATGGGATTCTGGGTGTGTGTTTAGATGCCCAGCCAGTGCACCCACAAAACAGTACATTGGGGGATGTACCAGGGCACCCCCAATCCTAGCCGGCTCCTCACATTCACCCATCCTGGGTGCAGCAGGAGCCGGCATTGCTCCCACTCAGAAGGAGCAGCTGTTTTTGTTTGCTCCCATCTGGTGGGAGCCATCTGTGTTTCCCTGCCTGTAAGAGCGCAGGCAGGAAATCAAAATCCTGCTCCTACCCAACTGGAGCATTTTTAAAGCACCCAGCAAGTGGAAGCACACTTGCCTGCGTTTCTGCAGGCAGGGAAGGCAGGTCTACTTCCACCGGGGGAGCTGTAAAATTCTCCTGCTGGATCAGAGCAGACATATGAATTCCTGTCTGCGCTCATGTGGGTATGAAAACTACTGTGTCCCAGGACTAGGGTCTCTGGGACAGTGTTTGAGCTGGCCCCAGGTTATGGGAACCTCAAGGCCTTTACGGGCTCAGGGAGGAGGAGCGCATGCTCCTTTCCCCTATAGTTGAATGTAATCCCTGGGGGAGGCATCCCTGGGGTCTCTAACGGATGAGGGGGACACTTGAAATCAGACCCTGAGAATTGGGGCCCTGGGGCCTCACTGAGGCCCAGGGAAGGGAGCATGCCATCTCATCTATTTTTGCAAATATGCCTCCAGGAATAGAGTCCCAGAACCCATTAGTGACTTGGGGATCGGGCTGCATGCTCTCTCCCCCTTTTCAAGTATTCTGCCCGAGGTTATGGGGTGCCAGGGCTAGAACTGGCTCAGAGAGGGGGGTGCCACTCACGTCTCGGTCCCCAAATACATTCAACAAAGACCCCCTGATCGGTTCTGGTTGAGATGGTGTTTTTACTTGCTTTTTATCGATCAGAGTTTGTGTTCTACTAAGCTTTCTAGCTTTCAATTCTCCTTTTTTGGCATCGTTGTAATTGTATCCTCTTTTGAGGAATCTTTTAGTCGTCTCTTTGTACTTTTGATTCATCTCCTTTGAATTGGAACAGTTTCTTTTCATACGAATGAATTCACCGTACGGTATACTTTTCTTCAAGTTTGTAGTATGGAAACAATAGCCTGGGATGAAGAGAATGACCTCTACACGTCAAAAATTGTAATTTGGCTCCGTTTTATCGACGATTTGTTCCTTATTTGGAACGGTACAGACATTGAATTCACCCAGTACCTAAACAAACTGAATAACAACGAAATGGGGCTGAGATTTACATCAGCGAAAAAGAGATAGTGTTTTTAGATACAAAGGTATACATAGAAAATGGACAATTAGAAACCACAGTCCATCGGAAGAGTACTGCAACTAACAGTATTCTACATGGAGACAGTTTCCATCCTACAAACTTGAAGAAAAGTATACCGTACGGTGAATTCATTCGTATGAAAAGAAACTGTTCCAATTCAAAGGAGATGAATCAAAAGTACAAAGAGACGACTAAAAGATTCCTCAAAAGAGGATACAATTACAACGATGTCAAAAAAGGAGAATTGAAAGCTAGAAAGCTTAGTAGAACACAATCTCTGATCGATAAAAAGCAAGTAAAAACACCATCTCAACCAGAACCGATCAGAATGATCATGACACACAGCAAAGAAAGTCAAAATGTAAGAAGGGTACTTAACAAATATTGGAACATCATCAAAAAAGATCCAGATATTAGTGATCAACTAGGTGAACATCCTCTTGTAACATTCAGAAAACCACCTTCATTACAAGATAAACTAGTGAATAGTCATTTTAAGATGAAAAAGAAAAATGACTGGCTCACCTCTAGACAAAAAGGCTTCACCAAATGCCTACATTGCAAGGCTTGTACAGTAGGGGTATCTCTGAAATCCTTACAAGATCCACAAGGAAAGACCTTCAATATAGAGGAAACAATAACCTGTAAGACCACCCATGTAGTATACATCCTTACATGTGCTTGTGATAAAAACTATATTGGTATGACTACTTGTCCGTTACATAAAAGGATCTTGGAGCACATCAGAGTCATTCAAAATGGGGACATGTCCTACGCCATTGCAAAACATATGTCGTTGCATACTGGTAAAACATGGAAGGATATATGTTACAGTGGTATAGCAACGGTACTTCCAAATGAAAGAGGGGGCAATCGAAAACTGCAACTAAGAAGATTAGAGTCACGTCTAATCATACGCTTTCAAACAAAAACGCCGAGAGGATTGAACATGGACGAAGAGATGTACGTACATCTCTAAAGTTCACTGTAAATGGGGACTGAAACCTATATGAGATGCCTTAATTCCATGGAATACATAGACTTTGTATAGATCACATTCTGAAAAATTCAGGGCACTAGATCACATTCTGAAAAATTCAGGGCACTGAGCCCTCTATCATGTACTTTTAAGAATTGGACTATCTGTGATTGGAGTTAATTATGGCACTGAGCCAATACGTGAACAATAATACTATAGACATCATATTCAAATGACTTGCTTAATGATGTACTAGCTGTCGGTATAACCAGTACATAGGTTAGATGGAATTTTTCCACGTTTAAAACCGACTTTCATAAACTCTTTGAAAGACTGTCCAATTTCTTTAAGTTAATCTGAAATTGATTTAACAGTGATCTATATAATTTACAGAATGGTAATCAATTTCAATGCAATGATTTAGAAACGTTTTTATTTCCAAATGTTATCTAAAACTACCTCTCCCAGAATGCTTCATTACAGGCTGATGGGAAGTAAAGTATATAAAGTAAAAATAGAGAATGGACTAGTGGCAACACTGTGATCAAGACCTGCGGTCAAAACGCGTAGGGAAAGGGGGCTACCTGTGAGTCTCTTAAATAAAACCCAACTAAAGCAACTGGGCGAGTGCAGACATTAATTCTTTCTTGGTGAACGATTATATATATATATATATATATATATATATATATATATATACAATTTTTTGGGCGTGCTTGAGCCTCTCTTTAGACTAGTGAAAACAATATTAAAAACATCCATAGTATTCACAACAATTTTACTTATCTCAATAAACAATGTTCTTGTCAACAACATTTGTGCATCACGATATTTGTGTGTCATGATATTTAATTTCCGATATTTATGCCTCCTGATATTTTTAAAACAATAGTGTCTAAACAACATTCCAGCCTGGGTGGGCAGTTTTATATTGCCATTTTGACATGGCAAGACAAGCCTTTTGCCAGGCCTAAATCTTCTTTTTTAATACTTATAAGTAACCCATAATGTAGACCCTAAATGCCTAAGCGGTTGGGTGCGTGGTATTTAAAAGGTAGAGCATGTGTATTTAATGTTTTACATTTCCTAAAAGTGAAAAAACTCCAAAGTTGTTTTTCAACATGGCAAGGCTGTCTCTCCCATAGGAAACTGCTGGGGTACACGATAAAAACATATAGTGCTTAATTTCAGTTTGGGAGCAGCTAGAAAAATTATTCAAGGACTCGTTTTGATCGTAATTTAAAATTTAACTTAATGGTCAAGTCGGATTTTATATTACTGTTTTGAGAATTACACTTTTAGTAAGATGTCATTGTCTTGCCTTAAGCCAAAATAGCCTTTTTGCCAGTGTTCAGTGTCACATGACTGCTGACGGTTCCCCTGTGGTAAGATGTAGATTGCTCCCAGATAGTGGACAAAGGCTTGGGTGTTTGGAGGTGGTGTTTGTCCTTGAGCAGGGTGGCATTGGTGCTGCGTCCAGCTCCTATTTGAGAATCAAAGAATGCCTATGCTGTCGATGGCAGATGTATCTCAAACTCAGTCCTTCCCTCTTTTTGTTCCTAGACAATTTGATTCCAAACCCAGTGGGAGGGGAGGATGCTCAGGATTGGTTTAGAGTGACCACAAGGAAGGGTTTACCCATTATCATAGCCATACCTCTTGATGCTCTGAGCAGGAGAACAGTTTTGCCTTGTTGGTAATAGGTGGGGAAGGGCACTGTGGCGTATTTTACAGTAAAACACACTAAGTGTTGCAAATTTTGGAATGGTCACTATTACCATATTGGTTAGGGAGTGGCCAGATGGTTTCCCCACATAAATGTGGCATCCCCAGTACCCTCCTCAGAACATTCCCGGACCTGTGATCAGAAGGACTGCCCTGCTGCCTGAAACCTGAAGGAAGATTGGACCTGCTTGCCTTGAACAAAGGAGCAGCCCATAAGTGACTCAGAGGATCCGTTGGCTGACCTGTTTGAGCTATAGAGATACAACACACGTTCAGAGGCCTCTCTCCTTCCAACTGCCTAGCTGACCAGTTTCAACTGGCCTTACCATGGACGCTGCTGCTGGTCTCTGTTGGAGTAAATCCTAACCGCCAAGTTTGGTTACCAAGTCCTGGAACATTGGCTGATGGTAGAGTTTGCTCTTCCTGTAACCCAAAAATGGAAAATGGACTTAAAAACGCATTAGCAACTTTCTACCGGAAAGGAACCAGGATCTCAGTCAAAGCTGCAGCCATCGATGTTGTATTGCTAGTCGGTCTCAAATTGCTGGTTTACCTGGGCTCAAGGAGATATGACTTCCAGAAAAGTTTTAAAGTCAGAACATAGAAGACTTCATTTGAGACCCACTCAGTGTAGTATCTAATCAATGTCAAGACCTTTCTGGGCATGGATTTTGAACTTTGCCTTCTGTTAAATGTCCCGCCTTTGTCAATGACTGCACTGGGACCACGCTCTTCAGCAGCCTGCCATCGTCAAGCCCCATTTATGATCCAGCTTGCAGCTTGCCATCTGATGACTGATTGACAACCACTTATTTTCCATAAACATTTCTAAGACAGGACATAAACTGTTCACAGGGACAAACCAAGTCTGACCTGCGATACATCGCAGTCAGCCTTAACATTTGACTTTGCTCCAGACTAGCGTGTCCATATATCTGCAGTTGGGGCCTTGTACCTTTTGATGATATTTCATATTCAAACTTTAAAAATTCATATCTCATGTTCTACTTATTGAATTTCTGTTGATTTGGTGTCATTTCATTTATCAAACTGGTTTTTATTTTTCTAAATTGGATCAGGATCTATCTTGTGTTGGGTTTTAATTTTATTTCTGTTTGTGTACTGCTTAAATATTTTACATATTGCCTCTCTGAGGCTAACTGATTGGTGCTAGGGTATCAGAGGGTTAAGCGCAGGTTTATTTAGTGAACTTTGTGGTTCACCTTGACACGGATTGTGAATATTATTTGAGGTGGGTTCTCACTCTCCTCAACTAATGCTCAAATTTCTAACAAGAACCAATTACAAGTTGAATTTGTTTTGTTTACCAGATGGGTATCCAGGAACACTTAAGAGTAGAATTGCAGTTTTGTCCCTCACACAGTTTTACCAGCTGCATTACATCGATATCTCTGTAGCCAGAAGCCAAGAAGCACCACCCAAAGTCCACTATTTGAAGCATTTGGATAAACCGTTGTAATTCTTGAGAATGGTTGCCTTTTTTGTGACAATATTAAAGACAGTTCTGCATGTGTAGGTTCCTAATCGTAAAGTTTCAAGTGCACTTTCATTAACTTATTTGATTAAAAAATATTGTAAGGCTATTTACAAGAACAAAACAAAGAAAACATAAGGCAGATGAAAACACAAATTCATCCTATAATGGTTGTTGACCCTTACATACACATTCTAAAAATCCTTAGTTAGCCACCCCCACCATCGTAATGGAAAACATTTTAAACAATAGATCACTAAATTCTGCAACGCACTTTCAATCCTGATTGGAATTTCCTTAAAGACTAAGGGGGCTATTACAATGTTGTTAGGAAACTGTTCAAAACGAATCCGTTTCGGACTCCTTTCTAAACGAATCGAGGCCTGCAAGTTCAGACGACCGATTATGATGCTTCCCAACATTGACATTGTGCGGTCGGACTCACATTGACTTCAATGGAGGTCAGTGTTCCGAACGAGAACACAGGCTTCCATTGAAAAAAGGGGTGATTGGGGAAAACCTTGCACCCTGTAGTGGGCACCCCATGGTGCCTGTCACATTCTGCATTGTTGGGAAGAGAGATCCAGTGGGTACAACCACGGGCCCATTTTGTATTCCTGCTGGTAATGGGGGACCTGCAACGGGCCCCCAAAGACAGATTCTGACAGCCGTTTAGTGTCAGGCAGACCAAATTGGAACGGCTGTCCGAATGGGTCATCGTAATCGCTCGTCCAGAAACCATGTCCATAGAGCTGTACGAATCGGCTTTGAAAGATTCGGGCAGTCCGAATGCCTTTCGGAACCGATTCGGACTGCTCGAATGGTTTCTGGTCATTGTAATCGGTCACTGGGAAATATGTACGATTCGTTCGGAAACAAGAGAGCCGAATCAGATTCTGCAAAACCGAATCTCATTCGGAGCCATTCCCGGACAACATTGTAATCGGCCCCTTAAAAGTTATACGTACTCTACCGTTAGTATAGAGTACATAATAACTATTGACTTTCAGAAAATGTAGCTTTAACCACTTCGATGCTGATGGCGAGCTCAGCTCGTCATCAGTCTTACCTGCCGTGTGCTGATGATGAGCTGAGCTCGTCATGTAACGCGGTAAATTTAAAAATGCCGCACACAGCGGGAAAAGCCGCAGCAGCGATGCGGTTAATAACACTTAAAATGAATTCATTGAGCCTGTTTTTGATTCTTAGCAAAATATTATTAATTACATTAAAAGCTGAAATCATATTTTTCAATAGACCATGCGTACCAAATCATTTTGTTGCTCTGGCAGGTCCCATTTTAATGGAACTGTCTTATGTTTATCTGTATAAACTTTTTAGTTTGCATCATAACTGCTTATCCCAAGCAGTTGACCCAAACAAAATGCACTTGCAAGTTGGTTGTCTAAAATGAATAAAGCAAACAAAATGATATGCCACCACATTCCAAAGTTCTCAAGATGACAAAAAATTGGTTGATTCGAGCACTGTGTATTGGTGTCAGGATTTATATTGGGGTGACTGTGCTCCAAGGACACCCCCTACTCAGGGGTGGGGAATACTGACAACGGATGCAAACAAGTTCCTAATCAACTTGTACCCCTGGGCACGAGTATGTGCTGAGTAACCAGCAAGAATTTTGAAACAGTTTATCAGTTCTCCATGAGGATATTTCAATTTATTGATAATCCAAGGTGTATCACGATATCCATAATGTTAATTCACATCAAGCTTCGTAACAATATGATTCTCAATCTGATATTCATAGCTTAATAAGCATTTCACTGGCCTCCCATGGCCTCCCAAAGCATTTCGGCGCAAGCCGGCGCCTTTATCAAGGATTCTGTGGGTTGAAATGACGGTAATTAGTACTACGTTCTGAACACCAACCAAAAAATATATTAAACAGTAGATATAAACATAATCGAATTCGAAGGCTATATACCTGAAATAACCAAGTTCAGCTGTATGTATAACATATAGGTAGTTGTGGTAAGGATACAATATTTTTACAAAACTCACTTTCCCAACAAATTAAACAACACTATATGGTACTGGTTGCTAAGATGTCAAAGTGGCGCGAAAAATAATGTGATAAGTATATCAGAGTTCGTAACTGACGTGAGGTTTAAATAACGCTGTTTCTTATATGCGTTAAAGGGAAACCCTGCTGAACTTGTGCGGGAAACAAAGCGGTATTGAGTTTGAGTTAGATAAACCGCTAGGAGTAGTTACATAGTGACTGTTTAAACCGAAACAATGTAGCATAAAACAATGTGACGTGCTACTAGCTGTATAAGCTTACCAGTGAAAAAAGTAGAGTACCGCTCTCTGTGAAATCCCCTACGCTCCGTTTGAACTTACACGGAGTGGCGGAAGAGGAATAAAGGGAAATGGGTGGGTGGAGTCTGTACCTACGCGATGCGCTAAGGATTGTGGAACTTGTGTGCTGCAATGCAGTGTAGCTCAGGTAAAGGTGCAAATAACCAGATATCTCCATGCAGGGAGAAAGTAGACAGATAACAGTGCAATTACAAATAACAAAGAAATTCCACCCTTTCATTGAGACCCCCCGGTTTCAAAGTCTTTAAGACACTCCACCCACCCATTTCCCTTTATTCCTCTTCCGCCACTCCGTGTAAGTTCAAACGGAGCGTAGCGGATTTCACAGAGAGCGGTACTCTACTTTTTTCACTGGTAAGCCTATACAGCTAGTAGCACGTCACATTGTTTTATGCTACATTGTTTTGGTTTAAACAGCCACTATGTAACTACTCCTAGCGGTTTATCTAACTCAAACTCAATACCGCTTTGTTTCCCGCACAAGTTCAGCAGGGTTTCCCTTTAACGCATATAAGAAACAGCGTTGTTTAAACCTCACGTCAGTTACGAACTCTGATATACTTATCACATTATTTTTCGCGCCACTTTGACATCTTAGCAACCAATACCATATAGTGTTGTTTAATTTGTTGGGAAAGCGAGTTTTTTTAAAATATTGTATCATTACCACAACTACCTATATGTTATACATACAGCTGAACTTGATTATTTCAGGTATATAGCCTTCGAATTCGATTATGTTTATATCTACTGTTTAATATATTTTTTGGTTGGTGTTCAGAACGTAGTACTAATTACCGTCATTTCAACCCACAGATCCCTTGATAAAGGTGCCGGCTTGCGCCGAAATGCATTGGGAGGCCAGTGAAATGCTTATTAAGCTATGAATATCAGATTGAGAATCATATTGTTACGATGCTTGATGTGAATTAACATTATGGATATCGTTATACACCTTGGATTATCAATAAATTGAATTATCCTCATGGAGAACTGATAAACTGTTTCAAAATTCTTGCTGGTTACTCAGCACATACTCGTGCCCAGGGGTACAAGTTCTCAAGATGCCATGACGAAATAATCATTAAACAAGGTCCCAAGGTGTGCCCTTGGGCTCCACATTTGCAAAGCAAAAGATGTAAGATTGGTGATATATTTTTTGATAAAGTTCTTGTGTCGAAGGAAACTATTTGGAGCATGGTATTTTTATGTGGATTGTTATCTGTTCCATGTATTACTACTAATAAACACAAAACGTACCCTGCCAGATTTCCTAGAAAGTACTCGAATGTGTAGAGCTGCCATAACAGTCTCGGGGGATATTGTTCTTCCTGGCTTTATAAAGCAAATTTCTGCAATGTTTATATATATTGAAACACAACTGTTAGGATGATAACTTCACCATAGATTCAGACATCATAACCCAATAGGCTCTCACGCCCATGCACTCTACCAACGGGTATCAGCGTCAGGATACCCGTTGGGGGACAGTTGCGCTTTACAAATGTGCCATACATACATACATACATACATTTACACCTGTACAAGATACTATGTTGGAGAAGGAGCATTTATTTGCACATTACTCATAATTGGTACCTTCCAGAGATACACATATGATCTGTAATAGTGTGCCTTTGTGATGCAACAGCGATCCTGTTCTGCTCCATTAAAGAACCCAAATGGCCGTTAAGGTGGCGGTGTTTGAGTGAGAACATCTGAGCATTTTAAGACCGAGGTAAAATCACTATATTAGCTCCATGAGTCCTCTGGCAACATCAGCCAAAAAATAAATTCAATCATAGAAATAATGGGTTCATTCCGAGTCCATGCATAATCTCCCTTTTGGAGTGAAGAACTTTTTTCCAGCCAAATTGTGAAGTGGTGGAAAAAAATGGATATCATGAAATTTTCCACGTTTGCTCTTCGCCAGGAAAGTTTCTGGCAAAATTCGAATAGAAAAATACAGTTCGTAATGAGGAAAAACATGCAGAAACAGAGACAGCATGTAGTTTCTGCGAAGCAAGGAGTCGTGGGGGATTTTTGAGTAAAATGAACATAGGGAGATGCACTGACTTTGTACATTAAAATTACTAAACATCATTTTCTGATTGCACGTCTCGTACATCAATGGCAATATGTGTGAGACAAAAATTTAAACAGGAATGTGCACACCTGCATTTATATTTTTATATAGCAGAGTTCGAAGAAATAACTATTTCATGAATGTATCAGTTTTTTAAAAAGCTTCCGGGGCTAAATAATGCAAGTAGAAAATGTAACATAAAGACTACTTGTCCTAATATTTAATTATAAACATCACACGTGTTTGGTCTGAGTGGTTAGTTGAACTAGAGTCAAAATTGCATTGCTTATTCACTCAGGGCTTCAGGCCCTACCAGCACTTTTGCGCCGCCGGGATGTCACTTTTTTGACGTTCCAGTAGCGCAATGTGCAGTGGCATATTTATAAGGCCATGTAAAGCCATATTACTTGGCTTTTCGTGGCCTTATGAATATGTGCCCCTTTCACGCAGAGAACTGTGTGAAAGGGGGCGTTCCATGGGTGTTGCTGTGGGTGTTTCCACGTAACACCCATGGAACCAGACACATCCCCAGATTTACGAGAAATTGTAAACCTGCGAATACGTCAGAACCTAATACCACCCCAGGGGTGGCGTTAGGGAGCATCAACGAGAAGTAATGTTTTTATTTCTCCTCGAACTTACCTGTTTCTTTGTGTTCTTCATTCTGCAGCACACATAGAAAAGGAAATCTTCTCTTGTGATTGATTTTATGAAGGAAGGTGTCCCTTCCTACACAAAATCAATCAGCTCTGCAACGAAGGCACCCTTGCACCATGGTGCAAGGGTGCCTGCGTTGGCGCAAGGCAGCCCATTGTGCGCCGGTGCTGGGGAAAAGGACAGGAATGCGCCGTTTCACATAAACTGGGCGAATTCCTGCCCTTTTATTTTGATGTAGGGCAGCGCTGCAAGATTCCTTGCGGCACTGCCCTACGTTAAAACCTCTTAAATGAGGCACTCAATATTTCTTACCTTCTAGATGGTTTATACCAAAAGGTTTGGAGGAGTACTTTGGACATTTCATCACAAATATGCAAAACAGAATTCATGTTTCTAAATCTCCAACAAGGTGTACAACTGCAAAAGCTTCAGGTTCATTGGGTCAGACTAAAATCCTCCCCACCATACCACCATCTTTTCAGCGTCTGATCATCTTGCATTTAATGTGCCTGAAACGTATGCTACATCCATGCTCTGCCCACCCGTCTGATGTTTGTTACCCCTGTGTTTTTCAGTGATGAACATGCCTGTGCTCCCATTCAGCCATATTTTCCCTCATGATCCATTTTAAGCGAGCATGCAATGTGCTAATACTCTCTACTGTATACTTTGTGTATACATTTCTGTTCTTCCTTGCAAGACTGTGAATGCAACGGACACTCCAACCGGTGCACTTACATCGACCTGATATATGTCTTCGTTTGCGTGAACTGTAAACACAACACTAGAGGGCAGCAGTGTCAGTTATGCAGGCCCGGCTACTACAGAAACACTTCAGCAAAGCTGGATGATGAGAATGTGTGCATAGGTCAGTCTACTTACAATTCCGACTTTTCTTCTGTGCCTTTTGAGGTTGTAGTGCCTAGAATAATTATGTCCTTTGTTTTGACAATAAGGCCAAATGGTGTTTTCTTTGCAAAGCAGTATCCGCAGAGCAGGCTAAAATAAGCCTCTTTGACAACCCTCCTGGAGTTGCATCCAGTGGCGGCTCCTCTACTATGGCGGAGTAGCATCACCCCACTGCTTTCAAGCAGTGCAAGAAGAGGAAACATAAAATGATCATAACTTTGAGTTATTATCATTTTTATGTTTGTGCTGCTTTGCGGATGGGGGCTGCTTTGCTCTCGGAGAAGGGCAGGGGAGGAGTGGTTTGCTTGCCCACTCCTAAGTGCACAATGACTGCTTGGTCGGCCAAACTAGTCATGCACACTCTTCCCGTTCTCATAGCAGGCTGCATTACACCCCCTGTGCCTGCCTCACTACCCATGAGCAATGCTGGCTGCCACTGGTTGCATCTCCTCTATGAAACTTTAACACTTCTGTTACACACCATACATTTTCACAAAGTATTCCTCAGAAAAGCATACTGTACCATTAGGATCCTGGAACAAAATAACCCAAAGGCAAATCTGTGCCGGCATGTGAATAAATAGATTCCAAGTTGTAATCCATAATTGCTGTTGAAGAGGAGGCACAGGTAGAAGTACTTTGGTCTGAATGGCACATGGCACTGGAGAGAGACACAGCAGCCAAAATGATGAGCTTATGTCTTCATAAAGTGGACCTCTTCCGCAGAGTGCCATGATGAGATGGAGGGACAGGAAAATCTCACAGAAAAAGGTTGAGCAGAATCATGATATGAAATGATCTTGTGATTTTTGCATTTCACGATTTTCCAACACTGCTTTCAACACAGGCACATTCTCCAGCTCGGCGTCATGGGAATTCAGACGTGGTATTAGTTTAAGTGGTTAACATAGTACCCACATCCTGAAGATGCAGACTAGTGTCGTTCAGGATGTGGCCAAACCTTTAGCAGCACTGGATGCATCTAACATGCTAAAGCACCTTATGGACACCGCTGCATCTCTGTGAGCACTCAGATTCTAGAGCATTCTTACTTTTGGGTTTGTACTATTTTATCCTCTTAGATGAGTTATCAGCCTGTCACAAATGTCTTTGGTTGCTCTCATAGCTCGTAGAAAGAAAGTATAGGGTGAATATATTTTTGCATGAGCCTAGATATATATGTTATTAGGCAGCTCCCTTGTTGTGTGTCATTTTGCAAGACAGGGAGGGCCCTGCAGAATCAGAACATACAGAATTTACATGTATTTTTTACAAGAAAGGCTTGACCAGGGTAAAACTCCTAAAAAGAAGTTGGGGAGTCTAACTAATTTAGACAGTATGCAAGTGACATCATAGAGTGAAAAGCTTGCTTTCAAATCGTAGTTTCTCTTAAATGCTTGTGAAGTGATAACACGCTGTGTATCTTTGTTTCCTCTCCACTGCTTTGGCACCTAGGTGTGAGGATACAGATCGCATCCAGGCAGGATTGTACCCGCATAAAAGCGGAGCTGATGGTCTTTAATTCAGCCTTTGAATTGGTCCAAGCTGGGGGGAAGGGGGGGAATGCCACTCCGCCGCCTGCACTTTGTTGCTCAGTGGAAAGCTATCAACAGTGCAGGTGCTGTTGAATGTTTCCCGGAGTTGGAAAATTACACCGGGACAAGTTCTGCTTACTTCATTGAGCCCTGGTTCTTAGCTGGGGGTGGGGGGAGGGGGGGTGAGGGGGGGGGTGTCGGCATCCACCCTGTGAAAATAGCGGGTGTGGATGATGGACCCTATTGTTGGGCCACTTACCTTTACGTTGAGGCTGTCATGCTATTCTGAAATAGTGGCCTCACTCTAACAGTGGTGATAACCCAGGATATTTAGAGGCTCATTTGGGTGAGCGGCCCAGAAGGCCCTATGTCAGCAGAGGCTATGGCCTGTTCTCCTCTGGTAGAAACCCACCTGCCAAAGATAGATATCCATGTCTGCCAGCTGGGGAACTCTAAAGACTTGGGTGCAGTCACCAGAGTGGCAGGTGCACTGAAGGCGAGACCTTTGCACAATGGATGCCATGTTTGAATCACTTGTTCTGCAAAGATTTAGCTTTTTAAAAACAAAGAAGCAATACCTCTGATTCACAGAAAGATTTCTTCCTGCATGTTGGCATCATTAATTGATTTTCCTGCCTGGGAACTCCATCCTTCACACCGTCGTCCTGGACAGGTGCACATAGCGAAGAATGTCCTGCCCTAAACATGGTGGTGGCCCTCACTGTAACCTGACAGGCTTGCAGCAGATGGACCAGACCAGAGGATTTCGAAGTTAGAGCCAGCTGAGGGTTTAGTATCAGAAAAGCTCTGATTCCCTACCTCCAGTGGGGCAGATGAATCTCGAGTGTGGGCATCCACCACACTATAACTAACAACCTAAATGTTCTCCCATAGACATTTTTTTCATGGATAGGTTTTAAACTTTTGCTCACAGAATTTGGAAGTGGTATTAACTGTTGCTTCATAAAACTCAAACCCAAAACATCAGAGATGAATATCTTAGCAATCGGGAGCTCAATCCTACATTTAACTCCATTATTGGCATTTCATCAGCAGATGTTACAGATTCCGGGATCTTTGACCACAAGAGTATACAACAACCAGGAAGATATATACTTGGAGGTCGATTCTGATGTCATTCGGAAGTGCTCCGAATCAGGTTCAGGTGTGTTGAATCCGATCCGGAACCCTTGCTGCCGACCGAATCATACGCAGTTTCCAACAAATGATTATGATGACCGGAAACCTGCAGGGCTGTCCGAATTGGTTCTGAAAGGCATTTGGACAGGTTGCATCTTTCGGAGCTGAATCGTACAGCTCTATGGACTCAGTTTCCAGGCGAGCGAGTACGATGACCGATTCGGACAGCAGTTCCGATTTCTCCTGAACGAATCTGATGCCGACTCTGTCTTTAGGACCCATAGCAGGCCCCCCTTCACCCAGGGCCTTCTAAATCAGGCCCATGGGAGTACCCTAGGGACCCCTCTTTCCAACCATGCATAGTGTGGCAGGCACCATGGGGTGCTCGCCACAGGTTGTAAGGCTTTCCCCAGCCACCCCTTTCTTCAATGGGGAGCCTGTGTTCTCGTTCCGAAGGTACAGAGGCTCCCATTGAAGTCAATGAGAATCCGGCTGAATCTTACCCAGAAGCATCCAGATACACACAAATCGCTCAGTCGGACTCCCCTGATCTGAGTCGTCCGGAAAGCATTCCGGGACAGATTCGGTAGGAATACTTTCTGAATGACATCAGAATATAGCCACGTCTGTGCAGGTACCAGCATTGGGGTCGTGGGGCCGCTTGGGGGTGGGGGGGATTTTGAGGGACAATGCATAGGGAAAATGATTTATTTATTTAATTTTTCCTCTGCATTGTCCCTCGAAATCCTCCCGCACGCAACCCCACCACCCCACTGATGTTACCTGCATGGAACCCGGCTGTCAGAATTGAAACCTTAGTGAGTTGTTGTGATCCAGTTGGCTTTAAATGTATGTGCCATCTAATTCTGTCCCTCATCTTGGAAGAACCTCCCACTGGAAGGTGTGTGACTGCATTAGCTGGTGGAAAGGCTGAACACCACAGTGACCCTTGACCTGCTGGTAGGTCGCTCCCTCACCATACAGCTCCGCCTGTGTGCCCTGACGCCGCCGCTCCTGAAAGTCGAGGCCCTCCTCCACCCGCAGGCTAACACCTGCGCCTCATCCCTGGTGGCTAGTGGTAGGCCCTAGGTTTGTATCTTGTGCCCGTTATTGCCTCTGTCCCCCTCACTGCCATTGTCTTTGCCACCATTTTTTCTTTCTGTATCTTGTGCCCGTTATTGCCTTTGTCCCCCTCGCTGCCATTGTCTTTGCCACTGTTCCTTTCTGTATCCTGTGGCCATTATTGCCTCTGTCCCCCTCCCTTACATTGTCTTTGCCACTGTCCCGCTGTTGCGTCCCCGCCCCACTCTTTGGCATTTGCTGCCCTTGCCTCCCGCCTCCCAGCTACTCCTCCCTCCTACACCCCCATATATGGCGGCCGCTGTGCTGCCGTGTGCAGCGGGCTCGTTGCTGGCGTGCCTAATGAAAGCCCGTCTGCGCCCGTCCGTGCCTGGACCATGCCCAGTGCCAGACCCCCTGGCCCCTGCGAACACCACAACATCCGACTCCGCTACGATGCCAGCACCCTCCACGTACTCAACCCCGGACGAAAACACACCTGCCACCAGGCCACCCCGAAGCGCACCAAGCACCCTTTACCTGCCGGATCTGCAGCTTCACCAGCATCCGGCCCACCAAGCCGCCAACAAAAGAACCCAACTACCTCAGATGCGTCCTCCTCAACACCCACCCTGATCCCAGACATGCTGTTGAACTCTGGGACTTCATCGACTCAACCTCCTCAGATGTCGCCATTCTGACGGAGACCTGGCTGGACCCCGCCTCAGCCCCCAACATCGCCATAGCCATCCCAGAAGGCTACAAGATCACCCGCAGGGACCGCCCCAATGTCGTAGGAGGAGGTATCGCCATCACCACAAGAACACCATCTGAGTCTCGACCAACACCGACGACACCCTCAGCACCGCCGAACACATGCACTTCCAGATCCACACTGACCCCAAAACCACCCTCAGAGGAACCCTTGTCTACAGACCCGACCATAGTCCAGCGACCCCAACGCCGACTTCATCAGCACACACGCCCTCGCCTCCACGGACTACATCTTCCTCAGGGACCTGAACTTCCACCTCGAGAACAACAACAACACCAACTCCACCACCCTGATCGCCAACCTCGGACTCAAACAGCTCGTGACAACACCAACCCACGCCACCGGCAACACGCTCGACCTCACCTTCAGTGCAAGCCCCCACGTCTCCTACAACCACACCACCGAACCCCACTGGACCGACCACCACTGCATCTACTTCACCTTTAAGAAGCCCACCACGCGCCACCGCACCCAACAGGTGCCTCCAAGGCCGCTGGAGCAAGGTCACAGAAGACAAGCTAACCAACACCCTCGCACAGAGCCCACCCGCCGAACCCACCAACCCCAACACCGCCACCCGCAACCTCAGACAGTGGATCGACGACTGCGCCAACACCCTCGCCCCACTCAAGGCACCCTCCAACATCCAAACCAGCAAGAAAGCCACCTGGTTTACCGAAGACCTCCAGGCCTCCAAGCGGACATGCCGAAAACTGGAAAAGAACTGGCTCCGTGAACGAACACCGGACAGCCACGCAGCACCCAAGAGCGCCACCCGCAGACACCATCAACTCATCAGAGCCGCCAAGAGGGCCTCATTCAAAGATCGCCTGGATAACAACACACACAACGGCAAAGAGCTCTTCAACATCGTGAAAGAACTCTCCAACCCCAACGACATCCCGCCTTCGCAAGACCTGTGCGATTCGCTTCTTCCACCGCAAGATCGCAGACATCCACAACAGCTTCAATGCCAAGACCGCCCTGACAACCACCGCCCCATGACAACCACCTGCACCAACCGCCTGCTCTGCTGGACCAGCATCAACAATGAGGATACCAGCGAGATCATGAACACCATCCACTCAGGTCACCGCTGGACCCATGCCCTCACCACATCTTCAACAAAGCCAGCACAACCATCGCACCCCATCTCCGGAAAGTAATCAACATCTCCTTCGAGACAGCAACCTTCCCGGAAAGCTGGAAGCACGCTGAGATCAATGCCTTACTCAAGAAACCCAAGGCGGACCCCAAGGACCTCAAGAACTTCCGACCCATCTCCCTTCTTTCATTCCCAGCGAAGGTCACCGAGAAAATCGTCAACAAACAACTGACCCGCTTCCTCGACCCGTCCCAGTCTGGGTTCCACAGCAACCACAGCACCGAAACCTCCCTCATCGCCGCCACTGATGACATCAGGACCCTGCTTGACAACGGAGAAACAGCAGGCCTCATCCTCTTGGACCTGTCAGCCGCCTTCGACACAGACTGCCACCGCACACTACGAACACGCCTTCAAGACGCCGGGATCCAAGAGAAGGCCCTGGACTGGACCACATCCTTCCTCTCCGGCAGAACTCAGAGCATCCGCATCCCCCCTTCCGTTTCACTGCCACCGAAATCAACTGCGGCGTACCCCAGGGCTCTTCCCTCAGCCCGACGCTGTTCAACATCCACATGACACCCCTCGCCGACGTCGCCTGACAGCACAACCTCAACATCATCTCCTACGCGGACGACACCCAGCTGATCATCTCCCTCACACCGCCAAGACCAACCTCCACAAAGGAATGAAGGCCATCACCGAATGGATGAGGAACAGCCTACTGAAGCTGAACTCAGACAAGACGGAGGTCCTCATCCTCTGCTCCATCCCCTTAGCCTGGGACGACTCCTGGTGGCCGACAACTCTAGGAACAGCCCCGACACCCACCGACCACACACGCAACCTAGGGGCCATCCTCAACTCCACCCTCCATGACTAAGCAGGTCAACGCTGTCTCCTCATCCTGCTTCAACACCCTCAGAATGCTCCGCAGGATTTTCAAGTGGATCCCCACTGAGACAAGAAGTTCTGCCACCCAGGCCCTCGTCACCAGAAGGCTGGACTACGGAAACGCCCTCTACACAGGAACGTTGGCCAAGCTCCTGAATCGACTGCAACGCATCCAGAACTCGTCAGCGCGTCTGGCCCTCGGCATCCCCGCAGCAGCCATGTCAAACCCCACCTGAGAGACCTGCACTGGCTCCCCGTCAACAAGAGGATAACCTTCAAACTCCTCATCCACGCACACAAAGCTCTCCACAAGACAGGCCCAGCATACCTCAACAGATGACTCAACTAGTGCACCCCCACCTGCCAGCTCCGCTCCACCAGCCTCACCCTCGCCACAGTCCCCCGCATCCGAAGAACGACCACCGGTGGCAGATCCTTCTCCCATCTAGCCGCCAAGACCTGGAACACCCTCCCCACCAACCTACGACAGACCCAAGACCTACTGGCCTACAGAAGACTCCTCAAGACCTGACTCTTCGACCACTAGCAGCAGCACCCCAGCGCCTTGAGACCTTCACGGGTGTGTAGTGCGCTTTATAAGTGTTGTGATTGATTGATTGAGTGTTGTTTTGCAGTCTCATGAAATATCCCTTCAAAATGCACCTTGGGCACAGTTCTCCGTGAAGCTCGCAAGGAGCATCACACAAGAAGAGAAGCAAAATTTTATGAACAATGAGGCGGGTTCATTCCAAGAAGCTAGAATTATGGACTTTTTATTTTACCATCTGGCTGGTATCCAGCCTTAGATAGAATTCAGTTTGGTCATGAGGCTACCTTCCTTCCCAGGACATCTGCTAGTAAGAGGCAAATTAGAGCACATATAGATTACATGATTGTTATGAGGTATTTGTAGTCTTGTATCATGTGTCTAAGAACAGGGGTGAAGAGTAAAGATGTACATTGAAAGGTAAGCCCAAACAATTCTGCAGGTGGGTAGATTCATATGTATTAGATGCTTTTAACATATTGTGTGGAAGATGAAATAAACCATTGATGAGATAGAGGACTTTGAGACAAGCACATCCAATCAGTACACATTACCAACAGGGGCATAGCGGAGGCCCCTGCAGCCCCCACAGTGTGAGGGAGCCCCTAGGGTTCCTTGTTTTAGAGGGGTCTCCTCCCAAGCACATGCCCTTGCTTGCAGAATGTGTGCAATGGCATGGAGTAAGAAATAGGAAAACATGCACGAAAGTCACTCTGCTTTCCCAAGAAGGCCATCTGCAGCATTGAGGGGGCCCAACCCATCAGTGGGTCCCTAATGAGGCCAAGATCAATGAATATATCTGTACGATCTGGGAGACGACGGGCCTCTCATCACATTTTGCAGGGGGCAATGCCATTTTGTGTTAAGCCACTGATTACTAAATGTGCAAACCAGAAAGACGCGCTTGTACAAAATACACAATGGCACAGTGTTAAAACCGAACACAGGAATAAATGCATCGGACACCGAGCTGCACGTTTGGCACACACTGCTCACAGACAATCACAACACTCCCCGCCACTGAAAAAACACATGCACGCGTCTTTCTCTCTGACTCGTGTTTTGCTCTGTTTGGCACCGATTAAACTAAAATGCCCGATTTACTGTGAAATTAATTAGGCTGAGATAATGTGAACCTCAGTGTGCCAACGAGGAACTCGTGATCTAATAGCATCCTGTTAAATAGAATTAGCTTTTCTGCCAATTGCTGTGCTCTGGAATAGAACAACCGCAGTCTAATGGCTGTGTGCTGTGGACACAGAAACTAGGACATCTGTGTAAGAGAGTTTTAGACCGTTCTAAAAAATTCTAATGGAATGGGATTTTTATTTAATAACTTTGCCATTACAGCAGCTTCATTCCTTGTCACTCGCAGAGATTCAAAGAGCATTAGTAGGAACCTCTTAGATATTCATTATTTATTCAATTGTATGTATTTTTTTGCATTTTCTAATGATGCATCAGGTGCGCAGTTGCCTGCAGCGTTGTTGTAAAGAAACATTTTTTATGTGAAATGTTTATATGATTTACATTAGCTTTTCTAATGTACAGGGGCTACTTTGGGTAGTAGGGTGCCGGTACTGCGAATGCACCTCTCTATATGTGTACAAATGTTACTAGAATTGTTCTCACTAATAATTTGACCTGGGTATAAATGTTGGTATGAGGGCTGTAATTTCCCCATTTGGGGCCACTACTACCGCACTTTTATTGCTAAACTGATAGAAGGGGGATATATATATATATATATATTACCTACTGGCAGTCACCAGTAGGTATATATAGTTGGGACCTAGTTACCATAGGAAATTCCGAACATTCTATTGGGAATAACTTTGGCGCCGATTGAGGGATCTGCCTGTAATTTTCCTTAAATTTGCCTCTCTGCGCTCCGCTCCTTCCCTGAAAGTTTCGGGGGGATTCGTCAAGCGGGGGCCAAGAAAAAAGGGGGGTCCCAAAACGTGTTTTCCCCATGTTAATTTCCATAGGGACATTCTGACAAGGCTACAGCTCAAACGGCTGAACGGAATTACACCAAATTTGGCAAAATGGTAGGGACTGGTATGCAGCAGTGCCTTTTGTATGTTTGGTGTAAATCCCTCCAGCAGTTTTTGAGAAAATTGAATGTGAAATTGAGTCCAATGCAATTTCCCATAGGACCTTTAGACACGGCTACAGCCCGAACGGCTGAATGGAATTATACCAAACTTGGCAAAATGGTAGAGCCTGGTATGCAGAAGTGACTTTTGTATATTTGGTGAAAATCCCTCCAGTAGTTGTTGAGAAAATTCAATTTTCCCAAATTATATATCTATGGGCGGGACACCGTGAGTGCACGTAAGCTTACTGTACTCTGTACCTTCCCGAGTACGAGCTGCATGCTGATTGGCTGCTACTGTCTGTGAACATTCCGAAACAGAAGTTGTTGGCAGCCATCTTGTGCCTCGGTAGACTGAGGCACAGAAAAGCAGAAAAATAAAAACATGTAGAACTCAAAAAGAGGGCAGGGTAGAAGCACCCTGACCCCCTAGGCCTGCTCAGGGGTCCCACAAGGCCCTCCCAATTTTTTTTTTCCGAAAAATCGCGAGGGTACGCGCACCATGCGCGTACCGTCCACGCACGTGCGCGTTTTGTGGGGCCTGGGGGGGCCTTGTGGGACCCCCTGAGCAGGCCTGGGGGTCAGGGTGCTTCTACCCTGCCCCCTTTGCGGGTTTTGCACCTTTGTTTCACTGCTTTCTTGTACCTTGGTTCTACCGAGGCACAAGATGGCTGCCAACACTTTCTGGTTTGGAGTGTTGACAGACAGTGGAAGCCAATCAGCATGCCTTTCGCAGGAAAGCAGCATGCTCATTGGCTGTCAACACTTCTAACCAGGAAGTGTTGGCATTCATCTTGTGCTAGGTAGACCGAGACACAAAAGAAGCAGAGCTCACAGCCCACACAGCTCTCACAGCCCACACAGCTCTCACAGCCCACACAGCTCTCACAGCCCAGACAGCTCTCACAGCCCTCACAGCCCACACAGCCCTCACAGCCCACACAGCTGTCACAGCCCACACAGCTGTCACAGCTCACGCAGCTCACACAGCCCACACAGCTCTCACAGCCCACACAGCTCTTACAGCCCACACAGCTCTCACAACCCACACTCTCACAGCCCCCACAGCCCACACAGCTCTCACAGCCCACACAGCTCTCACAGCCCACACAGATCTCACAGCTCACACAGCTCTCACAGCCCACACAGCTCTCACAGCCCACACAGTCCTCACAGCTCACACAGCCCTCACAGCCCACATCCCACACAGCTCTCACAGCCCACACAGCTCTCACAGCCCACATGGCTCTAACAGCCCACACAGCTCACACAGCCCTCACAGCCCACACAGCTCACATCCCACACAGCTCTCACAGCCCACACAGCCCTCACAGCTCACATCCCACACAGCCCTTACAGCCCACATAGCTCTCACAGCCCACACAGCACTCACAGCCCACACATCTCTCACAGCCCTCACAGCCCACACAGCTCTCATAGCCCACACTCTCACAGCCCACACAGCTCTCACAGCCCACACAGCCCACACAGCTCTCACAGCCCACACAGCTCTCACAGCCCACACAGCTCTCACAGCTCTCACAGCCCACACAGCCCACACTCTCACAGCCCACACAGCTCTCACAGCCCACACAGCTCTCACAGCCCAGACAGCTCTGGCAAAGATAATACAAGCAGCGAACAAGCACTGGCAAAGACAATAATGGCAGCAAACAGACACTGGCCAAGACAATAACGGCAGCAAAGTAACACTGTCAAAGACAATAACAGCAGCAAAGAAACACAGGCAAAGGCAATACCAGCAGTGAATAAACACTGACAAAGATAATACAATCAGGGGGGCAGGGGCACGAAAAACGGCACAATCAGGGGACAGAAGGCTCGACAAACGGCACAATCAGGGGGCAGAAGGCAAGAAAAAACGGCACAATTAGTGGGCAGAAGGCAACAAATACGGCACAATCAGGGAGCAGAACACAAGAAATATGGCACAATCAGGGTGCAGAAGGCAAGAAATATGGCACAATCAGGGTGCAGAAGGCAAGAAATACGGCACAATCAGGGTGGCAGAAGCCTAGAAATATGGCACAATCAGGGGGGCAGAAGCAAAAATACAGCACAATCAGGGGGGCAGAAGGCAAGAAATACGGCACAATCAGAGAGCATCTTGCTCCAGTCCAAAAATCGGATCCCTAGGGCTGCTCAGGTGGTCCCAAATGGATATTAACATATTTAATTGTTATCTGCTAATAGAATTAGCATTTAAAAAACCTTGCAAATTCACTGAAAAAACCATAGGTTTCAGGCCTTATATAGTTAGGAATTAGCATTTAAAAAACCTTTGAAATTCACTGAAAAAACCATAGGTTTCAGGCCTTATATAGTTAGGTATTAGCATTTAAAAAACCTTGCAAATTCACTGAAAAAACCATAGGTTTCAGGCCTTATTTAGGGAGTCATTAGAATTGCGGTTTTTCCGCATCCTCTGGGCCGGCGGACCCACCAAAGACCCACCGCCACATTAGGATGGCTGGTGGGTCCTGGTTTCCGTCCGCAGCTGGCTTACAACCGCGGTGGAAAAGCTCTAATATGGTGACGGTGTCTGTCAGACACCGTCTCCCATATTAGGATGGCCTGTTTCAGATGCTTTTCCGCGGCGGGTTTTCCGCCGTGGAAAAGCATGTGTAACTTCACTGCGGGGGCCCGTTGCGGGCCCCCTAGGTGAAGGGGGGTGGGGGGTGCACATGGGGGGTACCTGTGGTACCCCCCTGCATTTGTATGCGGAAAGCGGCAGGAACCGCGCAGTGCCTGCCTCTTTCTGCAAACAAATGCAACACCTGCATTTTTAACATTGCCACGGGTGCAGCTTGAAGCCGCACCCGCCGCAATGTTAAAAATAGAGGATGTGACCACCAGGGTGGCGGTCACATCCTAATTGCACAGGAGGGAACTCCGCATGCCATGCGGAGGTTCCCTCCTGCTCTGGGGTCGCGGACGGACTTGCGTCCGTCCGCGATCCTAATGAAGCCCATAGTTAGGAATTAGCATTTAAAAAACCTTTGTGGAGAAGTGTGGCTCACTGGTTAGAGCAGGCAGACCCTGAAGCAGAGGTCAGACCCGGGACCAGGGTTCAATTCCCGACGCGGCAGGGTCTTTAGCTCAAATGTCCATGGACTCAATAATTCTCGCTTCGGTGCCTGACCTAATCATGGGTTCACACTCTGCAACTCTGGGCATTAAGCTTGCTTAATCTCCACAACGGCCCCCCCGCGGCGGGATGCCTGGCTTTCACCTGGGGGATGCCCTGTAGGGGCTATCTCACAGGGAAAAGCGAGGACGGGCTCCCAAGGCAAGCGCGGAGATACCCCTTCGGGGGTCGATTCCGGCGCTATATAAGAAACATAATAGTAATAATTCACTGAAAAAAACATAGGTTTCAGTCCTTATACAGTTAGGAGTTAGCATTTAAAAAACCTTGCAAATTCACTGAAAAAACCATAGGTTTCAGGCCTTATATAGTTAGGAAATAGCATATAAAAAACCATTGAAATTGCTCCTATATAGTTAGTTGTACTAACTATATTTCGCGCACCCGCAATCCACTGCTGATGATGTCACATATTACATCATTCATGACATGGTCAGTGACATCACTGATGACATCTCAAATGACATTTCATTTTTCCAATCGCCGACGCGTTTCGAGGTCAACGCCTCTTCTTCATGGGCTACTGCACAGATAAAATGACGGCTCACAGTGTTATCTTTATAGTAATTTTGGTTGATGATAACACCACCCATAGTGGGTGTGGCACACAAGGAATGCTGGTCCCTGTAGTTCCAATGTTGAGCATTAGTAAAATACCTTAAGTAGGCTCATAATTTCATAGTGGGCGTGGCACACAAGGAATGCTGGTCCCTGTAGTTCCAATGTTGAGCATTAGTAAAATACCTTAAGAAGGTTCATAATTTCTGTGTCGTTTGAGAGCATTGTTCATCCTATAGTAGGTAGGAGCAAAGAACTGCAAGCTGGATTAGATCTGGGGCTGAACGCTTCTGGAACAAACGTTGTTTACATTCCAAGCCTTTCCATTCGGAAATGGTGCTCCTCTCCCACGGCCAGGGCGGCCGTGCTATCAATCTTTCACCAAATGCCCTGGAGCCAACGTTCGTTCCAGAAGCGTGCAGCCCCAGAGCTAATACAGCTTGCAGTTCTTTGCTCCTACCTACTACAGGATGAACAATGCTCTCAAACGACACAGAAATTATGAACCTACTTAAGGTATTTTACTAATGCTCAACATTGGAACTACAAGGACCAGCATTCCTTGTGTGCCACGCCCACTATGGGTGGTGTTATCATCAACCAAAATTACTATAAAGATAACACAGGTGAGCCGTCATTTTATCTGTGCAGTAGCCCATGAAGAAGAGGTGTTGACCTCGAAACGCGTCGGCGATTGGAAAAATAATGAAATGGATCCAAATAACTGCCTCGAGGTGCAGACCGGGTGGTAGGGACTGCTGCGTGTGCCTTCTCCGAAGCTCCAGGGCATTTGGTGAAAGATAGATAGATATATATATATATATATATTATCCCCTCCTCCCAGTTGAGGCCTTTTGAAAGAGAGAAGGAGCTTAATTCTCTTTGGCAGTCGTCAGCCCTTATCTTTGGAATTACATTTACGAGAATTCAGAAACTGTGGACAACAGTTAAAGTAAATGGCATATGTAAGCACACGATTGACGCATTGGTGTTGCTCCTAATGCAGACTGCATGCTTGTATTGAAGGAGAAATGCACTCAGGAAATTCTGTGATCACCAGTAAGGCAAACGATAAGGGAAACAAATGGGTTGAAAATAAATATTCGTCCCTCTTACAGTGATATATTTTGGTTGGTTATGGCATAAGGTTATTAAAATCAAATGGAAACACGCTTGCTTCACTGGTGGCTTCATTTATTGGCAGTGCAGCAATTTCCAGAAAATAACTCTGCTCCCAATTGCAAAGTCCGCTGATGAGCGTTCCACAAGCACGACCCTTTACTGCAGATGTCATGCAGTGCACACAATCTGTGTTGCCCTGTGGGAGGTGTGAAGGGGTCAGCCTGTATTTTATAAGTAACTAGCCATTGACTATGCAGAAGCCTATTTGTGGAGAGTAAAGGTACAGCTTGTTTATGTACACAATGGAAGAGGCCTTTCTCTCCATTTATTTCCAAATACTGCAACCATGCCTGGAGAGGAGAGAAATGTGTATTCACTCTCCATTTATAATGATAGAAGAGGAGGGGACGCGGGTGGAGGTGAAATCACTCAGTCATTAATGGCTTGAGAATGCCCTCTGGGGTCATGCTTGACATTATTAATAGCAGCAAAAATAATAATTTCCTTGTTGCCTGTTTACAGTGGCGAACGTTTCCTGGTCATTAATCCCAGACTACAGTAACCAAACCAAACGCTCCCAAGGTGCATCGCTGTTTTTTTTTTTAATGACACTGCGATTGCATGCAATTAAAATACTTGGATGTCACGGTGTCACAAAGAAAGCCTTGCTATTATGGGAAAAACTGGTCCACTCCAGCAACATTTGCCATCAGCGCGTGATTTGTCCAGCCGCTGCGCCACCCACCCGCGCACACTAATAGCCGTGCAGATCCCCTGTAATATTATGTGAAATGCATGGTATGTTCAATTTCATTGCATTAACACCTCTGACCTTTGGTGGAGCAGTGGCGGTGGGAACATTGCACTTCCACAGATGATTGAAGGGATCTTCACATTTTAATTACTGCATCTTCAGAAGGTTTTTTTCTTGTCGCACCAGTTAATTTATGTCAGCACCACTTTGATAAACAGGCCTTGCAGGGACTTTGATGCAATATTAATGTGGCAGTGCACAAAAATTTGTATTTTCTAGTTTCCATATGTGTTTGTCGGCCTGATAAACCATTTGCTTTTCTGAATTATCTCCCGCTCATTTCGACGAGGTTTGTTTTATTTTCTTAAATGACGGAGGTATGTCGTTTCCTGGCTGCATACTTTGACTCCAGACTTATTTTCTTCAGTTCAGGCTTCTGAAAGCCTGATTAGCATCAGCCCTGCCAGCTTTTTTCCACTTCGCCCACGGAGGCGTCCTGCTGCTCAGCGTTCCAACATGTATTTTAGCATGTGGGCCTCCGACTTCATTAATTAACATCATTCGCTAATTGAGTGACTTATTGTTGTGTTTGCCAAAGTAACCTCATCTCCTCTTTCTTTGCACCATGTCAACCGCCGGTTGAAATTTCAGATACTCAGACAGGCGGCGCAAAATGGAGCATGAATACAAATTGCAGAAAACAAACCTGCGTTCATTTTTTTCCACTTCCAAGTGTAGCCTGACTCTGCGATGGGTAAAACTGAAACAAAAGAAGGATTTTTTGGCACGCCTGAAGCTCTGTAACAGAAAAACCATAAACAAATTTTTAAAAATCTGCACAACCCAAAATTTCTAATGTTGTAGACAAACATATTTTAATAATTTAGAACAAGTTTTACAGTGAATGGTGGTATATTGATTCGACTGCGCTTTACAAAGCTTTCACAGTCTTCATTAAACTATCGGAAAATGGCCGCCCGTACTGCAGCTCCATTAAGATCACTTAGCCTTGTGGACAAATACGGTAATGTGTATGCTCTCTGCTTCTGTTGATTTCCTCTCGTGTATTACAATTATTTCAAATTGTGTTACTGAGGAAATGCAGGTAAATAAATCAATGGTACCAGGTCCACTTAACGAGCCAGGCGCCCCCCACGCAGTCTGCCTTCACCGATGCACAGCCAGTCTTCCTCTGACTACTACAGACACGTTCTCAATGTTTTTGTCAACTTTCGAGGTCCATGGGATAGTTTTTTCTCAAATTAACTAATGCGCATGCGCCCATCAACTTTTTCTCAACTAGCGCCACCTTGTGCTTCTTTCTCGAAACCACACCAGCCGTAGCTGCATGCATTTATTGTCTTTTTCAACCCAAATGCATCCCTCTTGTCTTATTTCTACAGAGTGTCATTGTAACATTTATGGCTCAGCCCATGACCGCTGTAAGGACACAGGATGGTGTGAGTGTAAGGAGGGAGCGACAGGGCCTAAATGTGATGATTGTCTGAAGGGATATTTCTGGCACAGAGGATGTCAACGTAAGTAACTGCGCGAGCTGCGCTTCTCCCGCAGCTTGGCTGCCTTTGCTTCTGTTTGCCAGCATGCGCCGCTCTTGTACCCGAGGCAGAACAAAGAGCGGAGAGTCTTCCAAGCTTCGTTTGAAATCAAATTTTAATGCCTGAACCGACGCTGAGATTTTCTAAATGAGAGCAAGAAATTGACTTTTTGTTGCTCATTTAATTTCAGTCTGCTTTTAGTGCCCTCTTCCCCTCCCCTGCTGGAGCCCGGGAGTGCTTCTATTAAAAAATGCAGATCTATGTGCTTTGCAAGCTATAAATTAAAGTGCTCTGAGTGAGGCTATCAAGCTGTACGAACAGCACGAAGCGCACTTGTTATTAGCAAGCGACTAAAGGTGATGTCCTGCCCGTGCATGTTAACACAGCCCTTCCTTTGAATGCTGCCCTTTGGTGTTACTTCAAAATCTTTTCTCATTAATTAGGTGACATCAGTGTAATAAATAATGGCCGTGGAGTAATTCATTATCTGTCGATGTAGTAGTCATGGAGCCAGGCAGAAAACCAATGGCTGTTAAATAACTCAATCCTGGCTTAATTTCAGCATATTGCAATTAGAGACATTGAGGTTAATCTTTGATTGAAGATACTGTTTGGTTTTGAATTAAACATTCAGCAGAGTGCACTTGAGGCCTTTTTGCTGTCCCCTCATAATTACTCCAACAGTGCTGCCGCCACACTTTGCCAGGGGTGCAACAAAGGCCGCGTGCAAGCCTTTGTGTGCATACAGCAAGTACACTTGCAGTGATTTCTAAAGCATAGCAACTTTGGGCCTGAGAATGGCATGCGATTCAATGGCCTACCTAGTCCGCTGTTTTCTTACAAATATTAGCACAGAGATCCTTCCCAATTTTCTAGCTTTACTGGTGTATTGTCTGTACTGTTTCTTACCATACCATGTTATTTATTTGCTTCGTTAGGTCTATCCTAAGACAGTGCATGCAATATCGCTTGCAGGAACTTTTGTGTACTTTCTGGGGGCTGAGAACTGGCCCGATGTTTAGCATTGGTTTGCTTTATCATCACTCTCATTTCTTTGCTTCTCTTTGATCAACGTGGGCCAACTTCATTTTCTGTTCATATTTTTGTCCTTACCTTGGAACATGCCCATGTACTGCTTCCTTACTCGGTGGCCTTCCACTACTCATGCTTTTGGAGCTCCTTTTTTCTTTTACTTGCAGCAGTCAATAAGAGTGCATGTGTTTGCAGGCCCTCTCCCCACTGCTCTGCATTGTTGCTGGCCTCCTTCTACATTGTTGCTTGTACCTGCCCCTCCCATGTCACCGCTTGCCCATCATTGTTGCTTGCCCCTTTCCTGCTGTCCCCTCCCACGTTGCTTGACTCGTTGTTAATTGTCCCCTCCATCCCATCCCATATTGTTGCATGCACTATCCCTCCCACCCCTGCCACATTGTTGCTTGCCGTGTCATTTTTTGCACTCTCTCCTGCCCCTCCCACATTATTGTTTGCCCTGTACCCCTTGCTCCTCCTGCTTTGTTTCTTTCCCCATCTCTCCCTCCCTCCAGCTTGTTGTTTGCCACATAGTTGCGTTCTCCTCCTCCCAGTCCTCTCCTGAATTGTCTCCCCATTTCTCCCTCTTTGTTGCTTGCCCTGTCCTTGTCACACCCTCCCATGTTGTAGCTTGTGTGTCCCCCTCCTGTGTTGTTGCTTGCCCATTCCTGCTGCACCAGAAAAAAAGCGCTAAGATGCAGCTATCTATGTCATATCGCTTTTTTTCAGCTTTCAGCCATGCTGCACAGTAAACTTGATGCTGTACAACATCGCTAAAAGACATTGACAAAGCCAATAGCCTCACATAGGAAAGACTCGTAAAATTAGCCAATGCTTGCCTACTGTTTTTCTTAATTTATATACATAAAGAATCTTCGGCTCTTCTCAGAGGAGTATTTCTCTCTCACCTCATAATATTAGCTATTTAATGTATCGCTCCATCTCCTAAGCGGTACTTGCATTGCATGGGGAATGTTTCACAACTAAAAGTACACTGAATCATCACGCATTAAGATCTTTAACTCACAAATGCATTGTATACGAAAAGCAATATGTGTTTGTTTTGTTTTTGCACTACTCCAGGCTTTTATTAAAAATATTTTACTCAGGACTCAAAGTGCTAGTCTGACTTGGTAGCTGACAGTGCTTATTATATTGTGTCTGTATCAGTTGAGACCAAAATCCATCTCCTCTTTGAACCTGGAAGCCTCATTAACACTCACGTAATATGCATATCCACTATTAATCTTCTTGAATCCGTTGGAACCCGCAAATGTTCTTGTAGGGAATTGTCCGAGGGGTTCAGGAATTTAATGAAGTCCCCACAACGTTTTCAAACAATGAGACTCATATTGTGTACTTGGTATCGCCAACATCCTCCACACCTAGATTATGAATGTTTTTTAAATAGAAAGGAGCCACTGTTTGCTATCGAGAGACATTGGTTCAGCTCAGATTTCCTTACAGACATAGCTGGTCATCACAGACGGAACCACATTCGGAATTTAGCACACTCTTATGGTACAGCAATAGCGCGGAGATACCCCTTCGGGGGTCTAGTCTGGCGCTTTATAAGAATATAAAATAAATAAATAAATAAATAAATAAGGGCAGCCACCCGTGACTCTTAATCAAGTGCAACTGGTAGGGGGAGGAGTCATGAAATTGCTCTTGGTGTTTTAGTTGCTGAACCAAAAAAAAAATAGCCACTCACTCCGAAGGCATTCTTTTCGAGACAAACGCATGTGGGAATTAATGATCTGACAAGATGTATTTTCTTTCTCCTTAATTTGTATTCTCATTAATTTACATTATCAAGAACAACGTATTTGACAGACACTGGCTTGTATTCACTACAAATACTTTCTGGAATTCTCAATCCTTACAATCCCTAAAAGATATGGATTAATTGATGCATCCAGAAATAAAAAAGTTTTGGATCCAAAACTCACTGGAACCACTTGAAATCTAAGGATGACTTTTGATTTTGCTAAAAGTCACGTTATACCAAAAATGACAAGTAACTTACATAGGTGAAGTCCAAAAGTGTTTTTTAAGGTAGTCACGCCAGGCACTGAAGAGAGGCTGTGTTTGAGACATTAGAACCTTTGGAGTTTTGATAAATGAAGCGGTATTGCAAGTGATATCACTTGACATTAACCCCTATGACATCAAAGAAACTGTCATTATAAATACTTGGTCTACAATGCCAGGCCATAATGAGCTTTTTAAGCAATATTTACTGAACACTTAAAGCTGTTCCATGCTATTAATTACAAGCATTGGTAAGGCCAATATGTCTGGCCTTAGCAAGCTGGTTCAACTGTAATTTCTTCTTATTTTTTTATTTTTAGCATGTGCCACAACATAAAAAGAGAGTAAAGAAAACATGTTGCCTCCTAAGTGTGACTGCGATATGCTCAAAATAAAGATAAAATACATTAAACAAAAACCTCATACAGCTGTTTCACTAGTTATAGTTTTAAGAACTAAGCCTTTCAATTGCACTGTGCATACAATAATTCACCACCTAACCTAGGATTGAAATCCCAGGCAGTCACAATGCTGCAATGTCTCTTGAGGACTTTATACTACAACTTCAAAAAGAGATAAAACATAAAGTGTCATCTAACTGACCACTCTAATTGCAGACAAAATAAATAGCTACATTAAAAAAAATTAATATCAAATCAAAAAGGACACTTTAGACTACCATCGTCACTAAGAGAATGGAACTATTTTTAAGCAGATTTTAACTATGTGCACAAGCATTGTGCAGTGGCTCAGAACAACAAGCATTTGCAATGCAATAGCTCGCGAGAGTTTAAGCTATTGCCATTGTGAATGACAATGCCTTTTATTTATGTTTTGATAATTAACACAAATAAAGGGCATTGTCATGTACAGTGCAAATAGCTCAAACTCTTGTAAATGTGAGACCTATGCAAAGAAGCGGCCGCCAGTGTTCTGGTCGCTTAGAAAGTGAAAGCGCGCATGGCGCGCTGAATGTTGGATGAAAGCATGTTGTGCCTGCAGTAGGAGAAACTACTTAAAGAAACTAGTGCTTACAGACTAAAAAGAATCACTGTGTAACAACTGAAGTAAAAGGTCCAGTCCTCATGGAAGGTTACTAATGAAGACAAGGTGGTACTAAGGCGGGACTAACACACCTATAAACGAATCTAAAGCCAGCGTTTACGAAGGAAAATTACACAAGCCAATGACAAATATGGGCAGAGAGTGGGCGGGGCTTGTATTCCATACTCCAGTACAGCATGGCTCGCAGAGCAGTGCATGCGCTTCCCAGCCTCGACCTAAAAACTGGAAGAGGTAAGTACTCTGCGGCAGCTTGGGACCATATGATGAGAAAAACAATATCTCATAAACTATGTACATCAGATAAAGGGTACTGAGATTTTGTATAGTAAAATAACCTCCTACTCCCCACATGAGGCAACAACCCCATGTTGGGTGCCATGTTCCTCTCATGTCAGTCAGTACACAAAGCCTCATAAGTCCGCGTCCTGCTTCATTTAAATACTCCATTTTGAGACAACACCAACCTCGTTCTAGAGCTCACCGATTTCTGTTTATTTGAAGGCATGGAGCGCATAGGTGGACCTATTCTGGAATATGTTATTTTATATTCCAAGAACGTCACTTGAATCAAAACAGATCGAGTCTGGTGATATATCCAGCCTGAACAGACTGGCAACCCTGTTCTCTGAGAAGAACTTGTCAGGAGTCTGAACTGTTGTCATTGCATGTTCGAAGCCTCAAGAAAAGAAGGCCTGAAACATGACTTTTCCAAGTTAATTGGGAGTGTGTGAGAATCTCATGATGTCCTTTCGCGTAATTACGCAAAACTTTGGAGAAATTGCACTTAATTACGAGAAATGCAAATCTGTCATTTCCTGATGTGTAACGTGTCCTTGCGTTAATTCTTGACAGTGAATGCATTTAAGCAACGCTTCTCAAACAACAGCCAATCATTGTTTGTATACGAACGCATTCATTTTTACTGCTAATGGCACATTTTTTGGTAGATTTGTACTACGAATAACACATAACTATGTCAAATTGGCATATTTTCCGGATTTTTGCATAACACGCATTATGCAAAATTCCCAAAACTACGTGAATTATGCTGGCATATTTTAAGCTCATCCAGGCCCAGTTGATATATATAGGTGGCATCGGTCTTCTCTGCGAATGCATAAGGTAGATCTGTGTCTGCGCGCTGTCCCATTGGAGATGCACGGCAGTCGGGCTCTGACATTGTACATATACTGTGTTCTTTCAATGCACTACTGCATACAGGAACCAGGTATAGGAAAATCTGAAAGTGCCCATTCGGTTAAAATTTGTACCTTCTTCCTCATTGGCTTCACTGCATGATTGGTCAGACTACCACGATACTCCTAGCACAGGGAATGGGTGTCAGGAAGGATGACTGTACCCTCTCTCGAGACACCGATTTACAATGCAAGCAACCAATCACTGACATTTGAGGATATTGGTGGATTGAGGATCTAAGGATGGATACTCAGAGGCGCCTTTCATTGTCATGATGAAAAGACTGAACCTGAAGATGGCTTATGGTGCGCCAGTACCCTACATTACCCCAGAGGACTCACACACCCGTTTCCCTCTAATCTTTTTTATTTGTTTATTTCTTTCTTTTTTGCTTCTCTCTTGTAAATTCTATTCCTCCTACTTTTAGATCCCTGTTCTCCTCTTCCCCCGTTTCCCCTCCATTTTCCCTCCCTTTTAGTCAATATTTTCACCGTTTTTATATCAAATGTCTTAGTTAAGATTTTGGGCCTAATGCAGCTTATCCTGTTTGACATTGTACTGTCATTTACTGTCTATTGCTGCATATTTTTCAGTCAGTGTTTTAACATTCCATATTACTCTAAAATATAAAATACAAAAATTGTCCTTAAAAAAGAAAGAACATTAGGGTTAGAGGACAGTCAGCTGTCAGACAGTCCACATATTATTATGACTGACTTTTCGCTGCTCCTCCAGCCTTTCACATACTCTTACCTGCCGAAATTTCTCTCTCTGTAACATCTGGCCTCCTGTGTCTCACAGTCCTTGACAGCTGGTCCCCTCGGGCAGTCACCTGTGCTTGACTCATCTCCTGCGGGTTACCTGGCCTACAGCAAGTGCCTCTTATAGTAGTGTCTCTCTAAGGCTGGTAGGATTGGTACACAGTCAGCTGCATGTGAGTTGCTGTTTGACATGCAGCTAACTGTCCTCATAATATGCTGGTGCCAGCCAGCCCTGCCGACTTCACATCTGCATCAACCTGCAGGTGAATCTCCCCGCCACGAGGGCTCCCTTCTGCGACTCCAATGCCCTTGAAGTGTGAGTGGCGCTGGAAACCAGGTGGGCAATGGAGAACCGAGTTGTTAGTCACAGTGGAGGGAACAGGCCTGGCGTGCAGGGAAACATCTTTGTTGTGTTTGTCAGGAGCGGGGTCAAGGATGAAGGAAGTGTTCAAATACTCAAAGTTATACATGTATAATTACAGGCCATGTGCACACCGTGTAACCAAAGCAAGGCACTTCCCGGTGCCCTCTGGTGATGTGTGCAGCGGATATTAAATGCGGACGGCGTGCCCTTTTTCCTCGGTCACGTGCAGCCAATACATTCCCCATTCTTCATGTTAATTCATAAAAAGCACCGGCACCTCAGAACAGCCTCTGTGGCCGTACACATTGAATAAGGACCAGTATGGCGGTACTCAAACTATTTTTAGTGTCGTATTAAAATTGGAATAGAGCCAATCAACGTTACATTATGCTCTTCAAATTGAGGACAAATATAAATCGTGTATATTCTCGCTAGGCCCGGATCTAGTGCTTCTTTCCCTGACAACAAGGCGCTGAAAGTAATTTGTGTTGAGCATCAAACACTATTGAATAGCACGGACGGCTTGCTAGAACCCTGTTCAAAGCACCCGCCCTGGAATGTCTGGCTTCGAGATCTCATATGGAGTAATTTACTGTAAGCTGAGCTGACGGGGGAGGAAAAGCGAAAGCACGCGATGCGCGCGCTGTGCCGCCGCTTTCTCTGCAGAAAGGAGACAGGATGTGGTACGCACGGACAGGAGATGTGCACGCGTACGGAGTGCAAATCTCCAGTCCGCGCGTGCCACCTCCTGTCTCCCTTCCAGCACCAAAGCAGCAACAATAGTCTCGCTAGCGAAACAGCGCATGCACTGTGTTCGCACGCAAGACCTAAAAACGACCAATGGGAAAAGTGGACTGACCTATTGCTGCATGCTGTGGTGGGTGCAAGTAAATTAAGATTAACACTTTAAGTTTAAAAGGCTAATGGACAAAGCCTGCTGGCTAAATGCCCCTCTATTTTTGTATATTTTGTTTATATTGTTTGAAAAACAATAGACTGGCCAACAGATGAAGTTGTCTTAAAGGCCATACCTAAAAACAGGTGCAATGAAGGTACAATCAACCATGCTCTAAAACTATCTAAGGCAAACCATGACTTTTAAAGATCAGTAATTCAATTGGTTATAAAGGCTACAAACAGCCAGCAGCAGGTGGAAGAGGCGAAATATGGGTTGTAAGAAAATTAGGAAATAACAGTGGCACATAAAGTAAGTTATGTGGTCTTTGCTGTCGCTATCAAGTCTTTCCCAAACAATATAATTTACTTTAGAGGATCTGAGAGCAATAAAAAATTTGCAAGGGGCTTGTTAAAAAGCAAAATGTTAATTGTCCTACCAAATTGAAAGCAAGGTGGACAAATACACCCCTAGATTTGCTAACACTTTGCCTTGGGTTTGGATCACAAAGGTGATGCAGACAGGTGCGAAGTGTTGTTATTTACTGTGCAGTGCAAAACTTTTTTCTGTGCTGGAAAGTAGCCTTGGAGTACTGCAAAGTAGAGCTATGCGCTACATTGCGCCACAGATGTTTTCCCATGCAACTAACAATGCATTTTGGAAAAATCTTTCTCTACTAAAAAGTTAGACAGGAATTTGTTCCAAAAATTTACACCCTCACAGGGCAAGCGTAACATATGGGAAAAGTTTTATTTTCTCCAAACCTTTATGAGTTAGCTTGTCGTCTGTAATGTGCAACACACATGCAAAGTCAGAAAACCTTTTAACTATGTCTAAGCATAGTATTTTGTACTGGAAGTCTCCTCTTTCAGGACAAAATATGCAATATGGATTTGTAAAGCGTGGCTAATCGTGCTTGCAGGTCCCGGAGCCTCATTCGAACAGCCAGGTCTTGATAGAAAAGCAGGGAGAAAGCAGTAAAAATGAGGGAAAGGGAAAAGGCACTCAAAAAATAGGTGAAAAAGCTAGGAGAAAGCAGTGAAACGAAGGAAAAGCAAGAAGTCTCTTTAAGAATGGGGGAAAAGCCGGAGAAAGCAGTGAAAAATGAGGGAAAAGTAAGGAGATGGCACTTAAACAAACCAGGAAAAAAGTATGGGGAAAGCAGTAAAAGAGGGGGAAAAGAGAAGAAGGCACTCAAACAAATGAAAAAAAGCAAAGTGAAAGCAGTGAAATTAGATAAAAGCCAGAAGAAGGGTGTCTAAAGAGCAGGGAAGAAGCAGGAGAAAGCAGTGAAAAAGAGGGAAAAGCAAGGAGAAGGCACTCAAAAAATGGGGGAAAAAGCAAAGAGAAGACAGCAGCCAGAGCGATGCTGCAGCACGGAAGAGCTGGGCCCGGGTCATGCACAATAGGGTCACGCTGCGGCCTCCTAAGTAGGTACGGGGAGGAAGGGGGTGCTGGGAGGTGATGGGTGGGGCTAGGCGGGAGGCAGGAATAAATGGGTGGCAGGTAGGAGTGGCAATGAGTGAAAAAGAAGGAGAAAGCAGTGAAACAGCGCTGGGACGCCTTTGGGTAGCCATCGCGCTTTACAAATTTTCATTCCATTCCATTCCATTCCAAAACAAGGGAAAAGCAAGGAGAAGGCACTCAAAAAACAGGCGAAAAAGCAAGGAAAACCAGTGAAAACGAGAGAAAAGCAAGGGAAAGGCACACAGAAAATGGGAGGAGGAGCAAGTATAAGGCAGGCTTTCCTTCAGGCACATGATGATGGTGATCATAATGTACAGAACACTACACACAAAGGGGGTCATTAGGATGGCAAGCTGACTTAGTCCGCCCGCCATCCTATCGGTCTTTGGGACCGCCCGCCATAAGAGCAGGGGCCCCCGTGGGGGGCATTAGGATGCGCCCGCCACTGTGGCGGGCGCATCCTAAATGTTTAGCATTGTGGCACGCGGGGCTCTCAGCACCGCCCGCCACAATGCTAAACATGCACAAATGCATTTGCATTTACAAAGCGGCAGGCACAGTGCGGTGCCTGCCGCTTTGTAAATGCAAATGCAGGGGGTACCTGTGCACCCCCCCTTCACTTCGGGGGCCTGCATGGGGCCCCCGAAGTGAAGACCGCATGCCTTTCTGTGGCCGCATCGCCGCTACAGAAAGGCATCTATCTTGGGCCATCCTAATATGGTTGGCGGTATCAAATAGACACTGCCACCATGTTAGGCCTTTTCCACCCTGGTCACAAGGCGACCGGGACGGAAAAGCGGCAGACGGTCTTTCCGTCCGCCACGGTCACCCCCGCCATACTAACATGGCGGGGGGGCATTTGTCTGAGGATGGTGGGCGGATTGCCCCCACCAGGCCGCCGGTGGCTACCGACAGACTGGCGGGAGCAAACCGCCCGCCATCCTAATGACCCCCAATGAATTTTGTAGTGTGAATTCAACAGATAACCATCAAGACTTGAAAAATCTGCTCATCCACTCACTATGGCAAGTCAGATTTTTACCAGGGCAAGTTATTCTCGCGGCCTACTTGCCCGTCTGGCAAGCTGGCAAAGAACAGGTGCTCTGTTCTCTTAGAAGGTAAATGAGCATAAAAGATGCCTTTAAATCATACTTCCATCTTGTCACATTTGCTCTGCAGTCAAAGACAGAGGTCAATTGTCATCTTAGGCCTTCTTACAACTTGCTGCATATTTTATCCTGGAGGTTAGTGTTTACTGTCTGACAATTATACACATACGTGTGAATGAAAGGTTGTAGGATGGGAGTTTTTCCTAACACACAACACGTAGCTAGCTTATAAATGAACTGTACAAATATTTAAAATGATATCTCAATCGTTTTTTTTTTTTTCCTCATTCTGCAATAAAGTGTATTTGGAGTTATCAGGGACCCGCAACTTTACTTTCCAGTCCCTCCCAACATCTGGAGTCGGGGAAATTCGTTATGTTTCTTTACCTAGACGGGTCCCTTTACGTCCATGACACTTTCAATATCTCAATAGTTAGAAAAGCACCTTGTTTGCAACTCTCTATGATGGAAACAAAGAGTTTAATAAGATTAAACAAATCAGAACATTTTACTTGGTGATGGGCAAATGATACATATTTTTGCTGAAACCATTTGCCACCCAATATTGTTTATAACAATATCGTTTTATCACTAAAACTGCATGTTAGTGGGGACATTTGAAACCATTTCAATGGAAAATATGCTGTCTGTAAATTACAGTGTGCTACCACATCATTCTTCAGTAATATATTTATTGAAAGTGATTTGTTAAACATGAACTGAAAAACATTCATGCCCCCACCCTGATGGAAATGCTACCAGTGAACTAAGTGGTAAGTAAGAGTTCATGTGCACTCTATATATCATAGATTCTTATTATACAATGGAGAAAAGGGTTAGTCTATTAAATAGTCTTTTTGTATCTCAATTCTTTATTACATTAAAAAAAAGAAGACAAATAATGATCAGTAGTCAAAAACCATCACAGGAACATAAAGCCCTGATGATACATAAAAGTATGAGCAGAATAATGACAGAAAAAGAACAGAAGAAAAATTCTCCAAGTACTGCATGTACAAACATAAATGATCAATCGTCTCAACAAGCAATTATGTAATCATTAAACTTTAAATAGATATATACCCATCAATATTAAGTTGATACTAAGAGATCGGATCATCATGAACCTACTAAAGTGCCCCAAATGTGATAAAAATGACGTAAGTTGTCATTTAATTTATAAATCATTAAAAAAAAAATCTAGCCACATCTAACATACCCTCATGCCACGAATGAATAGTTGGAATAATATCTGTCCTCCAAAAAAGGTATTATTTATACTTTGGCTAAACTGGGAAACAAAAGTGTGTAAATGTACAGCAGAAATGCTGAACTCATATATTTGAAGGTGCTTTCACATGTGATAATGAAGACAAAGGTGACTTTGTAAAAAAAAACATTAACAGAGGATCACACAATTTGAGAGCAGTTTATGAATGAAGTATGTTACAGTTAGACTGAGCTGATTATTAGAGTCAAAAGACCTGCAGGTATGGTAAAATTGTTATGATTTCTTTAGGCCTGACCATGGTATTTCAAAAACATACCCACGGACCCAATGTGCCTTACTTCTGAAAGCATTAGGATTTGTCTCTTGTACTGCAAATTCACTATGTGACCTATTCTTTGTGTACACACTTTCAGACTGACTGAAGCCTGAATAAAATGGCACAGAATTTTATGTGAGGGCCTTTGACAGAAAACCTGGAAATATGCTAGTGCTTTCTTTGAATGGGCATATGGTGGTATGCATGTCAATGGCCTTGAGACAATGCCACTCACTTGTAGGATTCATGGATGTGTATGCTCATACTTCCCTGCAGCTACTACACACCTAGAGGCCAGCCAGCCGCAGCACTTTGAAGGCCAGTGACTGTCTCTGCGACTCAGCTCCAGTATTCTACCAGAAGGGACGTGTTCTCGGACTTGGCGGCCGTCCCCACTCCATTCTCTTTCCTTCCTGCCCACTCCCTCAGAGCGGAACGCACTTCTTGCCATAAAACATTCACGGGTCGGGGGAGCTCGCTTTGGGAAGGGCTGGCAACCTTAAGTTACCTTTCCCAGCCAGGGAGCCCGGAGCTGCAGGTGAGCTCGCACCTCGTGGCCGGAACAGAAAAAGTTTGGAGTGGACCTGAGCTGTTATCAGCTATATTGGCGGTCTCCGCTCTGGCCTTCTACTGTTCCCAGTTTGCACCTTTCTGTGCAGAGCGCTGTCATCAGGCAGTCAAGTAAGTCTGGCAGTCACTCAGCTATTGCGCCTGCCTCACAAAGAGCTCAAGCAGGTCCCCCCGCTTCGCGGACCTCTCGCCTGGTGCGGCAAAGACCACAGACCCCATCATTGTCTGCGCACTGCTTAAGTACCCCTGTTATGTATTAGCAGGCACTGTGTGTTGCTGTGGCAGGCTCGGGGCGCCGGTCGAGCAGCTTGCTTTAGGAAGGGCTGGCTACCTTATTTTAATTACCGCGCGGCACAGTTACCAGCCATCACGTAGAGACTGAGTCTCAGGCTGCAACTCCCAGCCAGACCAGAGTTTAATTTGCACAATTTTGCAGCCAGAGCAGCCAAGGAGCCCGGAGCTGCAGGTGAGCTTGCACTTCACGGCCCGACGGCCGGAACAGAAAAAGTTCAGAGTGGACCTGAGCTGTTGTCAGTTGTATTAACTTTCTCCCCAACCAGCGAAGCACCACACCCAGTTGTGAAATCGAGGCAGCTGCCAAACTGTAGCTCCCCGGAAACCCCCCTTAAATACACGCTGTCCGAGAGCACCAACGGAAACACCCCTTAAATACACGCTGTCCGAGAGCACCAACGCTGTGGCCTAGCAATCTGTGGGCGGTGCACCCTGTCGTGCTTAGCAAATCAACTCCCCCCCATATCGACCAGATGTGAGGGACCGCTCAATGGACCATAGCTCTTCCCCACTTCAAAATTCCTTCTCCTGAGCGGCCTCGCCCCCCGGCTACCCTCTACCTCAACCCCGCATTTAGCACCTATGCACACCCCGTACCGAACAGATGCGAGGGACCGCCCCTATAAAGCGTAGCCAGCCCCAACCCGTTCTCCTTAGCTTAAAATTCCTTCTTTTGGATGCCCCCCCCATTAACCCTGTAACTAGACCCATCTTTGACTCTTCCTTAGCTGCTTAAATTCGTACCCCTCCCTTCTACTAGCGCGCTATTGTCTCCCTCTAAACGTAATCAGTGTGGATGCGTTGCTTTTCATGGGTACTCATTGCGTCCCACTTGGACAAAGTCCTTTTTGTGCCATTCGAGGATGTTTAAAAACAAATTGCCCAGGATCACTGGAGGTTGATGCACCGAAATCTGAATGGTATTCCCACTGCCCCAAAGTTGACAGCTTTGCCCAAAAAGCCCATCGCCTCCCCCTAGGATCCCAAAGTGAGCCTCCAGCAGTGTGAGAAACGGTCGCCCATTCACCAGCTTTACCCCTGTACCCAACCTTCCTGCCTCCTTCCCGTGCTGTATGAAGTTTTACACGGATCACTGACAAAATATAGAATACAGAAATATAAAATACCCAAAATATCGAAGATAAAATATAGAAAGCAAAAATATCGAAGTCCTATCTACAAACAGGTAAGCACAAAAATATCGAAAAAAATATATAGCTAGTCAAAATATTGAATTTTTTTAAATGTCTTAAAAATAATTTAAAATTAATGAAATAATAACTATAATTAACTAAACCATACTTAAAAATACTTAAATAACTTTACATTTATTATATAATTAATTTAAGTAAAAAAAAATAAACATACAATTTGATTTTTTAACACACATATATATATATATATATATATATATATATATATATATATATATATATATATATATATATATATATATATATATATATATATATATATATATATATATTAACATAATATTAATGAAAAATATACAATATTTTTACCGTAGGATAGCGGGAGGGTAAAATTCACTATTACCACTCCAGAGACTGCAACAGTAGGGTAAATGTTGGATAGCGTAGGTGTAAAAATTACTATTCCCACTCCAGTGAGTGCAACACTAGGGAAAGTGTTGGATAGCGTAAGAGTAAAAATGACTATTCCCACTCCAGTGAGTGCAACAGTAGGGAAAGTGTTGGATAGCGTTGGGGTAAAAATTACTATACCCACTCCAGTGAGTGCAACAGTAGGGAAAGCGTTGGATAGCGTTGGGGGTAAAAAATACTATTCCCACTCCAGTGAGTGCAACAGTAGGGAAAGCGTTGGATAGCGGGAGGGTAAAAATGACTATTCCCACTCCAGAGAGTACAACAGTAGAGAAAGTGTTGGATAGCGTAGGGGTAAAAATTAATATTCCCACTCCAGAGAGTGCAACAGTAGGGAAAACGTTTGATAGCGTGGGGGTAAAAATTGCTATTCCCACTCCAGAGGGTGCAACAGTAGAGAAAGCTTTGGATAGCGGAGGGGTAAAAAGTACTATTCCCACTCCAGAGAGTGCAACAGTAGGGAAAGCGTTGGATAGCGCAGGGGTAAACATTACTATTCCCACTCCAGAGAGTGCAACAGTAGTGAAAGCGTTGGATAGCGTAGGGGTAAAAATTACTATTCCCACTCCAGAGGGTGCAACAGTAGAGAAAGCGTTGGATACCGTAGGGGTAAAAATTACTATTCACTCCAGAGAGTGCAACAGTAGGGAAAGCGTTGGATAGCGTAGGGGTAAACATTACTATTCCCACTCCAGAAAATGCAACAGTAGGGAAAGCGTTGTATAGCGTAGGGGTAAAAATTACTATTCCCACTCAAGTGAGTGCAACAGTAGGGAAAGCGTTGGATAGCTTAGGGGTAAAAATTACTATTCCCACTCCAGAGAGTGCAACAGTAGGGAAAGCGTTGGATAGAGTAGGGGTAAAAATTACTATTCCCACTCCAGAGAGTGCAACAGTAGGGAAAGCGTTGGATAGCGTAGGGATAAAAATGACTATTCCCACTCTAGTGAGTTTAAGAGTAGGGAAAGTAAAGATTTAATATATTAATACAAATAAATTAAATATCAATACCAATAAAAAATTAATTAAATTACCAATTTAAATATATGTAATAATTAATCAATTAAAAATGCAAATATTAGTTATTAAAATTATTTTCCTATTAATACAAGTTAATTACCAATTAACAATTAATTAACAATACGTTAAAAATAAATACTAATAAATAAAAAAAGGTTTATTTAATTACAATTAAATTACTTCCCTCCCTATTTCCCTATAAACACACAACCCGCTACGGAAAATAAATTAATAAAATTAACATAATTATCAATTAATCAATTAATAAAAATAATTACCAATAAAAAATTAATTAATTACAAATGAATGATTAACAATCAATTCAAAATAAATACCAATAAATAAATTTACATATTTAATTAATTACAATTAAATTACTTTCCACCCTATTCCCTATAAACCTACAACCTGCTACGGAAAATAAATGAATGAAATTAACATAATTATCAATTATTAAAAATTAATTACCAATTAAAAATTAATTAATTACCAATTAAAAATTAATTAACAATTAATTCAAAATAAATACCAATAAATAAATTAACATATTTAATTAATTACAATTACATTACTTCCCACCCTATTCCCCTATAAACCCACAACCCGCTACAGAAAATAAATGATTAAAATTAACATAATTATCAATTAATCAATTAATAAAATGTAATTACCAATTATAAATGTATTACTTACCAATTAAAAATAATTAACAATTAATTCAAAGTGAATACCAATAAATAAATTAACAAATTAATTAATTACAATTAAATTACTTCCCACCCCATTCCCCTATATACCCACAACCCGCTATGCAAAATAATTTGAATAAATTAACATAATTATCAATTAATCAATTAATAAAAATCAATTACCATCTAAAATGAATTAATTACCAATTAAAACTGAATTAACAATTAATTAAAAATTATACCAATAAATAAATTAACATATTTAATTAATTACAATTTAATTACATCCCACCCTATTCCCCTATAAACCTACAACCCGCTACGGAAAATAAATTAATAAAATTAACATAATTATCAATTAATCAATTAATAAAAAATAATTTCCAATTAAAAATTAATTACCAACAAAAAATAATGAATTACAAATTAATGATTAACAATTAATTCAAAATAAATACCAATAAATAAATTAACATATTTAATAAATACTTAACAGCCTATTCCCCTATAAACCCACAACTTGCTACAAAATTAAATTATGCAAAAATTAAATAACATAACATAAAAAAACACTTTAAAAAATTGATATTATTAAAAATGTGATATATTTTAATACCTATATTATATACTTCGATATTCTAACTTTCTATATTTTAAAAATCGATATTACATGACTTACCTTCAATTTGATATTTTTCATCACTATATTCTGTCCATTCAATATTTTGTCCATTCTATATTTTGAGTTTGATATTAGTGCTATCTATATTTTGGAATCGATATAATGTCTGTGTACTGTTTTACACATTACTCACTTATGTAAGCTCGTACCTAAACTCCCTAGACCCCACCTACTGTCCTCTCGTATAGAGCCCTCTGTTCTTCTTCTAATCCTTCACATATGGGTACATGTCATTGGGCAGAGCTGGCAAAAACATTCATCCTCTCTACATGGCGCTTAGATCGCCACTCTACTATTTCCCAGGATATGCACATACCTGTCTTGCAGTGATACTGCCCGCCCTATCATGACTACCCTGTGTAACCCCTCTCCCATTCACACATCCTTTCGCCCATTGCCAATCCTACTGCCGGAAGAACGTAAGGGGGGGGGGTTCCCGTCCTCAATGCGCGCTGCTGAATGGTCCTGGCTTCTTTCATGCAAAGTAGATTACCCAAAATGAGTTTGGTGGTACTGCAGTCATAGCTGACAGAGCTGAGTTTACTAGCCGTAGGCTCCGGGGGAATGCCCTGTACTAGTGTTTGTGCTGGTTCCGGCTGTCTAGAAGTAGCCTTTTTTACTTGACCTGCGTTATAATATTAGCTAAAATCGGTATCATTTAATAACTCTTAGATCGTTGGAGTAAAAATGCTTTTAATAAACATAAATGTATTCTTCGCAACAACAATAATTTTCTGCTAACACAGGTCTGAATTCAAGTGTTCTGAAGCATTTGATGAGCATTACAATCCTCAAAGGCATGGTTCAGTGTTCAGAAAGGAGAGCTCTGCCTGCTCCTTGCCAATGGTTCTGTCATGCCTGTGTACACACTCACCGCGGCTCTCCGACAAGGGTCTCTGAAGACGGCGAGCATGCCGGGCTCTCCAGGCAGAGGGTGGGCTGTTTTCTTCCACGAGTGAGAGTGGGCAAACACAGACATCAGGAGAGGCCGTGCCGCCCGAGAAAAGGAAGGGCACCTATATCTGTAGGTAACCAAAACCACCTTTTACTCTGTAACATGAAGTTTCACTGTTGCCATGTTTAGGATGGTTGAACAACTCCTTAATGCATCGCTCTGTCGCGGCCTTTTGTGGGGTATGCATGAAAACATCTAACACATGCTTTACTGTATCAACGTGGGGACTTTTCACACCACTAATTGCTGCAAGTGACACCATATCCATAATAAGCCTAAACTTCAAAGACCCCATGTTCAGAAGCAGACAGCCCTAGTGCATAGTTTCTTTGGTGTAATTTAGACCTGTACAAAGTTGAGCACCAACGTTGTAGCACAACTCATATTAAACATAGGATGGTGGGCGGACTTTGCCCACCCGCCATCCTCGTGGTAATAGGGACCGCCCGCCTTAAGGGTGGGGGTCCCATCTCCAGCATTAGGATGTGCCCGCCACTGTGGCGGGCGCATCCCGCATTCCTACCATTGTGGCGGGCGGTGCACTCAGCACCGCCCGCCACAATGGCAGGAGAGCATGCTGTGCACTTCCATGCTGTGCATGGAACTGCCCCCATGTGCAACCCCTACCCCCCTCCGGAGTCCTTGGGGGCCCGCAACGGGTCCCCGCAGGGATTCTCCGCATGCCTTTCCATGGCGGCATTGCCGCGACAGAAAGGCATCCACAATTGCCCATCCTAATACGGCTGGCGGTGTCTGATAGACACCGCCACCATTTTATTGCTTTTCCGCCCCGGCCGCAAGACGACCGGGGCGGAAAAGCGGCGAACGGTCTTTCCGTCCGCCGAAGTCCCCCCGCCATACTAATATGGCGGGGGGAAAACGAGCGTGGATGTCGGGCGAATTGCCCCCTCCAGGATATTATCACCAGTGGTATCCCGACTTTTAGGATTTTTAGGAAAAAGGTAATAGCACTATATTTTGCTTAAAAGAGTTTTCGGGATCTAAGTGAACTATTTAGGATCAAGTTATACTTTTGATATATACTTGTACTAGGTTCATATTTTGGGAAAGGAAGATCTGGGAACATGTTTAAAACTGATAGGATTATGGGGCAATGGACGATATTTTAGGTCAATAAACATTTTAAGCTGTTGGACTTGAAATGTTGTTTCTGATTTGTTAGCTGGGTGAATTCTTGATTAAGTGTTTATGTCAAATTTTAATTCCTGCGATTCCGATGTTATTGATGAAATTTGACGTACGAATTTTGATTTTTTTTTACATATGAATATATTAAGATGCTAATTTATGTAATAAATGGATTTCAATTAAAAAAAAATGTTTAGCACTTGTTTAGGAGCATACATGTTAGGTGTTAATGACCTGTTACATAAATAAGAACACGCAAAATGTAGCTTTGTCAGTACATGTTCCAAGTAACTCTTCACAATCAGCTGACTATATAACAGTTTTACGATCATCATATTTCATGTAGTGTTTGTCAAGTGACAGCCTCGTTGTTCAAACATTCTTCACAACGACCTTATTATCACTAAAGCACCGAATTCATGTAAACTACACATTCAGTTTAAAAAACATTTCTATATTTGCTAAAATCATGCAGCATCTCCTTTGAATATGAAAAACTGCCTTTTTTATTGAATTCAACATATCTGGGTTGAATGACAGGTGCACTCCGAAGGACTATTTGTACTTGGAATACTCACAGCCAAGAAGAATGGTACATATTTCATGAGATTCACAAAATATTGCTGTTCTTTTAAAAGACGCTACAGTTATCTAGTGACTGAATGGGAAATAATTGTATCTTGAGACAGCAAGTTATTTCCACCATTGCAGGAACATTTTACTTGTTCTCTTGGCCAGACACTAATAAGTTGCCGTATTTAAACTTGGACAAATTAGCTATCGTAGTTTCATGATTACTGAAACAGGACATATCATTAGAGTCAACAAATTATTATTCTTCAAAACGAGTTAGACATATCATAGCACAATTATGCAGTTATTATAAATAGTCTATCCACCTAAATTTATATACACAGCTTCGAAAGTATTTTCCAACAGGGTTAGTATCACATGTAGAAATGACTAGTAAAGAAATATTAGATGCATCCAAATGCACACTAGGATCATCTTCACAAGGAGTGGGATATTTGAAATCTAGTGATTTTTGATTATTTCACTCAGATTCTAAAAGTGGGTGGTATTGCACTGGTCCTACTGTTAATGCTGAAATGATGAGCCCTGTAGACTGAAAACTGTGCTTACAGTGACAATCAGGATATAAACGAAGGATGGGTTAAATGCGACTCGCAACCCAGAAGCACAGGAGTATCAACTAATATGGGGAGAGGATGAAGGCTTACGGCTGGAGCGGTCGCCCTAGAAGCTGGGGAACCGGGTTCAAGTCTCGGCAACAACGCTCAACATCCTGTGATTCTGGGCAAATCACTTAGGGCCAGATGTAGGTAGCCCTTTACCGATCGGAATCGGCCGAAAATACCGATTTTCGGCCGTTTCCGATCGGTAAAGGGCTATTGAGATGTAGGGGCACATTTTCGGTAATTTTACCGAATCGGTATCATTACCGAATCGGTAAATTTACCGATTCGGTAATATGTACCGAATCGGTAAAATAATTACCGATTCGGTAATATTTACCGATTCGGTAAAATTACCGAAAATGCAATGTAGGTAGGCAATGTACCTTCTGCACATGGCTTACAGAATCGGTATTTTACCATGGAATACAAAACCATGGTAAAATACCGATTCCGGTGTGCATGCACATGTGTGCATGCACACCTATGTCATGTGACAGGCAGACCTGCCCTTAGGGCAGGTATGCCTGCCACATGGCACCCAAGCCTGTTTTGGGGGGGCCAGGGGGTGTCAAAGTGACACCCCCTGCACCCTTGTGAATTCGGTATTTACCGATTCGGTAAATACCGAATCGGTAATGCCCATTCATTCCTATGGGCTTCAAAGCCCATAGGAATGAATGGGCATTACCGATTCGGTATTTACCGAATCGGTAAATACCGAATTCATCCGATTCGGTATTCCAGCACATCTGGAATACCTACATATCGGACCCATAGATTTACCGAATTTAAATTACCGAATCAGTAAAATTCGGTAATTTAAATTCGGTAAATCTTTTCTACCTACATCTAGGCCTTAATCTCCTCGTGCCTAACAAAAATGAATGTGTCCTTCTGTAACAAAACTGGTGCTATGTAACGCGCTCTGATATCCGATGTCTCGGGTCTAGTTCGCGCTATATAAACTCTAAAAAAATATATATCAGGAGCTGCTTTAAAGAAGACTTTTAGGGAAAAAAGCATAATTAAAATCAAGAAGTACCAACTAAGCCAATATGAAGGTGGGAAACAAATAGGGAAAATATTAGCATATAGGGTGGCTGAGAACCGTGCGCAGACGGCCGTTAAAGCAATTAAAGGGACCAATAATCAAATCTTTCAAGATACAAAGGCTATTTTAAATCAATTTGCACTATACTATCAGGAACTATACACCCCGGAGAATGAGGTGGATAAAGACAAAATTAAGAAATACCTAAACCTAAATAAAGTCTTACCTATTGACCCGGAGCAATGTGTTCAATTAGCTGAGGATATTACATCGACTGAAATTAGAACAGCTATCTACTCTCTGGCATCAGGGAAAGCTACAGGGGAAGACTCGATCCCTATAGGCTATTGGGAAAGGGGATCAAGCACCTAGGGCATGGAACTTAACACAAATTATTTTTTTCCTTAAAAAAGGCAAACCAGCTGTTGAAAGAGGGTCATATAGACCTATATCCCTCATAAATAGCGACGCCAAAATATTCGCCAAAATACTGTCTACTAGGCTAGCACCATTAATGACACAAATGGTATCATCCCAACAACACGGTTTTATCCCTAAAAGGGATACAACGGCGCATATTAATATGGCTATCATGGCTTTTGATGTGGCGCAGATTAAGTCAACCCCACTCGGTATGATATTATTAGATGCAGAAAAGGCATTTGACCGAGTGGGGTGGGACTTTCTATGGGCCACATTACTTGCTTTTGGTATAAAGGGCCAATTCCTGAACTGGATTCAGGCACTGTACGATAAACCAGCTGGTAAAGTTTCCTATATGGGCAAATGCTCTTCATCTTTTCCGATTAAACGGGGGACCAGACAAGGGTGCCCTGTATCCCCTTTATTATTTGCTCTTATAATGGAACCATTTCTGATCGCACTACAAGGTAGGGATCAGATCTCCCCTTTTTTTAATGGAGCAGAGTCACTTAAATTAACTGTATACGCGGACGATATAGCGGTTTATTCCAATGATGTCGAAGAAGCGTTAAAGGGTATTATAATAGAAGCGGGGGATTTTGGCTCAGTATCTGGATACAGATTAAATAGTACTAAGACCCAAATTGTCATGAATTATAGTCCATCAAATTCAGTACAAGGGGTATGTGATCTGGCTACATACCTGGGTAAAGATTTCATCAGATGTTAATCTAATATTGGCGCAAAACTACAAGCCTCTATTGAAGGAAACAAGTACACTATTCAAGAAATGGCAAACTACCATTAAGTATTATAGGCCGAATTAACTTGGTAAAAATGAAAATACTACCCAAGTATTTATATCTTTTTCGCTCAATTCCTTTACGTATAAAGAACTCTTATTTTAATAGATTGGACGGAATTATTAGCAGTTTCATATGGGGGTACAAGAAAGCCCGTCGCACAGTTTCATTCCTTAAACTTCCATTTATCCAAGGAAGACTGGGTCTACCAGATATAAAAGCTTATTATCTGTCTGCTTTCATGACCCGCTTTCAAAGCCTACTAATTCCAGATAAAAGTATGTATTTTCACAAATTTGTGCTAGGAGAGGATGTAAATATGTTTCTCTACAAAATAAACCACCCCAACTACTTTAAACACGTTAAATTTAAGACTATTCGAGATCTGGTCAATATTTGGCGCTCCATTTTGGTTAAATGCAAGACCTCTAATTTTCATCATAAAACCCCATTGTGGTTTAACCCGGGCTTACCTGAAATATTCCATGATCAATGGGCCTGTAGGTGGTTAGAAGTGGGTATTAAAAGCTTGGGAGATCTGTTTCATTACAATGGATTTTACTCCTTTGAACAATTGAAAGCCTGCTATAACATATCGGAGGCAGCCCATTTTAAATATTTTCAAATAAGAGACTATCTGGTACGGAAACTAAAACTAGTGAAAATTCAGGATTCAAACTTATGGGATTGTATATACAAAGAAAATGATAAAGCATGGATTAGCTTAAGCTATAAAATCTTTATTAGCCATAGAAATTATGACTCTGTAAAACTTGCTGAAAAATACACTAGGAAACTGGGAATTGCTGTGGCTCCTAATTTAATTACCTCTTCATTAAATAGCCTCCACCGTACTATACACTCCTCTAATTTAAAACTACAACTATTCAAAACTATATGTCAATTATATTACACACCGGAAAGGATTCTTAGATGGGCAAACAATAATAATTTTAATGAGCGTACAAAATGTCCAAAGTGCAACATGAGTGCTGCAGATATAACTCACATGTTTTTTTCTTGTCCACAACTAGGTGAATATTGGAATGATGTGATGGAAGTTATATCTATGAAATTAGATCGCTCTATTAATTTGACACCAGTAGACGTGCTTGTTGGCTATTCTGGGGGGGATAAAACTAACATTGATTTACTTAATATCGTACTGGCATGAGCGAGATTAGTATTAGCAAGGTCTTGGATACAACATAACCCGACGGCAGTTATGGAATGGTGGAGCCTGGTTAAAGAAATTTATCATATGGAATCTGCTTTAGCTACAACACGGGGGATTCAGGCTAAGTTGAAAGTGGACAGGATCTGGGGATTGATAATGTCATGATACCTCCCTTTTTCTTTCTTTTCTTTTTTTTTCTCTCTCTTTGCTTCTTGTTATTACTGTTATACCTTCATCTTGAAGATACGCTTTAGTTTGCGGAGGAATTGATTATGATTGCTTTGCTTTCTTTCTTGGCTGGAAATAATGAATTTACATTGTTTATTTATTTATTTATTTATTTTCTTTTTTTTCTCTCTTTTTTATTGAGTAATTATGTACTTGCCTCACGGGATGCAAATAAAAATCTTTAAAAAAAAAAACAAAAAAAGGAGCTGCTTCTACCAGACGGGGGTGGTGGGCTGGGGTGGGGTAGGGAAGTTGTAAAAGAAAAAAAGACACTTACCTGGCTATGGCCGGCCGGCGCGTCTCTTCCGTCCTATTCTTGTCTTCTTACCATCTGGAGTCTTGCAGCAGGAATCACCCACATTCCCTGACTCCCCCAAGCCAATCACGTTGTGATTGGTCTGAGCGCTGTGGTTCGGCACTCAGATGGGGATTATGAGTCTGGGCATTTTCTCCACCCAGACTGTATGCAGCCTGGATGGAGAACATCCTAAGTGCTCATTAATTTTTGGCCGGCCAGGGACGGCTGGCCAAAAAGTTATGCACACTTTGAGTGAGCAAACCACTCCTCCCTCTGGCCCCTGCTCTGTCAGCACAGCAGCCCCACCCGCACCAGGAAACAGAAAACTAAAATGACAATATCTTTGTTTATTATCATTTTAGTTTTCCCTTAACTACTGCTCACAGAGCAGTGGGCCACTGCTCCTCCGTCTTAGCGGAGGAGCCACTGCTGAGTAATATACCATATACTGTAAAATTGTTGTGCATTTGATTATTTCTGACCTAAGTTGTCATTCCATTGCAGTACACCAGGACCAAAACTTGGCACTCCACAATTTCACTGAAGAAAAGTACTATGAGGAAATAATGGTCTAAACTACTGAGTAGAATCCAAAAGCTATTATGAATACAGTTTGAGTATCTTTGTCTGTTTAATTGCAATATTTGACACACTGTTGATCGGTTGAGAGTGAAAGTTTAGAAACTGTCAACGTTTTAGGTGTGTATACAAGACAGGGTAAATCACTGTCAGTCCAGACGTGTGGACCACAATATAAGGGTATTGTGTGTGGCAGGGCTGTCATGATAATAGTGCATGTTATATGCATGAGGGACCTGATTGCATATAACATTACCACATTTAACATGAGAGAAAGCGTTTAGTCACAGGTTCTAGGAAAGTGGGCTGACAGTGTATATAGCGATGCTAACAAGCATGTGCTCGATCACCAAGTTTTCTGTTTAGAAACTACATTTTTTTCTAATTCTGTTCAGAATAAAAAGTTAGAGAATGAAACCTGTAGATCTCTGTAGTGCAAGTGCTGTAACTGTGGCTGCAAGGCATGATGATGTTGAAGAGATACATCTTGGAAGGAAGGAGAAAAAAACTGAAGCATTAGCTTCAGTAGGTTCTGTATGCCTGCCCAAATGACCATCGTTTGGACATTTTTGTAGCAAAGCAGGTGCTGAGCACAAACGGCTCTCCATTTGCTCTATAAGGCACCATTAGTATTAACGGTGTACAAGATAGCAGTACAGACTCTTATCGGTCTATTCACCTGTTAAACTCTCTTAACTTCTCTTTCCATGCTACTTCTATCTGAACGGTAAGTAGAACCCTGGGCATAGTGAGATTAATCCTGCTACAGAGAAAAATTAAGATATGGGAGTAGATCATAAAGCTAACTCACTCCATATCAGTTTAATTCTCAGTGTACTCATCAACTTATCAATATCGTTTTTGTTTGGATACTCCAATGGAAGTACACAAGAAACCCTTGAACTTAGCATTCACTGAGATAGGAAAATGTACTGAGTGTACTCTGCCTGTACAAGTTTAAAACTAACAATTGTGTGTAATAGGGAAAATAAGGAAGGAAAAAATCCATGCCTTTCAAACTTATTGTTCACAGAATGTCTCCATGTTTAAAATGCCTACCTCAATCTAATCATTTAAATATTAACCTGTACCACCAAGAAAGATGTGTAATTCTTATGAGGAATTAAAAATATAGTATTGCCTACCTAATTTAAAAAAAGGGATAAGACTGATAATTGTCTGTTTTATGGAACATCTAAAAAAGTAATGGTCATTGTAAGCAGACTAAGAGGGATAACAGGAGATGATGGCACTAGGATGATAGAATATATTTGCTTTGCTTCCAGATTAAAAATAATGGTTTCTCATACAGCTACTATAAACTGATATAGAGTCTTTAAATCCTGCATATAATTCTGGTACTTGTCTCTGTGGAAATCAAAAGTCCCTTGTTGGGTGTTCATTCTCATATGTTAATTTTCAATTTTACTAAAGCAATGATGTCTCTTCCCTATGCCCAGCAGATACTATGTGAAGCAAAATGTTAAATAGATCTAACACAAATATCCCAGGAAGTCAATACGATTACCCATGTTAGATCATATATAAACAATATATAAATATACAGAAAATACCACAGAGCATACACTAAGTAGATTGCAGATGTTCAAACAAATTTCATTTGATCATGAGTATGTATTGATATTTTACAAAGATTGCCTTGAAGGAAACATATCATTTAAATTCAGTCATTCAAAACCATAAAGTAAAGCAAATTCAGTATTTTAATCCAAAAATATCTCTTTCAACTATGGCATCTGGATTACCACATATTTAGGGACTATTATTTTTTCAAGATTTCACTCTAATCTGGTGTAGACTGTATCTGACCTCTTCTCTCAATGGGACTCTTAATATCGGTTATATAATTGATACGGTTAAGATAAGGCAAACAACGCCTTTTTATGGTGGTACCATACATTATCTTTTACCGGAGCTATCAGCTTTGATGAGTATGTCGCTGATAATTCTGTGCCATTTCTAGGACATCATTGGTTTCTCTGGAAATAGTTTCTGCAGTTCTAGAACCAGTTCAAGCTATTTCCAGTGTTTATGTATTTTGCTGGAGATGTTTTGCTTACTTTAAATATTTGCATATCTATACTAGCTGTATTTTTGTATATTGTTTCTCTGTACAAACTCTTTCTTTTACTTTGATTAAAGTAGAAGTAGAGTGAACATGTTCAGAGAATTTTTGGAGCATCTTGCTCTTTTGTTCAGCGTAGTCCCCAGGATCTGAGAAAAGGTATTAACCTCTCAATAGTTGTGAGTATGGAAGGTGCTCAGTAAGACTATGTGAATGGAAGTAATAAGCGTGGAGTATATAGTTTCCATCTGTCTCCTTTGCGTAAAGTGTTGTACACCATTTGCCTGCCTTGATCATTACCTGGACATCAAGAAAATTATTTTCCGATTGTCAATCTTATATATCAACTTGATCTTGTCATATACTCCATTCAGTGCTGTAATACTATTTTACAACATCTCTATCTAGGTCCTTAACATACCAAAAAGAGGTAATTAATGTATCTCAGCAATATCTTTACTCCTGTTTGCCATCTTGTATTGTTGATAATATGGTCATGTTCAGATTTGTGCATGAAGTTGCTAACCTAGCTTGCAGACACTGGTAAATCCATTTAGATTCTGGTCATTTGTAAATAGAAGTATTCTAGTGCTCTAAGGTAGTTGTTTTAAAAGATGAAGTTCATTAACTCTAGTATACAGACTTAATTTGCTTCCAGATTATGAGTTCTTTGTCAAAAACGTGTTCCACGTTTACGGGGCCGTCTTGGTGTGCAATTGATGTGTAAAGGGTTGTCATATCCATTGTACATAAGTACATTTCTCTCTGAGCCTTGTTTGATATTTCACTGAGTCCATTCGAGAAGTGTGTACTGTTGTGTGGAAAACTCCTTGCTCCTAAGGCTATCTTTTTAACAAAAAAAGGTGTTGCAGTATTTACCAATAGGCTCCTGACAAGGCTGAAATAATTGGTCCACCTAGGTTTCTCATATCTTTCTTTTTTTTCAGCAACAAGTTTATTATTATGATGATTGCTCAGTAATGTGTTAAAAACGTGTTTGTGTTTTCGGTGACCCAACATAGTGTTTCTGTTTTCTCAAAAAGCTTTTTTAGGTTTTTGTTGGGTCATCATGTAGCGGTGAATATGTTGATTTGTCTCTAATATGTTCTTTTAGTTCGACTTCATACAAATCTGTGTTCTTGATAAATATGGCACTGATCTTGTCTGCCAGTTTTTGGTGTAATTCATATTCGTTGAGAGCAAGCAACTTTCTTGGTGATTGTCTTATTTAATAATTTTTAAATCCTCCTCATATTCAGCTATGCGTTTAGTGATTTATTTTAAAGTAACTTCCAAGTCATTTTTTCTTTTGGATTTGTATTTCAGTCTTAATTTTCTAGCTGTCTGTTTCCAATATATTAATTAGCTTCACTAGTCCTTCAGTAGTGTAAACATTAAGGGTGCATTTCTTCTCTGTCAGAGTTACTTAACGGGATGTTGGTTTGGTTGCCATCAAGTTGTATAGGGATTATGTACATGCTAATACAAGTTAACTTTGGTTGCGGTTGGCATCGGGGCAAAGTGGTGGGCATGGGGACAAAAAAAAAACAGAATAAAGAAAAGCTTACCTGAATACCGCCACATCGCAGCTCTTCTGGCTGCACTGCAGGCACAGACTCTCAGACTGCCCTGGGGCCGATTCTGAAGCTGCCCTCAAACCAGGAGAGCAGCGTCAGGATTGGCCTGAGCGCCCTCAATTTGTGCTCCCAGGGAGACTAGGAGCCTGTGCCTGCTGTCTCCAACCCTGCAACGCAGCTCGGGTTGGAGACAGCTTCAGTGCGCATGATGTTTTGGCGGCCTGAGATGGCTAGCTAAACCATCATGCACACTGATAACAATGCCCACCACTCTCCCTCAGTGCCTATCATCCTCTGGCTCCACCCCCAAGACTGCATGGTAGGAGAAAAATAAAACAATACTAAACTTGGTTTATTATTGTTTTATTTTTCAAGTTTTGCTTTGCAGCTGCTGCTGCTGGTGGGGGGGGGGGGGGGGGGGGGAGGTGCTCATCCGCCATAGTGAAGGAGCCGCTGTTGGTTAATTCTTCTACCAGTACCTCTAGAGCTGTAGGGGCTACTACAGGGAGTTGCAGAGAGCTTTAAAAAATCTTGTAAATAAATTAATAAAATAACAAAAAACATTACAATTATTCTGGCAAACAACCTACCTATTACCCTCTTGCCAGACAAGGTAGTGGATCGGTCATTCTAGATTATATGGTTGATCATCACCATTCCTGTGGACGAGTCTCTACATCATGGCCGATCAGATGCGGAACCTAAAGAGATTTTTGCAGGTCTGATAGTCATAATTTTCTAAACTCAAAATCAGTGTTTATTGCACCGTTAGGTTGTAGTTCTAAAGCTGCAATTTTTTTAGCAGAATCTTTGTACTGACATCCTTAAAATCAGACTCTTTAGCTGTTATACTCATGATGGTTAACACCATTATTAGACTCTTCCTAGCAGAGGCGGAACATTATGAATCCTCAGACTACCGAAACAATCACTACAATATATGTCAGGGGACATTCCAAAGGCCTTGAAATAGCAGTGGGGTTTAAGGTTACTTCATAGAATAATAGTTTCAATGGCACACATAATCTAGGATTTCCATCTCAACCTTGCAACCACCAGACCTTAAAATATCACATTTTACAGACTTTGCTTTTAACCAATATATTTCATTATACCGGTATTTTGCTCGTTTTTGTGCTTTATAACACACAATGCCTCTGCACACAGCACCTTCTCTTTAAAACCTCAAAGAGTGCGCCTGGCAGGTTAGATTGGAGCAAGGTCCGGAAGCATGAAGTGTAACCTCACCCTTTGAAAATAGAAGAAGGGCAGTGTTCATTGATGATATATACACACGAGAAAGGATACTTTTTAGAAGCCTTGCATCTCCTCAGAAGAGAAACATCAAAAGAGACTTCTCTTTTTACTTACTTTCCTGAATCCCCAGAAGTTTTCATGTATTCACACCAGTATAAGCCAGGAAGACCTGTATTTTTAAGTATATTTCGTCTTTAGATTGTGTGGACAGTGTTGTTAACTTTTTTATTCTGCCAGCAAATATTGTACGACATGTTCTAGTTGTAGTTTCTAATAAGAAAAGGCTGGAAATCCCATTTCTACTTTTTGATTCTATACAATCCATTCAAAGCAACACTCCATACACTAAAGCTCTTTAAATACGTCAAATAAACCACTAGTAAGCTACCCAGAGGCTGCAGTCAGGATAGTGAGGAAATTTGGTCACCTGCTGTTGTTTTTTGTTTATAACCTGTGTGACACCAAGCAGGCACAGTGAGTGCAGCTTGGGAAAGAGCGGGTGTACAGAGATTACCCAGTGAGCATAGATTGAGAAAAGGCGTTGAAGTGGGTGTGAATTAATACAAATTGTGAGGGGCAAGTGACATATTTTTAAACGAAAGTGAAAATAAAAGTGAAAGAAATTACCTTCCGAAGTATCAAACAGACATTTGCGTGCCAGCAGCAATATCATTTCATGAAATTCATATAAAAAGGAATGAACATATATAGGCAGGGATCCCGCTGGAAAAGAGGAAAGGTCATACACTTAGTCAGAGGTAAAAGTTAGCATGAAGAGTTTCACACTAAAGCTGTCTGATACATATTGAAAAGGCAGATTCAACAGATGTGCTAACAAAGTAAAAGCAACAGTAGAAGTAAATGTTAAATTTGAAAGTTCAACCAAGTTGACCACATTTCTAGCCTAGGGTAAGAGCAGAAGAAAATGCCCCGGTTACTTACCGGTAATCTTCATTACTCCGAGTATAGTCTTCCTCGCCACATGACTAACAAAGTGAGTTTCAGCTCCACACCAGAACCCTTCAAAGCAAAAGTCAGCCTCCCATGCCTCCCATCCCTTCCCAATATGGCTGACCCATTACACCCCTGACCTCTATAAGAGGCGGGCCGGCCCAACCCACCAGCCTGAAATCACCAAGCAAAAACATGAAGCCGATAGCCAGACAGGGAGGGAGGGATGGGAACTCCTGTGGCGAGGAAGACTATACTCGGAGTAATGAAGATTACCGGTAAGTAACCGGGGCATTACCTCCTCGTTAGTCTTCCTCGCCACATGACTAACAAAGTGAGCACATACCAAAGCCAAGCGGCTTCATGGAAACACACAAGGAACCACCGGACACCCACGAAAGAGGGCAAACCCAACAGACCTGATGAGTGGAAGGACCACCCAAGAGAGTCCACCCTGAGACGGAAGAACCAGCCTGGGACAGAAAGACACCGGGAGGGAAGAAAACCAGACCCCGAGACACAAAGTGTAGCCAGAAAAATCCACCCAAACCAAAGGCCGAAGAAGAACAGAGAAGGCCCCGGACCAGAACGCACTGAGGCAAAAGCAACAGCCAACAGGCCCCAGAACAGAAAGCGGTAAGACGATCCAAACACACCAAGACACCCCAACGGGCAATGGAAGGGGAGCAGAAGCCCAGAGGAACTGAGGAACAGAGGGCATCCCCACCACAGTGACCCAACAAAAAAGCCACAGCAGAAAGGAGACGCAGTCCGACAGAAACACAGAAACACCCCACGGGGGACCACCAACCGCGAGACCACCAGAACGGGGAACGGGGAAGCGGAACCAGACGCCACCAAACAGACATGCAGGAGGCGTAAGAACGGATAGGAGTGCAAAAAGTAACTCAGCACGCCAACCGAACAAAACAACGAAGGTCACCACAACCCCACCCGCAAGGTTACCTGAACGCGCATCTGGAGAGTAATCTTGCGCAGAACAAAAAAAACAGGCTGATGGGTTGGGACGGCCCGCCTCTTAAAGAGGTCAGGAGTGTAATGGGAAGGTCATATGGAGAAGTGTGACTCAGGGGTTAGAGGCGGCAGACCCGGAAGCTGAGATCGGTCCTGGACCAGGGTTCAATTCCCCGCCTCGGCGGGTCTTGGGCTCAAAAATTCCACGGACTCGATAATTCTCGTTCCGGTGCCTACTCGACTCATGGGTTCACACTCTGCAACTCTGGGCAATAGCTTGCTTAATCTCCACTACGGCCCCTCGCGGCGGGATGCCTGGCTTTCACCTTGTGGATACCCTGCTGGGGTTATCTCACAGGGGAATACCAGGACGGGTTCCCAAGGCAAGCGCCTTGATGCCTTCGGGTGATACGTGCGCTATATAAATCGCAATACATTTACATTTACATTTACACATATTGGGAAGGGATGGGAGACATGGGAGGCCGACTTTTGCTTTGGAGGGTTCTGGTGTGGAGCTGAAGCTCACTTTGTTAGTCATGTGGCGAGGAAGACTAACGAGGAGGTAATGCAGTGTTGGACAGACAGGGTGAAGTTGGTCCTGGTGGTGAGCCAAGATGAGTTTTCATCTTGGTTGGGTGCGTAGAGAAGGAGAGCACATGGAAGATTCATCAGCAGTAAGTCTTGATGTTTGGCCTGGTGACAGAAGATGTAGTGGAAGACAAGAGAAAGGGGATTTTAGTTTCCATCGCTCTGAGAGGGCAAAGAAAACGAAAGAGTGAACGATAAAAGGAAAAAGAGTGGAGTCAAGAATTTAGGAAAATCCCAAATTAGAAAAGTGAATAATGGGAGCTGCTCATACAATACCGACAATAGTAACAGGAATAAAGACACATTATAAATAGTTTAAAGGCTGACTTCACTAAGTTAAACAGAAAAAGTGGTGAGCTAATAAACGAACTGTGCCAAATGCACGGGATGATTGGATGAAATAAGAATAGGATTAAAGAAGTTCGTGTTATTAGGACGGGGAACGTGATTAGTGACTGCAATCTCGGGAGATGCATACAGGAGATGGGAAATGCAGGGCACTGATTTAGCTGCAGTTTAAATAGCCTGTGTTTAAACTGCATATTTAGCTTACATTACCATAAAGAATATGCGCATCCAAGCTTCTGAACTCAGCAGGCACTGCGTGGGTCTCCTGGACAGCTGTGAAACTCCGGGAAAGATGATCATTTCCCTCCCCTGCCAGCTTCTGTTTAATTCAGTTTTCCTATTCACTTGCATCCCAGCATATGTTTGTAAATCATCCTTAACTAGGTAGAAGCTCCTGGGGGTAAAAATTCGGGCCGTGGAGTAAAGCTGTTTTTGTAAGAAAGCTCTCCCAGAGGAGCATAATCTCTTGTGGGCACTCATTTGTAGCAGCAAGTAAAGCACGAGTCAAGAGTGCTGTGGTGATGTTTGCCGACATTTTCCCAGAATTCTGACTTGCTGGGGTCTTGTCATGAAAGTTTGCAGTAGATGTAGACAGGGCTGTGCTGTCTGCAATTCGTCCACTAACTTGGAGAACTTTTGAGTTAAGTGTGTGCACTCTAGACAGTGGGACTGAATAAGAAAAGGTGCCCAGCTGTGCCCTGCACACGATCGTTTCATTGTTAAAGCCTGGGGGTCATGGCAGGTTGTCAAGTTTATTTTTATTTATGGTACGAAAATCCGAGGCGATCCACATAGAATATCAAAATACATACATTTAAATAAAATAAGATTCCAAATTACTATTTTGTGCACAGAGTACAGTGGAACTGCCCTATTAATAGATCCTGCAATCGTAAGAAATATCCACATTTCTAAAAAGCTTCATATTAGACAGTTTCCCAAAAGCAGCAAGATATTGCATCACAAAGTATATAAAGTGGATTTTGTGCCGTTAATGCAAAATGTGCAAAAATATATAAAAAATACTTTGAATGCAACAAGTAAACAAAAACAAGGTCCAGGTATATAATACATGAAAAGGCAAGATTCACTCCTAAGAGTCAATAGCAGCCTCAATACCTTACAGACTAGCACATCATTAATACAGCTTATAAAAGCACTTAAAAGAATTCTGTTACAAAACATTTCATTCGTGGGTACATAAAGCGACTGCAATACTGCTGGGGCTGAGATGATAGACAACTGCAAACGTAGGCCTCAGCCAATTACGCCGACATAATAAAAGAGTGGGGCACACAAATGAGACATGGTTAAGAATTTGCATACCTTTTGGCACAAATTGCAAACCGCTGAATAGTCATACCGTTTTGCCAACAGGGGATTTAGTAGGAGCACACTGTGCCTCAAAAGTATCCAAAAGCGTCTCACTCCACGCAGCAGGTTCCAAAAAATATAGGCCTGTGTTTTATTTACTAAACAAGAATCGATAGCTGGATGGTGGCCCCTTTTTTTTGTATACATGCCTCCCTTGCCAGGCGAAAGCTCAAAGACCATGTGGCTTGTTTTAAACTAACTTTGAATTGATGCGATGTCAGAGTGAAGATCAAAGCACATTATAATTGCAGTAAATCTGCCATACGCACTAACGGAGGATAAGGAAGATAACGGATGAAACTGAGAAGAATATAAAAAAGAAAAAAGAGAGTGCATTGTTGTGTCGGGCGCGATGGTCAGGCGCCGACACCAGGGGTTTAGGACGGGCCTAGGGGTATGGGGCCTGTACTAATAAATAAACACAGGAGCCTTGGGTGCAGTTCAACTCGGGGATCTCGTCTCTGTTGCCGACTGCCGACTAGAGCCCGCCCCTTACTTTATTAACTTCGGGTCACGTGACTGCTACGTCACGACGTGAGGAACGTGCTGCCTATCGCGACACTACATTCCTTCCCAACAAGGTTTTGAACAACACATTCTTAAATAAATCATAGTCCCGTTCAGAATGTTCAACATCATTCCTATACAAATATATATCAAATACACTCAATGCATATGGAACAGTCTTACGTGAGGTAGTCTTGCAATCTGGACGACGGCTCAGGATTTCTGCGCAGGTTATACTGGGACCGACCTCGACCATATCGGATGGATCCATCACCTCCAGGGATTACCTCTGCTTGGGAACCAGCCACCTCGTCAGGTGAATCAGGACGCCCATCGCTCTCACGACCACCAAACCCTGACTCTTCCAATTCCGTATGTCCAACGGCACCATCGGTTGGGGCTGGGTTCAGGCCTTCTCCGCTACCACTCTCCGATCCTGAGGGAATCACAGCTTCAGCAGGATGGACCGGTAACTTGGCATGAAACAGTTTGAAATGAGACACATTGCGGGTCACAGATTCCCATCCTCTGGAGGCAATTACTCAGGTCCCCTTGACACTTACTACAGTCTAGGGTGACTTTTCATAAGGGAGTCTGAACTTGCCGGCCTGACGTCGATTCTTCAGCAAAACCAAGTCACCCTCTGAAATCCTGCTGGTGGTGGCATGACGCTGCTGGCTGGCCTAGGCATTAGCCTTTCTTCTTCGAGTCTCAATCAATGGATCGTCAGGATCCTGGGGCTTCCACTGAGGATGGTGAGGCAATGAATCCGCAACCACCCTACCCATCAGCAAATGGGCAGGGGCGACACCAGTAGTAGTATGAGGAATTTGCCGATAATTGCGGAGGAATGTGAAGATGGCTAGTTCAATAGATTGCCCTCTATCGTGGGCAATTCGAATGACCTTATTGAGTGTCCTCATGAAACGTTCCGCCTCACCGTTAGCTTGACGCCAACAGGGCATGATTCGGCGGTGCCGGACTCCTAAGGCTGTGAGATACTCCGACAGCTCTTGACCCTGAAACGGTGGTCCATTGTCTGTGCGTAGTTCCTGAATCAGACCATGAGTGGCCATTATTTTCTCTATCTTTGGAATTACCTCTAGGGCACTGGGAGACCCCACGATTTCCACTTCCGGATACTTGGAGTAATCGTCTATTGCCACCAACGTGTGTCTGCCATCTGGCAGGCTGCCAAAATCCATGCGGCCGAGGTTCCATTAGGACGGGGGCCAGATGAGGGAATTCCCCAGTGACTTGACAGGCAGGGCACGATCTCACCATGTTCTCAGCCAGGTCGTCCATCAAAGGAAACCACACCTTTGTGCGCAGTCAGGATTTGGTCTTGACCATGCCCTGGTGACCTACATGAGCCAGCTGTACACATCGCTCGGTGAGGGCAGTAGGAATGACTAGACGGTGTCCTCTCAATAGACACACAGTGGGGTCTTCTGTTAGCTCTTCCTTTACGTGATGTAGGCTGTCCATTATTCTCCTGGCCTGATCAGTCAATATTTTCCAGTCTTCCTTGGCCTTTTGCCAATTCCCATGGTGGAGAAGTCTTTTGGCGCGTTGCGGACACTCATCTCTGGCGGTGGCCTCAGCTAGGTCCTTCATGGACAGAGGGAGTGGGCAGGACCGGGCAGTGACACACTTCACGTACTCCTCCGTGTCATCAGCGTCCTCCTTCTCCTGATCTGTGGCCTCCCGGGGATGTCTTGATAAATAGTCTGCAGGGTTGCGGTACCCTTGTTGATACTCCACCAGACAATTGTAGTCCTGAAGTTTTAGCATCCACTTTTCAATTCATGGCGGCGGCTTGGTGGAAGTGCCAGCAAATAGAGCCACCAGTGGCTTATGATCCGTGGTAACCACAAACGGTTTTCCGAATACATACAGGTGGAAATGGCAACACCCCCAATGGATGCCGATGGCCTCTTTTTCTATTTGTGAATACCGCTGGTCTGTTGCCGTGAGCGATCGGCTGGCGAACGCCACGGGTACCCAGTCTTCCTCTGGTCGTTGCCTTTGTAAAAGAACAGCACCTAGGCTCACCGGGCCTGCATCTACGGCAATCTGGGTCATCTTCTGTGCATCAAAGAATACCAATGTTGTGGATTCTGATAGAGCCTTTTGGATATCTTTGAATGCTTTCACCTGAGGCGGACCCCATTTCCACGGGACGGATTCCTTAGTCAGTTCTCTCAGCGGCAAGGTAAGGGGGGTCAAATCCTTAATGAATCTCCTGCAATAGTTTACCATTCCTAGAAAACTGCGGACCTCTGTCACACTAGCGGTGGCAATTGCACTTTTGATGTCTCTCACTTTCTCTGGATCCAGATTGACCCCTTCCTTGGAGAAGGTGTATCCAAAGAATTGTAGATTGATCTGGAGGAATTCACACTTCTCGCGATGGAGGGTGAGGCCAGCTTCTCGCAGCCTCCTCAGCACTTGGGTGAGCCGGGCGTTATGTTCTGATAATGACTTGGCATGGATCATAATGTCATCACTGACATTTATAACCCCTTGAATATCAGTAATAAGTTCCTGTATCACATTCAGTAATACTTCCGCCGCGCTGGATACTCCAAAGCTTAATCTGGTGTAGCGCCTCAGCCCCACGTGCATTGAAAAAGTGGTTATGTTGCGTGATACCTCATCCAGGACCAATTGATGGTAACCAGACCGTAGATCGAGTTTCGAAAACCAGCAGGCCCCAGCCATCTCTCCGATGAGGTCATCAATGGTCGATGTGATGTGGCGCTCTTGTTTTATTGCGGCATTGGGGAGGCGCATATCAACACAAACCACTCCTGGTTGTTTGGGCTTCTGGGTGACCACGATGGGCGAGACCCACGGTGTGGGCCCTGTGACCTTCTTGATGATTCCCGCAGCTCCCAGTTTCTTCAGTTCCTGTTCGACCTGTGGTCTCTAGTGGAAGGCAATCCGACGACCCCAACGCGGAGTCCCGGCGGAGTCACCAACTGAAGTACCGAAAATTATTTACCACCTCCCAATTATAGTTATATTCACAACCAATCCCATTCCCATTACCAATAATCAGTCAGTTGGCAGTGTAGAAGGTCCAAGCATTTATTAGACAAACAAACTCTGCCAGAGGAGCTCCTTGCGACCTAACCCCACGAGGTCCGCCAAGAAGACTGCTGGCACATGGTCAGAACATCACAAAAATACAGTTGTTGCAGAATCATGGCCCAACATGGAAAAATACAAGCTGGTACCGTTTGGTACAGAAAGGAAAGGCCATATATGGCACACAAAGCACTCTTGGTTTAGCTCATCCCAGATTAGCAAGGTCGAACGGGTGACTCCCTTCTGCCAGCTTCGAGACAGTCCGCCCGCACCCCTCCTGGAATGTGCTTATCAGGCCTTCTCCTGCTACCTACAACCTTGACAGGCCTAACGAGCTGAAACAGCAATTCTGCAACAGTTGGGTTATTTCTCAGGAGAACGCTTTTAGCAAAAAGGAATGAATGGGGTCTGCTAATGTAAGGCTTCGAGCGAGGCCACAAAATGGCGCCGGTCAAGTCAAGAAAGTGTAAAATACAGAGGGTGGTGCAAGCTAGAATTCTAAAATATGAGAGACGGATTTATGCTAATGTTTGCGTGCATATACTAAAACATTTAGATACATCATGCTAATGTTGAAATATCGATTATGGGTACTGTATAATCGAAAATCGATGCCAGTTCCTCAGTGAACACACATGTGTGCCTGCCTGTCCTCTCACCTAACACTCACTTCACCCCTTAAGACTACCCTAGGGATACTATAGTGGTAGTAAAAAGTCCCATCAGGATGGCTATTGATTTAGAAAGGTCAGTCTGATAATAAGCACAATGGTGCACACACAGACCTGCAATGACAGGCTGGACACCTGTTAAAAAACACCATGGCAGGCTTGTGACTTGTTTAAAAACATCAGAAAGCACCATTTCCTAATATGGTTAGGAAGGGTGCGCGTACCTTAACACTGCCTTTAAAGTGTCAAAGTGCCCGGGGGCCTAAGGTCACATCCAAAGAATCAGCAAAACCCTGGAGGTATCCCATGGGAAGATCCAAACCCCCTATGGAGGTAAAACCCACATGGGGGTTCTTCTCTACCCAGGCAGAGAATGTGCATGTGTACCTACACAGGCATCCCCCTACCCCTAGTTTCACCTCTCAGGACATTATACTAGGGGCGCTCTGGTTGTAGTGAGAGGCTTCCACAGGGTTTGCTGATGAGTGGAAAAGGCCAATCTGAGCATGATACATGTTTTACAGTTTATTCTGTTGGATGGCATATATCAGTGCTGCTTCCACTACTAGCCAGTTCAGTACCCACCCTGGGTATGTGGTGTACCTTTTTACAGGGCACTCACAGGTACAACACCTAAACCAATCAAGTAAGCACCCCTTCCTGGCATGTAGGAAGGGCGTGGGTGCTTTCCCGCTACAGTATAGTGGAAAAGTGCCCAGAGTCGTAAGGCCACGAAAAGAGAGCAGAAATCACGATGACAAAAAGCAAAAGGTTTTAGGGAAATCCCCTAAGAAGGGCCATGTCCAACACGGGCACTATAACTGAGGAGACAATATGCACTCAGACATGCTTTATAAGGGTATTGCAAGTCACCATGAACATACAGAGGTAAGAGGCTGAAGTTACATGTGGGAATGCGACTTGCTGTTTCAAGCCATTGCCCAAAAGAGCAATCCACCCTCTACCATGTAACATGCCTGTCGGGGCCTGTGTCTCCATAACACTCTTGGAATCAGGCTGTTGGGCAGCCATGTCATGGTCAGCTTGCTCCAGTGTCTGTAACAGCAGTTTGAGTGTTCTGCTCACAGCTCGTCTTTCATTTCTCTTCTATGATAGCTGCTATATGAAGCAGGCGTCGGCCTGGGTCGCCTGATTATATGTTTTTTCCACCTCCCAGTAGGGAAGACATTGAGGGCCGTGAAAGAAGGCCCTACATTAGTAGCTGCACAAAAAGGTGCACAGTGAAGTCAATTATCAGTTAGAATAATTTGTTGCAATTGATTACTAAATTCTTTTTAATTACTGGTGCCATCTGACATCAGAACACGCATGTAATAAGATAATTAGTAATGTTGATTTCTCGAGAGATTACCAATTTCCACTTATTATAAAATAATACATCTCACAAAATGTAATAAGATTGTAAACGTTTTCGAGCTCCATGCACTTTAATCCACTCCAAAAGTAGATCTTTATTATAGGACTGTCAACTATGACATCTGTTGGAAGGATAGCTCCATTGTGATAACAATTGCTCCTATTTTCATTACTGATCTCTCAGTGGTTCCTCATTAATGTTTACTATTTATTCATGACTTAACAATTATGTTTCGCAATTTCTCTCTAAACCTTAGTATCAGATTCTGTGTATTGCCAGAGGCAGGAGCTATATTAGACGTAGCTACCCTCTGGCCTCACTTAATGTCTCGAAGGTTTTCCTTATATAAAATGAAACTGGAGCAACTGCAGTTGAATGTATTTAAGCAGATATCTTCCTGTAGAGAGACAGTCTTGCTTACAGTAACCTGGAATGTTGCTACTACAATTTAGGAAGTAGCTGTTCAGACACTACAGCAATATATAACCAGCTAGAGACACCCAACATATACCCAGCCCCATACGTAGTCTCTCTCAACACAGTTCGACCACTTACCTTTACACACATTTCTCTTACTCTTAGTACCACTGCGTCCACACTCCTGGGTTGCAGCCTGCTTTTGCACTTCTTCATTCATAACCTTGGTGCATTATTTGTCTACCCCTTTGTCTTGAACCATACTAAATCACACTTGCATACTACGTATGGACCTAAATACCTAATACACTAGATGTTTGTTTATTCTTTGTGTACTGAGATTGCTAGTGCAGCCCCTCTAGGCCCAACAGTCTGGTTTACTATTCCACTTAAAGGTTCCTCCATGAAAAGCCCGAATTATGTGGACTGTTTATTGTTCTGGGGTGACCAGAGGCCTTTTCATAAAGACACCCCAGGATACAGCAGATATTTGCACCCACTTCTTGCACCACCTGGGCACTTTCATATTATAAAAGGGGCTAGCGATGCTTGTGCAGTCTGTTGTATGATATGTTCACACGGACACATATTTTGCGGCAGCGCTGCAGTGAGGTGATGTTCTCTCAATTGCATGAGGGTGCAGGCCCATGCACATTAGGGAACCCATGCCTGCGAGTCTGCTCTGTATGAGGGCACAGCTGAAAGGGGGCTTTCGGTGGCTCACCAACTGGGCCTAATATTGAGGTATTACAGAGTTAATCCACTCCATGAGGGTGCCCTTTGGACTGGAAGAGGAGATTGATATGTTTATTGATTGATTATTTAAAATCTTTACCAAAAGAGAATGCACAATATAAAATTTCAGTAATACAGTGAAAGTAAAATAAGCGATAATTTCATAATCTTAAAAATTCAGAAATATAAACAGTATCATAGTTAAAAAAAAATTTTTATTCCAGTTTTTTCCATGCACTTATTAAAAATATTGAGAGGGCAGAGTTAATATGTTTATCTTCCAAGCAAAGACATTGGAAGAGTACAGAAGCTTCAGGTACACTCCAGACACCCCTGCCGCTGGCAGCTTCGGTCACTCACTGCACCCATCTGCAAGGGCTCTCTTTAAAATGCTGGTCTCAGTATTACCTGATTTATAGGATGGACCAACGTCTCAAAGAGTTGGTCTGCCGCTCACTAATGCATTGTTCACAGTGCAGCAGTGAGTTCACACTTGCACTCTGTACAACACACTCACCTTAATATGGCACACTGTCCGGGTGTGCACTGGCGCACCCAGTTATGCATGCACAGGGGTGCAGACTGGGACAATGCACCATTTCTGTAACATGGCCCCCGGTCTGTCCTTGCTTCTGATTACTGGTAGCATGTTTACCCATGGTTAGCATTCCCCAGTTTTGTTTCAAGGAGACAAGAGGTAGTGGAAGAGGAAACTTCCACAATTCAAATCTTGTGTATTAACACATCATAAAGTGAAGCAGTCCCTCCAACTGGAAAAATCAGATATATATTTTATGTTACCTTTTACCCAAGCTTCAGTTTGATGTGCAACCTTTTAATTAATAGCCAACTTCTGCAACGACAATGAAATGCCTAATGGAGACCTTTTATCTTTCGCAAGTTAATTAAATCTTTGCTCTATTAGCAGCATTTTGCTAATGTGAAGTGCAGGCCGAGCAGACACACTGTTCACCTTTACACATTCCGCTTGAACAAAGGGTAATTAATTCAACACAAATGGAGCCCCGGCATCAAAAATGAAAGCTAACGAGCAATTCTGCGTGTAATACGCGGGTTCCTTGTGGCTACAGAATTAATTGAAAGTGAATCTGTGTCAGCAAAGTCCTCCAGCAGGACACCGGCCACCTGTTAATGCCACAGCCTTGCGAGATTAGGCCTCATAAAACACTATTTTTATCATTCCCTAGTGGAGGTTTATAAAAAGCGACTCCTTGTGAAGGTGGGAAGTTTATTCTCATTGGAGTGCTCACTCACCACTGAAACTTTTTTAATGGACACCGGATGGGGATGGTGAGACTATTTCATTCCATCTGCCACCCCCCCCCCCCCCCCCCAGTTCTCATGAACACTGCACTCACACTGCCGAGGCCCTCACCTGTGAGAGACATGACGTGTGTTCACTTTCATGGGACAAATTATACGCTTCTTTCTTCTATTGTTGATTTAGGGAATTTAACAGCGTAGAAAACTGCACTCAGTCAGTCAAATTAACTTTATTCGATTTGATAAAATCATACAAAGTACATAAAAACATTATTATTTACAGTTAAAAAGGAATTAAACAGTTTCATTTCTCAGCAAGTTAATTTGATTAAATAAATGCATTTAAAATATTTAAAAGACCCGTTATGTACATCAGTTTTCCAAGTTCATGCTCCTTCTGGCTCTGGTTGCTGCCACCAGAAAATTGGCCATGGCAAAAGTAATGCAAATGTTGCCCAATGATTGTAAATATAGCATTGCTGCTCTCACCTGGGAGAAGCCAGCTTCTCTTAGAACTGGTAGCAGGTATTTTTTTCTTTGGGCGGAGAAGAAATCACAAAACATAACAAAATGTAAACTGTCTTGAACAGAAAAATTGTCACAGGTGCAAGGTGGTGCTAACTCAGGATTCGTCCATTTGTTAAAATTGCCCAAATAAAAGTGAATAATGTTGAATCTGAATTTTGTTTACAAAAATCTGTGAAAAGGGTTTGTGACAAAACATAAATAAGGCTCAATTGCAAGTGACTGAAGAGTTAAGTAGTGCGTTCGAACAGAGGGTTTGGATAATTCAACTTCTTCTCGCAACATGTATGCCCTAGACATAAACTGTTTTTTTTATGACACTCACATCCTGCTTTGTGATACACGAGGGAGAGGTGAATAAATCTGGGCGACCTAGTTCATTAAAACATTTGTGCAAATACCCCAGCCATGGTATCGTGTGGCTGTATTCCATACTCATCACATCCCTCATGATCATGTGGTTTAACGATAATTCAGGGTTTAACCAGGTCTTAAGCCAGTATGTTAGTGGAGCCAGTCTCAGTTTGTCCTGGATATAATCCATACCAAGTTCTGAATGAATGGAAAACACCGGGGAGGATTGGGGGAGGGACAGGACTGAACGTAAAAAACTATTCTCAGCTACCTGAATTTTGTCTAGGCGTACATAGCCCCATAAGGAGGCACCATACAAAGCCACGGGAAGGGATTTGCTGTTATAAACCTGGATAATGGCCTTCATAGGTTTATGGCCCAGCCTTTTAGCGAAGCTTAAGATGGCCATAGATGTTCTAGAGATCGCTAGGCTTTTTGCGCGTATCTGTGGGCCCCAGGTACCCCTGCTGTCAAAAAGGACTCCCAGATATGGAAACACGGGGACTCCCGATACTATCTCCCCTTTACAGAAAAAAGTTTTTATTCCTCTCTTGGGCCTTTTCCCTTGTCTGCCTACGACCATGGTGTGCGATTTGGAAGCATTAACCCTCAGGTCCAACCGGTCCATAAAGGTCCCAAATGCATCTAACAGTTTTTGTAGGCATACCCCTGTGCGTGCTATTAGTACAGCGTCGTCCGCGTATAGGAGAGCAGGGATATTAACTTCTCCTACACGCGGAACGTCACTAGCAGCTCCAATTAAGTGTTTGCCTAGGTCATTTATTAGATGGTAAACAACAGGGGGGCCAGTATGCATCCTTGCCTAACGCCACGAAGGGATCTAAAGCGTGACGTGCATCTACCCTCTTTGGTTACTCTTACAGCAGCAAATAGGTCCTGGTGCATAGATGCTATAAACGCCACCAGGTCTGCATCAATACCCATGTTAATCAGAATATCCCATAGCTTAGACCTGTTGACCAAGTCGAAGGCCGAGGAGAGGTCCATAAATGCTAGATACAAGGAGCCCTCCTTGGCCACCGTGTACTTGGCAATCAAGAGGTGGAGATTTGAGCACTGTTCTATCGTACCCCTTTTTTCCCTGAAGCCATACTGTATATCAGCCAGACCCCCACACTCCTCCAGGCTATCTCTTAGTCTGTCTAAAAGGACTCTGCCCAGGATCTTGATAGCAGAGTCCAGCAGGGAGATAGGACGGTAGCACCCTGGATCGTCCCTTCGACCCTTTTTAAATATAGGCACTATGGTGGAAGTGGCCCACGTATTTGGGGGGGGAGAAGTATTTGCGGCTGTAAACACATTGGCCAGAATGCCAGCCCAGAGTTTGGGGGAATGTAAATAAAAGTCAGCTGGCACCCCATCTGGACCAGGGGCTTTATTCCTAGTTGTTGCACAGATTGCTTTTTCCACTTCCCCGCTGTTAAACTGTAGAGGTGTGGCCACCAAACTTGCACAGTTTTGTAAATGCGGCCGGTCCCCCGACTCACCATAAACCGAACTGAAATGGGCTATCCACTTCTCATCTGGTATTACGCAGTCAGTGTCTGCATTGGGAGATTCTGAGAAATAAGGGTGGTTTACTACAGCCCAGAATTGCCTACTGTCCCGCAAGATGTTAATGTCGGTTAGTTGTTCCCAAGCCTCCTGCTTGATGCAATCCCTTCTAGATTTCGTGGCAATCCTGTACTCTTTTCTCAGTGTTGAGACCAGAGCCCTGTCCCTAGGTTGAGCTTTAAGGGCAGCTTTTAAAGCTCTAAGGGCCTTACTGCATGCAGAGTCAAACCATTTGTGTGACTTTGGCTCTCCCCTGCCCTTTGGTGCCGTAAGGTTCTCAGCCACGATGTGGCATATTGATTGAAATGCGGCCATGGAATCATTGCCTGGGAAGGTCGGGTCTTGGCAGATTTTAATCTGCTCTTTGATCTCTCGACCGATGTTTCGATAAAAATCGTCTGCCACCACATTCCCCCACTTCAAACGCCTGCCTTGATCTGTAGGGCGAAGAATATGGCCCTGTTTAGGCTGCCCTGGCATGGGTCCCAACGCTCCCCCCCAGCGGATCGATAGAAAAACAGGGTTATGGTCGCTAAAAGGGGAAAATACAGTGCGATAGGAAATGATACAATCAAGAATGGCAGAGGTCACAAAAATATAATCAATAACAGAACCCATGGGAGAGCCCTTGTCCGTTGGAGCTCTAGATACCCCCTCTCCTGCTGCGAATTCAAGGAGGTTATAGTTGGCCAGGAGGTCCTCCAGTTCCTCTCCAGGCCTGGTGTGTTCGAAGTCTGGGCCCTCCTGGTCCCAAGTCTCCACAGCTCCCTGCCTGGGACAACCGAAGTTACAGGGGTGAATGTTAAAATCTCCCATTAGCACTATTTCATAGCTGGTAGAGGAATTTTGGATGAATGTGTTTAGAAAAGAGTCCAGTTGGGTGATGTTATTGCCCCCAAATTCCTTGTTGACCGAGTTGTAGAAATTGATAAACAGAATACTTTTAGATGAGCAGCTTTGCCTTTCTATGATTAGACAGTTTTGGGAGTCATAGTCAATTTGTTTTAGTGGACCCGTGAGGTCAAGGGAAAAGAGGGTCAAGAGGCCTGCCCTCGCTCTGCCTGCAGTGCTGGGGCAGGCCGCGACTGAGAAGCCTACAAAGCCGTCCAACCACAAACTAGATGACAAGTCCCAAGTTTCTTGCAGAGCGATGACGTCGTGTTCTGATACAAAGGTGACCCATTCGATGTCGCTCATTTTTGAGCTAATTCCGGCAATGTTCCAGCTAATTATTTTGCAACCATTTTGATCATTCGGCACAGCCAAAGAGGCCCTTGCGACCTCACTAGATGTGGTAACTTCATCTGATGATAGTCAGTCCATGTCATCCAGGCCCGACAGGGGAGAGAACTGGTTTGTTAAGCTTATACATGTCCCCTTGACCAAAGATACTGCCTGGGTGGCCTGTTGGGACAAAGTGGGAGGGATGGGAAAGGGCGCTGCTGAGTGGCTTGAGAGAGGGGCGTGTGTGTTTATGCGGGCCGTTGCTGACCTTTTACCCTGCCATCTGGCCTGGTAGTTGATATTGAGTTTGCGTAGAGACGGAGGTTGGTAGAAAAAACCCAAAGGGACCGGTCTTAGACGATCCCTCCAAGAGATTTTTGAGCCGTCCCAAAAGAGTCTGTCAGCCACGTCCGCCCTGCAGAAGTTAACGACCACACAGTCGCCAAACGTTGATTTAGGTTGTTTCCCAATCCATCCCACCCTTCTTGCGTGGATGATCAACTCCGCTATGTTTTCACCACTGCATGTGTTACCACTCCAATTCTTAACTTTGGTGATCAGGTCCTCCGTAGATTCCCTGTCCCCTTCCCCAAGTGGGTCTACTCCAATAAACACTGCAACCAAAGGTGATGCTTCTGGTGGGAGGTGGAGTTTATATGTGCTTGGCACTGCCTTTTTTCTGCATGGCTGGCTGTTATCTGGTGGGGCAAGTGTTGCAGAGGCCCCGCTCGGATTGTTCGTCAGTGCTGACGGGGGGAGTATGTTGTGTTCACATGTCCTGTTGTCGTTGGTTGGATTACTGCCTACATGGTCCATCGGCGCTATTGGCCCCTCAGTGACCCTGATTGTGCTCATATGATCAGGACTAGCCCCATTACTTGGATTGTGATTAGTGGGAAGTGCTTGCATAATTCTGTCCAGAAGTGAACATTTCTTCAGGAGACCTTCCAGACAGGTATTGAGAGTTTCTACAATGTCCTTTGCGATCCCTACCAGCAAGGGTTCAATCCTCGCCACAAATAGTTCTTCTAGTTTGTCCTCCAGCATGGTTGATCTGTCTTCAGGGGGGGGCAGACTATGTACTTTTTCCCCTCTTTTGCGTGAGCTAGGTCTGGTGACTAACTGGTTTAAAGCACTGGGAGATGGGACAGATGGGCCCGGTTGAGAATCCGAGCATGGTTGTACACTGGGGGGGCAGTTAGCTATTACCACAAGCGGATCTAGTGGAACATTGGCAGGGACGCCGGGAGAGTGGGATGTTACAACCTCTGCCAGCGAGGTGGGTGAAGTATTCGGAGCAATTAATGCGGTGGCCAGCTCTTGCTCCACGTCTGCTATCTCCTTTGTTAGAGCCCCCACAGCCGAGGAGAGGTATGACATGATGGTGTTGGAGTGCTTAGGAATTTTGGCATTTTTACCCCCCTCCTCCGCATTCGTCTGTTTCTTCCTCTTACCCATGTTGGCTGGTGGATGTTAGCGACGTGACCCGGCCCGGCCTCCTTCGGCCCCGGACGGCCACAGACGGCCCGCCCTCTGCCCGGGCTCCGCCCGACGTCGCCCGCGCGCGTCCCGCGATGCGGAGGGAGCGTCTGCTGTTTTGTAGCGCCACCAGGCGCGCTTACTCTGTGTGGCCGGAAGTTGGCGCTATGCTCGCTGGGAGCTGTAGTCTCCAGCCGCTTGATGGCGCTGATGCGGCGAGACTGCAGCGTTCCCCACCCAGGAGCTGGCGCGGTGACCGGTGTTCTTTCTGGCGGTTCCGGCGGTGGTGAGGTAAGCTCCTCACTGTCCTTGGCCCCCCGCTCCACCGAGGGAGCGTCTGCTGTTTTGTAGCGCCACCAGGCGCGCTTACTCTGTGTGGCCGGAAGTTGGCGCTATGCTCGCTGGGAGCTGTAGTCTCCAGCCGCTTGATGGCGCTGATGCGGCGAGACTGCAGCGTTCCCCACCCAGGAGCTGGCGCGGTGACCGGTGTTCTTTCTGGCGGTTCCGGCGGTGGTGAGGTAAGCTCCTCACTGTCCTTGGCCGAGGCCCCCACCTGTGAGAGACATGACGTGTGTTCACTTTCATGGGACAAATTATACGCTTCTTTCTTCTATTGTTGATTTAGGGAATTTAACAGCGTAGAAAACTGCACTCTATAAAATGCAATATATATTTGTACTCATAAAATTTCAATTTCATCTCTAGTTTCTGTTTTCCTATCTCATTCCCACGTTATTTTAGCTTTTCTTTCGCGTTACCTCCCATCTTTATTTTCGGAACAGTGTAATTTCCACAGGTATGGTATATTCGTTTTTTTGTTGATGTGTTTAGGTGTGAGCTGAGAATCATTCACAGTGAAAACTGGTATTTTTACAGATAGATGGGTGACACGGATACTATTAGGAGTGAGTGGATGCATTTGCATTAATTGAGGAGTTGGTCCTGCTGGAATAGTCAACATTGAAGATGGATGCTGTGAACTGGTGAGATGGGAAACACCATGTGAAATTAATGGAAATTAATGAAGGACTAGGCGCACCACTCAAAATTGCTTGCTGAAGACCGGTGCTGTGCTAGTGAGCTCGAGAAAATCAGAGGTAGAATCTTGGAGCCTGGATATATATTCGACATAAAAACCAGTGGGAGGGTTGTTGGTGTACTATATTCAATCCATTGTTTAACACGTCTCATGGTATGACAGTTTCACTGAGAACGATCATGCGGAAAAATCTGACTGATCTTTTCGACTAAGATTAGGACATTGGGGCCCTGAGTACTAGCTGAGCCCAGGGCCATGCCTCGTTTTGAAATTCCACCCACCTGGTATCTCCACAACTCAATTAATATTAATCGGGACCTAACATTATGGATAGCAATAGGCGGAGCCTGCAGAAACTCCAAAGTCTGCAAAAATATTCTTCACAGAGAGTCATCCTTAAGGAGACAAACGTGCAAATGTTTTCATATGAGGTGATGGGTATCCAAGCTAAACTGGTCTTAAGACTTTTTAATGCCCTATCCCCCATGTAAAACATTTCATTGTGCCCTCCAGAATTTCAAACATATGTTCTCACATAATTCCTTTAAAATTGGCAGCTTTGCACCTATATAAAAATGTATACATTGCAGTTATTTTCCATGTAACAGTGCAATCAGATGCTTTATTGCCAACCATCTACTCTCAATTCAATCTTCCCATAAAGTGTAAATGTAGCTGCTGAATGCCCTCCCTGTCTTTGGGACAGAGGCCTGCTCTACAGTTTATTGTCTTGTAAGTTTGGTGGAAGGAAGCAACGGGTACTTGTGATTGGCGATCACTTAAGCTAGAGGGTAGCAAAGGTGAGGTACCCAAAGCACGTTTATCACGTGTGATGTAAACATTCCTCCTTCAGTAAATGTACTAATACCCCGTGGTCCAAGAACAAGCAGAGTGTGAGTGTGATTCCCGAATTTGATCTTATGCATCTGAACTAGTGCCCTTACTACAGGACCGCACCACCTCCTAATAAGCACATTCCCGAGCTGTGCTCATATAAATGAACAGAAAATGGATGTTCAGACTGCGAGGAACATCAAAGCCAAATGAGAGTCAGAAGCACTTGGAGGCTTGAGAACAACACAACTGTGTTCTGGCACGCTCTTTCTATTAGCACATTTTAATTAATGCATTGATAACTGAGACAACAAGGGCAAACAATGCTGGTGCATGAAAACCTCAAACACGAGGCTCTAAACTCAACAATTATAAAACATGAACATTATTTGGAAATAGCTTTTCAAACGTCAGACAGGACACCCAAGCTTGCACAAACTACAGACAGCCATTAGACTGATGAATAAATGTTAGATCTCAGAAAATAAGTGGGTTATCAGCCCATGCAAAACATTTCACCGCTGCAAGATTACAGGAAGTTAGTTTCTTCTGAAGGTGGAGAGGTACAGATTGCTAGCATCTGTCTTGCTGATTTGGCTCCTGCCGCTCCATATGCTACTGGAAAATTCATATTCCTACACAAGAGATTTCGATTTCCTACTTAGATTGGATGTTTTCAATTCTTATACAGACAGCTGCTTTAAAATTTCAGCATAGCAGATAAAATTCAGTGTGTGCTATCAACCGGACTGGAAATATTAACTAGTTGTAACCAAATGTTAATCACAGTGCATTCATTTGTGATGCAAGCACATTAGAAAAAGCATTGGTAAACAAAGACATACCTAAGTTAAAAAAAGAAGCAGAACACACCTTTGAAAGAATTTGAGAGAAACTCCAAGTATACACTACAGCCTGGGTCCTTCCATCCTTTATTTTGATAAATACAACAGAAATGCAAAGGAAGTGCTACATCATGTTGGAGAGCATAGCTAATATGTCAAGATTAGCTCAGAGCCAGGAGCCAATGAAAGTGAGCACATGAGATGATGGGAAGCAGCATAAGTAAAACAAAAAGAGGAGAAGGCAAGCGCGAATTGTAACTGTGTACAGAGCAGGAAACTTCTGCCAGGTTTAGAGGTGCCAGAGGTAAGTTTATGGTTGTGGGGTCCTGATGGGAAAGTAAACTGAGTTACCTAGACAAAATACAAAAAGTAAATTATGCGTGTAGGGGTAAGTAAAAAAGGAGTCTGAATGGTATTTCATGGGAGCAGCAAAAAAATGGGGATCATGGCTAAGATGCCTGCACCGTTACTAAAGTCCCAAAGGTAGTGTCTAATGCAGTGAAGGTGCAAGTGGCCTGGAACACAATCCCTGATGTCCCATAAGTGAGAAAAAGGAGATAAGTCCCTTACTTCCTCAACAATTACATACACAGAATAGCCCTGCACCCTTCAAGTTTTCATTACACTATTAAATGAAGTTCTTAGCGATATTCATATCATAGGTAATTCATAGATGATCAATTGTTTTCCCAAGAGTGGTCAACCAGATGACCACATGTAGGACGGATCGCGTACACTTGTGGATTTATACTTCATTTGTGAAATTACTCAAGAACCTAAAATCGCTGCTGGAGCATGTAGACCAATTTTTTGAAATTGATTGACTTTTTTTTTCAGTATGTAAAGATTTTGAATTACGACTACCATAAAGAAATCAAAGCCCTGAAGAAGTCCGGTAACAGACGAAACGCGTTGGCTATTCGCTTTATAAAGAAATTTAAATAAAGAACTTATCTTAAATGTGAAGAGCCTTCATTTGACTTCTCTTGGGAAAACAATTGATCACATATGAATTGCCTATGATATGAATATCGCTAAGAACTTTATTTAATATTGTAATGAATACTTGAAGGGTGCAGGGCTATTCTGTGTATGTATTTCATGGGAGGAATCTCTTTGGAGTTTCTTCTTCACAAATAACCCAAGCAAACCTAAAGAAATAGCACAATTAAAAGAATTGGAAATTTACAAAAAACTAAAGCAAGGTTCACAATATATGCTCACAATTAGGAAACTTACCTCCAATTGTAACCATCAAAAAGCACGAAAAGACTGTTAATAAGTAAGAAACCAGCAAACATAGTCCTTCGTGTATGTTTATGACTGTTTATGGGTAAACGTCAGTAAAGTCGTAACTTGAAAAAAAGCTGCTTGTCCCTTTTAAGAGAATTGCATCCACTGTCTTGTTCCACTACTGTAGGAAAAAAGGTACTTTGGAAGGCACAATTATCATGAAATCCATTGGGGGCCTTTGTGCATAAGACTTATGTCAACAGTTTTAACAAAGTTCTCTTCTTTAACTTATCTAGAGGCATTAAATCAAATTTGTGGCAAACAGGGCCCGCACCAGAGCCTAGACGGTCACACTATTCTAGTGCTTCAGCAGAGTCACCTCTCCCTTTGGCTGCTGCCCCTGAACCTGGTACAGTTGAAGTAGCTGGAGCTTGACACGTAACGGAACCAGTGGTGTATATATTTTGGCATGTTACGAGATTTGAGGGGCTTAATGGGTGCAGTACTGCTGTTCAACCTGAAGGAGGTTTCTTCTGTGATGGGCCCTCTTCTCCCCCATGAAGATGTAGGTGAGGACGAATGGGGAGTGCAGTTGATCTGGTAAGACAGGATGGAGAGATTCTCTGTATACAGCCTTTTAGAATAATGGAAGTGGACAGCAAGGCTAGAGGAAGTGAGTCAATAAGGTTGGTAGCCACAGGTCCAGGATGCAAAGTCTCTTCACTCAATTGGCGTTTGCCTTGCCCCGGGAGTAATGTTCCGTCCCACATCGACAGACCCAGTAGAGAGATTGCTTAACCTAAGGGTATTTGGCAGAGCAGTGTTTTACTGTTAACACTATCATTACGTTTAGTCATGTAGTCTTGTTTCCGCCCTAGGAAAGGTGTAGTTTTGCTGAAAAAATCAATGATTGAAAAGTTAGTTTGAAGGGGGTGGCTCCACTACTTTTACAGCAGCAGACAAGATTCATGAAACAAAGTACATGCTAGCTAACCATAATCTGTAATGGCGTCTCCAAATAGACAATGTTAATTCGGAATGCAATTTAACTGAACTAAAATTATGGAACAAATGCAAATCGACGACAAGAAGAACAAATAAGACATTTGTTTTCCTAAGCCGGTCTGATCTAAAGATAGTACGTATTTGATAGCAGCACTCTAAATATTTCAATATATAGTAGACCAATTGTAATTGATCAAAAAGATGCATTGTGAACTGCAGAATATGCTCATATATATTCATATCTACATTCAGAGCATACTTTATCTTAGTTCATATAAATTTTACGTAAAACATAGTCTGAAAGAAGAAAGTAACATTTCAATACAAAGATAAAAAAGCCATTGCTTCGCCACTTCAGTTACATTTCACCTTCCTGAAATGGAATAAGAAACATGCGTTATGGTTCTTATTATAAATCTTTCAGAGATTGTTGCAAAATCCCACCTGTATTAACTATTTTGGCTAGATGCAACGGGCACACTGCTAACTGAATCGTTCATAATAGAAGCCCAACACCCGTGTATGTTGTGAGTTTTGTTTATGGCAAGGAGAACTTGAGTTTTATTTTCAATTCAATTATAATTTGGATTTGTAAAGCGTGCTTATCACCCCGGGGGTATCCAGGTGCTGGGGATGGATAGGTCAGTAATACAACCAGGTCTTGACTGCTCTTCCGAAATTCATGAGGGAGGTGGAAGTCTGGAGGTGGAGGGACAGGCCGTTCCAGGACTTGGCAGCGAGGTACAAGCAGGCACAACCCCTTCCTTGGGCTCATGGATGCATGGGACATGAGCGAGGGCTAGATGGGTTGAGCAGAGTTGTCTGGTGGGCGGGTTGTTGTAGGTAAGTCCTGTGTTGTGGAGGGCCTTGAACTCGTGGGCGAGTAGTTTGAAGTTGCTTCTCTTCTTGATTGGGAGCCAGTGTAGATCTCTGAGGTGGGGGTTATGCTTGAGCGTTTTGGTAGAGGCAGAGTGAGTCTTGCTGCTGTGTTTTAGATGGTCTGGAGTAGTGTAAATATGTGGTTTGTGATTCCTGCATAGAGTGCGTTGCTGTAGTTCAGTCTACCTGAAGATCTTACGGAGCATTCAGAGGATGTGGAAGCTTCAGGAGGTAACTGCGTTCACCTCGTACTTCATGGAGAGCTAGCTGTCCAGTATGGTGTCTAGGTTCCAGGAGTGGGTGGTGGGACTTGGTAAGGGTCTGAGGACACAGAGCCACTAAGAGACGTTTCAGGGGGAGGTGGTTCAACCCAAGATCAGCACTTCTGTCTTGTCCGTGTTCATTTTCAGGCAGTTGGACTTCATCCAGTCCGCGATGTGGTCATGACATTCTGGAAGTTTTCTCTGATGGTGGAGGTGTCTTCAGCGAGAGATAGAATATGAGTTGAGAGTCACTGGCGTATAAGATGATGTTGAATCCATGCCAGCGGACAATGTTGGCCAATGGAGTGACGTAGATGTTGAGGAGGGTGGAGCAGAATGAGAGCCTTGGGGGACAATGCAGATGGTGATTTTATTTTATTTTTAAAATATTTTTATTGATATCTTTTTTTTTCTTTTAAACGTAACATCAGCCATTGCATTGGGATATATAAGTTACAGTTCTACTGAAGTGTTGACAAGTACAAGTGACCAATCTTTAAAATATTCATGAGATCTGCCTTAGAGATTTCAGGTAAATATGCCACAGTGCCATAAACAGCACATTTCAACATTCATGCATCGGGTCTTCTTCAGATGGTGATTTTGGGTTCAGATGTGAACGGTGTTTTCCATGAGTGCGTCCTGAGAGAAATAAAAATTATGAGTTTGAGTGCGTTGCCGCTGATGCCAATGTGATGAAGTTTGTTGACCAGGATGTGATGGGAGAGGGTTGAGGAAGATGAGGGCAGTTGAATCTTCATGGTCGAGGATGGTCCTGATGTTGTCCATTGCAGCTATGTGGGCTGTTTCGGTGCAGTGGTTCAAGCCGAAGCCTGATTAGGAGGTGTCCAGCAGGTTGTTTCTCTCAAGGTGGTCTGTGGGCTGGTGGTTGATGGCTTTCTCAAAGACCTTAACTGGGAATGAGAGGAGAGGGATGGGTCAGTAGTTCTTAAGGTTGGTGGGATCTGTGGTGGGTTTCTTTAGTAGGGTCCTACTTCAGCCTGCTTCCAGGTTTTCCGGAAGGTGGCAGAGTTAATGGTCGAGTTGAGGATGTGTGTGAGTGGATGGCAGATCTCCTCTTGTCTTACATTGAAGGCGTCATGTGGGTAAGGGTCCATCAGGGCCCCGGAGTGTATGAGGTCATGATGGTTGTGATGGTCTCGGTGTTGAGGGGTGTCCAGTCTGTGAGTTGGTTTTACTGGGTTTCCATGAGGAACGTGGGTCTAGTGAGTTCCCCGGGTTGAGGGTCGATATTGCTCTAGATGTCTGCTATCTTGTCAGGAAGTAATTTAAAAGGGCATCACAGAGGTCCTGGGAGGAAGGGGTTGCATTTTCGCCTGCTGTTTGGGTGGAAAATTCCCTGATGATTTAAAAAAGTTCCTTACCGTGGTTGCTGATGTTCTCAAGGTGAGTAGCCAGGCTGGCTTTTTTGGCTTCTTTGAGGGAGTGGTGATAATTCCTGAGGGTGGAGTTTGCACTGAGTGGTTTGTAGGGTTTCTGCTGGAACATCATCTTTCTAGTCTTTTGCATTCTCTTTTTGATGCTCGGAGTTCGGTGGTGAACCAGGTGGCGTGTTTATTGGACCCCCTGGTGTTGTGTTCTTTGATCTAGGTGATGCTGTGTTTTTGTATATTATATATCTCTTATTTTCATTATTTTGGATATAAGTGTAATTGGTTATTCCTTTCCCTCATGAGTGTTGAATCTCACATGAGAAAAGGTGTTTGTAAATTATGCACTCGCCCTCAAAAAGCGGATCTTCGGGTTCACTTATACGATTTTGTGAGTCTGAGATAAAAGTGAGTGAAAAGGAATGATATTCCTGCTGCTTGAGGCTTGTTTTATTGCTGCAAATAACAAAATAAGGTAAAAATGATCCTTTAGTGTAGAAGTTGGAATGCGTAATACTCTAAAAACTATGTGAAGGCCATAATGCAAAACTGCAGGAAAAACACTTCCATAGTGACAACTGTGCACACCAATGAGTACCCTGCTTACATCATGTTAAGAGAAGCTGTGGAGGTGTTGGACCCCCTCCCCCCCCCCTCTATCCTCTCCTCATTTCATTTCTGATGGGAGGTGATGCTGCTAAGGAAGTAGAGGTAAACTGGTGGAATGAGGATGACAGCTCGGACCAATACTTCAAATGGGCAGGCACTGTCCGGGATTGAGTGCCTTCTTGAATTTGACAGGGTGCTTACCTGCACTTCTGGGAACTGCGGCACTACATTTAAAGGGAGAGTACTGGAACTTCTCAGGAGCAAACATGCACCCTAAGTAGTGAGAATCTGCAGTTCTATATTTCCACTTAAAGCACTGGCTAGGACCTAACCTCAAATGCCTTTGACCCAGTCTCTGATTCAAAAATGAATGCACTGCTTTGACAACCTAAAGCATGCATATTCTTCTAATTGGATGCACACCTTGCAGTGCGAGATTGTGGTCCGTCCAGTCCAAAGGAAAGTTTCCGAAAAGGCTGATAACTTTAAAAGAATTGCAAGCAGCAGCGAGGATGCTTCCCTGTGAATGTATTGGACAGTGCTGCAGAACATCCTTTCAATGTTTTATCGAGGTCTTGCCCCACAGCAGAACTTCAATAGTCCTGTAATGATCACTTTGGGAAAGGTGCTCAGTTTCACTGCGCGTGGTTGCCAAATAATTAATTATGTTACAATCCTGGGCCTCCCAGCCTCCTCCAGGAGGCTGCCGGAGGAAGGCCAAGCAGGCAGAAAGATGCCTGCAGTTTTGCAGGTGGCGCACGTCCATACAAACAGTACAATCATCGGAGAATTCCTTTATAAGAGCCATCATCCCATGCCCAGGCCTGCTGCAGAATCTGCAAATACAAGGGGAGAGCATTTAACTCACACCTGCTTTTACATTTAAAATGGAACAGAACATTACAGTTCCCCAGGGCCCTGGAAGGTGTGTGCGGGTTTTGCACGAAGAAGATGATGAATGTTTGACTTGGGGGTGGGGGGATGAAGAGGGGATCAGGTTAGGCGTGTGAAACCGGTGTGAACCTGTTCGAGAATAATCTTATGACTGATCACACACAAGTGCGATTCTTATTTTGTCAAATGAGTGTGTGCATTTGTTAGGCGCATAACACGTCGCTTTTAGAGGAACATAGTATAAAGGGCGCAACTGTACAGAGACATTTGCACAGACGCCTCGAGTTGCACGTGTAAGTCATTATCAAAGGTGAACTTGAACTCGGAAACCTCTTATTTAAAAGTTATATTACCCCTCAACGGTGTAATATTGTGTGTGGGTATACATAGTGAATGGGCGATAAGTGCTTCTTTCAGGGTAAGGGTTCCCCGAAAGATTTGGGAATATCCATCAGCTGAAGGTGTTGGGGTACTCTCAAACTTTACTTCGACCCCTTGCCAGTCTGAAAAAAACTCGGAGATTTCTTGGCATAAGATTGGTCAGGGATGTATCTTCCCAACAGCAGAATTAAAACTCCTTCTAGGGTGGTGCCTACACAGATGATGTAAATACGTAGTATCCATTAACTGGTGCATCCAAACGCCTCAGCAACAGGATTCAACTGACATTAAACACAGTTTGGAATGTAGTATGTTATACAAACAGCAACAGGTTAAATCAATGGATAACATGCAGGTAAGCATACAAGTGATGTAATGAAATGAGAATGTGCAAAAATATACAGAACATACCTTCAATTCTTTAGCTTACCAAAGATGGAAGGGAAAACCTCCAAAATCTGTGGGGTGTATAGGAAAGGAATTCCCCGAAGATATTTGCCATATGGAGAAACAACGAAACAGTTTTTGCTGTAGAAATTCGACAGTATTTCCAATGTATGTAGAAGCGCCTGTGCATTGCTGCAAATAGGAATTCACAAATGTTTCCAGAAATATGCTGAAAAACCTACAACTGACGCAGCCTTCAAGGCACATTTCTGGAAAGCTCTGTGAATGGTTGAACATCATAAATGATTCCCAGAAGGGGTAGAATCATACAGATGCAGAATTAGGACTTTCTTTATCAATCAGCCTAATTTTTTGCCTAGTGCCGGTACGTTACTGTCCTTTTTGACATAGTTTCAGGGTGTATTTGCATTCACTGTAGCCAACTTGTATCAGGTGCTGCCCAGTCACTAAATGGTTCAACAGCTGAGGCATGCCATGGGAGCACTGAAGAAAGATCACAATGGGGGGTAAAAACCAACAATGAATTGAATTTTAAGACGACCATATATTGCAATAAACCATGCAAGCTTTCACTTGAAAAAAGTAAGTTCCTGTCTTTCCCCACCTCTACCATACTTGCAGTCACTGGCCCTAGCCTGGCACAGTTGGGATCTTTCCAGTGGCATAACAGGGGCATAACCAGCTCCCTGCAGCCCCTGCGATGCAGCAGACCCCGTAAGTCATCAGCGGGCCCCCATTCAGCCCAAGATCGATGAATGTCTTTAAGAAATGGGAGACTTGGGTGGTGGGGTCATCACATTCTGTATGGGGCCCTATCGTTTTGGGTTATGCCATTCGCTCTTCCTAAGCCTGCAGTTGAGCAGCTCATTCCCATGCCCTCAGGAATCATAAAGCCTGTTGCCCATGAAAAAAGAGCAAGAATTTGACAAGGTGAGGGCAAAGCATCAAAATGCAAGACATTTCAAGCCCCACCTGAGGCATAGGCACAATGTAAACATCCGCAATAAGGTATCTCCCTGGCAGTAGGCAACTCAGCACTGTCAGCAGATATCTACTGAGCCGGGTCTGGTGGCTCGGTGGACTAATGCGTCTACTGCAGGGGCCTGTGTTCGACCTCATGGTCACAGGTTCAAATCCCGGCGCGTCCACTCGGCTTTTCATCCATCTGAGGTCGATAAAATTAGTACCATTGAGTTGGGTAACAACAAGCATCTGTTATTCAGCGCCAAGATTCCCTTATGGGTGAACATGCACTTTAGAAATACACATGTTATGTTATGTCTTTAGCAAGACGTTACAAACCGGTGAATTAGAGCTGCTTCTTCATAACACGGTATGCAAAGCAGGCCAGGTATAACTAGGTCAAGGTTGTTGCCTTTGGAATGCGTTGGAACAGTAAAATGAGGCATTAGTTTGACTCTGGTAATAACATTTAGGAAGGAGTCTCTCTTACTTTTAATGTTGGGATCTGGTGGAAGAACGAAGTCTCCAAAGGGAAGAAGTGCTAGAAAGAGAAACTAAGGCAGAAGAGATGAAATTGCAGATGTTAGCAATGAAGTGTACCTTGTAAGCAGGCATACAACAGGTGTGATGAAATATGGTAAAGAATGGTGTGGGTGGGAGAGTTAGTCTAGCATACAGGTGGTAAAAAGAAGAAAAGGAGAATGCAGGGAAACTCATAACCTGGATGGATTTCCTATCAATGAAGGCAATGGCGCCCACGGGTTTATGTGATTAATGTTAGTGGATGATGGAGCAGTTGTCTGGAATGACCACATTTCTGTAGTAAAGAGGACATCTAGCTTATTGAGAGTGATCAGGTGCTTGGTGTCAGAAGTATGAAATCTTTGAGGAGCAGAAGTTTATGAGTTGGAGTGAGAAAGGAACAAGGGTTCTGGAGTGGTGGGATGTTTGTTTTGTGTGGTGTATTTTAATGTGAATGCGATTGTTATCAGAAGCTTGATAGCCGTGGGGCGTTTGCTGGATGAAGTCTGTATCATGGCTGAAGGAGTGGGATAGGAAAGATGAGACACATGATGACTTGCCCTATCGAAAGGTGGTTCAAGACAATCTCAGGGCAAACTGATATACAGATCAACTTAAAAAATGATTGCCACTCACAAGGTGAACACAATTAAATGAATGATGGTGTAAATAAAGAGAGGAGAGATGTGTTTCACTGATGGTTCCTGCTGTGATAGCTAGAATGTTGTGGGGAGAGGGGGTTCTGATTAAAATGTTGCTTGGATCATGCTGACGAGGGGTAACAGAGCATGAGGGAATATTTCCACGGCTTTGCAGTTTCCACATGGATGTAGAGATAACCCCATTGGCATGTTGGTGATACATGTAGGTGTATCACCAGTCTTTACTTCATTCAGGAATGACAGTATCCAAAAGCATTATGAACATTCCTAATAGTGTGGAGGACATGAAGTAATAACGGCAAAGGCTGGTGTCTGGAAGCCAGGCAGTTCACACAGTGTTTCTGGTCGCGAATGAAATCTGCCCATTGATATGCTTATACCTCTAATCAGTGATTAACATATCATCAATTTATTAATAATCCTGTGGAACGGTCTCATAAATGGTCATAAAATAATCGATCCTAAAGCAAAGGTCCTATACTACATATTCTACTGTATTCAGCCTGATGCCGAAACTCAGAAGTAGGACAACTTTCAAACATTGTGGAAATATTTCACACATCTTTTCTTTCCCACCACTCTTGCGCGACATTTGCAGTGGGTTAGATGTCTGCTATTTCTTTTCCATCAAGTTGACCTTTACTTCTCGTTTGCAAACGACGCTTTTGCTGTAGCGCTGCTTTAAAACGGAGCCGCTAATGAGAACCTCCTTCACCCTATACAGTAAGGTTTCAATTCCGGTGGAAAATACATGGTTACTGTATCAAAGAGCACAAGGTATCAAAGCCTTGCATTATGTCATTCCCGCCTTTGAAGTGCTCAGCGGAAGTATGCATTGTACGGCCAGGTTCACTTTTTGGCGTGGGCGAGCACGTCATTTGCCATTCCTGCCGCAGAAAATCATGAAAGTGGGGAACAGGCGCACTGAGGTTTTGTGTAGATCTATTCTCTGACATTTCACAGGCTCAAAGCTGGGTTTAACTCTGCCCAAAAATGGCCTGGGTGTTTGTTCTCCTCAGGTAAAGGACGACTGAAGGGCGGGAAAATGGTTTTCTACAGCAACATGTGGAGGACCTATTGTGCTGCACTTGCACAGCAAGGAGGGCTGGGAAGCGAGGAGAGTGCCTTTACAAGCTCTACTCATGCTTCATCAGCAGAGAGAGGTACTGAGATCTTAGGGCTCAGGAGTATGCAGGGGATCTAAATTATCGTGAGGCACATAGCTGTAAATTTTGTGGACAAAGACTCACCACGTTGAGTTGTTTGTTTCTAAAGAAACAGTATTGAAATGAGCTTGTCTTCTTTCAGGATTATCACATACATGTTGGAAGTAGATATTCCTGCTTGTGGCTCAAGTTGCTGCAATGGGTTGTGTCAAAGAGGTAGAGGAAACAGCACTATATCTACTATGAAATGGCGCTATTTTTCTCTCGCCTAACCCTACAGAACCTTAGTGCATTGAAACCCTCATCTACCACTCATGGTGTGCCCCTTGACGCAAAGTACCACAAAGTACATAGTTCCACATTGTGTTACTTTAGGCAAGTTTCCAATGCTAATATATTGTGGCGCAAAGCGTTAGTAAATTTGGACTTCCATGTGGAACAATTTGAGGCAATTAAAAGTATTGCTAGGTGCTAGCAACGCTTTCAACTTCTCACAGTTACTTTTTGTCAGTTGTAACATTATTTCCTGGACATTCTTTGGGAAGAAATGTGTTTAATCTTCACAGTAGTCCTGCTACAAATGCCATAAAATCCTTCCCTGGCAAATTCTAATCGGTAGTGCCCTCATGTGCAGCGGTGCATTCCACATGTGAATGAAGCAATTCCTGTTGCCTCAGTGCATGTTGCATGCTGCATTACAGAATATGTGACTGGGGAAATTGTATTGATTGTCTGTAGGAATATATGTTACAGAATTATCATCTGACATATATATTGTGCTCTAAATATTGTTTACAACAATGTAGTCCAATTGAGCTGAGGTTTTCCGTTGTTAACTTCAATACTGGTCAGTATTTATGTAAACGATATTTAGGACACACTATTTATGGCAGAATATGTTCTGACAATGATGTTCGGTGACATACAGCTTGCTTGAGGGGGACTTCAAGACCCACTCTCGTGAAGGTTTCTTAGACCATGATCACACACTTAGAAAATAGCCAGAATTATGGAACAGAGGCACTCAACCCATATGCACTCTGTGCATCTGTGCCAACCCAGCCAATGGCTGGAAATAAGAGGAAAAAAATAAACTGGCAACATTTTCAGAGTGTTGGTTCTATAGTCACTTTATTAATGATCCATCAACTTCCACCTCTTCACTTTTTCGTTGCTTGTTTAATCAGAAGACACTCTAAGTGCACTTATCAATCTGTACATAAAAACTGTTTAATGTAGGTGACAAATATGCCTGTCTTCCTTTTATATTTAAATAGAGCAGCATTAAAAGCATGAAATGACTTCTGCAAATTGAACTTGATTTTTTCATTTCTTGTCAAAGAGAGAAAATTACACAGTCCCACAGATCATTTCTCATAGAATAGAAAATACCTGTGTCTAGCAAGGACACCACACTGTGCTCAGAAGTTTTTTTCCTGCACTTTGATTCAGGTGTATAAAGTATTACATAGAGGTGGTTTAGTGCTGAGCCCATTCATTTCCCTACTCTGTTCCACCATCGCTCAGTGGTAAAGACTACCATTTCAGTAGTAGCGGCAGCTGTTTGGTGCATATTATTGCACTTTACCTACTTCTGGTGCGTGACAAAAAACACTGAATGTTCCCTAACACCTTGGTTGGGGATTAAATGGCTGCCTGTAGCCCCTTGAGGCCATTCTGGTCTGTGATGCCCATCACCCTAGGACTGCGATTAAGACCATCTGATTTATGGTCCTATTTGTGACAAGTGTTGTTAAGACTCGACCCTACTTCTGTAAAGTCCTGAAATCGTCAGTACATTCCAGGGGTTTTGATCACAGCTCATTTTCAGGCGGCAAATTAGATGGGTGGGAAAAGTGTCTGTTAGACATGAACTCTTAAGGTAGCACTTACCCCCCCATTTTTTGCTTTCTTCTCATGGGTTTTGCTGATTCTCCTGTGGTGGCCTCTGAACCTGGGCCACTTTCCTACTGCAAATACAGTGCAAAAGTGTGAGAACCCTTTCTACACACATTAGACAGTTGTGCGGACCAGGGTTGCTGAATATGTGTCCACAATTGCAGACTGCTCTGCACCGAGTGTGTCCCTAAACATGTGTCAGGCCTGCTATTGCAGGTTGGTGGGTGCCCTTTCAACAATGTTATCCCTAAATACGTGTCACAATTGCGCTCTTACACAGATTGTCCTGTCTAAGTCACTGGCCATTCTGAGACGACCTTTATCTTCCGCTGTGTCCCTCCTCCCTCGAGGGTACGCCTTCAGGAGTGAAGTGAGTGGGAAATGAAAGGTAGGGCAGGTACACATATGTGTCCTCTGCCCAGGGAGTGCAAATTACCTATGCATGTTTGCACTACCTATGAGGATTGCTTTTTCCCTAGACTAACGGTGAAAGGGTTGACATCAAATCAGTCTGCAATAATGGATTACATATCCTGGTGCTTGACTCCAATGCACACTGGAGGCTGGGGGAGCACATATGGTCATTCCCCAGCAACAGCCATGAAAACTGGGCATGCAATTAGAACAACAGACCTCTGCCATTTGCGGGCCGGCTGGAGAGATTAGAGTAAGAGGTTTAGACACTTGGCCTCTGGCAGACAGATCATGGCCCCACTAAAGTTTAAGAACTTATTAGAAATGGGGGTCTCTACTTGGCAGACGTAGGTACCTTTGTCCAAATAGGGACCCTTGCTTCTAGTCAGGGTAAGGGGGTTACAGACTTTAGGTAACCCCTGCTTACCCCCTTGGTAGCTTGGCACAAGCAGAAAGGCTTATCCCGAAGGCAATGTGTAAAGTATTTGTACCAACACTCACAGTAACACAGTGAAAACACCACAAATGGACACAACACCAGTTTATAAAAATAAAGTATCTTTATCTGAACTTAACAAGACCAAAACAACAGAAATCCAACATACACTGGTAAAAATATGGCTTTCAAAAGGTTTCAAGAACTTGTACCTTAGAAATCTATGGATGCATGACTTTTCACCAAAGTATCTGTTGACTCGTCAAAAGTTCCCAAGCCAAACAGCCACAAATTCGGAAAACAGATGCAACACTCCTGAGACCTGAGGAAGGTGATGCAACAGTTACCCGGTCCGCAAAGGATCAGTTGCGCTGCTTCGGGTCTGTATGGGGAGTGATGCATCGATTCTTGTCCTGGTTCTGGTTCGCAGGTGATGCGTCAGGAAAGCATGCCATACAGGCACAATGCATGGATCCTCAGGATGCGTCAGTGATTGATGCAGCAGTGTCCAGCGGTGCTGCATCGGTCCTCTAGCTGCAATCCCTCGATGTGTCGATTCTTGTAGCGGTGAGAGGCGCAGCGACGGTTTTCGCAGTGGCACAGCGGTGCGTGGAAATTCTTCTTGCGCCATGGATATGCGTGGTCAGTAAAAGTGGTCATTCTATGGAACAAGCTTTCGGGCCTGTTGCGACATACACAGGACCTCCGTATCTTCAAGAAACTCCTCAAAACTCATCTTTTCAACCCTTTCAGTTAATTTAATCGGTGCCCTTTTTGCCTATGTCCATTTGCGCCAGGATACTCCTGAGTAGTTGCGCGCATTACAAATCATATATATATAACATAACATAACATATGCATCGAGAAAACAGCTGCAAAATGAGTGATGCATCGATTTTAGCAGTTCTCCACGTTTCTTCTTTCTTCCAGCTCCCAAACAGTTCCAACAACCTCCAGAGGCCCAAAACTGGCACAGGCACCTCTAGGCAGGTCAGAACACACAACAGCAGAGTTCAGGGGAGCTGAGGGGAAGTCTTTGTGTCCCTGAGACTTGAGAACAGGGGGCCAGCACACACAGGCCCTTGGAGATCTTCTTCAAGCAGGGCAAACAGCACACAGCAAGGTCTTTCTCCTTTCCTTTCTTTGGCAGAAACAGCAACTGCTGGCCTACCCCAGACACATAGCAAGGGCAGTACTTCTTCTCAGTTTCTCCTGCTCTTCTCCTTGGCAAAGGGTCCTCTTGAATTCCAGGAATGATCTACAGTTCCGGGGTTTGGACCCCAATATTATTACTACAAAATCATTTGCTCTCTGGTGGCAGAGAAGCCCTGTACCCAGCCAAATTCAGTTCTGTCCTCTCTGGTGAAGCCTCCTGACAGGAGGTGGAGACAGCATTGTGGAAGTCAGACCAAGCCCATTCAGGTGAAAGGAAATCTCCACCCCCTTCTCTAAATGCAGTCCAGGTCTATTCAACCCTGACTCATTAGGCTCTCTAGAGCCACTGCCCCTCTACAGCCCCTGATACTCAAAAACCCAGACAGGCAATTCACGGATCAGAAGAGGCACACTGGAAGGTTGAACAAGAAAATACCTACTTTCTAAAAGTGGTATTTTCAAACACAGAATGTTAAAATCACCCTTACTAAAAGATGCATATTAACATTCTGAGCTCAGTCACACTAAACTTTATTTTCATACCTTGTTCCCAGGGGCGGTTATGTTTATTAGATGTTATAAAAAAAACTCCCATTCTGTCCCATGGGAACAGGTAGCCGTGCAACAGTGAAAAACTAATTTGACAGTAATTCACTATCAGCCATGTTACACACCTCAGTACATGTCCTACCTTTCACATACACTGCACCCTGCCCAGGGGGTTACCCTGGGCCTTCCATAGTGGTGTCCGATATGTGAGAAAAGGGAAGATTTGGGCCTGGCAAATGGGTGCACTTGCCAAAGAAACATGGCAGTTAACAAACTGCGCGCAGGCAACGCAGTGACAGGCCTGAGACAGCTTTTCAAAGCTACTCATGTGGGTGGCACGACCAGTGTTGCATGCCCACTAGCAGCATTTGATTTACCAGCCCTGGCACACTTAGTGCTCTTTACTAGGGTCCTACTAGCAAATCAAATATGCCAATCAGGGAGAACTTATTACTAAGCATGAGCGAATTTTGCGGATCTCGCGTTCGCGAATTTTGCGGATTTGCGGATTCGCAATCCGCAAAATCCGCGAATTCCCGGATTTTTTTTTTTTGTGTTCGCCCGTGTTTCTGCCAGTTCGCGAGGTTTTTGTACACTTTCGCAAATTGCGAACTTACCTGTCGGGTCGCAAGTTTCGCGAACTTGTTGTTTCTACGTGTCCAGCCTGTTTGGGACACTCTTCTTCATCACTGCCACTCTCTGTCACCACTGCCACTCTCTGACTACTCATGCCACCCTCTGGCCCACCCATGCCACCCTCTGTTTCATCACCACACCCTCTGGTTGTCCAGTGTACATTATTTTCGGCAAAGCAAAGCACACCTTCCCTGCCTCAAGTGACCTGAATTAATTTGGGGCTGATTAATGTGTCACAGAATATTTTTTTAGCTGGCACCTGCTTCCTTAGTGCGCCCTGATTAGTGATCTTTTGCACTTGCTAAGTGCTTTCATTGTTGCAAAATTAGTTACAACACCTGCCCTGCCCCAACTGACAATAATGAATTAGGGGCTGATTAATGGATTTTAACTTCCAGCCTGGCTCCTGCTTGTCTCCCTTAGCTGTAATTCAGGACCTTTGTGGCATATGTGTAACTATTCTGAGGTTCAGAGCAGGGTCACATAATAGTTTCAACTGGCAACTGAACTCTGGAGGGGCCCCTCAGGAAGCACTACAGGAAATGGCTACTAATGATGAGCCTGAACTTTTGAACCTGGTAAGTAGTTACTTTCAGTTTTGCTAAAATCGTATTTCTGCAATTTTGCACTTATTCGCGGGGCGCGAACTCACGCGAACCCACGCGAACAGTGCGAGCAGTGCGAGCAAAATCCGCTGCTCGCGGATTTGCGGATTTTGCGGGAGATTCGCAAATCTCGCGGATTGCGGATTTCCCGAAAATCCGCAAAATCCGCGAGCGGAACGGATTTTCCGCCCATGCCTACTTATTACCTTCACAATATACACAGGGAGCACTTGCACTTTGACATTGATCAGCAGTGGCAAAGTGCCCAAAGCATCTAAGCCAGCAAAAACGAAATCCAGCACAGCATCAAAAACACAGGAGGTAGAGGCAAAAAGTCAGGGAAAACCATGCCAAGAATGTCAAGTTTAACAGAACTGCATTTCATGGCCCCATGGCAGACAAGCATGAAATGTAGGGGACACATCGATGGTTCAAAGGGAGACCCTTTGAACCAACCCCATCTTCAAAGGCACACTCCAGTATAACTGCTGGTGCCATACTTCAGCAAAGACTGAGATACGCTTGTGGGGATGTTGGTCCGGAGAATCTGGACTTGCGTGATGCACACTGCCAGAGGAATCTATTGTGCACAAGGGGGAGTACTGCTATTGAAAGGGACTGCATTCCCTTCCTGAATCATGGCTGGCCTCGGCCGACTAGCTGTTGCGTGGCACCCTGAAGTGTGCTCTTCAAGGGCTTGGTGAGCTTGCCCAGAGTTCTTTTGTAGGTCTCAGATCTCCTAAGCAGGAACTACACTATCTGTGACACCTGAATAGGGTAGAGGAAGGCTCGGGCCACGGGATCTGCAGTGTATAATCCATTGATCTACTGGGTATCAGTTGCACTGCATTAGGGTGCTGAGTGTGTATGTGTGCGAGTGCATTCTGTACAGACTTGCTTGATATCTGTTGCACAGTGTATCGGTGCAAAGTGAGTGAGTGTGTTTGAGAGTGACAGTGGGGAACCGCCATGATTCATGACTCTGTATGGTGGTTTGCCCTATAAGTTGATTTCTTTTTATAAAAGTATTAACTTTGATATTGGTTATTTCCTGGGTGGCCTTGTTTCTCGGTGCTGCTAAAAATTGGTATATTTCTCTGTATGTACATATTTGTGATAACGCTGTGACCTGGGGTGCCCACTCAAACTGCGTGGGATTGAATTCAATGAACTGCTAATGTTGGCCCAGGGTGTACAATATGTTCCAGGTGTCATTATTGCTAGTGTCAGTTTAGTACGGTTGGGCCTCGTACTGATAGTACTATTTCAAAGTGTGATTTATGCCCAGAGATACACGACATTCGTTCATGTTATTTAATATGTGTGTTCCATATAAACTTTATTCACATTCATCCCGAGTGGTCTCTTTTGTGATGCACGCTGTATTTATTGTGAGTGCTGTGCCAATGCTATACACATTGCCTCTGTGGTAAGCCTGATTGCTTAGTGCCAAGCTACTCAAGGGTGAGTGCAGGTTATAAAGTGAGTGTAATCACCTGCCCCTGACGGGAGTGGACTCTGCCTGACGGGGACCCTGCCTCAGCCAGGCAGAAAGTGCCAGTTCCAACAGTGACGCTAAGCTTCCTTCAATCCCATCCTTAACACCTTAGCTGCTTCGCAAATATCCCTGCCCAGTGCTGCGCTGTCCATTGGAACTAGTGCTGAATGGACGTCCAATGGTTGTGCGCAGCACTGGGGAGGTAGCGCTTGTGACGACCGTTGGCCGTCAGCAACGCTTAAGAGGTTAATGCAGAATAAAACACCACTGTTTGTAACTTTCTGATATTGCTGGCAGTGCCCTCCCGACCATCTTGCAATGGTTCTCATTGCATCAGGCACAGAGACATTTTTTCACCAGTACTGCTTATCTTTTTACAATTCTTTTAATATGATGGGCTACAACCAGCCGCACATGATGCACCTCATTTGAGATTCAAAATGCTCTCCTTGAGCTTTAGGCTCGGATGCATTTAATTAGAAAAAACACGAAATGCTTTCACAGAAACATGTGAGGGGCTGCACTGCTGATGCCCTGCTGATTTTTGTGTTTCTTATGCAATAATCACTGTTGTTTCTTTGGCACTGAACATTTTCTTTTCAACTTCTTTGAACTAAACTTGCTATGTTGATTACTTGCATAAGCCTAACTTTTGCCAAGATCTGATTTATATTCTGGTCCAAACCAGAACTAAAAGATCTCATCTTCTATTAAAAAGGGTACTTAATTAACTATTGATTTGTGCTCAATTATTCAGGACCAGCAATGATCAGTGTTGATGGGACAGATATTTCTCCACTGCCTTAGCCCAAATCAAAGGAAAGCTATTGCAGTCAGCCACTTATTATCTCCTTCCAAACAGGGCGCAGCAGTTTTATCTTGAAAGGCACCAGATGAAAATGAAAGCTATATTAACCTAAATATTTTTTAATTTGAGGAAAACAGCCACGATTTCCACTTCAAACAGAAATATATGGCGCTGTGTTTCACATTCCGTAGTTTGTCATTTATTTCAAAAAAGTATTCACTACATTTTGCTGTCTTTCTTTTCTTTCATTTTTAAACTGTAGACGAAAATATAGCATAGTCAGTGCAGCTGCCATCTACAGTGGAGAACAGGCAGCAGAGAGGTAGCATGGAAAAGCAGACATATATTCATCACCCGTTGACACCTGGAATATAATTTAAAATTTAGAATCTGCAAATTGCTAGTCAGGATTACATCAGTAAATCAACCAAAAAGCATTATTAAAGAAGGTGGCAACTTCGGCACTATGATTAGATATTGCCTAATGGTCATTCGAGTAGAATTTTATGATGGAGTGTCATGTGCTGTGAAGGACGGCAATAAATATTCCCCATTTGCTCATTTGCATGCACAAGATTTGTTAGAGTTTGTGTGGGAAATTGTGACTTTTAGTGTGAGAAACAGCTTGCAGAATGACTCAGCTTCCGAGAAGGGGAAACTTTAATTTATCTCCCGCAGCAGTTTTTTAGGATGTTGCTTTAATAAACCAACCCTGTTATTTTCTTCACTGGAACAGAAAATCTATCCTTTTTTGCATGAATGGGTATCATGTCAGGCATAGGGGTATGACCTCCTTCCTGGTCATTTGACAGACACTGTTTCCAGTCTTGGAATGTTGCGTGATGTCCTATTTCATTCTGGGTTTTGAAGTCTTGTCTTCTTACTTCCAATAAGCTAAGCAAACTAGCACACCTAAAATTAATTATTTGAAAGTGAAAAGTTCAGGACTGGAGACAGTGTCCGCAAGGGCCTGGATTAAAGTGGTCACCCTAGTCGGGCAGTTGTATTAGCCTCTCTGTATTCATTAAAGAAGCCGTCCCACATCACAAATAACTGTGATGTCTAGATCAGAATTAAAATCACGAGGCTTCTCGAGTTTACGTTGCCACAAAACACGAGAAAGATAATTTCATGCAGTTTTAAGTCAAACATCTCTCAGTGCTAGAAAAAGTTCAAGGTACCAATGCAAAGAGGATAAGTAAACCATTCCAGCATTAATGCATCAGACGCTAATTGAGATGTGCCATACCCCAGCTAACATTTTAAGTGTCAAAATCACGAAAAGTCACGACTCAACAAGCGACCACTCTGAAAAACCAAATCATTACCCTAAAAGTGGCCCTACCTTTTATTGCTCTCCAATTTATTTCAGCCATATACCAAAACACCTTCGTCACCACTAGGGTTTGACTTCCTGTTCTAGTAAATGTGCAAGACTGCCCCTCAACCTCTCTACCAACATACAGTCTTCTGATGGTCCATGCAGTTTCTCACCACCCAAATCCATGAGCAGTGATCTTTTGTCCAGCCTAGCCTATGGGTGATTTTCTAAATCTGAACTCATATCCTTGTTAATGCTGGAAATTAGACAGTCATGACGCAGAAAGCTACTTCAAAATAATGCTTCGATTGATAGGAAATACGCTTTATTTGCTCTATGCGATTTTCAAGTGCTATATTTTTCATAAAAGCATTTTACAAACATGCTATATAAAGATAGGACGTGCAGTGTGCACCTCCCTACACGAAACATAAAAAAAAACAGCCCGTTGTAACAAAGAATCACCCTGCCAAAAGGGCTTGGTATAAATTACATGCTGTGAATTGTGATATAACTGAAAGACCACGCTTCATTCGAGCCAGCCAATCAATCAATCATGGTTTATATAGAGAGACTACTCACCCTTGAGGTTCCCAAGGTGCTGGGGGTGGAGGACAGTGGTTGCGGGTCTGGGGAAGTTTTGGGGACCGGCACTTGTTTTTCTGTATCCATACTGGTATTGAGTGCAAGAGAGAGAAAAACACACAGATCAGAAACACTGAGGAAGGGAAAAATGGCAAAACTATCACAAACAGAAAGCAGGAACCATCAAGAGCAAGAAAATGGTACATGGGGCTCTGATAGTGGATTAAAGACTGCAGGCATCGGTATTTGGGGCGCTGATGTTTAATTGCACTGGCTTTTGAGCAGATATGTATGCACTCTTTCCTTCATAAATCAAGCCCTACTGAAAGGAGTACTGGGGAAAAATTACATTAAAAAAATGTATACCATCAGATGCTAAAATGAATGCATTTAAACCATTAAGAATGCATTATTCTGTGATACCTGTACCGTCCCACTTGTCCTAAGAAGAGTTGCAATTTTATTTTAGTCATGTACATTAATCAAAGCTTGTTCCCTGCCATGATGCAAGGTTTCAGACTAGTGTTGTGTTGCTAGAAAGAATATATAAAGGATGTATATAAAGAATATATAACCAAGAAGAGAGGTATACAGTTGTAACGATTGTAAAGATCGAGGCAGAATGAGAGTGCAATATGCTAAAATCAGTCCCACAAAGCACAGACTAAAAGGAAAATTCTGAAAGAGCAGAATTGGAAAGCCAAATACATTGTAGAGGATGTAACTGTATGGCCAGAGCTGCCAACTTTGGAACGGGGAGCCTAGTTTGAGTCTCGGCGTCGGCGCAATATCCTGTGATTCTGGGCAAAATACTTAATGTTCCTATGCCTAAAATAAAAGAATAAAAAAAAATTAAGATGTGACCTTGTGTGATGTAACTGGTACTCATAGAAAGCGCTCCAATACCTTTAGGTCGAGTTTGCGCTATTGAAAATGCAGGAGGATGGCTTTGGACAATGACTAAGCATGTGGTCAATTTAAGGGGTAAAGCTTTATGGTATGTTATCCATGTGTCAATGTCGTCGATCGTAAGTGGCAGGGTGAGCTTTCACATGTTCAGTTAGAGAAATGTCCATTTACAGGAGATCATTTCAAACGGAATGCTACTTGATTTAGGCCTGCAGACCACACAACTGTCTTACATTGTAGCTTCTCATGGCCTATTTTGGCAAGTTTTCATTTAATGCATTGGTAACTTTGTTGTCCTCCTTTAAACACATATCTTGCAGTTGTGATTCATTCGTAGACTCTTTTCTTCGCTCTTTGAACTGCTGCATGTGGTTGATTAGCAAATCAGACAGGAGATGAGCCCGCAGAGCAGTTTTTGTTTGGAATCAGTCCTTTAGCCTTTGGTAATTTTAGCAGCGTGTTGTTTGTACCACAATATTTCAATAATGAAATATTTTTTTAAAACACAGTTTTCGATCACTAAGAAGTAGAATGCATGTCTTGGCTTTCTCTGATGACATCAGAGTTATAGTTTATGTGATGTTACTCTCACGACCAATATCATGTTGGTAAAATGGCATACTAGTCTAAAAAAGAAGTGCGGTAAAAAAATATTTCTGTTCTTCAAAGATCTTTAGCTGGGTTCTGTAGCTCTTTTCCAGACCCATTTCTTTTCTCTATATACATACTCACCTAGCAACGTTCACTCGTTACTCACATAAAGAACTGCCTCGCCTGTTGAATTCGCAGCTTGAAAATCATTGGCAAAGGAAGGGTATTTTACAGTGGAGCTCCAATGACTGAGCTGCGGGCAATGCGTGCACTCACTTTCCCCAGGGGAGGCCTGCTCTTCTGCCCCAACCCCACTTCCCGCCAAAGGAAAGTCGACCAAAAATACCTGTATATACATACTCTTTGGTATGTGTATTGGGGATGTTCTGTTGCTCGATTTATCCACCCACAACATCTATTTACTGTTGACACATCGGAAGGAACTGAGAGCCCAAGAAAGCGTGTTTTGATTTATTGTTACATTGACCGGGCTTTAATGAAAGCATAGTGCAGAGTACCTGACTCATTCCAAGGCCGATGAAAACAAAGATGGCGATCATGGGCAGTAACCAAACACTGTTGCCCTAAAATTTGCAGTTACATATTATTCCTTTCAGTGATTGGGATGTACTTTGTTCAAGTCGCATCAGCAGAAGCTAGAGGACCCTTTAATTAGACAACATGGCTTTTTTGGGTCAACTTGATGGTTGTCAACCTGGCAAGCCATCTCAGGTTCATAAGGAGGATATCCCACTGCAGACAAGGCAGAAAAACCTATCTGGGTAGCAACCTGGTGCAAGGGGTTTGAGCTTGTGCAGATGTGGTGGATTTTCAAGGGAAGGATAATGAAAACATGGAGAGAGAGGTGGCCTTTGAAAGCGGGGGAGACTGTGGGTGGGTGCAAACACCTTTTGCTTGAACTGAGAAGACCTTTTGTACACCACTATTTTGTTTAACTCATGCCTGATTAAAGGTTGTGGGATGACCTGGAAAAGTTAAACAAGTTAAAGGTTACATGATCGGTGCCTATTCTGTTGGGGTTGGAAGCAGTAGAGAGGGAGGCTTAGCAGGAGAATATTGAAGTCGTTTAGCTTGATTTGTATTTGTGGGTTTAAGGGATTGTAGGAAAAGTGAAAGATGCCAGTCAGGGTGATTGACTAGGAGAGTCGGACTTTGCTGTCGGATTGAACCTAGATCTTTGGGTGAGTGAGGGAAGGTAGCTTTATTGGCACACCACTGAAGTGGCGTAGTAAATGAGGGGAAAGAGGCACAGATTTAGAAGTCAACATCAAAAGACAAGTTGTTATTTAAGAAATTAGATCGTGAGAGCATTGCCAATCTAGGAAAGACAAAAGTGTCAAGCTTAAATGGGCAAGTCAAGAACATGGAAAGTTCATGAGAAACTTTACCAGGATGGTATGTTAGCTAGAAGACAACTAAATCAATGACAATTTGTGATATTGGTAAATGATGGCAATTTGAAAAGGGTGGGGTTTAGTAGGGCTGGACTAATTTCAAGTTAAAGGAACATTGGGACCAAGATCATGAGAGTGAGAGCCTCTGGGCCAATGAGGCTATGGTGGTGGGGTGTCTAGCTGATTTATGTAACAGTATACCATAATAGTATAGTTAATTTGTAAGTCAAAGCCGTAAAGTGTTATGGTAGGCATCTTTAGTGAGTACTGCACCGCACCTTCTAAATGTATGTCTGAAAACAAGAAGAAAATGCCGCCATCTCATTTTTCTCTACCCCACCATTTCACTAGAGGGTGGAGGGAAGTTGTGATAGATGTCCTCGTTTTGCTCTCGGTAGCGCATGCAGTCCAGTTACTTTCAAGCCAGTAAGCCCCAAACCCCTTAATACATTTAAACTGTAATCTTTCTTTTATTAAAATATGCTAAGTTGTGCCTGTCAACTGCTACTGGTATTTTTGTGAGTACCCTGCATATTCAAGGGGAAGAATCCATTTAAACAATACTTTCAGATGTGTTACAGAAGGGTCAGTAGCACTAGGCCAAACTCTGGAAATCAAGTTTTATGTTGTCATTTAGTCGAAAATGAAAAATACTGTTCTTCACCAATGCCCAAGTAATCTTTAGAAAAATTACTGCTACGTAATTACGAGAGTATTGAAATTGGAAACTATTACTGTGTACTGCATAATTTTCTCTGAAACACCAAAAAGTAAATACTGTCCGTATTTTATAGCTGAAAGCTCTCTGCGTCAAATGTACCTCAATTTGACGCTTATAAACATGTTTTTGTTTCATTTTTCAGCAAACGTTTGTGACAATGAATTACAGCGGTGCCAGAACGGGGGCATATGCCACAGAAACATGAGGTGCGAATGTCCCGCGGCCTACACCGGCATTTTGTGCGAGAAGTTGAAGTGTGAGAAGGAGTCTGGTGGCTGCGGCTCCCGCAATAGCCAGGGGGCGGCGTCACGGAGCTGGGGACTCACGCCGACTGTGCTGCTGGGAGCCATAGTGCTCGTCCACGTCTAAGCCCCGCCGCGCTGGATGGCATCGAGTTCAGACTGCTTACATGAATGTGCCACCTGAAAACAAACCAAGAGCAAGCAAGCGTTTGCAACGAAAACAAAAACAGAAAAAAAGAAGGCCTAACTGAACTAAGCCATATTTATCAAATTGTGGACTGCATTGCGAGTCAAGACTGTTAATTTGTGGCTCAAGGCAGAAGATGCTGAATACTATTACAATAAAAAAAAACAACGCCAGCTGCAGGAGCTTACAGTGGAATGAAAGGCTTTGACAGCGCCGAGCAAAACAAAACCAGAAAGGACACACACAAACTTCCGCTACTCTGATGGGGTGCGCCGCAGTACCTCTGCCCAGTCTGTGGACCAACCAAATAAAGGGATTCTTTGCTGTCAGTGCATTGTGGGTATAAGGAAAAGCTGCCATATTGGCCTGCTTCAGTCCCTGAGCCCCTCTCAACCTGTGCTTTAGTGAACGTTGCTCTGTAACCTTTGTTGGTTGGACAATTTATCTGTCTGATGTTAGTGATGCACTTGTGTAACAGCCCCAAAACAAGTCAAGCCGGTCATACCCTTGTATATACATGCAGCACTACGTCAATAACAGGCTGGTGTTACCGTACAAGAGTGGCTATAGAAAAATAAAGTGTATTTATCCTTTTGTATTCAAATGAAGTTATTTTTCTTGAAATACTGTTCAGATGTAGATTTTTTTGTATTATTGCCAATTTGTGTTACCAGACAATCTGTTATTGTATTTAATTATAATTCAAGGAGAACAGAGTTACTTTTTATTTTTTCCTTTTAATTCATTTTTGTTCTGTTGTGCAGAGATTTCTCTGTATGGGCAGCGTGCTGGCATCAAAGAATATCCGTTTACATATATAACAAGTGTAATAAGATTCCACCAAAGGTCATTACTAAATGTTTTCTCGTTGCTTTAACACTGAAAGGTTTAAAATAATAAAATTTCCCGTATAAACAGTATCAGGAATATGTACTGCACTTTGTTATAACAATTAAAAGCAAAGCCTAATTTATTTCAAATTTCTTTCGTTAATCTTTTGTCTTGATCGAGATGAATGTTTCTTTAATCTTATTTGAGCTGCTGTGTCAAGAACCCTCAAATTGTACAAATCACCATTACATCATGGGCGTGATTACAATACATAGACACTGAAGACATACGAGATGTTCAAGAAGCTTCAATCATCATTGTAATGTTGGTAGGGCTGAACTGATCATGCAAGATGTGAAGCTAGCAGTGGATAAGCTGGGAGATTTTTTCAGGGCTGAATAGGTTTGAAGATGCGTTCAGGAATGGGATGGCTCATAAATGCTCTGTCCATCCTGCTCCAAAAGCACAGCTTTGAGAGTGGCACATGCATGAAGCCAATAGCTAACTCAATGGTGCTGAGTAATTATTGAACAGTTTTTTCTTGTCCCTTCACTATAAAGAGATATTAATCTTCAATGTTCCTCTTTTATTGAGTCTGACTATCTTTTAGATGCATTTCAAACTGCGTTCTCCCTTTACTTAACACCTTAAGAGCGTCGAACGTTCAGCGCCTAGTGCTGAACGTTCGACGAACGAATGCTGGCCCGTCGGCCAACGGTCGTGCGCAGCACTGGCAAGGTAGTGCTCGCAACGACTGTTGGCCTACGGCAGCACTTAAGGTGTTAAAACATAAGAGGCCCAATTAGCAGTTAGTGTGATACCCAGAAGCCTCTTAGAAAAGGAAGAAGACTAGGGCAGCTCTTACCCTTTAAGTCTCAAGTGCAGCTTTTGATAGGAATGAATGGGAAGACATTCACAATTTGCGATTCTCAATTAGAGAATAGCAAATTGAGATTGCAATTTCAAGGGTGCCAGGGTGTCAAAAGGACACCCTGTTGCACCCCTGAAATCTGCATATGGGTACATCTTGCACACACACATGCCCTAAGGGCATGTTTGTGTGTAAAATGGAACTTTGAAAAATGCACTTTAGTGCATTTCTCAAAGTTTTTGCGAATTACCATGAAGTTCAACTTCATGGTAATTTGCTCCCCTATTAGCGAAATTACTTTAATGCATTGCATTTAAGGAATCTCAATTTGAGATTCCTTAAATGCAATCCAAATTTAAGTAATCGCAAGTTTGTGATTTCTTAAATTGCGATTTTTGCATTTGGGACGATGCATCCCAAATGCTAAAATACCGGTCGCAAAGGGGCAGATTCTGAGAATCTGCCCGTTTGCGACTGTTTTTTTGCTTGATGCATCTATGCCTTAATCGGTGTTCTGGAGCCTGTTTTCTTCCAAGGGAAATTCTCTTTATCATTGACTCCCAAGGAAATCCATTGCATTTGTACAATAAATTCAGAACCTCGCAAATAAGGGCTTATTTACAAGCCCCTTGCGCTACTAGTGCGTCACTTTTAACATGGGAAAAAGTGATGTTCCAAAGGCGCAAGGGGCTCATAAATAGTCCCATAGTGTTTTATTAAGTCTGCCGCCTAACAGCCGTATTTCTGCCCAACATTAAAATTCGCAATGGCTCCTGATAAAATAGCATGTAAGTTTAAATCTCTGTGCTTCTGTCACCTAGCCTACTAATAAAAGGCACACATTAGTTCAAACAAGACTGGCTTGTTGTGCCCTGTGCTTGCCTTTATGTTCCTATGAAGCCCTGCTGTTATTGCTTCCACACATACAGAGCTCCTGACTGGATGGGATGGCTTTTACTTATCTACCTCCAAAATTGTTGAATCTTCTGCTGATCACACATCACACTACCAGCTGAGTAGAGCTTCTCAAAAATTTGCAAGAGTCTGTAGACCTACCCCTTTTGCTAGATGTCTGTGCCAGTGGCTACTTAGGGCCATGAAGCCCTAATTTGTCAACTGTTAGCACTTTACAAATAGCGTATTATCATCATCATCATCATCACAAGAGTTGCTGCTACTGAAAAATATAATTCCTGGCAATTGCCCCAGATGCTAAAATACTGAAATATTTCATGACTTTCTTTTCAGAACTACTTGCAAATCTTGTGAATTTTTTTAAACAACTTCATTTAGCATTTTGATAAACATATCATGCCACACATTAAAGCATCATCGTAAAGGTCAGAGAAGACAAGATACAGGAGGATTCAACACACACCACTTCCCCAAATTGTACAAGATGGTTAAACAATTTTTTTCCCATTGTTTCATATAAGCCGGTTTCTTTGATGGGGTAAGATTGATCATGTAGCTCTATAGCCCCAATATTTATTTGGACCTGACATTTGAAAGGTATAATGATTTTAAGAGTGTCTCCTCTCTTTGCATGACTAGGTGAGCCGAAGGCCGCACACCTCCGGTTAGTGCTTAAACTATCCTGTATGTGTCGCACCTGTTCAAGGCATATTTCTCCCTCAAGTTCTAATTAGATCTCAGATCACCATCACCATAGAAATACCTCAACTTGGGGGATCACCATCATCCCAGCAAAAGGAGCCACGCCGCCTTGTAACCCGCTGGAAATCCAGATTCAGCACGCGAGGAGTGAGAGGAAAAGGATAAGACAGGAATTGTCGCAGACCTCCTGCCACTAATCTAGTAGTGTAGATGTCAGTGGGAGAGGTGGCGGGTCTAGAACACTTGTTGTAATAGGGAGCCATAGGAGGCCATCCAAGGCAGTCTGGAAAAGGCCTGTTAGACCTGCACCCACAGTTTGTTCTCAAGGTCATGATTCCAATCTAATGAGGGTGTATGTTGTGCAACATTGATGTAAATACAGATATCTGGGAACCCCAGGCTGCCTTCTGCTGTATGTCGAGATAGGGTCGCTTGAGCTACTCATAACACTGTGTTTCTGTGTTTGTGTCGATTTGGGTATGATAAGGGGGAGGGTCAACTTGTAGCTTTTTTGCCAATATATAAAAAAAATATTGTGATGTAGAATGAATGCTTCGGCCATTTCATAAAAAGAGAAACTTAAGTTTTAAGAGTGGACCATTTGTGGAAGGAAGGCAAGTTTGAGCACCTCAGACCCTCTACCTCAGCTCTCAAAAGAGTGATTAAGTATGTGCTTAAGGGCATTATCATATTGATGGCTCCTTGGTTGCGCACAAGTGTTTACCCATCAAAGAAGGTCTCAGAAGTTGGTTCCAGAGCGCCCAAAAATTAAGGTGCAGTAAGTCATGGTAATAAGATATCACTCTTGTTAAATTTGGGGGTCTCTAGTTGGCACAGGTAGGTACTTGTGGGGCTAACGTGTAGTCAGTATCTCCCTCACAGTGACCATATGCATCTCCAAGCCAGATTAAACTAGCGTACCAGCCACTGGAAGTACTAGAAAAAGAAAACAGTGACTAGAAGTTCACCTAATAAATGCGAACCTTACAACTTTACCCTATATTTTGTCAAACTATGATGAGGCACAGTAATCACATTTCTGGTAAGCTTAAAAGGCAGAAGAACAATATTGGCAGCAACTTCAAACTCAATGTATCTTCCAGGAAGTTACACGTAAGTACATCAGACTGGTAAGGTACATAATAACATGCAGAGCAACTTGATCCTTCCTCAAAGTGTTGAAAAAGCTGAGAGGAGCATATGGGAGTGGGAGTAGATGGGGGCATGAGTCTCAACATTAAGCTTCATGAAAGTCCAAGGAGGAATCTTGCAAGAGTAGTCAATGGAGAAGTGAGAACAAAAAAAAGAAGGCTACTAAACAATGTTCTGACAGACCTGAAAACCAGGAAGGAGTGGCAGTAGTTAAGCAGATGGACCGCTTAACCAGAAGTAAGTTGCCAAAACTGGTAAGCAGCACTCCCCATGACCATCTTAAGAAAACAAAGGATTCCAGAAAGCACAGAGCCAAGAAAACAAGACCCATGGTCTGACAAATAATAGAGGAAATCTAATAGCAGCCTATAAAACAAAAAGCAATATAAGTAAAGTAATATTTATATGAATGGGCACAAAAACAAAGCAGAATTGTTTTAATGAAACCAATTTAAAGCAGTAAACATACTAAAATTCATGAACTTTATTTGGATAAACATTGTATCCATAAAAGTACAGCATGATAAAAAAATGTAAGTGACAAAAGTAGAGGAACAATAAATATGAATAAAAATGTACAGTTTATAAGACCCAATATCACAAGTTTCAGATTGTGAATAAAATGGAAAACCCAATCCATCCAACAATTATAAGCTTATCCATACATGACTAAAAACTCAAGGGTTGAGCATTGTCTTACGTGCCCGAGTAACAATTTTCAGAAATGTACTTATATGAAAAACCAGCTCTTCATCAGTCAAGGCAAGCACACTTAAATATGCAGAATCCAAGCAAATGGGCCTGCTCCTATTAAAAAAAGGGTAAAGAAGCCCCTCAATATATTTCATGTAATATTTACAGAAAAACAAAAAGTGTGGTTTTTTGGTCGCTCACCCCATCACATGGACAGGGTACTAAATCGAGTTTCGGGTGGTAGCCAAGGGGAAAACAAAATGCACATTTTACTGTCCCTGCTCACAAGCGGAATAGAAGGCTCCTTTCCCAGTAGCTCATAGGTAAAGTAAGATAGTTTGGTAGGGGGTAGCAGTGCCGCTCAAGAGACATATAACTGGAAACAAAGGATTTCTTCGATTCCAGCACAATTCTTTCTGTGCTATAAAACAAATAAAGGGCTCTTCTGAGTTCTTTCTTATGCAGAGTTTCGGCTTTACTGGACTTTAAGAAGATGAAGCCTTTATTGACACTGCATAAACTCTGATACACTCCAGATAGCCATGGAATATCCATCCCCTTCTCACACTTCAAACAATCAGTAATAATGTCTCTAGTTAGAGTCACTGCCTGATTCTTCCAGACCGATAACCAGAAAAGGGCTGGTCGGGCACGTATACAATCAGTTATATAATTAAAATGTAATTCTTTGTGGAAAATGTATTGTGGAGTGGAGATTGGGATACCCAGCAGTTTCCTGCAGAACCTATTTTCTTCCCGCTGAATGCAGGAACTATTTACAGTACCCCAAATCTTGGCTCCATAAGGGGCCACTGGAACACATTGTAGTTTAATAATTTAAATGTGGTAACCAGTTATGCACTAAGGGCGCTCTGCACATCCAGGGAAAGTAATAGCAAACAGTACATTGATGGTGCTCAAGGAGGACAAGAGGTTGGTTACCACAACCCCAATATTATCCACACAAGTGGAAAACAATAGATACAAGGGATTCCTCCGAGCACTCAAATATCAGAAATAAAATGTCCATTTAAATCCTTCTTCTTGAGATGTAAAGGTTCAGTCGGCACAGTCAGGTACGTTTTTATCTTCCAAAATTGTTTTATTCATTGTTCCAATTTGAAATCCAAAAAACACAGTTCCAATTAAAAATGTAAACAGCCAACACGTGTTTTGTCTTGCTTAAATTTAGCATTTGACTTCTTCAGGGCTGCAACCCAAAAAAACAATACATAAGAATAACTCAGAAGTTCACACTTACACATTTCTGCAAATACTGTTCATTATTCAGAACTCCATAAAGGTTAAACAACCACAAGTCAAAAACCCGTGTCGCAAGAAAAGAGGGATAGATTCAAGTTCCCAACAAGATATCACCCAAAGTGTGTGCCAATCAGTAATTCATTCCATAGTCTATAAGCCTCCAATAACAAGGGCTACTACCAACCTTGTATAATTGTGTAGTTTATTTTTTTTTAAAATAGCTAAAATGCACCGGTATTCTTTGGGTGGGGAAAACAACAAATCGAATTGATGGTCTTTGAGAACTTGCTCCTGGAATGGGTGAGATGCTCAGTCCAGGAGCCGTTTGCAGCAAAAACCACCCCAACAACAATGGAGCTAAGCTGGCATTTCCGAGGGCCACAGGACATTAAAAATTATTTATTAAAATTAACACTTGATCCAAACTATCCATGTATTTAACAAAGGACTGTACTAGAATGCGCAGAGAATTTGGGGTGCAGCATATAAGAACCGCATCATATGTGTATAGAAGTACAGGAAGGGGTTATCCAATATTCATAGGAACGTCTTGGTTCATGGATACTAGTGATTTATTCAATCCATTAATATAGATGATAAAAAGAAAGGGGGCCAGGACACACCCCTGCCTGACCCCCCTTCCAACCTTAATGGATCCTGAAACCTCTCCACTTCTGCCAATCCTCACCTGTGCCTGGAGATCTTTATGAAGATATGACAGAAAATTGACCAGAGACTCATCCAGTCCATAGGCCAACGGGATAGCCCACAGCTTTAACTAAGTCAAACACTGAGGACAAATCCATAAAGGCCAAATAGACTGGGGAGTTCCGTGCGCTGGTATATTTCCCAATTACAAGGCTAAGGTTGAGACATTGTTCATTAGTCCTAACCTTGCTGCGAAAGCCTAGCTGGCAGGGCTCTTAAATACTACATTCCTCTGACCATTCCCGGATCTTATGATATAAAACTCTGCCCAATATTTTTAGGGTGTTATTGATCAATGAAATAGGCCTATAATTAATAGGCTGCAACCAATCCCCCTTTTTAAATATTGAGACAATAATATTCCTAGCCCAGGTAACGGAGCATAAGTTAAATTATTAAAAACGTTTAGAAGGAGCAGGGCCCAAAAGTCTGGTTTCCATTTAATAAGATCTATTGGTAGTCCATCAGGGCCATTCAACATGTTGGAAAATGAGAGCTATTCGAAGCAGCAGCTTCAAATAAAATTATTAGAAGTACAGACAAAACAAGACAAATTGACTAAACCCTGATATGATAAATATAAAATCAGAGGAGGAGAGATTGCACCGTATCTGAACATGCATACTAGCATTATCACTTCCCTCCCTGAACTCTGAATGAATTTAGAAGCATGCACCAGCATAGAAAATGATCTATTACTAATCTTAAAATCAAGAAATCTAACCACCACAGTACCATATCAAACGAGGTCCTCATGCATTTATTAGTGTAGTCAAAAAAAATAACACATCTCTGAATCCTCTAAACACTGTAACACAGACACTGCAACAGAAACTTTGAATGTGACCAGGAAGCAATCACTACTTGCAATATAAACAGTTCAGCCACACTCAAAATCAAAGATCACAAGCACATCAAGCCTAAATCCCAGAACCCTATGCTTTCAAACATAGGCCTGAAAAGACACTCATGGTGAACTATCATCTGCTGAGCAGGTAACACAAGAACACTAGAGATGAATTGGACAAGTTGTATACATTAGGATGTAATTGACATCTCAGCATCCCTACTTGTATCACTTGGCAGAAAATCAAACCAAGTTAACTGAAACTACAACCTGTACATACTCCTTTCACGGATCAAATTTTAACTTCCAAGCATGAAAAATGTTCCAACACCAGCAGCAATAGAAAACAAATTCAAACCTTCACTACAACCAACCAAAATGAAACCCAGGATTCCTTCCCTAACACATTTGAGTATGAGCCTTGTGGTGTCCTTAGTTCAAATATAGTTACAACTCTAGATGTCTCAACAAAGCTGCAGCTGCATCTTCACATAGGTTTGGGCCGTGAGGAGATAATTGTCGGCACGTGGAGCAGATTGTCGCTGGAACTTCGTGTTGGCAGTAGATATTGGTGGCCGTGCTTGGCACGAAGATCTGGCCGGTGAGTTGTTTTTTAGAAACAATCATTTTTATTATGCGGTTAGGATATCTTAGTACACAGCCCAGCTGCCTACATCAACTTGCCGACAGGGCGGATTTGCACAATAAAGACACAGCGTCTGGGCCTACACCCCGGAGGGCGACCACGCGTAAGTGAAGAGGCTCCGGCGCCCCACCTGAGCTGCAACCACCGCTTTTATAAGGAGATAACCAGAAAAAGAACGTGAGAAACAAACCCCCCCCAGCCCCAACACCCTCCCGATACACCCTCCCACCCTCCCACTCCCACCCTGCTCCTCATCAGCTTCTACCAACACCACTCGTCCCTAAGGACCCACCAACTCTGTCTGACTGCAATCAAATGACCTTCAAGCAACAGGCTACAGGCTCCAAAAGGATAAGTTGTAAGATTTGTAAGTATTTTGGGCATGTCACTTCTCAAAGATCTTTAGACAAGAGCTGCAAAAACGGACCCCAGAGCTTAGCATACTCAGTGCCCTTACCGTCCACCCCCAAGGAGAGGCGCTCGATAGCTAGGGTGTGCCACGATCGCTGGACCCAATCTCGGGGGTCAGGTATTGCCGGGGAACCCCACTGTGCCAAAAGTACATGCCTCGCAGCCAACAAAGCCAATGCAATCTGTCTGCCCCATAGCGAGCACAAAGGGAAGAACTTAGGATGGGGAAACCCCAGCAGCGTATGTTCAGGCAACCGTGGGAGTCTAATCTGAAACGCAGTATCTAGCTCGTCAAGGATTGTGCTCCAGTAACGTTACAACTTCAGGCCGCACCATAGCAAGTGTATCAGGATCCCTGAAAGCCCACATCCCTGTCAGCAGAGGCCTGACTTTGCAGTGTCCCAAGCCTTGACGCGCGCAGGGGTATAATACCAATATGCCGCTGTTTTATATGCTGATTCGGTCCCCGCAGTGTTAGAGGTCGTATGGTGCACTCCATAGGAAACATGCTCCCATTTTTGACCGTCAGGGGACGCCCCAACTCTGTTTCCCAACGGACTTGCGCTTTTGTACGCTGCTTCCGTGAGTGGTGCATGATCATCGCGTTAAGCTCCGATATGAATCCCCCGTCGTCTTTTTTGCATACCAACCATCACTCAAAGGTCGTTAACGGTCACGACATGAGAGCCACGTTGGCTGGTTGGGTCACCCAATTTGCCACTTGCACATGATGAAAAGCATCCGCTTTGGGCAGCTGAAAATATTCCGTACGTAGTGTGGTAAACGGGATCAGACCATCCAGATCAAAAAGCGAGCCCACCCTCTTGCAGCCTTCCTCTCACCAGCGATGGAAGACCAGTGATGCACAGCCCGGCGGGAAGTCAGGGTCATCTACGATGGGTGTCATTGGGGAGGGGAAGGAAGTCCAACCCTTACGCTGCTCCAATTGGTCTCATGATTTTAGTGTCAGAGAGGTCACTGGGGAAGAATACAGTCCCCATGCTCTAGCCACAGCTCTCGACAAATATTACATCCGGCCAACATCTGGTCCATAAAGTTCCAATGTTTACTAGACAATGGCCAATTCCACTCCACTATGTACCTAAGGCAGGACGCCTTAAAGTAAGCTGCAAGTAGGGTGAAGCCCAGTCCACCTGCTGCCTTCGGGGTAGTGGCTACTGCGAACCCAAAGCGCGGCCTCTTGTTGTTCCATAGAACTTGTTAAGCAGCCCCTGAAGCTTCTGTAGCATGCCCGGTGGGGGCTTAAGGGTAACATCTGAAAAAGATAGAGTATACAGGGAAGTACAGTCATTTTTATCGCCGCCAGTCTCCCAAACCAAGCTAATTTAAGGGGGGCCAGTCGGTGAGGTCTTTAGTAACATGTTCAGTGAGGATGGCATAATTTAAGGACAGAGTTTTAGCCAGGGTCGGAGCCAGCCGTATACCCAGGTACGTGCTGTCTGATTGCACTCATTTGAAGGTGAAGTCCCTCTGCAGGCCCACAGTATCAGTGTCCGGAACTGAGAGGTTGAGAATCTGCTATTTAGAAAAATTAACTTTAAACCCGCCACTTTTTGGAAGGCAAGGAGTTCCGCAGACAGACACTGCAAAGAAGAGTGGGGATTGGTCAGAGCCAAGATGACATCGTTGGCGTACAGACTGACTTTATGGACGTCTGATCCGACACGGATCCCTGAGATACCGGCATGAGACCGAATGCACTGGGCAAAAGGCTCCATAAAAAGCGCAAAAAGTAACGGCGAGAGGGGGCACCCCTGCCGCGCCCCCCTAGTGATGGGAAAGGGGGCAGACCGACACCCATTCACCCGCACCATCGCTGTAGGAGCCGTATAGAGGCACTGAATCCATTGTAGGAAATTGTCACCGATACCGAAAGCTCTCAGAACTGCAAACATATAGCCCCAGTCCACACGGCCGAAGGCCTTCCCCGCATCGATAGAAAGCAGGAAGGCCTGCGCCTTAGATCGGTGTACCAAGTCCATGAGATGGTGGAGCCTCTTAGTGTTATCACCCCCTTGCCTAGATGGGATAAGCCCCGCTTGATCGGGGTCAATCACTCTGCCCATTAGAGGGCTGAGCCTCGCAGCCAACACTCCCGCAAATAACTTAGCATCAATGTTGAGGAGCGAAATCGGCCTATAAGAGCCGCATTCCGTAGGGTCCTTCCCTGGTTTGAGAATGACCGTTATGGCTGCCTCAGTCATGGACGAGTCACCATCCCTGTGAGGAGGAAGGAATTAAAGAGGCGAGTTAAAAGGGGAGCCAGCTCCACACAATACGTTTTATAAAATATAGCTGAGAAACCGTCCGGCCCGGGCTAGTTTCAGCTGCGCGATAGCCGATATAACCTCTTCTACGCGTATCTCCGAGTCCAGCGCTTCCGCTGATTCCCGATAGAGGGGCGTAATACCACACGATGCAAGATACTTCTTTATGCCCTCAGGGGCCGCATCCTCCTTCCTATACAGCGTTTGGTAGAATTGGTGAAAAATGCCAATAACGGCAACGTCAGTGGTGTGGTCCGTCGCCTGAGGGTCCTTGATAGATTGGATAGTGTGTAATTGAGTGCGCGCGCACAGCATATGCGCTAGCATCCTGCCCCCTTTATCCCCGCAGAGGTAAAATTTATGCCGCAAACGCAGCAGGGTATGTGCCGCCCTTTCGAGGTCAAGGTGTTGGAGCATGCGCCTCTTCATCTCCAGCTCCCTCCTCGGAGCCCCTGTCCTCTTATGAATCGCCTCCAAGCCACGCACATCCCCCCTCCAGCTCCGCTCGCTTTTCTTTGCGCAGACAAGAGTACGTTGCAGCTAGTTCTATACATTCTCCTCTTAAAACTAATTTCAGGGCTTCCCAGATCGAAGCCAGAGGAGTATCCTCCACCACATTATCGGCTAGGTAATGAGTAATAGTGTCACAGATCTTCGCTGCCGTTGAGTCCGAGTGCAGCATGGAGTCTCGAAGGCGCCAACCAGCCGGAGGCGGCCGGGCACCAATGAACGAAACCACCACCGATATAAGTGTCTGATGGGAGAGGGAGCGCGGTGTGATGTCCGCTGCGGACAAGTGAGGGAAAAAGGAGGATGTGGCCAGAAAGTGGCCTAGGCACGCATACGTCTTGTGAGCAGCTGAGTAGTAGGTGTAATCGTGCTCCTGGGGATGCTGAACGTGAAATACATCATGCAGCCCACCCTCTAATAGCCACTGTTTCCCCCCTTGCGACCATGCACCAGTTTGGTTTGACCTCTGCTCCGACCCATCTATCTCGCCATGAAGGTCCAGATTCTGCTCAGTAAGACGCAACACATCCTGCTGGAGCTGATGAATGTCTTCCGCTATCCTGAGGTCGTACTCCTCCAGGGTCGCAACCCGCTCCCCCACCGCGTCTACATAGCATCTTATCTCACACAGGTCCGATGATAGCTGGGCATGAAGTTCTGTGATGTCCTCCTTAATGGCGGCGAACAGCTCCAACATGAAGGCCTTGGTCACCGGAGCTTCACCATCACTAGGGCGTGGAGGCGTGGCAGCGAGTGGCGAGGCTGACCGCCCCGCTCCCACCTGCGGCACCTCTTCCCGCCTTTGTCTTTGCATTTTCTTGCAGCGGCCATCTGTCCTAGCTAAGTGACCTGCTCCCCGGCACACCACCCCGGAACAGGGCCTCAGCGCACACCCGAGAGTCCAGTGAGGGTATTCGCACTCAACTCCCAGTGTAAGTGCGACTCCTTAGCTTGGTGGCAAGTACACAGGCTAGGCAAGGGCCAGGGGCGATCGCCACACCAAACACCACGAATAGGTAGCGCATTGCACCCCCACCAATACGCTACTGGGCCGCTGATCCACAATTGCGCTGCTGGCACACCACCACAATATCTGCGCGGGAGCTGGGTTCGACCCACCACAGAGTCTAGGTGCTCCTGGGCGCTCTTGCAGCACTGAGGGGCGCAGGGGCAAGTCAGACGCAACACTTCCAGGTGTCAGCAAGGCCTAGGCCATGATGTAGTCGTCCCCAGGATCACCCTCACAAGCAAATCAGCCCCCGCTGAGTGGGCAATAGTATAGCTGAAGCGGAGGGGGGGAAGCAGCCCACCGGGCTCCAGGTGCACTCCACAGCCTCCAAGCAGTAGGCCTCACGCAAACAGCTAGGCTCCAAACCACACGCTCTCAGCAGGCCCTGCGCCGCGGTTCCCTCCCGCTGTCCGCTGGTTCGCGGAACGAGTACCAGGGCCCTTGGAAGCCATCCCAGATCACCTCACCGGGGATCGCCAGTAGCGGTCCCTTGAGGGGCAGCGTGGGCGGTCAATGCTTCCCAGGAGACTGACCGCGCAATTAGCTCCACAAGTCGCCGCCGCCAAGAATCACCTCCGCCCCAGACAGTCAGCCAGCTCCCTCTGGGCCTTGCACTCCTCCTCCTCCCACCCTGTCGCCGTCCGCCGAAGTGCGGACCGAGGTCCACTCAGCACAGCCCTCCACGCTTCTCACCTGCCCTCCACAAACCACAGCACCGCCTCTCCCCTCCGGTGTGGGCTCGGTGTGGGCTCGGCCGCCAGGGGCCTCCTTTGCTGTGTCCTCCGCGGCCGCCGCAGGACTGTCATGCCAGCTCAGGCCCCGTAAGTCACTCCTCAAAATGGTGGCTCAGGGGGAGACCTGCCTCCGTCCTCAGTCCCTCTGCTCTGCTGGGCGCTGCAAGGGGCACCACGACCGCACCTCCGCAGCCCAGGTCCAGATCTCTGCCCCGTCTCTGTTCCCCGCTTGCCAACAGGGGGACCCGCCACCCCGGCGCTGTCCGGAGCTCCTAGCTGGGCCGTTACAAGGCCGGAGTTGGGCTGGGCACCGCAGAGGTCCATACCCCCGTTACGGGGTCACAGGGAGCCTCCACCCTCACGAACTCGCGTGGATGGGCACGGGGAGGGCCACTACACAAGGCGGAGAACAAACAGCGCCGGAGGGACAGCAGGACACGTCCTACTCCGCCGCCATCTTAGCCATGCCGTGAGTTGTTTTTTGAGGAGAGAGACGAGGTGAGGCATCCATGTAGTCGCGCTTCACTTTGCAAGCAGAACGAGAGATATTTGCTTAATTACGAGCATGGACAAATACGGGAAAAGTACAATATTGGGCTAATAGAGTAATCCCCGAAGGCTATTTCTAATCACCAACACACCTGCCTGAGCCCTGCTGCCGTCCTCTGTTGGAGTGAGCCCTGATCATCAACAGGTACCCTTCAGCTCCTGGACTCTTGCAAGCACCAAAGTATACTCCTCCGCTTCAAATCTGGGCAACATGTGAAAATCCAGACATTTGGGGCTCTTCGCTACTGCGAGCAAGCACTCCCATCAGTTGCAGTTATGACAATGGCCAGATCTTCATGCCAAACACTGACCACCAATATCTACTGCCAACACGAAGTTCCAGCGACAACCTGCTCCATGTGTCGACAATTATCTCCTCACGCCCCCCACCTAAACGCATCTTGGAAGGCTGGGAATAAAAAGGGGAACAAACCTGTAATGCGTGGTAGATGAAGAAACCTGCATAAGACTGTAATAAACCTATGTAAACGAAAAGGTCAAAAAGACATTTCTAGTACTAAAATATATAGATGAAGAATAGTCACGCAGTATGAGTAATTAATAAGTGATACCTGTGCTAATTTATAAGTAATAAAAAACATAATAGAAGTAAACAGTTGTAAATATAAAGAACACAACAGAATGATATACTTATCTTGTTGTGAGCAGCTAACAAAAGAGGAAGAAAGACCTGTGCACTAGATGGTTATACTTCTTTACGAACATTCTATATATTTTTGATGTAATAATGTTCTTTAAAGGGCTGCATGTTGGGGCATCAAATAAAAGTATATGCATAATGGTGACCTCTGGTCTTGTAATGAAATCAATTGACTGTTTAAAACGATAAGATAAAGCCAAGCCTCTCAAGGTCACTACATAAGATGCTATATCTTCATCCATTCTTTGTGCTCTTGAAAAGAACTTATGATGTTCGAACACCAAATTAGTCTTAGGAGTGAATTGAATATCTAACCTTTACATTGCCATATCAAAGACATTACTGGGTTGTCCATCACCCATCCCCAAAGACACTTCTGGTGATTCTTGATGTATTCTTCTTCCCTCAATACCTAAGTAGTAAAGAAGAATGGCTTGATGTCTAAGAGGTCCATAGAGATCACCTCAAATGGCTAACATATAAGTAATGAAAAGTTTTTTTCCATTGATTTCTTGCTACAGGTGGATCTCCAGCTAAAGATAGGAAAGATGGATGCAACGCCATACTCTGATCAGCCATGTTCCTGCAAAAGAACTTATCACAACAAACTAAAATATGCATTTAAAATAATATGCTAAAACAATACATTAATATAACAAACTGCCATAACAATTTTAAATAATAACTGAACCCATATATTTGCTGGGAACTATTTGAGATAAAAAAATCTTACACTAGGGACCCGATTCCAATCCGACACACAAGCGCGCGCTGTCTGACCGGCAGAGTACGATGCAATGCCTGTCAAATACACATGACTCGCACAGAACACAACGTGGACGACAGACTCGTACGGAAATCAACCCATCCGAGTGAATCATCTGTAAAAAGAGACCGATGCAACCAACTCATTGGCGAATGCTGCAACATAGCTGAGTGTGAATGGGACAGACTCGGACCACCCGCTAATAATGAACAAGCATCCTTTGCGGTCAACTGAACGTTTCTGTTATGCTCAACAAAATAAAATAGAAACAGACAGAAAAAGTCCAAACCAGCATTGGCAGTGTCAATAAAAAAAAAGCTACACCCACAACTCCACCTATATAAAGGGGCATAATCCTTACCATGATCCTTTGCAACTTCAACAGTCCTGCCAGCAGATACCACTACTACACTGCACTGATACATACAATAACAAATCACCCACCTCACAATCTGTACACTACTAGCAACTGTCAACTGCTACACTCAAAAACTCACACCTTTACTCATACTCATTCACTCTCACCTTCACACTCACCCACACATCCATCTCCACCACCACCCATCACCATGCCCACAAAGAAGATTCCAAAGTCCACAGACAGTGAGTTGGAAATCATGGTAGATGACATTCTCAGAGTAGAGCCACAGTTATTTGGGAACTTGGTCCATCAGACCCCCCTGTCCCAGAGAAACAAGATGTGGGAGAGGATTGTCAACAAGGTAAACGCTCAAGTACCGTGCCTACGCACAATGGACAATATCAGGAACAGGTACTATGATGTGAGAAGGAGGGTAAAAAAGCTCACTGGCAAAGAACATTTGATGAGCCAGCGGACTGGCGGTGGCCCTCCTGCAACACCTGTGCAATTCACTTCCTAGGAAGAGAAGGTGCGAGCCATCCTTCCACAGGAAGGCGTCTATGGAATATCAGGAGTACCAGAGCCTGGTATTGACAGCACATACACAGCCACAGACATCACTGTAAAGGATACCGTGATAAAAATACCTGCACTCTCAGAGAAATATGTAACTATTTAATGACATGTACCAACTTACTAAAAAAAAACATTAAGGCTTTGTGCTTAAAACAACGGCCACCACTGTCAGCCATCTTGCCAGCACTGTTTCACTCACTCAGAGGGAAGCTGAGTCACAGGAAGAAAAGATTGGTTTGCTGGGAAGGTGGGAGTAGTTTAAAGCATGATGGGAGTCGTAGTCACTTCTAACAATCCTCCTCCCACATGGCCCTTCAAGACACCTTCTACTATGCCCATCTCACAGGCAGTGGAAAAGTACTACAAAGATGGCTGACTCTGGGCTCTGGTGTAGGGAGCACAAGGCCCTTTTGGGAGTTGTGCCCAAACAAACACCAGGCCATCACTGTCAGTCATCTTGCCATCACTGTTTCACTCACTCACAGGGAAGCTGAGTCACAGGGAGGAAAGTTGTGTTTGCTGGGAAGGTGGGTGTAGCTACAAGTATGAACTCTCCCACATGGGGTGAAGGGTTCAATTAGGATCAATTACTCAAATGACTGTGGACTTGGCTCAGAAAATTTCATCTCCAACCACTATCAACTCATCTGTGAACTTTGGACTTCAAAGATTTGTATAGCACTATCCTTTTTGTGTCAAATTGCACACATGCACTGCATTAAATTTATATTAACACAATACTTGTTTCTGTCGTGAATGAAATACTGTTTTTCAGATAGAAATGATGTACAAAAAAACAAGGAATTGGCTGAAAAACAAGTACAGGAATTTACCTACTGTTTTATGAGTAAATGTAACCTGACACATCCGAGAGATACTGTTGGATTTGTCTCTTTTTGCAGGGTCATCCCTGAATTTTTTGCCTTCCTCCTATATTTGTTGTTTTAATGACTCTGGGCACTTTACCACTGCTGATCAGTGCTAAAGTGCATATGCTGTCCCTATTGTAAATTAATGTATGAATTAGTGATTTTAGTGATTCCATGATTGACTGGTTTGGTTTAACTGTCAGACCCTAGTACAGTGCACCAGGAGTGCCCAGGGCTTGTAAACCAAATGCTGCTGGTGGGCTTGCAGCACTGGTTGTGCCACCCACAGAAACAGCCTGTAAACATGTGTCTAAGGCCTGCCATTGCAGAGCCTGTGTGCAGTCTGATACTGCCATGCTGACTGGGCAAGTGCACCCACTTACCAGTCCCTAAACCTTCCCTTTCTTCATGTCAGACACCCCTATGGTAGGCTAAAGGGCAGGCTGCATTGTAAGTATAAGGTAGGACAAGCCCTGGTGTGTGTGGCATGTCTAAAAGTGAATTACAACCATTTTCGTTTTTCACTATTGCAAGGCTACCTGTTCTCCATAGGCCAGAATGGGCAGTTAGATTATTACATCTTATAATCCTAAATGACACGGGGAACAAAGTAGAAATGAGGAAATCAACACTCCTTCTCAGGGGTCTCGCTGATACTTAGTCCTTCAAAAGCTGAACAAAAAGTTGGCACAGAAACTGCAATATCAAAAGAAACATTTATTAAACTCACATGAGTTGAGACTACGTCGCACAGAAGCCATAGCAACTGAAGGAGGCAGTCTGCAGAATGCAGAAACCTGGGGCTTTATATATGTTTTAGAATTACATAGTAAGCATAAATGCAAGAGGCAGTCCTGGCTCATGTGAGCACACAAAAATGCCTAATATGGACATGCAAGTTCTCTTTGTTCAACCAAGTGGGAGGAGCTAACAGTTTTCAGAACGTAGTAAACACATTCCTATCTGAAACTAATCAGTAACAGCTGCAGACCCTACCGGGCATTTTTGGGCATGCGTTAAAGTGGAGGAGGCTAAAAATATCCTGTTACTGGGCAGACTTCAGGCGCAGCTAACAGGAAGGTGGGACAAAGCACATGGTGAGCACATGGCAGCACATGGCAGACAAGATGGCTGCCAGAAATACAAAATGGCTTCTGCTAACGCTAACCCATTGCTGCTAATTTACGACAGACGGCCGTTTTAGCGTTAGCTGAAGACATTCCTATGATCCAGTAGGAACATAGAAAACATGTGCTCATTAATTGTCATAATTTTATAAATTTCCTAATTCTAGAGGAGCATTTTCCATTCTAAACATTTCATTAAGGGTATGAACAGGAGTGCAAAAGAGAACGGGACATTGGGTCATAAGCATACATACAGACAGTAGGAGAAAGTAATGACCACTATTACAGACAAAATTATCATTTTTCACAACCCTAAGCAAAAGCAAATCCTAAAATCTTTCAGTAAACACTATATACTCAGGTGAAACAGTGGCGATCCTTCAATGCTCTCAGGTTGAATAGGGATACTCTTCCACAGAGAATGAACTTTATTCTGCCTTTACTAAACAGAATACTACTCTAAAACAATGCCAGCAAAACAATAAGAATCAGTCTCCTAACACCCATTTTATGCAATCGCACAAAAACCTCTTATGCAACCACAATTATCCCCAGAGTCCGTTCAAAGCCTCTCTGGCAGGCTTCTATCGTCCATCAAATCTGCTTCCATTGCTGCATGGGCCTCTTGATTCAGACCTCCCATGAAAAAAACGTTGGAGTGCCCTCCTCGCAAACACTCACAGCTCAGTCGAAAGTCTCAATGTCTCAATGCAGTGCACCAGTGTCTCTCCTCTGTGGCAGACACTACAAATATTGTGCTCTTCACTTATCATGGGCACAGATCATCTCGTGCAAACCATCTCGTGCAGACCATCTTGTGTAGGCTCGGGTCTACATTCTCAAGCTCCAACACTCATTATTCAGTATCAGAGGACGCTCAGGCTGCTCTTTTATGGGCACCATGATGTAGTGCCTCTTGCCAATCTTGGATCCTCCGGTGCACTGCTCTTCCGTAGGAGCAAAGGAAAAAGGGGGAGTGTGTGGCCAAAACTCAGGCTAAGGGGCTCAAGGGACTGCACACTGCCAGAGGTTACCAGCACATGACAGGTAGCTTTTGCTCTTTTGCAATGAAACTCTGGTTCTGTGGCAAAACCAGATCCTCCTTTTTCTCTGATGTTCAACGCTGTCTGATGAAGCAAACACAATACTTTGAAGATACCATGGATGGCGTGCGGGCGCCTTGCTACTTTCTGGGTGCTGGGACTGTAGGGCCAATGGCTCCTGCTTTCATCTGTAGCTGTCAATGATAGGAGTTAGGATTCGTCTTGATCACCATTCTGCAGGGTATCATTTTCCCTTTGACTCTGGAAGATCCCGCAGAACCTAGTGATGTAGGAAATGTGACACAGTTGTTAGTTTTCATCAATTTAGTACAAAAAACAGTTCAATATTTAACAAGGGGACTGCAAACAGATAGCCTGCAATCTTCAAAGGAGTGGCCATACGCTATCGGACTATTATGATCTAAAATACATTGTCATTCTCATAGACTACAAAGACAAAGGCAGTAGGCAAAACAGTGACTCTAGCCTCTTCAATTGGGTTTCCATATGAGAGCATATCCTCTACCATCTAAGGGTAGATAACTACATAAGAATTCTATATGAATGGATGTCCTCACACATAGTGACATCGTCTAACGGGGTAAACATTTTTCTCAATGATTAAGTCCAAGGGGCAGATTTATGTTAACTGGCGCATCCCGAGGGATGCGCCAGTTAACGTGCGCCACAGTGCGCCACAGCTATGCCACCCATGGTGCGCCGCATTTATAATGCGGCGCACCATGGTGCAAAAACGGCACAGATGCGTGACGCATCTGTGCCGGAAATGTCGCGCATTGCTGGAGTTGCGTCGCAAGCGCGCGCAGCTCCAGAAAGGCTCGGGGGTGCCCCATCTACACCATGCTGCATCAAGACCTACGCCTGCTTCAAGCAGGCGCAGGGTTTTGACACAGCATTGGCCTGAAAGTAACTGAGTGAAATCTCATAGATTTCACTCAGCCACTTTCAGGAGGCGTTCCTGCGCAGGAACGCCCCCCCCTGCCTAGGAACGCCTCCTTATGGCGCAGGGCTTTACAACGTGACGCATCTCCTAGATGCGTCACGTTGTAAATAGGGTGCATTGTTTGTGCCGCAGTTGCGTCAAATAAAGTGACGCAATTGCGGCGCAAGGGCATCATAAATCTGCCCCCAAGTGTTTCTAAATTCCTCATCTAGAACACCTCAAAAGCGAAATCACATAATGCAGATTATCAGGGACATATAGATACCTCACCTCCAACAACTGTGCACCAGGTGCACTCATGCAACACAAAGGCCAATGATCAAAATGTGGAAACAAAAAGACAAGAACCAGAGAGTCCTGTTGCTTCCACTATTAAAACACATCTGGTCTATCAAAGATTAAAGCAGCAGAAAAAAGAACTGAGAACCAATTTAGCATAGGCATTGAATTTGTCATATTCAAAAAATAAACATAAGGTATCTACTATTGAGATGGAAAACTTGTCTTACTATAATATTAAATTAGTTAACCAGTCTATCACTACCCTGACAGTCAGACTGGAAAACATCGAAGTAGGCCTAAAGAAAACTCTTGAAAACCAGTCTGGTCATACAAAAGGGAATTGTACATAATATGGCGGCCCCTGTTACATCACTGCAGTCTGGAAGTGTGAACCTGAACAATACACCAATTATAAAAAGATGAGTTGACAGGTGAAAGGAATACGGAAAAGGGAAATAGGATTAAGACACAGCTAAAATCCCCAATAACTAGGCACAATGCAACATCAGTCAGGGGAGATGCGGCAAAAGGAAAATCTATAGGAAGAACAAAAAAATTACTCGGGTAACAGTCAAGTTTGTGACATAATACCAAGAGTATGGGTGATACACAAAAGTCACAATAGTACAGAAATTGTAACTCTACCGCTGGCCCCTACACCATATACGGTAATCTCAGCTAATGGTCCAGTTCCTTCTTCAAGGGAAAAAAATGAAAAGTTTAGGTCACCTTTAGCAAGAGCCACAAATCTATAATTTCATCATCCTTAGGTCCAATCAAGGATACATAAATCTAGGCCTGCCTATTCCTTGAGGGAGAGGGCAGTAACGTAACTACAGGTGACACAATTTGATCCTGTATATCTCTTTTATTTTTCTTCAATACTTATAGCCAAATTTGACATACACTGGTGAAGTGTTGTCTGTCTTGTTCACAACATGAAAAATCATATCTGTGAAATTTAGTATCAGCACAAATTTACCCAACTGTTGTGCAGCGATTATGCATCGTCATGAAAAATCCCTTCACAACACAGAGAAACTTGTAATAGTATCAAAAGCAACAACATAAAACAAAAACATGCATAAGATAAAAAACACACACATGCCAAGCCATCAGATATACGCGCCGTATATAAAGCACAAAAAGCAAAAGACAAAGTACAATAGCATATGTAAATAAGCGGTGACACACAACACCATTGCATGCACTTTATACACTGTGAACCTGCAGTCCAAAACCCAATATTCTGGCCTGCTTAATTTGTCAGTCTAAAAATCAGACTTACACCTAAAATACTTTCCTTTACGTTCCTCACCAGCCGTTTGACAGCAGATCACCAGTCAATGGAGATCAGCTGTCAAATACAACACTGTGTCGCTTCTGACACACAGGACCAGCAGGAACAATTAATAAAAGAATAAAATGCAAAATCATGAAAAAATACACAAACATTTCTTTTCAAAGAAGTCTTTATAAGAAACATCTCTTTTCAACATACTGCTGACAGAGCACATAACACACAAAATCTCAACTGTTATCCAACCATCTTTTTTATACATGCTAAACCACCTTAATTTTGACTGTCCAAAAATAAAACTCTTTCACAGACACTCTGCGTGTCTCGTGCGCCAACCCCCTTTAAGGCCCTGCTATTTTTCTCTCTTCAAGGCTGGTCAGGAATGCACTTCTCGGAGACAAAGCCCTAATGTAATAAGCTGCAGATGTCAACATGAAAGCCTCGCACAGCCCTCTAATGTGCAAGCTTTAATTTCTGTTCGTCAGAGAAGCTTTACCCCAAGTCATTTCTCCATCTGTTTTCACTTACTTCTAAACCCCCATCTCACTGACCTTAAGGTCAAAATCTGCCTGGTGCACTCCGTGCTCCTCAGCCTCCCTTCCTATTCCCTCACTCGAGCTGACAAAGACAAAAAGCCTTCCTAACTCTTTCTAACCTACAATAATCAACCCTATTGAAAAACACATGTTATATAAATGACTTCTTTTAGGGGCTAAAATTCATTTATTCTTAGATTATTAAAACATTTACTGTGAACAATTCGCAGAACATAATAACATAACATACCAGCTTTAGAACAAATGTTTTCTAGCACCCTATGCAATGGTACTCATTTCATCAACCTTAAATGGATGAACGTCTAAATAGTCCCAGCTAAAGTTGGAACCTTCAACCCTGATATTAAACACAAAAATCTCTGCACCGGGCACATTGGCTCACTGAGCTATGAAAAGCAACCTCAAATATTAGCAACCTGCAAGTTTGCATTATACACACATGTATGAATTTACTGAAGCCTGAGACACTTTAAAACTATTGTAAATGGCAAGAATACTGTTTAAAAGGCTATTTAACTCAATTTCGACTTTGATATCTGGGGCACTTAAAAAGAAAGATCCTACAATTGCATTACTTACTAAGCATCCTCAGAATGTTCTTTACAGATTGCAAAGATTGGACATTAGACGTATCTCATGTAATTCCTTAGAAAAATGAGTTTTCACGCCTGCGCCAAGTGAAAATCAACATGTAAATGTCCTGATTATGCAGTAACACACAACTTAAATTAAATTTTAATGCTAGGAGGTCATAGTATGAGTATTAAGCTTTATAAATATTAAAAAACGAATTTAGAAGCACTTATTTTTTTAATGATTATTTTTTCATAATTAATAATTATTTTTACTAAACCCAATCATTTGTGATAAATCCACATATAAAAACAAGCTGCATCTCTTGCCTATCTTTTTTAGATGCAGTCATTTATGAGCCTAAGCACAAAAGCCTAACTTAAAACATGACAGATTTTCGCGCCACTTTTTAAAAAAGGATTTTTCTTAATTAGCAGGAGAACCAAGAATTCTTACAAAAAAATGCTTAAAGAGAGGAAAACCGCAATTGAAATGTCTTCCTGTGATACAAAATAATGAACCTTATTTTTGTAACCCTGTAAAACACTATTCTGAAAGGCAAAATTCAAACCGTGATTAACTAACGGCTAAGTCCTGGCTGAATAAACATTCCGATGTTATTCGTGGCCTTCAAAAAACAACATCTGTTTCCTTAATGGCAGTCAGAACCCTGCACAGTGTTGAAACCTGAGCACGCTGGCAATCTTACTTAAAACAGACATTTCGAGTTTTAAAATGTGTGTGCAATAAGATGCATTTAAATCTAGTAAAAATTCATTTTAGCTGAAGTATTTGCCTGTTTACATGTAATACAATGCATGTAAGTAAAAAAATGCTAGAAATTCGTTTCTCTACAAAACACACAATTTATTTTGGAGGCCTTTCATATTCCTAGTGAATGTGAATTTTAACTTTATCTATTTTAAGCATTTAACATTTTGCACATATGCGTTTTTGCTTAGTCTATAAATCAAATAGCAACATATAACGATTTTAGCATATCACATGGTAAATTGCTGTTTTTTATTTAATTTCTACTTAATAGTAATTAATCTAACATTTTACTTAACAGACTGAAAACATCAAGAACCCACAAACACACATTGAGCTCATTTCAGACATAAACAGAAAGGGTTCAAACACTCAGGACACACAATACAGCGCTTTAGCCATTTTTTCATAAATTGCTCCATCGCTATTCACTTACAGAAGTTACACTAATGGGAAAACCCACATAGACATTTAAACACACATTTAACCCATAGATCAACACATAGGATTGAAACAGAGGACAGCCCACAGACTGTACTTAAACCAGACCATTTGTAAATACTAGTTGTAAGTCATATTTACAAGAAACGCTTCTCAATAGTGTTCCAAAAGACTGCAAAAACAGTCCCACAGACTGCTGTGTATCCAAGAAGCCAAAATACACTCAATTCACTAGTTTTGACTGGCAGAGCACCAGAAATCGCTCTGCATTTCTCCATTCATAAAATTACACAGAACAAAGACAAAGGATCCTTATATGTATTATGTGCATATTTTAATTCCCTGGGGATACAAAATCACCAAGGAAGAAATATGTTTTGATACCTAAACCTATTTTAGGTATTCCCTCTAGGGGAGCTAGCTAATTTTAATTCACATGTCCCTATGGTACCTTCCAAAAAGCAACACATTCTTTTTATGTGAGCTTGAAAACAGGCATGCCAAAAATATTGCAGAATATACAATATTATACCCAAAGTAGTGCTTAAAGTAACCTTCATACGTGCACCGCTCAAATTTCATACAAAGTAGAGAAAAATCTCCTCATTACCTGCCTATATGTGTTGCAACGCATATATCCCAAATCCAAAACCAAATATGACTAGTCCCACAAAACAAAATAGCCGCAGCAAGCGTATCCTAAAACTGCCTTGCCAATCCATGCTTCAAAAAGCTCGCAGCAAGTACCGTGGAACGGTTCTTACCAATCCAGAGCGTCCAGGTTCTAACTGCCAAGTTCTGAATGACCTAAAGGTCTTTTTAATATACTCACCCCAAAAATGTTCTCAGTCAGGGGGGACATCATGTGGAGGATCAAAATCAGGAAGATCAGAAACACACTGGGCTGCAAAGACAAAGAATCCCCAGAATCACCTGTACACAGAGTACCTTTTTAGTAGAAACTTGTCTTGTCTTCCTCCGTAGATTTCTGCCTCCTGAGAAGATCACTCCTTCAGATAGCCACCTCTCTGATGAGACCCACATTTGGGCGCCATTTGAGGAAATCAACACTCCTTCTCAGGGGTCTCGCTGATACTTAGTCCCTCAAAAGCTGAACAAAAAGTTGGCACAGAAACTGCAATATCAAAAGAAACATTTATTAAACTCACATGAGTTGAGACTACATCGCACAGAAGCCATTGCAACTGAATGAGGCAGTCTGCAGAATGCAGAAACCTGGGGCTTTATATATGTTTTAGAATTATATAGTAAGCATAAATGCAAGGGGCAGTCCTGGCTCATGTGAGCACACAAAAATGCCTAATATGGACATGCAAGTTCTCTTTGTTCAACCAATTGGGAGGAGCTACCAGTTTTCAGAACGTAGTAAACACATTCCTATCTGAAACTAATCAGTAACAGCTGCAGACCCTACCGGGCATTTCTGGGCATGCGTTAAAGTGGAGGAGGCTAAAAATATCCTGTTACTGGGCAGACTTCAGGCGCAGCTAACAGGAAGGTAGGACAAAGCACATGGTGAGCACATGGCAGCACATGGCAGACAAGATGGCTGCCAGAAATACAAAATGGCTTCTGCTAACGCTAACCCATTAATGCTAATTTACGACAGAAATTTCTAGTTTAGTATACCTGAACTCAGAATGTTTAAATACATCTTTTAGCGAAGTTGATTTTAACATTCTGTGTTTGAAAATACCACTTTTAGAAAGTAGGTATTTTCTCATCTAACTATCCATGCCTGCCTCTGCTAGGTTGTGTATTTCTTGTCTAAAGTTTGAGTGACAGGGACTTGGGGATTCCAGGAGACAGGGTGAGTCTGCCCAGTGGTGAATAGAGAGATCTGTATCTAAAGGGGAGAGTTGCACCTGGGACCTGAATAGGGCTGTGCCTTTCCTCCACAATGCTAGCTCCATCCCCTGTGGTGCGTCTGATGTCTCTGCCCTGCACTGTGAAAGTAGAGAAGGAGTCATTACAACAGAGTGTTCCAGAGCTGTGCCTTCCCTCCACAATGCTGGCTCCACTTCCTGTGGGGCGTCTGATGTTTCTACTCTGCACTGTGAAAAGAAAGAAGGAGTAATGTAAACAGAGTGCTCCAGGACTGACCAGAACTGGTTCAGACTAGGCAAAGGCCCTTCTGCCCTAAGAGGACAAAGGATTTTGGAGTATAGGTATTGGGACCCTGATCCCAAGAATTTATATCACTTTTGAACAACAAGAAGAAACCTTTGCTGAGGAGAGGAACCAGAAGAAACTGAGGAGAGACTATCCCTGAGCTGAAGTGCTGCTTGGCAGATAAGCCTGCAGTGGATGCCTGACTGCCAGAGAAAGGAGAAATGACTTTGTGTGCACTTTATTCAACTTGTGAAGGATCTCCAAGGGCTTGAGAGAAGAGCTTGCCTCCTGCTGAAGTCTCAGGAACAACAGACTTCAACCACCGCTCCCCAAGATTTCTTTGAAAGTGCCTGCTGCTGTATTGGGGCCTCTGAGGGACTGGGTGAAGCAAGGAGCTGGAAGCACGTCTTACGAATGAGAAGCGCGTTGCCTTCGCAGCCGCTGCTGTTGCATCCCTGACCAAGAGTGTCGCCGCTCTAGCTGAGGCATTGCACCGCAGAAGTGCCTCGCATCCACGGAGAAGCATGCCGCCGTACGAGCCGCTGTCGTCGCATCTCTGAACAAGGGTGTCACCGCTGCAGCTGTCGCATCGAGCGGAAGCGTCTCACATCACTACGATATCAGCACGATAGTTTTATTAAGAACATCGTTGCGCTATCGTGTATGCACAAACTCTGCTGCTACAAGGGTTTTTAAACTCGTTTGCTATGTTTTAAAATACTGTTTGTTACCTCCATTACCTAGTGTGCTGACTCCCCGGTCCACCGCAGCAATTCATGCTGTTTGTTGTGGAGGGAGGAAAAGCGCCCTCACTTACTGGTTGCTCCATGGCGGGCGGCCATCTTCCTAGGGTGACGCTATGGTCTCCCCTCCTCCTTAATCTATTTACTCACCTGCCCAGTCGCTCAGCGGTAACGCGCAGCGGGAGCACCGTAGACGCGCCGAAGAGGCGCCTAAGAGAAGCCAGTCTGCACCAGTCCGCGTCCAGACGCTCCCAGCTCCCGGCCTCGGCCTGCATCATGGTAGGAAATCGCCTTTCATACAGCTCCTCCTCCCTGCACGCCTTACAACCCATCACTAACCCTCTATGCCTTCACTCGGTCCTCCCTATTAATACGAAGGCTCATTGTAAAATGTGTGATTGGAGTACGTCCTCCCCAAACACTGTGAAACTTCACTCCCTACATAAGTGGAGGATTTTCCTTCTTAATTGCCGGTCTCTACTGAAGCACCATACCGAACTGGCCATGCTGATAGAATAGCTCAACCCTGAAGCCCTCTTTCTGACAGAGACATGGCTCCAGTAAGAAAGTGACCCGACCACAGTGTGGGCCACCCCCCAAGGTTACACTCTTTAACGACTGGACCGCCAGACAGGCAGAGGCTGTGGATTGACCATCATTTATAGAGATAACTACAGATGGCGCGTCACTTCATCCACCACGCCAGCCTGTGAGAGCCTACATTTTACTCTTGAATTCTCCCCTACCACCACCTTCTCTGGCATTTTAGCTTATTGACCACCTGGTACCCTTAGCGATTTCGTCACTAACATGACGGACATAGCCGCTAATCTACTGCTCACCTCGGCAAATTTTACCTTGCTGGGTGACTTAAATCTACACCTAGATGACCCGCTTGACTCAGCAGCCAATAGTCTTCGATCAAACCTCCAGGCCATTGACCTACACCAAAAAGGCTTTCACTCGACGCACACCAAGGGACACCTCCTAGATCACATTTATACTGATCTAGATAGCCTAACTGTCGAGGTACCCTTTCCATTGCCCTGGACTGATCATTTTTTAATACCCTTTACATGGTCCACAAGCTCCCCCCCCACCTTACAAAACCACAATAAAAATTGGGGAAGAAAATGGGCCTCGCTCCCGCTCCCTGAATGGGAATTGGCTCTCACCAAACACCCACCCCAGAAGGCGACCAATCCTAATACTGCCACTGTCACTTTTGACAATTGGATCTCCGGTACCCTAGATCAAGTTCTCCCGAGGGATTCCCTGAATTCAATATCAAGATCCAAAGTCGCTCCTTGGTATTCCCCCGCCCTTAGAACGATGAAACAATCCTGCCGCAAACTTGAGAGAGCTTGGAGACAAGACCGTTCACAATTGAAGAAAGCAGAGTACAGAGCCGTAATAAAGCTCTACAAAAATGAAATAAAATCTGCACAAGCCCAGTTCTACGAATCTAAAATTAATCTGGCTGCGAAAGCCCCTAAAGAAATTTTTAAAATAGTCAAATCTTTAATTTCCCCCTCCCATGAGCGCCTATCATCCGATGGCGCACAAACCCGTTGTGACAATTTAGCTACTTTTTTCTCACAGAAGATTCAGGTCATTTATTCCTCTTTCAGCACGGGTAATGATGACACAGAACTTACTACCACAACAGATGCTGACTTTCCCGTCCCCTGTCTGCTGGACAAATTTCCACTTCTTGATTCAATCACATTAGATAGATTGATTCCCAAAATCACCTTGGGATCTCCTAATGACCCAGCACCCCCGCAGACTCTCATTAAGGTCACCGATGCCATTCGCCCGGTCATCTTGGATGTCCTTAATGCTTCCATCACTTCCAACTCCGTCCCAGCTCCTTGGAAGTGTGCGATGGTTAGAGCTTTACTGAAAAAGCACACATTGGACCAGAACAACTTGGCCAATTATCGCCCAATTTCCTTGCTTCCCTGGATGAGCAAACTGCTTGAGAGGTACGTCAATAACATTTTAGTAGATTATCTAGAGTCCAATAATCTGCTGCGTGCCTCTCAGATGGGGTTCCGTCCTCAGCACAGAACTGAAACTGCTCTCTTAGCAGTGACGGAAGAAGCTAGAGCTGTGCTGGACCGGGGAGGAAAAGCGGGCATCATATTACTCGATCTCAGTGCCGCGTTCGACACGGTTAACCATGCCACACTATTAGATTGACTGAATGGCTTGGGCGTGTCGGGCACGGCCCTGGAATGGCTGACCTCCTTCCTGGATGAGCGATTCTTCCAGGTGTTTGAAGGCGAGGCAGTCTCCTCCAAGTATCCACTTAGTTGTGGGGTTCCCCAGGGCTCCTCCCTAAGCCCCACCCTTTTTAATGCTTATATGCGACCTCTAGAAAAGATTTTCCATCCCTTTGGTGTGCGTATTGTCACCTACGCCGACAATACCCAACTGGTGGTCTCTCTGGACCACTTTGAGGGGTCGTCTAACACCTTAGGTCCCTGTCTAGAGGCTGTTGCTAAGTGGATGCAGTCTTCCCATCTTAAATTTAACAGGGAAAAGACGGAGATTATGATGCTGGGCAACCCTTCTCCGACCGCCCTAGTTTCCATATGGCCCACATGTCTCGGCCCTCCTCCCCCTCCCAAACCCCAGATAAAGAGCCTTGGAATCTGGCTTGATAAAGCGCTTGACTTTTCGGTCCAATCCACTAAAACAGCCTCTACGTGTGTTGGGCTAATGAAAATGCTTCGTAAAAAGCTCCCTTTGCTTCCATTCCAGGCGAGGAGGGTCATGGTTCAGGCCCTGATACTCTCCCGCCTGGATTATGGAAATGCCCTATACATAGGAGCCCCGGCAGCAGTTATCAACAGGCTTCAAGTCACGCAAAACTGTGCTGCTCGACTATTGTACAACATTCCCCGCTGGCAGTCAGCCAAGAAAGCTTTAAAAGAACTTCACTGGCTCCCAGTAGCTGCCAGAGCACAGTTTAAGGCCATGTGTATTCTGCACAAATCCTTCCACCGTACAGGCCCTGCCATTCTGTTTCCCTTAGTTGTGCCTTATGCCCCGTCTAGAGCCCTTCGCTCTAGCTCACTGCATCTAGGAACCACAACTAAAATTAACAAAGCCCGATGGGGCGGTCGCTCCTTTTCCCATAATGCTGCCAAGCTTTGGAATTCTCTCCCTCTATCCCTTAGAGAGAACAATAACCGGATCTCCTTCAGAAAGGCTCTGAAAACCCACCTGTTCGCAAAAAAGCGTGCTGATTCACCCTGAGCTCGCCACAGTAATCAGTCAAAAGCGATGCGAGGCCTCCGGGTAGTGACGCACTATATAAGTGCAATTTTTCATTTCATTTCATCAAGGGAGAAGAGTTTCGCCCCAAAGCCGCTGTCATCGCATCTCTGAACAAGGGTGTCACCGCTGCAGCTGACGCATCAAGTCGAAACATCTTGCATCATCGGAGAAGCGTGCCACAACAACAAGAAGACAACGTCTTTATTTCTTTGCACCAAAATGTCAACGCATCACTATCTTTGCAACACTTTTAGTTGTCCTGCGTGTCGCATCTAAAGGTACATTGACTCAAAGTGTCGCATTTTAAGATTTAAAGAGAACTTAGCGAATTCTACCATTTTAAGTACAGTATTGTGTATTTTTGTCATTTGTGATCTTGTGTTCAAACTATATAAAGAATACTTATTTTTTTATATAAAACTTGTGTGATGTTCATCTGTAGTGTTGTCACTGGATTACTGTATGTGTTCACAAATGCTTTACACACTGCCTCTGAGATAAGCCGGTCTGCTCGTGCCAAGCTACCAAGGAAGTGAGCAGGGGTTATTTTAGGAGTGTACCGCCTTACCCTGACTAGAGGCAAGGGTCCCTATTTGTCACATATACCTACCTGTGCCAACTAGAGACCCCCAAATCTAACAGAAATACACAACAAGGTCAACACAACACACATAGTACATGTCATAGATCCTCATTGCACCCACTGTTGTAAAAGGAAACTACATTTCAATGCACAAACACTAATCATTGTCATATAAACTGAACATCAGGGCATATATACAGTGTGTAACTGAATGTTGAATGTGTGGAAACAGACAAGGTACACCTCAATGTGGAGCAAAGGTTTATTCCACAGGCACACCACGTTACCTTCACACCAAATGTAATCAAATAACACTGCCAATAGGCACAAATTATCCAAGATTCTCATTACTGTCTGAAGTGAGTATGTGGCACAGATTCATGGTCTCAGGAAAACTTCAAATCTGTAACTGCATTGTGGGTCTGGGAGGTCACATGTCTCCATACAACAGTCAAAGTACCCTGTGAAGGAGAGACATAGAACAGTCTTGGAATCACTTATTTTTTCATTCATCTCCAAGAAGTATGTTCATCATGTAAATTTATACATTTGTACATCCCATTTGCTGTGTCACTTCCAGTCTCCCTTGCAGGAGATGAGACAGGTTTGTAATGACACATGAGTGTCAGGAGCATTACAGATCATACAACACGCCAAATAGTGTGTTAGTCTACATGTATTTAGTGGTATTTGAAATACATCTAACAGATGTTTCACATGCCATCATGTGTCTTGGGAACCATAGTTTACTGGCAGACTGACAAGTGCCATGTTCATATATGTGTAATGATTCAAAAACTGCTGTGAACATTATACAACTGCTTGCTCTGTGATGTGTTGTGATGAAAATCATGAGTCAAGTCTATGCGGATGACTGCTGTGAATCTCTTTCTCATCCTTGTTCACAGCATCATCAGTGGCTACTGGCGGAGACAGTTCCACGGACCAAGGGGAAGCGGCTAGCTAGACTGGGTCCACTGTGGAGGAGGAGGAGGGACCCAGTGGCACTGAGGGTGAGGGGCCGTGGATCTACTAAAACAGATACGTGTGGGGCAGACATCCATGCGGAGTGTCCTCCATGCACACACCAGTCTTTTCAAATAATTGGTGTCATACATGGAGGGCATGTCATCAGACATGTCTGCCCTACAGCAAACAAATCAGGCCATGGCCTCCTCACTGCGGGCAGCTGTGCCTGTCCTGCAGCAGTCCCTCACCCCTGCTTCCTCTGCCCAAACCATAGTCCCCACTACTCTACCTGACCCACACACACTCACACAGGCACATACAAACACTGCAACAGACACAAGCAGCACACAACCACCCTAAAAAGAGTCTTAAAAAACACTCAGGGGACTGACATCACACACACAGAGGAAAGGGCCAAAAAACTCACACAGCCATCGACAACCACTCTCCATTCCTCAGCTACTGCTTCCTCCACAACCTCTACCCTTGACTCTTCTGCAACCCCTTCTTCCCAGCGGGTCTTCCTCTGTGACCTTTGTCTCTTCCCCACTGATATCCCCACTGATACATTAGACCAGGCTCGCAAGGGGAAGAGGAAATCAATGGACACAGAGGAGATCCCCCATGCACGCACACCCCCCTAAGAGCAAGAACACTGAGCCCCCACCCGTACATCCCCCAGAACAATCACTTCTACCACAAACTCAACTTCCTCCCGGTCCCAGGCCACCCCTCCCAAAGATCACACATCATACCCCATCTCAGTTTCCCACACACACCATTACACCCTCCCCAGGATGATAAGGCCCTCCCCTACCACAAGCACTTCCCCTCCCACAACATCACGCCTTCTGTCTATTCCTGCCACTGCAGTGGAGCCCCCACCCCCTCAATTAGACATGACCACTGCAGTGGAGCCCCACCCCCTCATTCAGACCAGTCCACTGCACTGGAGCCTCCACCCCCTCATTCAGACCAGTCCACTGCAGTGGAGGCCCCACCCCCTGAAACAGACTAGTCCACTGAAGTGGATCCTGACACAACAGTAGACCTTATCCCTCCCACAACCCATACTGGTACACCCTAGTCCTGTCCTGCAGTGCCTGGTATGCCCCTAAAGATGCCACTCCAAGGGGAGATGTCCCCTAGTTGTTGCAGTGCAGGCAAGAGAAGAAGGTATAATTTGTATGACACCCTCAAAGACCTTATAAAATGGACTGGCCATTGGCCTTCTTGTTCTTAATGTTTGTTATGGTTCATCACAAATGCTGAATAAAGCATTTTCTTCATTTGTAGATCTGCCTTTCGTGTACCAAATATTGTTAATACGTCTAATGAAATTGATGTTTAAATCTTGTTGTGGGAAAACAATGATATAGTGATGTGATGGACTGCATGTGGTCCATGGCATACGTGTCCTATTACAGTATGTATCTGAGTCATCATTGACTACAATTGCAGGTTGTCATGATCTACAGTTTTGGGCAATGAGAGTGATATGTTTTTAACAACCTACCATCTTTGACTTACACTTTTGCACGAAGGTTGGGCTGACATTTGTACACATTGTGCAAGTTTTTCAAGGTGCAACCGTTTACGATGGATATGCAGAATAGCGCAATGATAATCTGCAAATCATCTGTCTCATCAGTACAACTGGGTAAACATGAAATTTGACTACGTGCAGATGATTTCGTACACACATGTACACAGGCTGATGGAAACTGTGACTTGTAATTGTTGTATCCATGTCTAAGTCTCATTCTGACATGGTAGACCCCTGCCAAAAACAAGCTTGACACAGATGACCTTCCACTGTAGTGAAATCACCTCATGGCAGTGCGTTAATCTGTGACATTTCCTGAGCCCATGGTGTGTGTGAGGTGAGCAGGAATCTCTGTCTTGACACCCCCTTTCCTACCAAGATTATAGTCCCTGCAGATGTTCCTGTTTGGGAAGCTTTCTGTGGGCTGACTAGTCCAGTGCGTTCTCGACCTATTTGACTTTGAGTGGCGAAGATGTGGTTGCACCAGTAGAATGGAGTCATTATGATGACATCCCTGGTTGCGTTGGGACAAGGGCCTGCACTGTGAGCAAACACAGATGTGACACATTAAATATTTGGTTTGTAACTTTCACAGGTGATCAGCAACAATATTTATGAATTGTGATTTGTCGGAGAATGATCTTCAATGCAATTATGTATATATAATTTCTTGTAAGAGATTATTTTGCTAAAGTGTAAATATCACTGAGTTATATTTGTGTTAGCATCATCAGCGTGTTTTGAATCTGTCATCTGTTTTTGCAAGTGTGGCACTTGTATGTGTCTATGGCTGCTCACAATAAGCAGATTCTACCCTTCCCTCTAGCCTGGTGGCAACATGTCTTATGTGTAGGTTTCCTTGAGGGAGTTCATTATTCTGAGACACTGTTAATGTACCAAATGTGTCCGATGCATATCCCATTATGCACATGTACTCCATCCTAAACGGATGTATACATTTCACGTGTTATGCCTAGCTATGTGTATTGTGTTTGTGAAACACAGATCCCACCACCACCCCTGGCATTGTCAACAGTGCAGGAATATTAGCTTACACATTTGCCTGTGCATTGGAGCCAAGTGACACATTTGTTGTATCCCCTATCTGGTGAGTCATGTGTTTTCCAAGTCTTCTGCAGTACACACTCAGCATTGGCAATTTGACATCAGTGATAAGCTGTACTTAATGCAGCTTTTGTAGTTAGATGCAGAATTGGTGTGATAGACATGCAAACAAGTTAACATTGTAAATGGTCTGATCTTCAGTTGTGTGCAACGCACATAGTCAATACATGTTGGCTGACTAATATGTTGTTGTTGGTCCATGCTTTTCTACACAGCAAGTAGGAATGTTGACAGCTGTGACACAACCACTGCATGATTGTTGTAGTGGGAGGCTCATGATTCTATTTTGAGTGTCTGTGGACTTGTGTGTTGTCGTGGGAAGTCTCCTGTGTGCTTCATTGGACACCATCTCTTCAAAATGTCATCCTTCTGTGCGTGTGTGTAATCCTGTTGCCCTGTAGGTTTGGAGTATATGTTGTTGTGGGCAGATACTGTGAATTTGTGTCCCATACATATGTGTGTCTGGCAGCTCTTGTTCAACCATCAAATGTGGGTGTCCTAGTATGTTGTGTGCTGAGTGTACCCTCCCAATACAGAGTTTGCCACATTGGTCATACACAACAGTACATGGACCCATGTTTGTATTGAGATCACAATGATGTGTGGTCAGTAATGTATTCCTTGTCATAAAGCCAGTGATCCACACTGTCATGGGTGCCTGTGCAATACCACATGTCTATGAAGGTTTAGATGAGACACATTGCTGCTGATCAATGTGTGTGATGTTTAGACTAGCCAAATGTGACTTTACTACTGCAAAGGTCTCTACCTACAATGTGGCCTCTCATTATGGGACATGTCCGGGGAGTAATGTTTGGGTATGTGAGACAACAGTGGTTCTTGCAAGGCACGTGACACCGTGTGCTAGAGTGAGTACACTCAGAAATATGGCCCACATACTAATTCAGCCTCACGGAGGGTCAGCAGACAGGATACTGTCCCCACAGTGCTGTAGCCTTGAGGGTACTATGGAAGAGAGTCAGTCTCTTGATGTATTGTTTGTTGTTCCACTAAACCTGTTCTGCATGTGACTCTTGTGCACCCGCTCATCAAACAATGTCTGATTGCCCACATTCACTATCCCAATTTATGGAATACTTCCAGATTTCACACAATGCGCATATGCCTCAGTGGAGTTCTGACCCACATCGTGTGTATTGTGCCAGGCAAGAAACACTCCAACACTTACACACATATTGTGTTTGTTCTGCAGTGTGTGGCTGCTTGGTTGTCTTTGTGCTTCTTCGCCCATGTATTTCAACTGTCTTTGAAGGGCATTGAGTGAATGTTTAGTTGAATGTGTTTCTCTATTGCCCTGGGACTCCTTCATCTTCACTCTGCACATTCCTTATGTTTTGCATTTGACCTTGCTGCTACAGTGTGGTACTGGATCTCATCAAAACTGTAGTTTCAGATTGAATCCTTTGTATTGGTGTCTGCTTGTGACAAATATGTGTGTTTATGCATTTTGGGTGGTCACGTAGTAAATTTTTCAATTGCACATTGCTGACATTGTTAGCCCACAAAAGCACTGATTGGCTGCACAAGGCTGAGGGTATGTAACAAAAACCACGTTTGCCTCAACACTTCTGTTGTAGCTTTGCAAACAACCACTACTTCGTCACTACATTGCTTGTGTATTTTGTTCCAAAACATACATAAGTGCTTGAACCTGCTGGGGGTGTGAAACCTACATTCACCTTTTTGTCACTACAGTGATGGAGGGGGTTATCCCCCAACACCTAATTGCTTGATAATGGTGGGGGCCTGGACCCAAAATCACCTTTCTATCAGTACAGAGATGGGGGTGTTATACCCCAAAACCCCTATATGCTTGATAATGCTGGGGTCTTGAACCTCATAATCGCCTTTTTATCACTACAGAGATGAGGTGTTATACCCTAAAACCCATGTATGCTTGATGGTGCTGGGGGCTTGAACCACACAATCATCTTTTTATCACTACAGAGATGCTGGGAGATTAAATCCCACAATCTCAATTTTATAACTACAGAGATGGGGGTTTTATACCCTAAAACCTCTATATGCTTGATGATGCTGGGGGCTTGAACCTCATAATCGCCTTTTTATCACTACAGAGATGATGTTATACCCTAAAACCCATGTATGCTTGATGGTGCTGGGGGCTTGAACCACACAATCATCTTTTTATCACTACAGAGATCTGGGGATATAACCCAAAACCTCCTGTATGCTTGACAATGATGGGTCATTTACCAACACATTCACATTTTTATCAGTACAGAGATGGGGGGATTGTCCAGCATTTGACTTGAGGTGTCAATTTTGCAGGGAGTTTGCTCACAAAACATACATTTGACATGACGACAATGGTGGGAGTGTTAGGCAGAATCCTACTACTAGTGTGAGGAAAAAGGGAGGGGAAGCACTCAGTGTTGTGTAAAATACCCCTCACACACCAACAGGCCCCTTGGTGTCATGCTTCATCACCGGGGTCTTCGCACCCCGCTAGAGGGATGCGGCACGCTGCGACCTACGACTACGTGGGAGCGTTGACAGGTGTTAACTATGTGTGGTGTGTGTTGATTGTGAGTGATAAGAGGATTAAATGTGAGTGGGAAACGTGGTGAGGAATTTAAAAAGTACCTGGCTAGTGGGAAAAATGAAAAAAACTTTATTTCGTACCCCTAGCTGGTGCTATTAAAAGGTGTGCAGAAAAAGACGAGGTTGGTTTGTCTTAATTACGGACAAAACCTCTGGTGTGCGTCGACATGTTTCGGTACGTGTGTACCTTCTTCAGGACAGGGCACAACTCCCAACCCTACTCACGTATTTCTAAAAAAAGGGGGTAATTATATTTAATAAAAAGTGAAATCACTCATTTCAAGTTGGCTACAATGTGCCTACAGCGGTTCTTGGGATCATGTATTTACATGTCCTGCAAAAAAGGAAAAAACCATTAGGTTTGGTTCCCATGAGGTATTGGCTCAGACAGGTGCAGTCACCTGGAGCCCCAAACAAAGAACAATCTGTAAAGGAAAAGACATACTAGACACACAACACATAGGACACACTTAGGTTTTTTGTACTTATTGTTTTTCAGACATACTCGTAGTCTTTGATGTCTACTGCATCATGAGCAAGTCCTGAGCATCAAGGTGGGTAGGTGGATCCACAATCTACAATGATAGAGAGGTGGACTCAGTGCTGTTACTTATATTTACTTCTTACCTCATCCATCTACCTAGAGAGGCTGGATTCTGTGTGGAGAGAATACTCACGAAATCCGCCTGTATTGGCCTCCTTCTACCACCCCGTGCTGCTCCGCCGTGAATGAATTGCGGACGTGTTTGGTGGTATTTAAGGAGAGGCTAGGTGTATTGTCATTGGTTAATTGCCGGAAGTCACAGGGACCATGTATGAAGACTATCTGTTTTCGCCTTTATGCATGTGATCTAATTAACTTTGACATGTGACCCATTGTTGTTTGTTCATTACCGGAATGTCCATGTATGGTCTTTCCGTTTTCTGGCCAATCATGTGCTATTAATGGGTCCGGCGCTGAATAGAGGACAGAAAAGGGGAGCGCCGTTGTTTACACGACTGTGTATCATGTGTGCATGCGCATGAGTTGTTTCCCATTGGTGTCTATGCGCATGCGTAATAGCCGGTTGGAGGTAGTGCATGTTCAGAGATGTGATTTTTAGCGTTGGCCCTTGTGGGCAGATACCAGCCGTAGTGGTCAAGTGATTTGGCTCCACGGTATGTCATCGTTTAGTCCCGTGATATGGGTACCCAGGCGGAACACCCAACGTTGTTCCTTCTGGAACAGGCCTGATTCCGAAGGTAGTTGCTCAATGACAGTCCAGCGAAGATCATTTATGCAGTGCTGTAGTGACAGGAAATGTGATGCCATTTTGGTTGTTGATTTTTTACAGCGTATGTTTGATTTATGTTCACCAATTCTTGTTTTGACCAGTCGGGTGGTCATGCCTACATATTCCAATCCACATGGACAGTTAATCAAGTACACCACATTTTTCGTGTTACAGTTTGAGAACTGGCGCTGTTCCCATGTCATGCCATTCCTGAAGGTGAGGTTCTTGCTTTTCTGAGTCTGGTGGCAGCAGCTGCAATCACCGCATGGGAAGTGGCCCTGTACACTGGTCGGGAATCCGACCAGCTGCTGCCACCAGACTCAGAAAAGCAAGAACCTCACCTTCAGGAATGGCATGACATGGGAACAACGCCAGTTCTCAAACTGTAACACGAAAAATGTGGTGTACTTGATTAACTGTCCATGTGGATTGGAATATGTAGGCATGACCACCCGACCGGTCAAAACAAGAATTGGTGAACATAAATCAAACATACGCTGTAAAAAATCAACAACCAAAATGGCATCACATTTCCTGTCACTACAGCACTGCATAAATGATCTTCGCTGGACTGTCATTGAGCGACTACCTTCGGAATCAGGCCTGTTCCAGAAGGAACAACGTTGGGTGTTCCGCCTGGGTACCCATATCACGGGACTAAACGATGACATACCGTGGAGCCAAATCACTTGACCACTACGGCTGGTATCTGCCCACAAGGGCCAACGCTAAAAATCACATCTCTGAACATGCACTACCTCCAACCGGCTATTACGCATGCGCATAGACACCAATGGGAAACAACTCATGCGCATGCACACATGATACACAGTCGTGTAAACAACGGCGCTCCCCTTTTCTGTCCTCTATTCAGCGCCGGACCCATTAATAGCACATGATTGGCCAGAAAACGGAAAGACCATACATGGACATTCCGGTAATGAACAAACAACAATGGGTCACATGTCAAAGTTAATTAGATCACATGCATAAAGGCGAAAACAGATAGTCTTCATACATGGTCCCTGTGACTTCCGGCAATTAACCAATGACAATACACCTAGCCTCTCCTTAAATACCACCAAACACGTCCGCAATTCATTCACGGCGGAGCAGCACGGGGTGGTAGAAGGAGGCCAATACAGGCGGATTTCGTGAGTATTCTCTCCACACAGAATCCAGCCTCTCTAGGTAGATGGATGAGGTAAGAAGTAAATATAAGTAACAGCACTGAGTCCACCTCTCTATCATTGTAGATTGTGGATCCACCTACCCACCTTGATGCTCAGGACTTGCTCATGATGCAGTAGACATCAAAGACTACGAGTATGTCTGAAAAACAATAAGTACAAAAAACCTAAGTGTGTCCTATGTGTTGTGTGTCTAGTATGTCTTTTCCTTTACAGATTGTTCTTTGTTTGGGGCTCCAGGTGACTGCACCTGTCTGAGCCAATACCTCATGGTAACCAAACCTAATGGTTTTTTCCTTTTTTGCAGGACATGTAAATACATGATCCCAAGAACCGCTGTAGGCACATTGTAGCCAACTTGAAATGAGTGATTTCACTTTTTATTAAATATAATTACCCCCTTTTTTTAGAAATACGTGAGTAGGGTTGGGAGTTGTGCCCTGTCCTGAAGAAGGTACACACGTACCGAAACATGTCGACGCACACCAGAGGTTTTGTCCGTAATTAAGACAAACCAACCTCGTCTTTTTCTGCACACCTTTTAATAGCACCAGCTAGGGGTACGAAATAAAGTTTTTTTCATTTTTCCCAATAGCCAGGTACTTTTTAAATTCCTCACCACGTTTCCCACTCACATTTAATCCTCTTATCACTCACAATCAACACACACCACACATAGTTAACACCTGTCAACGCTCCCACGTAGTCGTAGGTCGCAGCGTGCCGCATCCCTCTAGCGGGGTGCGAAGACCCCGATGATGAAGCATGACACCAAGGGGCCTGTTGGTGTGTGAGGGGTATTTTACACAACACTGAGTGCTTCCCCTCCCTTTTTCCTCACACTGGTAGTAGGATTCTTCTTGTTTATGTATCAGTGCCCGTGGAGTAGGAATCCTACTTTGTACTCTACCTCCCTTCTTTGTTTAAAAGGGAGTGTTAGGCAGCCACCCCCTGTGGGGTGGACAATGGTGGGAGTGATAGGCATCCACCCCCTAAAGGTAGAGAATGCTGGTAGTGTTGGGCATCCACCCCCCTATGGGGTCGCCAATGGTGGGAGTGATAAGCATCCACCCCTCTATAGGTAGAGAATGCTGGTAGTGTTGGGCATCCACCCCCTATGGGGTGGAAAATGGCGGGAGTGATAGGCAGCCACCCCCTATAAGTGGAGAATGATGGTAGTGGTAGCCATCCACCCCCTATGGGGTGGACAATGGTGGGAGTGATAGGCATCCACCCCTATAGGTAAAGAATGCTGGTAGTGTTGGGCATCCACCCCCCTATGGGGTCACCAATGGTGGGAGTGATAAGCATCCACCCCCCTATAGGTAGAGAATGCTGGTAGTGTTGGGCATCCACCCCCTATGGGGTGGACAATGGCGGGACTGATAGGCAGCCACCCCCTATAAGTAGAGAATACTGGTAGTGGTAGGTATCCACCCCCTATGGGGTGGACACTGGTGGGAGTGATAGGCATCCACCCCCATATAGGGCTGAGAATGCTGGCAGTGTTAGGTGTCCACCACCTATTGGGGTGTTGCCTTTAGCAGGGTAGTGATGTTTTTGTGTGTGGTAGCTGTCTGACTTACCGTCTGTGATGAACGTGTCAGTTATGGTTGTTGGTGTACAGTATAGGGATGACATCCGCGATTGGATACATGTCTGCTTTGTTTCGTATGCAGTGATCATGTTGTGGTGCGAATCGAAGCTTAAATACGGCTCTTTTGGGTGCTCTGACGTGCTGGAAGTGGCAACCTGTTTGGAGCGTAAGAAGTACTTGGCCGGACGGAAACTGCTTGGGAAATGCCTCCGGATTACTCCATTCAGTGTTTACAGAGCCTGTTTGTATGGAAAATAGTGCTGGATCCGAGTGTACGTGTCGTTTGGGAATTGGAGACATTTGCGCATCGTACTTCATTGTTTGGATGGACCAGCTCCCGGAACGAGTTGGTCGGAAGGTAACACTACGGATGGCTCTCAGAGAGCCTTCCAAGTTAGATCGGAATCGGACCCTAAGTCTTTTCTTGAAAGTGAGAGAGACAGACTCTGTTTGTTGGTAGCATTGCCTTGAAGTTTATTATTAGCAAATGACCGTTCCTCTTATCTCATGTTCTGGAGCCGACAGCCTCTGACAGAGACCAACTGCACAGCTGCACGTAGGTAGGACAATTGCTATTTAGTGCTAAAGCGGACCGACCACTGTAAACTACAAGTTCGTGCTGACTTGTGCCGAGGCGTGTCAGATGCTGGTGGCAGCAATAATATTTCTTTTCTTTTAATTTTAGTGCTAGAGTGAACAGAGTGCTGAAGCATGCCTTTTCCTTTTATTAAGGGCGCGCGCCGCTCTTTGCACGTACACTCGAGCCAATAAAGAATCCCTTCTACCATGAGCTTGTGCCTTTGACACGAGCGTGCGCCGACCCTCATGTTGGTTTCTAACTGAGTTTGCCTCGATCCGCTAGGATTAGCGGTATTTACTCAGCCTGACTGCACAGGCGTTTAACACTTGCCAGCCCACGCTAGTCAATATTACAGCCAGAAATAAATATATATATAAAGTATTTCAAGTCTGTTGCCTGTCTTGAAGGAGAAAACTAATTACCATTGTTTTCCAGGGGTGGAGATGCTGCACAACCATCCCCTGCACAGTTCTTTTAACTCATTGCCAGTGTAAGGATCAAAAAAGCCTTAATTTCTTCTTATATCTTTATTGTAGTACACAGCATCCCCAGCTGAGCTCAACGCTCTCCAGCTCCAACAGTTACAATCTCCCCCAACATTCTTTTCTTGTCCTCTGACCTCACCACTTTCTTCATCTCCTGCCAGGACTTCCATGTCTCCACACAATTCCAGTCATATGACCCGGGACACGGACAGGAATGGTTAGGGCAAGAAAATACCAACTTTCCCATAGTGGGATTTTCAGAATTGTGACTTGAAATCTAACTTTACCATTAAAGAGGACTTTAAATTACAATTAATTTGAGTTCAAAAATGATATTCCTAATCCTCCCATTCAAAAGTTATCACTTATTAAATGTAATAAGATAGCCCAATGTTATTCAATGGGAGAGATAGGCCTTGCAGTACTGGAAAACAAATTTAGACGTTTTTCCCTACCAGGACATTTAAAACATAAAAACACATCCTACTTTTTCAATATAATGCTCCTTACCCTTTGGGCTATTTAGGGCCTACTTTACTGGTGACTTATAGGAATTAACAAGCATTTGCAATGCAAATTGGTCTCGCATTTGTGAGAGTTAGAGGTATTAGCATTGTAAAAGACAATGTCTTTTAACGACCAAAGAAATGAAAGAGGAAAGAATATGGAAACAGAAAGGATGCTAGAGAAAGGAGGAAACTGAAATGGAGATGGAACTAACTGAGGAAAGGAGATAACTGGGGTAAAAAGAAAATAGAGGTGAAAATGGAAATGTTACAATAAAGATAGAATGTGAAAAAGAGAAGTAAAGACAGCAAAAATGACCAAAGATTAACGAGGTAAAGAAAGCAGGAAATAGAGACGAGCAAATAGAAACAGGAGAAGAAAATAGCAAAAGAAATCAGAGCAAAACAGAAAAAAGCAAGGTGAATATAATGGAGCAGAAAGGTTTGGATTGCCAATCCCTGTTTCCCAATTTCCATGAAATCCCCCTCATAGATCAACAAACATTTCATTTCTTAAGACTGTACAAGCTGCAGGGAAAGCAGCAATGCATAACATCAACATAATAGAAAATTGTTTGAAAGTCATAGGCTTACAATGTATTTAGTTCCCCTCCCTTTAGTTATTCACTGCAATAACCGAGTCAGGTGTGGAGCTACCAGCTGGTAGCACAAAAAAACAAACTACTAAGTGCCTAAGGTGCCTTCTGTTGATTTCCATCCTGCATATTAAGCCATGCAGGTAGGCGAGTCATGTCTTGGGTTATGGCGACCTAAAAAACTGCATATGCAACTCATGCCAACATCTGGCAACACACAAAAGGGAGATGTTAATGCAGTAATAAGGGAGGTTGAATTGTCTTCGCGATGTTCTTGGAAGAAAACGAAAGAAAAGTCTGTAAAATTGATATTATGCACAAAAACCCTAATATGCCTAAAGCAAAGCTGTTGAACAAGCAGGGGGATGTACATAAATATAATGTTTAGGATGGAAGTATAAAAGGTAAAAAAAAAAAGAATACGTAGACAAACTTTCCTCATTGTGGTGTCCCTTGGAAATATTTTAATTGTCGAAAATTCATTCAATCAATTCTAACAAGAGATTGAAAAATTATCAGTTTTGGGTGTATGCTAGGAACCCGACAGGAGTTGAGTATGTCTCCCACATGGGAGAACGTTCTTTTTAATTGTTTTGTGTTCTTGCTACAGCGCTGCGAAGGCTCCTGTATGATGGGCAGCTCTACATAACAGTTCAAAAAGAATACCAATAATTCTCAATCAAAAGCTGTGTGGAAGGTACGATAGCACTGAGGCGTGATAATAATTTGTGGGTGTGTCAGTTTGTCTCGCCTCTTGTATGCTGCTGTGCCCTGTGGTCTGCTGTTTGCAGGGTGGCTGCTGGAAGGAAGCGAGGGAGAGGCACAACTGGCACTGTGAGAGTACCAGAGGGTGGGTGTAATGGCCGGCACCAACAGGCGGTTGCCACAGAGCCACTTGTCGGGAAAGGAGCCGCTTTGGAGTCAAAAGGCAGCGCGCACCCGTGAGCAGGAAGCGATGTTTATTGGAAATAGGCAGCACATTTGAACAAGCCCAGCATCTGGAGGCAGCTTCGCCGTGTGCGCACAACTACAGCAGACACTAGGGGCCAGATGTATCAAGGCTTTTGCGACTCGTAAAGGGCCTTTTTGCATTTTTTCATATATATGAAAAAATCGCAATTTAAGGAATCGCAATAATTTGCGATTCCTTATTTTGCCATAGCATTTAAGGAATCGCAAATTTTGCGATTCCTTAAATGATATGTATGAAACATCTTTAAATTGCGAATTTGTGTTAAGAAATCGCAAATTACCACCAACTTGTAGTTGATGGTAATTTGCGATTTCTTTTACAAATGCCCTATTTGGCATTTGTGAGGGTGGCATGTGACACATATACATGCCCTTAGGGCATGTATGTGTGCCACATGCACACACATATAGATTTCAGGGGTGCAGCAGGGTGTCTTTGAGACACCCCTGCACCCTTGAAATAATTCTCAAATTGCGATTAGCAAATTTTGAATTCGCAATTTGAGGAATGCATTGGAAATTATTCTTTATTTGCAAATTCGCAAAATGCGATTTCGCAAATAAAGAATAATAAGGAATCGCTAAAAAATTGCGATTTTGTACATACATTCCATTTTGCGAATTCTAAATAGCGATTCGCAAAAAATCGCTATTTAGGATTTGCAAAACGGAATCTTGATACATCTGGCCCTAGGTGCCCAATGCAGAACCTTCAGAGAGCGCAGACCCACAGCTCGGGTCCAGAGACTGGGTGGGTCTGTCGGAACCCGACCTGCAGCCTGACAGAATTGTAGAGCAGGACATGGAGACTTGAGGCACCTTCATAAGGCAGCGAGAAGAGACTAGGGGCCAGATGTAGGAGCCAAAATACCGGTTGGTAATGGCTGATTTCAGCCGTTACAGACCGGTATTAAGTATTTGGCATGTAGGGGCCCTATTTTACCGATTCGGTAAATTTACCGAATCGGTAAATTTACAGAATCGGTAAAATACCGAATCAGTATTTCTACCGATTCGGTAATTTTGAGATGTAGGTGGGACTCTTCTGAGTCCCACAGGCCTTACCGAATCGGTATTTTACCACCCAATCCAATTGGGTGGTAAAATACCAATTCCAGGTGTGCATGCACATTTGTGCATGCACACCTATGGCATGTGACAGACAGACATGCCCTTAGGGCATGTCTGTGTGCCACATGTCACACATGCCTGAATTCGGGGTGCTAGAGGGTGTCAAAGTGACACCCCCTGCACCCTTGCAACATTCGGTATTTACCAAATCGGTAAATACCGATTCGGTAATGCCCATTGATTCCTATGGGCTTCAATGCCCATAGGAATCAATGGGCATTACCGAATCGGTATTTACCGATTCGGTAAATACCGATTCTTACAGAATCGGTAATTCAATTACCGATTCTATCTACATCTCCCCGCTTCTATTTTACCGATTCATAAATACCGAATCGGTAAAATTCGGTATTTATGAATCGGTAAAATATACTTACCTACATCTGGCCCTTGGTATGTCTGTTGGAATGAGACCCACAGCCATGCTGAATTGTAGCGTGGAAGGCATGACACAGACACTCAAGGCACTTCAGTCAGGCAGCGAGAAGAGAACCCCTTCTGCAGTGCAGTGCAGTGCAGAGTATACCTACAATGGGGTTGGGGGCTGAAAACCCAAACAGAGGGGGCTCTGGTGAATCCACAAGCAAGCGACAGGTAGTAGGGGTTGTACTTGAATGGAGGGGAGAGGCCGTTGCGCGCTATGAAGGAGCATTGCGTGCGTCCAAAGGAAACCATTAGTGCACGCTATGAAGGAGCGTTGTGGCCGACCAAAGGAAATCATTAGTGGAATCCCCACATAGCGGAACAGACACAGAAAGGAGCGACCAACACTGACAAACACCAATAGCGAGCCAGCATTTCATATTGCTACAGATAATAACCAATGGCAATAGGTGGGTGTGCAAAAACCCTACAGAAGAGACTACAACAGGTAGAGGCTCGGCCTAAGAAGGAAAGTTTAGGCCTGGCAAAACCTTTATTTTGCCAGGCCAAACCAGCAGTTTTAAAACTGCACTACAGACAGAAATGGCAGGCCAGAGACATGTTTTAAAGTGCGACTTAAGTGAATGTCACAATGAGTGCTGCAGACCCACTAGTAGATTTTATTTACAGGCCCTAAGTACATATGACACCATTTACTAGTGTCTTACAAGTAAATTATACGTTCCAATCAGGTGTAAGTCAATGGTAGCATGGTTTAGGGAGAGAGCACAAGCACTTTAGCACTGGTTAGCAGTGGTAAAGTGCACAAAGTCCTAATGTCAACAAAAACAAATTCAGAAAACAGCAGAGGGAAGGTAGAAGGTTTAGGGGTGACCCTGCAGAGAGGGTCAAGTCTAACATCTCTCAATCAGGTGCTCCTTATTTGGATTTCTCTATCCTGTTGATTTACATGTTACACTTACCTCTGAGAATATTTTCAACTTTTCCTTCAGGTTCTTTAGTGGCAGTATCTCTCATTTCATCAGCTATTGTAGAACTACTTTGCACAACTCCACAACTCTTCTCTGCAGTGGAGAGGTGTGGTACAGTGGCCAGTGCAGCTGACTTCGGTGCGCAGGGTTCACGGTTCGATCCCCGGCTCTGGCGGCAGCTCAACTCAGCACCACGTGTCTTTGGGCAATAGCTCACTTAATTTCCATGATGGCCCCAAGCACCTTGAGACCCGTAAGGGTGAGTAGTTTGCGCTTTACAAAATACGGATGTAATTTTTTTTTATTTATTTACAAACGCCCACCTTCAGATTGAACTAGTTTTTCTCGAGTTCAATTTTGTGCAACTGAACTTCCACTCAAACTTCTGCTTTCTTTGTTTGGCCTTGGACTTAGGATTTCATTTTGGTTTTCACTGGTTCTACTTGCTTCTTCTAATACTTCTTCTTCTTACTAAAGTTTTGAGTCTGGCTCCCTGACTTAACCACTTACGATGAGAGTCTTTCCGGTACCCAAACTCTCCAAGTGTGGGAAGCATGAATCCAAGAAAGCAGTTTGTGACACTTTACAAAAGTGTTCATACCAGGATCACCTGATGAGACCCTTTCCATCTCTGTTGTAGGCAGTCCTCTTTTACATCTTGTTTGATAAGAATCCGTTCTATTGGTTGTAGATTATGACTTGCAACTGAGGGTACAGAAAGGATGGCAAGCTGCACCTAGTGATGGATAGAGCACACTGTATCATCTAAATGCTTCCAACAATCAAAGATCAACTCATTAGTAATACTGAGCAGGGCTGCACACTCGATACCTGGTATCGTCATTGGTCTGTTTATCATTTTTAAATGTGGAGACTAATTTTTTTGTTTGGACTCCGTAATACCAGAGAGAGTATATCTTGTCATTTCAGAGAAGTATGTGCACATACTTTTGCGAGCTTGTTTTTGATCACACCATTCAATCTTTCAACAAAACCTGAAGAATGTGGGTGGTAATTGTGGTGTAACATTTGATCAATGCCTAATGTCCACAGATCATCTCCATGTTGTAATTCTTACGGTGTCTACCTCTGTCTGATTCGATCATCACTAGCATTACATACCTAGGGACCACATTTTCTGATCAATAATTGTGCAACTGTCAGTGCATAACATCTCCTTGTCAAGTGTGCCTCAACCCACTTTGAAAACATGCACACCACTACTAAGATGTACCTTAGATGATGATGTTGATATGTCCACAACACCGACCTGCAAATGTATTGAAAGGACCATGATGACTTGTGACTATATTAGTTTTCAATCCAACATTATTTTGATGACACTGTACAACTCTGACGATTACTTTCTGCATTATTCCTAAAACAAAGGTTAAGCCAATAATGATATTATGATCACCGCAAGAACAAAGCAGGCTTTTAAATTGGACACCAGTGCATTGTTTAATCATTTGGCTGGTGGGAGACACAAGGTGTCATCAATAAAATTGCAATGATACCAGGAAGATTTGACCTTTTTGAAACATCAGGTTCAAAAAGGGGTGAGAAAGGTATCAAAAGAGTGCATCTCAGAAATTCTCAGAACAATTCAATCCCATACACAGAGAAATGTGAGCGTGTTCTTGGGAATAGTGGGCTTCTAACATCAGTAGACCAACTTTTCTCTAGCTGGTGAGCTTTTGCAGATTCTGGCACATAGTGACAAAACTGATGCAGTCCCCTGTGATGTGAGATCCATGAAAGCCTTCCTGGAGCAGAGACACACATTGTGTACAGCATCCACTCTAGGAACTCCAGACTATGAGAAGACATTGTAACAAAAGAGAAAGGTGCACTCTTTCCACACACAGCAGTGGGAAAAGACATGTTGCATATTTATCTGGAACTCTCAATCCAGTTGCTATTGCTCTTCCTGGATGTTTGTGACCGTCTGTAGTTACTGTTGTAGCCATCATCCAAAGTGATTGAGTAGTTTGTGGTCATACATTATTTGTGTTTGTGGGCTACACAGTGGAGATGCTTTTGATCAGAAGCAGGAATCAACATGCAACTAATGCGAGTTTAACCAAGTATTAACTAATAATTCTCACAGTCCAAAATGTGTTAATCAGAAGATATGGTACATTAAATCCTGCTACTCTTTTGCCACTTCCAAAAGTAGGCAAGGATATTAATCAATGAAAATAAAGAACATGATTGTTTGGAATTAATAGAATTGGTCACAAAACCTAGACTTAAGATGAAAGACGGCGCCATTGAATCAAGCTGATTTAGTTCTGCTTGCTGATGGCTCTTGTTTAAGGAACACTGCTGTGCGTAGAAAGATTGCACCCTGGGATTGAATTGTTCTGAGAATTTCTGAGATGCACTCTTTTGATACCTTTCTCACCTCTTTGTGAACCTCATGTCTCTAAAAGGTTAAATTTTCCTGATACCATTACAATTTTATCTATGACACTGTTCTAGATCCAAAGTACAAGACAGCAGACACTTCTTAGGTATAATTGTAGAGTTTAGTTTTCAGCACTGAAACAGACATGCATCTCCTCCTCTGACCATGCTCTAACTGCCACAGCTAGAATCCCAGCAAAGTAAGAATGTATAAAGGAACATTGGCACCACTCTAAGAGTGACATAATACTGAATAAAATAGAAAACAGACTACATAAAACAATAAAGCTAAAATGATATTTACAACACATCTCCCTCCCTTGGAACATTGAAAATAAAATAAAGATGACTGTAACATAGAGTCAATGTATATAGTCATCCAAATACACAGGTGGACGACGGATACATGAACTCCTGACACAATCATTTGACAATAAAGGGAAACCATTTTGAGTTCTCATATTTTGACTTTGAACCCCTAGACTATGTGATGCATCACCATCACCTTCTTCCCTTCTAATATCTGAAACATTTTGAGTAACACCATAGCCCTGAGTAGACAACATGTACCCATTGCTATCAAAGGATTCATCAGAAGTTACAATATTAGACTTGACCTTGCAGCATTTTTGATATAGCGCAACTCTACGGTAGTTCCACTTTTCACCATTCTCAAGAAGAATAAACTGTGGATACACACGCTTAACCACAAAAGGACCTCTAAATTTTGAAAGTCCCTCTGAAGTACGCCCAGGTTTAACCTTGAGAAGATCACCTGCTGAAATTGATACAGAAACTTCATCAAACCCTAGTGGTGTTGAAATGTTCTCGTTACAGTTCTTAAGCCAATTAGGAGTTAATTTCGTATTAGGAGGACTTCCACACATCAATTCGAATGGCGTTTTAGCATCTTGCTTGTGTGGAGTAGAACGATATGCCCAAACCATTTCTTGAACTTTATCATTAGAAAAATAACCTGATGCACACGTCATTTGAATAATTCCCTTCACTAATCTGTTCACTCTTTCACAAATGCCATTGCCCTGTGGGTTATACAAACTAGTTTGATGATGAGATATGCCACAACTCTCTAAAAAGAATTTCATTTTGCTAGAAGTAAGTTGTGTTCCATTGTCAGTTACGAGAACAGGCGGGGACCTTCATCCGTAAAAATACTTTAAAGAAAATTAATTGTTGAATCAGTGGTGATTTCCCTTACAAAACTTACTGTGAGCCATTTAAAATAGTTATCTACAACAACAATTGCAAAACGTTGGTTAAAAGGCAGTTCATCCATGGGTCCTATAAAATCTAGACTGACGCTGTGCCATGGTTCATCAGGTGAGAATATTTTCCCACAAGATTGACTTCCAACAACTTTTAGCCTCTTCCCCCCTTCCCTGCAATAATTACAACGTTCAACACAAGAAACTGCATCAGCATCAATAAAAGGCCACCAAAAGTTCATCTTTATCCTACGCTGGGTGAGGGTTTGACCCAAATGCCCCTCATCCGCTAAATCGAGAAGCTTGTGCCTTAAAGAATGAGGAGGAAAAAATCTATCTCCCCTCATAATCACCATACTGTTACATACTGATAACTCATCCAATACTTTAATAAAAGGTCTAACAGCAGGCTCTACAGTACTCTCTCGTCTAGTTCCAATTTTGATGAGATCCATAACCTTCTGCAAAACCAAGTAATTCTCCATACCTGAACACCACTCTTCTTTCGTGAAAGAACCATCACCCAATGAAATTACATCATTGAAGAAAGCAACTGCATCCTCTTCTCGAGACACTAACATACCATCACTAAAGTTTTTATCAGAAACCGGAAGTCTGGATAAACAGTCCGCTTGTATGTTCTTCCAACCCTGAATAAAATGCAACTCAAATTGGAAATCTTGCAACCTTGAAGCGAGCCTCACTAATCTAGGAGAACCCTTCCCAGCACCACCAGGAGCTAATACATTCACCAAAGGTTTCTGATCTGAACGTAAAATGAATTTGGTGCCCCAGAGATATGTTCGAAAGTATGTTGTTCCCCAAACTGCAGCGAGGGCCTCCCTTTCAATGACAGAATAATTGCGTTCAGAAGAAGATAAAGGTCTAGACGCAAAAGCTATAGTCTTTTCTTCATTCCCATGTCTTTGTAAAAGAATCGCACCCAAGCCAATGCCACTAGCATCGACCATGAGAATCGAAGTACGCCTGATATCAAATGGCGTCAACACCTTTGCATTGCACAATTCACTCTTAATGTCATTAAAACAATTTGTGTGCTCCGTACCCCCAGACAAACCTTACACCCTTTTTCAATAAACCCCTCAGAATTGCCGTCTTAAAAGTCCTTCACAAATTTCGCATAAAATTCGATCAAACCCACAAAGGATCTCAATTGATCTTTGTCCACAGGACAAGGGGCTAACTCAATGGCTGTCAATAAGTTTTTTTAGGCTTAATACCGTCTGCCATAAGTACATAACCCAGATACTCAATTTCTTTTACAAAAAATGCGCATTTCTCCTTTCAAAGTGTGAGGCCAGCCTCATCTATCCTAGCTAACACACGATTCAGTGTATCATTATGTTCTACTTCAGAATCCCCAAAAAATAAGTATGCCATCCTGAAAGAACAATACCTTTGCTATACCTTTAAAAATCTCTGACACCATCCTCTGAAAAACACTAGCCGCAGATATTAGACCAAATGGCAACCTGGTAAATTGAAATGCACCCTCGCTAGTTATTAAGGCCGTGAGATGTTTCAACTCTTCATGTAGGCAAATTTGGTGATATGCATGTTTGAGGTCAAGTTTACTAAAAGATTTTCCTCCCTGCAATGTAGTAACAAGTTCACCAATATTTGGTAATGGAAACACATCAGCTATAACATTCTTATTTAGAGACCTCAGGTCAACACAGAATCTAATTTTTTAATCCGGTTTTTGGGTGATAATAACTGGAGAAATCCATGTGGAAGCTTCTACTGGTTTGATTATTCCCCCTTGAAGCATTTCCTCTATGACCTTTTTCACTTCACCCCTCACCGCTATAGGCACCCTTCTTGCCTTGTGCTGAGATGGAATGTTATTCTCTTTCAAAAGAATCCTATGAACATATCCTTTCAACTCCCCTAACTCTTCTCTAAAAACATTCTTGAAATTGAAAAGCATATCATTAAGGCTAAACTCATCCAGGACCATTACCTGTTCTTCAGCTCGAGGATTAACAATTATATGAAGGTCATATTGATGCATCCATCCCAAAATGGCCGGACCATCAACTGATATATAAACCTTTCCCATTGTAGACCTGTTCTTACAGCATATATTATCCTCAAAATAACCCAGTGAGTCAATTCTTTCTCCTTGGTAACCAGTTGGAGAAATATTACTACATATGAGTGATTTATCACCCCAAACCTGATTCAACAAGGATTTCGGAATAATGGTCCACTTTGACCCAGAATCAACCATTAAACTGACAATCTTATTGCCAATGACAAAATTAGCTTTTGGTCTTATTTCTCTTTTCTCTTGGCACACACTAGTCACAGAGTCTTCCAATACCCAAGTCTTATTAAAATCTCTTCTTAAATTCTCCTTGTCCTCAACTACAGTTACTCTACTCTTTGGTTTCATTTTACACATTTTAGCAAAATGCCCCACTTTACCACACCTCAAACATTCTTTGTTGTTTGCAAAACAATATTTTGCATCTGAATTATGAGAATAGCTGCCACACCTCGAGCGCATTTTGCTTTGACCCCTGTTATCAAAATTCTTCTTTTGCAAAATGTACCCTTTTTTCTTACAATAGCTACAGAAGAAGTCTCATTATCACTGTTATCACTAACTACGGAACTTTTATCAGATAATTGAACAATCTTTGTTCAGAACCACATTTCTGTAACTTTCTCATACATTTTTCTGATTCTTCTACAATTTTAGCTAAATCAATCGCAACTTTTAACGTTGGATTTTTTGCTGCCCAGAGTCTCTCCTGTATTTTGCGATTGTTGCACTGAACTATTAATTGATCACGTATTAGTTCATCCGTCATCTGTCCAAAGTTGCACTTAACAGATAACTCCCGCAACCGGGCAACAAAATCATCAATAGACTCTTCTTCTCGTTGTTTGTTTTTGTAGAATTTATATCGGTTCATCACCAAGTTCTCCTCTTTTGCAAACCTTACTTCCAATCTAGCCACAGCTTCTTTAAACTCATCTAGTACAGACTCACCAGATGGTAAAACTTGAGGCAGATACTTAAAAATTCTTTGACCTTCCTTTCCAAAAGTGGTCATTAACAAAGCTTTTTTCTTTTGGATGAAAACTCCTCCCCATCCAACGCTTCAATATAATTATAGAACATAGCTATCCAATCTTCCCACGAAATTGTGGGGTTCCCCGGTTCGCTTAAAAACTGTGGGGGTAAAGCTACATTAACCTGTTGTGACATTACAACAATTAATACTTCTTGCACTCTAGATGTGAACTACTACAATGACACACAACCTATAAGTTTACCCCACTAAAGTTAATGTAAGCCCATTCAACAGTCATACATATTGTCATACAGTATAGTCCCCTTGGCTCTTCTCTCTGTGAAAGTCGTTTTAAAGAAGGTCAACCAACACCAACCTGATACCGAAAACACTCAAGGTAAGGGTGAGTGCATCACCGTCGCGGATAACACTCGAAATAGATCTTAAATAAAAAATAAAGGTGAGTGTATCACCGTATACTGCCGCACTTGAGTGTGTTTTATTAGTCAATGTTTTAATCCTCCGGAGCGGCTCTCCAAAAACCTTCTCCACAACCTTACGAACTTGCGCCGAATTCACTCTCCTCGTTGATTTAAGATGGCCGCCAACGTCCTACGCAAATACGTCAGGTGACGACAAACGTCTACAGCTTAGGCACTCTGTTGCTATGTAGGCTCGTCGGTGGCCGCAGATCTTGGTTGCCTTGACAACACAGATTCTACAAACGTCACATACGCACCAGGAATCCAAATAGGCTTGTAGCTACTCAGTTGTCAAGGACGCTCGCTCTCCGCTCCGTTGCCAAGGATGATCGCTCTTCGGCTGTTAAACTGAGCGCTCGAGCAGAGATCCCAAATATCGCTCACCACTTCTTTTAACAATTTCAGCACATCGAAGTCTCACCACGCCACCTCCAATATGTGGAAGCACACCAAATTGATGCTCCGCATGTAGTGTCTTCGAGTTGGGTTTGATTGCTGTCTGAATTCCGTTGCTATTCACCTCCACCGCAAATTAAAGGGTTCCACTGCCATGTCAGAAGTTTTGCCTCATCGCCAAAATGTTGTAGATCCTAAGTGCAAGACAGCATACACTTCTTAGGTATAATGGTAGAGTTTAATTTGCAGCACGGAAACAGACATGCATCTCCTCCTCTGACCAAGCTCTAACTGCCACAGCTAGAATCCCAGCAAAGTAAGAATGTATAAAGGAACATTGGCACCACTCTAAGAGTGACATAATACTGAATAAAATAGAAAACAGACCACATAAAACAATAAAGATAAAATGATATTTACAACAAACACCTTGTGGCTCTCACCAGCCAAATGATTAAACAATGCACTGGTGTCCAATTTAAAAGCCTGCTTTGTTCTTGCGGTGATCATAACATCATTAACAGAGTGGACCAGGACTGAATCTTAAGGTAATCTCAGTGCCTCTAGATCTTTCTTGAAAACATGTATAAAATTAGGGGTGGGCAGTGAACTCCGCTCCACTGTGAAGCGGAGTGCCGAGTACAGTCCAAAAACTCCATCACCGCAGCGTAGCTGAGTTTACCGGTGCTGCGGCTCCCACCTCAAAGTTTAAATCTCTCCCTTTCAAGAAATATGTGACTTACGCGTCTTTTCGGTTGTCCATGTGCTGGAACCTCTTGTAGTTCATTTATGAAACATCTGTCAAATCATCGGTTATTAAGTAAGCAGTGAGAAAAAAGGTGTGTTCCACTGTCGGGTTCCATATTTTAAAAGCATTTCTAAACAAGCGTGTTAACTTCCCAAGGCTTGAGTGAGCTCACTGCGGAATAGGAGCTGGCCCCGGTTCTCTCTCCACCGGCCCTCTGAAAAAGGACAGAGGCCAGGAAGCCGCCAGCTGACAAGGAAATAATTATCAGAAGCGCAGCAGCAGAAGTTTAGCTGATATGTTTAAAATGTATTTATAACTGCCCTTAATAAAGTCAAAGAACTGGACTGCAGCAGGTGTGCTAAACTTGTAGCAATTAATCTACCATGGATACATTTCCTACACTTTATTGGGCCCCGGTTCGAAAGGAGAGCCACGTAAACCCTCTGCCTTTACCTCCGCTCTGTCCCATTGCTTCCCTGGGCACATTAGTGAATGTAAACTACAACAAAAAAGGTCATTTTCTCCTTTCAGCAACAGCAACACAAGTGGCTTGATTCTCGATTAAGTTCAAGATTCCGGGATGGCTTCTGATAAGGGACTTGTTATTCCTCCTCCACTTCCCTGACTTCCATATCCTGTGTCGGGAAGGTTGTGGAGGTGAACTGAAAGGGGCTATTCTTTTATTTGGCAATTAACCCCGTCTGGGTATATAATATAGTGTTATGCAATTGAGCCTTTGCTGTTATGAGCAAGGGCCAGAATCCGAAAGCACCACTCATGCACCGATAACAATATGCTTCAGGGACAGATTTTCATGTCAACTATACTCTTCAGATTGCATTACATAGTCCCAGTAACAAGTAGAGCACAGTCGTCATGATAAGTGAAATAAAGTGTCAATTCACCAACAATTGGGCTCTTGTATTTCTTTGATTTCTAAGTCCAGGTCTCAACACGAGACATGTATGCCCGGGGCGGAATGCTGTTTGCATCTCTCTTACATGCTCCGTGGCCTTTTCTGCAGCCTGGTGGTGGCCATACTGTTGTTGGCCCATGTCATGTAGCATGTAACAGGCGGGTCACTCAGGGCAGTGGACGTCCTGCCCAATCCTCTTCTTTGACTGTCTTTGCAAACCTCCCATCTCTCTTTCTGGCATGGGCGGAGTGGACTGCCCCGGACATCCATCATCACACAGGAAATGATTCCTGTGTTGTGCACTCACTGAGCTGGCTGTTCTCAGGATCTGCCGTTGTGACTGTGGCTTGGCGGGAGGCTCGGTGACACCGTCCATGAAATAATGGCATGCCCCGCATTAGATCGTCCCTCCTGGCATAAAGAAGAGGGGATAGATTAAGGTTTGGCAAATGGTGGAGCTGCCCTGCTCTAGGTGTCCCACTATCTGGGCTGCAGTAAAGGTAAGTGGGACTTCTCCACTTCTTTAAACTAACTGTATCTGTATTGCATCCAATAAGGAAGATCCAGAGTTCATAGGAGGTTGAGATAAGATTTATTCTCCAAAAAATAGATACAGCGCTCCTCAACTAACAGAGTGTGTTTCTAGAGCAGCCTTCAGTCTCTAACTGCTGCCAGCTTCACAGAACAACATTCTACGTTGCTAAGTGCTGTTGCCAGGTAACAGAGACTACATGTGAGCATACATTAAAATAAACATTCAATGACAATGCAAGTGAAAGAAATAATGATAATGAATTAAGAAGGATTTAAGGATGTAACAATCTGGTGGTTGCTTTGCCCTTAAATTGCCGACTCCTCACATGCACAGAACACACCGGAATTAGGCAGAGATTGCCAGTACTCCGTGTAATTATGCAGAGTGCAACTCCACAAGCTCTGCCCACTACTAGTAAAGATTATATCATTGAGGTAATCCTTGCCACATCAGCACCTTATTTTTTCATTTGAAGGCAAAAAGATACTGGCTATCCTCACGAAGTGGAATGGAAAAACAATTTTGAACAAAAATCAATCAATATCCTTCAATTTCCGTTGAGTTTATGAATCCCCTGTTACATGTCTTCTCAAATTTCCCTTAGTATACCCTATTGTACTGTCTTCTTAGTCACTGGGGTAATCTGTTCTCCAGCTTCATGAGAGAGTCTGTACTTTGGTACACATCAACAAACTGCTCACTGTTTTAATGTAACATGCAGTGGCTTAGCCCTTTTTAAAAGCCTAATATCTTTTCCTTGTCAAACTCCAAATCTCCCTGTAAAAAAATTAGTTATTAGTTGAGTATCCATCTCAAGTATATATCATGATTTTTGTCAGGGTGGACCACTACAGTCACTAAAGAAACTTGAGTTCAGCCCTCTGGTAGCTATGGCACAGAGCAGGCAGGCTTATCTTAAAGGCAATCTGTAAAGTATTTATTCAGTACTAAAAAAGTAATAAAAGTGAAATAGAAAACACCAAAAATTACAAAATTAATTAGACAAATGGAGTGAAATGTAATAATCTAAATAACACAAAGATGACAAAAATCCAATAAGGGAAGGTGGAGATATGACATTTTAAAGTTTCAAGTAAAAATATCACCAAGAAGCACAAATTACCAGTAATAGTCAATGGTTGCAGTAGAACAAGACCTAGGTACAATGTGACATTGATACACAAGGGGGGCATAAGTGGGAACTATTTAATGACCTGGCATTGTTACAATCCCTATAACTACATAACAAACAAAGTGTAACAATGGGTCAGCAGGAAAGTGGTGCAGCTATCTAAATGACTGTGTGTATGTTTGGATTCAGGGATTGTGTTCTTTCAAACATACACACAGTCATTTAGATAGCTGCACCACTTTCTTGCTGACCCATTGTTACACTTTGTTTGTTACAATGTGACATTGACCACAATGGAGTGCGATCAAATACACAAACCAGGTTCATCCTGGTAAAATATGTTTCCTTCTCACTTTAGTCTTTTAGGTCCTAATGCACAGCAAGAGTATACTATTAATACACCCCAGTGAGGCTCACAGAGTCCAAGACAGATGCCAATGGGAGGGACCAGCCCAAGTCCAACTGCTTCCAATCATCTGGGCAGTTGTAGATAAAGGCATCTAGTAGTCTGTTGTGTCCTAGTAGCATTTACAGGAGTTCTGTCTCCTCTCCCATGGAGTCAACTTCTATGTCCTGGGTGCCAGAGGGACTGCAGGTCCAGTTTTCTAAACTCTACTCAGGTCTAGCAGGTTCAGTCCTCGTCTCATACTACAGGGGCCTAGGAGTGTTCTGAAATGGGTGCCTATAGAAGCCATGTGCTTGCCTGGCACAAGAGCTAGTGGGTGGAAATTACCTCTTACAATACCTAACTAATGGAGTAAAGGTTTCAAGAGCTAACCCTACTGACTTTGGCCATTTTTAAGATGGTTGAGTCCTTCAGTCACACTGAACCTGAAATCTGAAAGCTGTGTGTGTGTGTGTTAGGGGGGATTATGGTATGGTAATCCTGGTGTCCCTCACATCTAACACCAGTTTTAGGAAGTCCCGATACCCCCAAAAATTCATAGGCAGATGTCTGGTAGGACAAAGCTGAGCTTTCAGAAACCAGACTGGATATATACAAATTGTTTTGGTAGTCTGTTCCCCTAGTTTGAAGTGTACCCCAATGTCATATGAAACCTCTAGCAGATCTGTCAAGCAGGTCTTGATTCCAGCAGGAGCTGACACTTCCATGTCAATAGGAATCCCACTATGATGGAGGCCTGTTTGGATGGAGGGACTAAAGAGGGTCACAGGCCAGCTTGTGACAGGATAGGCCTCTTTGAAGATAAATACGTTCTTGGGCCAAGCCCACAGACCAATCACCAAAGGCCTTATGTCCTTGTCCTGGGAGCAACTTCACATCTCAGTCATGCTCATGGAAATGCTAATTACTTTAAAAAGTGACCATTGCCCTTCCTGAAGTCCATGGAAGCTAAATTGGCATTTTGATCTCTCCCTTCAGCCAGACAATAATTAGCTACAGTTGATTTATCATGTTGTACTGTTGAAGGGAAGTTCCCATTGATATAGGTTCCCTGGTCATGTGGTCTAACATACATCAATGTGCCATGTAGCAGACATGATTTATGAGCTTTTACAAAAGATTTCCTAAGTTTGATAGAAGAATCAGTCAAGTGGTATTCAGAAAAAGATTGGATTGAAAGTGTTTTGGAGGTTTTGTTGGCAGATTTCGATGGTTTTTTATCCTAAAAAATGTGCAACTTGAATGCAAGGCAGTGACTAGAGGGCTAAAAAAAGGAAAAATGGAACGAGAAAGTATGTACCAAGGTATACGCCTTCTCCAGAGTATGTGGAGAAATAGATTGAGGTTATTGATCATTTGAGAGAAAATGTTCCATTGAAGCATGTGAACTGGCCAACAATAATGAGAATTACCTAGATATTATGAGAGACTGACGCTGGTGCGCCTGCAATATAGTGGGATGGAGGATCTGATTAAAGAAGGTGCATCAATTTTTGTGTTAGTTTTTATGTTGGGACTGAAACCAGAGCTGAGCATGAAACTTCAACAGAGTGTGTTGCGCTGTCAAGCAAAGTCAATTCATGAGATTTTGGCTAATGAAAAAAAATTGTGATGATTATTTTGATTCATAAAAGAAATTGATGAAGGAGAAGTTGATGCTGTAGCAGCCTGAGTGTTTTCAACAAGGAGAGCAACAGGCCACAAAGAAATGGTTACTTAAAAGTTATGTTTCCAAAATATTATTCACAAATCCAACTTCACCAGTAAATTGAGCTTGTAATAAATATTTCAAAATCCCCAAAATATAATGTGTAGCTGGTTCCTATGTGTAAATAACATATAGTAAACTCCCATTGCTTTACTATACAACATCCAACCCTGCTACAGTGAAAGTAGCTTTAAGGTGCTAGTCACCATAAAGACATGTCTACCATTGGCCTTTAAGTGTTCTGCTTTTAAATACCATGCACTCTGCCTTTTGGTCAGTAAAAGTCTTAGGAGTGATTTATATATATTAAAAAAGGAGAATGTAGGCCTCACAAAATGGGCCATTGTAGCAAGGCAAATTTTCAGTTTAAACCTGTACAGCCAGGCTAGTTGTGGCAGTCTTACTGTCATATTTCAATAATCTCTGCAGTGAGTGGCACAATGACATTTAACCTAAAGGATGTTCTTACACTTTGGGCACCATATACCAGGAACATTGAGGTAGGTTAAATATGCCAAATAAGGTTGTGCCAATCTCATCATGTTAAATGAGGGAGCATAAGCACTTTACCAATGGTTACTAGGGTTAACGCTCTGTATCTAGCAAAAATAGTATACAGAAAAAAGGCAAAACAACTTTGTGAGGGACCGTGTAGAATGGACAAGATTCCAAAACCCACTTTTTACAATCTATTACAAATATGGAGGTATGTCCTCTTCTGTGAGAACTGGAAATGCCTTGACTTTCACTGGCTCTGATTCCAATACATATTCAGCATCTGGGTCATTTGCTTGAATTCATTTTAGTAAATCTGTACCCAGCAGGTTCACAGGACTTGTTTAGATAATCATAAATTCATGCTTATTTATAACTGACCCTATCTTCACTGGAACAAAAACTGAAATTTGATGAACCACTTGTTTATTTGCCATGCCTACAGCATGGACTTCTTTTCTCGAGAGGGGTAAGTTAAGAATTTCCACTGGTCTAACTGTGGATTGGGTAGTACCCATTAACTGTAAAACTTTTTACCTTCCACATATGGTCCACTCTGAGAGCTGACAGAGGCTTATGTTAATTAGCCTTCTGGCCAGTAAAGTGTAACTTTCTGAAAGGTACTTTACTTTAATATTTATAAAAATTCTATTATTAATAGAATTTTTAATATCTATTAAAAATAGTTATTATTTTTAATAACTATTAAAATAGTCTTATCATTACAGATCGTACATGCAATATATTTATCAAATACTTTTAACAGCGGTTCCTAACCCTTTGATGTCTGTGGACCCCCACTGATCCATTACTAGAACCCGAGGGCCTCCACTGAGTCATTATTTGAAGCTGGGAACACCCCCAAGCAATTGCTGTAATTTGCACCTCGAAATAATACACAAAAATGCAGAACTAAGTATACACCACTCAAATATTTAAATATTTTACTTAATACACAATGAAATATAGGAAAATCGAAATTCTTATTTTAATAGGATGTTTGGAATGTTTCCAAATTTCTTTTTTTCATTCTTGAGGATAGCAATAAAGCTTTGTTTTACTTGCTCCTAATGTATGCTCTCTTTTTGTTGTAAACAAGACTGAACATCATTGTTGAGCCACGCAGTCCGTCAAAGCGATGTAATTGATCGAATTCTGCGTTGGCATCAAAGGACAATGCAGAGGTTCAGATCAGGGCAAAGCAATCACTGCATCAATGTTGGTGGTTGTCAAATGCAGAAATCACCTTTCCATGGCCCAGTGTTGTAAATCAGCAGTGGTTAGATTAAGCATTAGCAGAAGACATGCTTCGTTTTTAACCATTATCGTAATAAATGTGCCGACTCCATCTTGCATTTGTAGCGGCCATTTTGTATGCCATATATTGCCAGGTGCTCGTCGTGTGCTTGGTCCTACCTTCTTGTTCATCGCGCTCGGAGTCTGCCCGGCAACAGGCTATTTTTAGTAGTCTCCGCTTTCAGCATGCCTAGACATGCGCAGTAGGATCAGTGACCGTTATTAATTGGTTCCAGATAGGAATGTGCCTACCAGTTATCGGAGACTGTTAACTCCGCCCACTCATCGATTGTGCCTTCCAAAATGTCCTTGTATGGTCATAAATCTGCTCTTGTCTTTTGTACCGCCTTTTCTTGAGCCCCCTCATTGTGTATAAAAGGGGCCATGTGCTTTAGTTCGGTGTGCTACTCGATACAATACCGAAGGGTGTTGTATGGGCTGTAGTACCACCTTTAAAGGTTTAATAAACTTTGCTTTTGTATTTTCCAGTTTCATTGCCAACTTCTTCCTAAGGTCTGAGGACTCTGTGCAGAGAAGGGCGAACCCTTGCACTAAGTAGGCCTAGCTGAGGTTTGCTTACAACACCAGGACTGGATTGGCACCACTTGGCAGGGGATGACTCACATATAGCAGAGTCCAGGTGCTGTTGCAGAGTTGAAGGAAGTCTTTGATGGCCCTGAGACTTCAGAACAGATGGCAAACCAGCAAGCCCTGGGAGTCACTCAGGGTTCAAGTGAGATGGGTCCAGTCCTTATTATAAGCAGGGCAGAGATCAGGAGGCTGCAGGTCAGCACAGCAATGCAGAAAAGCAGTTCTTGCAGAGCAGTAGTCAAGCAGAGTGGCAATCCTTATAGCACAGCAGTATTTACTTGTGGCAGAGTACTTCACAGGTCCAGTAGTGTGACATCTTGGTTGGGTCAGAGGTCAAGGACTTATACTCAGTTGTGCCTTTGAAGTGGGGTGACTTCAAATCAGACCATTGAAGTGCACATGTCCCCCTTTCATCCCAGACCTGGCTCCAGACTATCAGTAGGAGGTAATCAGCCCTTTGTGTGGGAATCAGGACACTGCCTATTCAGGTGTAAGTGTCAGCTCCCCTCTCTCTTCCTGCTCAGGAAGAGCTATAAAGATGCAGATAAATGCAGATGAGTTGTCTATTACACACACCCTGCCGGTGTTTGTGGCTGTCTAGAGGGAATGCACAAAGGGTAGCTGTCATCCATCACAGACCTGTATTGGAGACAGGCTGCAAAGCACACAGAGCAGTAAGAGCAGAGAAAGTCCCACTTTCTAATAGTGGCATTTCTTAAAATAGTAATGTTAAATCCAACTTTACCATTAAAGAGGATTTATCATTACCATTCCAAAGATATCAAATATGATGCAGCTTCTCCTTTATGATCAGGAATTAAAGCTTAAACGTGCTTTAAGGAATTGCCAATGCTTACCTAAGAGAGGAGTAGGCCTCACAGTACTGAAACACAACTGTAGCTGGTTGTCACTACCAGGACAGGGAAACTTAAAAGTACAAGTCCTACATTTTAGTTAAACCACACCTGGGTCTACCTTATTGCGGACATATGTGCAATAAAAGGGGATTTTAAGGCTTGGCAAGTGGTTTTGAATGCCAGGTCGAAGTGATACTAAACTGCACACACAGGCCATGAAGTGCCAGGACTGAGGCAGGTTTGAAAGGCTACTTGTCTGGGTGGTACAACAAGTGCTGCAGACCCACTAGTAGCATTAAGATTACACACCCTGGTTATTATATATGGCACTTTCAAAGGGACTTAGTGGTAAACCAAATAAGTCAATTGTATATACAGAATTATTACCATGTTTAGGGGAGAAGCACATGCACTTTAACACTGGTCAGCAGTGGTTAAGTAATCAGACTCCTATGGCCAACAAAATGATACAGCAAAAAGAGGGGGTAAGCAGACTAAAAGTTTGGGGATAATCACCATAAGGATGACAGGTATAACAATACCTCAACCACAGGCAATGCTCCAAACCTTCTCCTTAAGATAAGTGCAATATTTATTGTTGGTCACAAAAACACAGGCAAATTGTTGGCTAACTATCTTAAAAACAAGAAAGAACACACTGGTAATCTGTATATTTAGACAAAGATATAATGGATCATTTGTGAAATTATATCGTACTCTGTTCACACCAGATGTCCCTTTACCGTTTCTAATATTTGCCCTTATCGCCACTCAATCCAGTGTCCTGTTAAAGATCAATATGATTTTACTTCTCTTGAACAAAACCTTTCGAAGTCAGATGTTAAACAGGTATTGGCAGTTTTAAAACTTGGCAAGACCTCTGTCTCTGATGCGTTTACTATTGAGTTTTATTCGCATTTTTCACGTTGATTCCTACCTACATTATTACATTTATTTAATTATTTCATCTTTACTAGAGATGCTCATTGTACATTTCTGGAAGACAGTATTTACCTCATTCCAAACGAAGGTAAATACCCCAAAGTTTGTAAAAGTTACAAGCCTATCTCATTAGTTAACACTGGCTACAAGCTTTTTACAAAAATGTTGACTCTATCGCTTAAACCTTTCTTGAATTGTTTGATTGGTGAAGAACAATCTAGATTCATTAAACGGAGGTTATCCTCAGATAATAATTGTTTGATTTAGAATGTTTTAAACAAGACCACTAATTCCATCATTGCTTTGGCTGCAATTACCATTAATGTGGAGAAAGCATTCGATACAGTGGGCTTGGACTTTCTTTTTGAAAATTAAAAAGATCAGAATTTGATCCTAAATGTAGCTCTATGATTTCTTTACTTTGTAACTCCCCAAAAGCTTGTATTTGTATCAATGAGCTGACATCAGATTTATTTTCTTTCAAAAGAGGAGTTTATCAAGGATGCCCACTTTCACCCTTATTCTTTATTTTAGCATTAGGACCCTTTTCTTTCAAAAATATGGGGCAATCTTCTTATTTATGGTTTCCAGTATGGCTCTAAATTATTGCATCTAGTTGCATATGCATATGCTCTACTCTTATTTTATATATAATTCTGATAGTTCTTTATATCCTCATTTACAGGAGATTAATTCCTTTTCAGAAGTATCGGGCTATACAATTAATATAGATAAAACTGAGGATCTCCCCTTAGAAATAGCTTGCACCAAACAAATGTTTAAGGTTAATGGCTTTTGTTGGCTTACTTCTCAAATAAAATATTTGGGTATATAGGGCTCTATTTGTGCCATAGTCACTCTTAATTTCAAAGTATTATTAATCAAAATAGAAGCCTATATAACTAAATGGAATCTTTGTGCTATCCTGGGTCCCTGTAATTGCCTGCCTGCTGCCAAAGGTCACGCTGACTCTGCCTGCAGGCTTTGATAGCTGGCCAACACTCACCTGGGGGCTCTGTTCTGCCGCGGTTTGCCCTGCTGTCACTCTAGGGACTGTATTGCCCAGGGTGCAACGCGGATTTGCTCAGCTGTTGCGGGACTCGCTGACGAGGTGGAGGCATCAGGCCATCTCTGCGCATAAAGCGTCTCCTCTCCCCCCGCAGCGCGGATCCCTATAATTGCCTGCTTGCTGCCAAAGGTCACGCTGACTCTGCCTGCGGGCTTTGATACCCGCCAACGCTCACCTGGAGGCTCTGTTCTGGCGCTGTTTGCCCTGCCATCACCCTAGGGACTGCATTGCCCAGGGTGCAACGTGGATTTGCTCAGCTGTTGCGGGAATCGTTGACGAGGGGGAGGCAACGGGCCATCTCTGCGCATAAAGCGCCACCTCTCCCCCCGCAGCACGAGACGTGCCGGGCAAAGCCCGGGGCAAGGGCGGGCCCGTTCTTGCCTGTCACTGAACGGAGGTGGCCGGGCTGGGCCATCCCTCTTGGCTTGTTGTTCCGGGACTAAGGTAATTATATATGATGGCTACAACAAATGTCCCCGCCCGCATCCAGTGGAAACGTGCATGTGCGACAAAACGGCCCCGTGTAGAACCAAATAGTCCCTCACCAACTATGCCCACAGCTATTACTTAATGCTTCAGAAGGCGTTTGGGGTAGTTACCTCAGAAATCAAACTTACTGAAAGACGATTATCTATCACCCCTGATTTTTCTCCTTTGGCATTTTGACTCTAGCAAATGTTGTGAACTCCCCTGAACCTACTGTACATAAAAGTGGCCCTTTACATTATTCTGTGCAAACCCCTGCACTTAGTACAAAAACCAGTAGAGAGGGTATTGCTGCAGTGACTAGAAAAGTTAAGAAAAGAAATCAGGGGAACAGTAGGAGTCTCAAGGACAAAAAGGCAGAGGGTGAGAATGCGAAAGGCATACCAAATACATCCAGCTTAGAAAATCCCTTGGGTAATAATCATTTTTCTTCGTTCGCCCAAACTTATCCATCTTGGGCCCAAACATTGATATCAGATCTTCTTACCCAATGCAGAATTATTGTGAAGGAAGAGTTTGCCCCTATTCTTGACCATATTCAAAAGCTAGCAGCTAGCGTGGGTAAAGTACATGTAATTTCCCAACAGAATGCCAACTCTAGCACATCATCTAGATCTCAAAATATGAGGCCAGAGCTAATTCAATCATACACAGAAACCATCCTGGCTCAAGGCCACACTAATTGTAATAAGGCAGTATGTAACATCAAAGCTGTAGAAAAAAGTACTCCTGTACTAGATGGGCAAGTTCAATCAGGACACCAGGGTCAGACAGAACCTAATACATATTCAGGGAGGGAGGCCAAATGCAAAACCAGTGTACAGGGGCAAACTTAATTAGTAATGTTGTAATGTCCAACATACCCACTGAAGGGAATGGAGGTGGTGGCCTTTTAACAAGAGAAACTAAAATATTGTCCCTTTCAACCATTAACTTACTCCCAGCGACAGCCCCATATGTAATTATTTTGGCTGGAATCCCCGAATTTAAGCACGCACAGAAGGAATCATAGCTAGATCTCAGAAAAAAGATTATGTTCTGGCTGGCAACACAAAAAATATTTCCTTACAATAGGGCTGGTAAGATTCTGATGGTACGGAGTGTGGCTTGGGTGGGTCCTACAAACAAAAACAATACAAGGGGACTGTATGATTGTTAACTTCAATTACCCAGAAATTGTACGTAGATTAGTAATCCAACCTTTTTGCCCTACGGAACAACAAATGGCCATCAGAGTGTTTACTCTGGATTTCTTTTATCCCTCTTCCCGAAGTATGGGTGAACCATATACTGCCTTGGACTGTGGTAGATGGCAAATGGAATCTCATAAAACCCCTACAGTTCATCCACATTACTCTTTCTCCTTTAATATTCCGGTCTCAAACTGATTTGGGCTCTTGGAGGATGTAGATTGACTGGGAGGGCCTGACGTCTCTAAACATGATAAACTTGGATCATGGGCCCCTGATGCATCATCTCATTTAAGCCAGGTTTACGAACATCTCACAGTGAATAGCAGGGTGGGACTGGATCTACAAAACTGGGATATTCCTCTTCGCAAGAAGGCCAATGGACCACTTGAAATTGGTGGACCTCCCCTTACGGCTTTTATTACACCAGTACGATGTCTGCCTACTGCAGGAGACATGGGCAAGGGAAGCGATTGTAAGGTTGGGTTTTGCATCATATAACAACATGGCATCTATAGGAGAAAGGGGTAGACCTTACGGGGGATTATCCATATTGGTAGCCTCGCATTTGGGCTGTACGGTGACAATTAAATACTCCAACTATAGATCTTCAATGTATTACACTCAAGTTCCCATCTAAACTAAGGGTAACTTTTAATAATGTCTATTCTCGCCCAGTTAGGTTGGGGAAAGTATCCCCCACTTTGGCCTTGCTGGATATTTTTATCTCCACTGTCTCTGGTGAGAGTAGAATGATTATTGCTGGTGATTTTAATTGTCAATATGAGCCTTTACTTGGCATTGGAAACTTACTTACCAGATAAGAAGATGAGCAATGGTCTATTCCAGAGCTTCAGATTGCTCCTACTAAGGTTTGGTCACCACTGGCTCTCCAATTAAATTCTATAAATATGGCCCATTATTTGAGAGCCTGTAATGGACGTGCCCATTCAGATCGGGAAGGGAATGCCACGTTTAATCGTGTTGGTCAGTCCTCCCGGTTAGATTATATCTTGGTAGAGACAAGGACATGGTCTTGGGTCATTCACTTTGAGATTCTTTTACGCCATGACAGTGACCATAATGCTCTGGTCTTAAATTTAAGACTTCCTGGGACAGGCATTGCCCCCAGGGAAAAATGTAATAAGGAAAGTGTATTGCTTCTCTCTAATGATAGAAGAAGGCTCAAATGGCCTATGATTAAACAATCCCCATATAAAATGAGTGCCTTATATTTAGTTGTTCATAGGTTTTTTGCGGAGATAAGTGGTTTCATTGAGCACGAACAGGAAGTGATGATAGATAAAATTGATAAATTACACAGGGGCTAGTGGCTGATCTAGCAGACTTACTTAACCCAAAAGTGACTAAACCCAGGTGTTACCAGATGACCCAATCGTAGTTTGATCATAAGTGAGAATAGTGAGAACTGACAGTGGATATGGTCAAGTGGCAGATTAGCAGAATATTGCGCCTGACAAGTGGATGGAACATTTCCGGGCACTGTATTTGACCAAAATGTTTACTTCCATATCGCAGACAATCTCCCAGAAAGAACACATCAACTTCTCATATAGTCCTGAAAATGCTCCACACTGCCCAGAGTTAGTTGTTGGAGGTGGAGGGTGCGATAAAGAGACTCCCGGTAGGACGCGGGCCGATGTAATGTCTTGTTCAGCTAAAGGCCAGGACAGCGGACGTCGATTCTGATAAGCTGAAGTTCTCTGACCAAGATAGAGGCATGCGATTTTAATGGTGTGCACCTTTATTTCGGTTCAACTTGGGTGTTTTATAACATAATTAGCACTTCTGCGAATATTCATGTCTTTATGCACCGTTAATTGGCTGACCAAGGGGGCAAACAACCGCGCAACAGGCCATTACCTGACTGCTGCTGCAGGGACCAAGACGCCGGGCATTTTCCTGCCACTTCACTGCCGCTTCCAGCTCGCGGCCAGGGACCAGGAGCACTACAGGTCCCAGGACGCTCGGCGCATCCCCTCCCACTTCCTGTTACTTTGGCGCCTGGAGGCGCTTAAACACAAGAGGCTCCCTCGGTGGAGCGGGGGCAAACAACCGCGCAACAGGCCATTACCTGACCGCTGCTGCAGGGACCAAGACGCCAGGCATTTTCCTGTCGCTTCCAGCTCGCGGCCAGGGACCAGGAGCACTACAGGTCCCAGGATGCTCGGCGGCATCCCCGCCCACTTCCTGTTACTTTGGCACCTGGAGGCGCTAAAACACAAGAGGCTCCCTCGGTGGAGTGGAGGCAAACAACCGCGCAACAGGCCATTACCTGACCGCTGCTGCAGGGACCAAGACGCCAGGCATTTTCCTGCCGCTTCACTGCCGCTTCCAGCTCGCGGCCAGGGACCAGGAGCACTACAGGTCCCAGGACGCTCGGCGGCATCCCCGCCTACTTCCTATTACTTTGGCACCTGGAGGCGCTTAAACACAAGAGGCTCCCTCAGTGGAGCGGGGGCAAACAACCGCGCAACAGGCCATTACCTGACCGCTGCTGCAAGGACCAAGACGCCGGGCATTTTCCTGCCGCTTCACTGCCGCTTCCAGCTCGCGGCCAGGGACCAGGAGCACTACAGGGCCCAGGACACTCGGCGGCATCCCCGCCCACTTCCTGGTACTTTGGCGCCTGAAGGCGCTTAAACACAAGAGGCTCCCTCCGCATCGCGGACGCGCGCGGGCTGCACCAGGCTAAGCCCGGGCAAAGGGCGGGCCCTCTTTGGCCCTCAGTGGCCGGAAGAGGATGGGACAGGCCACAGACCCTGGATCTATTTTAAGAACTATATCTTTCACGTGAGACTTTGGACTTATTAATAGGTTTTAATTTGTGTCTTATTATTTTTTGTTTTATTGGTGCAAATTGTTGTTATTACTGGTGGTTTGCTCTACTAACTTAAACGCAAGAGTACAGTTGTTAGTGTTATGTCTAGACTCACCAAAGACATGCCAGCTGGCATGATCACTATGGACAGCTTCTTGGTTAAAAAGGTTAACCAAATCAATAATGAGTGCAGGGCCTCCTTAGGACGTAGTAATCCTCCTGTATCACCTGAAAATATGCCCACTCAAGTGATATAAGTTACAGAGGGATTTACCGAAGGGAACCCTAATCCAAGTAGTGAAGGGGCCCCTAGGACTGTGGTCCAGGTGCAGGTACATGCGGAGGCGCACTCAGATCTGCAAAACTCCTCTAGTGAAGAATCAGACTCGGCCCTTCCAACACCAAGACCAATAAGAAAGTGTAGAAAGATTCTGACAAAACGAGGGGGAAAAACTACAAAAAAAAGAGCTGATACTTCCCGGCCTAATACTAATAAGGCTGGTAACCCTGCAACAGGCGTTAGTAATCTGGAGGGTAATAGTGAAGGAGGGTTAAGCCTAACTTCTAACCATTATGAGAATCTGATCAGCACACTAATAAGTAAGATGGAGGAGAAAATCACCGAACTGGTTAATCCATTATTAACTAGATTGGATGCTGTAGCCTCTGAGGTAGAAAGGCTGGGAGGACTGTTGGCGGCACATCTGGCTCCTGCCACTGCCCCAAAAACGAATGTACCAAAATCTATTTCTAACAAAGTTGTGAAGGGAAAGGCAGATAGGGCAGAGAGTGTGCAGCAGCAATGTCCCCAAGGTTTGGTAGAAACCAGGGCTGTTAATAATTTGTCACCAGTAATCCAGCCACAAAAACAAGCGCCGGCACTTGTGAGTAGCAGACCAGCGCCAACCCAGAGAATAAGACTTAGGAACGTAAATCTTCCGCCTGACGGTGGGCCCTATGTGGTGGCGCTGACAAATGTTCCATGCTTTGAAAAACATCCTGCTCTACCACATGGGGAGTCTCAAGAATCACTGAAAAATAGAACAGTGGCCTGGTTAAACAAAAATTGTGGTTTTCCAACTCACTATTATGACCAAATTATTTCAACAGAAAGGGTCAACTGGGTTGGCCCCTTGTGGAAATCAACAACTTGGGATTGTGTGGTTTTTAATTTTAAACATCCACAACATGTTGCTACAGTGTTATTGTGTGCATCCTCACTAGTGTATAGCCCAAACAGTGTCTGTGTGCGTCCATTAGGATATTTCTATGCGCCTGGGCCAATTACCCCCAAAGACTCTTGAAGTTTCAGGCTAATGTCCCAAACTCGACCACCCACACCGGCAACACCATATATGTATAATACTGCTAGCCATGGGGTGAATGGATGGCAGATGCCTGTACAGAATAATAATGCTGTTAATCAGAGTAGGAGAGGGTCTAATGTGGCCACACAGATTAGATTCAAGGTGTTTTCGGGCCTGGATGCTTGTGATTGACTTGAGGAGCATGAGGGTCAAAGTACTGCACGAAACCCAGTAGATCAGCCTATAGAGGCAAAACAGCTCACAATACACAAAAATAATGTTATTTGTTGGAATATTGCTGGGCTGGCCACTAAGATGCAAGATGAGAACTGGGTTAAATATATTAAATGTTTCCAGATTATATGTTTACAAGAGACTTGGTCAGTAGAGTGTGACCTTTTTATTGAAGGATACAAGGCATACTTTGTACCTGCTATAGCAGTAAGCAGGGGCAGGCCAAAGGGGGGGATGGTCATGTTTATCTCTGTAGCTATGACATGCACAATACAAAGAAGGGCATCAAGTAACCCTGGTATTCTAGGCTTAGTTTTAGCCAAAGATAATTGTATGGTTGGTCTGATCAATTTTTATAATTCTACCAATACATGCACAGCTTTTAACAACCTAAAAACCTTAAATGACTATGTTAACTCATCAATGAAGGACTGCTCACATAACCTAATGATCATGGGTGATTTTAATGTTCACCCCTGTGGGGACCCTCTAATGAAAAATCTTCAGGAAATCCATTGTGCTAGACATGAGGGTCTGCACTTGGAACATACACCGGAGGGGGACTTTTTTAATGACTTTCTAAATGACCATGATCTTACATTAACAATGGCACTGTGTGATCGCATGAAGCGCTTTGATACTCCAACTTTCAAAGGGCATGGGAAAGGGACATTTATAGATTATATGTTATTAACTTTGCCAATGCAGGTTTTTGCAGATTCATTCACTATTGAAAAAAATTAATTTAGTGATCACAATCCATTGACTATCCACCTTAGGGGTCCTTGGGTGGTTAATACAAGTTGCAGTCTGTCCATGGGCAGGGTAAAGACAACGGATGGAAGACGCCGCCTAAAATGGGCCATGTGTACTCCTGACCTCATATATAAAAACATCAAAGATACCTGTAGTGGTGAAATTAATAGCTGCACTCAGGTTGACTCTAATCCAATGCGGGTCCTGTCTGCATTTCAATATCTAACAGACAAAGTCTCTATCTTAATGACAGAGTCAGCAAAGAAGTCTGGGAAAGAAGGACCGCGTTGGTTTAATCAAGAATGCTCTAAAGCCGCGCGCAACCTGAGATCTGCCCTGGCAGCAAACCCACGAAACAAGGAGAATACTGGTGGACATGGGGATCCCCACCTACCTCCTTGATATTATCAAGAGACTTCACTCAAAAAACTTTACCCAAGTCAGAAGTGGCAAAAGGGTGTTTTGACACCGAGGTTTTCAGTCAATAGAGGAGTGAGACAGGGGTGTGTCTTGGCCCCTTCCATTTTCTGTCTTTTCTTCAATGCCTTAATTGCCCACCTTATGGGGGTTAAAGACATTGATGCCCCGAAAATAAGAAATGAGCAGGTAGTGGCATTAATGTTTGCTGACAACTCCCTTCTATTGTCGAAATCCCCGATGGGAATACAGCGTGCCTGAGACAGCTTTGCCAGTTTTTGTAATCCACCAAAGACCACCCGTCCCAACCCTTCTTTGAATGGCATAATTCTGGAAAGGGTAACTGTATTTGAATAATTGGGTGTTACCCTTAAAGATAATATGGAGTGAGGTCCCCAGATTGCCAAGACCAAACTTAGGTTGGTACAGACTACAGGAGGTATCCTAAAATTGCATAGGGAATCCACCTCTAAACCAGTTGCCTCCATTCTGGAGATCTTGCAAAGCACAAGCTAGGGGAGCTATAATATATGGGGCGGAACTGTGGGGACACTGTTCGACTAAATATATTCTCATGGCAGAAAATAGTTTTTTGACATCTCTATTGGCTCTCCCGGTTAGCACTCCCCTTATGCCCCTGAGAATGGATTTAGGAATTAGACCACTAGATGAAGAAATTGGCTGCCCTTTAATATACTGGCGCAGATTGTGGGTCACTCCAGAACTGAAGCATTTTAGATCTGAAGCAAAAGAACTTATGGGACTTCCTGGGACATAAAAACTCCAGTGGTTTGCTTATATAAAAAGTGAGAGTAAGAGGTTGGGTAACCTGGCTCTCTGGAGCAACCCTGAAGTTGCTTGTGCAGAGATGTCACGCGCTGACTTGGTTAAACTCTATCGTAGCCAACAGATGGCGGGTATCCTCATTAACTCCATGTTGAGTTTTTTAACCAGTTTCTTAGTATTAAAGAGGAGTACAAACTAGAGCCATTTTTGGACGAGATTTTACCTAGTGCAGCGAGGAAACTCTATGTACAATTTAGACATTGGACACTACCACTTAGGGTTTTTTCTCATAAATGGTCCCATTCTAAGCTGTTGGAATGTCCAGCGTGTGGTGCACAGGAGGAGACTGAACCCCATGTTTATTTCTTCTGCCCATGTTATAAGTTTCTTAGGCAGCGTTGACTCATCCAACTGTGTAGAAGTTTGGGGTCCAAACAGTACCATCAGACATTTAGAATCCTAAAATGTGACACCTCTCCGCCTGTTGTATTTTCAGTGTCCCGTTTCTTGCACGCCATGTGGCGCAGGTGCTGGTCATTTATCAATAATACTTCCTGCTGGCACTGCTTTGCTTAGTTTATCTTGAGGTGTGTTACATGCGTAACGTTTGCTTATTACTTGTACTTTTTGTATTCTCTTTTTAACTTTTTTACTTCTTTTTTAACTATGTCCCTAGCTTTTATGCTATTTAATTGAGTATTTTTATTTTAATGCTGATGTACATAGTCATAGTGCTGTTTTTTATCGATTGTATGTTTGTATCTTTTAAGGTCTATGGCCGAAATAAAGATTATTTGAATAAATGCTATCCTGGTGAGGCTGATTGGTTATCGTGTTAATCATGTATATTATTTCTGTGATGCCAATTAACATTACCTTTTCCACTTTTGAGAACTCCATGCTTCCAAAATGTTTATGGAATGGTAAAAAATGCAGTCCAGCTTTTGCAAAACCTAAGAAAGTTTGGCAACATTGTGGTATTAAATTACTATATTTCTTATCTTATCATCAGACTTTTGTATTAAAACAGTGCTCATTTTGATTGTTGGCTAATCCTGGTTTCTTGTCTCCTCTTTGGGTTGATTTGGAAAAATCCAAATTTGCCTGTATGCTTCTTTACCCCTTTTTAAGCTATTGAACATCACAATAGTAACTTTTGTTTTCCTGCTCTATCTGGTATAATAAATACATTTTAACACAACTATGTCAAACAAGGAAAAGAGCCCTTTCCCAATGCCGTAAGGGCCGAGAGGACATCTCATGAGGGAGTACACCCTACTGTGTGCAAACTACTATATCACAATAAGTACTCCTTCTATAGTAAACCCTGTTAAGGTACAGATGGGAAGTCCTAAGATGAAGAGACCCACTAAGGAGTGGGGAAGGAAACAATTCCTTTTGTTTTAATTACCCTCACACACCCTAGTGGTGTCATGCTTCATCATCGGATCACCCTGATGCCTACAAGTCAGGGTACGATTTACAAAAGGGGGTGGTGATGAACAGAGTGTCTGAGTTAAACAGACCACTCTTACCCAGTCCAAAGATCAGGGCTTGATCCATCACCGTTATTTATCTCACTGCCCCATCCCAGCTCAGAACCTGGCTATATGCAAATCAGTCTGTCCCTGGCCCAGTGCATCATGGGAACAGGGCAGACTAAACTACCAAGCCAATTCTTCACCAGAAAGGAGACAAGCTACCGGGGACCGGTTTCTGGCATTTCAGCCTTCTTCGGCTACAAAAGGGGGTGGTGATGAACAGAGTGTCTGAGTTAAACAGACCACTCTTACCCAGTCCAAAGATCAGGGCTTGATCCATCACCGTTATTTATCTCACTGCCCCATCCCAGCTCAGAACCTGGCTATATGCAAATCAGTCAGGGTAGGCTCAACCGTATTTCAGGGAGCTCTTGGTGATTATGTGACCAGGGGAAATTAAAGATTATAAAACCTCATGAAAATCCCAGTATCCCTTCATTATTGGATCTGCTAGGGTTATTAAAAAGATATAAAAGGGGGGTCAAATAGGAGTATTTATGGTCCTATGACCCTAAGGCCAACATGTTTCAGTCCTGCAAGGGCCGTAAAGGTCCTGGACTTTCTTCAGGGCAACAAGACGCCTTCCCCAGCACACGCAGAAGGAGATTTCCCTCTACTGCTGTAGGGCAGATAGCTGCTCCTTATTTTTCTTAAAGGAGATAATTTATCTCTTTCATTCTCTTAACTCTCCATCTGTAAATACACAAAGACAAACAAGAGAATCATAGTGTATTATTCATTTAATACATTCAGATCCTTCCCATGTGTGATGTGCTAACCAGTCCACCTGTGTTGTCAGCACAGTGTGAAAACCACATAATTTCTCATAAACACATTGGCATGTGATTATGACTCTCATTTACTTTTACCACACTCACATAGGTGGCAAAATATGGTGTTGTGGCGACCATTTTCGCATACTACCACTATCCATATACTTGTGCGTGCATAATCAAGGTGAATCTACCCGTGTCACACTCACTCGACAGCGTAATGCTGCTATCAGTCACCATGTTTTAGTCTTGCATTCCAATCATTCACACTGTAACACTTACCCAGTTATGGGCGAGGGAACTCATCTCTGGGTACCTCACAGCTTAAAGGGGTAGCCCTGTAGTCATACACTGAATGTCAACAGCAGACACACAACAAAAAAGACAAAAAACAAAATTCCTGTAGGGTTTAAATAGCAGTAATGCCTGCTTCATCGTGGGCGCTCTCATACCTGTTTCTAAGCTGGCTGCCACAATTACTCACAACATCAAGGGTCCTGCCCCGCTCTGTAACCTACTTGGTGCGGGCTTCTCAGGCTCTTTGCGTGGAGCACCCGGTTGCCGGTGTTTAAATCTGCCTTTCTAGCACGAAAAAACAAATTGCACAACCTATTGGGTGCGGTCATGCTTGCACGTCATAGTTGAGACGCCATCGAGAAGCGTAATCAATTGTAATTGAATGCTGGGAATTGTGGTTTGTACTGATCTTTATTGGTACAAAAATGCACGAACCGCATTTGTGCCAGGTCCATCTAGTAACAACTGGTCAATTTAGACGGCTCTTCACAGATTCCATATTTCATTTTAGACAGGCACACAAAAGAATGTGAAACCATTGGTTCAAGCAAGGGGGGAATACTAATGAAGGATGCAAGTCCTTTCTAATAATATGAGTTGGCTGGATATTCAACCCCAAACAACTTTATTAAGATACAAAAACAACACGGGTCACTACTTTTTTGAGTAGAGGTGCACTCAAACAAAGGCACTAAACCTAGGAGAGGTGATCAGCAAAGACTGTTCACGACTATATGCAGAGTTGCGAGTGAAATGAGGGTCAGATAGCGTTTCCCCTCTTATTCTGCCAAAACTACAGATAGGGATGCCGCTCTTATTGTTAAGGACCCAAATTCCGGTGCTCATGCTGTATAGATACACACCCTTTGTAATCGGACCAACCCTACTCATATGCGTGCTGCATTATATTAATCATGTTTGTCAACAGTAAAATGACAGGATGTTTAAGGGCTACAGTGAGTTTCTATTTAGTTGGTTCCACGGAATAAAGTCATTGAGTCCTATTAAATGGGTTTTCAATCAATAAACCCATTGTTGTTCACGTTATAATAGTCTATTGCTCAGGTTGCCTGTACCACTTATTTTTTCAATGACTGTCCATTTGATATCAGTGTCAAGGTAATGGGCAGCAATTTTAATAGCCAAGATTGCCCTCCTAATCGTACTTCTCTGCTCGCTTATTCATGTTTTTATTTTCCTGCTCGTCATTCCCACATACAAGAGCTGGCATGGGTACCTGAAGACATACACAACACTGTCGATATTATGTGTTCCCCCGGGTATGACATACCAAGATCGATTTGTTTGGTGTTTTCTGTGAGAGGGCATACCACACATGACCCACAGAGATAGTGACCTGTAACCAGTGGATTGTTCCAAAGTGTGAGTTGGTTAGAATTCTTCAGTTTGTACATGTTGGTATGTATCAATGTGACTCTTAGACTCTTCTTCCTCTTAAACGAGAACATTGTTTTTTCAAACGTGAGTTTGTTTGATGTTAAAACCAGCCATTTTTTATTTTTTATTTTCTTAATGTCGTTAGACGAGGAATTGTAAGCCGTGACACATATCAACGTATCCTTTTCCCGTTTCTTATGGGATTCTAGTAGCACCTCCCTGCGGGTGTTATGCAATCTTTTATTCGCCCTTACAATGATTTTTTGTGGGTAAGCCTTCTGTTGTAACTTCTTGGTTAGTCGTGCTGCTTCCTTTTTGTAGTCTTAGTTAGTGCAATTTCTACGGACCCGGAGGAACTGTCCCATTGGTAAGTTCTCCCTCAGGGTGCATGGGTGAGCACTATCAAAGTGTAACAGTCTATTTTTGTCTGTGCGCTTAGTGTACAGTGAACTCATCAGGGTACCACCACTGGAGACAAATTTGGCATCTAGGAAGGAGACCATTATGCTGTTTGTGGTCGTGGTAAATTTTAGATGTGGGTTTAGTTGGTTCAACCAATTGAGAAAATTATTCACACAGAGACCGCCCTAATTAAGGCGGCAGACGAAATAAGGGCCACAATGGATAAAGGTGGACAGGCTGTCCTGATTTTGTTGGACCTGTCGGCGGCTTTCGACACGGTCGATCATGCAACATTGATCGGCCGTGTCGAGGCCATCGGTATTAAACATAGAGCCAGGGACCTTATTTCATCCTTCTTGGCTGATCGTAAGCAAGCAGTTAAAATGGGTACTTTTACTTCACCTACCTTCAGCCTTCCTTGTGGAGTCCCGCAGGGTTCCTCGCTAAGTCCGACCCTTTTTAATATCTATGTCTCGGACTTAGCGAGGGTAATAAAAGAGTACAACATCAATTTGACAACATACGCCGACGATACCCAGTTGGTACTATCCATACACAAAAACGGACCTACTGTTGCAGCAAACTTTAAGAATGGTATGAGGGCCATTAGCAGTTGGATGGCTTCCAACTGCTTAAAACTCAATTCATCTAAGACGGAGGTCATGCTCTTTGGAAATATTCAACCTTTGTGGTCCCCCTTATGGTGGCCTGAGGAACTGGGAACTCCACCTCAACCTGTCAGTAAAGTCAGAAATTTGGGAGTGATATTTGATGACAAGCTCCTTTTCCATCACCACGTGAATGCGGTAGTTTCATCATCCTTTAACATCTTAAGGAAAATAAAGAAACTCTTACCGTATCTCCCCATAGCTACGGGAAAAACACTTATATCCACACTGGTGTTTTCACGCACTGACTACTGCAACGCCCTCCTCCTCAATGCTCAAAAAAAGGTTATTTCCAAACTGCAACTGATACAAAATGCCTCCGCCAGAGTTTTATTGGGTATTCCCAAATATAGCTCTGTTTCTGGATATCTGGACCAATTGCACTGGCTCCCAGTCAGAAGTCGCACGAAGTTCAAGACCCTCTGCATTGTCTATAAGGCAATAAACAATATGGGACCCAAATTCCTGAGAAGTTCTTTTAAGCCTTTGGCAACCCCCAGAACGCTGCGTTCCAATACGGCTCATATGCTTCAGATTCCCAGAACAAGGAAAGTTAATTGGGGAGACAGATGTTTTGCCATAGCAGCAGCAAAACTATGGAACTCTCTTCCCCTCAATATAAAAATCAGCCCATCCTTGATTGTCTTCAGAAAACAGCTAAAGACTTGGCTGTTTTCTCAACGACATGATTCATAGATCATCTTAACCAATGTCTTAAAGTTCTAATTACTGGTTTTTCAGCCTTTAGCCCCTAGCGCCGAGACACCCAAGGGTAATTGTAGCGCTTTAAAAATTGCAAAAATAAATAAATAAATAAATAGTATGGACTTGTCCCCCTTCCAAATGACCAAAATGTTGTTGATGTACCTAAATCACTTACAGATATTATTCAAATATGGTTTAGTGGGCCAGATATGTTGATCTTCAAGATGGCCCACGTACAGACACGCAATGCTAGGCGCGAAGGTGCTGCCCATCGATGAGTCATGTACTTGTAGATACATCTAGTCTTCAAAACAAAAGAAATTCTACATCAGGACTAGACGCATAAGGGTGATGACCAAAGTCACTGGTGCTTCCCAATGCCATTCTTCCTGTCTTAAAAGGGCCTCTATTACTCGAATACTTTCTTCTTGTAGGATGCTGGTATACAGCGCTTCCACGTCCAGACACACCATGGTATTTTCTACTGGATCCTATCATATGTCCGTCAGTAGGTTCAGTAGATGTTTGGTATCTTGCACATACAACTTAATTTGTGTGACCATGGGTTGTGGAAACCAATCGGTATATTTGGACAAGGGTTCAAGGAGGGACTCCACACCCGACACAATAGGCCTCCCAGGAAGTGGAATTCTTCCTTTGTATATTTTGGGTATTATGTAAAACAGGGGCACTCCGGGATAATCTGGAATCCGAAAATCATGTTCTTTCTTTGTAATCCAGTCACAGTCTACTACATCTGGGGTCAATGTTCTTATTGTCTTTTTAAGTCACACAGTGGGGTCTTTGTAGATTTTTTTGTACTATATTTCATCAGCCGGGAGATTCATGCATGCTGTTCTGCAGGCATTCGTACTCTAAATGACCGTTGCTCCCCCTTTATCGGTTGGCTTGATCACACTATTAGAATTAGTTCTCAAAGATTTTATTGCTTGTCTCTCATAGTTACACAGATTGTTAAAAGTACCTCTCTTCGCCTGAAGTTGTTCCACTTCTATAGTGACACTCTTATCAAAAGCAAGAACATATGGGGGCATCAGGGAAGCTGGTGAAAAAAAGGTAGACTCGAGGCGTAGTGTAGTGTGGTTGGCATTGTCCTCCGATTTGTCTTTGTCCATAAAGAACGTCTTGATGCTTATTTACGAGAGAATTCGCTCAACTCACAGTGTAATTGGAATTTGTCCAGAAAAGCTCTGAGGACAAATACTAGTCCTTTTTCAAGTACTGATTGTACCCTGGTACTTAAAATGGTCTCCATCAAGTTGGCAACTAATCCCTTGTTCCACTCGTGCTCTGTTGTTGTCCTCTGGTTAGACTGCGGGTGTTCATGGCTGTCCTCTCGTCTTGCCATTTGACTCTTCTGTTCTTGCCCCTTCTTCCGCGTCTCCCTCTTCTCCCACCCTGTCCTAAAAAACAATTAGCATTGTAGTTGAGTTGGAAGAAGAGTGACTGCAACAGTAGGGGAAGTTTTGGACAACGGAGGGGTAAACATTAGTATTCCCACTCCAGTGAGTGCAACAGTAGGGAAAGTGTTGGACAGCGGAGGTGTAAAAATTACTTTTCCCACTCCATTTAGTTTAACAGTAAGGAAAATGTTGAGTAGCGGAGGGGTAAATATTACTATCCCCACTCCAGTGAGTGCAACAGTAGGGAAAGTTAGGATAGTGAAGGGGTAAAAATTTCTCTCTCCCACCAGTGAGTGCAACAGTAGGAAAAGTGTTGGGTAGTTGTGGAATGAAATGTACTACTCCCTCTGCAATGAGTGCAATAGTAGGGAAAGTGATGGATGGTGGAGGGGTAAAAATTACAATTCCCACTCCAATGAGTGCAACAGTAGGGAAAGTATTGGATAGCGGCGGGGTAAAAATTACTATTCCCACTCCAGGGAGTGCAACAGTAGGGAATGTGTTGGATAGCGGAGGGGTAAAATTTATTATTCTCACTCCATTGAGTGTAACAGTAGGGAAAATGTTGGATAGAGGGGGGGCAAAAATTACTATACCTACTCCAGTGAGTGCAACAAAAGGGAAAGTGGTGAATCACGAAGAGGTAAAAAATTACTATTCCCACACCAGTCAGTGCAACAGTAGGGAGTGTCTTGGATAGTGGAGGGGTAATAATCACTATTCCAACTCCAGTGAGTGCAACAGTATGGAAAGTGTTGGATAGTGGTGGGATAAAATTGAATATTCCCACTCCAATCAGTGCAACAGTAGAGAAAGTTTTGGTTAGCGGAGGGGTAAAAATTATTATTTCCACTCCAGTGAGTGCAACAGTATGGAAAATGTTGGATTGCGGTGGGATAACATTTACTACTCCCACTCCAATCAGTGCAATTGTAGGGAAAGTGTTATATTGCAGACGGGTAACAATTAATATTCTCGCTCCAGTCAGTTCAAAATTAAAAACAAAGAAAATGTTAACAACAAGAAAAATATTTAAAAAGATAAATGAAAACATATATAAAAATGTTAAAAATTTAAATGCACATATATTCAATATTAAAACTTTTAAAAACGTATTATGATGTTAAATACAAATGACAAATACCTGCAAATATTATATTAAATAAAATAAAAAATGTATTTCAAACAACTTTTAATTATAAATGATTTAAAAACAAAAACATTAATTATTACATAAATGTACTTTTTTCCCTATACTATAACACCACACAATTTACAAACCAAATCTAAATTTAAAAAAATGTGCTTCTATAATTAACATAATTAATTACCAATTAAAAAAATATTATTAATTAAAAACAAATTAACACTCATAAAGATTCATTAACTTCCTGCATTTTACCCCTAAATCCCCACAACCCACAGCTAAAATTAAACTGAAAAGAAATTACACTAATAAAACTTATTTTCAATTTAAAAACTATTATAATTTAAGAACTACTTATAAATAAGGCTTCCAGTTTTCTGTTTTACTGAATTTTACCGATAATTACAGACAGAAAACAATGTGTTTCATGTCTGTATTTATTTTAAAAAGTAGAAAAATACAGAAAAGTATGCTTCTTGTGAGTGACTTTCCATGCTGTCCTTCATGAATTTTAAGCCATCATCAGAGCAGAAAGACAGCATGCACAATTAAAGACCAGGATGATATTTCCTTAAATACAGGCACATGTTATCATATATTTGTATATTATGCTAATATTTACATGTTGGGTAGCTTTTTGCTATTTTGACTGCTGAATTTGCTAATACGCAGCAGGCATCAAAGTATGAGTGGATATTTATCACTTAAAAATTGCGGAAATATAGCATGTTACCATTCTATTTAGTCTTGAAACAAAAAATAAATATGGATAAATACTAACAGGATGGCAAAAAAATAAATATGGATAAATGCAGACGGAAATGTTAAAAAAATAATTACCATAAAACTGGGAGCCCTAATTAAAAAGTAAGTCAAATTAATTTACTCCCTACCCTTTACCCCTGTAAAAGTAAAACCAACACAATTTTTTTTAACAGTTACCCTAATTAAATATCAATTTACTTATTAATTATTAAAAATAAATTACTTCCCACCCTTTACCTTTATATCTCCTCACAACCTGCACCCAAAAAATAATAACATAATCACCACAACTAATTACCAATTAATTAATTAATAATATAAACAATCAATAATAATTAGTAATGAATTAAAATTATTTACTTTTCCACAATGAGTACTATAAAATCTCAATCAAATAAATATTAATAAATGAAAAATAATCATTCATGTATTAAAGTTAAATTACTTCTCACCCTATTCCCCTATAAACCCACAACCCGTTGCAAAACTAAAAAATGCAAATTTTAATTAAAATAAAATTGATAACTATGAAAAATTTAACACATATATCAAAAAACATAAACAATACTTATACAAAAAACCTGCTTCACTTACATTTAAAATATAACCTTAAATACATAACACTAATTAAAAGATCGATATTTTAAACAACAATATTTTTGCAAATGATATTAATAACATATATTTTTAAAAACTATATTTCTTACCTTAAATTCGATATTCTTGACCCCAATATTCTTGCTTTCGATATTTCTGTGTCACGATATTGCCAACTTGATATTTGTGTAAGTCGACATTTCCAACTCGATATTCTGTCTGAATACCACTCGGAAGGGGATATAAATGCCTCCTGGTCTGTTTGCTTTGGATCAAATTACATAAGGTTTTGAGAGCTGCTAAACTAACACAAACATTTTACTTTATTTATAATTGTTTACTCCTCATTCCAAAATCACACAAAAAAATTATAACATTGCTGTATCCACTTGTTGGTCCTGTGAAAGAATTATTTTTGATTTAATACATATGCTATTTTACTGACCAGATGTTAATAGACTTTGGAGACTTGTCTGGAAACAAAGTAATCCAATTCTCAAGGTTAATCATTCCTTCTAAATCACTTATTTTTTTACAGGTGGATTGGATTGGCTGAGATATGGTCTAAATCTGTTTCTGGGAACCACTTAATTAATCTTCTGCTCCCTATAGCTTTTCAAGAAATCATCAGTATTTGGAAAATGTCATCCAGCTTTGTGGTTCTCTATATATTAGAATCATGGGGGCCGATTACGATGGCGGGCGGACAAAGTCCACCCGCCATCGCAGATGCAAAAGATGCAAAAGGGACCGCCCGCTACAGGTGCGGCGGTCCCGCTATTTGAATTGGGATGCGCCTGCCACCCTGGCGGGCGCATCCGGTATTTTTACATTGCAGCGGGCGGCAGCATCCGCCACAATGTACAAATACATGTTGTGCATATGTATATACAACGTGACAGGCACCATGCGGTGCCTGCCACCTTGTACATGCATATGTAGGGGATACCATAGGTACCCCCCAAGTGCAATATAAATTTCCCCTCCCCCCGGGGGCCCGCAATGGGCCCCCAAAGGCATTCACCGCCTGTCCTTTTGCGGTAGAATGTCCCAAAAAGACAGGCATGCAAATGAACATGACGGTACCTGCAAGGCACCGCCGCCGTTGCCCCATAGTACCTTGTCCCGGCGGAAAAGCACCACCTTGTGGGACCCCGGCGGATGATCTTCCCGTCCGCTGCGGTACCTTTCCCATTCCCACCACCATCCTAATTTGGTGGCAGGAATATTCAGGGTGATGGCGGGAAGTCCGCCACCGCCGGTCCGGCGGTGGCGGACTTCCCGCCATCATAATCGGCCCCATAGATTGGACACTACCAATGTCACTCCAGTGTCAATGACCACTAAACCGAAATGAATATGGTTACCAGTCACAGATTTTCTCACTTACTCGAGCCTACATTCTGAGAAATAGTTAAAAAGTGATTATTAACTACCGTAAAATACTTGCATCGGTGTTCTGACAAAATATCAAGTTAATAATATCGAATGACACAAATATCAAGTTGGAAATATCATGACACAGAAATATTGGGGCTGATTAGGATGACGAGTGGACATTCGCCTGCCCGCCACCCTGGCGGTGCTGGGATCAGCCGCCAGACGTGTGGCGCTCCCGCACCACTGATTAGGATGTGACTGCCACTGTTGCATTCTGCATTTCCAACAGTGCAGTGGGTGCTGCTTACAGCAGCACCCACCGCAATGGTGAAAAGGCAGGTTGTGCATTCCCATGCAAAAGGTGGCAGGCCCTGCGTGGGGCCTGCCACCTTGTGCATGGGAATGCAGGGGGTACCATGGGTATCCCTCAAGTGCACCACCCACGCCCCCACAGCCCCCCGGGGGCCCGCAATGGGCCCAAAAAGCACATCCCCACCAGCCTTTCCATGGCGGCATTTCCACCATGGAAAGGCCTTTACAAACAGGCATCATAATATGGATCATCATATTACGCCTCAGCTCCGCCCTACCGGCAATCGTAAAGATGGCCGACCGGCGGAAAAGCGGCAGACGGACTTTCCGTCCGCCGTGATATCCCCTCATAATATTATGGCGGGGGTAAATCAGGTGGAGATGGCGATCCACTCGCCATCATAATCACCCCCAATGTGAGGAAAAATATCGCAGACAAGAATATCGATTTAAAGGTAAATAATATTGATGTTAAAAAATTGTTGTTAATAATATCGATTTTATATTATTTTTGTGTATTTTAAGAAATAAGTCAAATGTTTTAAAATGTCTGTTTGAATATTGTTCATTTTTTAATACAGTTCGTAAATTAATAGTAGTCTTTAAATTTAATGTAATTTTTTGTATTATTTTTAGTACCATAGCAGGTTGTGGGATTTGTAGGGGAATAGGGTGGGAAGTAAATCAATTAAAATTAATTTATAAAATGTTTACATTGATATTAATTATGTAATTTATAAATATTTATGTTAACTATACAACTAATTTTTTTTGTTACGTTTTAGATGCAGGCTGTGGGTTTCGTAGTGGTATACAATGGGAAGTTAATTCATTATAATTGATTTATAATTAATTTTAATTATCATTAATTATTAAAAAAAATGAATTATAATTATTTATGTAAGTAATCAAATTCTTTTTTTTTAAGTTTGAGGTGTGGGTTCTGTGTTTTGTAGGGATATAGGGGGTCATTAGGATGGCGGGCGGTCCATGGAATGGGACCACCCGCGGACCGCCTGCCGTTGCTGTGGGGGTCCCGTTGGTGACATTAGGATGCGCCCGCCACACTGGCGGGCGCATCCTGAATTCTTGACATTGCGGCAGGCAATGCTCTCAGACCCGCCTGCCACAATGCCAAGAAGGCATGTCGTGCACTTCCATGCACAACGTCTCAGGCACCGCGCGGTGCCTGCCATGTTGTATATGGAACTGCAGGGGTGTACCCCCATGTGCACCCCTCAACCCCCACAATCCCTCGGGGCCTGCTACGGGCCCCCAATGGCAAAAACCGCCTGCCTTTCCGTGGTGACAACGCCACCACGGAAAGGCATGTCCCCGCTGAAATGCTAATATGGATGGCGGTGTCTCCCAAGTACCGCCACCATGTTAACAGCTTTTCCGCGCGGTCGACTCTTCGACCTGGCGGAAAACCGGTGGATGGTTTTTAGCGGGCGGATCGCCACCGCCATGTGGACGGTGGCGACCTGCCATCTAACCTAATGACCCCCATAGTGTGGGAAGTTAATTAATTGTAATTTATTATTAATTAATTTTTAATGATAATTATTTCATTGATAATTATTTATGTTAATAGTGTTAATATTTTTTTTCAGTTACATTTAGGGCCCGATTCCGATGTCATTCGGAAGGCCTCCGAATCAGATTTGGCTTTCCCGGATCCGATTCATAGCCCGTGTTTATGACCAAATCGTACACAGGTCTAGACAACCTAGTACAATGTGAAGATCACGTACACGCTGACCGAACCTTTTACGGGACCAGAAATTGTCCGTACCACTAGCCGAATTGTAGGTGCCCCTCAAAAGGGGATTGTTTGCGCCCTATGACAGGCTGATGGGCTCCTTGAGCCCGTCAGAGGCCAGCCGGTCCTACCTGCCAGTTTAAACTCTGACCACCTGCATTGTAATTAGGCGGTCGTACTTTAAACCATGGATGTCGGTCGGAAAGCCTTCGATCTGTAGTCAGAGGCTTTACAACTGACATGCTAATCAGCCCCTTTGTTTACAATGTATAAGTTGTAGTGGGACTAGTATATGTATTAATTTAAAATGTTTACTTTATATTTTTTAGATTTATATACATTTTTTGGATTATTTAAAATGATAATACTTATAATTGTTAATGTTTTTAATGTTTTATATATAGTTAGTACTTTTTTGTTTTTTTTTATTTGGTTGAGTTTTTTGTAATTAAAATAGTTTGTTTTTTAATGTTTTATGTTATTGGATATATGTATATATTACCTACTGGGGGTCACCAGTAAGGTAGTTATAGTTAGGACCTATTATCCATATGAAAACTGCAACATTCTATTTGGAATACCTTTGGCGTCGATTGATGAATCTTCTTGAAATTTTCCAAACTTTCCGCTCCTTCCCTGAAAGTTTGGGGGTGATTGGTGAAGCGGGGACCGAGAAAAAAGAGGGGTCCCAAAACATGTTTCTCAATACAATTTCCCATAGCACCTTTAGGCACGGCTACAGCTCGAACGGCTGAACGGAATTACACCAAATTTGGCAGAGAGGTAGTCCTCAGGTCCGACTTGTGACTTTTGCATATATGGTGTCAATCTTTTCAGTAGTTTTTGAGAAAATTGCGGTTAAAATCATTTATATATCTAGGGGCGCGGGGGATCCGCGGATTGTGCGAGAATTGGCATCGTAGCATAAGCGCTGAATTCTAATTGGCTGTCAAGCGGTTGTAAACATTTGAAACCAGGAACTGTTGGTAGCCATTTTCTGCCTCGATAGAAGCGAGGCAGAGGAAGTCAGTGAAATATGTGTGCAAAACGTGAACAGGGGAAGGGTAGACACACCTGACCCCCTAGGCCTGCTCAGGGGGTCTCATAAGGACCCGTAGGGCAAAAAAAGTAAGACATTTTTTTTTACGAAAAAAAATTGCTGGAGGTACGCAGGATCCATGCATTTCATCGCTGAAAAAAATGAAGCATGTATTTTTGAGATATATATCAAGCTTATGTGTTTAGATGTTGGGTGGCTCTAAAAAGAGCCCTTGTGTTTATTGAGAGATTTTAGTACTTACAAGTAAGTACCGATGCAGAATCTAAAGTTCATGAGGAAGACTCTGTTCCCTTCATCTGTAAAATGTACACTCTCTATTGTATAAACACAATGCATATTGTAGGCACCCCAGGACACTGCAGGAGCCTGTCGTGGTAGTTCCCAGGGCCCTGGAGTGCACCAGGCAGAGGGCCATGCAGGCTGCCTTCCGTAATACACAAATTCCCGGGGATGGTGATTCCTGGGGCTTGAGGGGGGTCGTTGAGGCCCACATACTTGTAATTTTGTAGGGGGGGGTTGGACGCAAAAGTAGTGCAAGGGGGTTTTAAATCTGGTACACAGTGTTTTGTTTTACTTTGCTTTCCTATTTGGTCTTGTAGAGGATCCAGGGTAAATATAGCGGTTTTTGCACAGCCAGTACCTTTCAACCCTACCCCCAAATGGCTTTCTGCCTGTTACCATGAAAGCAGTTCATGGAACACTTATGTGAGCACAGAGGATAGAAGTTCACTACACTATAGGTATAGACTCTGGTAAAGATCTGATAAAGAGTTAGCCTCAGGATTATACTTCAAATTATAAATATCATTTCTATTGTGGACTGCTACCCTCACTAAAACAAGATGTATATACTTTTTTTATTAACATTTATTAAAACCATAAATAACTGGAAACATAACTAAAAGATAAAAATACAATAAATAACTAGAACCATAACTTTAACAAAACAATATAATAAACAACATGTGATATGGCCAGAAAATAGAAGTACGGTAGGTAATCTGCAAAACAAAAGAGATAATTAGTGTTTAAAATGAGCTCAATGTGACTAAATGAGGTGAAACACTACAAGTTAAAGTAACAAACCCAGCCTCCACCACCCATGGAGCTTCTTCTCTGTTGTTGCCACCTTCTTTGCTATGCCTTATCAATCAAATGTCTTCACTTGACCTTGGGTGTACAAGCTCTCAAAACGCTTTCACTGGCTATTGTACATGCAAACTTTGGTCCACCGTTTTTATCCATTTTTGTAGTTTGAGATATAACATCCTACCTGTGTTCCTCATCTCCTACTTCCTCTTTTCAAATTCTCTTGGAAAGACCATATCAAGCCTTCAAGAGAAAAAGTAAGAAGTCTGGGAAACCACTTTATATGTGAGTTCTGTATGCCATCCTAATACCCAATCATGTAATTTCTTGCATGCTACTTTTCTGTAATGCACTTCAGTCGCAGTGTTCATTCTTGTCTGGCTGTGTGCATTACGACAATATTGAATGTTTTGAAATTAATTTCCACAGGTCTTAAAAAAGGTGAATGCAAGAAAAGTTACTTGCCGCATGTGCAAGACTGCTTTCAAGAGGAGACCCCAATAAAAAGTACTGGTGTGTAACTGCAAGTATGCAGAAGCACTTGCAGATCAAGCATCCGGTCTACTTTGCAAGGGAAGCGTTAAGGAGATTGAGAGAGGATCCTCTTGCTTCATGAGAAGGCCCAAGTACCAGTGGAGCAAAACCGTCAACCTCTATTGCACAGACTAATATTCGTCCCTAATTTGGAACCCTTTAAGGGAAAAAGTAAGAAGGTTGGGAGCTCTGTATGCCATCCTAATACCTAATCATCCATTAGTTATACAGAGATCCACCATGTATCAATCAGACCCATCCGTACAAGTGTTAATTGGAGATTATCTGCCACCAAAAACCCCTCACGTACTTATATCCGTTACTTTTTAACTTTGTCAACTAGTTATATTGAGAGTATTTACCTTGACGTTATCCGTTAGAAATTTGTGAATCTTTTGGGTCCATACAGTACATAAGAGTCTAAATGTAAAAAAGAAGTACATTAGCGCATCATAACAGCAATGGTACAAATTGTAGTACCTAATTTGAAATATTTTCTACATATTTTCAGGGGTTTACCAATCGAGTACATAGGACAGTCACAGATTTTAAGCTGTGCCTTTTTATAAAAAAATTCAAAGACAAAACAAAGTACCAAGTAATCCGAAGTTTATGACACCACTAGGGCATTATACATTTTCTATCATAAAATGTTAAAGTCAAACCTGATGACTCCATTAGGTCTATTGCAATTTTCATTTAGCTTCTCACAACTAGTATGTTCCATATTTGAGACATCGGTGTAATGAACTAGAACAGGAGGATATTCTTTCTTCAATCTCGGCAATTGGCTTCTGACTTATGTAACATTCTGCAAACTGAATAAAAGAGTTAAAAATGTAAATGTTGTACAAATGTCCAAGCTTAATTTTAATGTACAGAAAAACAATGGTTCTCGAAAAGATTGGCGCTGAAAAGCAATCATCAGAGGTTTCAAACCAATCGCTTTAGGACCATACTAGTGGTTAGCCAAAATTATATGCGAATACCAATATGCTTTCGAGGGGCACTATGGACGCGCTCGGATGGCGTTCATAAATTATGTTATGTTATAAGTGACTTATAGCGCGCTCAATTACTCTTGAGTCCCTGGCGCGTATTGAACTGTAGGCTGAAAGAAGAGAATGATTAAGTGAGCTGATTGAAAAGGTGCGTTTTTAGCAGCTTCTTAAAAATGTGGAAGTCCTGAGTGTGGTGCAACAAAACAGAAAGACTGTTCCAAAGCATGGCTACTTTAACGGAAAGTGACTGACCCCCCATCCTTGAACAGCGGAAACGGGGAGTGATCTTCAGACGATGGGAAGCAGAGCGCAGTGAACGGTGGGGGATATAAAAGGCCACGTGCTTCTTTATATAGGGGTTCCTGAATAATGTAGTGCTTTATGGGCTAAAGTAAGGGCCTTAAAATGCACCCACTGGGCTACAGGAAGCCAGTGGAGGGCACGCAAATGTGACCTTACACTGGACCTCTTAGAGATGTTGAATAGGAGTCTGGCCAGCGCGTTCTGGATAAATTGGAGTTTATTCATCAGGTATCCAGGGATGCTGATGAATAGCGCGTTGGCATAGTCCAAGTAGGACAAAATGAGTGACTGCGGAAGCATGGGAAAAACCTACTCAGTGACTTAAGAGTGCCAAAACAGACACCCGTAAGTCTCTTAATATGTTCAGAAAACCGGAGATATTCCCCAAACCAGACTCCCAGGTTCTTAGCCGGACCCCCCTCAGATAGTGGGCGGGGGAAATATGGAGGCCACAATGCTTCTGTAAAGAGCGGGGGAAATTGACCATACAACAATATGTCAGATTTCACCTCGTTGCACTTGAGTTTAGCCTGCGCCAGCCATGTGAACACGGCTGCAAGGCAACTCTCTGCAAACTCTGTGCTCAGATCAGAGCCGTTCCAGGTGAATAAAAGCTGGGTGTCATCAGCATAAGCCATGATTTTGGCACCCAGCTATTCAGCCAGGGAGATCAATGGAGTCAAATAGATATTAAAGAGCAGAGGGCTCAAAGTCGAGCCCTGGGGAACACCAGTCGATACTTCCCTAGCCGAGGATGAAAAAGGGGGCATCCAGACCTGTTGAGTGCGGGCATCCAAAAAAGATTCAAGCCAAGCCCAAACTGCACCAGAGATGCCAATGGAAGAGAGACGGGCAAGAAGAAGCTGGTGAGGTACCGTATCAAAGGCGGCAGAGAGTTCGATTAAAATCAGAACCGCTCTGCCACTCCCGTCCAAACACTCCCTAATTGCCTCTGCCATCTTCACCAGCGCTGTCTCTTTGCTATAAGATGTTCTAAAACCAGATTGGGCAGGATGTAGAGCCCCAGATGTTTCCACGAAGGCCTCCAGTTGGCGGAATACCACCTTTTCACATACATTTGCCAATGCCGGGAATAGGGAGATCGGACGATAGTTAGCCGGTACTGAGGGATCCGCCATAGGTATTTTAAGAAGAATGAGAAGTTTAGCTTGCTTCCATTGTGCCGGTACATTGGCCGACTTGTGTGCTTCAGAGCACACAATCTCTGCAACCCCTGATAAGGTTCTAGCAGGACATGGGTCCGACGGAGAACCTGACTTGAGGGATTTGAAAATGGCAAGAATATCGGGCAGCTTGGTCGGCGCAAACTGAGTAAATAGCGAATTAGTAAGAGTACAGAGAGATTGATCTGAAGAAGTACTCTGCAGCTCCGCTGATGATACCAGGCTATCTTGGATGGATTGTATTTTGTTGATGAAAAACGCGGAAAGCTCCTCACACCACGCCGGGAAGGCTGAGATAGTCTTATGCTCTGCGCAAAAGGACATAAAACTTCTAACAATAGAAAAAATCTCTTTGCTATTATTATTAGCTTTCATAATTCTTTCAGCATAAAAGTCACTTTTAGCTTTCCTGACAATTATGTAGTAATCTCTCTGTGCCATGCATAAAGCAGATTTAGCCACTGGACAATAGGCAACCCGGCGTTCCAACTTCTTGCAGCCCAGTTTTGCCTCTTTTAGGGACCGAGAATTCCAGGGTTGAGAGGGGGAAGGCCGATGCGCCCAGTTAGACCGAGGTTTACAGGACGATTCGACCCTCTGACTAATCCAGGTATTAAAATGGTCTACCGCACCAACAGGGTCCACTGCAGGGGCAGCCTGAGAGAGTGAATAAGGACCTCTGTTAATGCAGGAATACTGATCTTATGGGTGGGAGGCCCAGGAGTCAAAGTGGGAGGGTGAGAAGATTTCCCCATGTCCCATGAGAATGTTATCAAGGAATGATCAGACCATGTGACAGGGAGCGGATCAGCCACATACAATTCAAAGTTAAAGCACACCAGGTCGATCAAGTGGCCCCCCTCATGTGTAGGCTTAGCGACCCACTGAGTCAGCTGAGTCAGAGCAAGTAGGTCTAGCAAAACCGCGGGGTCCGGAGCCTCCGGGGTGTTCAAGTGAATATTAAAGTCACCCAACAGAAGAAATGTAGAGAAGCGCAAAACACGCGGGGCAATAGCATCCCCCAGAGTCTTTAAGAAAGCGGGCCAGGGGGGGCGGTAGACCAGAGTACCCCCCATCGTAAAATGAGGTAATAAAGTGAAGGAGAAGTCAAGGGCCTCACCCTCCACCAAATCCATGGAGGTTTCACATGAAAAAGCCCAGTCCTCCCTAAAAACCACAGCCGTAACCCCCCTTGTCCCCGTTGTGCGACCAGCACGTGCTAGATGGTACCCCTGGGGGATTGCAAGCTCAACCACCGGCTCACACGACTCCCTTAGCCACTTTTCTGTGATGAATAACACGTCTAACTTGTTATCCACGATTAGCTCCAAAATATTAGCAGCATGTCTGACCATTGAGCGAGCATTAATAAGGGCTGCCAGAACCCCCGATTTCCAAACAGCCTGAAAACCTAGGTCAGGTAATTTAGTGGTAAAGCAAAAGCTACAAATAGAACACCCACTAGAAAGGTTGAGAATGTCATCACACCGTTTATAACCTGCACGGGTTGCCGGGTCCAGTGCTACTAGCTCATCGTGGTTAAAAACACGCCTGCCTGTCAAGGTGGCTGGCTCCGAACCAACAGTGTAACTGGCCCTGGGCGCATCCGGGGCGCGGACGGGCACAGACGGGCTTGCCTTTGGCGTGCCTTTGGAGCGCCGGCGGCGCACCCGCTGCGCGCCCGTTAGAAGCATGTGCAATTTATATGTCCTGCTCTAACTAGCGTCCCACCAGGATCCGGGACTCTGAAGATGGTGCCCTGTCCTCCACTCAAATGGCACTGGGAGCCATGGTGGACCGGGGCAGGGACAGCGCACCTCACTTAATGGAAGCTGGGGTAAGTGCGTGCCAAATCTCAGAGGATCAAACAGAAGACTAAAAGCAATCAGTGCAGAGCAATATAGAAACACAGAATCTTTAAAACATTAAAAAGAAGCAATTATTCTTTAGGAAAGCTCCGGGGAGCATTTAGATAAGCGTGTCGAAATAAATATTTTCACGAGCAGTCTGAGTTCAAAGCGGTTCGAGCTGGGACTGCAACCACCCGCTCTCGCCGCAGCGAACCCTGCACTGCCGACCAATTTATATGTCCTCCCTCCCCCAGCTAGAGCACTAACTAGCATCCCACCGGGATCCGGGACTCCTATGATGGCGCCCTGCCCTCCACTCAAACGGCACTGGGAGCCGCGGTGGACCGTGCAGGGACAGCGCACCTCACTTAATGGAAGCTCGGGTAAGTGCGTGCCAAATATCAGGGGATCAAACAGAAGAATAAAAGCAATCAGTGCACAGCAATATAGAAACACAGAATCTTTAAAACATTAAAAAGAAGCAATTACTCTTTAGAAAAGCTCTGGGGAGCATTTAGAAAAGCGTGTCAAAATAATTATTTTCACGAGCAGCCTGAGTTCAAAACGGTTCAAGCTGGGACTGCCACCACCTGCTCATCCCTAAGAGCCCTCTTTCCTATTTTCAACTATTCTAACTAAAACAGTTATTAAAATAAAATAACATAAAGTAATGTATCTTCAACAAATGTATGTTTTTGAAAGTATCATTACCACCATGCAAAAAACACCACAATTGTAGCTGTCCTGTTATCTTTGGTTAGATTCTATCACTAACTGCCATTGGTTATATTCGGAGTGCTTCAATATCTGTAGGAAAACCTTTTAGAGACATATGAATGGTTATGTAAAATATTTCACATGAAATACACAAATCCTCATCTCAGAATGCATTTTTATCATGAAATGTTGAAGTCAAACCTGATAACTCCATTAGGTCCATTGCCATTTTTGGCTGATAGTATATGGGAGTAGTCAGTGGATCTGGTGTGTCGAGTTGTTGACCACAACCTGGGATAGTGCATGGGCAGGAATAAACAGCTTGTGGCGACCAATACGTCCCATGGTTGAGACATCTGTATAATAAGCAAGAACAGCGGGCAAATCAAGTTTAACGTTATTAAAAAACATGGAGAGCGTGCTAAAATACAACATTGACCAATCGATTACATGTGCATTACACGAAAAAAACGACATCGCATTAACTTGAACAGCAAGTAGCACACTGCTGCGGGAATGGCCACGTGGCGCTTGGCAAATTAAAGAAACGTGGTAGGATTAAGTGATTTGCACAGAAGAAAGGATAAGAAATCAAGTATAACGTTATTCAAAAACATGGGGAGCATGCTAAAATACAGCATTGGTCAATTGATTACATGTTCAGTGCATGGGGAGGAAGCAGCATGTGGCACACTACTTAAAAAATAAAGGCAGCAGGATTAAGTTATTTGCCCAGAACCATCGCCTACCAAGGCAATATATTTGAGGTATAAGAGCTGGAAACCGTGCTAAAACACACTATTGCCGAAAACATTTCTTTTGCAATGCATGGGGCACGTGACACACTACTTACACAAGAAAAACAACACCACATTAACTTGAACAGCACGTAGTACACTGTTGCGGGAACGGCCACGTGGCGCTTGGCAAATTAAAGAAACCTGGCAGGATTAAGGGATTTGCACAGAACAAACAATAAGAAATCAAGTTTAAGGTTATTAAAAAACATGGAGAGCGTGCTAAAATACGACAATGGTCAATCGGTAACATGTGCTGTACAAGGGGAGGAAGCAGCATGTGGCGCACTACTTAGAAAATTAAAGGCCGCAGGATTAAATGATTTGCCTAGAAACAACGGCTGCCAAGGTAAGTTATTCCATATACAAGAGCTAAAAACTGTACTAAAATACACTATTGCCGAAAACATTACTTTTGCAATGCATGGGTCACGTGACGCACTACTTACACAAGAAAAACTACATCGCATTAACTTGAACAGCACGTAGCACACTGGTGCAGGAACGTGGCTCTTGGCAAATTAAATAAACACACCAGGATTAAGTGATTTCCACAGAACAAAGGATAGGAAATCAAGTTTAACGTTATTAAAAATCATGAAGAGCGTGCTAAAATACAACATTGGTCAATCGAGTACATGTGCAGGGCATGGGGAAGAAGCAGCACGTGGCGCACTACTTAAATAATGAAAGGTGGTAGGATTAAGTGATTTGCCCAGCCACAACGGTTACCAAGGTAACTTATTCGATATACAAGAGCTGGAAACCGTATTAAAATTCACTATTGCCCAAAACAATTACTTTTGCAATGCATGGGGCACCTGACGCACTACTTACATGAGAAAAATTACATCGCATTAACTTGAACAGCACGTAGCACACTGGTGCGGGAACGGTCAAGTGGCACTTGGCAAATTAAAGAAACACACCAGGGTTAAGTGATTTGCACAGAAACTAAAGTTACGAAGTCAACTTTAATGATATAAAAAAGCAGAAAAGCGTGCCTAAAAACAACATTGTCAAATCAAACAGAGAGTTGCATTTACCCGGTATTTAAAGATCGTTCAGATTAATTAATTTAATTACTATTAAAAAAGAAGTGCTCACCTACGAAGAAGTGGATACGAACACTATCAAAGGCTTTGACTGTGGAATAGTAAAAGTTCAAGAAGGTTGACAGCTTATAACTGCTTTGCAGAACGATGATCCGTTGAGCAAGATGTCACTGGGTGTGAGAGCTGTGATTGGGCATGTTGTAATTAAGCATGTGCAAATAAAATGAAGTACGTTAGGGGTACTTAGCCAGACGGTGGGACGTATTTTGCGCATGCATAACATTAGCACGCATGCGCTACCACAAACATGCATGCACAAAGTGAAGGCAACTCCTAGGGGGTAAATACACAGATGGAGTTCGGATGTCATTTGAACACAGGCTCCTGCAGGAGGCGGGGAGCCGGCGGGACAGTGGGGGAATTGGAAACTCTCCCACGGTCCCCAACAGTGACGGGCAAAATACATTTTTAAAAAAGTCAGTTTCTGGGGAATGGGGTCCCCGGGACCTTGAAGTGGCTTCAGGACGGGGGCTATGTAGCCCTCCTCCATAAAATAAAAATATATTATTAGCCATGCCCTGGGGGATTGGGACCCCGGTGCCCGGAACGGGCCCTTCCCATAAAAAAATTGAATATGGATACTCCGCTTATTGTCATTGTACCATAGGCGTACCCTTCCCATCGCACACTGAATGCTAATTGGCTGAAAAGTAGTTGTCAACATTCGAAACTAGAAACTGTTGGCAGCTATTTTATGCCTTGGTAAAAGGGAGGCTGAAAAAGCATGGGAAATGTGTGTTTAAAACGTGACAAGGGGGAGTGTAAACATACCCAGATCCTATAAGTCTGCTCAGGGGGTCCCACAAGGAGCCCCAGAGCCATAATTTATTTTTATTTTTTGGGTAAAATCGTGGGGTGCGCGTATGATCTGCGCATTCCAGCGATATTTAAAAAAAAACGTGGGCTTCCGTGCGTCTTCGGTAATTTGCATTCTTTCAACTGTTTAGAGGAGATGCAGCATTGATGGATCCAGGATCCACCCCTGAGTAAGAAAAGTTAACAATAACACTATTTACCTGCTAAGTGAATTTCCTTTCATAGGCTAACATTGACTGGTTTCACTTGCAAATTCTTTTAAGTGTGGAGTTTTGGAACTTTAAAATAGTCACCTAAAATCATCTGAACAACGAATTCCAATTTACTCAACTGTTATCAGGAGAGAACCCAGTGCTGCATATTTTAGCCCAAAGCGATACAAAAGGGGATGATGGACGGAGCGTTTGAGCAAATCAAACACTCACACCCAGTCAACTGATCTGAGTTTAATCCATCACCATTCTTTAGCTCACTCAGCCACCCCAGTTCAGGCATGGCCATATGCAAATCAGTCTGACCCTGTGCCTCATGGGAACAGTCCAGCCCGAACTGCCAAGCCATGTCTTCCCCGGACTGGAAACAAGAATCCTGGGACTGCTTCGGATTCATACTCCTCATCAGCCAGGCTATCTTGAATCCAGTGGCCAAGTGAGCAAGGGACTCACGTCTGAGCATACCCGGCCAACTTAGGGCGAACAAAGCAATACAAAAGGGGATGATGGACAGAGCGTTTGAGCAAATCAAACACTCACCTCCAGTCAACTGATCTGGGTTTAATCCATCACCATTCTTTAGCTCACTCAGCCACCCCAGTTCAGACATGGCCATATGCAAATCAGTCTGACCCTGTGCATCATGGGAACAGTCCAGCCCGAACTGCCAAGCCATGTCTTCCCCGGACTGGAAACAAGCATCCTGGGACCGGTCTCGGATTCATAATCCTCATCAGCCAGGGTATCTTGAATCAAGTGGCCAAGTGAGCAAGGGACTCACGTCTGAGCATACCCTGCCAACTTAGGGCGAACAAAGCAATACAAAAGGGGATGATGGACGGAGCGTTTGAGCAAATTAAACACTCACCCCCAGTCAACTGATCTGGGTTTAATACATCACCATTCTTTAGCTCACTCAGCCACCCCAGTTCAGACATGGCCATATGCAAATCAGTCTGACCCTGTACCTCATGGGAACAGTCCAGCCCAAACTGCCAAGCCATGTCTTCCCTGGACCGGAAACAAGCATCCTGGGACCGGTTTCGGATTCATAATCCTCATCGACCTGATGCTTACTTTTTAAAATTGATATACATTGTATTTTAAGTTTGTTCACTTTCGCCCACAATTTTAAAACATTTATTGTCTTTGCGCACTTGGCGCTCACATACTGGGAATTACCTGTCTCTCCCTGAAGCGCTGTAGCCCCCACCACAGACGACTAAGGTCTGGCTGGGTTCGATTACTTTGGGCGCCATCTTGGGTGAGGTGAGGAGCCGGTGAGCGGTCTAGTGCTCAGCCCCTCCCGCCCCACAAGCTTAAATGGTACCTTGGCACCGGAAGCGCAGCGGACGAGCGCAGCGGGAGCGCCGACTTCGCGCCGAAGTCGTGCCAAAGTCCTGCCCGTCTGCGCCCGTCCACGCCAGGCCGGGTCCAGGTGCCATTTCCTCTGCCCCTGATTACATCACATATTCAAGCTCGGCCCTATTGAGTTTACAGCTACCTCCCTGTACTTCTGCCCCTAGCCTGAATTGTCAAGATGCACCGTTAAAATGTCCTAAATGTGCTCTTACTTTAGACTCTGTGGCCTCGGTCACAGACTCCCTTTCATCCACTTTCTGGGGCATCTTGCCTTCCACGCATCAGGTCCCCTCTTCTAAGTTGAATATCTGCCCTGATTTGAATTTTATTAGCATCAATTGCCGATCTCTCCCTAGGCACTGTAGAGATATCTTTGACCTCCTTCAGTCACCCAGCCCGGCAGCCATGTTTGTAACTGAAACATGGCTCAACGAGAGCTCCGGCCCTGACATTGCCATGGCCCTCCCCAACAACTACACCTTTGTGGGGAGAAACCGTGCTCTCAAGGAGGGCGGAGGGATTGCTGTTATTTTTAAAAGCGATTTTTCCTGTAAATGGGAAGACCTTGATTTTCCTGGTTGCGAAGCAGGTCTCTTTAAACTGCTTCTCTCTCCTTCATTCACTCTGACAGAAATCCTCATTTACCGTCCCCCTGGTTCGGCCTTTGCATGGACCTCTGCTCTCCCTGAGCTTATTGCCCCTTTGATCTTACAATCCACTAATTTCCTCATAGTGGGTGATCTAAATATTCATTTTAATCAAGCTTCTTGTCCTATTAGTACGCGCCTATTATTGGACTTAGCCGCTCTGGACCTCCACCTACTTAATTCCTGCCCTACCCACAAAGCCGGCAATTTATTAGATCCCCTTATCTCGAATTTAAATTGTATCACATACCACTCTTCTTCTCCTGTAATTTGGTCCGATCATTTCATTATTGATTTTTCAATTAAGATATCCAATCAGAACTCTTCCATTAGTTCTCACCCTCACAAGGCCAGTAGGAATTGGAAAACGCTTAGAAAAGGATAAGCTGAACATCTGCCTTGAAACCTCCAAACCTGCGTGTTCCATCATCACCACGAAGGAGGTGTCAGCTCTTGGTTGTCAACAGCCCTAGACTCCTGCCTCCCAACTCAGAGAAACAAATCTCAGATCCATCACCCTCCGGCTCCCTGGTTTAATGATTCACTCCGTCTTGAAAAATCTGGTTGCAAGAAATTGGAACGCATTTGGCGCTCCAATTACTGTGCGACTAATAAAACAAGATATAAGGCCGCCTTGCGGGCTTACCATTCTGCCTGTGATACCGCCAGAGCTAATCATGCCAACATTACCATACTCAATGCCCAAAATAGACCTAAGGCCTTGTTCAAAGTGGTAAAAGATCTTTCAGGCATGTCTTCGGCACCTAAAGACCCCTGTCTGGACACAACTCAATGTAATGCCCTGGCAAAATTTTTTCTGGAGAAAATCGATAAGATCTACGCTATTTTTAACGCTACTCCCACTGTTTCTTCCACTTCCGTGTCTCATTTACCCATTCCTGGTTCCATCGATGCATCTAATCCAACTCCCACTGCCCCCCTACTTCACTACTGGGAGCCGATCTCGCTCTCACTCTTTCAAAAATATCTTAATGAAATAAAAACTGGTTCTCCCCTTGATCCTATGCCTCCACAAATATTGCGAACTTTGGATCCAACCATACTCCAGATCATTCTGAATCTTCTAAATGCTTCATTGGTTGAAGCTACGGTCCCTAACGAATGGAAACACGCGATGGTGGTTCCATTGTTAAAAAAGGCCAACGCGGACCCAAATAACCCTTCCAACTTTCGTCCTATTTCTTTGCTCTCTTGCTATTCTAAGGTTCTAGAAAAACACGTTAATTCTCTTCTCACTTCTTATGTTGAATCCTCTAATCTTCTTCACTGTTCTCAATCTGGGTTCAGGGCCGGCTTCTCTACTGAGTCCACGCTCCTCGGTGTGTCTGAGACCATTAGAAGACAGGTGGACAGCGGGGAAACAGTGGCACTCATTCTCCTTGACTTGAGTGCCGCTTTTGACACCGTCTCCCATCCCATCTTGCTGTCCACCTTGAAATCTGTGGGTATTGATGGTCCCGCCCTGGCCTGGATCGCTAGCTTTCTTTCTAAACGCACCTTCCAAGTCTTCTCTCCCTCGTCTGTTTCCTCCATCTTTTCCTCCCCTCACGGTGTGCCACAGGGGTCTATTCTTAGCCCTCTCTTTTTCAATCTTTATGTGCGACCTCTTGCCTTCCTGGCAGAGCAAGCAGGCCTCACGATCTATTCTTACACAGACGATGCACAAATCGTCTATTCGCTTTCCACCAATAAACATCTCCCCACGTCTTCCCTGCAGTCCGGGTTGGAACAAATCGCTAACTGGATGCACAGTCATAAATTAAAACTGAATGGTGATAAAACAGAGCTACTCCTATTCGGCCCTCACACCTCGCTCTGGGGCCCCCAACATTGGCCTCATCAGATGGACCCCACTCCTACCCCTTCAGCCTCAGTTCGCAACCTCGGGGTCCTTTTTGACAACCAGCTGTCATTTAAGCAACATGCTGTAAAAGTCTCTGCCACCTGCACTACCATCATAAGGTGGCTGAGAAAAATCACGTGGATGCTTCCTGCTGACACCCTGAGGACAGTGGTCCAGGCCCTTGTCACCTCACGCATGAACTACGGGAACATTCTGCTTCTGGGTGCCTGTAAGGAGGTAATAAAGAAATTTCAGGTGGTTCAGAATATGGCAGTCCGCCTTCTCTGTAACTTGCCTGCCAGGTCATCGGCCTCCATCCATCTGCGCAAGTTGCATTGGTTGCGCATTGAGAGCCGAGTAAAATTTAAAGCTCTCTGCATATTGCACCATATTAAAATGGGTAAAGCTCCTAAATACCTATCCTCTTTAGTCCAGCATTATGTTCCCTCCGTACGCTGAGATCGTCCACACAAAACAAGTTTCTGATCCCTCGGGTCAACAGAGCTAAAATGGGAGGCCGCTCGTTTGCTCTACTGGCACCCTCCTTATGGAATTCCATGCCCCAATCCTTGCGATCGGAAACCTGTCACTTGACATTCCGTAAAGAAATTAAGACTTGGCTTTTCAATACTTAATTTGCGTGCTCATTCCCTCTCAACTGCTCATTCCCTCTCAACTTCACTCACTTTCTGTTTTTCTTTAGCGCCAGGAAACCTACGGGTAGCTGCGCGCTCAATAAATGTAATTATAATAATAATAATAATCAGCCAGGCTATCTTGAATCCAGTGGCCAAGTGAGCAAGGGACTCACGTCTGAGCATACCCTGCCAACTTAGGGCGAACAAAGCGATACAAAAGGGGATTATGGACGGAGCATTTGAGCAAATCAAACACTCACCCCCAGTCAACTGATCTGGGTTTAATCCATCACCATTCTTTAGCTCACTCAGCCACCCCAGTTCAGACATGGCCATATGCAAATCAGTCTGACCCTGTGCCTCATGGGAACAGTCAAGCCCGAATTGCCAAGCCATGTCTTCCCTGGACCGGAAACAAGCATCCTGGGAGCGGTTTCGGATTCATAATCCTCATCAGCCAGGCTATCTTGAATCCAGTGCCCAAGTGAGCAAGAGACTCATGTCTGAGCATACCCTGCCAACTTAGGGCGAACAAAGCGATACAAAAGGGAATGGTGGACGGAGCGTTTGAGCAAATCCAACACTCACCCCCAGTCAACTGATCTGGGTTTAATCCATCACCAATCTTTAGCTCGCTCAGCCACACCAGTTCAGACATGGCCATATGCAAATCAGTCTGACCCTGTGCCTCATGGGAACAGTCCAACCCGAACTGCCAAGCCATGTCTTCCCGGGACCGGAAACAAGCAGATCTGTTGACTGGGTGTGAGTGTTTGATTGGTTCAGATGCTCCGTCCATCGCCACCCCCTTTTGTACCACTTTGTTTGCCATATATTGGCAGGGTATGCTCAAACGTGAGTCCCTTGTTCACTTTGCCACTGGATTCAAGCAAGCTGGGCTGAAGACGGCTGAAATGCCAGGAAACCGGTCCTCGGAAACTTGTTTCCGGTCCAGGGAAGGCATGGCTTGGCGGTTCGGGCTGGACTGTTCCCATGAGGCACAGGGGCAAACTCATTTGTATATGGCCATGTCTGAACTGGGGTGGCAGAGTGGGCTAAAGAACGGTGATGGATTAAACCCAGATCTGTTGACTGGGTGTGAGTGTTTCATTGGTTCAGATGCTCCGTCCATCACCACCCGCTTTTGTACTACTTTGTTTGCCATAAGTTGGTAGGGTATGCTCAGACCTGAGTCCCTTGCTCACTTTGCCACTGGATTCAAGCAAGCCGGGCTGAAGACGGCTGAAATGCCAGAAACCGGTCCTCGGAAGCTTGTTTCCGGTCCAGGGAAGGCATGGCTTGGTGGTTCGGGCTGGACTGTTCCCATGAGGCACAGGGTCAGACTGATTTGCATATGGCCATGTCTGAACTGGGGTGGCAGAGTGGGCTAAAAAACGGTGATGGATTAAACCCAGGTCTGTTGACTGGGTGTGAGTGTTTGATTGGTTCAGATGCTCCGTTCATCACCACCCTTCTTTTGTACCGCTCTGTTCGCAATAAGTTGGCAGGGTATGCTCAGACGTGAGTCCCTTGCTCACTTTGCCACTGGATTCAAGCAAGCCGGGCTGAAGACAGCTGAAATGCCAGAAACCGGTCCTCAGAAGCTTGTTTCCGGTCCAGGGAAGGCATGGCTTGGTGGTTTGGGCTGGACTGTTACCATGAGGCACAGGGTCAGACTGATTTGCATACGGTCATGTCTGAACTGGGGTGGCAGAGTGGGCTAAAGAACGGTGATGGATTAAACCCAGATCTGTTGACTGGGAGTGAGTGTTTTTGATTGGTTCAGATGCTCCATCCATCACCACCCCCTTTTGTACCGCTTTGTTCGCCATAAGTTGGCAGGGTGTGCTCAGACGTGAGTCCCTTGCTCACTTTGCGACTGGATTCAAGTAAGCCGGGCTGAAGACGGCTTAAATTCCAGAAACCGGTCCTCGGAAGCTTGTTTCCGGTCCAGGGAAGGCATGGCTCGGCGGTTCAGGCTGGACTGTTCCCATAAGGCACAGGGTCAGACTGATTTGCATTTGGCCATGTCTGAACTGGGGTGGCAGAGTGGGCTAAAGAACGGTGATGGATTAAACCCAGATCTGTTGACTGGGTGTGAGTGTTTGATTGGTTCAGATGCTCCGTCCATCACTACCCCCTTTTGTACCGCTTTGTTCGCCATAAGTTGGCAGGGTATGCTCAGACTTAGGTCCCTTGCTCACTTTGCCACTGGATTCAAGCAAGCCGGGATGAAGACAGCTGAAATGCCAGAAACCGGTCCTCCGAAGCTTGTTTCCGGTCAAGGGAAGGCATGGCTTGACGGTTCGGGCTGGACTGTTCCCATGAGGCACAGGGTCAGACTGATTTGCATATGGCCATGTCTGAACTGGGGTTGCAGAGTGGGCTAAAGAATGGTGGTGGATTAAACCCAGATCTGTTGACTGGGTGTGAGTGTTTGATTGGTTCAGATGCTCCGTCCATCACCACCCACTTTTGTTCCGCTTTGTTCGCCATAAGTTGGCAGGGTATGCTCAGACGTGAGTCCCTTGCTCACTTTGCCACTGGATTCAAGCAAGCCAGGATGAAGACAGCTGAAATGCCAGAAACCGGTCCTCGTAAGCTTGTTTCCGGTCCAGGGAAGGCATGGCTTGGCGGTTCGGGCTGGACTGTTCCCATGAGGCACAGGGTCAGACTGATTTGCATATGGCCATGTCTGAACTGGGGTTGCAGAGTGGGCTAAAGAACGGTGGTGGATTAAACCCAGATCTGTTGACTGGGTGTGGGTTTTGATTGGTTCAGATGCTCCGTCCATCACCACCCCCTTTTGTACCGCTTTGTTCGCCATAAGTTGGCAGGGTATGCTTAGACGTGAGTCCCTTGCTCACTTTGCCAATGGATTCAAGCAAGCCGGGCTGAAGATGGCTGAAATGCCAGAAACCGGTCCTCTGGAGCTTGTTTCTGGTCCAGGGAAGGCATGGCTTGGCGGTTCGGGCTGGACTGTTCCCATGAGGCACAGGGTCAGACTGATTTGCATATGGCCATGTCTGAACTGGGGTGGCAGAGTGGGCTAAAGAACGGTGATGGATTAAACCCAGATCTGTTGACTGGGTGTGAGTGTTTGATTGGTTCAGATGCTCCGTCCATCACCACCCCCTTTTGTACTGCATATTTTAGCCCAACCCTGACCCTGAATAGTAGTTCTAAGCATATTTACAAGTAACTTGTATTTCCTTCCATAGGAATCCCCTTCCTATAAAAAAAAGAATAAAGTTAGATTTGCGGGTCAGGCTCTAGGGAATGGGGTCCCAAAGGGCCCAGAAAAAGTAAAAGGAAGGGGGGGGGCACACAATATAATGTAATTAAAAAAAAATATCTAAAAATAAATAGTTAAAAAAATTGTAAATCAGTATAAAAAAATAAATATAAGAATAAATATATTTAAAAATTGTCATTTACAAAACCTTTAAAATTCATTGAAAAAACCATAGGTTTCAGACATGTTATAGGTAGGAATTAGCACTCAAAAAACCTTTGAAATTCAACGACAAAACCATAGGTTTCAGATATGTTATAGTTAGGAATTAGCATTTAAAAAACCTTTGAAATTCACTGAAAAAAACATAGGTTTCAGACAATTTATAGTTAGGAATTAGCATTTAAAAAACCTCAGAAATTCACCGAAAAAAACACAGGTTTCAGGGGTGTTATAGTTAGTTGGACATTTATCTCATTCAAAACCATTGAAATATCCCCATTATAGTTAGTTGTACTAACTATAACTCATGCACCCGCAATCCACTGCTGATGATGTCACATATTACATCATTTATGACATGGGCTACCCAGAAAGGAATTTGTTCACGTTTTGTGGGCACTTTGCCCATTAGTGCGTCTAATGTTTGTGGAGTAATTTTAGTACTAGTGCTCTGTGTAAGAGGTGCAGTATGTTGTGTTATCACTGTTCATAAAATACGTCAATTACCCGTAGGTAGGTGTCCTGGTGCTGAATCACTAATTCTCTGAGAACAAATCGAGCGACCAGGGTTAGCGAGTAAAGAGCCAGGTTTTCAGTCCTCTCCGAAAGGTTAATAGGGCCATGGCATTTCTCAAAATGGGGGGAAGCTCATGTCATGTTTTAGCTGAGCATACCATAAAGCTTCTCCTTCCCAATGTGGATTCTTAACGAGTGGCACAGTCACCAGCTTGGCTCCTCCGGAGCGCAGGGTTCTACCGGGTGTATACCATTGTAATTTCCGTTTTAGGAAATCTGGGCCTATCCCATGGAGTGCCTTGAACACAGTACTGAGAGTTTTAAAAAGCACTCAATTCTTGACTGGAAGCCAGTGTAGTTTCCTCAATTCCTTAGAGATAAAGTCATATTTGAGAGTACCCGTAATCAGCCTTTGCGCTGCATTTTGTAGCATTTGCAACTTGTTTGCAAAGTGTTCCTGTGTATTTAAATACAGGCTATTGCAGTAGTCATGTCTGGACAAAATGAGAGCAGTGACTATGGTTCGCTGACAAGATGTAGGCAGAAAGGGCAGTATTTTCTTAATCACTGTAATTAAAACATACACAGAACATGCCACTGCATTGATTTGGTCCCCGAAGTTGAGTTTTTCATTGATAATGACTCCTAGGTTCTTCACCTTCCTAACAGGAGGAGGAAGTGGCCCCATGTCTTTTGGCCACCACCTTGGGGTCCAGAAGTTAGGGTCATTGCCAAACAGGATTACCTTGGTCTTCCCAGAATTGAATTTTAGCCAATTTTGTGACATCTAGGAACTTGTCCTCAATTCCTATTGTATGACCAGGTCGTAAAGCCACCACAATTTGCGTGTCATCAGCGTATAAAGTCAGGTGGAATACAAATAATCTGATCAGGGTAGCCAGCGAGATAACATAAACATTAAAAAGAGTAAGGCTAAGGGTGGACCCCTGGGCTACTCCACACAGCAGTGAGAACGTTTTGGAATTGAAAGTACCCAGTGCCACAGTCTGAGATCTGTCCGAAAAAAAAGATCTAAGGGGATCATAGGCTTTGCCTTGAATACCACACGCAGACAAACGGTCCATCAGAACATCATGATGGACCATGTCAAAGGATGCGGACAAGTTCAGCATAATCAGAGCTGCTTTGCCACCCCTGTCCACAGCCTCCCTTATCTCCTTGTGGACTTTATCAGTGTGGATTCTGTACTATGCCCTTCTCTGAACCCAAACAGAGTTGGATCCAGAGCATTTGTCCCAACTACAAAGGTGCTGAGCTATAAGTTCATGGTTTTCTCAACCAGTTTTGCAGGTAATGGGAGGTGAGATATGGGTCGGAAATTATTTGGCTCCTTTGGGTCCAGGTTAGGCTTTTTCAGTAAAGGCAGCATTGAGGCCAATTTCCAAGGACTAGGGAAGTGTCCGACTTCAAACATTGTATTAAACAATGGAGTGAGTACTAAGGCCGCAGGCACCTGTACCTGTTTAATTATTGAGGCTGGGCAGGGGTCCTAAGGTGAGCGGAGAGGAGTAGCTTCTCAGTGTCTGCTGTGGGCAGTTGCTGACATTTGTTGAAGACCATTAGGGGATCAGTAATTGGCTGCCTTCCCCTCAACCGCACCCCAAATTCCTCTGGATTAGAGTGACTGAAATTCAAAAAGATTTTACTTTGTTTAAAAAGAACTTGGCAATATTGTCACAAAGTTTCTGACTTACCCCAACCTTTGTTATGGTGGGGGAGGCCAGGCTTGAGACAGTTTTAAAAAGCTCTTTGATAAGAGTTGTTTGCAGAATTGATTCATTTTGCATAGAAGCTTTTCTTTGCTTCAAATAGGTGTTGTTTGTAAATATCCAGACTTTTTCTATACTTCTGTTTCTCCTCTTCCATATAGTCTTTCCTCAAGGTTCGCTCCAGAAGCTTGCAGGAAAGATTTTGTCTCCTCAAGTCATCTGAATACCAGGGGGCTATGGGATGTGTTCTTCTAGGGCGTATTGTTTTAGCTGGAGCTAGTGTATTACGTGCTGACTCTACCCATGATGTGTAATGAGTAACTGCCTCTTCTAGATCAGAAGGTAACTGACCGACAGAGGCCATGAGTACAGCCTGTAGGTCTGTACTCTTAATTGTTTTCCAGGCTTTGCTTTGAATCTGGATCTTTGGGCCTTTTCATTGCCCTGTGATGGGTAGCTAGGAGAATCTCAAATTGAACCCCCATATGGTCTGTCCAGGTCAAATGCAGTGTGCCCGTACGCCGCAAGTTAGGGTGATTTGAGAAGATTTCGTCTAGAGTGTGTCTTGCCAGGTGCAGGACACATTCTAGATGGATAGAAGGGTGTTCAAACGTGGGGCACAAGTATAGGTATTAAGAGAGGAGCAATAAATACACTGAGACAGGCTGAACAAAACACGTTTTTTTTATGATAGGTGCAGTAGGTAGCACAATAATAATTGCGAAATTAAAATGGTAGATGTATAACTACAACAATGGATACTGATTAAATGTTAAATGCTTTATTGTCTATTTCAGTTACCCCTGAAGAAAGGCTTTGGTATTTCCGAAATGCATTGGGTCTTTTAATAAACACTGCTGTGAACGAACCTTGCATCTGCACGTGTTTTTGTAAGAGGTCTGGCTGGGCACAACATTACCAGGAGAAACTTTGAAAATGGCATAACATTCCTGCGTGTGGATTGAATTGGAATTGATTTTAAAAGATGTTAAAAAAAGTTGGTTTAAAATGGAACAAAAAGAAAAAAGCGAAAACATTGAGTAAATTGTTAACTACTAGCAGGGGCAGAATGGACGCAAGCATGTTGGCAGTGGGACTGGATTTGGGGTGAAAAATCACCCCACATAAATATTTACAATCCTTATAAGGCATTATGTCCATACAAGACAGTCTGTCCTTATTTGGAGTTACGTCCTTATAAGGCTCGTTCATATGAAATGATGGGGAGATGATGTAGTTAAAGTGTATGAAGTTCCCTAGACCTATATCAGGGTACCAATTTGAAATTTTACAGTGTATGTCATCAGCACAACACACATGGCTCATTGTCACACTCCTTGACTGTCAAACACAAGTAGGACCTTCACACATGCCCCTCGCCTACACATCTCACACCTGAAACAATCAACACCTGTGTGAAACACACATATTAGTGCATATGATGACCTGTGAGTTCACTGACAACCAATCACACTCCCTGTGATGCATCCACAAATATCAGACTCACACTTAGTGATGCCTAAACCAATGCTGACACAAAAACAATAGCCAAACACAAATCTCGCAAACAACATCCACAGAAGTCCAACAAGCCCAGCCATGTGCAGCCAAATAGTGGAAAGGCAATTTGACCCTAGACAGAACAGGAATACACAACATTGTCACTCAGGACAAATGCACAGACACCATACCACAAAACAAACAAGAATTGCCTCCTCACAAAACAATCATGAACAATAACTGGGATCAAGGGGACAAATCAGCTAACACACACATACACACCACACCAGTCATCAAGTGAACATGGTGTCATAGTGTACCACAAGCATGCACATGCACAATCCTGAAAAGTGCCAGGTCCAATATAGGAGGACAAACCACTAGTGTGCACTCACAACAAGTTCATGAACATGAATTCACATTGCTGCATGTGCCATACACACACAAAATGCACACTACACATGCAACACACATATGAATGTATCATAATGAACAAACTACTCTCACACAATGTCATGCCAATAGAACAACACACATATTGCACCTGTCAGCAGAAAGAGCCAACACAGGCCAAACACTGCATACATCCACAAGAACAACACAGCAGAGGTGCATACCAATCCATCACATAACAAACTCAGCTTGACATCAGGGGGATGCACACCAAGCAAGTACAGGGCAATATACACTGACAGCGCTGCATGTACATCAAGCAGTGTGTGCACAACTACAAAACCAGTAGCACACATATCTGAGAGCCACACCATGAACTCCCACAACACAAATCATCACAGTACAAACATAAGATCCCACTCAGGAAGGGTAGCAGTACCTCAACAACCACACATTTACCTTAGCCTTTACCCACAGATGCACATCTCATAGAAACTCAGATGCAATCAACATGACTAGAGGGCTGGGATGCTCAAAAACATGCACTGCACATGAGCAACCATGACCGCAAGCAAGTAGAAGAAAATATCCTAAAACTAATTGTTAAACTGTCCTAAGTGGCACATTGGTGCTGTACACAGATCATCTTCACACAGTATAGTGTCACACTATGAAGTGGTGGGGAGGCTCACACACTGGCTAGCCATGGGGTGGAAGACATGAGATTGAAGTGGACAGGTGAGGAGTGTACAGTCCACAAACAGATAGAGGAGTAACTCACAATGTGTAGGCATTAGAATCACATAAAAGGGGATGGTTATGACTCCACATACCACATACCATACTGGAGTCAAAAATGGGTCAAGGGACAGCAATGCATGAGAAAACTCACAAATAATGGCAGTGTGGCTGAGCAAGTCTGCACAGTGAGCACAAACAGAAACAAGACACATGGCTCATCAACAAAACAAAACACAGACATGGCAGTCACACACTCTGCATACACACAACTTGCAGTGACGACAAGTAGGTGCTCCCCAGGAATGCAAGGACACACCAACACACTGCACAGCGCCTAACCTACAACTCCCACAATCTGGAGCACATGGCTGACAATTTAAACAAACAGGCACTCATCACCTGGATCATACATGTGTGTACTTGGCATTGCAGGGGCCACACACATCAACACTACTGCCAATGACAGCCCATTCACACTGTATGAATACTCAAGTTCACATATTCAAATGTACCCATGTGACTATGAAGACATGCCTACACAAGATGACCACACATCAACACTGACCATAGAATGATTAGGATAACAGTGGATCATCACAAGCAACCATCATTGCGCCCTCAAGCCTCAGAGTCAACAATACCAAAAGTGCATGTCACCTCTGGGAAAGTCTGAAAAAGTAAAACAAGCAATTGGCAATGTTAAAGTGGCATCCAGAGCATGTGTTACATGCAACCATACCCATACATAAAACATTTTATTTAGCAAGGACATTGACACAGCAGACAACAGGAGTAACTGTCTTTATTACAGAAGACCCAGATAGGCATCCAACGTACATAACAGCAAGGCTATTGGCCAGTACAAATTCAAAGTATGTACATGTGTGCATGAGAAACTGCACAGGGAATGGGCATCCAAAGTGATAAACAGCAAGGCCATTAGCCAGTCCATACATCTGGTGTGCACATGTGTGCATGAGAAACTGCACCTGGAATGGGCATCCAAAGTGATAAACAGCAAAGCCATTGGCCAGTCCATAATTCTGGTGTGCACATGTGTGCATGAGAAACTGCACAGGGAATGGGCATACAAAGTGACAAACAGCAAGGCCATTGGCCAGTCCATAATTCTGGTGTGCACATGTGTGCATGAGAAACTGCACAGGTAATGGGCATACAAAGTAACAAACAGCAAGGCCATTGGCCTGAACAAGTTCAAAGTATGTACATGTGTGCATGAGAAACTGCCCAAGGAATGGGCATCCAAAGTGACACACAGCAAGGCCATTGGCCAGTCCATAGTTCTGGTGTGCACATGTGTGCATGAGAAACTGCACAGGGAATGGGTAACACCATCCACTGCCATGGGAATCTCCCCAGCTCAGGGGATACAAATGGGCAGTCCAGGCAACGCTGTGGGAGAGATGGGGTTGAGAGGGGGACTTTGCCTCAGATTTGGCTGTCAGTTGAACTGGGAGGTGGCTGTTGTTGGGGCCAGTTAGAGGACTGGACACGGGAGAGAGAGGACCGGCTAAGGTAGAGGCATCAGTGACTGTGGCAGCCTGAGGGCTGCTTGGACCGGGTGGCGTGGTGGCACGGGGAGGTGGAGACATGCTGTCATGAGACGCAGTGTGTGAGGGTGAATATTGAGGGCTGGGTATCAACTTTTTGGGGATTCGCTATCCAACAATTGTCTTGGCAGGAGTGGGAAGTGGGGTGGGCAAAACAGACTTATTCTCCACCAAAGGTGTATCAGGTGCAGGTTGCTCTCCCTGCCGGGATTTGCTGGATCTGGTAGTATGCTTTGGGTATCCTTGCCTTTTCCCCTCAATCACCTGGTTTCTAAGTAAACCCCCCACGTTTCTCTCCTGTCCCAGCTTCACGGGGGTGTGGGTGGGCGTTGATGTTGTGGGTGAATCTGCCTTAGGGAGGTGTTTGTGCGGAGTCTTTGCAGGCACCAGGTTCAAAGCAGATAGGGCAACTGTTAGTTTGTCTTTGGCAGCAGGTGTGGGGATGGGAGTGCCCTTGGATGGGGGTGATTTGAAGGAATGTGAGGCTGCGGCATGTTTCCTGGCCTGATGCCCCTGAGTGTTAGGTGTAGGACTTTTGCCTTTTTGTGCTTTTGCCTGTTCTGTGTTTTGGGGATGGTGTCTGTGCTCTGGGCCACTTGGAGTGCTGCTGTTGTGTGCTGCGTGTGGAGGACTTGGCGCCTGAGGGCTGTGGCGTGTGGGCACTCTTGTCAGGAGGTGCCACTGCAGGGTGGTTGCTGAAGAGACTGGAGCTGGACTGGGAGCCTGTAACTGCTGAATGGCTGCCGTCACTGTGGAGGACAAAGACTGGACAGTTCTGTGTAGCCCACCCACGTCAGAATGAATGCCCTCCACGAAGGCAACCACCTGTGCCAACTTCTTGTCATGATGCTGGAAGGCATTCAGGAGAGCAGACTTACCCACACACACCTGGCGGAAAAGATCCACTGCCTCCACACTGAGGGCAGCAGGGGAGACAGGGCAGCGGTTCCTGGGGGGAAGGACACTTTACCCTTCCTAGGGCTGGGGCACGGACAGCACTAGTGGTAGCAGCCGGGAAGGTGGGCACTGGATGATATGTGGTGGAAGAAGAGGCAGATTTCAATTTCCCTGTGCCCGCCAAAATCAAGGAGTCACTGCTGGATTCTGATGATGTTCAGGTTAGTATTTCCGGGCGTGGTTCTTCCAGAGCACTCCTGTCCCTCTCCGAGGCGCTGGTCACATCAGTGTCAGTGAGCTCATGTGTAGCAGTTGTGGCAAAAGCTTCACCACTGGTGTCCATCCCCTGTCCTTCGTGCTCTTGGTAGATGCTGCAATCAACAGAGACGTAGGTTCAGTATAGTGCCATACTCACAGACATTATATGCAAGCAAAGTACAAAACCAGAATATGGCGGCTAGGCTGACACTTAACCGGCCATGCAGAGCCTCCGCATCACTTGCCATAAAGGATCTACACTTGCTGCCCATTGCAGAAAGAGTCCAATTTAAGGCCCTCTGTATCGTCTTTAGAGCAATACATAAAATTGGACCAAATCTGCTGCAAAGGAAATTCACATGGTACTCTCCTGTTGGATGCCTGCGTTCCTCCTCAGCTAATCTGATCTGTGTTCCCCGTGTGAATAGTATGAGTATAAAAGGGGTAGGCCCTTAGAACTCAGGACCTGGGTCCATGGGACAGTACAAAAAAGAGGTCGGTCTGAGTTTCAAAGATATCATACAATTCAAAATGAACACACGATCACCATTAAATTTGAAACAAGTCAGAAAAATAGATCAACTTATTCATTTCATTCATTTTGGCATTTTATTCATGCAAGGTCAGAGTACGATCCAATTGCAGCCAAACTTATGAATTAGCGAATTGAAGTATATACATGTAATTGTAACGTCATTACATTCGATATTCGGAATAGGTGCTCTCGGTTAAAAGGGGGAGGGTAAGTGAATAAGTGAAAGGGACAGGGTAAAGGTGTTGTGACATAATTATTACATCCAGATTAAAAATTGAAAAACCTCTACAATCAAGTTAATGGGCAAAGGTTCCCAAAAGTCACATCACACATAGATAACGAGAGTGCATCTCTTATTTAGCTCCTATGGTGTGTAAAATGGAGGCGTAGTTCTACGTTTCGACCCCGGTTACGCTAAAGGGCGATTCGCGGCCTCATGTTGGGGTCTTCATCAGGAAGAAATGGAGAGCCTACAGGGTAATATGAATAAAGAATTCAGTATGTGAGCGGTGAACAAGCGTGGTGATATTAATCAAGGAAGTGATGTGGAAGGTTACCTACATCATCAGACGGTCGTCATATATTCCGTCTGTAAAAGGGGCTCCCTCAAGCTCCAATGATTACTGAAACACAATAGAAAGGTGCCATCAGGGCCCTGAAACATGCTAAATTGAAAATGCCCGGGGGTGGTGAGTCGAGGGACTTACTTTACGTGCTGATAGTCACACAGCCGTTGGGCACAGGTAGTTCGATCCTCGAAGGGTTTATTTTACTGTGAAGAGAAGGGAAGCTTCATTTAACATAATTGGCCGTCTGGATACACATAGACTTGTAAGTATGGCCGATTACGAGTGGGGGGCACCCGGATCGGATGTCTTTGCAGCCGGGCTGCTTCTGGTTTATTTACCTTTCAAGCGGGAGCGCACAGCCGCGCTGCTTCTCCGTCGGCGTCCTGCATCCGAGTGTGCTCGCGGTGCAGGCGCTGAATGCCTATGACTACTAGAAAGGACTCTGCTCGCGGGTCCAATGGGATCAGAGGCCTGACTCGCGTGCTCAAGGGAGCGTCTCTAAAGATTGTCCTCACACCGTGGGGAACATTAAATGCTGGCTAGCTGGGATAGACTCTATTGAACATAGAAACTAATATATACGTACCAATGCATAGGTATCCACAGTTTTAACATGTAAAAGACCAGACAGAATCAACAAAGTCAAAGGTATTTGAAAATACATTCTATACATGTGACAGAGTGGAGAAACCAAGTACTGTGATGGCCTTATAAGTGCTTGTTATGGGAGGGATAACTGCACCTATCAAATAGGTGAACAAGTTACTTTGCACAAGTATAAATACATAAGGAATGTTTGATGCAGAAGGAGAGTTACAGTGTCCCATAGTTTATTCAGGATTGAGTCCCGCCATCTGCGAGAAACTGGCTTCGAGTTCATTCAACCCCTTACTTATTGTTTGAAACTTTTGCATCCATTTGCATTCCCTTGTGTCAAGAACAGCATTTAAATTACCCCCCCGGGGGCCGAGGGAGATTTTTTCAATTATCAACCAGCGGATGGATTCTGGTGGGTGTTTTTTTTCGGTGAAATGATCTACCAAAGGGGCCCCTGGAGTGGTGCAGCGGATCCGGCTACAATGTTGGAATATGCGGCTTTTTGCTTTTTGCTGTGTCTGTCCAATGTACATGAGATCACACGGACACAGAATTGCATAAATCACCCCACTTGAATTGCAGTTGGTCAGAGACTTGAGGTCTACTGTGAGGTCGTTGTACCATATTTGCTTGGTCTCCAAACACATCGGACAGGCTTTGCATTTGGTACATTTGAAGTGGCCCACCAGTTCTGGTAGATTCCATAGATTCCGAATTGTCGGTGCCGGTTGGGTTTCTAGCAAAGACCGCACCACAGAGTCTCTGACATTCCTAGATCTTTTGAAGGCGTGCATTGGCGGATCGGGAACTTTCAAAATTTCTCCTACCAGGCCCCAGTGTTTATTAACAATTTTGCGAATAGCATTGCTTTCGGTACAGAAGGTGGTCACACATATCATTCGGTCTTGTGCTGTAGTTCTGATCCTTGGTTCGAGTAGGGTTGCTCTGTCCTGGAACCATGCTCTCTTTCTTGATCTTTTTACTAGGCGTTTTGGATAACCTCGATCAATTAGACGGATGATGAGGTCATCCGATTCCCTAAAAAAATCCTCTTTGAGGGAACAGTTTCTCCGGAGGCGGAGGAATTGGCCAAAGGGCAGATTGTCCCTTAAACCTCTGGTGTGGTGACTTGTATATCGTAATAGGGAGTTTCTTTCGGATGGCTTGCGGTAGAGGGTGGTGTAGAGATGTCCATCCTTCTCCTTAATACTAATGTCAAGGAAATCAATCAATTCTCTGTTTGATTGCATGGTAAATTTTATATCTTGCGATAGATTGTTTAACCAGGCCAGGAATGCATGGAGGGATTCCTCTTGGCCAGTCCATACCATGAGGACATCATCGATGTATCGATGCCATCATTATGTCACAACACCTTTACCCTGTCCCCTTCACTTATTCACTTACCCTCCCCCTTTTCACCGAGAGCACCTATTCCGAATATCGAATGTAATGACGTTACAATTACATGTATATACTTCAATTCGCTAATTCATAAGTTTGGCTTCAATTGGATCGTACTCTGACCTTGCATGAATAAAATGCCAAAATGAATGAAATGAATAAGTTGATCTATTTTTCTGACTTGTTTCAAATTTAATGGTGATCGTGTGTTCATTTTGAATTGTATGATATCTTTGAAACTCAGACCGACCCCGTGTGAATAGGGCCCGTATGGGAGATAGATCCTTCTCATTCACAGCATCCAGACTTTGGAATGCCCTACCCTTGGAGATAAGACTACTAAATACCTTGTCAAGTTTCAGAAAAGCACTGAAAACTAAGCTGTTTCCCAGAGATTAGCTCCCTATTGTTGTGGTTAGTATTCGCAATAGCTGATTGGTAACTCTAAGCGTCAGGATACCCTTTGGTTGATAGTGCGCTATATAAGTGTACCGAATCTATGTCATAATATCGACAGACAGAATATCTACATACAAAAATATAGACACAAAAATATCGACATCAAAAATATCGGAGTTATATCTTCATAAAGGTAAGTACAAAAATATCGAAAAAAAATATCGTAGTACAAAATTATCGAAATTAAAAATATCGTTTTTTAAATGTATTAATAATAATGTAAAAATAATTTAAAAATACATATAATATTACAAATATTAAATAGAAACATTAAAACATATTTAAAAAATAATAACTAATACATACAAATTTAAAATAAATTAAAAAGTATACATATAAATTTATATATATATACTTACTCCACATATTGCAACAGTAGGAAAAGCGTTGGATAGCGTAGGGGTAAAAATTACTATTCCCACTCCAGAGGGTGCAACAGTAGGGAAAGAGTTGGATAGCGTAGGGGTTTAAATTACTATTCCCACTCCAGAGGGTGCAACAGTAGGGAAAGCGTTGGATAGCGTAGGGGTAAAAAGAACTATTCCCACTCCAGAGGGTGCAACAGTAGGGAAAGAGTTGGATAGCGTAGGGGTTTAAATTACTATTCCCACTCCAGAGGGTGCAACAGTAAGGAAAGCGTTGGATAGCGAAGGGGTAAAAATTACTATTCCCACTCCAGAGGGTGCATAAGTAGAGAAAGCGTTGGATAGCGTAGGGGTTTAAATTACTATTCCCACTCTAGAGGGTGCAACAGTAGGGAAAGAGTTGGATAGCGTAGGGGTAATAATTGCCATTCCCACTCCAGAGGGTGCAACAGTAGGGAAAGCGTTGGATAGCGTAGGGGTTTAAATTACTATTCCCACTCCAGAGGGTGCAACAGTAGGGAAAGCGTTGGATAGCGTAGGGGTAAAACTTACTATTCCCACTCCAGAGGGTGCAACAGTAGGGAAAATGTTGGATAGCGTAGGGGTAAAAATAACTATTCCGACTCCAGAGGCTGCAACAGTAGGGAAAGTGTTGGATAGCGTAGGGGTAAAAATTACTATTCCCACTCCAGAGGGTGCAACAGTAGGGAAAGCGTTGGATAGCGTAGGGGTAAAAATTACTATTCCCACTCCAGAGGGTGCAATAGTAGGGAAAGCGTTGGATAGCGACGGGGTAAAACTTACTATTCCCACTCCAGAGGGTGCAACAGTAGGGAAAGTGTTGGATAGCGTAGGGGTAAAAATTACCATTCCCACTCCAGAGGGTGCAACAGTAGGGAAAGAGTTGGATAGTGTAGGGGTTTAAATTACTATTCCCACTCCAGAGGGTGCAACAGTAGGGAAAGCGTTGGATAGCGTAGGGGTAAAAATAACTATTCCCACTCCAGATGGTGCAACAGTAGGGAAAGAGTTGGATAGCGTAGGGGTTTAAATTACTATTCCCACTCAAGAGGGTGCAACAGTAGGGAAAGCGTTGGATAGCGTATGGTTAAAAATTACTATTCCCACTCCAGAGGGTGCAAAAGTAGGGAAAGCGTTGGATAGCGTAGGGTTTCAATTACTATTCCCACTCCAGAGGGTGCAACAGTAGGGAAAGAGTTGGATAGCGTAGGGGTAAAAATTACTATTCCTACTCCAGAGGGTGCAACAGTAGGGAAAGCGTTGGATAGCGTAGGGGTTTAAATTACTATTCCCACTCCAGAGGGTGCAGCAGTAGGGAAAGCGTTGGATAGCGTAGGGGTAAAACTTACTATTCCCACTCCAGAGGGTGCAACAGTAGGGAAAATGTTGGATAGCGTAGGGGTACAAATAACTATTCCAACTCCAGAGGCTGCAACAGTAGGGAAAGTGTTGGATAGCATAGGGGTAAAAATTACTATTCCCACTCCAGGGGGTGCAACAGTAGGGAAAGCGTTGGATAGCGTAGGGGTACAAATTACTATTCCCACTCCAGAGGGTGCAACAGTAGGGAAAGCATTGGATAGCATAGGGGTAAAACTTACTATTCCCACTCCAGAGGGTGCAACAGTAGGGAAAGTGTTGGATAGCGTAGGGGGTAAAAATTACTATTCCCACTCCAGAGGGTGCAACAGTAGGGAAAATGTTGGATAGCGTAAGGGTAAAAATTACTATTCTGACTCCAGAGGGTGCAACAGTAGGGAAAGAGTTGGATAGCGTAGTGGTTTAAATTACTATTCCCACTCCAGAGGGTGCAACAGTAGGGAAAGCATTGGATAGCGTAGGGGTAAAAATTACTATTCCCACTCCAGAGGGTGCAACAGTAGGGAAAGCGTTGGATAGCGTAGGGGTTTAAATTACTATTCCCACTCCAGAGGGTGCAACAGTAGGGAAAGCGTTGGATAGCGTAGGCGTAAAACTTACTATTCCCACTCCAGAGGGTAGAACTGTAGGGAAAATGTTGGATAGCGTAGGGGTAAAAATTACTATTCCCACTCCAGAGGGTGCAACAGTAGGGAAAGCTTTGGATAGCGTAGGGGTAAAACTTACTATTCCCACTCCAGAGGGTGCAACACTAGGGAAAGTGTTGTATAGCGTAGGGGGTAAAAATTACTATTCCCACTCCAGAGGGTGCAACAGTAGGGAAAGCGTTGGATAGCGTAGGGGTAAAGAATACTATTCCCACTCCAGAGGGTGCAACAGTAGGGAAAATGTTGGATAGCGTAAGGGTAAAAATTACTATTCCGACTCCAAAGGGTGCAACAGTAGGGAAAGTGTTGGATAGCGTAGGGGTAAAAATTACTATTTCCACTCCAGAGGGTGCAACAGTAGGGAAAGCGTTGGATAGCGTACGGGTAAAAACCAATTAATATGCATATCAATTAATCAATTAATAACAATTAATATTATTAAATTGATGTAATTATAAATGAACTAATTAACACATATTAATTACCAATTAATTAACAATAAATGCCAATAAATAAATACAATCTCTCTAATTAATTACATTTAATTATATCACACCCTTATCCCCTATAAACACACAACCCACTACACATAAATAAATCACATCATTTAATCACTTAATAATTATTAATTACCAATTAATTATTATTTAACAATAACACAAAATTAAATATATTAGCACATTAACTCTAATTAATGTAATTAAATAATTCATATTATTTAATTACTAATTAATTATTATTCAACAATAACAAAAAAATAAATATATTAACACATTAACTCTAATTAATTTATTTAACTAATTAATATTAATTAATTACCAATTATTTATTATTCAACAATAACAAAAAATTAAATATATTAGCACATTAACTCTAATTAATGTAAGTAACTAATTAATAATAATTAATTACCACCTAAATATTAATTAACAATAACAAAAAATTTAATATATTAGCACATTAACTCTAATTAATTGTATTAACTAATTAATATTATTTAATTACCAATTAATTATTAATTAAAAATATTTAAACAAATATATTAATTAATTAATTATTATTAAATCACTTCCCACCCTATTCCCCTGTAAACCCACAACCCGCTCTGATACTAAAACGCAAAATGTAAACAAAATTACTAATTTTCAAACATACATTAAAAAACATATTTAACAAACATATAAACAACATAATAAAATACATAACACTAAACAAAATTTCGATATTAGTAAATTTCGATATTAGTAACATACATACCATAAAAACGATATTCTGTCTGTCGATATTTTGCACATCGATATTCTATACTATCGAAATTAAAACATCGATATTATTGTATATCGATATTTTAATTTCGATATTTTGTCTCTCTACCAAGTGTACCTACATTACATTACATAGTCAAATGTTGTCCACCACCTTGTGCAGTCTAGATGTGCAACCTTTATGCAATCCTCAGAAGATATATGGAATCATGCATAGTTGACATTAATGACCCATGTGACATTGACACAGCCAAATAGATGGCCCATGCCTCCTGGTAACCCAACACACTAATCTCTGTAAGCATACCTACGTGCCTGTAGTTGTGATAGATATACATCTCAACATGTTGTCTCTGTCACATATGGGGTCACTTCAAGGGAACAACACAGATACTGACTCCCAAAAGTCCTTTCGCAATGGCCATGAGCTACTGGTACCCGCCATGTTGGGCTTTGAAGCACAACTACAGTTGTACATTGGTGTAAGATGTGTAGTTATCACAATTTCCAAGTTAAGCACTGCACACATCTACAAAAGCACACTAAGATGATGCACACTGCTGTTCACTGCCCAGTGATGTCTATGACACCCATAATGCAGCAGATGTCAGAAGGCCAAATCTTATCTTGCAATGTCAAGGGCCATTTTATTAAACACATGAGAAAGTACATATAGCAAAAATGCATGACAGCTGCACTCAACACAGAGGCCACTTACAAGCCATTGCATCACACTAGAAACCTCACTGAGCTCTGCATTGGCTCAGGGTTGGGATACATGCAGTCAGTCACACCCAACGTCACCCTTCGCAGAATACTCACCCCCAACTTGCTACTGATGGGCCCTCAAACATCCATCCAGCTCTGGCTGTGTCACTGCCAAGATGCGGACCATTAGTGGTGTCATGCTCCTGCGTGCCAACCTTCCAGTCCAAGGGCGCATTCCCAGCGTAATCTCTGCCACATTTTTGTTCAGCTGGCAGATGTCATCCCACCTCTTGTGACAGTGTGTGTGGCATCGGTTGGAAACACCCAGAGCCCGCACCTTGTGTGCAATGGTCCTCCATATGGCCTTATACTTGTGGACTTTAAGCTGCAGGCATGGCAGACAAGAAGAGGAAGTTTTAGTGACACTGTTTCATGTACCACTGTGTGGCAGTACATGAGCATGAAAAAACATAGCATAACAATGCATACATGTTGAGCAGAGGCCATACAGCATGACACGTAGTACATTTGCATCAAATATTCTCATAGAAATGTATACAGGTATGATGTAAATGTAGGTGTACTTATATAGCGCAACCTGTCACCCAAAGGGCATCCTGGCGCTTGCTTAGGGAACCCGTCTCGGTATTCCCCTGTGAGAGGCCCCGGCAGGGTGTCCACAGGGTGAAAGCCAGGCATCCCGCCGCGAGGGGCCGTAGTGGAGATTAAGCAAGCTATTGCTCAGAGTTGCAGAGTGAGACCCCGCGAGTCGAGTAGGCACGGGAGCGAGAATTGTCGAGGCCGTGGAATTTTGAGCCCGAGACCCGCAGAGGCGGGGAATCGAACCCTGGTCCACGGTCGATCCCAGCTCCGGGTCTGCCGCCTCTAACCACTGAGCCACACTTCTCCACTGTATGATGATGGACACAGTACCTGGCCATCTCATACAAATGCAGAGTGCCAGCATAGAAACCAATGTGAGGAAGGCCTTCATCTATGATACAGTAGGTGAGTGAGCAATGCATACAAAGTACATTTGAAATTATGTTTTGGGGCAGACTAACTGTGTCTAACACTACACACCCCTCAATGTCGTTGGTCAGTGAATGACCAGCTGTGTAATGGAGGTCTCATTTAGGGCCATGTTCTTACATTCTCACACTCTTCTCACAAGGTATAGGCCTGTCTTGTGCAATCCTCAGGCCTAAGATAGCTCATTGAGAAATACAACACATGTGTTTCACTCTGTCCATTTACTGATGTGTCCTTGTCTAATTGGGCAGTTTCTGTGCAGGCCAGGGGGACTCACACTGACATTAAACGTGGGCCATAAGAACATTCACATGCATGTACAATATAAAAGGGCAAACAGTGCCTACACATGCGAGTCAGTACACATTATGAAAACAATGGAATGCTGATATCTCCAAATTAAATGTATCTGATGCGTCATAGGTGAATTACCACCAAGAGTGTTACACTCAGGCATTTAAATCTTGTGCATAATGCACATATATCCATGGTGGCAATAGGAAAAATCAAAATATATTCTTCAGTACCCTCTGGATGAAATACCTTTGTAATGTCACAAATGAGCATGTGAAAACCTCATGGACAATGACATCACATAGCACAGGCAATTTTCCAGACTTCGATTGTCCAAACCAGCAGTGTTACTATATGGCTGCAACAACACTGCATGTCCCTCTCATCCTTATATGCAGCCAAGGATCGGTGGAAATAAGGCTACACACCCCATTGACATGAAGTCAGCATGCTAGGCAGTGTATCACACATTTACCCAGTCTCAGACCAATGTTTGTATTATTTTTTGCTGAAGAAGGGCTGCAGAAATGTCCATGTTGCCATCCTCCCCAAATACTGCAGTGCAATATTTACTAGGCCATGTATGGAGCATGGTTTTAGAAAAATTAGGATGCATGCACCTTAACTTGCACTCAAAGGCACATACTGCTGCAGAGCAACATCATCTGAGCACTCTGAGCACTCTCAAACTTTCACTCTGAAACACTTACTAGTACATCTGGAGCACCATATAGCCCGAATCAACAAAAAGGAGAAAGGGGGGACCAGGAGATTGTTGAGGTCCAGTGTCCATGCTCCTCAAATGCTAGTAAATCAAAAAGGACACTGTTCTGTGATAAAGGGTGCATGTATGTCACCCTAATCAGAAGAGAGGAGAAAGACTGGAATAGAGAAGAGGTAAGAAAAAATATTTTTATTCAGGCAGCCGTTGGCGAGGGTAGGTGCAAAGGAGTATGCACCCATCTAAAATCCCATAAGTTGCAGGCACAACCAGCGAAGCCTAGCCTCTGGAATCTTCCCAATCTACATTGAGAGGGTACAACGTGGACAGCTCTACTTATAAGCGATCATCTGACTTTTCTAGCCACTTTTTCCTAGGGTCCATTGTGAGCTACCTCACACATTTGACGGGGTTATAACCTCAAAACTCCCCCCTCTTCCTCACTGACGTGCACTCACACTCCCTTCTAGGTCCTGAAGAAACGCGATAGATCATTAGGACTTCCATAGCGTGAAACATGTCAACCTGTGTTTAGTTACACTGGCACATTGAGCCCTTACGTAACTCACCAACCTTCTGGTTTTTTAATCTACCAGGGACACCACAAGAAAATCACCCAACAAGTAGTTTTAACTCCCCTGCACGCACCATACCACCACTTCTCTCTGGATCCCCTCTCGCTCTTCCCCCGCCCCAACACCCGCACTCATCAAACAGCTTATTCTCTTTAAAAGATCTCCATTAAAGAGACCCTTCGGCTCTTGGCTATGGGAGTGTTCCATCCTGCTCAGGGGTGGGACAAGAGAGCACAAGATGGCGACTACCTGTGAGTTTGAAGAGAACAATGCAATAGCTGCCACATGGTTCTGGCTGGGGGGGGGGGAGTGTTCCATTCTACTCAGCTGTGGGACAAGGGTACCTGGGGAGAGTTGTAGTGCTGGTTTCTCACCCACAACCACACCTCCTTGTTAGGATGGCTACCTCCCTGTGAAGTGGAGCAGAGGAAGGGAATTGGTTACACATGGCTCTTGGATGGGGGAGTGTTCCATCCTGCTCAGGGGTGGGGCCGGATAGCAAAGGATGGCTGCCTACCTGTAAGTTTGAAGAGCGCAATGCAATGGCTGCCACATGGTTCTGTCTGGGGAAGAGTGTTCCATCCTGCTCAGCTGTGGGACAAGGGTGCCTGGTGGGATTTGTAGTGCTGGCTTCCCACCCACAAACAGCCTTCCTGTTAGGATGGCTACCTCCATGTGAAGTATAGCAAAGGAAGGGAATTGGTTACAAATGGCTCTTGGCTATGGGAGTGTTCATCCTGCTCAGGAGTGGGACAAGAGAGCACAAGATGGCTACCTCCCTGTGAAGTGGAGAAGAGGAAGGGAATTGGCTACACATGACTCTTGGATGGGGGACACACTATACAAAGTGGCGCACAAGATAGTCTCCCAGCATATATCACACCATTCTTGTGTTCTCGTGAACTTTATGTCTTGTAAATCAATTTCATCTGAGTCTCCACTTGTAACTAATGAACTAACAGTGTCCTTCAACCACCAAAGGGCAAGACATGATCCTTGTTTTGTTTGAATGGGGAAAACCCTTTTTCCAAGCTGAAGTTAGTCCTATAAAAAAGAATTGTCGCTTGCAAAGGTTTAGTCCAGTTGAAGCCACCATTTACTGCCAATCGACATAATCCTCATAATAACACGATGGAACTGTTCAACTTTTCCCTTGGCTTAAGGGTGGAAACAAGCTATTTTTAGTTTTGTACGCTGCAATTGTTGAGATAATCAGAAAACTTCACACTAGTGAATTGAGACCCATAGCCATACCCTAAAATTCTCCTTTGAAAGAAAAACCTTCCATGAAATGGATAACAGAATTTGAAGTAATATTCTCGACAATTTCCAATTCTGGTGACTTTGTTAACTGATCTAGCGATTATTTATAGAGATGTATATCAATGTCGTATTATCCCCTCTACACTCTCAGACTGCGAAAATATGTCCTTTGCACTAGAATTTGCGCCGACAAATACCTTTTCGGGTATCCTGGTTTATCGCCCACCAGGAACCCTAGGCCAGTTTATTTCCAACATGGTCGACCTAGTTGCTGACTCAGCTCTTACATCGGCTAATTTTACGTTACTGGGCGACCTAAATTTACATCTGGATAGTTCTCTTGATCCCTCGGCCAACAATCTTCGGCTGAGTCTTCAAGCGATTGATCTAGCGCAAAAAGGATTTGCCCCGACACACAGCAAGGGTCATTTACTGGATTCTGTTTTCAGTAATATCGACACCTTAACTACTGAAACGCCTCTCCCTCTGCCCTGGACAGATCACTACCTAATTCCCCTGAGTTGGATAACGGGGAACCCCCTATCTATCCAAGAGCCAAAAACAACAAGGGGGGAGGAAATGGTCGAAACTTTCCTCCAGTCAATGGGAGTCGGCTCTTGCTGACCTTAAGCCCGTGCATGTTCCCACCCCCATCTTGGCCAGTAGTAACTTTGATAACTGGATCCAAAACTCTCTTGACCTAGTCCTTCCCAGGGAACGCCTGCAGTGTATAAAGAGGCAAAAAGTAGCCCCATGGTTTACATCCAAACTGAGGGACAGGAAACAATCCTGTCGTAGGCTAGAAAGGGCATGGAGACGTGATCATTACCAGTGCAGGAAAGCAGAATACAGAACGGCAATTAGACTTTATAAGATCGAAATCAAAGCCGCACAAGCTCCTTTCTATGAAACAAAAATTAATACAGCTGCCAATTCACCTAGGGAAATTTTTCAGATAGCCAAATCACTGATCTCCCCTCCCCAAGAATTAGGCTCTTCAGAAGGAGCACTGGCGCGCTGTAATAATTTAGCAACCTTCTTCCACCAAAAGATTCAGACCATCTATGCCTCCTTTGCTCCTGACATCGCTGAACCAGACGCAGCTGGAACAGTGAGTTTTAACTCCCCAGCCACCTGCGTGCTGGAACAATTGACCCCCCTGGATCCTGTCTCACTGGATAAAATAATTCCTAAGGTCACCTTAGGCTCTCCAAGGGATCCAGTGCCTCCCCAATTTCTCACTTCAGTCATTGATCTGTTTGGTCTAGTAATCCTTGATGTTATTAACACCTCGATTGCCTCGGGCATAGTTCCCACATCATGGAAATGTGCAATGGTCAGGGCTCTTTTAAAGAAACCCAATCTGGACCAAGGCAATTTATCCAACCACCGCCCTATTTCCCTTTTTCCCTGGATGAGCAAACTGGCTGAGAAGCACATCAACAACATATTGGTCGAGTATCTGGAATCTAATAATCTGCTCTCCACATCCCAGACGGGGTTTCGTCCCCAGCATGGGACTGAGACAGCTCTGCTGGCTGTGACAGAGGAGACAAGGACCGTGCTGGACCACGGAGGGAAGGCGGCCATTATCTTGTAAGATCTCAAGGCTGCGTTCGACACGGTTAACCATGCCATCTTATTACATCGTCTCAGTGGCATGGAGGTGTCGGGCGCAGCACTGAAATGGCTGACCTCCTTCCTGGAGGAGCGCTTCTTCCTGGTCTTTGAGGGAGAGGTTGTCTCCGCTAAGCAGCCACTCAGGTGTGGGGTCCCCCAGGGCTCTGCCCTGAGCCCCACGCTTTTTAATGTTTATATGAGGCCCTTGGCGGAGGTGGTCTACCCTTTTGGCGTCAGAATTGTTACCTAAGCAGACGACACCCAGCTTGTGGTTTCGTTAAACCAAGCTGAGGGGTCCTGTAGCACTCTGGGTCCCTGTCTGGAGGCAGTCGCCAGATGGATGGAACTTTCCTGCCTCAGTCTTAATGGGGAAAAAAACGAAATCATGTTATTGGGTAATCCACCACCCAATATTCTTGCCCTCTTGTGGCCTAAATGCCTGGGACCTCCTCCCCCTCCCCTTCCCACGACACAGATAAAGAGCCAGGGAGTCTGGTTGGACAGTTCCCTCGACTTCAAGGTCCAGGCCACTAAGACCTCATCTACCTGCTATGGTCTGATGAGAATGCTTCGAAAGATTCTTCCCCTGCTTCCCCTGAGGAGAATCATGGTTCAGGCTTTGATACTCTCTCACCTGGATTTCGGCAATGCTCTCTACTTGGGAGCTCCAAAGGCCACAATCAACAAGCTGCAGGTCACGCAGAACTGTGCCGCTCAACTGCTCTACCGAATTACAAGTAGGCAATCCTCCAAATCTGCTCTCAAGAACCTGCACTGGCTTCCTATTGCAGCAAGGATACGGTTTAAAGCCATGTGTCTCACTCAGAAAGCAATTTGGAGGACCTGTCCACCTATAATGCATCCTTTAGTCACTCCCTATCTCCCCCACAGAGCTTTACGCTCTAGCTCATCACACCAGGCTACCCTGCATAAGATAAACAAGGGCCGTTGGGGAGGTCGTTCGTTTTCTTTTAATGCAACAAAAATCTGGAACTCCCTTCCTCTCGCTCTCAGAAAGAATAACAACCTGTTGGCATTTAGAAAGCTTTTAAAAACCCATTTGTTCGGAATATCTTGCTAGCACGCCAACATGTTCTTCTCTGATTCAGACACCAGCGCTGCGAAGCCTCAGGGTAGTCTATGCGCTATATAAATATAATTTTTCATTTCATTTCATCTATTAAGACTAAAGCATATGTATCTATTTTGGCCAAAACATGGAAAGGTCCTATTAGGATCAATCTTGATTTCCACCATTGACCCTCAGGAGGACATACTGGCACGGGATTTGTTACACAAAGCTTGACAGACTTGTCACTCTTTTTGCAAAATTTACATTGTGTTACCCACCTATCAACAGCTTTCTCCGGGCTAACCCGCCAATACTCAGACTTTCTCAAATGCCCTCTCATGAATCTGCAAAGCCTACTTTCTCCATCATGGGAACACTATTTTCCACAGCTAGTTTCCCCTGATCCATGACACTTTACTTCAATTGCCCTTGCAGCTTCAGTTTCTCCGACCACCCAAAAGTAATATAGTCCTCAACTTTCTTCATAATGGGATACTTTTGCATTGCATGCATTCAATTTGCCTCATTGACAGCTACATCAGAATACTGACTCTTAGCTCGACATCAAACATGGTACAAGTCATAGGCATCAGTATACAAAAATATCTTTCATCTTCCTGTGATTCTTCATTTGGTAACCACAACAGAGAAATGCATTCAGCATACTGGTTACATTTTCCTGGAACATATTACACTTTGAGCTGGGCTGCTTAGAGCTTAGTGGCTAATCTGGCTTTCTTTACCTGGTAATAGCATGTTCACAAGAAAGTTATGGTCAGTTTTCACCATCAATCTATTCCCCCTAAAGAAACATGTAGAAATGCTCAGCCAACCTGGTGCAAGGTATGAGTTCTTCCTCTATAATAGAGTAGCGCCTTTCTGACTTACACAGGGATTTGGAGCCATGCACTGCAACCCACCCATTCTCACAACCCGCTGCTCTAAGATTACTCCCAAACTACTGCTAGTGGCACCATCAGCTACTCAGTTATATTTATTGTTTACCAACATTAAAGGTTTGTAGGCACGACATTTTCAGTACATCTTGAAAGTAGTCTGAATGCTTGTATTTTTTCATTCCCTTAAATAGATGTAAAACATTTTTAAGTAAAGATTTAAATGGTTTTGATTTTGAGCAACAATGTTCAACAAATTTCATTTAAAATTCTGTAAGAACTAGAAATACATTAATTATTCCTTAGAAGGTGGATCAGGTACTTCCAGGATTGTTCTGATGTGACACTTCTTCGTTTTTATGCAACTTCTAGAAAGAGTTGACTCAAATATTCATAACTGTCACAGCTAAATCTGCCTTTTTGAGTTTTATTGTCAGCCACATTTCAGAAAAAGGCACGAAGACCCATTCAAGGTTTCTATCATATTAAGCGGTACCTGATATCTCACAAATGCAATTATGTTATATTGAAGGTGAGTACCCCTTTCACAACATCCAGAGTCTCTTTCATGATGTGCTGGACTACAGAGGCAACTCATTTGTTATACCCGACAGCCTTGGTGGGTTAGTCCCCCAAACATTTGCCTTCACTCTCCCTGTTTGGCTGAGTTTGTTTTTGTTGGCATTAAAACTCTGTGCACTTTACCACTGCTAACCATAGCTTATGTGCTTGTGCTGTCTCCCTCAAAAATAGTAAAATTGTACTACACCTAATTGGAGCATTTAATTTATATGTAAGCCCATAGTAAAGTGTTCCTACCTATACTACTAATGCTACAACTGGGCCTGCAGCACTCATTGTGCCACCCACTACAGTAGCCTTATAAAAAGTGTCTCAGTCCTAAGACTTGAAGCATGCAGTGTAGTTTTAAACTGCCATTTTAACCTGGCAAACTAAACCTTTTGCCAGGCCTAAAGTTTCCATCTTAATGCATATACGCCACCTCCAAGGTAGACCCTGAAGGCTAATAGGGCAGGGCACATAGCCTAATAAAGCAGGGTGCATTGTGTTTAGAAGCTAGGACATGTATGTTTTGTTTTTTCACTGTTGTGAGGCCTATCTCTTGCATTCACTAACATTGGGTTACTTAACTGCAGCTAATAAGTAACAATTGGGATCAGATAGAGATATGCTGATACACTCAAATGTATTGTAAGTTAAAACCCTCTTTTAAAGTGAAGTCGGATTTCAGTTCGAATTTTGTAAATGCCACTTTAAAAGAGTTGGCATTTTCTTCTCCCAACCATTTGTGCCTTCTGACAGTGTATTGGGTCAAATAACTGTGAACTGCTCTGATTTTAGGTTCAGGTTTTAACGTCTTTATTTCGAAGCTTTCTTCATAAAAGACACATATAAAAATACATACAAATTTACATACATCATGAATAGTACAAGTTTAAAAACGGTTATAAGTGGTCATCGAGACATTTTATAAAAATCAATTAAACAGTATCACAAGACGTTTTACATAGATCGTTAAAAAGGATTTACAAATCATAATTCATACATTCAAAATTAAACTGAGTATATTCCCTCTTATACAGTTGTCATAGTAGTCTTAGTTATCTTCCTGAGAGGTATCTGGCCCTAATGGTCCATGCCCATCCAATGTATTTCGCCACACCTATGGAGATCCACTCGACTGTATTATATCTCAGGGTTAGCAGCGCTTCTTCCCACACCCGTGTATTAATCCTTCTACAGATGGGTTTTATCCATTTCTGACGAGGCGCACAGTATGCTGGACAAACAAAAAGAAAGTGACCCATTGTTTCCTTTTGCTCACTACACCAGGGGCAGTGCAAAGATAGTTGATTGTGCCATTTATTTTTAAATTCCCTTATTGGCAACGTGCCAACACGAAATTGATGATATAATTTCCTATCTGCACTTTTGGTGATCCAGTCCCAGTATATCTCAGTGTGGGAAACCACTTTATAGAGCAAAAAGAAGCCAGTCAAGTTTTGTTTATGTGAAAGCAAAACCAAATTTTCTTTGACTGTGGACCAAAACATTAATTTAAATTCTTTTTTTGTCAGAAATACCTGGTTTTCCGGATTTGACCACAGCATATGAAGACCCATCCTATAAAGAATTTCCTTTACGTTTTTAGACCAAGGTAAATTCCCTGACCCAGGTATTGATCTCACGTCCAGAACTTCATTTGCGAACATACAAAGTTCTGGAGTGGTCCAGATGCGTCTCCAAAGGGCTACCATTCTATATTGAGCTTGATTTTTTATTGATTGGCAGCCCATATCTAACATAAGGGGGAGTGTTGGAGTAGATAATGGAAGTCCTACCAAACTACGGAGAAATTTATTCTGAATTTTGTCTAGTGAGGCAAGATCTACATAACCCCACAAGTCGAAACCGTAAAGGATGGCAGAGCTAATTTTGGCATTAAATATTTTTAGGGCTGGCAAGACTCTTTTGGTTTGGGAGCAACGTTGTTCTTTGACAAGGCAACCCGATAAACGGGCAAATTTTAGGTAAAGTGCCTCGATCTGCTCCTTCCAACGCAGTCTATAGTCTATAACCACCCCTAGGTAGGTCATCACCCCTACTTGTTCCAAGTTGGTACCATTCATAGTAACATGACCCCTATGTGATCTATTCTTGGTCAGAACCATGAATTTGGTTTTCGAAACATTAATTTCAAGATCGTTATCTGTACAAAACTCCACAAACTTATTAATTGCGGTCTGGAGACCCACCTGTGTTTTTGCCAGGATCAGAGTATCGTTAGCAAAAATTAAGAGGGGGAATCTTGTCCCACCCAAAACTGGTGCATCTGTCAGGGTAGAAGAAAGAAACTGTACTACTTGATTAATAAAGAGCAAGAACAGGGTTGGTGCCAGGACACAGCCCTGTCTTACTCCATGGGTCACTGGGAAGGGGTCAGCCACCTGTCCCTGACGTCCCCATCTAACTCTAGCAAAGTTAGAGTCATGTTGCCTGATGGTAAGCTCAAGTAGTTTGGGTGGCATACCCATTCTCTTTAGGGCTTCCTATAATTTTCCTCTAGGGACCAAATCGAACGCAGATTTAAGGTCCACGAACGCTGCGTATATGGTGCCATCACCTAGATGCACTGTCTTCCAATAGATCATGATAAACCTAAGCACTTGGTCGACAGTGCTAATACTGGCCCTAAAACCAACTTGTAGTGGGGATAGAATATTTTCCTCACTCATCCAAGACTGGATTCTACCCAGCAGCATCCTGGCAATTACCTTCTGCAGGGCATCGATAAGACTTATAGGACGATAATTCCCGCAAGGGTCTTAACACCTTTTTTGAATATAGGGAGAATTTCGGCCCCTTTCCATGAGTCTGGTATACAGGGTCCTCTAGCAATAGCATTAGCTAAGAAGGGTATATAAGGGACCCAGTTTATTGTATCAAGCAAGAATGCCTGTTACATTGCCGCAGAATTGGGCCGGAAAAAATACAACCCAATCCTTGGCTGAAACGTAGTTAACTGGGGTTAGCGAGTCCCATGACCCTCCCCACTTCACTACCTGCCAAAATGTAAGTTGGTTAGTGGACAGACTGGCCTCATATAGTTCCAGCCAGCGTTGGTCATCCCATGCAGTCCTTACTTGGTTTAGCACTTTCTTATATTTGGCCCTCTCTATTTTAATATCCGTTGTTACCCTGGACTTAATAACAGCAATCAAAGAATTATGTGCTGTGCGACAGGATTGGTTGTACCACTTAGCGCCCAAGGGTTTACTACCAGTTTTCGACGAGCCACCTTGCTTTGTAAAGAAAAATTTAAGTTTAACAAAAAGGGACTCATGGATTGCAGTGATTTGTTCCAATGGCCCCATTGTATCCAGCACTGATTTCACTTGATTAGTGGCAGCTACAACTTCCATTGCAATTTTTTCAATAGTGTCGGGGACTTCCAAAATCTGATCCCAGCGTACCCTACGGCGATCATTTGTAAGAAATCTCTCAGCCGTAGTGTACTTTGAAGCGTTCTTTATCGACAAACCACCATCCACTTTCAAGTTTACTGATAAGGGATTGTGATCACTTTCTGGCCTGTCTACTATTTCCATATCCTCTAATAGGCACCAAAACTCTATTTTAATAAGGAAATAGTCTATGCGGCTGGTACAATAGCCGTTATCAAATGTGGCTTTTCCTGCTTTGTCCAAGATGGACCTCCCATTTGCTGCCCTAAAATCCCACTCCAGACATAACCCAAGCAACCCAAGCCATTGCAGAGCAGCATCAGTGACTTTTTTGATAGGCGAAAAGGCAAGGCTGGGAATGTTCCATAATTGGTCTGTCTCACCATAACAATTATCTTCCATAACTGGTAGAGGTTAAAACGTACAGTTTAAATCCCCTGCCACTGTTATACACTTATCTCGGCCAATGCTATTTAGAAGGAGTTCAAGGTCCTCTATATCTTCAGGACTCTTACCTCCCACTCGTCCCCTAGCATATATATTGATTAAAGACAAGTCCCGTTGATTTACTCTGCTGAGTTTAAGGCCCTGGAGATCAGCACTAGGAGCAGATAGCTCGTGAGTCCTGTAGCATAGAGATTGTTTTAGCCAAATAACAAGACCCCCAGACGGGCGACCCTTTTGCCCTTTATGAGCTGGTTTATAAAAATTCTAATAACCAAGGCGATAGATAGCTTCAGTTGACCAACTTTCTTGAAAAACAACAACATCAAATTGCTCAATAAATTCCCCCCATTCTACCATGTCCATTTTCCCCTTCAGCCCCGCAATGTTCCAAGACAATATCCTGAGTGTATTTACAAAAGCTACTAATGGCTCATCAGGTATTACTACATTCCCCCCACTTTCCTCATTTAATAAGGGGTTACCAATGCCATCCTCTACCAAATTAGTGGCATTGGAGCTATTTTTTGATAGATCACCCAAAGGATTTTCTGCATAATTATGTAAATTTTCAGTGCTGGTGTCCATCACCTGGGTGCCTGGGGGATGAGGAGATATTAACCCAATAGAGAGCCTGGGCACCCTATTGTCCTGTTCCATTGTCCCCCCGTTATGTCAATCAACACCATCCAACCCGCACAACGGTGCAAAGCGATTTCAGAGATGGGGCATGAACATAGGGTAAGTAGCCACTTCCGGGGGATATCTTCCTCTAAAACTAACGTTTTGGTTGAAATGATTTCGTCGAGGAAGCTCTCTACCCGTGCTGAGTTTAGGGTAGAAATAATGCAGGGACAAAGTTTGAACATCACCCACTCTTCCAAATCTAGGTTCTCTGCTAATAAACTCAGCTACCCACTGCTCCCTAAAGCTGATGACGACACAATCCCCTTCGAGGTCTTTTTTGCTAAAACCCACCCAGTCTACTCTCCTAACGGTAAGGATATCAGTCTTTGACATCGGTGGGAGTGGACGATTCTTATTTAGCCAAAATTTCACTTTGTTGTGTAAGTCACTTTGGGTTTCCACCTTACCCTCTCCCAGTGGGGCAACTCCTGTCAAGATTACGGTGTATGGCAGTGATTCAGGAGGAAGATTCACACATTGTTTCCTGGATGGGATATTATTCCTAATCAGTGTGTTTTGGACTGCTGGGCGTGATGGTTTGGATGAATCTTTTGTAGTGGACTGTGTTTTGTTACCAGAATCAACTTTACGGGGGATAGTCACTACAGCAGTCTGCTTATTTGTATCAACGGCAGGTTTCTGCTGGGGAACCTTCAACGAGGATGATACATGTTTTACGATTTTCCCCTTGTCTCCATTACTCAGCACCTTTTTCTGTGCGTTCATTTGCAAAGGGCCCTTGGAGCTACTAGATTGTTGAAGATTTTTCAAAATATCGGAATTTTCCCTCACTAATGTTTCCATAGAGTCCATTTTAACATTAAGCAGTCTAGTTCGTTCAAATAAGGGCAAGAGGAGAGATTTAATCAACACCTCAATTTTATCTAATAGTGTACCTTCTATATTATTATCTGTGTTATTATTATTACTCCCCACAGGATTTGGAGGTATCACTATTATGTTTCTTTGGGACGGATTCTCACTAATGGTTTTCTGAACCTTTTTATTGCCCCCCTTCTGAGTCGAATCTTCTTGTTTCCTTTTGTTAGATTTGTGCATATTCCTATTCTCTAGAGGTGATAGATGTGCTTCGGACTCTGGGCTTATAATAAAACTAGAGGAAGTCGAGGTATCAGTCTCAGAGTTAATTGTGTTGTGTTGTGAAAAACTACCTTCTAATAAGGAAACCTGAGCGATTTTATCAGCACCCCCCTCTAGCTCTGACTTAAGGTCAGTAGGCGCAGATTGTACAGCTATAACATTACCAGCCACAGAATCCAATTGTGTTAGTGGAACAGGGGAAACAGCTTCACAAATTTTTCCTAAAGATGAACGCTTACCCGTGACTAAGTCAAGAGATAAGCGTTTTTCTGCAAGTGCAATTTCTTTTTCTAGGGTGCATGTTGTACGTTTAAAAAATTGGTCAATAGTACCAGTAAAAACTCCATTTGTAGTGGATACTTGGACCTGTCTTTCTTTACCAAAGCGTAGGGGCATTTTGTGTGTATATCGTTAACCGCGCTACCAGAAAATACAATATGCAATACAACTGACACTATAAATCAAAGAGTCGTACGATACCAGATGACACTGTGGGGAGAATGAAGGGGAGGTGGCCCGACCCGACCTCGGACGGCCTCAGACGGCCCCGCCCTTGTCCCGGGCTTCTCCCGGTCGCTCCCGCGTAGCGGGACTTCTGGGATACTATTATAGGGACTACGTTGATGGGGAGGAGCAGGCAGGAAGAGCGGCCCAGGTGCTGGCAATCTGGGCTGGCGGGGGCTCCTGGGAATTGTAGTCCCGGCCCCGGCCCTCGCTCGCAGCCCTGCTCGCTGCACTGGCTCCCACAAGTCTCCTCCACAAAGGTCCTTGTCAAAAGTTAATATTACCACTCGAAGCGGGACCCGCGAAGCGTGTTCCGCGAGAAGTAACTCGGTGAACAAAGGAAAATCCTGATGCGGAGAGACCCAGCGTGTGGCAAACAGGTAGCAGCAAGGCGTCCCAAGGAATGATCTGAGTGCTGGTGCTTAAGAGCGTGCTGGTGGGGGGGAGCAGGCAGGGAGAGCGGCCCAGGTGCTGGCAATCTGGGCTGGCGGGGGCTCCTGGGAATTGTAGTCCCGGCCCCAGCGCTCGCTCGCAGCCCTGCTCGCTGCACTGGCTCCCACAAGTCTCCTCCACAAAGGTCCTTGTCATAAGTTAATATTCCCACTCGAAGCGGGACCCGCGAAGCGGGTTCCGTGAGAAGTAACTCGGTGAACAAAGGAAAATCCTGATGCGCAGAGACCCAGCGTGTGGCAAACAGGTAGCAGCAAGGCTGTGTATTCCTTTAATACAGTGACAAATAGGGGGCATAGATGTGGGCAGGGCAGTCCATCCTGCCAGGATAGCTGGGGGTGGAACTGTAGTCTGCCTCACTTAAACTTCAGAGGGCTTGCCTCCAAAACACACAAAGGAACCTGACACCAACCTTTTGTCCCACCAGACAGTTTGGAGCCTGGAGAAGGAAAGAGAAGAACTTATCAAAACCAGATGTGGGGCTAAGACTAGGTGTCTGCCCACACACAAAGGCTGGCACCAAGAATAAGTATTGGACCTTTACAGCTACTCATCTGTATACTCCTGAAGCTGTGGACATTACAGAAGACGGACTGTCCTGCTGCCAGAAGACTGCCCTGCTGCTTGAGGACTGCCTTACTGTCGGAAATGGAAGAGTGGACCTACTTACCTTCATCCCAGTCAATCTGAGTGATTCTGAGGTTTAGTTGGCTGACCTCCTGATGAGTTATAGAGACACAGTAAGCTCTAGAGGCGTCCATGCAACTGCCTAGCTGATTTGCTGCAACTGGGCCTGCCTACACCTGCAACAGGACCTGCCTGAGCATTGCTGACATCAACTGAATTGAGTTCCTGTACCCTAGAAAGTGTTCCCCAAGTCCTGAACCCTTGCTAGCACCAGCCTGAAATCCACCAAAAAGAAATGACAAAATCCTGAAGTTTGGGCTCTTCGTGAAGGCAAAAAGGTCCTTTTGTGCCAAGACTCTCACACAACAACCCCCAACAGGAAGCTCCGGTCAGACCTGTTCTTCAAGCTACTGTGGCTGGCAGCAACGACTGACAGTACGAGATCTGCACTTCTCACTACAGCAGGGACAGCCCACAGTGATGGCCAACGTGAAGCTCCTGCAATGATCTTTTGTAGTACCAGACTGGGTTTATGTGGTACAGTGATGACTGTCAGTGACGTCAGGCTTGCTCCTCACGCTACAGTGATGACCACCCGCAACACTCTTCCTGCTCTTTACAACACAGTGACAGCCATCCACAGTTCTCTCCCTGTTCCTTGTGACCTCCTCCATCATGAATTTAACTCCTTGTGTCAGACGCAATAGTTAACTCTTCAGCTGGACTAACCTGATCCCTGTGTCCAACCTGCACTCTATCGCGGTCAGCCTGAACTTGGGACTTTCCTCTGCTCTAGCTTTACTAGATGACCGCAGGTGGTGCTTTCTGCTCCAAGGTGTTATTTTTACCTCTAACTTTTGTATTATTTTATTTATTAAAATGTACTCACATTTTTTAAATCTGTTTAGGATTTTCCTGGTGTTGTGTTTTAACTATATTACTGTTTGTGTGCTGCATAAATACTCTACACTTTTCATCTAGCCTGACTGCATTTGTGGCAAGCTACCAGAGGGTTAAAGACTGGTTAATGTAGTGACTTTAGGGGTTCACCCTGACAAGAATTGTGGTCGTTGTCAGAGTGGGGCTTCCTCCCCCTCAACCAATACCCCGATTACTTACAGCGTGCAAGACTAAAATGTATAGGTTTACACTGAAACACACCCTCATGCTGCCAAGTTTTTTTCACCCCTTCTGCTAAACAACCTGACTATAAGCACTAGCAAGGTTGAAGGTTCAAAATACATTTGACTCTGCCAGTGTGCTTGAAAGGAGGGGGTGTTCTATCCAAATCGTAGTATTAAGGCTATGCAAGTAAATACATAGATGTATATTACTGAATTCTTGAAAGAAATGACAATTGTGGCAACCCCAGGCGAAGATTTAATCACTGTTATAATTTTAGCCAACAAAGATCTTCAAGAATCACTTCAAATCAATAAAACGTTCTTAATGCGATTAACACAAAACTATTCATAAAAGTTCAGACATACATCGTAGAAAACTCTAAAAACAAACAATTCATGTCAGCAAATGATCATTTTCCAAGTTCTCAGAGATGCACATAAAAAGAAAGCTACAGGTTAAGAGTCAGGCAACATTCGTAAAAAGTATAAGGCTTGGCGACATTGTCTCAAATTAAGCTTCCATAAAAGAGGAGTTAAAAATCTTTTTCGATGATTACAATAAAATTTACAAAAAGAAAATGTGCAAATCAGTTTGACGCGAGAAATCATCACAAGGACAACAAGGAATATCACTACTAGAATAAATACCAGCAAGGTGGCTAAACATACACAGGATATATTTAAGGCAAAATCTTAACAAGCTAAATCTGTGCAGAGGGAATGTTGCAAACTCCAAGTAGGAGGATAACCCCTCATCCTACAGTGGGTCTTCCATGTATTCCCTTATAGTAGGTTTATTAGGGTTTGCATTCATTCTCGCATCATTGGCAAAGGCTAAAAAACAGGTTTTTAAAACTTTTTTCGAGACAGATACACAGTTTCCAGGTAATTTAAATAGGCTCCTTAGATCTAAAGTATGTAGGATATTTTTCACATACTTCAACCATTTAATAGTCTCTGTATGTTCTAGGGCTAAACAATCCATTATTATTTGTTGGGTAAGGGACACAGTATCTCCACACCATATTGCATGTCAAAGAATAATAGGAACTGCATTAATCTGATCAGTTATATAGGGGATGTTTAGCTCTTGATTTCATTTTAAATTGGGGCAGCTAATGGGAAGGCTCATCAATGATTTCCAGAAACTATCCTCTATTATTTGTAGCCCCTTTACATTAACATGACTCCACTCTCCAGCACCGTATGCAGCTACTGCACTAGACTTGGCCCAATAGACTTTTCTTAAGATATCTGGATATCTGGATTTCTTGTTCCCAATTTGTTTGAAAAACAGCAAATGGCGTTTGTACTCTTTTCAAACATGATCCTGCGATTCGCAGTCATATTCAACCAGGATGCTCAATACTAAAAGGTCACCCCTAGAAAGGAAAATACCTCTGTCTGCACCACTTTACGATGAGAGATTAAAAAGGTGGGGGGATTTTTCAACTTTTTTTGTGCAATTAAAACAAATGGCTTAGATTTGTTTGTATGAAGATCCAGACTTTTCAGATATTCTACATAGTTATTTAAGAGTTTCTGGAGTGACTTCCATGTGATCGCAATTAAAACTGCATCATCTCCATATAGTCAAATTGGATTGCACATCATATTTATTCTGGGTACATCTGTGGCTAATTTGAGCAGTTGAGACTCCACCCAATTGGTATAGAGCAAAACCAAAAAAGGTGCGAGAACCCAACCTTGGCGAACGCCTCTAGTAACTGGAAACTATCTGGGGCACTCGTCCTGTTTGCCATACCCAACACATGCTTCACTCATCGAATACAGTTGTTATGAAGGCAATTATTGAGAGGTCTACCCCCATTTCCCTCATGAACCTACATAAATTGGAATGGGATACACAGTCAAAACCTGCACTAAGATCCATGAAGGCCAGATATAAATTGCCTTGCTTAGCTTGGGTGTACTTCGCTATAAGTAGACTCAGGTTCAGACACTGATCTTGGGTGCCTTTACCTTTTCTAAAGCCATATTGTGCCAGGATCAGAATATTGTTTGCCAGGGCCCATGTCTCCAGTCTATTTAGTAGCACTCTTCCCATTAGTTTAGCCATGCAATCAAGGAGGGAGATTGGCCTATAGTTCCTGGGGTCTAGTTTATCCCCTTTTTTGTAAATTGGAATTAGAACTGCTTTATGCAAGGAGGAAGGCAGTCCCTCTTTGGCTACGGCATTGAATATGTTGGTAAGCAGGGGTCCCCAAAGATCAGGGTAATCTGCAAAAAAATCTATTGGGGAACCATCTATACCCTGTGCCTTATTATAAGAGGATTGTGCCAAGGCTGCACCTATCTCCATGTTATTAAACGTGAGGGTGATATTAGGTGGAGGGCAGGCTCCTCGTCAGTCGCTCTGGTACCCTCTCACAAACCATTAAAAATTTTACAAAACTGTTCCACCCATGAATCCTCATCCAGATGTGTGTCCAAATTAGGAACAGAATTTGAGTTTAGAAATGGATATTAAAGGAATTCACTAACCCTAAAGTAAGTAGCACAGCGGTTCCCCACTCGCAAGAGCTATGTGACAAACTGGCCAACCACTTCAGTGAGAAGATAGATAAAATCTATAACTCTCTGGGGGGCGGAGGGGCAGTAAGGGGGCCAAGCCCTGAGGGGAGGGACCCTTTATCAGTTAGGCTTGACTCATTTGCCACCATCACCACAGAGCAAGTTAGTCAGCACTCGCGGCAACTAAATCGGGGGCAGAGTCAGACTGTGCCCTTCCCGTCATCATCTCAGAGCTGATGACAGTCTTAACCGCCTCGCTCTCTGCAGTATGTAACGCTTCCTTGGACACGACCACTTTCCCCAGCAAGTGGAAAAGAGAGTTCATCAAACCTCTGTTGAAGAAGGTGTCAGCAGATCCGGCAGACATGAATAATTATAGGCCTATCCCCCTCCTTCAATGCTGTTTGAAAGTCATTGAAAGGAAGATCAATCAACAACTGGCGGGCTATCTGGAACAGCATGAACGGCTGGATCCATCTCAATCAGGCTTTCGAGCGAGCCATAGCACGGAGGCAGCCCTGATGGAAGTCACAGACAATATTAGGATCCTGCTTTGTAGGCTGTGGGAGATTGGTGTCGGAGGTAAAGCACTAGCCTGGTTGCAAAGCTTCCTGAGAAACAGAATACAATGTGTCAAATTAGACACTTTTATGTCATCGACCATTCCACTGGAAAAGGGGGTACCCGAGGGGTCCATCCTAAGCCCTACTCTGTTCAACATATATGTGGCCCCTCTGGCTGCTATTATAAGAGCCCATGGTTTTGAGACGATCTCGTATGCGGATGACACGCTGGTGATAATCCCATTCGAGCTGGATCCCGCTGCAACTAGAGCCAAGTTTAAGATCTGTATGTTGAACATAGCCACCTGGATGGGAAAAAATGTCCTGCAGTTAAACTCCAACAAAACGGAGATCCTCCTGTTCGGGAAGGCAGAGGAACTATGGACGGCAGAATGGTGGCCCTCTGAACTGGGGGAACTCCCTTCCCCCACAAAGCAGGTAAGGAACTTGGGAATTCGGCTTGACATCAGACTATCGCTGGAAGATCAAGTGAAGGCACTCTCGAGTACGTGTTTCGGTACTCTGCGAAAGCTAAGAAAGATCTTTCCTTGGATCCCCCTAGACACAAGAAAGACCCTTATCCAGGCGCTTATTCTAAGCAGGCTGAATTAAGGCAATGACCTACTTGTAGGAGCCAGGGAAGATCTATCCTCCAGGCTTCAGGTGGTGCAAAATACTGCAGCAAGGATGGCACTGAACAAGCCAAGTTGTTCCCATCTCAACCCCTAATGCAGACCTTACACTGGCTACCCATCAGAAAGAGAATTGCGGTTAAACTCCTGACTCTTGTGTTCAAGGCAAGGATAGGGTTGGGGCCAGTATTCCTAAGGAAGAAGGTAATTCCGGATGTCCCGGGCCGCCAGCTTAGATCAAGCAATCAGAATCTACTATGCCTGTGCAAGATTAATAAAGCAAGAATGGGAGGGCCTGCATTCTCCAATCTTGCTCCCTTTCATTGGAACAGGTTACCAGAAGAGATCCGACAATGCATCTCCTTGGGGCACTTTGAGAAATGTCTAAAGACCTGGATGTTTTAGAGGGTATGAGTGCCTTGCCATGTGCTGCCAAGCACTGAGAGATCCCGCTGGAGATGATTTGATGCGCCATACAAGTGTTAAATACATAAATTAAATAAAAATCACTACCCAGAAGTCCCTTGCATTGTTTGTAACTGAGGCTTTCAGTAATTTTTCCCAAGCTTCTTCTTTTAATATCTTTGATCTATTCTTCCTGGCCATAGAATAACTTAGCCGGGCCTGTTCCACAAGGGCGGGATTTCTTGGCACACACTTGAGTGATTGATGTAGAAGGAAAAGTGATTTAGTGCAGTTATGGTCAAACCATTTCGGTCGTATTATTTTTTGTGACCTGCCACTCTTTGAAAGGTTCTTTCTTACCTCTAGCAGAATAGCCTCAAAGGCCTCAATAGTAGACTGGGGTCGTCTTTTGGATCTAAACATATTACTATTTCCTTCATTCTGCTAGATATGACCTGGGGAATGAGAACAGCCTTGTCAATGCCCTTTAATTTAAATGTTATTCTATTCTTCTTAGCTATAATGGGTTTTACGTGTGAAAGGTTAGGGCCATGTTTACCTAGGCATTTCATATTCCAAGATCTAGCCGCATGATCAGTACAATCCAGAAATTCAACATTCCTGTTACTAAACGCTCCTCCCAATATAGCAGAGGCTATTATAAAATCAATTGATGTGCCATATAGGGTAGAGCAAAAGGTTTCAAGCAGGAAGCCGGTAGATTCCGACCGGGGGGTTCATAATCTTCAAGTCTTTTGTGATAATGAGCTTATTTAGAGCATTGCCATATTGGTTATGGGAAAAGTGTACATTACCCCCTCCGTCCTCCTCTGTTAAACTACAGATAGAGGTTGATGCGAGAGGGCAGAGTTGCACATTAAAATTGCCCAACCAAAATACTGTTGGATCTTTTTTACAAGAACCAATTAACTTATTCATATTTTCCTCCACTAAAGCAACAACTTTGTACATATCACCCCCAAATAAATGAGTAGTAAAAATTAATCAATAATATGGTGTCACCTTCCGCACCTTTAAGATGTAACATGTTAAAATATTAAAATTCATTAAAAGATGATAAAACTTCAAATCGGAGGGTGTTCCTTATAAATGTCACAATCCCACCCTTAGCCCTTCCGGCAGGTGAGGCAATTGCAGGGGTACAGTATGACGTATAGCCATCTATATTAACAGGACACACTGCACAGGTTCTCTTGCAGACATACTAGATCAAAAGTGGAGATATATTATAAGCAATCTGGGTCCATCACTTTCTGCCTCAGGCCTGCAATGTTCCAAGTGATGTCTGTAAAAGTATCTATGTCCTTTAAAGGAGGAACGTCTTCAGCTTGGTTCTCCCTAGAATCAGATGGAACAACATTCTGGGGTTCCTCCCTGGCACACAATCACAGGCATCCAAGTCCGGCAATGCCAAAAAGCGATTTGCAGTTGGTAATAAAGGGGTGGTATTTCCTCTGTACTGCAAGTGAGTTTGAGTCTCTGCTCTATAAAAAGGAAAATCATGAGCCCTATTACGGTCTATTCCTTTCTGATTCATCACTGGTTTATAAAAGAAGCCAAGAGGTAGTGAGAATATTTGTGTATTTGCTGAAGGGTTATTGGGTAATACTTGTAGTAGCTTTTCAGCCATAACCCTTGTGATTTCAAAGTTACTACCACACAGTCTCCTTGAATAGATTTGGCTTGCTTCCCCAGCCAAGAGACTCTGTGGGCCATTAGGATATTACAGAAACCCTCTGCCCATCCATTTGTAGTTTTGTAAATCCAGTGCTGAGCTTTGTGGATTAGTTGGGTTGTAGTTTCTGTTTGTTCGTTTTTTAGAGTTGGAGTATTGGTAAAAATGACTACGTAGGGGCTTGCGGCTGGGGGGAGATCTAACCTCCACCACTCTTCTAAATTTTGTGAGAGATTAGGGACCTCCCCTACCCTTATTGCTAAAGTCTCCTGATCCAAGCCACTTCTAGCCAGGAGGGGTTGAGACACTGATGCTAATCCTGGACCTTGAGCCACTGATAATACCGGGGCGGGGAGGCAACAGCATTGCACTGTGATGGGAGCCGGGATACAGAAGACACACTATGGGTTTGCTGAATCACTGTCGGGGGTTGTACTGATGTTTGCTGATTCACTATGGTCAATTACTACAGGACTTTGCAACTGCCCTTGGGGGTTCCCCCTCTCCCCATCCTCGCAAGATGGCATGTTTCTTGATGGTTCTATCTCTTTCATTGCCTTTCGATTGACTCTAACAGCAGAGTTATAGGAGCTAGGAGTTCTTATAATTTTTCTAAAAGGTCTTCCATATTCAAAGCCTTAAAAGGAACAAGTATCGCCTGTTGTTGTGAATTTTCCCTGTTACCGCCTAATACACTTTCAGGACCGAATTTTCTTTTTCTTGGTCTCTTAGGATTGATTGTGGGAAGATTTCTTGAGGGGCCGGGTTTCATTTTTGCACTACTACTTCATCTGCTGGAATTTGTGTCTCTGATAGTGGAATGAAATTGCTCGTCGCAGGAGTAGAGGGAATATTGGGGCTTATGGCACCCGAGTTTGACCCCAAAAAATTAGGCAACTGACCTTCATGTATCGATGATGGGATATCTTTATTTATGGCAATGTCTGCATCAAGTGATAATCTCCTCTCTGCTTGGTCAATCTTTAAGACAATCGCACATGAGGTCTTTTCTTAAAAAGTATCCAAACAAGTAAGATTTACCTTCTCCAACGAGGTGTTGGCAGCTTTCCTCCCCCATGCTTGCAGCATTGTTTTTTACCATCTTGTAGCCCTTTACTTTAGCCAAAACTTAGAGGGGGGGCCCAACCCAGCCTCCTCTGGGCTCCGAGAGGCATGGACAGGCCCACCCTTTGCCCAGGCTTTGCCCGGGCACACCCGCGCAGGTTCCATGTTGTGGGAGACCCTAGCCCCCTTTGAGCACCTCCAGGTGTGGGCCTATGGTGATGCTGGGGCTCTCGAGCCGCAAGGGATCCTGGGGATTGAAGTCCCCCTCTGTAGGCAGTCACTGGCAGCAACGGCTGAAACGGGTGTCCCGTGCTGCGGGAGACCCTAGCCCCATTTGAGCGCCTCCGGACACGGGCTGACGGTCACGCTGGGGCTCACGGCGGCAAGGCATGCTGGGGATTGAAGTCCCCCTCTGTAGGGAGTCACTGGCAGCAACAGCTGAAACGTGCGCTCCGCCCATGCGTGAGACCCTAGTACCCTTTGAGCGACACCGTGTGCGGGCTGACTGTCATGCTTGATCTCTTGGGCCCCAAGGAATCCTGGGGATTGAAGTGCCCCTCTGTAGGCAGTCACTGGCAGCAACAGGTGAATCTTTTAAAGCTTCCTCCTTTTTGAAATTTGAAACATCTCTCACAAAATGTCTTCCACGAATCACCACACCCTTCAAGATTATGCAATGTTCAAAGCTCAAACCTCTCCACAACATTTTGCGAAACACTTCATTGAATTTGTCCTGCAAATTGTCTCATGTTTCAGGCCATTTCTCTCCTAGCTATTCCCTAAGTGACATCAGTCTTCACTGAATCTATGGCATAGATAGGGGATCAACTCTTGGATCCAACATGTTTCCCGATTCCTCCTGCTGTTACCGGCCCAAATAGCTATCCCCTTTTTCTGAAATATATTTTTGGGCATAGGTTCTAAGTCCCCGGATAATATTCCACCCCCGAAGTAGCCTATAATGTTTATTTTGTGACCAGTGTAACCACTGGGATGACCGTCAGTGATTTACAATACACTCACATTCCACAGTCTTTTGACTAAAGCTATGCCAAGAATGGTGAACCATGTACACAAACTAACCATCACTTCTCACCCGTCAATACATTGATCTTCTTTCTGCATTTATTGTAAAATTTCTCAAAAGCAGGGCAATTTTTTAAATATTACCAACAAGGCTATTACTACCACACTTAAATCAAATCACTGAGTACTTATTTAATCATGTTAAATAATTTTTTTTGTCAACCATATGTTTATTAGCATTTCAACAGACATTACATTACCATTTTCCAAAAAAAGTATGCAGAGCAGTTGGACAATGTATGGCTTAGTGCTTATAACATGGTTGAACTTCCATCTATAGCCTAGGCCCATGCTATTACGATGTTAGACCGCCAGTGATAGGTACAGTTTCTGAGTTTTTATCAGCATGGGGTGTTCCATATAATAGGCATGTATACATTAACTTTTGTGATAGGTTTTAAAATGGACCCTTGCAACTGGGAAGGTGCCCCCAGAAAATAGAATACCCCCACCGAAAAGAAAAACCCTCCCCCCTCCCAACAAACAGAATGAGTGGTGGTGGCGACACATTGTGGTGTTCTCTACTATCTAGCCTAATGCAGGCAGTTAGAAATGAAAGAGGTGCATGCCCCTGACTGAGAGTGGACACACTGCCAGTGGTAATCCTTTTGTGAGAAAGGCAACCAAGGGGCCCCATTTATATTCAAAACTTTTATAATCGTCCCAGAATATATCAGTCATTCTCTCCTGTCATTCTCTCCTGTCTCCTGTCTCTATGGCCCTCCCTCCTGGAGGGCCATAGAGACAGGGCAAGCTGCTTTTTTCTTCCACACTGCCGCGATTGTCACATTTGCAGCTCCTATGAATGTCCACATGATGGCTTTATTAGCTTTAGTTTGGTGCTCGAGCGATGGGTCTCGCAGGCCCAAAGGATTCTCTCAATGGAGGTCGGTATAGGATATCCCAACATGCTTTTAATTTGGGCTAGGATTTCCTCCCAGAAAGGTTTGATCATGGGACTGTCCCACCATATGTGTTGGAAGTCGCCCAGTACCCCAGAGCCCCTCCAACATTGATCTGATTTCTGCATGAAATCTGCGCATGCGCGGGCACCCGTGCTTGCGCATTCCACGAGAAATGCGCATGTGTAGTTTTCATAAGGAAGTCGCGATGGAGGAAGAGGGACACCGCAGATAAGGTTAGGAGTTTTTATAGTCTTAAAATTGCTTTTTTTAAACATAAACTACACTGTTAATAGCACGGGTGGGAGGCCAACTCCGCTCCGCCATGAGTGTGCAGGGATATGCCTGCTCCGCCTACTTCGTGGAACGCGGCACAGGCAAAATTCTGCACATTCCGTGGGCGGAACGGAGATTCCATGCCCACCCCTAGATTTTATCTTGGGAATGAAAGCTTTATTAAGTTCGATAGGGAGTGCCTGAAATAGATATAAAAGTTTGGGAGTACTGTCATCTTTACCACGTGTATGCGGCCAAGCCATGAGACAAAAAAGGGTTTCCAGCACATAAGGTCCTTTTGTAGTTGAAGGAGAGAGGATGGGAAGTTGGCTTTGTAAAGCCCTGCTATTCATGGCATCAGCTGTATAACCAAGTATTACAAAGACTGAGTAGTCCTTTGGAGTTGAGTCCCTGCCTGTAGTGCATTGGCCTCTTCTGCCGGACTGTGAGATTAAGTATATAGGGTTTGTTCAATTTACCTTTAAATCCTGCGACCGCTTCAAATCTCATCAGTTCGGATTGCAGTGCGGGAAGAGAAATGGCTGGTTTCCCAAGTGACAAAAGTACATTGTCTATGAAGAGCGATATTTTGTGGGAATGTGCTTCAAAGGGTATTCCTTTATCATGGGGGACTCCCGAATGGCCATCACCAATGGCTCGATGCTTGGAGCAAACAACAGGGGCGACAACGGGCATCCCTGTCTTATCCGTGAAGCCAAAGTGTGTGAGAGTGCTGAAAAGGAATGACCAGTCCACCCTGTCAAAAGCCTTCTCTGCATCCAACCCTACAAGGACCGCTGGTATCTTGCATTTGGTGACTTCTTCAATAAGGTGCACCATGTGTCTGATGTTATCATGGGTCTGACGACCTTTTATGAAGCCTGATTGATCGGGGTGGACTAAGTCTGGCATCAAGTCATTCAATCGAACCGCTAGGATAGCTGAGTATTCCTTTGCGTCTAAATTCAAAAGAACGATTGGGCAATATGAGGGGCACAGGTGAACATTTTTTTTTTTTTTTTTAAACGCCTTTATTAGAATTGTACACATCATACACAGCTTCCCGCCTACAACCCACATGGGCCGGTGAAGTGACAAGGTTGGAAACAGTCGAGCACTTGGTAAGACGGTGTACACAGCTTGATGTCGTTAACCCAGGGGTACAGCAGCGTGAAATCACAGTGCGGCCGTTAAGAAAAACGTGAGTCAGCAGCTGGGCCGTCCTCTCCCACTTGCAAATGTGTCCCCGAGGCGTTAGGGGGGAGTAGGTCACGCAGGCCGGGCGCTGCATAGACCGAAACCCTACTCAAGACCGAAATCCATTTCAAAGGGTCCAGAGTCTAGTTAAAGGTTACAAGAGCCTAGTCCGTCTGGTCACTCTGGTAGTCCTGGGTACAGATTGAGGGTCCAGTCCTTCTCCTACATGCAAGATGGCAGCAGACAGCAGGTCAGCACAGCAGGCAGCAATCCTTCAAGGTTACAGTATATCAAAGTGGCAGTCCTTTCCGCATCACAGCAATTCTTCCTGGCAGAGTCTTCCACAGTTCCAGAAGTGTACTGAAGAATTGGTGTTTGAGGTCCAATAGTTATACAGATGCCTACTTTTAGTGGGAAAAGCTTCTAAACATTTCATTTTGCAGTGCCCAGGTTTCCTTCCTCTCCTGCCCTGGCTCTTAACTAACTACAGGGGGTATGCATCTATTTATGTGGAGGTAGGACACAGCCTATTCAAGTGTAAGTAGGGCTGTCTCCAGCTCTGACCTCCCATCCTGCCAGTGATGACAGGCTACAGGCACTAAATTGCTAAGGCGGGCAAATGCCGACTTCGGACTGGTATGACTAGATGCGGGTCCCGTGTTCTCCAGGCCACTGGAGTCAAGATATCCTGGCTGATGAGGGGTGAAACCCCAAAGCCGGTCCTAGGATGCTTGTTTCCAGTCCAGGGAGGACCTACTTGGCAGTTCGGGCTGGACTGTTCCCATGAGGCACAGGGTCAAGACTGATTTGCAAAGGGTTGGGATCCAACTGGAATGGCATGGTGAGCAAAAAAACAATGGATTTAGGCGTAGATCTCTGTACTGGGGTGAATGTATGACATTGTTCTGCAGTCTGTCAATCAACTGTTGGCCATTTTTAAAATTGTAACCAAAAATCCGACCTGACCATAAGAGAGGATTCTTCATACAATTCCAAAGACACCAAACATGAACTGTGTACCTGTCCCAATTTGGAAGTTACAGCTTATTAAATGTAATAAGGGAACTCCAAAGTCACCCGATAGGAGAGGTAAGCCTGGCAGTAGTAAAAAACGAATTAAAGAGTTTTTTTCTACCAAGACATGTAAACCTAAAAGGTTCATGTCCACCTTTTTCAATGCCCTCTGGCTGGCCAGTGCCTCTACCTTCCAATTGAGTTAGCCGGACCAGCACTCCAAGGAGATAATTTCTCCAGTTTGATTTTGGTGGAATGTGTATTCTGGGACACAAATGTGCCACACTTCTCAGGAAGTTGTCATAGCAGAAGGTGGACAATTGAATCCCATTGATTGGATTATCCCCCCCTGCCAGCCCAGAATGTGAAATAAATATGGGAGATATGCATAAGCTTCCCAGGTCCCTGCCTGAAACATATGGGGAAGAAAGACTGCCCTGCTGAACTCAATGACTGCACCACAGGAGACTGCACTCAGAAGGACAGCACCTGTTGCTCTCTAAAGGTTCCACACAAGAAGGACTGTGCCTGTCTTATAGGATTAGGAGTGGACTCCCAAATCAGCAACAGGTAGAAAAGAGCTGGAAGAAGTCACCTGCAGCATCTACTGAAAGGACAACTCCAGCTGACCAGCTTCACCTGAATTTTCCTGGACTGACCGAGTGCATTGTGGGAGTTGGAGTCCCAGACCCTAAGAGGCAAACCAGAGCCTCTTAACCATTGGCTGGTGCTGTCCGTCACTTCCTGACCATCAAGGAATATTTCTGAAGAAGGTCTGAAAGTTTGGGAATTTTTTCCAAGTTTTGTGAAAAAGTTCCAGAAGACCATCATCACTGACAAGAGTTAAGAAGAAGACAAAGATCACCAGGGCTCACAAAGGCATCGCACTGCAGCAGGCCACTGCTGTCGACGCAAAATCCAGATCCGAAGTCCCAATTGCTTGACGTCAAGAGAAAAAGCTCCAAAAAAGTGACTAAGTCAGAAGGTTAAAACTTGACTGGGCTCAACCACTTATTGTATCCAATTCATGGTCCATCTCTGTCATCCTGAAACTGTGACTTTGTCCCGGTAGAGCACGACCAGATAGTCGTGGTTGGTGCTTTATATTTTCTGGTGCTAAGCACTTTAAAAAAAAAGTAAACTTCCAAAATTTATAATTCTGTCTCCCTGCATTGGATTTTCATCATTTTGGTGTAATTTAAACAAAAAATATTCTCTATTTTTATAACTTAGTGTTATATTTTTTTTATTGTGTTGTGTCTTTTACTTATTTACTGTATGTTGATATTAAATGCTTTACATACCTATCTTCTAACTTAAGTCTGACTACTCATCTGTCAAGCTACCAAGGGTTGGGCAAAGTTTAATTTATTGAGACTTGACTGGACCTTATCAATGATTGTAGTATTATTACTAGCTTTTTGGTACCTACTAATAACCCACCTTCCGACACTAATAACGGTCACAAGTAAAACATATGTTTACTGTGCTTAACCCTGGGTAGCTTAGCAAAAAAGCACATAGGCTTAACTTAGAGGCAATGTGTAAAGTATTTATACAGCATAAAACAGTAATAAAGTAAAAACACAACACAAGAAAAATCTCAAACCACTTTCGAAAAGTAGATTATATTTTAATAAATTATTTAACACCAAAACAACAAAAATACAATGAGTAAAACTGCAGATTTTGATTTTTAAAGAATTACGTGAAAATGAAGCCAAAAGTGCCAAGAAAGGACATCTGGTCGTGCTGGACCGGGATAAAGTCAAGAGTTCAGATCAACTGTGATGGGGTGCATGCCGGCCACAAAGACCAGGCTTGGCTAGCTGAACAAAAGTACCTTGGTCCAGGTTACATTGATGTCAAGGATCCGGTCGATGATGAGGTTGCGGAACGCAGACAAGGGGATCAAGGCAGTGATGGTGATGCGTTGGTCCTTGTCAGGCAACAGCGGTGATGCATCAGCTCTGATGAGCAGGTTGCTGTGATGCAAAGTTTCAGTGTCATCGCCAGGCTATTGTTGATGGGGATGCGAGGCCCTTGCTTTGAGTAGAGAGGTGTGCATTCGCAGTTCCAAAGTCGATGCAGCATCTCTTAGCCATGCAACAGCAGCGATGCACCAGTTTTGATCCATGAAACAGGGGCGATGCAGTAGCAGCGGTGCATTGGTGCTAACCCATGAATTGATGGATATGCACTAGTTCTATTCCCTCCAGCAGCAGTGATGCATTGGTTCTGTTGAAGCAAGCACCTTAGGCCCACTTCCAAGGTTTCCAGTACTGCGGTGGCACCACTTGGCAGGGCAGACGCACAGATGGGCAGGTGCAGGAGCAAGATAGTTGGAAGTGTTTTATGCCTCTGAGACTTCAGATCAAGAGGCCAGCCAGCTAGCCCTTGGAGGCACTCTGTGTTCCAGGACCAAGTGATGCAGGTCCAGTTCTTCTCACCCAGGCAAGGAGGGCAGCAGGCTAGCACAGCTAGACAGCCATTGTTCCAGAGCAGCAGTCGAGTGGAGTGGCAGTCCGTAAGCAGCACATCAATCCTTCTCCCTCGCAGAGTATCCACAGGTCCAGAAGAGTACTGAAGTGGTAGGATCTGAGGTACAGTGCCTTCGAAATGAGGTAGCCTTCAAAGAAGGGCTTTTGAAGTGCACAAGGGTCTTCCCTTCCTGTCTTGGCTCTAGACTCTCTACAGGAGGCATGCAGCCTTTTGTGTGGAGACAGAACACAGTCAATTTATGTGTTAGTGTGAAGCTGTGTCTATCTCCTGGCACGTGGCCAGGATAGGTCTGCTTAGAAATACCACCATTCACATGCTCATGTTTGTAAGTTGCCTTCTCTTTTAAATAAAGTAAGCTTTGACATACACTTGCGTGCACTACCATGCAGAATAACATACTCTGAATCTGCATTGCTGACATTTCCACTTCATAAACACACTATCACAACACCATTGAACATTCAGTACAAGGCAGAAAGTTCACACTGCAAATTGTATTTGTTAATGACTGGTAGGTGATGAAGCTATCCAACTAGAATAAATAATTGTGGCCTGACAGGGGTTGCACCATGGACACATGGGCGCTAATATTATATATACAGAACCACTTCCTTGTTTAGGGAGAGGAGCACCCAGCTGATACTGTGAGGTCAATGCATGTAAAAAGTCCAGCTCAGCTGATTCTTGTGTACCAACACAAGGGATGTCCAGCTCTAGACAATGGGGAGTTAGACCACTAAGGCAGGGATTTGGCAGATCACCCACCCTAGGCAAGACTAGATTAGGGAGCTCTAGGTAGGAGAACACTATACTGAGGGGCAGATTTATGACGACTGGAGCATCCCTGCAAATCAGCAGGGATGCACCAGGTAAGATGCGTCACACAATTTTACCCTTGCGCCACTACAGATGCACCGCATTCACTATGCGGCACATCGTGGCGCAAGGATAAACAGATGCGGGATGTATGACATGACAACGCGGGCTTTTACCCTGCGCTGCCATTACGACACTGCTTTTACAATGCAAGTCATTACAACGACTTGCGCTGTAGGCGCTGGAGTGTGGAATAGTTTAATTTTCTATTCCAACTCCAGCCCACGTTACAGCAGGGAAGGTGTTGGAATAGAAAATTAAACTATTCCTTTTCCAACAGCGCCCTCCAGCGCAAGTCGTTGTAACAACTTGCGTTGTAAAAGCAGCGTCGTAATGGCAGCGTGGGGTAAAGCCCGCGTTGTCATGGCTGCTTACCACAGATGCGTGACGCATCTACCGTCGGAAGGGTGGTGCATTGCTGGAGTTGTGTCGCAAGCGTGACGCAACTCTATCAATGCTCGAGGCCTGATCATGCATAACGTGGTGCATCACGCCTTACGCCTGCTTGATATAAACAAACAATGGTCCGAGACCTATATATTTCTGAATGAACAATGAATCAGAACTTATCCAATTAAAGAGCATATGTTATTTAAACAGCCCTGCTCAATTAATGATAAACATAAAAGACGGCAACAGCAACAATCTCCAAATATATGCAATATTTTAATCTATTGTCATATTCAAAATTTGAACCACAGTTCACAATTTATACACATTGCCCCGTGTAGAGCGTGCAGTATAGCAAAAGGGTGTCAAAGAACGTGAAAGTGATGAAGATGAAAAGAAAAGAAGTCACACAAAATTATAAATAAAACAATTTCAATAATTTCAAAAACAAATCCAGCCAGTGAATGCCGGAACAGTACAACCTGACCACTTCAAATAGTCCACAGAAACTCCCTAATATTATTCTCAGACATAGAATGTAATAAATGTCTGCACTATATCACAGAGAGAGAGATTAGTGGTCCAGGTATTAGATAAGTGTCGACGTTTCGACTCGTCTTGCGGCCTTGCAGTCGATTATGCCTGGGCCATGCGAGTCTTCTTCAGGACATATTAGACGGGGCAACACAGGGATCTTTTTGGTGACCCTGTAAAAGATATAAAGGACTATAAAAATTGGGGCTGTTGCCTAATCACTAAACCAGGGACAAAAGTCCAGGCGTGCTTACCCTTCTCGGGGAGTAGTGGTCGTAAGTCCCACTCCAACTAGGATCAGTCCATGTAATCCAAAAATCCTATTGTACAAACTGCTAAATTGACCAGGTTTCTGAAAAAAACAATGGGGGACCTATGTAAAAAATATATATATATATGGTCCCATAGTCATGGATTCAAAACATTCACGTCAGAGTAAAACATAAAGGTTACCTCTTCAATAATTTAGGTTTCTTATCATTGATAGATGTGTACTTTCGAATCGATGTCTTGTCAACGGGAAGCTGTAACAATTATAACAGCACTTGTAAAAGATTGGACCAAGCGGACGAAATTATAAATTACCGCTATTTATAAGGGGCTCACCGTGTGTCAAAATCCAGTGCCCAATCTTGAGTTTATATTATTTCACTATACGATTTTACTGGGGCAAATCCTCACGCTGTAAAACATAAAAGAAGAAGAACCAGTTGGTGAGGAACCCTCCCAATGGTTGGTGCTTCCAAGTTTATAAAATAATTCAAGGAATTCATTACCTGGATCGGTGAATTCTGTTGCATTAGCTATATCCAAAATCAAAGATGGTCGAATGCCAGTGTTTAATAAACTTTCAGGCAGCTGAAACGAGAGAAAACCCCCATCATGAGCGCCTGCTTTTGTTAAAACAGGGGAAGCGTTTTAATAGCCGGCGGCCTAAAACCTCATGGGACGCTTACCGTTTACATAACTGAATTCCATGTTTTAACACGCGTCTCCAAGAATACTGAGGCAACTGCTCTCAGGGGAACGCGGCGTCTGCCAAGCCCCACGGATATGTTTGAGCCGGTAGTGTTCCTAGCAGTAAACAGCGGCGAAGGACTACGCCGATCTTTTTCCTTTACTGCTTTCAGTGATGTAAACAAACCAAACCGGACAATGCAAAGTGGTAGCCTCATTTTTTAAAGATGAATGGTATCTTGGCAATTATTTGTACCCTTCGAAACCGGATTTTAAGCAACAATATATGAACCTGCACATTTTCTGCTAATATTTACAAAAAGCTCATAAATCAGTTTAAACAAATATATCAATATTCTCTAATTATGAACTTAATCCTCAAAGGTAATCTCAGACAGTGATGAAAAATGTGGCGGCCATCTTAGTTTGGGAATACAACTGCAACCCAACAATTCCCATTGGTGTACTAAATTAAAACGATTTGCCTTATATACATATTTACAAAGACATTTTTACAAAAACTTTACATTATATTTGCAGAACACTATTAACAAAAACCTTACACATATGTACATACAAACATATATCAGTGTTTCATACAGTCTTATCATCAACGGCTAGGTATACAAAGTTAGAGAATTGCCACCTGTCTGTTTATTTCCTCCAATTCATTTAATCCCTTATTAGCCGTGTCAAGAAGTTATATCCAACGGCATTCCCTTCTGCTAAAAATACTTTGGAGATCACCTCCTCTTTGGTTTACTTGCACCTTCTCTATTACCCACCATTTGATACTCTCAGGTTCATGGGCAAATGTTGTGAAGTGTTGCACGAGAGGAGCTCCCACAGTTTTGCATCGTATGCGACTGACATGTTGGAGAATCCTACATTTTATTCTCTGTATTGTCTGTCCGACGTACATAAAACCACAGGGGCACAAGATGGCATAAATCACCCCTGTGGTATTGCAGTTACTATGTACTCTTAATGTGTGTACCTGATCGTTATGTGAGAAGGTGGAACATTCCAAAGTCAAGGGACATGCTTTGCAATTCCCACACTTTTTGTGGCCCATTACTGGGGGTAAACCCCATAGTGTGGTCTGAGAGGGAACTGTCATAACTGGAAGAAGTGATTTAATTAAGTGGTCCCTGATGCTTCTCCCTTTTCTGAATGCGTGTAAGGGTGTCTGGAGTCCACCCACTTCGTTTTGTACCAGATGCCAATGCCGATTTATGGCTTTTTTAATCTGATTGCTTCTGGTGTTAAACGTTGTTACACACACCAACCTTTCTTCACTCTTACCCTTCTCTTGTACACTAAGCAATTGCTCACGATGGTTGTGCCAAGCTCGCTTGCGCGCCTTCTTAAGCAAGCGTATGGGGTAACCTCTCTCGCTAAGTCTGGCAATCAAAAGAGATGATTCGTCAAAGAAGTCCTCCTTCCTGGTGCAATTCCTGCGGAGCCTCAGGAATTGCCCGAAGGTCAAATTGTCCCTGAGGTTCCGAGGGTGATGGCTCGAGTACCTGAGGAGCGTATTACGCTCACTACTCTTTCTGTATAAAGTAGTATACAGACACCCAAGGTCGGACTTTATTTGTATGTCCAAAAAATTAATCGTATGGTTGTTACACTCGAATGTAAATTGGATATCGGCTAGTTGTTGATTAAGCCACATGTGGAATTTAGTCAGGGACAATTTACTACCATTCCAAATAAGAAGGACATCATCGATGTACCTGGCCCAAAGTTGGATTTTGTCTCTATATGGGTTGTTTTGTCTCAACACAAACATGTGTTCATATTCACTCATGAATATAATGGCTAGATTAGGTCCAAAGCTCGCCCCCATAGCCACGCCCTTGGTCTGTACATAGAATTTTCCCTGAAATATAAAGAAGTTCTGTGTCATGGCTATGTTTAAGAGTTTGATAATAAACTCAGTAGGAACCCTGTGTGGGGCCGATCTGCGGTTCAAAACAGTTTCAATGCAATCTAATGCTGCCTGCTGAGGAATGTTTGTGTATAGGGCAGTGATGTCCATTGTTGCAAGTAAACAGGTTTCCGGATCATACTGGCGTCCATCAACTAACTGTATAGTTGCCATGGTATCGCGTAAATAGGTGGGGGTAGAAATCGCTATGGGTTTAAGAAATATATCAATGTATTTACACAGAGGTTCCAAAACGGAACCGCATCCTGAAATGATGGGTCTCCCCGGTGGATCCTCCAGGCGTTTGTGCACCTTTGGGAGCGTGTAAATCGTAGGCATGCGTGGATATCTGTTGTTTAGAAAATCAAATTCCTGTTTAGTAATGTACCCCTCCTGTAGTGCAATGTTGGTTACAGCACTAACAGTTTTACTGATCACCTTAGTCGGATCTTTTTTAAGAAGCTTGTAATTGCCCTCAACTTGTAATTGGGATAATATCTCACTCTTATATTTCTCAACATTTTGGATTACAATCGCCCCACCCTTGTCAGCGGGCTTCACTACAATATCGGTGTTGTTTTTCAAATTGTAGAGAGCTGTTTTTTCCTGTTTGCTCATATTGTATAGTACATACTGTCTAGTAGTTAGGATCTGTTCCACATCCCGTATGACCACCTGTTCATAGGCTAGAATCTTACTATCCACCATGTTTGAGGGCGGATTAAACTTAGAAGGAGGTCTCAGCCCACTGGCTGAGAAGATTGGATTATGGGGGACCTTCTGAAAATAATGTTTAAGGCGATCCTTCCTGAAGAATTGTTGTAATTCAATCTTCAGATTGAAATCATTAGGCATGGCTGTAGGGACAAAAGACAACCCTTTTGAGAGCACACTCTGTTCATCTTGAGTCAATACATGATCTGACAGATGTATGACCGGATTCTCTGGTCTATGCACTACCATCTGTAGTGTTGGCGCCTCGTCCTGATGTCGCCATGGGAGTCCGACTGAAATGTTTTCTTCCCTCTGCCTGTCCCTCGATTCCATGTCACATCCCGTGTTCCCCTGGGTCGTCCCCAGGGACGGCCTCTGCCGCGTGGTCCCCACCATTGGTCCTCGCCTAAAAAAGATTGTTGGTCTTGAAAATTCTGGGCCGAAGAGTTAGACCCTGTACTAGTACCTGGGCGTTCTAATTCACTATCCGAGCCACTGCTGGCTGATGAGCCCGAGAAGGTGTTGTAACGTCTATACCCTCCGCGGCCTCGGCTAGAGGAACCCCCTCTCTGGTCTTGTATATAATACCCTTCCTGCAGGTAGGGGTATGTGGCCTTTTTATCGTATGCTTTGATATCTTTAGCCACTTTTTCCAATTTAGTTCCCTGTGTGTATATGTCAAATTCCCGGATGGTTTTCTCTAACCTCTCTAGGGCCTCCTTGGCATTAACTAAGGCTTTGTCATCAATGATTTCCTTTCTCAAGGTAGCTATCTCCCTAGTGAGCCTTTCCACTTCTACTACTGCGGTTTCAATGCCCAAGACCATCCAATGTCTTGAGCATGTGTTGGATATGAAGCTAAAGCCCTCCTTAAACTTCGGGTTCTCTAGGAAGATCGCTGATCATTACGGACCTGAAGTCCGATTGGGATGACGTTTGATCTCAAGTATTTCGCTAAAGTATGCCCATGTAACCTGGTTCGTATTAACTTCTTTTCTAGGCGTTCCAATTTCGTGATCTTTTCATTCAATGACAAATCACTAGTCGTGGTGTTGTCGGCAAGAAAGGTACCACTACCTTCCTCCAGTATGAGTTTGTCTATATAGTCCTCACTATAAGATAAGGTCTCTTTCTCCGACATCCTCTGATTTATGATTTTCTATTCAGAATAGTTTCTTGACTATAACAAAACACTTCGTCAACACAATGACTAACATTTAAACAATACATACAACCCTCGCAGAAAAACTGCTCAAGGTAACCATTAAAGAAATGGGGTAACCCAAAAAGTACTGGACCTGGGTATTATATTGATATAAACAAACAATGGTCCGAGACCTATATATTTCTGAATGAACAATGAATCAGAACTTATCCAATCAAAGAGCATATGTTATTTAAACAGCCCTGCTCAATTAATGATAAACATAAAAGACGGCAACAGCAACAATCTCCAAATATATGCAATATTTTAATCTATTGTCATATTCAAAATTTGAACCACAGTTCACAATTTATACACATTGCCCCGTGTAGAGCGTGCAGTATAGCAAAAGGGTGTCAAAGAACGTGAAAGTGATGAAGATGAAAAGAAAAGAAGTCACACAAAATTATAAATAAAACAATTTCAATAATTTCAAAAACAAATCCAGCCAGTGAATGCCGGAACAGTACAACCTGACCACTTCAAATAGTCCACAGAAACTCCCTAATATTATTCTCAGACATAGAATGTAATAAATGTCTGCACTATATCACAGAGAGAGAGATTAGTGGTCCAGGTATTAGATAAGTGTCGACGTTTTGACTCGTCTTGCGGCCTTGCGGTCGATTATGCCTGGGCCATGCGAGTCTTCCTCAGGACATATTAGACGGGGCAACACAGGGATCTTTTTGGTGACCCTGTAAAAGATATAAAGGACTATAAAAATTGGGGCTGTTGCCTAATCACTAAACCAGGGACAAAAGTCCAGGCGTGCTTACCCTTCTCGGGGAGTAGTGGTCGTAAGTCCCACTCCAACTAGGATCAGTCCATGTAATCCAAAAATCCTATTGTACAAACTGCTAAATTGACCAGGTTTCTTGAAAAACAATGGGGGACCTATGTAAAAAATATATATATATATGGTCCCATAGTCATGGATTCAAAACATTCACGTCAGAGTAAAAGATAAAGGTTACCTCTTCAATAATTTAGGTTTCTTATCATTGATAGATGTGTACTTTCGAATCGATGTCTTGTCAACGGGAAGCTGTAACAATTATAACAGCACTTGTAAAAGATTGGACCAAGCGGACGAAATTATAAATTACCGCTATTTATAAGGGGCTCACCGTGTGTCAAAATCCAGTGCCAATCTTGAGTTTATATTATTTCCCTATACGATTTTACTGGGGCAAATCCTCACGCTGTAAAACATAAAAGAAGAAGAACCAGTTGGTGAGGAACCCTCCCAATGGTTGGTGCTTCCAAGTTTATAAAATAATTCAAGGAATTCATTACCTGGATCGGTGAATTCTGTTGCATTAGCTATATCCAAAATCAAAGATGGTCGAATGCCAGTGTTTAATAAACTTTCAGGCAGCTGAAACGAGAGAAAACCCCCATCATGAGCGCCTGCTTTTGTTAAAACAGGGGAAGCGTTTTAATAGCCGGCGGTCTAAAACCTCATGGGACGCTTACCGTTTACATAACTGAATTCCATGTTTTAACATGCGTCTCCAAGAATACTGAGGCAATCGGAGAAAGAGACCTTATCTTATAGTGAGGACTATATAGACAAACTCTTACTGGAGGAAGGTAGTGGTACCTTTCTTGCCGACAACACCACGACTAGTGATTTGTCATTGAATGAAAAGATCACGAAATTGGAACGCCTAGAAAAGAAGTTAATACGAACCAGGTTACATGGGCATACTTTAGCGAAATACTTGAGATCAAACGTCATCCCAATCGGACTTCAGGTCCGTAATGATTCAGCGATCTTCCTAGAGAACCCGAAGTTTAAGGAGGGCTTTAGCTTCATATCCAACACATGCTCAAGACATTGGATGGTCTTGGGCATTGAAACCGCAGTAGTAGAAGTGGAAAGGCTCACTAGGGAGATAGCTACCTTGAGAAAGGAAATCATTGATGACAAAGCCTTAGTTAATGCCAAGGAGGCCCTAGAGAGGTTAGAGAAAACCATCCGGGAATTTGACATATACACACAGGGAACTAAATTGGAAAAAGTGGCTAAAGATATCAAAGCATACGATAAAAAGGCCACATACCCCTACCTGCAGGAAGGGTATTATATACAAGACCAGAGAGGGGGTTTCTCTAGCCGAGGCCGCGGAGGGTATAGACGTTACAACACCTTCTCGGGCTCATCAGCCAGCAGTGGCTCGGATAGTGAATTAGAACGCCCAGGTACTAGTACAGGGTCTAACTCTTCGGCCCAGAATTTTCAAGACCAACAATCTTTTTTAGGCGAGGACCAATGGTGGGGACCATGCGGCAGAGGCCGTCCCTGGGGACGACCCAGGGGAACACGGGGTGTGACATGGAATCGAGGGACAGGCAGAGGGAAGAAAACATTTCAGTCGGACTCCCATGGCGACATCAGGACGAGGCGCCAACACTACAGATGGTAGTGCATAGGGTGAACAGACAAAATATCGACTCCAAAATATCGACTGGACATAATATCGAGTTTTAAATATAGACTGGACAAAATATCGACTGGACATAATATCGACTACAAAAATATCGTTTTTCAGGTAAGTGAAGTAATATCGACTGTTTAAAATATAGATAGCAAAAATATCGAATTTTTTATAATATATAATATTTTATAGTGTATTTTTATGTAATAATATGTGTGAAAAGTGTGTATTAATGTTATAAAATATTTTATTAAATGGAATTTGTTTTTTTAATAATTGCGTTATGTAATTCTGTAGCGGGTTGTGGGTTTATAGGGGAATAGGGTGGGAAGTAATTTAATAATAATTAATTAATTAATATATGTTTGTAAATATTTATAATTAATAATTAATTGATAATTAATAATAATTAGTTAATTAATTAATATAATTTTGTACATATTTTGAATTAGTAATTAATTGGTAATTGATTAATTGTAATTAGTTAATTACATTAATTAGAGTACATTTTAATATATATAATTTTGTGTTATTGTTAAGTAATTAATTGGGAAAAAATAATATTAATTATTAAAATAATTACAGCTAATGTGCTAATATATTTACTTTATTGTTATTGTTAATTAATAATTAATTGGTAATTAAATAATATTGATACATTTTGGGTAAAGGAGTATTTTTAGGGTTCTGGGTCAGTTTTTAGTTTTTGGGTAAAGGGGCATTTTTAGGGTTCAGGGTCAGTTTTCAGTTTTTGGGTAAAGGGGCATTTTTAGGGTTCAGGGTCAGTTTTCAGTTTTTGGGTAAAGGGGCATTTTAAGGGTTCAGGGTCAGTTTTCAGTTTTTGGGTAAAGGGGCATTTTTAGGGTTCAGGGTCAGTTTTCAGTTATTGGGTAAAGGGGCATTTTTAGGGTTCAGGGTCGGTTTTCAGTTTTTTGGGTAAAGGGGCATTTTTAGGGTTCAAGGTCAGTTTTCAGTTTTTGGGTAAAGGGGCATTTTTAGGGTTCAGGGTCAGTTTTCAGTTTTTGGGTAAAGGGGCATTTTTAGGGTTCAGGGTCAGTTTTCAGTTTTTGGGTAAAGGGGCATTTTTAGGGTTCAGGGTCAGTTTTTAGTTTTTGGGTAAAGGGGTATTTTTAGGGTTCAGGGTCAGTTTTGGGTTTTTGGGTAAAGGGGTATATTTTAGGGTTCAGGGTCAACAAATAAGATTGTAAATTTTTTTTATTATTTTCATTTATTATTTAATTATTATAATTTAATTTAAGTATTTTTAAGTATATTTTAGTCATTAAAATGTAATATTAATTTAATTTAACACTGTTTTTAATAAAGTCGATATTTTTTACATCTATATTATTGTTAACGATATTTTGTACTCAATATTTTTGTACTTACCTGTTTGTAGATAGAAAGTCGATATTTTGTCTGTCGATATTTTGGCAACGATATTTTTGCAGGTCGATATTTTGGCAGTCTATATTATTTCAGTGATCCAGTGCATAGACCAGAGAATCCGGTCATAAATCTGTCAGATCATGTATTGACTCAAGATGAACAGAGTGTGCTCTCAAAAGGGTTGTCTTTTGTCCCTACAGCCATGCCTAATGATTTCAATCTGAAGATTGAATTACAACAATTCTTCAGGAAAGTTCGCCTTAAACATTATTTTCAGAAGGTCCCCCATAATCCAATCTTCTCAGCCAGAGGGCTGAGACCTCCTTCTACGTTTAATCCGCCCTCACACATGGTGGATAGTAAGATTCTAGCCTATGAACAGGTGGTCATATGGGATGTGGAACAGATCCTAACTACCAGACAGTATGTACCATACAATATGAGCAAACAGGAAAAAACGGCTCTCTACAATTTGAAAAACAACACCGATATTGTAGTGAAGCCCGCTGACAAGGGTGGGGCGATTGTAATCCAAAATGTTGAGAAATATAAGAGTGAGATATTATCCCAATTACAAGTTGAGGGCAATTACAAGCTTCTTAAAAAAGATCCGACTAAGGTGATCAGTCAAACTGTTAGTGCTGTAACCAACATTGCACTACAGGAGGGGTACATTACTAAACAGGAATTTGATTTTCTAAACAACAGATATTCACGCATGCCTACGATTTACACGCTCCCAAAGGTGCACAAACGCCTGGAGGATCCACCGGGGAGACCCATCATTTCAGGATGCGGTTCCGTTTTGGAACCTCTGTGTAAATACATTGATATATTTCTTAAACCCATAGCGATTTCTACCCCCACCTATTTACGCGATACCATGGCAACTATACAGTTAGTTGATGGACGCCAGTATGATCCGGAAACCTGTTTACTTGCAACAATGGACATCACTGCCCTATACACAAACATTCCCCAGCAGGCAGCATTAGATTGCATTGAAACTGTTTTGAACCGCGGATCGGCCCCACACAGGGTTCCTACTGAGTTTATTATCAAACTCTTAAACATAGCCATGACACAGAACTTCTTTATATTTCAGGGAAAATTCTATGTACAGACCAAGGGCGTGGCTATGGGGGCGAGCTTTGCACCTAATCTAGCCATTATATTCATGAGTGCATATGAACACATGTTTGTGTTGAGTCAAAACAACCCATATAGAGACAAAATCCAACTTTGGGCCAGGTACATCGATGATGTCCTTCTTATTTGGAATGGTAGTAAATTGTCCCTGACTGAATTCCACATGTTGCTTAATCAACAACTAGCCGATATCCAATTTACATTAGAGTGTAACAACCATACGATTAATTTTTTGGACATACAAATAAAGTCCGACCTTGGGTGTCTGTATACTACTTTATACAGAAAGAGTAGTGAGCGTAATACGCTCCTCAGGTACTCGAGCCATCACCCTCGGAACCTCAGGGACAATTTGCCCTTCGGGCAATTCCTGAGGCTCTGCAGGAATTGCACCAGGAAGGAGGACTTTTTTGACGAATCATCTCTTTTGATTGCCAGACTTAGCGAGAGAGGTTACCCCATACGCTTGCTTAAGAAGGCGCGCAAGCGAGCTTGGCACAACCATCGTGAGCAATTGCTTAGTGTACAAGAGAAGGGTAAGAGTGAAGAAAGGTTGGTGTGTGTAACAACGTTTAACACCAGAAGCAATCAGATTAAAAAAGCCATAAATCGGCATTGGCATCTGGTACAAAACGAAGTGGGTGGACTCCAGACACCCTTACACGCATTCAGAAAAGGGAGAAGCATCAGGGACCACTTAATTAAATCACTCCTTCCAGTTATGACAGTTCCCTCTCAGACCACACTATGGGTTTACCCCCAGTAATGGGCCACAAAAAGTGTCGGAATTGCAAAGCATGTCCCTTGACTTTGGAATGTTCCACCTTCTCACCTAACGATCAGGTACACACATTAAGAGTACATAGTAACTGCAATACCACAGGGGTGATTTATGCCATCTTGTGCCCCTGTGGTTTTATGTACGTCGGACAGACAATACAGAGAATAAAATGTAGGATTCTCCAACATGTCAGTCACATACGATGCAAAACTGTGGGAGCTCCTCTCGTGCAACACTTCACAACATTTGCCCATGAACCTGAGAGTATCAAATGGTGGGTAATAGAGAAGGTGAAAGTAAACCAAAGAGAAGGTGATCTCCACAGTATTTTGAGCAGAAGGGAATGCCGTTGGATTAAGCATGGGCGAATTTTGTGGATCTCGCGTTCGCGAATTTTGCGGATTTGCGGATTCGCAATCCGCAAAATCCGCGAATTCCCGGATTTTTTTTTTTGTGTTCGCCCGTGTTTCTGCCAGTTCGCGAGGGTTTTTACAATTTCGCAATTTGCGAACTTACCTGTCGGGTCGCAAGTTTTGCGAACTTGTTGTTTCTACGTGTCCAGCCTGTTTGGGACACTCTTCTTCATCACTGCCACTCTCTGTCACCACTGCCACTCTCTGACTACTCATGCCACCCTCTGGCCCACCCATGCCACCCTCTGTTTCATCACCACACCCTCTGGTTGTCCAGTGTAAATTATTTTCGGCAAAGCAAAGCACACCTTCCCTGCCTCAAGTGACCTGAATTAATTTGGGGCTGATTAATGTGTCACAGAATATTTTTTTAGCTGGCACCTGCTTCCTTAGTGCGCCCTGATTAGTGATCTTTTGCACTTGCTAAGTGCTTTCATTGTTGCAAAATTAGTTACAACACCTGCCCTGCCCCAACTGACAATAATGAATTAGGGGCTGATTAAAGGATTTTAACTTCCAGCCTGGCTCCTGCTTGTCTCCCTTAGCTGTAATTCAGGACCTTTGTGGCATATGTGTAACTATTCTGAGGTGCAGAGCAGGGTCACATAATAGTTTCAACTGGCAACTGAACTCTGGAGGGGCCCCTCAGGAAGCACTACAGGAAATGGCTACTAATGATGAGCCTGAACTTTTGAACCTGGTAAGTAGTTACTTTCAGTTTTGCTAAGATCGTATTTCTGCAATTTTGCACTTATTCGCGGGGCGCGAACTCACGCGAACAGTGCGAGCAGTGCGAGCAAAATCCGCTGCTCGCGGATTTGCGGATTTTGCGGGAGATTCGCGAATCTCGCGGATTGCGAATTTCCCGAAAATCCGCAAAATCCGCGAGCGGAACGGATTTCCTGCCCATGCTTACGTTGGATATATCTTCTTGACACGGCTAATAAGGGATTAAATGAATTGGAGGAAATAAACAGACAGGTGGCAATTCTCTAACTTTGTATACCTAGCCGTTGATGATAAGACTGTATGAAACACTGATATATGTTTGTATGTACATATGTGTAAGGTTTTTGTTAATAGTGTTCTGCAAATATAATGTAAAGTTTTTGTAAAAATGTCTTTGTAAATATGTATATAAGGCAAATCGTTTTAAATTAGTACACCAATGCGAATTGTTGGGTTGCAGTTGTATTCCCAAACTAAGATGGCCGCCACATTTTTCATCACTGTCTGAGATTACCTTTGAGGATTAAGTTCATAATTAGAGAATATTGATATATTTGTTTAAACTGATTTATGAGCTTTTTGTAAATATTAGCAGAAAATGTGCAGGTTCATATATTGTTGCTTAAAATCCGGTTTCGAAGGGTACAAATAATTGCCAAGATACCATTCATCTTTAAAAAATGAGGCTACCACTTCGCATTGTCCGGTTTGGTTTGTTTACATCACTGAAAGCAGTAAAGGAAAAAGATCGGCGTAGTCCTTCGCCGCTGTTTACTGCTAGGAACACTACCGGCTCAAACATATCCGTGGGGCTGGGCAGACGCCGCGTTCCCCTGAGAGCAGTTGCCTCAGTATTCTTGGAGACGCGTGTTAAAACATGGAATTCAGTTATGTAAACGGTAAGCGTCCCATGAGGTTTTAGACCGCCGGCTATTAAAACGCTTCCCCTGTTTTAACAAAAGCAGGCGCTCATGATGGGGGTTTTCTCTCGTTTCAGCTGCCTGAAAGTTTATTAAACACTGGCATTCGACCATCTTTGATTTTGGATATAGCTAATGCAACAGAATTCACCGATCCAGGTAATGAATTCCTTGAATTATTTTATAAACTTGGAAGCACCAACCATTGGGAGGGTTCCTCACCAACTGGTTCTTCTTCTTTTATGTTTTACAGCGTGAGGATTTGCCCCAGTAAAATCGTATAGTGAAATAATATAAACTCAAGATTGGGCACTGGATTTTGACACACGGTGAGCCCCTTATAAATAGCGGTAATTTATAATTTCGTCCGCTTGGTCCAATCTTTTACAAGTGCTGTTATAATTGTTACAGCTTCCCGTTGACAAGACATCGATTCGAAAGTACACATCTATCAATGATAAGAAACCTAAATTATTGAAGAGGTAACCTTTATGTTTTACTCTGACGTGAATGTTTTGCATCCATGACTATGGGACCATATATATATATATTTTTTACATAGGTCCCCCATTGTTTTTTCAAAAACCTGGTCAATTTAGCAATTTGTACAATAGGATTTTTGGATTACATGGACTGATCCTAGTTGGAGTGGGACTTACGACCACTACTCCCCGAGAAGGGTAAGCACGCCTGGACTTTTGTCCCTGGTTTAATGATTAGGCAACAGCCCCAATTTTTATAGTCCTTTATATCTTTTACAGGGTCACCAAAAAGATCCCTGTGTTGCCCCGTCTAATATGTCCTGAAGAAGACTCGCATGGCCCAGGCATAATCGACCGCAAGGCCGCAAGACGAGTCGAAACGTCGACACTTATCTAATACCTGGACCACTAATCTCTCTCTCTGTGATATAGTGCAGACATTTATTACATTCTATGTCTGAGAATAATATTAGGGAGTTTCTGTGGACTATTTGAAGTGGTCAGGTTGTACTGTTCCGGCATTCACTGGCTGGATTTGTTTTTGAAATTATTGAAATTGTTTTATTCATAATTTTGTGTGACTTCTTTTCTTTTCATCTTCATCACTTTCACGTTCTTTGACACCCTTTTGCTATACTGCACGCTCTACACGGGGCAATGTGTATACATTGTGAACTGTGGTTCAAATTTTGAATATGACAATAGATTAAAATATTGCATATATTTGGAGATTGTTGCTGTTGCCGTCTTTTATGTTTATCATTAATTGAGCAGGGCTGTTTAAATAACATATGCTCTTTAATTGGATAAGTTCTGATTCATTGTTCATTTAGAAATATATAGGTCTCGGACCATTGTTTGTTTATATCAATATAATACCCAGGTCCAGTACTTTTTGGGTTACCCCATTTCTTTAATGGTTACGCCTGCTTGAAGCAGGCACAAGGTTTTGACGCAGAGGCGTCAGAAAAGTGACTGAGTGGAATCTTGTAGAGTTCACTCAGGCACTTTACAGAGGATTTACTGTGCCAGAACGCCCCACCCCTTGCGCCTGAACACCCACATGAAACTGACGCAGGTTTCATGTAGCACAGGGCTTTCCAACGTGACACACCTCCCTGTAAATAGGGAGCAACGTGGTGGATGGTTTAGGCCGCCGCTCCGTCACAGAAGTGACTGGTAGTTTTAACATTTTTATTCATTATGTTTGACAAAATTGACCTTTTACGATATATATTCTATCTAATTATAAAATTCATAAATATGCATGATCCTTACTAGTTCATTTTCTCTCTTGGTTAGCACAAAAATGTTCTTTTTCTTGTTCACACATATTCTTCATGATTGCATTCTGGGCTTGCTAAATCTTCCCATCACTTAGCTTGAACATTTTTTCCTTTTCTTCTTCTGTTTTATCCGTTGTTTTACTAACTTCACAATATGTAGCGCATCAATAGGAAATTAAGAACTTCCCCCGGTACTGTAACTAAGCTTGTTTTCATATGGTTCTTGTTAACAGCCTTGAAAAAGTTGTATAACGACAAAACACATGTTTGCTGTTCTTTTGTATCATCTATGTGTCAATCTGTCAAACGATCCACCGATGATCAAGACTGTGCCATACTGATTGCTCTACGTTTGAAAATAAACTGTCTGCTGACTGTTTGTCAGTCAGTTTGAATTTTTAAATGTTCTGTGCTCTGCTGTTTGAATTTCTACATTTTATGCGCGTGGAGGATCTTTCACCACGTACTGAGTCATATTGTGGGTGGCACGATATTTGCAATGAGCATGCCGCAAAATATATTGAGTGTTTACATTTGCAAACTTGACTGAGGTGCTGGCTGCGCTGTCTAAAACCACTGTCACCCTTTCTGTATAACAACTCCATAGGTACTAAACATGACATATCCACCACCTCCTAATTAGAAATTATAGTGTATTATATGTAAGAAGGAATCCTCAATGTATCCTATGGGAGGGGTAGGCCTCACTGTAATGAAAAATGGATTTGGGGGTTTGCCACTACCAGGAAATGTAAATGTTAAAAGTACATTTCACACCTTTTAATTACTCAGCTCCCTGCTATGAGCTACCTATGGCCTACCTAAGGGGTAACATTTATGTAATAAAAGGGGAGTTTAAGGCTGGGCAAGGAGTTTAATGCCAAGTCGGCATGGCAGTGGGCCACTGCATTCAGGCAGCAATGGCAGGCGTGGGATAAGTTTTAGAGTGCTACTTAGGTGGGTGGAGCAATGAGTGCTCCAAGCCCACTGGTGGCATTTCATTTTCAGGCCCTAGGTATATGGCTAGGTCTATGGTATACCACTCTACAAGGGACTTACAGCTATATTAAATATGTCAAAGAAGTATATGCCATACAAACCAAAATTATGGGAGTGAGCACAAGCACTTTAGCAAAGGTTAGAAGTGGTAGAGTGCCGAGAGACCTAAGGTTGACAATAACGAATGCATCAAAATTAGAGGCAAGCAGGCAAAAAGTTTAGGGGAAGCCCACTGTTGTAATTAACCAGCTCAAGCTGAGTTGTAGAATGCTAGAATGTCATTACCTCATGTATTGTCGTGTAACACTCTGGCTCTGGATTTGCTGCTGTGAAGACCTCCAACCTGTTCGTGGTTGCGTGAATAAATACATTTCTCCTTGCACCTATTTACCTTGCTTTTATTGCTGGCCACAAGTTGCACTTGATTGGGGACAAGTGTAAACAACCACCGATTCCCCTGCAAACCCATGTGGACCATTTCTTCAATTTTGGGACTTGGCAAACTACTGATTACGCTACACTTGGAACACAGACAATGGTCTACGCTGCACCTATGAGCACACTGCCAACTGCGCTACACCTGGGACATCACAACAAACACCGGACTGCTTATATTGGCTGATGCTTGAGTCCTAAAAACAGTGAGTGACGGTTAATGGCTTACCTTTGAATCCCTGCCTTCGCGTGCACCACTGCATGTGCTCCTTCATTTGTTCTCTGTGTTCGTATCCCATACTTGCCGAAGGCTCGTCCACCACTGCATGCGCTCCTTCATTTGTTCTCTGTTCGCATCACTGATGTGCCGAAGACCCCTGCTCTCCTGATCATGTTGTGATCCTGCGCTGGACGCACGTGTCGTTTCACGAAACGTGCAACGTGGCGACCATCTTAGTAAAGGAAAGAAACTTTCTAACAGTAAAGACACAAGCCAACTGATCGCTTTAATTATTACATTTGGTTGTCAAGCGAGTAAGCTGGATTGAAGAATGAGTTTAGTGTTATGGCAGACTCAGATTCCCCTTTTACTTTAATAAGTTCCTGTCCCGTCCGATTCTCGTCTGTCCTTTTTTTTTGATCCAACAACGCCAGGATGCCTGCAAGGTGATAGTGCGCTTTATAAGACTAATAAATAAATATAAATAAATAAGTAACAAACTATGGAATGAGAAAGTAGGGCTTGAGAATGTTGCCCATCGACATCATTGGGTATGTAGTTGCGAAAATTGTGTTCAAGGGAAGAGAGACTGTTGGGAAAGTGTATGTGGCTAAGAGGAGAGACAACCTGCTTGGATGGAGGCACCAACGTGACTTAGGTATAATTTTGATTCTGCCAAAAATCCGCAAGACCAAGTCATGTTAATAGACAATGTGAATAATACAAGTTTGTGTTTTGAGGAATTTCCTGAGGTGTTTACTGATGCTCTTGGTCCCCTGAGTGTGAAGCAGCCTTTGAGTTGGTTAAATCAGAAATTGGCAAAATTCCAACTTTGGGAAATTTCGACACCAAGTTAAAAACGGTTTTGATTACTGATGCCAGTTTGAAGGGACATGGAGCTGTACTCTCACAGATGGTTGATGAAGAGGAGAATGTTGTAGCCTTTGCCTCTAGGGCTCTTAGAGAGGCTGAGGTCAACTACTCTTGTATTGAAAGAGAAGCATTAAGTATGAACTAGGCAGCACAACACTTCAAATGTTATCTTTGGGGAATTCCGTTCACTGTTAAATCCGATCATCGCCCCCTTGTCAAAGTTTTTTCTTGCCATTAAAATGACCACATCACCACTAGGCTGAAAAGATGGAGCGAAGGCCTACACGAGTTTAATTTCCATGTGCAATATATCTCGGCCCAAAGTAATAAGTCTTCTGACTGCTTGTCTCGTGTGCCTTTAAGCAGCAATCAAGTCGTTCAGGAGTTTGAGTGTGTGAATTGGCTGTCTGAACCCTCGCTATCAAAGGAAGAATAGATATCTTGTACTAGTAAGGATAAAGTGTTTTCCTCCCTTAAAGTTACCATCTCTAAGTGATGACCGGATTAAAAAGATCTTGACTCTGTTTTGAAGCCTTTCTGAGCTGTGAAAGATGATCTTACCTTTTGCAAAGGATACCTTATGAGGGACGACAGAGTGGTTCCACCTGATGAGCTGAAAGGGAAAGTGGTGAATATAGCTCATGAAAGGCACTTAGGTAGGAGTCTTACCAAGGCTTGTGTCAGAGAAAGATATTATTGGCCTGGAATGGACCCAGTGATAGAGAGTGTGGTCAAGGACTGCCATCAGTGTGCTATTAATGACAAGTCTCATACCACCAGTCATGCTCCTTTGTCTGCCGTAGAGGTCCCTGATGCTGTAGGGACCACGCCGGGGTTAAACAGAATTGGTCCATATGAGTTAATGCCCTCTCATGAAAGATATGTTACCCTACTAGTCAATTACACCTCTGAATGGGTGATCTCCAAGTGTATGAGTTTTGTTAACAGTAGGTCAGCGATCAAGTTCTTGAAAGATGTGTTTGTTTCAGAAGAAATTCCCAAATACTTGGTTACTGACAATGGGGTGTAGTTTACCTCCAATGAGTTTTATACTTTCCTAAAAGATCTTGGAATTGTTCATCAAAGGACAGCCCTATATTCTCCACAGGCCAATGGTCTAACGGAAAGGATAAATAGCGTTGTCAAAAGCTGTGCCCAGCGGGCATTGGATTCCAAGATTTCTCTCAGCAGTGTTTTTAGGGAAACCTGGTGAGTGCAGTAGACTGTTCCCAATTCAATTTCTCAAAAATATCCTTTAGAAGTCTTGAGAGGCAGGATAGGCAATTCTAAGCTTAGTCCAGTATGGTTTCCTATCCGGAAGGAGAGAGTTGTATCTGATGATTTGAGAAAAATCAGGTTGGCTGACTACCAGCAGAGGTACAAACTGCAGTATGATAATACAATGTCAGTCAGAGTGAAGAAGTGGAATGTGGGTGACCGTGTCCTAGTAAAGAGGGCAAGACATGGTCACAAAGGGTTGTCTAATTTCCTAGGCCCTTTTACCATCACTGCTATTAGGAAAAATGTTGTAATCCTGAACAATGGCTGTACTTGGAGTATGTCCAGGCTTGCTAAATTCACTGAGATGTTCCACCACACTGCTGCTAACCGTCGTCCTACCTACTTAGAGGGAGATGTGAACACTGGTTGTTCAAGCAGGCACAGGCACCTTCCTGTGAAATTTAAGGATTATGTTCTGTATTAAAATGTGCTCTTATTCTTTTGCCATGGTTCAATTTTTTCCTACTATTTCTGCACTTGTTAAGGCTAAAAACATACTCTGTAGTAGTATTATAGTTTCTTTATATTTTTCCCTGCTTATTGTCATTGTATTGTGCCATATTGTTTTTTCCCCGTTTAATTTTTCTCCATGATTTTGTAAGGGGGATGTGTTGTAATTAACCAGCTCGAGCTGAGTTGTAGAATGCTAGAATATCATTACCTCATGGACTGTCGTGTAACATTCTGGCTCTGGATTTGCTGCTGTGAAGACCTCCAACCTGTTGGTGGTTGCGTGAATAAAGCCATTTCTCCCTGCACCTACTTACCTGGCTTTTATTACCCACCTTAAAGCTGACAGGTCTAGCACCTCCCTGAACAAAAATGTAAAAGTTAAATGGTTGGCATAGGATTTCCTGTTTCTACTTTCACAGTGAAAGTGCTGCTGTCAGAGCATTAACCAGCACAACTGCCAAGCTTAACTTTTCAGACCATCCTAAATGCAAGCATCTACTAATGAATTATCCAGTGTGTGAAAATAAACATCTTAAACACAGAACGATGTTGGCAAAAAGTTGTACTGTTCTCCATTGCACCTTATATTCTTTCATTATATACGTCTTGTTAAACCTACTCTGTAGTGTCAATGTACTACAAAAAACACACGCATGATTGTAGCTTCCTTACAGTGCATTCTGTATTTGAAATTTGATTCATAAAAATAATACACAATGTTAAATAAAACACATTTTAACGCCTTAACCGCGGTGGCAATTGGGAGGGAGGGCGTGGGGTGGGAGAAAAGTAGACCAAAAATGTTTGTGTGTGAAAAAGGCTGCTTTATTAGGAAACAGGTGCACATTACAATAAATAAACCCTGGCAACGCCTTACAAAACTATACCTCACTAAATAAATATTTAACTACAAACCCCGCCCCCACACCCTCCCCTAAAATTCTTTGACCCCTCCCCCACCCAACAATACAGCATTAAACATTACAATAACATTATAAACATAACATCATCAATAAAGCATTACGTCATCAATGAAATCATTACGTCATCACTTAACCCATTACGTCATCAACACCCCAATCACATAATGAAAGCCAGGCCCTCGATAACCAAAAACCCTGCCTGACCCTTCACCCCTGTCAATACCCCCCAAAACCTGAACGGTCAAGCAATGACCAACTTCCCCTTTTAACTGTCAATCAATGAATCAGACCAATACTCACCAAAACTTTACAATAAACCGCACTGAAACAACAAAAACCCCGCACAGCACCTGTTCCTAGCGGCAATACAAACCACAAACCCCCTGTACACCTATTAACAAGAAAACAGCCTTAGATCACAAAAGGAAGGATTATATAAAATATAAACCCCAAGGGAAAAGAAAAATTAAGGGGGGAGAGGGAGGGACAAAAAACGCTAACTGTCCTCCTAGCCGCCAGGTCACCAAACCTAAAATGGTGGCTAGGAGTCGGGGACACGTGAATTTATAATTGCGCTGGCAAAACCTACTAGGCCAGCCCAATTCCAGAAAGTTCTAACTTGCTGCGTAACCCCTCGCAGCCCTCCCAAACTGCCCGGGGGAGGAGACCTCCCTTCGGTCAGCTCCCTCCCCCAAGCCCCCCTTGGGAGGGAGGGCGAGGGGTGGGAGAAAAGTAGACCAAAAAATGTTTGTGTGTGAAAAAGGCCGCTTTATTAGGAAACAGGTGCACATTACAATAAATAAACCCTGGCAACGCCTTACAAAATTATACCTCACTAAATAAATAATTAACTACAAACCCCGCCCCCACCCCTCCCCTAAAATTCTTTGACCCCTCCCCCACCCAACAATACAGCATTAAACATTACAATAACATTATAAACATAACATCATCAATAAAGCATTACGTCATCAATTAAATCATTACGTCATCACTTAACCCATTACGTCATCAACACCCCAATCACATAATGAAAGCCAGGCCCTCGATAACCAAAAACCCTGCCTGACCCTTCACCCCTGTCAATACCCCCCAAAACCTGAACGGTCAAGCAATGACCAACTTCCCCTTTTAACTGTCAATCAATGAATCAGACCAATACTCACCAAAACTTTACAATAAACCGCACCGAAACAACAAAAACCCGCCACCCAGAAAGGTAGGGGGGGGAGGAAACTACACCACCCCCCTTTCTGCCCCCCCAACCAGGAAAACAGAAGCAGAAACGAACGAAGTTCAACGCTGCATTGCCAGTGAACGTGCCAAAACTTCACGCAACTCCAACAAATAGAGGTCCATCCCCACTCTGGAAAGGTGAACACCATCGTCCCTGAAAAATTCCACTGTCTCAAATCGAATCTCTCTATGGGAAATCCTGCTGAAACCAAGACAATGGCAACATCTAGAAACCTCAGAATTTACCTTTTTCCTGGCTCTATCTACAGCTCTTGGATTTACCGCTCCTCTCCAAAACCTACCCGGAACTAGTTCAGTCCAGAAACATGGCAACCAGCCCAAAATTGCTTAATCAGACTCAAATCTTTCTTGATAGCACGCAACAATACAACACCCTTAGTGGTACAAAGATCGTTCTCCCCCAAATGAATCACCAGAATGTCAGGACATAGCCCGCCCACCATACTGTTGTTGAGGCATGGAATTAACTCTCTCCAGAGCATACCACCTTTCCCCTTCCAAACCAAGTTGAACATGCGAGCATTAAAACCCAGAAGCTCTCCGAAGTAACTCTGCGCCGCCTGGACTCGGGCCCATTTCACGAAGGAATGCCCAACTATCCAGACTGTCACCATAGGAGAACGGGGCCCAGCTACAGAACCTATAAAAGAAAACAGAGTTAAAGCTCATGGAAAGGAAGATGGCGCATGCGCCTCCTCCGCTTGACTTCTCACGTAGCGCTGAAAGCAGTTTGAAGACCAACACCCCAACCTCATGATATCCCTTTGCATCCAACCTCTATTAAAAGCTTCAGTTGCAGCACCAATCCGGAAAGAATGTGTACCATATAAGTTCCCATCCAGGCCCAAGTGGTGTAACGCCTTGCGCAAAACCATGCGAAATTGGTATGCTGTAACAGGAGTGCTATCAATATGCTGGAAAACAAGAGCATCATCACCACCCCCTGATAAAGAACGCCAGCGCCGAGCCAACAGTAAAGGGCAAGTAATCCTCGGAGATCGCGCTTCCAACCACACTCCTTTCCCTTCTTCCTCTGATCAGTTTTGGAGCTAACCAACCAAACATGCACCCCTTCATCAGAACAAAACACATCCCGCCAAAAAAATCTACACTTACATTTGGAACCCAACAAATCCGAAACCCTAAAAGCTCCAAAAACATAAATGCCATTAACATGGAGAATAAGCATGACTCAAAGTCATCCGTACAAACCGAAGGCAGAATAGTTATCAGCCGAGCCAGCATCTGCCAAGATAAAGGAGCCCTAAATCTGCTGGTGTGACCTTGTTCTCTAGCCCAGCCCTCCAGCATTCTCCTGCCAATCTCCCCCGCCGAGGGAGAATAACCCCAAACCAACTTACCCATGAAAGCTATCCCAGGCAATTTACCTGCAATGGTTACCCTGGTCAGACCTTTATCCATGAGATCTAAAATGAAATTTACCACATCCTCAGAATGACGCCAAACCTCCTCACGCCTGCAAGCGCCGGACTCCAGAAACTCCCTCCAAGCCAGAGAATAAGCAGAACGCGTAGATAGAGACAAAGAACCTACCACCAGTTGTAAGACCCGACGTTGCCTACGTGCCACAGATGAATCTGCATCGGGTTTGGTGATCTGTCTGCCTCCCTCGCCAGTCCACGGAATCTCCCCCACTGTGAACGAGACAGAGCATCCGCAATGTCATTGTCCACACCAGGAATGTGCGAAGCACGAAAGTGAATGTCGTGTTTCAAACAGCCCAGCATGAAGACTCTCATGAGCTTCAAGACCTGTTCATCCCTGGCAGATTGTCGATTAACAATCTCCACCACAGCCATGTTGTCCACACGAAAAAGCACCTTCTTGTGTGCTAAGACCTCCCCCCACAGGGTCAAAGCCACCAGCAAAGGGAAAAGCTCCAAAAAGGTAATGCTGTGACCACCATTCAACCACTCATCCGGCCATTGTTCTGCACACCATCTCCCATTCCAACACAGACCAAATCCTTCACTGCCTGCTGCATCCGAACACATTTGCACATCCCACTGGAAGTCAACATCCCGAACCAAAGGAACACCATTAAAAGAAGAGAGAAATAATTTCCACATTCTCAAATCTTCCTTGACAACAGCAGACAAGCGAACACGATGGTGAGGCAAATGTTGACCTGCAAGAGCCCTGCCCAATCTATGACAAAAAGTCCTTCCTGCTCTCACGACCCTGCACGCAAAATTGAGATGACCTAGCAACACCTGAATATCTCTCACCAACACTTTCCGTTTTTACAACATGGTTTCCAACAACTCCAGCATCTTCACTTTTTTATCCTCAGGCAAGCGAGCCCGCATTGCCACAGAATCAATTTCAATTCCCAAAAAGGACAAAACAGTGGCAGGACCCAAAGTTTTCTCGGGAGCCAAAGGAACTCCAAGATCCTCCATGAGCCCTTAAGTGTCCAGAGCAGACTGGCACTCCGTGGAGTCCGGGGACCCGACAAAGAAAAAGTCATCTAGGTAGTGCGTTACCAGTGAGTGACCAGACTGATGAGTAAAGTACCATTGTAAAAAAGTACTGAAACACTCAAAAAGAGCACATTAAATGGAGCAACCCATCGGCAATGCCTTGTCCACATACCATTTTCCTGAAAATTGTATACCCAGTAGACACCAGTCATCCGGATGGACAGGCAGCAGCCGGAAAGCAGACTTTATATCACACTTGGCCATCTCAGCAGCTGCGCCCGCGGTCACAACAAGTGACATGGCCACGTCAACTGAGGAATAAGAGACTGAAATAGCATCTGGATCAATAAAATCATTTACAGACGACCCTTCCGGCCATAACAAGTGTTGAATAAGCCTGAACTGTCCCGGATCTTTTTTAGGGACCACTCCAATAGGTGATACTATCAAATTAAGGATCGGCCAATCATGAAAAGGGGCCAGCCATCCTTCCTTCATGCACTTCTTTATTTAATTTGTCTTGCACCACTGCGCCATACTCAGACGCTGATTTCAGATTAGCAGACCATCTCCTTTGTCTGGAACCCATGTAACCCACTGGAATCCAAATTCAAAACCGTCCAACAATTTTTGCTTCACAGCTTCATCCTCATAATCCTGAAGTGCAAGGCGCAACTTTTCCAACTTAACCGGCGTATGAGCCTTTGGGCCCAACACCCTGAGTACCTCTGGATCCCCTACCCCCTGAAAACTGTTGTGACGTCCCTGAACCACTTGCACCTGACTGTTTCCCCTGTTGACCTCCTGCTGGCTTGTTATCCCAGCATCTAGACAATGGGTGCCGCCTACCGCAACCAGAGCATTCGTGTCTGAACTTACAATACTCTCTACTACAGGACCCTTTGTTGAATTCCCAGCATGTGCCCATTCCAGACTGCGTGTTTGAGCTACTCCCCACCCCTCCCCGGGTGGGTTTTCCCTGAAAGGGCGGTAAATTAAGGGGAGACCACTGGCTGTAAAAATCGTCTTACCCCCGATGCAGATCCCATAGTATGCTGCCATAAATCAGTGTCCAGATCCCCCCACTTAGCCTCCGGATCCCAAGCCATCCTGGCCCTGAACTCCTCATCATATTGGGACCAAGCAACCCCCTCCCAGTAAGCTGTGCCTTACGTATAACATCCATGTACTTAAAAAGAGACACGCTGCGCTCTGGAAACTTTTCACAATATACACTCGCATAAATAAGGAATGCAGCCGTCCAATTTTCAATGGTTAACGGAACTCTAGGACGTTTTGCCAGCTCAAACTCCTCTTCTTTCGACCCTTCTTTGGACCGGACTTCCCGGTGTAGCAGCTTAAGAATTTCCACATACTCTCCCTTCCAAATACGTTCTTTTGTAGCCAACATCAAATGAGCACCCAAAGGCTTCGTGACCCCCATATAAGGCAACTTTTTAATTTTCAATTCCTTGCTGGCCAATGGCTCCTTTACCCCACTTGGGGCTTCAGTGCTAGTACCACTCTCCACTTTACCTGGGACTTCTAAAACATTGTCAGTGCCCACAGCAGTGTCTTTAACATAGCGACCTTTCAGCAACCTCCCTTCACCAACTCTAACAGCCCCTTCCCCTTCTGTGCCCACAGACACCATAGTAGGTTTGGCCTGTGCAGCTAACTGCTCACCTGGTAACAAAGAGACTATACTCTCAGGCCCTGCCTGTGGTGCTGAAGCCAATGTATCCGGTCTTCGAGGCGCCCTGACCGACGGGCCGTGCTCTCTTCTCTCCTTTACTTGTCTCTGCACCGCTTGAGCCTGAAAAACACTACCAGACACATGAGAGGGTTCCCCCCCCTCTACCTCCCGTAACTCTCCTTCCTCGAGACTATCTTCATCATAATCCAGGACCACCGAATCAAGTTCAGGAGGAAACACCACACTACGGGTCTTACCTAACCCGGCATCAACAATATTACATTTTAATTGTTGTGAAGAACCTCCAGGAGGGGGAGCAGACTGTACCCGCCTGTAACTCCCCTTGCGCTGACTCTGTGGCTCCATAGCCGCCGGTAAGGTGGGCCACCTAGACCTGCTACTCGTTGGGGCCAGCGGGGTCACGCCGGACCCTCGTGTGCTGACCGCGGCGGGTTCCCTCGGTGGAACAGAGAGGGCCGCGCTAGGCATTCTCCTCACTTCACCTCGGCGAAATTGGACTGGACCACGCCCTGCCAAGTCTGGACCGCCGCACCTATCCCTGTCCTGAAAAGAAAAAGTTTGGGCTGGTGTGCTAGGATCCCTAAATACAAAACCTGCCGCAGACCCTGTCCCCTGCAAATTAGCACCAACAGACATCTCTGTAAACCTATCCAAAGAGCGTCCTCTAGTACCACCTCTCACAGGCACCTCCCTGACCGGAGAGTCGCCTATCACCTCTTCATCCTCACTCCAATCCAAATTATCAACCGCCACCGCCGAATAAGAAGCTCGAGGAACCCCTCCACGCCAACCGTGACCTACACCAACCTTCTGTAATCCACGCTGCGCCAAACCTGCAGCACCAAAATGCTCCCACCCAGGGGAACCAAACATCAAAGAGGGGCCTCCTGCATCCCCGCCCAATAAGGAACAGCATTCTTAAGCCCCTGTACAGGCCCACCAGGTACTTGACCGAAACCCCTGCCTTGCTGAGACGTTATGCCAGGAAAACCAACACCCTCTACACTCCATATAACAGGATGCCAAACCCCTGCAGAATGACCGACCACTGCCCCTCCAAACCCCAAACTCCCTGCACCAGGTACATGACCCGCAACATTGACATCACAAGAAAAGGCTCCATGGCCCACCTGTGGCACACCCCTACCCTCCCTCTGAAAACTATCATCCACCTCCATGAACCCACAAGGCCCCGCTCCCCCTGGCCGAGAAGCCTCCAGCCCCAAAGCAACACCAGAAACCGAACCCCCCTCCCCCATTTGAGCCCACTCTCCCTCTCCCCTGGAACCTCCCCCCACAGACAATGCAGCACCCACAGAAGAACCAGGGGTAGAAAACAATAAAGGGGTGCCCACATTTCCCTCCACGTCCAACTGACCATCACCCACATCATGAGAAGTAAAAGCCTGACCAACTTGATGCTCCAAAACCCCAGAGCCCTCCACTCCACCTGCTACAAAACTGCCTGGAACTATCCCTCCCACAACATGTTTCCCTGGCACTACATGTATCGAAGGGGTTGATAAAACCTGAGTGCCTGCATCCAACCGAAACTGTGATTCAGCAACAACCGTCACGGAAGGATTCAAATTGGGCTGAACGTGTTCCTGGCCTACTCCTTGTAAATCTGAAAATTGTACAGAGCCCCTGCGCGCTCCTCGCGCAACAACCACAAGCTCCGGCTCCACCCGGCGCTCAAACAATGGGTCTGAGGCAGAGCGCTTCTTGCTCCCTCTCCGCCCCCCCTCCCCCGCCTGCCCGAGACATTCAAAACTGAAGCTAACGCTTCCACGGGAGCCACACTGCCCACCTGCAATGCCGCCGGTACAACCAGCGCGCTTCCCGCCTCACCCGCATGCCCCGAGGTATCCCCAGACATCGCCGGAGCTCCCCCGCCCCAAACGCTACTCGCGCGTGCCCATCATGGGCCAGACGCGCCTCCCCCGCGCATACCGAGGAAGCGCCAGACGCCGCCGGAGCTCCCCCCTCCCCAATCGCCACTCGCGCATTGCCAGGAGGGGCCGGTTTCCTCGTACGGTATCGGCCCCTCTCACTTACCTGCCCAGAGCGTCTCTTCTTCGGGTAGGAGCATGCTAACACCGCAGCCGAAACACCAGCGGAGGCCTGGCGCTGAGGGCGCGCCGGCCCCCCTCCCACCAGCAAGTCCATGCGACCTGCTTCTGACAAAAGCCTCATCGCTTCAAGCACACGATAATCCTCCATTATACAATAAGGTAGAGACAATGAACACTAAAGGGCCCTAAAACTCTACAAATAATCTCTACACAAAAAACGCTAACTGTCCTCCTAGCCACCAGGTCACCAAACCTAAAATGGTGGCTAGGAGGCGGGGACACATGAATTTATAATTGGGCTGGCAAAACCTACTAGGCCAGCCCAATTCCAAAAAGTTCTAACTTGCTGCGTAACCCCTTGCAGCCCTCCCAAACTGGCCGGGGAGGAGACCTCCCTTCGGTCAGCTCCCTCCCCCAAGCCCCCCTTCCGCCGCGGTGCGGACGTTCTAAAGGGTGGGCGGGGCATCGACGGCCAACGGTCGTTCGCAGTTCCCGGGAGGGAGTACTCCAGTTAGCCTTCGGCCCACGGGAGCACGGAAGGGGTTAAATCTCAGCACATTATCCTCAACAAAAACACACTTTTTTAAAAAACTGACAAACATATCTGCAGTGTCAGACAAATAAAGAATGCTATACAGATGACAAAATGCTCAAATCTTTAACGAGTACTAAAATCAATCAATACATCATGGACTATTAAACATACGCAATTGATAACACCATTGCCCATGTTACTTATTGTGTAATGTGGTCCTATATTTCCAACTTGTTCATAAACAACTGAGTATCCTGATTCTTAATTGTCACCAGAACCCCTCAATGAAAATATAGGCCAATGTCACGAAATTACCAGTAGTGTATTCTCTTTCTCTTTTTTCCGGCATACATAAAACATGCTTCATCCTATTTTTTTGTAATCCCTGAATATTTGTTAACGTTATTTACTCATATTCTTCTCCCCTGTTAACGGGGTTCTAGCAACAATCTCCTTTCCTTGCAGGAAAGAAGAGGAACGGGATAAAAGTGACTACTGCATGCAACATGTTCTTATTACAAACGACTCTCTACGAGATTCATTCCTCTCTTCTATCTTCATGCATCCTGAATGTTTCTGTTCCTTCCAGTATTTACATTAGTGTGCAAACTAAAATAAGACACTGCTAACAAGAGCTTTGACCTTTCCGTAAACATACCGACTGTCTGAGAAGCTGTTAATTCACACCATGGTAATGCTTATAAAATTAACTAAAAAACATATTCATAGCCACAATATCATGTAAATTCATTTGCAAGAGACATATGGAGCTTTGGATTCATAATTAAAGGACTTCCTGGCATTAAATCTGAATTAAATCTGAATTACATTTTATTAGCATGTGCCACGTTCAGTTTTTAATTACTAATCATAATACAGGAATGTTTTTACTGTCTTTAGCTACACTGCCCGGAAACCAAACATTTAATTGCATTTCGTGAAGCAAACAGAGCAACTGTGTGCACGCGCATTGTTCTTTTAACTGCCAATCAGTGTCTTGTCACATATTATCCATATCTTCTTGCAACATAAAATGCCATTGTGTTTTTGTAGTAGTAGAAAGCGGTATTTATTGATTATTAAAATCGTGTTGTAACCATAAAAGAAATCAAAGTTAACTTTAATATTCAGGGGTCAATATATCAGAGAAGGCGTCAGTCCATGGGCCTCTTGCATAGCCATTTCCGGTAGATTCGTGATGTGATGGTTTGAAACAGCTCAGGGCTCATTTGGCTAATGGAGCAAAGCCAGCCTCTGGCATTTCCTTTTTTATTTACCTACTACTCTGCCATATGTGAACTCTGCGGACCGACACTCCTTCGGTTCAACTCTCCTCCGACCTCTCCCCACCACCATCACCACCCCATTTCCCATGTCACCTGTCTGACTTGGCACGCACATTCTCTCCTGGAGAGCGTCTAGCCACGTTCCCAAAACGCGTCAGTCCCTGCGGCCAAATTTGTTCTATGTTCATACCAATTACCCACAGCCTGCGACCCTTCTGCAGTCAGAACTTTACTAATTGTTCAGCCAGGCTCACAGAAAATGGGCCTTGCTTTTTTTTTTTATTTCAAATCGTTTTTATTGAAGTAAGAAAACAAAGCAAAAGACATTACATTAAATCTTCCATCAAAAGTGAATTAATACAGATGTTGTCAGACCAATACAGAAACTACAAATGATAAAAATAAAGAGAATAAAGAGAAGAATCACTCTTGCTTGTCACATGGTTATTGATCAAGTTGTTAAACACTTGACGTGTGGATGAATGGGGATAGTTCTGACATAGCAACTAGGATCACACCCATGTATCTAAGCTACTACTACAAGGTCGTATTGCTTCAAGGCGGTTCAAAATGGAGGGATGAACTGCCTAGTGACTTCCATAATTTCTTATTGGATGGACACCACGTAGAGGACTGTAACGCCTGATTCGTGGCACCCCTCAGGAAAGACAGCCATTCCTGCCAAATTTTGAAATTTACTTCCTTAACACATTTCCACTTGCACAAAATAACCTTACATGCCAGTGTCAACATTAAATCCAAAAGCTGGCGATCATGCTCATTTGTTAATCGCGGTTCCAACCCCCCTAGAATGACATATACAAATTCCTTCATTGGCTTTATCTTAAACACATGATGAATGCATACAAAAATTTTCTCCCAATATTCTTTCAGCAGGGGACAGTTGAATAGCATGTGAGGAAGATCACCAGTCCCTGATTGGCAATTCCAGCACTCCGGAGAATCACGTAATTTACATTTAAATAGCTTTTCCGGAGTCCAGAACGACCTATTTATGAGCATATACTTCGTCTGGAATAGGATGGGTGATACTTTGTGGGCAAGTGCTGACTTATGAATCAATTCCCAATCCCACTCTATTCCTGTGGAGTTAGGTTCCGCTTCCCATTTCGCTTCCACTTTTTTGTGAGATTTGCTGGGCAGTGGTAGCAACAGTTTATACACCTTGGAAACGAAGTGACCTGAGTGCATGATGCGTGGGAGATGTGTTATCAGCCACGGAGTGTAGGGTGTGAAATTACGGTTGGTTAATGTCGCCTTAACTTTTAGAAAATTATAGAAGTCTATCGGGGCTAGGTCAAACTTCGTTTGTAGGCTTGAGAACGGGATTGGTTCGCTGTTGTCATACAAGTCTCCGGCCAGGTTAATACCTTTTTCGGACCATGACTCCCAGAAGAGTTCCACACCCATGTGTTTAAGGTAGGGGTGGTATACACCCGTTACAACGCATCTTTTACTCCGCACTACCATTACAACGCGACTTTTACAACGCATACCATTACAACGCATTGCGCTGGGGGGCGCTATAGGATAGGGAATAAGTATAATTTACTATCCAACACCTTCCCTAGGGTCCACGGGGACTGGAGTTAGAATAGTAAATTATACTTACCACTATCCAGCACCTCAAAGCGCTAATGTAATGGTATGCGTTGTAATGGTCGCGTTGTAACGGTAGGTAGTTGTAATAGTATGCGTTGTAACATGGTACATCCGGTAGGGGTTTCTCCATAATGACATGCATGATGATTTAGAGAGTGTCAATTTGGTTTTATGCGTTTGGTCAAGTCTAAGTAGGGCCCTTCTGGTATTTAACAATATGTATCTGGAGTGAGGTAGGTGTGACAGATCCATGGTGATTAAAGACTCAAGAGGAGCCTTGCCCACTATTGATCTCTCAATGTCAATCCACACAGGAGTGTAAGTTGGTGATTTTATTAACCATTGAGCACCTTGCTTACACAGAAAGGCTGTCTGATAGTTCCTGAACGATGGTAGCCCCAGGCCACCTTTATCTTTTGCCAGTTGTAATTTCTTTAGAGATATCCTGGCTTTCTTGCCCCGCCACAGGAAGTTACCAAACAGCTGGTCTATTTTTAAGACAAAATTATTAGAGAACGTCATAGGGAGCATACTGGCTATGTAGTTAACTAATGGTGTTGACATCATTTTGAGAGTTTCTGCCCTGCCCCACCATGAGAGAAACTTTGGGGACCAACTTTCTAGAAGAGTAGATATTTTTTTCAAAGTCGATTCTTCATTTATTTTTAGAGTGGAGACTAAATCCTTATCGAAGTCCAACCCCAGGTACTTAAAGCATTTGGGCTGCCATGTAAGACCAGAATCCCCCAAGATCCCCTTATCCCCTATATTATTTAGCAGCTTGACCTCCGTCTTGTCTTTATTGAGCTTATAGCCCGAAACCCTCGAAAAGTCTTCAATGTCCGACATGAGTGCAGACACTGCCTCATCCGCCCTTTCAGATAGGACAAGCACATCATCTGCATACGCTGTCAATTTAACCGTGCAGTCTCCAAAGGGTATACCTGCAATTTTAGGATCTCCCCTTATATGATGTAAGAACGGTTCAATTGCCAACAAAAATAACGAGGGTGATAAAGGGCACCCCTGCCTCGTACCTTGCTTTAAGCAAAAGGAGGATGAGAACGATCCACCCGCTCTAACTCGCGCCGAGGGGCAGCAATAAAGTGACATCACTAGCCGTGTAAATGTTTCCCCCAAATTAAATTTATTGAGGACTGCTTTGAGAAAGACCCAATCAACCTTATCGAAGGCCTTTTCGGCGTCTAACGTTATTGCTACTGTAGGGGTTTCTAGAAGTTTAGATTTCTCCACATTTCTCCAAATGGGCCTTGCTTTGAGGATGAAAGTAGAGATGGAAGGGTTCATGATGGCACAGTTGAAGGTTTACCTTGTTACTGAGAGTCAGTGTGAGGGATTCTTTAGATGTGGGAAGGCCACCCAGGAAGCAGGTAAACGTGAACTGGCTATTTTGGGGCTGCTCGTCTTTAGATCGGGTACATGTGTTAGTCTATTGATTTCTGGAGTTTTTCTTTTTTTTTAATAGTTCTGAGAGCAAGAGCAAAATATCAGTGTGAGAAATTGGGTTGTTGGTTGAGGAGGATGGAACCCTTCTCAAACAACAAGCACAATTCTCGTCAGGGTGAACCACAAAAAGTAATAAATTAGCCTGTGCTTAACCATCTGGTAGCTTGGCACAAAAGCGGTCAGGCTTAACTTAGAGGCAATGTGTGAAGTATTTATGCAGCACTCAAACAATAATAAAGTAAAACCGCAACACAACAAAATCCCACATCTTTCAAACAGAGTAAATTATATTAACCCCTTGTATGCTGATGACGAACCCCAGCCGTCATGCACTACGGTGCTCGTGTGCTGATGACGGCTGGGGTTCGTCATGGCCCGCCCCTGTTCGTTTGTTTACCGCACAGCGGCGGAAACGGGCCAGCAGCTAAGGGGTTAAATACAATGATACCAGAACAACAGAAATCCAATCAGTAGAATTGGAGAAATCCAAGTCAGGAGCAGGCTGTGCAGGTAAGAGTGGTGGGTAAGGGGTGTGGGGTGTGGTGGGGAGTTGACGTACAACTGCAAGGGAAAATTAAATTTAAAAAAAGAAAAATGCTTACCTTGCGCTAGCCATATCGCCAACTCGGTGAGTGCAAGGTAAGTGGTTTTCTTTTTTTTAAATTTAGTTTGACCTCATCGTCATCTGTCTACTCCCCCACCCTCAACGCTCTTACCTGCTCAGGCCGCTCCTGTTCAACGTCTTAGGTAAAAGTGGCACCAAAAAGTGCAAAGTGCTAAATGGGTTTATCTGGTCACACTGGACCGGGACAAAGTCACAAGCTCAACCTGGCCCTGATGGAGTGTTGGCAGGTGCAGGACTACGTTTGGCCCGCTGGTCAATATACCTGGTTGTAATAAGACTGAGATGTGGAGACCTGCATTGCATGTGTTGAATGGCACCTGCATCACACTGTGTTGAGTTGCATTGGTTCTGATGTGGCTGACGATCAGAAGCTGCGAGGTGCTGCATTGGGTTGCTTCGTGCAACATCTGTCCCAATAAGGCTGCCGATTGGGAGCTGCAGAATGCCGCGATGCGAGGTCATGCACTTAGATGTATCACACTGCATCAGCTCTGATAGACCTTGCAAGATAGGCTTGCAATAGTGAAACATTACTTTAACAGTTTTTTGCTACCAGGACATGTAATGTAAAACCTAAATCCATATGTCATTTTTTTTAATACAATGCTCCTTGCCCTGGTAGCCTTTAAGGCCTACCTTTGGGGTGGCTTACATGTATTAAAAAGTTATTTAGCCAGGATAAAATGGCACTTGAAAACTGCATTAGAGGCTGCAGTGGCAGACCTGATACATGTTTTAAAAGGCTACTGCAGTGGGTGTCAAAATGAGTCACATTTAATCTACTGGCCCTGGGTACACATAGTACCACTTTACTAGGGACTTACAACTATATTAAATTTGACAATCAGGTGTTGACCAATTGTATCATGTTTTAGGGAGCAATCACAAGCACTTTAGCACTGATTGGCAGTGCCAAAGTGCACAAAGTCCTACAACCAACAAATTCAGCCAAACCTGAGAAGTGAAGCCACAAGTTTAGGAAACAGCCACCCAAGGGTGTTAGGCCTAGCAATCAGGTTTCGAGGGATCTTCGATGACAAGTTTTAAAAGTGCATGTTTTTCTCCTCAATGTGGGGTTCTGATTTCTGATACAGTATGCCACTATGTAAGATTTGACAAACTAAAGTTGCTGTGCTGCATCCAAGAGAAAGAGCAGAACAGTGCCATGCATTGGTGCATTTTTGATTACTTTTCACAACCCCCACACACACACCTCCTTGCACAATAGTGAAATGATACGTATGTTATGTCTAACTTATATTTTGTACTGGAAAGATACCCTTTCTGTACAAAATACTATGCTTGGACATGGTTTGATCATTTTACAAGTTTGTATATGTGCTGTACAGTACATCAATGCAAAGTTGGAAAATGTTGATAAAAAGAAAACTTTGTTTTTGCATTGTGTTACTCTACCTTACTGGAGGGCTACTTTCCAGTGCAAAACAAAATTTGCAGTGCAAAGTAAGTCCCAATACTAAACTTTGCACTGGGCTTGTGTCCCTTCTGTGATGCAAACCTGGTGCACTTGTGGGTAAATCTGGGCCCTGAACAGAAGATGAAATTAAAGTTGGTTTTCCAAATCATTGTACAATTCTCACAAGCAAACTTATTTGGTCTGTAGTATGTGGTGAGTAGAAGGATGTAGTGTGGTGGCACATTTTCAATTAGAACCAAAATACAACCAAGTCGGCATCTTTTGAGTCATGAACACTGCCGGAGCTGATAACACATCTTCTTTGGAGCATCCATCAGTGACATTATAGTTCAATGAATTGGATAATATGAAGTCTCTAGAAATCTCTCGTAAATACCTTGTGTGATTGGTAAAGCAGGTCTCAGTTGTGAAGCAGCAATAGTGTGACTGCTTCCTGGGAAAGTTGAGAATGTGGCAAATTCAAATGAGTGACTTTGCCACTATGTGTCCATTGTCATACATTTAGCCTCAAGATTTCATGTGATTCAAATGAAGAATATAACCCAAGGGGCATATGTACAACCTCCTATTGCCACCACAATTTCACTTATATCGACGTTGTGGTGGCTATAGAGTCTGGGCCTTATTTACAAGGCAGTGTTACGCCACTTAACATGGTTTAATGCTGCCTTGTAAATGGTTAGCATGAAAGGGGTGGGCAGTGGGTGTTGTGGAGGGCATTCCACCGCAACAGCCATTCATTTTGATGCTGCCCCCTATGCACAAGAGTGGTGTTCATAGGAGGCAGCTGGAAAAAAAATTAAGACCAGGTGAAACCTGGTCTTAAGATGGCGAAACGAGGAGAAATGCATAACTTCTCCTCATTTCTGCTTTTTCCATGTGTGCTGTCTTGTGCAGCCCACATGGAAAATGCAAAATTCCATGGATTGTTTATGTACAGGAAGGTGTCTCTTCCTGTACATAAACAACCCTTTAAAAAAATGCCATTTGGTGACTTTCATGTTTGCTGCATGAAGCAGCACACATGACAGTGACAGAATGGCATTTTAATATTGTTTATATGCAGGAAGGGACACCTTCCTACATATAAACAATCCTCCCCTGCACGCAGACACCCTTGCACTACGGTGCAAGGGTGCCTGCGTTGGTGCTAAGTTGCTAAACTTAGCGCCATTGCAGGGGGAAACGCAAGCCTTTACCACATCCTGTAAATGTGGTGCAGCCTTGCGTTTCAGAAGTGTCAGAGAGAGGCGTTAAGCCAGGAATGCTAACATTTCTCTCTGCCACTTCCTTGTACATATCACCAAAAATGTCAAGTATTCGAGGGGAATATAGTCAATGAAAAAAGGGGCCCCCTGAAGTTAATGATGCAGGGCAGACAGGCAGGGGAATCAGATACTTCAAAACACAGAAAAATGCCTCCCCCTTTGTTTAATATATCGGCTCAATTAGAGTCCTGAATTTGCAAAGTGCAAAGATGAGCTCCCTAGTACCAGAAACAAGACCAAATATTTAAAAAAATATAAACATTCTTTTATTTCTGTTTACATTAAATTTTTCGTATACCATTTCATATCAGAGAGATCAAAACTTAACAGTGATTTAGTACAATAAATAATTCTATACACACACCCAGCACACACCCACATACCTACAATCAAACTATGCAACAAACACACTCATTTAGAAATACCCATACATATCAAACATACCCAAACATCCTTATATTATATTATATTATATTTTTCTAAATATGTGGTCTTGTTTCTGGTACTAGTGAGCTCATCTTTGCACTTTGCAAATTCAGGACTCTATTTGAGCCGATATATTAAACAAAGGGGGCAGGGATTTTTCTGTGTTTTCAAGTATGCAAGGGGCACATGAATCTCTCTAGTGAAGGTGGCATTGAATATCCTACAAAAGAGGCTACATAATGGAAGAGTATTAAATGTCCCTGATGAAGAACATCCCATCTAGACAGAAGTTATACCCCAAGAGCAACAATGAGGAAAACATGCTCTGGTTTCCTCAGGCGTCAGATGGGGAGAATGTAATATGGGAAGAATGTAGGTCTTTCTCATGCACAATTAAGTTTGACTCAGTTCGGAGTTAGAATTTGGAGTTTGGAACCTATAGAGCCCAGAAATGGACTTGAAATCACATTAGAAGCGACCAAGGCAGTGAGAATAATTCTCCATGAAGGCTAACTTAGCGAGTTGAACTCCTGCCACTGTTAAAAGTAAGTCTGGGTGAAGTGTTTTTACACAGGAGTAATCAGAGTAATTTCAGTAATTATGCATTACAATGAAATTGCCGAAATTACACAATTATGCCTGCTTGAGTAATTAAGAGTAGTTTGGGGTTAGAATCCTACAGCAGGAGCCAAGGAACATCAAACTAAGAGAGTGCAAGTCGCAACTAGCTGCTGGTGTCCATGTCCTTTAGAGTTTTGAGCAGTTTTCTTAATGCAAAATGCATCATCTGGCACATTTTGGATGTCAGGGTGCATTTTGCAATAAGAAAATAGCAATGTGTGCTGGATTATACGTCTCATGTATTTATGCATAATTGCAAGTAATTTTGTGGTAATTATGCTGTAGAAAATTCCACCAGTTACTTCCAACCCTAGATTAAGGTTGTGATCAGCAGGTTATGAGATCGGTTCGAGGCAAGGCATACTCATGATTAGGAGGTTAGTAAGCCAAGTGCCATTACATTTGCCTATTGAACCACTATATATGCATGGAAAAAGTGCATTATACATTACTGTGTTTCTATTTTTATATCCATAATTAAAACATTCCAATGCATGTATTCAAAACTACTAGATCACTTCTAACACTCTTCCACTCTTCCACTGCGCACTTGTGTTTAGCAGATAATATCTGTTGTATGTCAGTGGAAGCTGAACTACTGCCATTTGAGTTCTCCGTGTATCATCACAATATGTCGTCCTATGCACATGATGGTAATTCAGTAAATAATCTAATGTAAAGATATAAAGGAAGACAATAAAAACGATGCTGCTGATTTGCAGTAGTCTGTAAAACATGAAATCATTGTTGCCATGAGCAGAAATTTTGCAACCTCTGGAAGTTTATAAATGCCATCCCACGTCAAGCAATGTAAAAGAACAGAATAGCATAATTTATTATAAAGCAAAACAGAAGGAGGCATGCAGCTGCGGCGGACCAAGATGGCCACTACGTGAAGAGCTCTGCGGCACCGAGCTCGGATCGGCGCAGAAGGAAACATTCACAGGATGCGGTTCTGCTTTTCAAGCATCGCTTTTTGCTTCAGAAGATACACAGCACTTTGGGGCAAGTCTTTACACCGATTCATGGTCTTTTAGATGCCTTTTCAGCTCCGTTTGCATCTCCTCACAGCGCCCGTTTTTACGGCCGCTATTTTGTGCATTTTCTTACTGGCTGCTGTTGTTTTTCTATCTACAACATGCTTACTTCAGTTAAGGCATAATGCACATTGTTTCTTTGTTGTAATATTACATATGTGCCCTCCTCTGCACTATTGCTTGTATTTAGTCTACCAGAAGACTTTTATGAAAGCCGTTTGTCAACTGGTTTATCCTACTGCTTTGTGCTGCTCAGCTTCAAATGACATTAACCTCGCTGATTCACAAGCAAATATGTCTCTCCTCTCGCTGCTGCAACCCCACTTTGGATATCTGGCATTTTGAGTTGGCAACTATGGAATATATTATGACTGCTTATAAGTCTTTATGAATATTTTTTCACGTCTTTTTTCTTCTTCTTAGAGTCTGAACTTCATGCGGCAACCATTTTATGTGATTCTGATATAAATAACAAACCAAAGCCTTATAGAATACGGTTCACAAATATTTTATTGTTTTTTCACTCTGCTACGTGGCTGCCTCACACATTTTGGTGAATCCATCTCTTTCTTGCTGAATGCGCAATAAATTCTACCATGGATTCCCGAAACTCAAATTTTAGGTTCTGGTACTGGAGGTCGTAAGGACTCTTTTGCTTTCACCAACAAATGCGCCAAAAAAGACCTCTAATCTCCATCAAAATCACCTCTTCCTCTAACATTAGAGGACACTATGGATGAACTACATCATATCAAACCTTTCAGGAAGGAAAACCCTGCTACCCTTCAGAGAAGTGAAGAGAAATGGTCCGGACTTGAATTAAGACTTTCAGATGTAGAACAAAAAATAAGCGATGCTCAGGATGTTGTTGCCAACGTCGATTCCCTCACTGAAGAAGTTACTCAACTAAAGAAGACTACAGAGGGCCTAGAAAATCGCAATAGGCGCAACAACCTCCGTATTTATGGAATTCTGGAAGGGTGTGAAGGATCGGACATGATCTCCTTTTTGAAGTCCCAAGTTCTGCAGATAGTCGGCCTCCTGAAATCTATGGACTTCAATATCCAAAGGGCGCACAGATTGGGGCCTCAGAGTGCCTCTTCCTCATCCAGACCTAGAGGTATTATCGCCTCCTTCCTTCTTTATTCAGACTTCATGGCTATTCTTAATGCTGCCAAACAACACAAGCAAATGCTCTGGTCCGGTCACAAAGTCTTTTTCTACCAACATGTTTCTAAACCAATTACCAGTCGAAACAAGGAATTTCTTGACCTCAGACCTTCTTTGAGATCCATGAATGCTTGATACGGTCTTATACATCCATGCTTTTTCAAAGTGACTTATAAAGACATAACTTTCTCTTTTGACAAGCCAGCCAACCTTCGGAAGTTTATTCATGTCCACAAGGTAGAAGCTATGGAATTAAGCAAACCTTAAATGTTTTTTTCAGGTTCTTTCTCTTGCTTGTATTTCTGGTCCTCCTGCATGTTCCTGATGCAGGTACCTGGCTCCTGGTTCCACCCTGTTATATTGCCTCCTCAATGTCTGCTACAAACCTTTAAAGTTTTCATGTTGGTTTTCTTTCTTATTTTTTAGGTCTTACCTGTAATGTTCCCGATGCAAGTGTTTCCATTCCTATTCCCTCCATGTTTTGTCATATATGATTTTCTATGTTATACAGTTTCCTCAATGTTTGGTAAGTTCCCTTCCACTTTGTATCATACGTTTGCCATTTTGTCTTTATTTTTCTACTTTTCCCTTGTTGTTCCTTTAGGTAAAACTTTCCTTTCTCGGTGCCCCCTTCCAGTTTTTTGAGGCCGTTGTCCTGTTTTTGCCTCCCTCCCACACTATTGCTCTTTTTGTCTTTTTTCAATATGACTGAAGCGTGTCAGCTTTTCGTCTTCTTTTCTGTGCTAGCTCTTTACGGGTTGCTCCGCTCCCTCTTTTTCCTCCTGTTTTTAACCCATCTTCCTCCTCCTTTTCCTCCTTTCTTACTTCAACTTCTGACTCTAATTTCTTCGAAGTCTCCATTTTGTCATCTCCCTTCTATGGTACCTTATTGTTCAATCATCCTCTTCCCTTCACATCCGCACCAAATGACTAATTCTATTTCTTTCCTTCTCGATTATCATTTAACTTTTATTCCCTCTGCAAGTTTACATTCTCTTTTCCTCCTTGCCTTAACTTTCTTTCACACTTATGCCTAACACTATTAAATTATTGTTGATGACTGGCTTTCGAGTAATTTCATGGAAAGTAAAAGGTATTCAAAATCCTGTTAAAAAACAGAGAGTGTTATCTCATCTCGCAAGATTGAAATGTCATATCTCATTAATACAAGAAACACACTTTAAGCTACAAGATCTACCCTCACTACGTAAACAAAGGATGGGAGAAATGTTCAACTCCCCTGCTGTGAACAATAAGAAGGGTGTGATTACTTTGTTTCACAAATCTTTAAATGTTCAGTTACAAAATGAATTTCATGATACCAATGGTCGATGGTTGTTTTTAAATGTTAATGTTAACAATACTCAATTCTCCTTCTGCAATGCTTATGGCCCTAATAGCATTGACTTAACTTTTTGGATTGACTTTTCTACTCTACTATCTTCCCATGTTTCAGATAATTTGATTGTGGGTGGTAATTGTAATCAACTAATGGACCCCTTCCTTGACCGGCGATCCCAAACTAAATATATCCCTAATAAGATGCAGAAAATGTTCCACAAAGCCATCACCTCGAGAGGTCTGGTTGACTCATGGAGAACCTCTCACACTGACTCATTAGAATTCTCCTTCTTTTCTCCTGTACATAAATCCCACTCCCGTATAGACTACATTTTCCTTACTCGACACGCACTTCAATTTATGAGCAATTCAGAGGTTGGCTCCATTCTCATTTAAGTTCACGCCCCTATCATTTTAGGCATGGATTTTCCCACTCCTTCCCCTACATCCCGTTGCTGGCGATTTAATCATTCTTTACTCCTGGATTCCCAATTTGTTGAACAATTCAAGTCTTTTATTCAGGAATTGTTTCAAAATAATCTTACTTCTGACTCTCAATTTCCCCATATTTGGGATGCTTTCAAAGCCACTGCTAGAGGCTTCATTATCAACTTGGTTACTGAAAGAAAAAAAGGCCCTTTTAGAAACCTCTCTTGTTTAAATCAAATCAAAGCTCTTGAACATCAATATTTCACTACAAAATTGTCCTGATGGTCCGTCATCTCTTATTAAAGCCAAATTGACTCCTATTTTCAAACTATCCCTAAATCTCTTGATAATTCAGTAGATTTTACATCCTTAGATACACCCATCTTAGAAAGTGAACTCTCTAACAATATACATTTATTATCCAAGGATAAAACTCCTGGCCCGGATGGCTTTACGTTAGATTTTTTCTACACTTTAAACAATTTTTAATCCGCCAACTACTCACACTGATTACCCCACTTTCTCACTATTGGAGAGTCAAGAGGACCTTTCACTCAAGCTATATTGTGTTTGATTCCTAAAAAAGATAATGACCCCTCCCTCTGCAAGAATTATAGGCCTATTTCCCTCATCAATACGGACTGCAAAACTTTTGCTAAAATATTAGCCATTCGTCTTAATAATGTAATCCCTGACCTCATTCATATTTACCAATCTGTTTTTGTCAAAGGATCCATTACTGATAACTCAAGAACTTTCTTTAATATTATTCCATTTGCTTCCAAATATGGACTCACCAGTCGCTGCCATTACATTATATGCTGAGAAAGCATTTGATAGGGTCAACTGGGATTTTATTTTTGTTGCGTTAAGATGGCATGGTTTCAGCCCCTCTATTAATATGTTTATTCAACTGTTATTTTTCGCCCCTTCTACTTCCATTTTTGTGGGTTAATTGCTGCCAATCTAAATATTTTCCATTACTTAGGGGTACTAGACAAGGTTGTCCCCTTTCCCCACTTTTATTCATTCTTGCTTTGGAACACTTTTTTAGAGAAAATAAGACATTCTCCACAGTATACTGGTCTCCAATTTGGAAACAATGATATTAAATTTACTGTTTATTCTGATGACATTTTATTATACATCTCCAATCCGTCTACTTCCCTGCCTGATCTTTTCTATTTATTACAAGAGTATTTAGTAGTTTCTGGACATAGATTGAACATTGACAAGTTTGAGGTTTTACCCCTGAATATATTTTGCCTTTCTCATATGTTTCACGGCTCTGGTTTTGAGTGGAATCCTAAGAGTATTAAATGTTTGGGCTTTTTATATGCCAACACCATCAAGATTAACCTTGCCGAAATACTTACAAAACTTTCCATCCTTATTGAAAGCTGGTCCCCCCCTTTTCTTATCCTGGTGGGGCAGACTGGCCACAATTAAAATGATATTACTTCTAATTATAAATGTTTATCTCTCAATGCTCCCAGTTTCTCTTCCGCTCACCTTTTTTAATAATATCAATCGTTCCCTAACCAAATTTCTTTGGAACAACCGCAAAGCCAGAATCTCACTCTCTTGTCTTCAACAACCCAAGGATTTAGGTGGACGTTATCACTCTTCATTTACCTTGAAACAAATTTGGACTTTTTTAACAGATTCCCCTGGTACTCCTATAACGGCTTGGAGTTCGTTAGAATAAGCCGAATTCATGTCTTTTACATTTCTCACAGCTTTTTGTTTATCTCAACCTCCGAAGCTTTTTTCCACACCCTTTTTCTCCCATTCCAAAGCTCTAGCATCTTCTCTGTTTCAAACTCATCTTCCTTCCTAGGATCAATTTTTACATACTCCGTTATGGTATAACAAATTTCTGAAGATCAACAATAGAGTGCTATTTTGGAAGGAATGGGATGATAAAGGTATTATCACTTTAGATCATGTGTTGAAGGATTGTTTCGCTAGGGATTTTTTTGATATTTGTGCATCCTTCCATATTTCCTCCACACATGCCCCTCAGTATCCTCTTTTGAAGGCTTTATACTGACTCATTTACTTTCTCTGACTAATTCCCCTTCTACACTAGAACAGGTCTCTTTGCCCCCACCTGACTTTTCCATCCCTTCTAAAGCAGCGTTTATATAAAAACTTGTATCCCATTCTATGACTGTTAGAACACATTTTAAAGTAGAACTCTTAGGGGAGAAATTCTTGGTCCAAAATTTTTCCTTTCAAACTTGGGATTCTATTTGGTCAAAAATACATACGTCTTCACGCTTAGCCCGCACTACACAAACTCTATATTGCTTCTACAACAGAATTTTCTTCACTCCTTCTGATATGCATAAATGTAATTTGTTAGAATCTAAGAGATGTTGGTCTTGCTCTTATGAGAACAGTGATTTTCTTCACATGTTTTTTCAATGCCCCTTAATTAAATAATTTGGTTCCGTATTTGGTTAAAACTTAATGAAATCTTATCAATAAACTCCTCTTTTGAAATTGTTCATGTATTTTTCGGCAGCTCCTTTCCCCTCTGGAATGTACAAAGGAATCTTGGTAAGTTCTTTTCAGATCATTACCATCAACTGGAAAGACACTTCAAAAATGTCATACTAAGCCGATGGAACTTATGTCATCACCACAGGTTGGACCATGCCTTTGCCACTTCTCTACCTCTGTTAATCAAAAAAGATTTGCTGTGGTCACCTTTAACCTCTTTTCTCTCTGGAACTGCTCCCTGATTTTATTCAGTTTACAGTACCACTGTTGTATGTATTTACATTTTGTATTTTCCCCTCTCTCTTTCCCTCTCCATTTTCCTTCTTCTCCTTCTTCCCCCTTCTTTCTCTTATTCAGAATGTAAGAATGCATTTTTCTTCTAAGTATACGTTTTCCCTTTTTGGGGTTATGGACATAATTTTGTAATTTGTATGATTTATGCTAATATTTACTTTTGCTATATGACCTTCTAATGATGTTTTACTTTGTTTAACATCTAAAGAAAGCATTTTAAACAACAACAAAAAAAGCAAAACAGAAACGTTTCACATGAAATTGTGAGTAAGAGGCTATAGGAATTACGTTGATAAATGGAAGGTAATCCAAAAGGCAAAATGCAAATTTGGAATGTATTTTTCAATTAACTCCTTCTACCCCTTTCTTATGGGAACAGTGGCCCTCTTTTAGTAGTTAGTAGTAATGTATTGTTCAATGTCAAAACCATATTCATGTGAACAGAAAGAAAGCAACTCGTTCAGAGCAATATGTTGGACTATTTAAAAGCTTCTATATCATAATATCGAACACCAACACATTTGTAAGAAATCCGGGCTAGCGTGCCCTGGGATCGACAGGGGCATTGCACCCCAACTGTAACAACTGGGTCTTTCCCCACTGATTGTTCTGTGGCCCAGTACTGACAGATCAAGTAGTGGTCCATTTTAGCACTTGACTATCATGTGAGCAAAGCAGAGCAACACAAGGCCTAGTCAGGTGAGGGGATGCGGGCTAGAGCTTCATACTACAGAAACACAACAAACAACAACTGATAACTTGCTGCCTTGCCAGTGCGTTTTCTTACAACAATGAAACGTACATTAATACACATACTACTTATACTATGCCCAAATAACAAAAATATAGATATTAGCAAGTGGAAATGCCTATACACCCTCGCTAATGTCTCACAACCATCAGGGGTGCACGCTAAAGGAATGCTCCACATATCTGTTTGACCCCTAAATTTAGTCTGGATGCCCTTACATTGACTAAACCTCTAACAGTCTGAAAACTAGCAAGCCCTGAACCCTAAAACACAATACCCTTGTATACACCAGATACAACAGGAAGGGACACTTTAATAAAAGGAAGGCCTACTAGCTGTGTCAGTGTTTCACCATACTAATAAAAAGCAAAATCAACACTCAAGCACAATGCAATCTAATGTTGAAAGCCCTTCAGGATGGTGACACCTACATCACCAGCTTAAGACAATGTATGCAGTGATATGCTGTCAACAATATACATGTCTATACAGTTTATAATAACTGCAAAGCCACTAGTGTGTCCAGCATGAGTTAGTGGGGTCCACCTCCAGTGGTGCCTACCACACAACCAATTTATAGATGATACAAGGCAACACTCTCCTCCAGCGTCCCCAGGAAGTCCATCCTTTGCTGATCTCCAGAATGAGTGGAGCGGCTAGTGCTACTGGCCCTGGACACAAGAGTTCTGTAGAGTTTGTAGAAGTACAAGCTTGGAGTCCTCTATCTGCAGTGGCTCATCAGCAGGCTGGTTTGTCCTCCTTCCTATATAGTTGCCTTAAATTCTCGTAGATCTTCCCTTTTGCAGGAGTTTAAAAGTGAGGAGAGGGTGGGGGTCTCTGCTCAATCCAAAATACCATGTCCTCCCTTCATCCATGATTCACGCACCTGCACAGCATCCTTAGGTTTTTCCAGGATGCTCATTGTAGATGACTTAAGGCTCAAAAGCATATAAAAGAACTTCGGAGATTACTAGAGAAGTACTGCGTTATGAACAAACATCTAAATCTTAAGCAAGATTTTAAAATAACCACTAATAATTATGAAATCTTTGTCCAAGCTGAATTATTGGAAATAACAGCTGAACTCTTACCCACTGTTTTAGTTAGAACTTTTATTAGTACATGAACCACCGGACTCTGCACACTACTTAGCTGTGGGTTAGTAGACTTTTTAATGATATATATCACGTCTTAAATTAGTAAAATCATACAAGGAGACTTTAATATCAGAGATGACAATCCAGAACTTGCTAATACCAAAGATCTCCTAGAATCTTGGGGATCTCTAGGTTTCAAGTATCTAATAGAGACCTTCCCCCCATCAACTGTGACACACAATTGATTTGGTGTTTAACAATAATAAATTTAGTTGCAGTCTCTGGAGAGGTGTCCTTTCCTTGAAACAAAGCATTTATTAAATTCTCCTTACTGTTGCCTAGGAAGTGTCTAGTCCGGAACAATGCCCAGTAGGGGATACCATATATATTTGGGGCAAATTACCCCCTCTGATCTTAACCCGTTGTGTGCTCAGGACGGCCCCCAGCCATCCTACGTGAGGGTGGGCGTGTGCTCAATACGGCCAGGGGTCGTCCAAATGTTGCCAATTCCCCAGCGCAGCGCAACTTCCACGCCTGTGCGGAAGAATTAATTAGTGGGCAGAGTTCGGCCATCCTCTGCACACGCCTACCGTGAGGTAGGATGGCCGGGGGCAGTCCTGAGCATATAAGGGGTTACGCCCCTTAATTAAATCCCGCACCATGGCAGAATTTGCGCCGCAGGGAAGGGGTTAATAGAAACCTGGCTCAAAATATATATAGTCAGAGTGACTACCTACCAGTGGCTAGTCAGCAATTTGATAATTAGTTAATAACCACTTTCAAAACATCAGTGCAGCTTACAAAAGGAGGAAATGCCTGGTATTACCAATTGGCTCCCTGTTACTGGATCCTGGAGAGCTCCTAACTATCCGGCTGGTCCTACCACCCCCTAGTTTCTAGATAGAAAGGAGGAAAGGAATTAGAAAGGAGTGGACTCCATATTATGCACATAAAATAATGCTCAAAATTGAACAAAGAGATTTTCAAGGTCAATAATTCCCAAACCAATCCAGACTGCTGTAAAAACAACATTGAGCCATCTCAGCAGGTGTCCAATATCTTCTCCTTTCACTTCCATGAGAAAATTACAAAAATACATTTCTCACATTCACATTACACATTTGGATAATAACTTTTTGATATACTCTAACAGTTCACCCAGGTCTGTTCTTTTGAAATCCAATTACTAATTTGAATAAAGAAACCAAAACAATACACTAAACTCTAATTGATTACAGGTTTTCGAACTGATCCAAAACTCTCATCATTGACTGATTGATGATGTTTATTGAAATGATTTCGATTGATATTCCACTTTAAAACCGTGTTAAAGATCCATTGCAGAGAAGAAGATTTTGGTGTGGAGCTGGAGAACCCTTTTTTAGGATATGAGTTGAACTGATTAAATTAAATAAAAGTTTCTGTGCCAGCAACATTTTTGATATACTCTAACATTTCACCCAGGTCCCTTCTTTTGAAATTCAATCCAATAACTGAAAATTAAACTTGATAGCTGATCCATCCCTTCACGCAGGTTACCCTTAAGACCCTTGCCCTACGTAAATTTTCAACTTTCTAGAGCTAAACATCCCATTGTCGATTGAGTATCTCTGCAATGCATCATTTTAATTGGGTCCAGTTCCTGATGTTTTGGAGAAGGCTTCAACATTTTTTTGATATTTATTTGATCTCCTTAGCAAGATATGTTTTGTTGTTTCTGTTTCAGTTTTAGAATGTATGCACATGATACTCGGATCTTTTTAAGTCTTGATCACTCCTCTCCATCAGCTCTTCTTTTGTCTCAGTCATCTCATGGATGTCAGCAAATTCTCTCAAAGCTAACATAGAAAAAACTGAGTTGATGCTGATGATTAAAATAATTCCTCTAACTATACTTGATTCCAGACCTGTTGAACTGGGTCCAGTTAATGCACCAGTAAAATACGTTTTTAATTTAGGTCTCCAATGTGATGAGGAACCTCACATTGGTTCCACGAATCAGTAAAATATTTTCATCTAGTTTGTTTCATCTCAAACTGCTCAAAAAGACAACCCCTTATCTATATCAAAAATCTTATCAGCTCATAATCCAAGTGGCTGTTTTGCCAAGGTTGGACAAGACTAACTCGGATTCAGAATACAGCCATCAGATTAATTTTTGATCTTCCAGAACAATCCCATATCTTACCTTACACTGGCATCTTACACTGACTACCTGTGACTGAGTGAATTAGCTTCAAGACAGAATTTATAGTGCACCAGGTAAGAGCACATTTCTTAGATGAAAAGTTCAAACATTACAGTTCCACCCAACCACTTACACCCATGGAAAAACCTGTTTCTTCTTCCATTTGTCATAAAAGCTAGCACTGGTGAAAGTTTTTTTTTGGCAGAAAAAATCTGAACCACCTTACCCCTTTCATAGGATCAATTGAAAAGACTCAGTTTTCTTAATATTTCACCAAGGGAAAAATTGCTTTATGTCTGAATAGTCATAGGTTTCTGTTCCATATTCTTTCACCAGGTTTTCAATTGACTGTGCAATTGATTTCCACAGTTGATAGCTATTGTGTTACACATATTGTGTTGTACATATTCAAATCAAATGAAATCATTTAAATGGGAATTAAATGAAAATATTCAGAGATGATCCTATAAAACTAGTACAAATAGGAAGGGCTATGCTCTCGTTGCAATTTAATTAATAGGGAGATTGATGTTTCAAGGCCAATTCACAAAGGCACGTAAAAGAGAACTCCCACAGTACTACTTCTGATACTCATAAAATCTTTTGTATATCAGCATCAAAGATTATAAAATGTGAAACCAATTTTAATTAAAAAGAAAAAACATTGATACAAAGAATGCCAAAAAATGCCATGAAAAAGACAACATATATTAAGGAGACTAGAAAATAGTATAAAATAAAATGCTTTTCCATCAAGATAATTGAATTTAAGTATTCAGAGTTGGTAAATGAGAAACATGTAAATCACCCATAAGGCCCACATAACAAATGTTGAAGTGTAACCTATAGACCAAACATGGTAGACCTACATTTAATCATGTTTAGCTGGATGTTGTGGCTTGGGCCAAACAAGGGTTATACAATGGATTTTGGAACCTTATTGAAAAGTAAACCTGCTCAACTTGTTGAACCAGGCATCTTTACTTGAAAAATCTGAAAAAGAAAATGTTCCATCGGAGACAGGTCTCTCCACCTGTTTATTGGATCACTTTGTCTTTTAGGTGGCACAGGTCTTGAAAATTCACAAAAAGAAATTATCTCTCAGTGTCAAAATATGGCCATCTTTTGCATGGTATTCCTCCAAATGTTTGCCTTCCGTTGCTGAACCCATTTTTGTGGGCCCTACAAATTTGTGCAATTTCCCCCTGCCAACCAGTGCGAAAGTGCTTGTGCTCTTCTTTCCAAACATGGTAAAATTGGTATAGACCTGATTCGCACATTAAATTTGCTTATAAGTTCCTAGTATATAGTATCACCTGTACCCAGGGGCTGTGAATTAAATGCTACCTGTGGGCTGCAGCACTCATTTTGCCTCCCACTACAGCAGGACTGCCAGCCCTGTGAGCCTTAAATGTTGACTTTCACCTGGCCTAGCACGACCAGCTAACCATTGTTGGTGCTTTATGCTTTTTGGTAATATTTTACCTCAAACTTTAAAACTTCATATGTCTGCTTCTATGTATTGGATTTTGTTGTTTTGCTGTCAATGTATTCTATTTTCCGAAAGTAGTTTGGGATTTTTCATGTGTTGTGTTTTTACTTCATTACTATTTGAGTACAGCATAACTACTTTTCAAACTTTACTGGTTTGTGCCAAGCTACCAGGAGGTATAGCACTGGCTTACTTAAGTGTCTTTGTTGGTTTAGTGGTTCACCCGACAAGGATTGTGATTATTCTTTAAGGTTGGTTTTCACCCTCCTCAGCAAATACTCAACTTCTTAAATCCAGAACATGGTGAAAAAGCAGATAATGGTAGTTTCCACTCATGTATTCTAGTGCGTTTTATAATAACCCCATTCCACTTCTGTATAGATCTTGGGGTCACCATAGGTTGGGCATCATATTCCTCTGTCTATTCACCAGTTAACATGGACCCCCTTCTCTGTGCAGCTCGATTACTCTGTTCTAGGATCATTCAGCTAAAACCAGTTACAAGTGCCAGGGCATGCACTAAGCTGCAGACTGTGTATGGAAGACTACATGAATTATTTAGAGTTCAGTGTATGTGGGACATCTGCAAACAAAGTGCCAGATGCCCTGCCCATCAAACTTGAATTTTGACGCTTGCATCACATTTTTATCACGCAAACTGGTACATGTGTGACACAAGGCTCTGAGTCAGATTTATGAACCCATCCAATCCCACCTTGCATGACTATGAATGGCCTCATAAATACTCATTAAGGCAACTCATCACAAATCGCTGCATCGCCTTACTCTGCACAAGGTAGCCATTCTATGGATATTGCAATCCCATAGTTTTTAACACATTTCCAGATTTACATGGACTTGTACACCTGGGAATGCGTCAAAACCTTACACCCTTCGAGGTGAGATGCAACAAAGAGAAATATCTTTATTTTTATTCGTTTTTTGCAGCACACATAGAAAGAGGAAAACGCCTTTCGGTATTGTTTTTGCACAATGGTAGGAAACAAGGTAACTGCCTCCCTCCCCAGACACACACACACACACTGGTAGAAAACGTCCAGCACATCAGTGTCATTTAGTTGTTTTTCAATTGCAAATTCATGCTCTGGCATTTTGTTATTGAAAAATAAAAACATTTTCACAGTAAACATGATGCTCGCTTGGCAAAGCTTAATTGTCTTCAGAAGAGGAGCCAGGGCAGTGGTCTCCAGAAAGGTGTGAGAACCAAACCTGCCTGGCATGGAATTCAAACCATGGTGAACAGACTTCTGCTAGAAGAGCCCCAGGCCTGGCTTAACAGGTGGACTGGCCTGTTGTCTGCCTTCCCCAAATGAGTTCCCAGAACCTCAATGTCAATGGGAGTCAGTTTAGCAAAGTACTTTAGAACCCTTAGGACACGTTCTCTTTGAAACAGTTTCAGCTATAATTTATATTGTATGTTTTGGAAATCTCCTACATTATTATTTTTAGTAATTACTATGTGATTAAGTTCAGTGAATTTGATTTGCTATCGGACTATTCAAGGGCTGCTTTCCTCTGAACCGAACCCACAGGGATATACTGATTAGAGGATAGAATGGGGAATTGTGAGGTCCACAGGTTAAAAATTGAAGTAGAAGGGGACAGAAGATGGCAGTTACTTATAACATCTGCTACAGAATAAGGGCTTAGAGATCAGAAATCAAGCTAAAGAACTTTTTGATTTCTCAAGTAGGTGCTGCAATTTGAAGGTTAAACGTGAGCATCTAAGGTAGATTGAGGATGCTGCTGGACTTGTATCCTTGATATCTCAGATGTTCTTTATGACAAAAAAACAAGAACTGAGACTCATGGAATCATATGTAGTATTAACAAAATAAAATGTCCCAGTAACTCAAGTATTAATTAAAGCAAGTCAATCATTTGTTTTCCCCTTTAATTGGTGAGATCATTAATGTCTCTTAGACTGACGATAGTGTCACTGAGTGTAGAAGCACTTCTGGATCACCCCTTTGTTACAAAAGCATTTAGTCACCTAGCTAGTTTTAGATCTTTAGCTAAAACTTCTTTTCATACCACGCTCTTAGAAAAGTTGATCAACAAACAGTTGATGACCTAATTATTTCAAGAAAGATCTGAAAATCAGTTTTGGACTGCATAATGTTGATGTGGAAAACAATAGTGTTAAAATAGAAAATTATGTTTGTTTATGAAAACAAAATCACGTCCCTATTAACAAAATCACCCGTCGTGAACTCCGCATCAACCCCAAATAGTAAATGCATAGTCAGGCCAGTCCTGAGACCCACACTGCTTTATAGGGCAAAAGTGGGATGGCACATAGCTGATAGATAACCTCACAAGCTGGTAACCCTGGGTCCCTCCAACAGATAGGCGCAATGTCATTAAAATGGTCGAGAAAGAATGACCCCAATAATGCACACATGGCCGGAGGGGGTACGCGCGCCCCTGAAACACCATGAAAGTCAGATGCTACATGAGTTAGGAATCTATAACCATGAACTCCCCATGCTGGACATCTGGACACATTACCCACTGGCCACATTTTGTCCACCCAAGGTCAAGGTCCACCTATAGCATCCATTTGACCATTAATTTTTGACACTAAGGCAACAACCAACATTCTTCACTATATATGGTTTGCCGGAGAACTGATGAAAGCTGTATTTAAGAAGGATGCCAACTGAATGTAAATTGAGATAGTCCTCAGACTCTATACATGCAACTGTTCTCCTGGCCACTATGTTTAATTAAATTAACTGTTCCTGTTTTACCAAACACCTCTTGTTTTTTAAAGGTATTTTGTAATCAAGTAACATATTGGCAAACTAGACCGGAAGGATTGGGACCTGGTACCCGACTGCAGCTGAAGGAAGGTGACTCCTCCAGGTTGGATACACATCACGCGATGACAAAGGTGGGCAGAAACCACAGCTGATTGGAAGTTTTGCTGAACCAGTGGGTGAGGGTCAGTCCTGAAGCAGCCGTCACAGGGGGTGAGAGACCAGATCTTAGCCTGAAACATTGTGGGTGTTTGTTTGAGCATTTGGCATATCGCAAACTAGGGTGAAGCGTAAAAAGGTAACCTAAGCGCTCTGCCACTGACAGGGTCTGGCATATTACGTATTTGATGTGTCCCAGCTGTATCAGTCATAAGGCAGCCTCGGAGGTGATCCTGCGCCCCGCGATGCATTGACGTAGTTCATCCAGAACCCCCGGTGAAGCTTTTCGTGCGACTTCCTATCGATAATTATTTGGATCGAGGCGCACCCAGTATCCAGATGTATCTAAATGCCCGTTTCATTTTTGGGTAATCAGTTGGCAAACATAGAAAACCAGATATAAGTGAACAGACCCGTTTCTGCCATAGTGGTTAACACATATCAGTCAGTTACCGCCCAGGATTCGTTCACCATACTAGCGTCTCGCTTGGTACTACTTCACCCCGGGCATATCATCGCGTCTCATAATCAACTCTCATGAAGGCAACTACAACAACCAATAAGCGAGATACAGAGAATATCCTCATCTCCATGACTGAACAGCAAAAGAGCTTTTCTTATATGAAGAGTATAGCTATTGTTTTTTGTTAATGTTTCTGTCTTAAAGCAAATGACGGACTCCTGAGGAAGGCAAATGCCGAAACGCGCGTAGAGTTTCCACCCACCGCTTTGCTTACTCCGATAGCCCGACTTATCACCATAGTCATTTGTACTCTGTCTGTTGGTTTTTCTTATGTGTTTAATCTCTTAATTCTCACCTTTGTCATTTGAGTATTTTTTTATATGAAATGACAAATTACGTATTAGTGATGTCTTAAATATTTATATGTATCTTTTAGAAACAAGACTCTTATCAAAAAAATGTGTAGAAAATATTTAAATAAAATACAAACCATTTTTGAATATAATCATTGGGTTCTGTTTTATCAATTTGGTGTACATGTCACTTCAATGAGTTTATTAGTTCCTTTGGTTCCTTGGGTCCTTTGGCTCTTCACTAAGCTCACTACCATATGTTTTTCTAAAAAATTGTCTATTCTACTCCCTGCCGGTAGTGTATGCATTAGCAGCAGGGGTTCCCCTTATTTCTAAAAGATCCTGTGGAAATCACCATTTTCCGATAGTTAGCATGCTAGGAAAGGTGAATATTTATTTATTTATATATCCCTTTATAACGTCCAGGACACTATTTTTGTGATATAGCTATTCTGTATGGGCAGAGTTGTCACCTCATTCTCATAGTTTTTTTCTTTTAAAGGATTTCTCAGTGCTAACAGGTATCCTAACACCATTAGTATCTGAAAGGAGTGAGAGGTATTGGTCACTTGGACCTCTGGGCGTGACATAGAGCTTTTGCTTGCCCTTGGGTGTGACACAGGGTGAGATTCTAAATTTAGTAAAATCTTGGTCCCAGAAAACTGTTCCTAACCTGTGTGTGGCCAAGAAAGGCCAATAATTTTTAAGTTGCTTCTTTTGTGGTCTCTGACTATCACATTTGTCTTGGAGCGGATAGTGGCAGTCTATCCACTTCTCTTCGAAATGTGTTCCACGCTAGTCTTCTTTTGCTAGAGAGAAAAATGTGTTGCAAAATATCAATTTTTTTGTACAATGGACCTTTTTCTTTGTTTCTCATTGATGAAATTTATTATTTTGTACTATGTCATTGCATTTCTTGTAATTGAAAACTATTCTTAGAGAATTGATGCAGATTATGTGCTAACCCATTGTATATTTGCCCAGTGTTACAATGCCATGTATGCAGTCTTCTCTTGTTTTCATGTAAATGCTCATTTGAACTGTTTTATGTAAGAAATTGCCACAGTATGTAACATTGTAGGAGTGCACCACGTACGTTTGCCCCCCACAGTTAGAAAAAATAAAATCTCTCAAAAGATTTGAGTTGTATTTGTCTACAAAACTACTATAATTCCCATGGATTCCCCATTAAAGCACATGGAAACGAGGTGTTGTCAAGAATAGCACACACACATTCCCCTGACCTAAGGAGGGAACATTTGATAGCAACATAATTGAGCATACTAAAACACATATAGAAGGTACATATACCAGTCAAAAGAGAGACAAAAGAGAGGCATTATTAGAATTATGGGCCATCTTTGAAGAGTCCAAGAGTGATATCCCTACAATGCCTGTAGCAAGCAAGGCATCAGCACCTCTCCCACCATATGCAGGGTTTACTGACAAAACATTGCCTATGAAGTCATTGCCATAACAAAAATATCGAGCCAAAAACATTGTGTCAAAAATGTCATCCTCCTATACTTATAACGGTGAGTAAAAATAAATCGAACAAAAATATAGTTGTCATTAATGTTGTTGTATTAAACATTATTTTTTTAATATATATATATTTAAATATTAAATATTAAGGGCCTCATTTACGAGGTTTTACTGTAGGGCAGCACCCCAGGCATTCCTGCTTCTGCCCTACGGCAAAAGAAAAGAGCTTGGAATGTGCTGTATCTATCAGATATGGCGCATTCCTGTCCCTTTTCCCTGCACCGGTGCACAAATGGCTGCTGTGCACCAATGTAGGCACATATGCACCATGGGACCCTTCCGGCAAAAAAACAATCACTAGAGGCTATTTCCTCTTTCTATGTGCGCAGCATTCTGCAGCACACATACCAAAAGGAAAAATGAGCAGAAATAAAGAAATTTCTCCTCGATGTGCCTCCCTTACTAATCCCCAAGGGAGGCGTATGTTTTTGGCATTGCCTCAGAGGTACGAATTCTCGTAAATCTCGGACAGTGTCAAAAAGTCATCTATGTTGCAGGGAATGCCCCCAGCAACACCCATTGCATGTCCTATAATGCAGAAAACTGTTTTAAAGGGAACAATATTAATGAGGCAGCTTTAAGCCCACAAAAGTTGCTTAGCGCTCCCTCGTAAAAATGGAGCAGGCTACTGCGCTACGGAACATCACAAAATCTGATGTTGCGGTGGTGCAAGGCGCCTCATAAAGGAGGCCCTCAATATATTAAATAGATACATTAATTTAATATAAATACAATAGATATAATGTATAGTTAAACAAATATAACAAAGTTAAACACACATGTATAATATTATATATATACATATATATAATTCACTGTAAAAACCATAGGTTTCACACCAGTTATAGTTAGCTGGACATTTTACTCATACAAAACCATTGAAATTCTCCAGTTATAGTTAGTTGTACTCACTATAACTCGCGGGCCCGCAATCCATTGCTGATGATGTCACATATTACATCATTCATGACATGGTCAGTGACATCACTGATGACATCACTGAGGACATCACTGATGACATCATCCGTGTGAAAATCAAATACACCTCATCACACACCAGTATAATCTTTCATCACTCACTGTAAAATAGAAAGTGCCATATTTGAAACCATTGACACACCAATAGAAATTTCTAAACACCCACTCAGTTATTCATAGAACTATACACACATCTAATCACTTACCTGTATATTCAGTGTTATATGTAGTGAATAATCAACAGAACACTATAAAATATACTTATACGCCTATTTCAACATTACACACCAGCACACATTGTATTCACTTATAAATACATCCTTCTGACTCATGCAAACAATTGATTATACTTACATTTACTCATCTACACACTTATACAAGCACCACTTCATCTATTTATATAGATAGTAACTCACACTTAGTGTGTTATAAAATAACTATTACAAGTATACATTTATCCATATAGTGACTCATTCAATCACTAAGTCTTAAGCACACTTAATTAGATATAACTGTCACATACACTGCCTTTTCTTTCAAGTTTAATGGAGATGTACCATTGAGAGAAATATTTCATCACCACCACACCCATAAACATATACACTCACTGAAAAAACTGTTATAACATGTAGTCTTTACCTCATATACCTACTGAATGAAATATTCACACATTTTTGGGCAATCACACACCCCCACCAAACCACATAGACATTCATTTACCCATACAAATACTCAGTAAAGAAACCAATAACAAATATAGTCTTTAACATAGCAATTAAGACAAAGCAATAAAGACTTTCACACAGTTTAGTAACTACACATTATATATAGTTAGACTCTACAAATTAGTCAAGGAAACAATCAATGGCACTGTTACTAAATCCACCATTCACACATTTATACTTATATATCCACTCATTCTTCAATGCAAAGTAGTGTAGTTATAATACATATTTAAATATCAAAGCAAACCACATTCACTGGATGATGTCATCAGTGATGTCATTTGAGATGTCATCAGTGATGTCATCAGTGATGTCACTGACCATGTCATGAATGATGTAATGTGTGACATCATCAGCAGTGGATTGCGGGCGCGCGAGTTATAGTGAGTACAACTTACTATAACGGGGGAATTTCAATGGTTTTGTATGAGTAAAATGTCCAACTAACTATAACTGGTGTGAAACCTATGGTTTTTTCAGTGAATTTCAAAAGTTTTTTAAATGCTAATTCCTAGCTATAATGTGTGTGAAACCTCTGGTTTTTAAGTGAATTTCAAAGGTTTTTAAATGCTAATTTTAAAATGTATCAATTATTATATTTATTTGTTATTATACAAATGTTCTATATTGTTTACAATATTTAAATTCTAAATTTGATTTATGTATTATTATTTACAAATTTTTTATTTTTAAAAAATAATTCTGGCCTTTTTTCTGAAATAAATACTGACTCAAATGATTAATATCTGCTACTGAAAAATGTTCTATGGCATTTGTGCAGCACACCCAGAATGTTTACTAGACTACAAGGTGACTATCTGAGAATTCTAACCCTGATATACAAGTGTGTAAGTGGTTAGACCACTTCATGTACACACTCTACATTTTTAACAACAGCACTGTACTGCAAAAAAATATCTCCTCAAACACATTAACATACCAAATGCTCCTATCACAATGTTTTTAACAAAGCAGACAAATTAAGAATCAGACTCTATACAAATAAACTCCTGCTTCCACATTAGAACACATTTTTCTTATTAACTTAAAGTGCACAACATAAATCCCCTTACAAATTAACAACTCACCTTTAAAAGTGCTACATTTCAGTGCAGTGGTGTTAGAGCAGTGTAGGGGGTCATGGTGGGACTGGTATTTCTTTTTTTTCTGAGTATAGAGCTGTGTAGTTATGTTTGGGCAGTGTATAGTATCATGCAGGGGCTCTCACTCCATGAGTACATGCATTTCCATGTCTGCAAACAAATGCACCGAGCATGTGATTCTGTCACAATATTCCCAAAAACACACTGACTCACATTGTGATTCTAGACAAATAAAAATATCCCTTGCAATTCAGTAAAACGATTACTACAGTGAAAGAGGGTCTTTGCTGGGAGTGCTGTTTCAGGGTTTAGAAAACTACAGGAGTATTCACCCAGTGTAGGGGTATTGCAGGGGGTGTTTTTTCAGAGTTTAAGGCACAGCAGCAGTGTTCGGGCAGTGTAGGAGATCATGCAGGGAGTGCTGTTTCAGGGTTTAGGGCAGTGCAGTGGTGTTTCAACATTATAGGGGCATTCGCTGAAAATGGTGTTTCAGGGTTAAGAGCAGTGCAGTAGTGTTAAAAGAGTTTAGCAGGTGTTGCTAGGAATGGTATTTCAGGGTTTAGGACAGTGCAGTGGTGGTTAGGCTGTGTAGGGGGGCATGGTGGGATTGATATTTCTGAGTTTAGAACAATACAGTTGTGTTTGGGCAGTGTGTGGTATCATACAAGGGGTAGGAGTATAAAGCACTGCATGTCCTAAAGCCTAACCCACTCCATGAGTACATGTATTCCCATGTCTGCAAACACATGCACCAAGCATGTGATTCTGTCACAATATTCCCCAAAACACACTGACTCACATTGTGATTCTAGACTAAAAAAAGTATCCCTTGCAATTCACTGAAATGATTACTACATGCTGCAGAGAGAGTTGCTATGGCATTTCTACAGCACACCCAGGATCTTTATTATACATCCTGGAGACTATTTGGGAATTAAGAGGCCTGACACACATACTGCATAGGACTTTTTAGCACTACATGTCCTAAAGCCTGACTCACTTCATGAGTACATGTACTCCCATATTTTCAAACACATCAACTAAGCAAATTATTCTGCTACAATTTTATGAAATAAATACTGATTCACATTGTGATTCTAGACAAATCAAAATATCCTTGCAATTCACTGAAATGATTACTATCTGCTACTGAAAGATTTTCTATGGCATTTGTGCAGCACACCCAGAATGTTTACTAGACTGCAAGGAGACTATCTGAGAATTCTAACCCTGATATACAAGTGTGTAAGTGGTTAGACCACTTCATGTACAAACTCTAAATTTTTAACAGCACTGTACTTCAAAAAAATATCTCCTCAAACACATTAACATACCAAATGCTCCTATCACAATTTTTTCCCCAAAGCAGACAAATTCAGAATCAGACTCTATACAAATAAACTCCTGCTTCCACATTAGAACACATTTGTCTTATTAACGTAAAGTACACAATATAGATCCCCTTACAAATTAACAACACAGCTTTAAAAATGCTTTTGTAGATTTAGAACTTGTCAATCACACACCAGATTTTCTTAAGCAGAATCTCTGAATTGTGCACCAGTCACTGGAACCATAGAATGGTATTGCTTCCCTCTCATTTTCCACACATATTCATGTAAATAACCAATGAAATTTCTTCCCACATGAATTCAAAACCAAACTAACATTTTAATTGGTTCTACATTTCAACACTTTCAAACTCACATAATGTTGAACCTTCCCCCACTGCTCTCTCTGCCTGTTACCATGGTAACACTCCATAGAACCTAACTGAACACACAGGTGAAAAGTTCATCACACAATGTTGCAAACCAAACCAGCAAGGGTGTTTGACTTCTCAATATACCAGCTTATCCTGTGCAATGTTCCTTTCAATGACTTTTTCTCAACCATTAGCATTACTCCTTTTAAAAACAGTAGCATGCACCCTAGTTTTCAATGTTGAATTGTCAGACACCACCAATCATTTATTTTTTTCAAGTGCACTGAATCTCATCCACATTTTTTTCTAGAATCCTACTTTTCAAACTGCCATTTCATTTCCAGAGCCCATCTGAGTACAATCAGATCTCCCTTCAAGATGCTTAGAGTGTGGATTGTGGGACACAGCTATATTTTCTGGAGTTAAAGGTATGTAGCAAATAGATGCTTTCTCAACCTTGATTTACCAAAAGTGGATATTATGTGGATTGGCCAGAGAGGATTGAGATGTCACCAATTGATGCCATTGGTAAAATCCTTTTTGCATCTCCCACACCCTGACCTCATAATTGTGCACTGTGGTGGCAATGACCTAGGCACTTTGACTGGGGTAGGTCTGGAAATGCTTTTAAATGACACCTATGGGCAATTGATCTCACTTTTTCCACAAAGTGCCTTTGTATATTCTAATATATGCCACAGGCAAAAATGGGACTGGTCCAACCAATATTGTCCGCAGATTGAGAAAGCAAGGAAACATGTGAATAGGTCTGTTTCTGTTTTCCTCAGAGACTATGGTATGGGTTCTATATACCACAACAACTTGTGTTACAACATGCAAGGCATTTATAGAGGAGATGGTGTACATTTCACAGATGAGTGGAACAGAGTCTTCCTCTTGAGCTTTAGACTCTGCATCAGTACTTACATGTAGGTACAAAAACACTCAATGAACACAACAGCTCTTTTTAGAGCCAACCAACATCTAAACACTCAAACTTGTTACTTAACTGTATTTTTTTTGTTTTTTTTGCCGACGTACGCGCACAGTGCGCATACGGGTGTGTGCACCGTGTGCGTACCCCGCGATTTTTAAAAAAAAGAGTAGGCCTAGGGGGTCAGGGAGTCTCTACCCCGGTGACCAAGGCGATTTTGTCGCTGAAACGCGTTGGGTTTCTTTTGATGTTTGGCTGGTTGTAAAAATATAGTCTTCCTAAGCTACTTTGAGACTGGCAAATTGTTGCGAGGAATGCACTGCGTATGGTTTAGGTGCGAGGTGGAGTTGATGTAATACAGGGCGTCCTTGTGCCCTGGAGTGCACTGACGCGGAAGTGTCCCGGTTTACAAGGATTGTGGCAAGTCGATCTATCTATCTATCTATCTATCTATCTATCTATCTATCTATCTATCTATCTATCTATCTATCCATCCATCCATCCATTTATGATGGATAGATAGATATACCAAGAAATAAAAATATTTAAAAAAACAAGCCATTATAATTAAAATAAATAAAAGTAAACAACATAAATAATCTACAATTTACAAAAAATAATTTACACATTAAAAACATTAATAATTATTATAATTTTAAATAAACAAAAAACATAATAATATAAATTGTAACAATATAAATTAAATATTAACATTTTAAATGTAATACATATACTATTCCCACTTCCATTTATACAAAAGTAGGCAAAGTGTTGGACAAAGTGTGGATAAAATGTACTACTTCCACTACACACAATACAACTGAACGGAAACTGTTACATCACACGGGTAAAATTTACTATTCCGACTACAGTCACTGCAACAATAGAGTAAATATTAAATTGCAGAGGAATACATTTTACTATTTCCACTACACTCAATGCAATAATAGTGAAAGTGTTAGATTGAGGAGGGGTAAAATATACCACTCCCACTCCACTAAGGCGCCGATTAAAAGTCTGGTGGTCCATGTGGTGCAGCAGTCTCCCGACTGCCCTATTACAATTAGGGCGGTTCGACCGCCATTGCCCCCCCACCGCAGCCACCCGGGCAGTCAGGAGGCTGCAATATGCTTGGCCGGACCAGTGCGGTCCCGCTAAGCATATTACGAGTTTCCTTTTTGCCGGTGGTGTCCTGGAGGTTCCTACTCCATGAATACTGTGGCGGAGAGAAAAGAAAGGGAGCCCTGTGCCACCTCTATCATAATTAATTGTAAATTAAATAAATAATATTAATTAAAACCTAAGGGGCCCATTAGGATGGCGGGCGGATCACCCCCGCCAGGCCGGCTGTAGCCACGGCCGACCTGGCTGGGGCGTTCCGCCCTCCATTCCTGCTGGAATGACCCCCCCGCCATATTAGAATGGCTGTGGGGTCCGCGGCAGATGGAAAGACCGTCCGCTGCTTTCCGCCCTGGTCGCAAAACGACCGGGGCGGAAAAGGGTTTATATGGTGGCGGTGTCTATCAGACACCGCCAGCCATATTACCATGGGCATTTTCCATTGCCTTTCAAAGGCATGCAGAGTCTACTTTGGGGGCCCCCAAGGACTCCAGGGGGGTGGGGTGTGAACATACGCCCCTGTATTTCAAAGGACAATGTGGCAGGCACCACTCGGTGCCTGTCACGTTGTGCTTTGAAATGCACAACATGTATTTTTGACATTTCGGCGGGCGTGCATTCAGCACAAAAAATAATTACATAAAATTTATTAAATACTAAAAATGTAACAACTATATTAAAAAACATAAACAACAATTATACAAAAAATTACATCATATACATTGAAAATATATGCTAAAATACGTTACAATAATTAAAAAACAATATTAACAACTATCTTTTTGTAAACAATATTAGTGACTGATATTTTTAAAATCAATATTACTTACCTTAAAATCAATATTCTGCAGCGATATTCTTGCAGACAATATTTCCATATCATGATATTTTGCTCACATCATTTTGGTAAGACAATATTTTGGTTTCTATATTTAGTTTGAATACCCATATGTTGTAGGTGCTCCTGCGAGCCCTCCTACATTAGGTTATTCAAATCCGACAATAATAGAAGCCGACAAGCCCCCTACCATAAAAAGGACAGTTAGGCCCAAGTAAGAGAGATCAAAAAGACAGCGAGCCCAGAATCTTCCAGCACAACCAAGTTCCTTGAAACGGTCCCCAAAAACTCGACCTCCACCTACCACATCCAAAACATAGGACCTCAACAGCAAGAAAAACAAACACTCCCACTGGGTCAGGCGAACATACTCGAGTGACAGGGAGGCTTGTGGTGGTTCTCGATAGCGATGCAGCGAGTGGGGGGAGGAAAGGAGAGGAAGGGCGCTGCAGTCCCCAGGAGCCGATGACGATGGTGAGGCTACAGGATTTATCCAGGTAACTGAGAAAACAAAAGAATGTGACCTCGAAAGTGAAGCCAGGTCATCAGGAGTAAAGATTAATCCAGAGAAAAAGAGACAAGCCAGACGGGGCAAGGAGGAACATTGGGAACTGACGCTTGAGAGAGAAAGAGCACACAGCCACACACTCCTCATACTGTCAACCACATGCCAGTCAGAGGAGGAACCCATTGTAACAGTACTCGTAACCAACATACCTTATATCTTCCTGATAAACACAGGGTCAACAAAGTCATGCCTAAGGGAGAGGATAGTCTCTTTGTCAGACGGCACTACGGCCATACAAGGGTTTTCAGGTACAGTGACAAGGATCCCATTCATGAAACCCCTGGAACTGGACATAGGAGGTAGTCGCGGGAGGGGACACCAATTATATTATCCCTTGTTCCCAAATAATCTATTGGGACAAAATTTAATAGGCAAACTAAACATGACCATCCAGTTTTCTGATGGCAGGACTATGGCCTGCTTCTCCCCTGGGGGTTCTTCTCTGAGACTCACACTGTTAAAATTCCAAACCAAATTAGGACATCACCTGTCAATCAGACTGCCTTATTTATTGATTTATAGTCTTAAGATCCTCTCAGATTCTTGCCTCTAAAGGTTCAAGTCTCAGTTTCAGTGGCATGGAATTCCACCGCCTGGCAGCCCGTAATCTGAAAGAGCAGCCCCCTAGAAGTGTTCTGCGCACTCTAGGGATTGCTGCCAAAGTTGCTTCACTGAATCTCAGATGTCTGGGAGGAATTTGTCAAGGAAAGAGCTAACTAGGGCCCATTTGATTCAGTATCTTATGCGTAAAGCACAGAGCTTTGAAGGCGACTCTTGGCTGAAAAGGGAGCCAATGCAGTACAGCAAGACCTGGCCTGATGGAATACAATTTTGGAATATGTGATAGCATCAAAGCTGCAGCATTCTGTACTCTTTGGAGCATTTCCAATCTGCCTTTAGGGAACCCCAAGTATAGCACATTACAATAATCAAGCCTGGACACCAAAATGGCCTGTATTACTGTTTTTTTGCTGAATCAGGTATGAGCCCTAAGATCTTCCTCAGCAGCTTCAGGACCCCAAAAAGGGTGCCTACTGTGGATTTGATCTGGCTACCAAAAGACACCTGTTCGTCAAAAGAGATGCCAAGATTTTTCACTTTAGGCTTGGGTATCTGTAAAGCGCCCAAAACAACAGGCCACCATGCAGCGGACCAGATGGACGGCTGCCTCCCTACTACCATCAACTCGGTTTTGTCTGTGTTAAATTTCAGACAGCTAGCCTGCATCCATGCCGCAAGATCAAGCAGGAGTTGAAATTTGCTGCAGCACTGCCATCCTCTAGCGCCAGCGTGATAATAAACTGCGTTTAATCAACATATGACACCAATTTTAGATCATGGCATTCAACTACTTCTGCCAACGGCTGGATTTACAGATTAAAAAGTGTAGGACTCAAGGCCGAGCCCTGTGACACTCCCTGCTGTCATAGGTATAGGGCTCCTGGAACACCTGAAAATCAGCGAGCCAATCAAGAGCTCTTCCCCTTATGCCCTGTGCCCACAACCATTCCAATGGTACCGCATGTGAGGCAGTGTCAAACATTGGAATTAGGTCCAAGGGCAGCCTTTCTCCCTTCATCAGCCACTCTTTGCAATGTCTCAGAGGCTAGAAGCAGGACGGATTCCATGCTATGATGTGGCCTAAATCCAGATTGTGTCTCATGAAGGAGATTGTTTTCCCAGATGAACTGCATAAGCTGAGAATTAACATGGCTTTCAGCCATTTTCACAATGGGTGGAAGCAGGGAAATTGGGTGGAAGTTCAGTGGTTTTGAGGGGTCGAGAGTAGATTTTTTTAAAGAAGGGAATCACCATTGCGTGTTTCCACTTGGCCAGGAGTAAAACAGGTTCAAAAGATGAGCTAAGCACGGCTCAAAGAGTAGGGGCGAGGGCCATGAGACCCAATTGTACAATAGCCGGGGGTCCTGGGTCTAGCAGAGAACCCAAATTGATTTTTGTTGCCAGGAGACATAACTCTTTTACTGAAATATTCTTAATCATAGAGAATCCTTCAGACAAAGGCTCCACAGTCCTAAAAGGCATAGAAGAGCCATTATTCTTGGCTGATTCGGGGAAGAAGGCATAAAAGCTGAACTTTTCTCCTAAACAAATTGCCATCTCATTGCAGCTGCTTGGACCAGGCGCCTACTGACTGACACTGCATTCATTGACGTTCAAGATTTGACATAAGAGACAAGAAATGACCCTCGCAAGGGGCATTACTTAAAGCTTAAGAAGAAGGAGGATAAAGGCTGAAAATACTGCACCAGTCAAAATACCCTATCTAGGCAATAATTATTGTTTGATAGATTTATTTATTATTTATTTATTTTTGAGATTTATACAGCGGGTACAATTGCCCGTAGGCGTCTCGGCGCTAGAAACTTTGAATGTATTCCCGAGGTTAGGTCGGTAACTATTCTTGATCGAACAGCGAGGTCTTTATCTTTCTGCGGAAATGCATCAGGGATGGGCTGTCTTTGATAGAAGCTGGCAGGGAGTTCCATAACCTGGGAGCTGCCACAAGGAGCCTGGAACATGACCTCCATATGTCCCAAAGAAATGGCATGCCTGCCATCTTGACAAATTGAACAAAGGGTGGCCCAGCACTCAAGCATGTAAATTATGTGTGAGTGGAGCTTACTTATTAACCACAAGCACAATATAATAGGAAAGCACAATAAGTTAAGATCTTCCCAATTGCAAAAACACTGATAGATTTTGATTGTAGGTAAGTAAATTCTTTATTCTTTTTCCATTGCCAAATTCTTAAAATTGAAGACCGTCGATGCGTTTCGTCCTCATGCAGACTTCGTCAGGGCTTTGCTGTAGCCAAAAAACTTTTCTTGACATAACATTTCTCAGATCAAATAACAGACCAAATCAATATGGAACGAATCACACAAATAATTTATTTATTTTATTTTATTTTATTTTGAACGTTTTATAGAGGGCGAACAAGACCCTTGCGGATATCAGAGCGCTTTACAGTAAGTAAAGTTCTTTACACATCAGTTAAATATAAGTCAAAGCTCGTATACATAACATCTTGTAAAAGCAAAGTAATAAGGTACATCACACAACTATCTTGGTGAGTCAGGTAAAGGGTAGATATAATGTCTAGGTTGTCTGGATGGTTCCTTGTCATAATAAGGCTTAGTAGCGAGGGTACGTTTGGTCATAAAAGTTTCTTTAGACCATGCTCAGGTGAATTTGGCCATGAGAATCGATTTTACTTCCTTTTTGTAAGATGCATTAGAGAAGTTAAATCTGGTTTCTGGGGGTAATGCATTCCAGATTCTGGGAGCCATCCCTGAAAAGATTTGGTTATATGTTTTCTTCTTGTTGAATCTTTGCGGTTTCAGTAGTAATTTTTCCACACTTCTTGAGGATCTGATCAAACAGAGATCGTCAGTTTCTGTGCCAGATAGCTGGGTGCCTTGTGATGCAAGACTTTATGGGTCATACACGCTATTTTCCAATGAATTCTGGCTTCCAGAGGTAGCCAATTCAAGGATATTAGCTCCGGGGAGATGTGAGAACTTCTTTTAGATCCAGTGATGAGTCTCGTTGCAGCATTGATTGATGCTCTTAGAGGTGCGGTTGTAGCTTGGGGCAGGCCACAAAGAGAGACACTTCCGTACTCCACTCTAGAGATAACTAGAGCTTTTACTGCCTGCTTGAAGTCGTTGTCTGGCAGGAAAGGTTTCAGCTTCCTCAGTGTGTTTATCTGAAAATTTGCTCCCTTTGTTGCGTTGCTGATGATTTTTTCCATATTGAGGTTACTGTAAGAATTATTCCCAGTGATTTCGCTGAATCCACGATGGTTGGTTGACCGTTGAGTGCTGTGAGATGTTTGATCCAATCTTGCATTATGGAGACTTGGGCAGGTGGAGCGATTAGGAGGAATTCAATTTTTAGGGCATTTAATTTAAGATGGTTTTCTGCCAGCCATGTCTGGGTATTCCCTAGCGTTGTATTAAGCGATTTGATGTCTTCTAGGGTGTGGATCTTAAGGTATAGTTGTGTGTCATCAGCGTACATGTGATATTGCACGTTAGACACGTGTAGAATTTTGGTGAGTGGTTCTGTGAAAAGACTGAACAAAGTTGGGGATAGTGAGGACCCTTGCGGGACTCCCAAAGTTACTGGGACGGGTTTGGACAGGGTGGTACTGACCTTGAATTGTTGTGTCCAGCTTTGGAGGAATGAGGTAAACCAATTTAGCACTCACCCTGATAATTCCATTCTGTGTTTCAGAAGATCTATCAGGTTCTCATGTTTGAGCGTATCAAAGGCTGAGGATAGGTCTAGCAGGATGAGTAGTCAGGTTCCATTCTGATCAAGGATTTGTAAAGCGTTGTCAATTATATGTGTCATGGCTGATTCAGTGCTGTGACCTGCTCGGAAACCTGATTGGTATTTATCAAGAAGGTCAAAGTGATCAATATGCCTTGTCAGCTGGATGTTTACACATTTTTCAATAGTTTGGCCAAGGTAGGAATATTGGAAATAGGGCGATAGTTGTTTAGGTCCGTTGGGTCTGCCGTGGGTTTCTTTAGAATGGGTGATACCTGTCCGGCTTTGAGGGTGTCAGGGATGCAACCTGGTTGCAATGGGCTGTTTATGATCTTTGTCCAGAGAGGTAGAAGTAATGGAGTTAAGTCTTTAACAGCATTTGCGGGGTGAGGATCGGTTAAGTGATTGTCAGGATTCAGGGTACAAAGCATTTTGCATATAGCTTCTTCACTGTAAGTAGCAAAGGATGACCAAGCTGCATAATTTTTTAGGTCACACTTTGATAGGATTTGGTGCGGTGTAGATGGAAGTGATGGGGAGGTTTTCATAAGAGGGCCAGAGTGTAAGATGAGGTCATTGAGGAGGTCCTTGTTGATGATGTCAGTCTTCTGAATAAAGAAGGCAGCACATTCTTCACAATTGGGTTGTGGGCAAGCTATGTCTTGTAGATGTTGAGATGCATCCTTAGATTGGGTTTTGATTAATTCAAAAGGTTTTTGGGGAGGATTTTTTGCTTGGTCTCGTTGGTAGCTGAAGAATTCTGCTTTAGTGGGCTTGCTCTTTCTGTAATATGCATTTCTCTTCTTCCTTAGAATCTTGAGGTGATTGGTGGATGGAACTCCATGTTCGTTCAGAGGTTCTGAGAGATCGGCTATCCTCGCTCAGTATTCCATTGTACCAGGGCCTAGAATCTTTCATGGAGACTCTCTTTAGTTGAAGGGGGGCTACCTCATTTAGTATCGAGTTCATGGAATTGAGGTAGTGATTGGTGAGGTCATGGACTTTGGAAGTCCCTGCAGGGGCAAAAGTAGATTGTAGCTGGAAGATGGTAATATGTTACGGTTGATTTTGTTCAGGTCTCTTTTCCATGCTTTTGGTCTTGTGGATTAAACCGAGTTAAGTTTAACTGTTTTCTTGATAAAGAAGGTGATGATATGATGGTCTGACCAGTTATAACGTTGGAATCTCTTTTAGAGATTATTATATCCAGGATTCAACCTTTATTGTGTGTAGGGCTGTTACAAATTTGGGTGAGGTCTAGGTCATCAAGGTAGTTTTTGAGACTATTAACCACTGCATCATTGTGGTGGTTCCAGTGGAGGTTTGAAGTCTCCAAGGAATATTTGAGTATTTTGAAGACCGGTGTTAGATGAGACCATATCCATGAAGTGTTCGATGAAGGCGAGTTTGTCACCTGGTGGATGATAGTGGGTGTGTAAGGAGCATACTGGTTTGCCATTGCTGGTGATGTCAAGGCATATGTATTCACAAGAAGGGAATACAGAGGATGTGGATCTGTTTACTGAGATATTGGTACGGTGTATGCAGGCGATACCTCCCTTTGCCTTATCAATTCTGTCCAATTTGATGATGTCCTAGATTGGGGGTACTAGTATGTCAATGATTTGTGTGGAGGATTCCTTTAGCCAAGTTTCGGTTAACATTATCAGGTCCGGTTCTTGTGTGAGAATGAGGTCAGCTATGTCCGCTGTGTGTCTTGAGGCCGATCTACAAATTAGGAGTAAGCATTTAAGACGGGCGTGATAAGGGATGAAGTAGGTTCCTAAATGAGGGGGATTCTTCTTAGGTTGTTGTCAATGACGCCTCTAGTGTTGTGTTTAGTGGTCCTGTGAGGGTTGGGGGGATAGTTGGGATTGTCGTTATAATGGGAGTTAGAGGGTTCGTGAGAGAGGTTTCATATGATTGTAATAGAGAAAGCAGCTCGCTCTCCGAAAGCGGATTGGTGCTACAGATTGGGCAGGTTGATTTGTGACAGAAGGGAACTGATTTCCAGCTGGGTAGCATAAGTTTCGAAGTGACTATTAGGTGGTTCAGGTGCCCGCTAAATTTAGACTGTCTTGTATCTCTGGTGAACCACGGTTGTCTCGATATCACCTAATTAAATGCTTGAAGTTCTTCTTTGATTTGACGTAATGAGATCATGATCTCATCAAGTTTGGGGTCTGATGAGGTTATGAGTAGGGATGAAGGCTGTGTTATGGATGTGGATGGCTGCTTTGTGGTCTGGTCAAGTCTGGGGCTAGTGCAGGCATGATTAGAGTTGGAGGCTGTGTTATGGATGTGGATGGCTGAGTTGTGGATGTGGATGGCTGAGTTGTGGGTGTGGGAAGTGTACTTGGATCGAATGTGTGATCAGAGGGTGGCGTGTCTTCTATGTGGTAATGGAGTGTCCTATTATGTTCCAACACCTGAACTGGGGGTGGGCTGGAATGGGGGATTTATTTGCTAGGAGTATCAGTGTGCAGCAAGGATGAGATAGCAAGAGTGTCGGTTTTGGAAGGGATGATGTTAACAAGGGGGGGCTGTGATTGTAAAAGGAGGGGATTCAATATCTGTTAAGGGTGAGTATGCTGCCACTATCGTGCGGGTGAGTGTATTATGTGTGGGTCAGGTGACGCGGTAGTGGCATGTGTCTCAAATATGAATATTGGTTGGTTTAATAGAGGATCGTGGTTGGTGGGAGCGTTTGGTGACGTGATGGGTTTTGGTGGAGGGGTTAGTCTGGGTGGAGGTAAAGTATGACTCGGATGTAGGTACTGATCGGAATAGTAGTGGGGTGTGGTTGTCAGAAGGGATTGGCGATGCAATACATTGTGTACTGGTGGTGGGAGTAGCCTGGGTGGCGGTTTGGTGTTTGGTGTTTAGACACTTGGGGGTAGATGTATCAAGAAACCCGTTTGCGATTTCTTATTTGCGATCTTTTGCGAGTTGCAAATAAGGAATCGCAAAATGCGATGTATGTACTTTTTTGTGAATATTCTGCGATTTCTTAAAAATCGCAGAATATTCTGCGAATTTTGCGCGATTCGCAAAATAAGAAATCGCAAAAAACTTGAAACTGCCAATGCAGGAACAGGCTGATGACGTCACAGTCAGGATGTCTGGTTGATTACCTACACCTGTTTGTCTGAGCCACACCCAGTGGCAGTTGGAAGATTGTTTGGCAGCTGTGCAGACCTGCTTCACTGCATCATGGAGCCTGAAAATTCTCAAGGAGGTGTTTCTGGAGAGAAAAGAAAAAGAAAGCAGAATTTTTCTGAAAAGGAACAGGAAACTTTAATTGAAGAGATAGCTTGCAATCATGAGTTTCTTTTTGGGAAACAAGCACTGAAAGTGCCAGAGGCTCGCAAGAGAAAAATTTGGGTAGAAATCCAGCAAAAAGTTAATTCTGTTGGAGTTACGCCACGTACTATCGAGGAACTGCGCAAAAGGTGGTATGACATGCACCTCCGGCCCAAGGAAAAACTTGCTGCAAGGATAAAGGAATCAAGCAAGACAGGCGGGGGAACATCCACTGCTGAGCAGCAATCTCCTCATGAGGAGTTTGTAGAGGCAACTCTCTTGCCTGAGAGTGTTAGTGGGGTTGAGCAAATTGACACCTCTGAGCCTGCACAAGGAACAGAAGGTAAGAAGCATGTATGTATGTATGTGAAGTTGTGGGTCATGCATGTGCTTCAATTTAGTGCATGTACGCAGTGTGAGAGGTACCCTGAGTCTTAGTCAGTGGGAATTCATTTTGGCAGTAGCTTTTACACTTCAATTTGTTTTTTACCCTACTTTCTCATTGAAAAAGATAATAATTTATTAAGTACTGGTTTGAAAATCAATTTTTTTTTTAAAGTTAGGAACACTTTATTGAACTCATACAGTGATCCACACAACAAACTCTCTATCTACATCCAAGGCACATGCAGGACAATTGAGGGAGGAAAGTGATGACAATGAGGCACTTTTCCAAGATGTTTCTGCCGCTGAAGAAAGTGCACATGATGAAGTAGAAACCAATCCCATTGTCAAGCGAAAACGAAGACATGTGGCCCCTCTGCCTCCTTTTGAAGAAGATGACATGGAACCTGAAGGTTAAAGAGAGAGTGCACATGAAACAGTTGTTAGACCAGTTCATACAGAGCAATCTCAGGCACAGAGAAGAGCCTATACAATGGAAAGGTCAAGGAGCTGCAGGGTTGGACTAGAGGAAAATCCTAGTGTGTTTGCTGGTTTGGAGAAGGACATGTTGCACATGAAGCGCCAACAGCACAAGGCCCTACGCTCCATTAACAGCCAGCTTTTGTAAATTGAATAAAAGTAATGCAGGCATGGGTGATGGTATGAGGGCAATAGCTTCATCTATGGATAGACTTTGTTTGGCCATAGAGCGCTCTGAAGAATCAAGAAACAGGGCAGCATGCTGTGCCCATGCAAGGATGCTTGGATACTCTAAAGCAATTAACAGGCTGTGCAGTATTACTTCCAGTTTCACTAGGCGTAGTGTTACTATGCAGCGAATAGTCAGTGAGTGCACAAGGAGTGTTGCTAAAGGATTGGATGAAGTTACATCTGCAGTAGAATTACTACAAACTGCAAACTCAGGAGCAAGTGCAATTAGAAGCATGGAATCTGTGCAGCGCTCTACCAACAGGCAGTGCAGGAAATAATGTTTTGAGACATTCAGAAATTAAAATTAAAGTTTACACTTGCATTACATTTAAACAATATGAAGAATTGCCTGTGCAGTAACAGGTCAGGTATCAAGATAGCAGTATGCCTATTGTTTGTAAAATAAAACGATTCTACTCTGAAACATCATTTATGTTTGGTATTTCTAATTCTTACCTAAAAGTAATTGTGTGTTATCTCAGTACGTCTTTGCCGACCTGCAGCAGCTCCTACTCCTGCAGCAGCTCTTCTTGGGGGTGGGGGGGATAGTGGAGGGGATATTTCTTCATCACCAGATGCATCTGAATCACTCGTTTCAAATTCAGTTCCTTTTCCAAGGCCATGTTATGTAACATGGCACAGCTAGTTACAATTTTACAGCACATTGCAGGATTATATTGTAAAGCACCTCCACTTTTGGGAATCCGACGAAAACGGCTTTTTAAAATTCCAAAAGTTCTTTCAATTACACCACGTGTTGAACGGTGTGCCTTATTATATCTCCTTTCATGTACATTTGATGGATTAAGATATGGGATCATGATGAAATCACGTACTGCATAGGCACTGTCACCTGCATGATAAGAATTGATGAATGAGTGTTTATAAAATGTGAAAAGTGATTTTTTACAAAATAATTACTGTAATGAAATTATATTTACCTAGTAGATAACCCTCTCCAAACTGGCCAGCACTCAAACGTCTATGAAGTCCACTGTGCCTAAATATATAGGAGTCATGAGTGCTGCCTGGGTACTGAGCAACAATATCAGTGATTATGTACTTTGCATTGCACACCATTTGAATGTTGATGGAATGGTAACATTTTCTATTTCTATACACATATTCTGTGGCAGCAGGTGGAGTGATGGCAATATGGGTGCCATCTATGCAACCAATTACATGTGGGAAATGTGCAATTTCATAGAATTCCAATGTTGAATCTTGGATGTCTTGTTGGTTGTTGGAGAGGTAGATGTGATGTTGAAGCCTACTCATCATTGCTTCCAGGAAAACTTTTAAAAAGTGTGACAGGGCACTCTGAGACACACCTCCAACCTCTGCAATGACCCTTTGAAAAGAACCAGATGCCAAAAGGTGCAGTGAGCACAATACCTGTACATGCGTAGGAATTGATTGTGTCCTGGCTGTTTCGTGTTCCAAAAATGTCTTCAATTCTTCAATAAGGCCCAAAATGGTGTGTGGATTCAGTCTGTATTTCTCAAAAATGTCCTCTTCTGTTTGCTGGAAAAGCAGAATACGCAGTCTGAAGATTCTCTCCTGCCTCTGTCTCCTCTGTGCAAGTGCTTGAATGCACAGCCTCCTAGCTATCAGGTAAAGTCCAGCCATCGTGACAGTTAAAATTGCATTGTGGGGTTATTTTTATACTTTCGACTTGGTTACCACCTGACTGTTCTTAGTGTTAATTGCGATTTCCTAATTTGCGAATTTCATGTTTTTGCAATTAGCAATTTTTTAATACATCTCTTTGCGATTTCTAATTTTGCGAATATTGCAAAACAGAAACCATGCAAAATAAGAAATCGCAAAGAAATTAGCAGAATTACAACAATCGCAATTAAGTAATCACAAAAATTGCGATTACTTATTTTGCGATGCGATTTGTTACATACATTGCGGATTTATATTTTTTAGTCGCAAACGCTGCATTTTTGAAAATCGCAGCGTTTGCGACAAAAAAATAGCTTGATACATCTACCTCTTGTTCTTTAATAATGGGGAAGATGTTATCCAGGAGATTTAAACTGCAGTCTTTGGATTGCATGAGGATGGTTCCGTTATTGTAGATGGTGATGTTTGCTGTCGCTTGGAAGAGCTGGGAGGGGGAGATGACTAGACCATGCGCTGTTTTCCTAGTTTAGGAGATCACAAATAAGGCTAGGAATGCTTTCCCCCATTGTGCTCTTCGTTTAGTGTGAAAAATAATATCTGTGGTTGTATGCCCCTTGTGTATTGAGAAGTAGGAATCAGCAAAGGGTGTTTCAGGGTGAAGTTTTAATAAAATTGTGCTTAAATCGTTTGGATGATTTTCTTGAGAGGTTGGGAAGGGTAAATGATGGTATAGGTATGCGTGCCTGTGAGCTCCATAATAGAACAAGCCCAGTTCTGAGGAATCTGATGAGTTTGTGCTTTACTTGAGTTTCTCTAATGGTAGTGATGTGGATATGTATCTCCCTTGCGTCCAAGGCATTTTCTGGTTCAGGAGCATTACTTGCCCCTTCTATCTTATGAGTGAAGAAATGAGTGCTTGCTAACGTAATCTGCTTATGATATTCCTTTATCACAAGCTGGTAGATCTCTTTGTCACGAGTACCATAGATCTTCTGCCAATTCCATTCCAAGCGCTTACAAGCCATTTTGACATGCTGAAGATCCTCTGTGAACCACACCACAAAGTGTCTAAGCTGAGAAATGTACTGCTTTTTCCAAGGGGCTACCTAGTCTAACAATTCCTCAATCCAGGTCGATTCTGCAGATTGGCATCCTGGGGGCATTTTTCTAGACATGGAGGGAATCTATTAATGGGCGATGAAAATGCTTCCTGGATGACCCTGGTTCAATTCCGAGTTTTATTGGAGAGAGTAGGTGGTGCTTTCGCCCAGGAATGGGTGTCCAGCAACTGGAAAGGAAAAAGCAGATGGTCAGCCCAGGCAAGAGGGACCGGAGAGGCTACTTTAATTGAGGATGAGTTGGCAAAAATGGGGTTGAAACTGTGTCCCTGCATGTGTGTAGGCTCCTTAACTAGCTATTGAAACTCAACCAGCTTCAGGTCTTCCATTAGGCCTAATCCAGCATGTGCACTCAGATGGTCAAAATTCAAATTTAGATCCATTAGAATGTGTAAGTTTGAGTGTTGCGGCGCAAATGGCGCAATGATGTCCAGTATAGCAGAGATGAAAGATGTGGCAGTCCCCGGGTGCCGGTATATTAGAAAGCCATTCACTAAGGCAGTCTTAAAGGTTATGCAAAACATTCTTAGACCTTTGCCATTACACTAGGCAGTGGGCATGGCAAACTCATTGGCCCTAATTTGTGGGTATAAAAAGGGCAAAAACATTCATATCCAATGCAGTGCAGGAGGGAGAACTGATTAGTGACTGTGCAGCACATGCACCAAGTGGGTTCAACCAGGCAGAGTAAGATCCCGTCTCACACAGGTGGGCACTGTTCATAGATGGGTCCCTTGTGATAGAACAGAAAACAGTCGAAAAACACATTAGGACAGTGAGGTTCTACGATTTCAGATTTCGTCCTGTATCTAGCCGCCATTTTGTGTCCTGTCGCCATTTTGTGTTGCCCTCACTCAGGCAGCACGGCGAACGATGTGCTTTTGCTTTTCCAGCTGCTACGTGTCCTTTTAGTTCAAAAGTAACTCCATTGTCCTTGTTCATGAAACCCAATGTCAGGGTCTGGCTAAGTTCGTTAATCCATGTCTGGCTCGATGGATCCCCGTCTCGGCCGACTATTTGCCCTCTCCTATTCTTTCCTTATATTATCTTATCCGACTGGCCTTTGCTATTCTCTCCTTGTATGCTCCTATTACACAACCATCCTTTGAGACACACAAGTACGTCCTGCCACCTGCAAGAGGGGATTGTGGACACCATCACTGATTAATTTGTCGGGAGGGGTAGCACAGAAAAGGGGCGTATTTGAGACACCTGATAGCTTGTGTTTCAACTTTTCTCATTGGTTTGTTTAGTATGTGCAAAGAGTGGGATATTGTAAATGTGTTTCCTATAAAAGACTGTGCGCCACGGATTGAAGTGGCAGTCTCCTTAGAATCCACCCTGTGTGTAACTTCTGGGACAACTGTGCTTAGCTGCAGCTTTTAAACCTGGCTTCCACGCTCAACAGAGTGTCTCGTGTCTCTGTTAGTTACAAGGCAGGTGAATCCGGGGATTTAGGCGTGCCCTGCGCCGCCCGGCCCATAAGGCCCGGTTCTCCAACTGGTGCCCAATGTGGGGCGGTTTTAGTGGTATCGGTTCAGCCCGAGGGTCGTGAGAAGCCCCGCAAGAAAATTCCGGAGGATTCGCAAGCCACATCAAGCGACCCCTGTATGTCAAAGTGGACCGAAGGTCTTTTACACCGCGGCTACTCCTCTGCTGCTGATGACTGCTGTCCTGACTACCACCCTGCCTTGAACCCTCTGGTGATGATTGGTATCGCGAGACGTTACATGGACCCCCGTTGGCGTGAGAAGACCATTTAGTTAAGTATTTGTGGGTAGCACCCACTTCTTTGTTTTGTTTTTGATTTTTGTTATTCGTCTGTTGCAATAGTCGAAGCCGAGGGGTGAGTACTTTTGTACTGTGTTCTTTGCTTTTACTCCTTGAAGTTAGTAAACGGATCAGTGTGTTAAAATGCCTGGTCTGAGCGGATTTAGGAAATTTGTTTGTTTTTGTTGTACTAGGGATTCCCGGCTTGAGGAGTCATGTCCGATTCCTCTGGTTGGAACTCCCACTTATGAGCTCTATTCCAAGCATGGTGTTGGTCCCATTGCCTTTAATGATGCATGGATCCGATACACGAAGAAAGATGGTGTCTTGCGATGGCCACAAAATGGTAGCTTTGAGCCTGACATATTAGATAATTTGGAAGCAATGCTGTTCAAAAGAAAAGCCCGGCCGGCAATGTTTGACTCTTTCCGCCTTTGGCGTAAGGAAGCCATACAGAGAGAAATTAAACAAGCAAAAAGAGATAGTAAAATGAAAGATATGACGGTTATACAGGCTGCCCAGCAATTTAAAGATGACGAGACTGATCGTGCGATTGAGGTCTCGGATAGACACATCGGATGGCAATCGATAGGTGTTATCCTGTGTTACTTCCACAACGCAAAGGTCTTGATGAAGATCCCTTAATGTCTCAAAACCTTTGAAACTACCTCCCCCTTATGCACCAGGTGCTAATGCACCTGTATTATTGCCACCTGTGCAGCGACCTGTTGTTCAGCCAGGAGCTCCGGCTCCCGTACAATTGCCTCTTCCAGTATTACCGCCTGCACCTCCTTTGCCACAAACTTCTGTATCTCAGTCTCCTTTGCCTTTTGTGTCTCTTGCAATGAGTAGTCCTTCTCTTCCTTTGCTTAATACTGCGTGTCCAGTTTTGCTCCCTACTTATTCTCCAACTCGTAATCGTTTAATTGATACTTTCTCTGGTCTTTTCTCCCCCCTCTTTGGCCCGTTCAATAGGTCTCCTGCTTTTTCTCTAAGGCAATCCCGTAGCCAACTCCCAGATTCCGAGGAATGAGTTGTATTTGACTCCCTTGCTCATAAATGGATGATGAATGGTTCGCTGTATAGTGTACCCGATATACTGAGTACCTTTCTCCAGTGGAATGCGCCTCCGCAGAGATACGTTTTTAGTTCTATGTGTGACGCACTTATTAAAGGATGGGAGGATATGGAGTTGGATATAACTCCTCAGGGTCTATTGGATATACAGGATAGGTTTGATAAAGGAATTATTGTGGGTCCTGATGTTGAGGGTGCTATACAGACACTTGTTACTTTCAGGTCCTTATATTCTTCCCGGACTCTTCCCGAACCTGATCCTGCAGTTAGACAGAAAACGTAGAATTATCCTATGAGAGAAGTTCCTCCAGTATGGAGGGAAGCAGTTCCGCAAGGGGGCGATGTTCAAGGTGTCCCTGCTCATTTTCACTGTGTATGGGTACATGTTCCTTGGAAACAAGCTGAAGTTTTAGCACTTAAGCAGTCTTTGCCAGACCCTCGTAAAAATCCTGCTGGTGATTATAAAGAGCTGTCCCAGACTGTTAATGCATGTATTATGAATTTGGCTGATGTTGATATGTTGATGGGGAATGTAGTTCCACAAGCATTGTGGGCTCGGATTCGTAGAGAGGATCATGATCAGGCTTTGGGTGGTACTTGGGCTGATATAGTTGCAGCAGATACAGCACAAGTGGGTGGTGCTAAACTGGATGATTTGATTACACAGTTGCCTGGTAGAATAATAACTTTAATGAAGACGATGATGCCTGCCCTACGCGTTAATTGGGATAAGTTAGCTGGGTGTAAGCAGAAGAAAGATGAGAGTGTTTCTGATTTCTTTACTCGGTTTGAGGAGACATTTATTGACCATAGTGGTCAGGATTTGAGTACTGAAGGTGGACAGCGATTATTTGTGGATAAATTTGTCTTCAATCTGCTTCCTGAATGGTCCCATAAGTTGAAAGGTTCGGAAAGTTCTTGGGCTGTTTCTTGGTCTGCCCAAATATTAGCTACTGCTCAGTATTATGAGAATAGGGACAAGGAAGAGAAAGATAAGGCGGAAAAGAAGACTAAGTATTTAAAGACGAAAGTTCTTCTTCAGCAGGCTTATCCCCCTCGTTCTGGCCAGCGTCAGTTCCAGCAACCTATTCAGTCTCAGAGGTTGCTGCAGAAACCTGAGCCTTGTGTTCTGCGACCTTTCCTTGGTCCTAATCAGTGCGCCTATTGTAAAGAGGAAGGCCGTTTTAAGAATAGTTGTCCGGTTTTATTGCAGCGTAATGGTGGATTTCAAGGGCCGCGAGGCCGTGGTGGTTTTCAATCAGCACCTAGGGGTAGAGGGCGAGGTGCGATGCCTCAGAGGCAGCGTTCCTTTCCCCCTCAGAATTCTTCAAATTATTTTGATCATCAGAATACTCAGTCTGCGCAATATTACAATGATGATTATTGTGTTGAAGGTGAGGTTCAGGATTTTCATTCTAGTTAGGACAGCCATGGACAAAGTAAGGGAGTTGTATCAGTTCCAGTGGATCAGAATGGGCCTTATGTTGAAGTAGTTGCTTTGGGTGTTGCAGAGCCATTTCTTTTGGATACTGGTGGAATCAGAAGTTCTATGATCCATTCAAAACTCCCTGGGGCACCTTTGCCAGGCTTAATGAACGTTTCTGTAGGATTTTCCGGCGCCCCAGTGGCTAACCCAATTTCTTGTCCTTTGCCTCTTTCGATTGGTCCTTACGATCTGGAAGCTCCACTTATTTTAATGACTGGTTGCGGAGAGAATTTGTTGGGTTTGGATCTGTTGAAACGTCTTCATGCAACATTGTATTGTTCCCCCTCTGGTGTGCGTCTTACTTTGGGTGAGAAATTGGTTTCTCCTATATATCTATCGAAGGATAGTTTTCCGCCTGAGTTGCAATCTCTTCCTGCTACACTTTGGGCTACAGGTCCAAACGATGTTGGTTTGTTGCAGATTCCTCCTTATGTGATTACTATTAAGCCTAATGTTAACTTGCCACGTATTCCACAGTACAAGATTTCTAATGATGGTAAGCGAGCCTTGTTGGCTTTTATCTATGATCTGGTCCAGAAGGGTGTGGTCGAAGAAAGTAGAGGCAATGTTTGTAATAGTCCTGTTCTCCCTGTTCTTAAACGCAGCGATCCTTCTCAACCACCTGTGTATCACTTTGTGATTGATCTTCGGAAGGTCAACAAGATTGTCGTCCCCCAGTTTCCTGTTGTCCCGGATATCACTGCTTTGCTTACTATGATACCCGCCTCGGCTGCATGGTTTTCTGTTATCGATCTGAAGAATGCTTTCTTTAGCATTCCTATCGCTGAGGAAAGTAGAGATATTTTTGGCTTCTCTCTCGGAGGCCGAAGTTTCCGGTTCAAGCGTGCTCCTCAAGGTTATTGTGAAAGTCCCTCCATTTACAGTCAGGCTTTGAAATCTCAGCTTGACGCGTTCATTTTGCCTCCAGGTGCTACTTTGATCCAATATGTTGACGATTTGCTGATTGCTGCTGATTTGGAGGAAGTTTGTAAAGATGTGACGGTCTCTTTGTTGCGTCATTTTTCTGACTTGCATCATAAAGTGTCCCCTTCTAAGTTGCAATATTGCCGCCAAGAGGTTACCTATTTAGGTCATCTCTTGTCGAAGGAGGGAAGACGATTGACCCCAGAACTAATTCATGCGATCGCACAAATGTCTGAGCCAACCACACAGAGAGAGGTACGTGCTTTTCTGGGCATTACCTCATATTGTAAACAATGGATTCCGAATTTTTCTTTGTTAGCTAAACCTTTGTTGGCTCTTACGTTGAAAGATACGCCACAACCTCTCCCTTGGACCGATGAATGCCAAAAGAGTTTTTCTGATTTACGTAATTCTTTGTGTTCTGCACCTGTGCTAGGTACTCCGGATTACAGTAAGCCTTTTACACTTTATGTGCATGAAAGAGAAGGTTGTGCGTTGTCAGTTTTAATGCAACAATTTGGAGACAAACAACGGCCATGTGCCTATTTTTCGGCAACGTTGGATCCAGTAGCCAAGGCATTGCCTAGTTGTCTCAGAGCTACAGCAGCGGCAGCAATTTCTATTTGTCAGTCTGCTGGATTGGTATTAGACAACACCCTTGTTGTTATGATACCACATCAGTGGATACTCTTTTGAATAGGACTGAAACACAACACCTCACGAGTGCTCGCTTGTCTGGATATGAGTTAATGCTTTTGGCTAGCCATATACATATCAAGCGGTGTAATACTCTGAACCCAGCACCATTGTTGCCCATACCGGATGAGAAAGGCATTCAAGAACAGCATGATTGTTTTCTCCAAACAGAGGAGGAAATGAAAGGCGGAATAGATCTAAAAGATAAACCACTTGTGGATCCGGACGGGATCCTATGGGTAGATGGATCTTGTTTTAAGCTTCCAAATGGTGATGTTTGCTGTCGCTTTGAAGAGCTGGGAAGGGGAGATAACTAGACCATGCGCTGTTTTCCTAGTGTAGGAGATCACAAATAAAGCTAGGAATGCTTTCCCCCATTGTGCTCTTCATTTAGTGTGAAAAATATTATCTGTGGTTGTATGCCCGTTGTGTATTGAGAAGTAGGAATCAGCGAAGGGTGTTTCAGGGTGAAGTTTTAATAAAATTGTGCTTAAATCGTTTGGATGATTTTCTTGAGAGGTTGGGAGGGGTAAATGATGGTATAGGTATGCGTGCCTGTGAGCGCCATAATAGAATAAGCCCAGTTCTGAGGAATCTGATGAGTTTGTGCTTTACTTGAGTTTCTCTAATGGTAGTGATGTGGATATGTATCTCCCTTGCGTCCAAGGCATTTTCTGGTTCAGGAGCATTACTTGCCCCTTCTATCTTATGAGTGAAGAAATGAGTGCTTGCTAACCTAATCTTCTTATGATATTCCTTTATCACAAGCTGGTAGATCTCTTTGTCACGAGTACCATAGCTCTTCTGCCAATTCCATTCCAAGCGCTTACAAGCCATTTTGACATGCTGAAGATCCTCTGTGAACCACACCACAAAGAGTCTAAGCCGAGAAATGTACTGCTTTTTCCAAGGGGCTACCTAGTCTAACACTTCCTCAATCCAGGTCGATTCTGCAGATTGGCAGCCTGGGGGCATTTTTCGAGACATGGAGGGAATCTATTAATGGGCGATGAAAATGCTTCCTGGATGACCCTGGTCCAATTCCGAGTTTTAATGGAGAGAGTAGGTGGTGCTTTCGCCCAGGAATGGGTGTCCAGCAACTGGAAAGGAAAAAGCAGATGGTCAGCCCAGGCAAGAGGGACCGGAGAGGCTACTTTAATTGAGGCTGAGTTGGCAAAAATGGGGTCGAAACTGTGTCCCTGCATGTTTGTAGGCTCCTTAACTAGCTATTGAAACTCAAGCAGCTTCAGGTCTTCCATTAGGCCTAATCCAGCATGTGCACTCAGATGGTCAAAATTCAAATTTAGATCCATTAGAATGTGTAAGTTTGAGTGTTGCGGCGCAAATGGCGCAATGATGTCCAGTAAAGCCGAGATGAAAGATGTGGCAGTCCCTGGGTGCCGGTATATTAGAAAGCCATTAACTAAGGAAGTCTTAAAGGTTATGCAAAACATTCTTAGACCTTTGCCATTACACTAGGCAGTGGGCATGGCAAACTCATTGGCCCTAATTTGTGGGTATAAAAAGGGCAAAAACATTCATATCCAATGCACTGCAGGAGGGAGAACTGATTAGTGACTGTGCAGCACATGCACCAAGTGGGTTCAACCAGGCAGAGTAAGATCCCGTCTCACACAGGTAGGCACTGTTCATAGATGGGTCCCTTGTGATAGAACAGAAAACAGCCGAAAAACACATTAGGACAGTGAGGTTCTACGATTTCAGATTTCGTCCTGTATCTAGCCGCCATTTTGTGTCCTGTCGCCATTTTGTGTTGCCCTCACTCAGGCAGCACGGCGAACGATGTGCTTCTGCTTTTCCAGCTGCTACGTGTCCTTTTAGTTCAAAAGTAACTCCATTGTCCTTGTTCATGAAACCCAATGTCAGGGTCTGGCTAAGTTCGTTAATCCATGTCTGGCTCGATTGATCCCCGTCTCGGCCGACTATTTGCCCTCTCCTATTCTTTCCTTATATTATCTTATCCGACTGGCCTTCGCTATTCTCTCCTTGTATGCTCCTATTACACAACCATCCTTTGAGACACACAAGTACTTCCTGCCACTTGCAAGAGGGGATTGTGGACACCATCACTGATTAATTTGTCGGGAGGGGTAGCACACGGGGTCTGAGAAAGGGGCGTATTTGAGACACCTGATAGCTTGTTTTTCAACTTTTCTCATTGGTTTGTTTTGTATGTGCAAAGAGTGGGATATTGTAAATGTGTTTCCTATAAAAGACTGTGCGCCACGGATTGAAGTGGCAGTCTCCTTAGAATCCACCCTGTGTGTAACTTCTGGGACAACTGTGCTTAGCTGCAGCTTTTAAACCTGGCTTCCACGCTCAACGGAGTGTCTCGTGTCTCTGTTAGTTACAAGGCAGGTGAATCCGGGGATTTAGGCGTGCCCTGCGCCGCCCGGCCCATAAGGCCCGGTTCTCCAACTGGCGCCCAAAGTGGGGTGGTTTTAGTGGTAGCGGTTCAGCCCGAGGGTCGTGAGAAGCCCCGCAAGAAAATTCCGGAGGATTCGCAAGCCACGTCAAGCGACCCCTGTATGTCAAAGTGGACCGAAGGTCTTTTACACCGCGGCTACTCCTCTGCTGCTGATGACTGCTGTCCTGACTACCGCCCTGCTTCGAACCCTCTGGTGATGATTGGTATCGCGAGACGTTAGACGGACCCCCGTTGGCGTGAGAAGACCATTTAGTTAAGTATTTGTGGGTAGCACCCACTTCTTTGTTTTGTTTTTGATTTTTGTTATTCGTCTGTTGCAATAGTCGAAGCCGAGGGGTGAGTACTTTTGTACTGTGTTCTTTGCTTTCACTCCTTGAAGTTAGTAAACGGATCAGTGTGCTTAAAATGCCTGGTCTGAGCGGATTTAGGAAATTCTGTTGTTTTTGTTGTACTAGGGATTCCCAGCTTGAGGAGTCATGTCCGATTCCTCCGGTTGGAACTCCCACTTATGAGCTCTATTCCAAGCATGGTGTTGGTCCCATTGCCTTTAATGATGCATGGATCCGATACACGAAGAAAGATGGTGTCTTGCGATGGCCACAAAATGGTAGCTTTGAGCCTGACATATTAGATAATTTGGAAGCAATGCTATTCAAAAGAAAAGCCCGGCCGGCAATGTTTGACTCTTTCCGCCTTTGGCGTAAGGAAGCCATACAGAGAGAAATTAAACAAGCAAAAAGAGATAGTAAAATGAAAGATATGACGGTTATACAGGCTGCCCAGCAATTTAAAGATGACAAGACTGATCGTGCAATTGAGGTATCGGATAGACAACATCGGATGGCAATCGATAGGTGTTATCCTGTGTTACCTCCACAACGCAAAGGTCTTGATGAAGATCCCTTAATGTCTCAAAACCTTTGAAACTACCTCCGCCTTATGCACCAGGTGCTAATGCACCTGTATTATTGCCACCTGTGCAGCAACCTGTTGCTCAGCCAGGAGCTCCGGCTCCAGTACAATTGCCTCTTCCAGTATTACCGCCTGCACCTCCTTTGCCACAAACTTCTGTATCTCAGTCTCTTTTGCCTTTTGTGTCTCTTGCAAGTAGTCCTTCTCTTCCTTTGCTTAATACTGCGTGTCCAGTTTTGCTCCCTACTTCTTCTCCGATTTGTAATCGGTTAGTTGATACTGTCTCTGGTCTTTTCTCCCCCCTCTTTGGCCCGTTCAATAGGTCTCCTGCTTTTTCTCTAAGGCAATCCCCTAGCCAACTCCCAGATTCTGAGGAATGAGTTGTATTTGACTCCCTTGCTCTTAAATGGATGATGAATGGTTCGCTGTATCGTGTACCCGATATACTGAGTACCTTTCTCCAGTGGAATGCGCATACGCAGAGATACGTTTTTAATGCTATGTGTGACGCACTTATTAAAGGATGGGAGGATATGGAGTTGGATATAACTCCTCAGGGTCTATTGGATATACAGGATAGGTTTGATAAAGGACTTATTGTGGGTCCTGATGTTGAGGGAGCTATACAGACACTTGATACTTTCAGGTCCTTATATTCTTCCTGGACTCTTCCCGAAACTGATCCTGCAGTTAGACAGAAAACGTAGAATTATCCTATGAGAGAAGTTCCTCCAGTATGGAGGGAAGCAGTTCCACAAGCGGGCAATGTTCCAGGTGTCCCTGCTCATTTTCACCGTGTATAGGTACATGTTCCTTGGAAACAAGCTGAAGTTTTAGCACTTAGGCAGTCTTTGCCGGACCCTCATAAAAATCCTGCTGGTGATTATAAAGAGCTGTCCCAAACTGTTAATGCATGTATTATGAATTTGGCTGATGTTGATATGTTGATGGGGAATGTAGTTCCACAAGCATTGAGGGCTCGGATTCGTAGAGAGGATCATGATCAGGCTTTGGGTGGTACTTGGGCTAATATAGTTGCAGCAGATACAGCACAAGTGGGTGGTGCTAAACCAGATGATTTGATTACACAGTTGCCTGGTAGAATAATAATTTTAATGAAGACGATGATGCCTGCCCTACGCATTAACTGGGATAAGTTAGCTGCGTGTAAGCAGAAGAAAGATGAGAGTGTTTCTGATTTCTTTACTCGGTTTGAGGAGACATTTATTGACCATAGTGGTCAGGATTTGAGTACTGAAGGTGGACAGCGATTATTTGTGGATAAATTTGTCTTCAATCTGCTTCCTGAATGGTCCCATAAGTTGAAAGGTTCGGATAGTTCATGGGCTGTTTCTTCGTCTGCCCAAATATTAGCTACTGCTCAGTATTATGAGAATAGGGACAAGGAAGAGAAAGATAAGGCTGAGAAGAAGACTAAGTATTTAAAGACGAAAGTTCTTCTTCAGCAGGCTTATCCCCCTCGTTCTGGCCAGCGTCAGTTCCAGCAACCTATTCAGTCTCAGAGGTTGCTGCAGAAACCTGAGCCTTTTGTTCCGCGACCTTTCCTTGGTCCTAATCAGTGCGCCTATTGTAAAGAGGAAGGCGGTTTTAAGAATAGTTGTCCGGTTTTATTGCAGCGTAATGGTGGATTTCAAGGGCCGCGAGGCCGTGGTGGTTTTTAATCAGCACCTAGGGGTAGAGGGCGAGGTGCGATGCCTCAGAGGCAGCGTTCCTTTCCCCCTCAGAATTCTTCGAATGATGAATACTCAGTCTGCGCAATATTACAATGATGATTATTGTGTTGACGGTGAGGTTCAGGATTTTCATTCTAGTTAGGACAGCCATGGACAAAGTAAGGGAGTTGTATCAGTTCCAGTGGATCAGAATGGGCCTTATGTTGAGGTAGTTGCTTTGGGTGTTGCAGTGTGGAAAGTGAGCCCAAATTACTATCGATGCCCGGGCTGCTGGCGCAAGTCGCCTCTTAGTTCCCATTCTGAGTAGTTACCAAATAAAGAGACGGGCGCTGGAAGCAGGAATACCAGAACAGGATTTATTACTCATGAGGAGAGCCTGTCATTTCGGACACGAAACACAGTGTCTTTCGGGAGGTGCTATGACAAGTTCTCAGAGGCATCGCCTTTTATACCTTACAGAACATTCCTTATTGTAACAACGGCATTGTGAAACAAGAAAACGACATCCCCCTAATCCTCGTGTCAATCCCACCCCACATGCATCCACAAATGTAAATGTAAATGTATTAGAAGCCCTTGACCTGCTGATAAGAGGAGGGGGTAATCAAGCAGCTGAGTGTTCCGCCGATTCTTTGGATGTGTGCGCCTGATCGTATCCCAGGGGGTGGGGAGGCCAGGATCAATAGTGGGTCCTTTGAGGAGGAGCGATTTCATACAATAAGGGGCAGTAAACAGTGTCTCCCGGCTTAGGTGATGGCCTCGGACATGTGTGGATAGTCCATCGCGGAGGGAGGGTTACTGACAGAGGGGTTATTCATGAAAGGAAAGGAGGTGTTGGTCAGGCGCGGCCGTGACTCCCAAGGACAGGGTCTTGCAGAAGAAGGAGGTTTATGACTTGTCCATGTGAGGGAGGAGGGGAGAGCCAGGGTGCGCACAGGGACAGAGTCGCACAGAGAGAGAGGTCTTATGACCCGCACATGAGAGAACGGGGGCAGTCGGATACAGCTGGGGGGGGTTATGTCAGCTGAGGCGAGGGATGCTTCTTCAAGAAGAAATGGGGGACTTTGCGTGGGTCGAGCAGGAGGGTTGCTTTTCGTAGCAGGGTCGCGCAGAGGGAGAGGGTTTCATGGTCTATGTATGTATGAGGGGGGGGGTTCAAATACACGCAGGAGGGAAGCCGGGGATTCCGATGAGCGGGCAAAAGGCCATGGTGCCTAAAAATGGCTATCAGGTACATGTGGGCACGGGCTTTTACTGGCGGAGTGGTGTGGTTAACGTACAGGGAAGGGAATGGGAAAGGGCAAATGAACGCTGCTTATGTACATCAATTTCGTTATTTTCCACAGTCGCCGCTTTTTACATAACAAAGTTCATTTTCCCTATTCTTCCTAGTAAATGGGCGTACATATAAACATGTGTGGTTGACGAAACGGCATTTGTAAATACTAACACATTGCATATAATCATGAACAGTTGGTGTGATTGGCAGAATGCAGCACATAGGAAATTGCACTTGTTGGGTTCCTAACGTTCAAACATACTACATAGCATAAATGCTTCTGACTTTCTCAAAAATGTTACCAATGAACATTTTGACCAAGTAATTGAGGGAGGAATTCAGTCCAAATGAGATCTCTTCGTCACAGTGTCTTTTTAGCAGTGAGCCATCACTGCTAGGCTCTAGTCCGTGTCCTTTTGTTGGCGCTGTTGAGCACCGGCGGGGGAGCTATAGGTCCAGCTCGGATCCATCCTTACGCGTTGCAGGGTGCGGTCAGTCCTCTGCTGTTAGACCACAGTCCTGTTCCCTAATCAATCCTTTTAGTGGCGCCTTATGCTCGGCACCTATATTCCTGTGGCGTAACCCCATTTCCACCTAAATGCTGTTCTTCCTTCCGACAAAAAGTCACGTGGAAAAGGGATATGGTTCAGTAGTCGATGAAAGAGAGAGAGAGAGAGCGGAGTGGGGTCAGATTTCCTGGGACACACCAAAAGGACCAAGGCAGCAATGGATAACAAGCGGGCAGGCCCATCAACCGGGCTTGGAAAGGGGGACGGAGGCTTCAGGCACGCGTGGGTAGGTGGACAGAGGGCTTCAGGACAGCCTTTCATCCTTTCGTTTACCACATTGGAGAGTGCTGCCTCGTCCCGTATTCCTGCTGTGCTCTGGCTCCACCTTTGGTCGAGGTCGCATGCGTCCCATGATCTGCAGCCAGGCTGTGTGTCACGTCCGACCCTTCTCCTCCGATGGTCATATATCTTTGAAGGGGTAAAAACAAGTTTTAGGAAACTGACAGGAGAAGAGATTTTTACATTCGAATTTCACCCGCAATCCTAGCACCTGGGTGTTATGCTCATTGGTCAAAGTCAGAAGTCTATTACCATGAAGTAAGTATGTGGGTATTTCTACTGTGTTTGTACCAAGTCTAATCGGCGTTCATTCATGACACATATGGACAGAAGTCAGACTCCTATCACTTGCGTAAACATTCAGGGGAGACTCGTCCTTCCAACCCGAGCCTTAGCAGTCTTACATTTCCCTTTTTAGAGCCGGCTAACCTTTTAAGCAGAGCGGGGGTGCAATAATCGAAGGGCAGTGTTAACGCATTTTTCTCGAGGGGCGACAGTTGGTCATGGTCATTAGTTATGTATCGGGGACAGCAGCTGGGGTCAATCAGGTGGGGCGGGGACGCTTCGGGCATTCGCGCTTTAAGTGAAAAAAGGGGGGTGGGGCAATTTGAGCATTGGGGTCAATCTGGACATTGGCGCTTGTTTCTAACGAACGAGAAAATAGGGTGCCATTGACATATAGTTCCCCTTTTAAGAAGGCCAGATTAGGGGACCTTAGTCGTCTCACCTGTCCTTTCTTTCTTAGCCAATTCGAGTTCATTCATTTTGCAGAAAGGAGGGGTAGTAATATGGCAAATTACAATCATTTTATTTTCTGTCAATTTCGCCGAACACCTTCGTGTTCGATAAGTATCCAATCAGACCGGTGTCAGCGGGACACAATTTTATATAAAAAGGAAGATGGAACAGGGGGACTCTCATAGAGAGTGAGAGTCGTCCGCAACCTAAACGAGCCATTCAGTACACGTATGACATGTAGAGAGAGAGAGAAAGAGAGAGAGAGAAAAAAGAGAGAGAGAGAGAGAGAGAGAGATAGATAGAGGGGGAGAAAGAGAGAGAGAGAGAGAGAGAGACGTGTACGAAAATAGGTCATTTAGTGTGCCCACAATACAGGACAGCAGGGGTTAGGTAGCACAGAGACGCGAACAGGGGGGAGACATAAACTCATACGGTACATACACACAAAACTTCAGACGAAGGAAGACGGTACATGTATTACATACAAAGAAATTCATGACAAGACATAGAACAGTTATTGGCCAAAAAGATCGGGCTGAGTTCATTTTACCTAATCCTCCTTGTTCTTCTCGCTTGCTATTTTTGCGAGCGTTCTCAATTACTAATACTCATACCTCGGTCAGCCGGTCGGAAATTAACCTGGTCAAGCTATTGCCCACGGTTGGATCTTAAACCACTTTTGAGTGTCTTCTTTTGGTGGGAAGTTCTCCAGGCGGAGGCAACAGAGGGTATTGATCAGGAGTATAGCCGGACAGCTTGGTTATATCTATAAGAGGGTGAGAAGGAGGTGGTACATTTCGAACATCAACAACATTTCTTCCTTCCCAGATGGGTGGTGCCTAGGTAACCCTTACCCCGGGACTTTTCCTTGTCCTTTCCCTATCTAGTTAAACGTCATAGTTATATTATCTAACGTGCTAATTTCGAGTCAATTTCCGTCATACAGTACCCGTCAAGTTTCTATGTCAGTCCATCCTCCCAGTCGCTATGTTCTAAGGAGGAACAGTCATATCTAAGTCTAGCATAAGTACTATGCTCAAATCCCCTCCTTCCCTTATCGTCGGTCGTTCGATCATCGCTCTTCCATACTTCAGCCGACGTTCCGACGCGACCTGCAGAAAGGAGAAGAAGGGGGTGGGGGCAGCATTCAAAACACACCAACGAGCATAGATCCGAAAATGTTTTTACCTACCACATACTCGACTTATCTCCACGGGGTGCATTCTCTACCATCTCGGCGTTTAAGCCCAGAGGGCCCAGTAGTGTTAGATAGATAATCATCGATGGTCTGCGTATCTACATGAATCACTTGATCGTGGCTTTTTAGGTCATGTGCAAGGGTGGTGGTCAAGTGGCATTTTTTTTTTTTTTTTTTTTTCGGTATCGTTTTAAGGGCGTCTGAAACACTTTTCCGGCTGTCTGTGACACATAATGTAGCTGCTAAGTATCGGACCCTTTTAACCTCCAACCTTAGTCATACTGCATGTATTTTACTTATGTCGGTGACAGTAGCCATACATTTCAATAACATTCATAAATACAAATGCTACAATAATATTTGTGTGTTCAAAAACTTTAATGAAAAGTTTGGCGCACAAATACGGGCCTACAACCCAGTGGGCCGGCTACGGAGCAGACTGGAACTGGGCATAAGAGGAACGAAGTCGGTGGCCATTTATTTCATAAAGTGCAGCAGTGCAACGAAAATCATATCGAACTTTCTTAAGGGGCAAGTATAATGCGTGTCAAGCTTTCAATAATATCATCTCATTATCCTACTATTTACTCAAGACTTAACGTATATCAATTCATTGTTCAAATGCTCAATCAGTGCCTATTTCATACCAATTCATTGCTTCCAACACATAATTAGTACCCACTCTAAATCAGTTCATCGTCCCAGCACATAATCAATATCCATTTTATATCGCTTTCTGTTCCAAGCACATACTCAATATCCATCTTTTCTACTTTCATTGTCCAAAAACTGCATACATATCTTGGGGCCTCAAAGCTGAGCAATCAGGGTGCAACAAGGATTTTTAAAAGTCTCATTTTGTATCGGCGCCATTTTGGGCGAGGTCAGGCAAGTCCCAGTATAGTCAGATTGCCTCCACTGACTCGTAGTAGGACCAGAACCTTCCGTTGGTAGTTCAAAAGTTTTTTTTGCAATAGGGCAACAGTCTAGCAATATGGACCATCAGTCAAAGAGTGGGGAGGGCGGCAACAATCTTTCCTACCGGGTCATTCTGGTGTTCCACCGGAACTGAACAAGTCTGTATCTTTGCTGCATTTTAGCCATTTCCAAACTGAGGCTGGTGCCGGCAGGAGTGCGCCGACATCTCGTGGCTCCATCGGAGGACGGGGGCGGGGGGGGACGCCTCGTGGAGAGGTTGGCCCCCCAGGCTCTTTTAGAATCTTCAAGGTTGAGGAGCACAGGGCGTGTGCCCGTCCCGGGCAAAGAACCGCTTTTTGATATGGACCCTCTTCAAGCAGGAGCGTTGGGGTGTCGCTGGAAGCCTCCACCTGGAGGGAGGTGGGGGAGGCTCGTTCGCGCCGCCTCCCCCTTCCAGCGACCCCGCGCCGTTCTTCGGCTCCAGCGCTTCGGTATTGGCCGTGCCAGCTAATGAAGATGGGGGGGGGTCGGTGGCTGAGGCAAGACATCCCCCCCCTTCATGTGGCGGGACTACCTGCAACTTTCAGGGGTTGCTACTTGTGGCGGGACTACCTGAAACTCTCAAGGGTTGTCCAAGACATAATTGAAAAAAACACTGACGACCTCGCCTTGGCTCCGGTCTTCGATGATGGCCGGATCAGGCAAGAGAGGGGGGGGGGTCGGTGGCTGAGGCAAGACAGCCCCCCCCCGTGGCCTGCAGGGCAGCAGAAGAGAGGAAAAGGAGAGACCTTTACGATTTTTTGGGCCGTCCGCCCTACAGCCTCCCCTTCCGGTGGCGGCCAGCCAGGCCCTGCTCTGCACGCGCTGAGGCCTCGCCTTCCGGATGGGCGTAACCGCGGACCTGTTGCACTTCGGGAGTTTTCCGGAATGGGGGTAGGTGTTTTATTGATTTGTATCTATTTCATGTTACCGTTATTTGGGCGTGGCAGACAATGAGGCAGACATGTTGGGAGCAGGAATAGGCAGTGGAGCCTAGCTACCTCGTGGCTGTCTTTGCTGTCAAACTTTTCGCCATTTTATATTTCTTATTACGAACTGTTTCTAATGTTTCTTATTTTTAGTGAAGTCGAAAGCTCATCAGGGGGTTACTGACTTAGCCCGATTTCTTTTATTTTTCCTTCCTTTCCTTAGCGTGTTTCGAGCTAAAGTTTTCTGTTAGTAGGGTACGGTGATCACTTCATTTTTATATGTCCTTTCATTAGGGGTACTCCTGGACGGACCAGATGAATTACCTCCAATAAATGGTCCGGGTGGAACTAGATTATCGATCAGTGGGGAACACATGTCCCTTCATTATGGTATCATCCTGGACGGACCGAATGATGTACCTCCAATCACTGGGGTAGCCTCCTGGACGGACCAGATGGCCTACCTCCAATAAAGGGTCAATGAGTGGGGAGCATACGTCCCTCCAGTAGGGCAGCCTCCTGGGCGGACCAGGTGAGCTACCCCCAATAAATAGTCAATCAGTGGGGAGTGGGTAGGCCTGACGAATCATAAAGGGGCATAACCTACCCTTTACTATTTGCAAAGACTAGACAAAATATTTCTATTCCACGTTGTTTGCAAACAGAAAATACCTCAAACGAACAATTCCTTGGACAACAATGTCCAGTCAATCAATCAATCAGTGGGGAGAAAAACAGGCATGACGGATTACAACGGGGACAAACGTCTGCATTACCTGCCCTTCGCTATCTGCAAAGGGAGACAGAATATTTCTATTCGTCTCTGTTTGTGGACAGGGAAGATCTCAAAGAGCAACAATCGATTATTAATCGATATCAAACAATCAGTGGGGAGAAAGGTAGGCATGACGGATTACAACGGGACAAAAGTCTGCATTACCTACCCTTCTCTATCTGCAAAGAGAGACGAACGTTCCTATTCGCCGCTGTTTGTAAACAGAGAATGTCTCGTTCTCAAGAAGAGAACCAATATTTCAAGTAGCATCCAAAGCTAAATGAACCAATAACCAAACAATATCAGTATCCAAATACCGATTCCAATACAATCAATCAAACAATCAGATGGATAAAACCATCCTACCAATCAGGCGTAAAAACGCCCTACTTAATCTTACCCGGACCGGACCATACGAACAGTTCTTCGTCTTCCTCCTCCAGCGCCCGATCGTTCTCTTACTCCATGCAGCATTCCTGTGGGATTCCAGTCAGGACAGTAGGTCACTCGAGAGAGGTCCGCTCAGAATCGGTGAAGTTCATTCGATCGGCAGCCGGACGAGGGCCCTCTCAAGGCAGGTATACTCCGATCATTTAGATGTTCACCTCATCGTCTGGATCTCTCTTACTGGACCTTATGTCACTGATGGACCCCGCGTTGGGACGCCAATTGTGGAAAGTGAGCCCAAATTACTATCGATGCCCGGGCTGCTGGCGCAAGTCGCCTCTTAGTTCCCATTCTGAGTAGTTACCAAATAAAGAGACGGGCGCTGCAAGCAGGAATACCAGAACAGGATTTATTACTCATGAGGAGAGCCTGTCATTTCGGACACGAAACACAGTGTCTTTCGGGAGGTGCTCTGACAAGTTCTCAGAGGCATCGCCTTTTATACCTTACAGAACATTCCTTATTGTAACAACGGCATTGTGAAACAAGAAAACGACATCCCCCTAATCCTCGTGTCAATCCCACCCCACATGCATCCACAATAGAAGCCCTTGACCTGCTGATAAGAGGAGGGGGTAATCAAGCAGCTGAGTGTTCCGCCGATTCTTTGGATGTGTGCGCCTGATCGTATCCCAGGGGGTGGGGAGGCCAGGATCAATAGTGGGTCCTTTGAGGAGGAGCGATTTCATACAATAAGGGGCAGTAAACAGTGTCTCCCGGCTTAGGTGATGGCCTCGGACATGTGTGGATAGTCCATCGCGGAGGGAGGGTTACTGACAGAGGGGTTATTCATGAAAGGAAAGGAGGTGTTGGTCAGGCGCGGCCGTGACTCCCAAGGACAGGGTCTTGCAGAAGAAGGAGGTTTATGACTTGTCCATGTGAGGGAGGAGGGGAGAGCCAGGGTGCGCACAGGGACAGAGTCGCACAGAGAGAGAGGTCTTATGACCCGCACATGAGAGAACGGGGGCAGTCGGATACAGCTGGGGGGGGTTATGTCAGCTGAGGCGAGGGATGCTTCTTCAAGAAGAAATGGGGGACTTTGCGTGGGTCGAGCAGGAGGGTTGCTTTTCGTAGCAGGGTCGCGCAGAGGGAGAGGGTTTCATGGTCTATGTATGTGAGAGGGGGGGGGTTCAAATACACGCAGGAGGGAAGCCGGGGATTCCGATGAGCGGGCAAAAGGCCATGGTGCCTAAAAATGGCTATCAGGTACATGTGGGCACGGGCTTTTACTGGCGGAGTGGTGTGGTTAACGTACAGGGAAGGGAATGGGAAAGGGCAAATGAACGCTGCTTATGTACATCAATTTCGTTATTTTCCACAGCAGAGCCATTTCTTTTGGATACTGGTGCAATGAGAAGTTCTTTGATCCATTCAAAACTCCCTGGGGCACCTTTGTCTGGCTTAATGAACGTTTCTGTAGGATTTTCTGGCGCCCCAGTGGCTAACCCAACTTCTTGTCCTTTGCCTCTTTCAATTGGTCCTTACGATCTGGAAGCTCCACTTATTTTAACGACTGGTTGCGGAGAGAATTTGTTGGGTTTGGATCTGTTGAAACATCTTCATGCAAAATTGTCTTGTTCCCCCTCTGGTGTGCGTCTTACTTTGGGTGAGAAATTGGTTTCTCCTATATATCTATCGAAGGATAGTTTTCCGCCTGAGTTGCAATCTCTTCCTGCTACACTTTGGGCTACAGGTCCAAACGATGTTGGTTTGTTGCAGATTCCTCTATATGTGGTTACTATTAAGCCTAATGTTAACTTGCCATGTATTCCACAGTACAAGATTTCTAATGATGGTAAGCGAGCCTTGATGGCTTTTATCTATGATCTGGTACAGAAGAAGTAGAGGCAATGTTTGTAATAGTCCTGTTCTCCCCGTTCTTAAACGCAGCGATCTTTCTCAACCACCTGTGTATCAGTTTGTGATTTATCTTCGGGAGGTCAACAAGATTGTCGTCCCCCAGTTTCCTGTTGTCCCGGATATCACTGCTTTGCTTACTATGATACCCGCCTTGGCTGCATGATTTTCTGTTATCGATCTGAAGAATGCTTTCTTTAGCATTCCTGTCGCTGAGGAAAGTAGAGATATTTTTGGCTTCTCTCTCGGAGGCCGAAGTTTTCGGTTCAAGCGTGCTCCTCAAGGTTATTGTAAAAGTCCCTTGAGGTGCCGGGTTTTTGGGAACCCGGTGGTGCCAGGGGATAACACCCGAAGACCTCTGAGTTCTCCCTGTTCCGGACCACAGAAACCAAGAGTCTTCTAGGTGAAGTCAGAGACCAAGTTTTATTGGCTGCAACCAAGTAACATGTGCCCTAGAAGTACGACAGTACGGGCCGTAAGTTCTCAGGAGACTGTTCGTTTTTACAGAAACAGCCTTCTCCTTTTATATACGATATTACACTTCAGGCAAGAATTCTTGAGTTTATGATATGGTCATAGACATATTTACACAATAAAGCAAAGAGCGAAGTCATGACGGCCAACCCATATTTTAGATGTCCAGTTTGTGATAGATGACCCAGCCCAGCCCGGAATTACAATCAGATATCGATGAAACCCCAATAGAACAGGGCACCTCCTTGTCATAAAACTGGCCATAAACAAGGAACATGGACAGGTGTATGTGTGCAGGAAACATTGTCTGTAGGTGGTGAATGGTTTATGGCATGTTGTGCTTTGATGATATCTTACTCGACCACTGGGCGAGGAGCTGCCCAAACAGGTTTGGCCGGAGGCGGTAGAGTCAGTTCGGCCAGGTCATGGGGAAGTCAGCTAAGGTGGAGGTGTCCTTTCAGATCAAGCTCGACCTTAATCAATTGACTTATATGAGGGCAAGGCATAAGATGAATGCGGTTCACAAAATGGAGTCCGAGGGTTTGGAACGGAAACCATGATTTAAGGGTGTTAGCATCGCCCAATTATGACGCAAATGCACAGGGATAATGTCCTAATCATTACCGGTCTGCCGATACCAAATTCGTCATGGTACGATGATATTTTGTGACACGAGTGTTGGACCTCGGTAGCATATTACAGCAAGGTCTGGAATTTCAGAACCACAGCCCTCCTTTTGCCCTCATATTAGGCAATAACTCATGCTAATCTGAGTCCAAATCTGTATTGATGAATTCATGGAGATGTTGCTGTAGCATCATTCTGTTGCTCAATGTGTCCCTCGACACAGGCTTCCTTGCACATGAAGTAGCACAGAGGCCACATATTGCAGGAGCGCACTGCACAAACAGGCAGAACATAAACAAAATGGCTAAGATCATCCCAATGAAGATCAGAGTTTTCCATCCCCAGGCAGATATCAGTTCCCAGAACCACCCGAGCAAGGACCAATCCCCTTTTTCCAAGTGAAGGGAATCAGAGATTTTGTGTAGTTTGGAGATGGCTTGGTACACCGTCGGAGCATTATCAGGGATGAAAATGCAGCAACTGGATTGGATCACTCTACATACACCACCACGGTCTGCGAGTATGACATCTAGGGCAACCCGGTTTTGAAGGGTCATAAGTCGGTCCGATTGAAGCTCGGCAGTCAGGTTACTAAGGGCACCGGCCGTCTCAGTCACGGTGGATTCAACTACCCTTGTTAACTGGCGAATGTTCCTGCTGTTCACCATAGGCCCCCAAAATGGCAGAAAACCCTTTGCGAAGTCCCCAAACTCTTGACTCGCAGTGTCGTCTTGACTCACGACACCCCTAACTGTCCTTGTCCGATGGTAATCTGCCCCGGCCGTGTAGGTGGGTGGCAGCAGAAACGAGATAAAACATGTGCCCGAGAAGTCAGGGGGCAACCATGTGTATGCTTTGTCATGGCAGACGAAGTATGTACCCTTAGCCGCTAAGAATTTAGGGGAAGTTCGGGATGCGAACACATACGTTTCCGTGCATACGCTCTTCCCCAACTGTGCTTTCGGATCCCTACCAATACCTTGCAGACATAGGTGACCTCGGTGGGGTACTACCCAAACTGGGGAGGATTTCTTCGATTTCTGGCTCTCACTTAAGGAAATCCCATATTTGGTGATGTTCCACCTACTGTACGGGGCAAACTCATCTTTGGGAATCGTTCGATATGTGTCGATATCCCTGCTCATATTCCTTACTCCTGCCACTAGTGCCTTGTTGCTGGAACTGCTCCCTATGGGACGCGGTGGATATGGTTCTATGGCGAACAGGAACATTGTCTGGAAAGCCCACAGAGAACCATAATAACTGAATGGCAGGACGAATTACGGGATGCCCTTATCGGTCGTGTGTGGCATAAGTCCACATATCCAACAGTTCGATGTGTTCATTATAGACTGGTGCTGGTGTAGGAGCTGGATGAATGAGTTATTTACAAATTCTAGTCTTCTGGCGGACTCGTGTTCAGGCAGAGGGTGAAAGGAGTATGTGGGAACAGTAGGAGGAGGTGTGGGCTGAGTGTTATTTACAAGGGTAACTTTGAACGTGGATAGAGTATAGCTAATCAAGAACATCGTTATGCTGCACAACAGTAGAATACATATTATCAAGAATCTCTTTTTGGCCATCACGGTGCATATTTGCCTTTTAAAGTTCATGGGTCTAGCAGGTCTCTCTACCCTCGGGAGCTCCATCCTCTAGTTGCTGCCCGCGGTGGGAGTTTGATTCTGCCAAGAAGTGCGCTCTGTCCAGTCCGGGGTAATTCCCTCAGACCGACCAGAACCGTTGACCTAGGCGTCCCCAGCTGCACTCCTCAGACTTCAACCGCGGCCCTAGCAGCAGAACCGGATGGCGGTTCAAAAATCAAAAATGAGCAAGTTCCCTGGGCGAGAGAGCTGTAAAATCAAAAATAGTTCTTAGGGGAAAGTAAGTCACATAAGTTCACTTTTATTAGTCCTTTTTCTCGACCTCAGATTATATCGTTGTTTCCCAGGTAAGGTGTGGTCTTCAAACAATATTTCAGGTTCTGTAGTGTCCAACTGCATTGACGGTGGCACAAATCCTTGAAAAATACGATCACTCTCCTTTTCTGTACCAGTTCCTTTCAGTCGTGCATCGCTGAAGAGTGTAAAGCGAGGTACAGTTTCAGTCTCAGAGTAAGCGATTCCGTCCTGGACCCACCGATCATATGGAAGAGGCAGAGGGACCCGTTTACAGTGGGTCCCGTGGATCCAGTTCTTTTTTCCTTCCACCCGAACGGCTGATCTTGTGGAAAGAAGGACGAGGTACGGTCCGGTCCACCTAGGCTGCTCGTTGTTTGTGAGTTGAAAATTCCGCACCAAAACCCAGGTGCCGGGTTCAATGGAGTGACCTGGATCGTCAGAGGCTGGCGGAGAGGAACTGTGAACCTGTTGGTATAAAACACGTAATTTAGTTGTCAGTTCGTGTAAATAGTCAAGCAGTACAGGGTGCTCTATTTCACTGAGCCTCCTGGGCCTCGGTACCCCCCATACATTTGCTGGGCGCCCGAATACGATTTTGTGTGGGCTAAGTCCCAGTCTAGAATGGACAATCATTCTGGTAGATAGGAGTGCTAAAGACAAGGCGTCAGGCCACTTAAGACCTGTGCTGGCTTGGATCTTGGCTAGTTTGAGCTTTAGGGTGCCGTTATAGCACTCTACTAGACCTGCTGATTGGGGGTGGTTTGCAGCGTGAAATTTCTGGTGGATGCCTAGACATTCGCACACTCTCTTCATCACCCGTCCCACAAATTCACTTCCATTATCACTCCAGACCATTCTAGGCATCCCAAACCAAGGGAAGAATTCCTTGACAAGGGCTTTGGCAGTTGACAAGGCAGTGTTGTCCTTGAGGGGGTACGCTTCCACCCACCTGGAGAAAGCGCAAACAACAACAAGCACGTATTTCAGATTGTTGCACCTCTCCATGTGGATGAAGCCGAGCTGCAATACCTTGAACGGGTACGTTGGAGGCGCAAAATGACCATCAGGGGTTGGGGTTCCCCTTACCGGGATTATACTTCAAACACACCATACAGTTCCTGACCAAATTCTCTGCGCATTTCGGGATACCACTATTCTGCCATACTGGGGCCAACAGTTTACAGATTCTTTTCGCACTGATGTGTGCCATTCCATGGGCCATTGTCACCACTGCGAGTACATAATATGCGTCGGGTAACAGCCATCGTTGGTGCTCTGACAATTCGACCCAACAACCATTCGCATCCAATCTTCCCTTGCTTTCTCTCCATTCATTCACCTCTCTTTAAGTGGCATCCGCTTGTATGGACTTCACACTTTCAATAGTGTCCTCACACATACCCACATCGGGGATCCATCTAGCAGGACCTACAACATACATCCGACTCATTGTGTTCCCTGCAGTCTCTTTCGCAACCTCGTCGGCAAATGCATTCCCACGACCAACATCATCTTGAATCTTTCTATGTGCACTGCACTTTACAATCGCAACTTATAGCGGCAAGGTCAGTGACTCGAGGAGCTCGTTAACTAGCTGACCATGTTGGATTGTTGCACCATGTGACGTCAGGAACCCACGTTCACGCCACAATCGTCCAAAACTATGGGCTACGCCAAAGGCGTATTGGCTATCAGTATACACATTCACTCGCTTTCCTTTTGCCAACACACACGCTCTTGTAAGTGCAACTAACTCTGCTGCTTGCGCAGAATTCTGGGGGATGCGTGTGGTCTCTACAATAGTGTGCAATGTTGTTACAGCATATGCTGCAGTCGTATCACCATTTGGCAACTTGAAGCATGAACCATCAACCCACAAATTATCATTACATTCAGGAAGGGGTGTGTCCTGCAAGTCTACTCTCCCTTTTGTCTCTTCTTTCGTCCTGAAGCAGCAATCGTGTTTTTCAACCTCATCTGTCTCTGCCGGAATAGGTAATAACATGGGGGGGTTAAGTGTATCACACCTCTTTATGTGTATGTGGCTGGCTAACAGTGTCAGCTCATAGCTGGACAGTCGAGCACTAGTTAAATACTGCGTCTTCGTTCTGTTTAGTAAAATGTCTACTGCATGTGGGACCATAACGATCAGAGTATTATTCATGACTAACCCAGCAGACTGTCGAATACAGACAGCTGCTGCAGCAGTGGCCCTCAAGCAACTTGGTAATGCCTTAGCTACAGGATCTAAAGTCGCGGAGAAATACGCGCATGGGCGCTGTTTATCTCCAAAGTATTGTGTCAAGACTGATAATGGGCAACCTTCCTTCTCATGGACATATAATGTAAAAGGCTTACTGTAGTCGGGGTTGCCCAACACAGGAGCCGAACACAATGCTTTGCGCAACTCATGGAAACTTGTCTGACAATCTTCAGACCAAGGCATAGGATTGGGTGTGTCTTTGCAGAGTAGTGCCAGCAAAGGTTTGGCCAATAGGGAAAAATTCGGTATCCATTGTCTACAGTACGATGTAATGCCGAAGAAAGCCCGAACTTCTCTCTGTGTCCTTGGGGCACTCAATCTTGCGATTACCTGTATTCTTTCTGGGGTCAGTCTCCTTCCCTCCTTCGATAAGATGTGACCTTGGTAGGCCACTTCTTGTCGGCAAAATTGTAATTTTGGAAGGGAGACTTTGTGCTTCATGTCACATAAATGACGCAACAACGACAGTGTGGCTTGCTTGCAAATTTCTTCAGTATCTGCAGCGATCAGTAGATCGTCTACATACTGAATCAGAGTCGCACCATCAGACAGAACAATCGTATTGAGTTGTGTTTTCAGAGCCTGACTGAATATGGATGGACTCTCACAGTAGCCCTGAGGAGCGCGTTTGAAGCGAAAGCTTCGTCCTCCTAAATTGAAGCCAAAAATGTCTCTGCTCTCCTCGGCGATCGGGATGCTGAAGAAGGCATTCTTCAGGTCAATCACCGAAAACCAAGTGGCTGAAGCTGGAACCATTGTCAATAAGGCGGTAATGTCGGGGACCACTGGAAACTGCGGTACAACGATCTTATTTACTTCTCTAAGATCAATCACGAATCTGTATACAGGAGGCTGTGAAGGATCAGTACGCTTTAAGACAGGCAAAATAGGACTGTCACAAATGTTGCCTGTTGCTTCCTCAATGACATCTTTCTCAATCAGATCGTAAATGATCGCTAACAACGCCTTTTCACATTCGCTAGAGATCTTGTATTGGGGGATACGTGGCAACCTAACATTGGCTTTCAACGTTATGACATACGGCGCTATCTCCAAACAACCTACATCATTAGAACCAGTAGCCCAAAGTATATCCGGGAGGGATGACAATTCAGTCAGAATATCTTCCTTTGACAAATACATTGGGGTAATCACTTTCTTACCAAGGTTAAGTTGTACTCCCGAAGGAGAACAGTACAAAGTCGCATATAATCTCTTTAACAAATCCAAACCTAACAAATTTTCGCCACAACCTGTTGTAAGGATGAGGGGTGCTTCTAATTCGCATGGACCAACAGAAAGGGCCATAGGGTTAGAGATCGGGTTTCTAACAGGGGCGCCAGAGAAACCTACTGAAATATTCATTTCGCCAGACAAAGGTGCGCCAGGAAGTTTTGAGTGCATAATAGAACTTTTCGTAGCACCAGTATCCAGCAGAAATGGCTCTGACACTCCTGATGTAATCACCTCGACATAAGGCCCATTCTGATCTACTGGAACTGAAACAACTCCCTCTCTTTGTCCATGGCTGTCCTAGCAATTATTACCCTCATTCTCGTTTTCTGCGTAATAGTCATCAGCATAGTACTGAGCTGACCTGGAAGACGCATTATTGTGTTGGTCAAAGCTATTCATGGAATTCTGAGGCGGGAAGGAAGTGTTATTCTGGGGGAAATTTCCACGACCCCTACCCCTAGGAGTCTGTTGAACACCTCTACCTCGTGCACCAGAAGCTCCAGAGGCACCATTCAGACGTTGTGCCAGAGCTGGACAATTATTCTTGAAATGACCCTCTTCTTTGCAATAGGCACACTGATTCGGGCCGTATGGTAAACGCTGATGGGAAAACTCGTTTCCTTGCGCGTTTCTCGAATACTGCTGTGGTCGTTGATAATTGGGCTGACTAGGTGTGCGAGGCGGATAGGCTTGCTGGAGAAGAGCTTTGGTCTTTAAATCTTTAGTCTTTTTGTCTGCTTTATCTAGCTCGTCCTTGCGCCTATTTTCGTAGTACTGGGCTGTGGCTAAAATCTGTGCTGACGTGGAAACAGCCCAAGCACTCTCTGAATCTTTCAATTTATTACACAGTTCAGGAAGCAAATTATGTACGAATTTGTCTACGAACAATCTTTGGCCACCTTCGGTAGCCATATCCTGACCACTATGATCGACGAAAGTCTCTTCAAATCTCGTGAAAAAGTCAGACACATTCTCATCTTTCTTCTGCTTGCACGCAGATAACTTATCCCAATTGACACGCAATTCAGGCATTAAGGTCTTCATGTACGTGATAATTCTACCAGGAAGTTCAGCTATTAAAGGCTCAGGTTTAGAACCACCAACTTGTCTAGCATCCGTAGCAGCAATATTAGCCCAAGAGTCACCTAGTTCTTGATCATGATCTGTATGGCGGATCTTACTCCATAAAGGCTGTGGAACGACGTTCCCAAACAGCATGTCTACATCTGCTAAATTAATTATACATGAGCTGGCAGTCTGTGATAACTCCTTATAATACCCTGCAGGATTTTTACGTGGATCGGGTAATGTCTGCTTGAGTGCTAGCACTTCAGATCTTTTCCAGGGGACATTTACCCATACACGCTGGAAATGCGGTGGAACAGGTGGATGCGCATTCGCATCACCTTCCCTCCAAACTGGAGGAACCTCTCTCATGGGGTACTGTCGTGCCTTTTTCCTACCTCACAAATCATCCTCATACAGTGATCTAGACACATTTCCCTTACTCCTATAGGATAATAACAGGTCTATTGCTTTTTCAACATCGGCACCCACAATCATGCCTTCATAGAATTTGAAACGCATACGAAATAATTCCTGCATTTTGCGTTTGGGATCATTTGTTTCCAAATCTTCGCAAAGATTTACACACATCTCTTCGAATACATATCTCTGAGTGGGTGCATCCCATTGTCGGAAAACTTCCATAACAGACTGAACATCGTATTTAACCGTGTCAGTAACCCATTTACGTGCTAACTCCTTCAGCACTTCTCTTTCCTCATAATCAGGCAGTTGACTACGCAACTGTCTACGTCCTGTTTTAGTGGTCGTTTTAGGCGACCCAAAGAAAGGTGAGAACAGACCAGTGACAGTACTTGCCACTCTCTGTCGAACGGAAGGAGAAGCTTGCGGAGAGGCAGATGCGCCGGAAAAGACAGGCTGATGTAAAGAGGAAGTTGAAGCAACAGCAGAAGAAGTCGAGGCAGTGGCAGAAGTAGTATCAGGATAAATAGTTGGAGCAGCAGGCAAAGTTGTATAAGAAGTAGACGGAGTATGTAGCTAAGGCAGCGGCCCTTGAGAAGGCTGCGCCGGAGAAGTAGGAACCAGCTGAAGAGGAGCTGGTGTTTGTGCAAGAGCTGCTTTTCGTGCGCCAGTGCGCGGTATAACGAAACGTTTCGGGGGTCCAGTAATACTCGATGTATATGGGGGTGGTGAATTCAATAAATGGGACATTAATGGATCTTTCTCGGATGTTCCCTTTGAATCTTGTCCTTCATGGGGCAACATCGGGTAACATTTATCTACTGTTAGTTTCTTGCTTCTGAGCATTTGTTAATTTTTCTGCTCTTCCTCATTATCCCTGTATGCGATGGCGGCTTGCACCATCAACATACCTCTTTTATTCTTCTTAGCTAATTTTATTTCTTTCTGTTTGGCTTCTTTGCGCCATAAGCGAAAAGAGTCAAACATTGCCGGCCGGGCTTTCTTCTTAAACAGTTTGACCTTGAGGTTATCTAAAACTTCTGAGTCAAAACTACCATATTGGGGCCATTTTAAGACACCATCCTTGCGGGTGTATTTTATCCATACCTCATTATATGTGATAGGGCCTACTCCGTGCTTGATATATAATTCATATGTTGGAGTTCCAATCGGAGGAACCGGACACGAATCCTCTAATCGGGAATCCTTACTACAACCAAGACAAAACAAGTTTCCAAGTCTGCAAAGACCAGGCATCTTGGCTCACTAGTCTAGCTTCAAACTTCAAGGGATTATCTAACTAAGATATTTTCGTGAATATACAAATCCCTCGGTTTTGGCGCTTGCAAGTTCCAAACAAAACCGTATCTCAAGGATGCCAAAACTAAGAACCAAACTAAGGACTAGGAGACGCTCCACTTATTCTTAACTGAAGTATTGAAGATCGGTGACGTCACTTAGAAGACTCGTCTATCGTTTCACTCTACCAAGGATCACTGGGTCCAAAACAGGGCGATAGTCAGGGCAGCAGTCCTTCGTAGCCGTCGGGACGCAGGGAACCTCGCAGCAAAGACCTTCGGAACCACGTCGACATACAGGGGTCGCTGAAGTGGCTGGCCGTTCTCTGGAATTTTCACACGAAGCTCCTCACGAACATCTGGCTTGGACCGTCACCGCTTGATACCGCCCTGAGTTGGGCGCCAACTGAGGTGCCGGGTTTTTGGGAACCCGGTGGTGCCAGGGGATAACACCCGAAGACCTCTGAGTTCTCCCTGTTCCGGACCACAGAAACCAAGAGTCTTCTAGGTGAAGTCAGAGACCAAGTTTTATTGGCTGCAACCAAGTAACAGGTGTCCTAGAAATATGACAGCACGGGCCGTAAGTTCTCAGGAGACTGTTCGTTTTTACAGAAACAGCCTTCTCCTTGTATATACGATATTACACTTCAGGCAAGAATTCTTGAGTTTATGATATGGTCATAGACATATTTACACAATAAAGCAAAAAACGAAGGCATGACGGCCAACCCATATTTTAGATGTCCAGTTTGTGATAGATGACCCAGCCCAGCCCGGAATTACAATCAGATATCGATGACACCCCAATAGAACAGGGCACCTCCTTGTCATAAAACTGGCCATAAACAAGGAACATGGACAGGTGTATGTGTGCAGGAAACATGGTCTGTAGGTGGTGAATGGTTTATGGCATGTTGTGCTTTGATGATATCTTACTCGACCACTGGGCGAGGAGCTGCCCAAACAGGTTTGGCCGGAGGCGGTAGAGTCAGTTCGGCCAGGTCATGGGGAAGTCAGCTAAGGTGGACGTGTCCTTTCAGATCAAGCTCGACCTTAATCAATTGACTTATATGAGGGCAAGGCATAAGATGGATGCCGTTCACAAAATGGAGTCCGAGGGTTTGGAACGGAAACCATGATTTAAGGGTGTTAGCATTGCCCAATCATGACGCAAATGCACAGGGATAATGTCCTAATCATTACCAGTCTGCCGATACCAAATTCGTCATGGTACGATGATATTTTGTGACACGAGTGTTGGACCTTGGTACCATATAACAGCAAGGTCCGGCATTTCAGAACCACACCCTCCATTTACAGTCAGGCTTTGAAATCTCAGCTTGACGTGTTCATTTTGCCTCCAGGTGCTACTTTGATCCAATATGTTGGCGATTTGCTGATTGCTGCTGATTCGGAGGAAGTTTGTAAAAATTGTTGCGTCATTTGTCTGACTTGCATCATAAAGTGTCCCCTTCTAAGTTGCAATATTGCCGCCAAGAGGTTACCTATTTAGGTCATATCTTGTCGAAGGAGGGAAGACGATTGACCCCAGAACGAATTCAAGCGATCACACAAATGTCTGAGCAAACCACACAGAGAGAGGTACGTGCCTTTCTGGGCATTACCTCATATTGTAGACAATGGATTCCGAAGTTTTCTTTGCTAGCTAAACCTTTGTTGGCGCTTACGTTGAAAGATACGCCACAACCTCTCCCTTGGACCGATGAATGCCAAAAGAGTTTTTCTGATTTACGTAATGCTTTGTGTTCTGCACCTGTGCTAGGTACTCCGGATTACAGTAAGCCTTTTACACTTTATGTGCATGAAAGAGAAGGTTGTGCGTTGTCAGTTTTAATGCAACAATTTGGAGACAAACAACGGCCATGTGCCTATTTATAGGCTACGTTGGATCCAGTAGCCAAGGCCTTGCCTAGTTGTCTCAGAGCTACAGCAGCGCAAGCAATTTCTATTTGTCAGTCTGCTGGATTGGTATTAGACAACACCCTTGCTGTTATGATACCACATACAGTGGATACTCTTTTGAATAGGACTGAAACACAACACCTCACGAGTGCTCGCTTGTCTGGATATGATTTAATGCATTTGGCTAGCCATATACATATCAAGCGGTGTAATACTCTGAACCCAGCACCATTGTTGCCCATACCGGATGAGAAAGGCATTAAAGAACAGCATTATTGTTTTCTCCAAACAGAGGAGGAAATAAAAAGGCAGAATAGATCTAAAAGATACACCACTTGTGGATCCGAACGGGATCCTATGGGTAGATGGATCTTGTTTTAAGCTTCCAAATGGTGAGACAACTGCAGCTTATGCTGTTACTACTTTGAATACGGTAGTAGAGACAGCACGTATTGCACAGAATTCAGCCCAAGCAGCTGAATTAATTGCTTTAACGAGAACATGTGTCTTGGCGAAAGGATGGAGAGTGAACGTCTACACTGACAGCCAATATGCTTTCGGTGTGGCTCATTGTTTCGGTCGCTTGTGGAAGGAAAGAGGATTCTTTACTTCCCATGGGACTAAAATACAGCATGGCCAGTTGGTGACTGATCTTCTCGACTCACTTGCTTTGCCTGCACAAATAGCAATAATCAAGTGTAGCGCGCACAAAAAGATTACTGATGATGTGGGTCGTGGGAATGCTTTTGCAGACGAAGTAGCAAAAGAGACAGCGAGAGATGTTACGAGTCGTATGTATGTTGCGGGCCCTGCAAGATGGATCAGAGAAGGAGGAATGTGTGAGGACACAATAGAAAGTGTGAGAACGATTCAAGAAGAGGCTACTGAGAAAGAGCTGAGTAAGTGGAGAGTACTGGAATGTTGGACGCGACTGGGTGTTGGACTGAATTGTCAGAGCATCAACAATGGCTGTTACCAGACGCTTATGTACCAGACCTGTAGTTACTATGGCGCATGGTCCAGCCCATATTAATGCAAAGGGCATCTGTAAAATCTTGGCTCCAGTATGGCAGAATGAAGGAATTCCTAAATGTGCAGAAAACATGGGGAAGCACTGCATTGTCTGTTTAATTCATAATCCAGGAAAGGGAACCCCAACTCCAGCAGGTCATTTTGCTCCCCTTACGTATCCTTTTGAGGTATTGCAAATTGATTACATTCATATGGATTGTTGCAATAATCTCAAGTATGTTCTGGTGGTGGTTTGTGCCTTTTCCAGATGGATAGATGCCTACCCCCTAAAGGACAATTCTGCCTTGTCTACTGCCAAAGCTCTTTTGAAGGAGTTTTTCCCGAGATTTGGTTTGCCGCGCATTGTCTGGTCTGATAATGGGAGTGAATTTGTAGGCCAGATTATGCAGAAAGTATGTGCAGGTCTTGGTATTAAACAGAAATTCCATGCGGCAAACCACCCTCAGTCAGCAGGATTGGTAGAGTGTTATAATGGTACTCTCAAGCTCAAATTGGCCAAGATTCAGGCGAGCACAGGTCTCGCCTGGCCTGATGCCCTACCATTAGCACTTCTGTCTACGAGAACTACCGTGCATTCTCGTTTAGGTTTGAGTCCGTATGAGGTCGTTTTTGGGCGCCCAGCAAATGTCTGGGGAGTCCCTCGACCTAAAAAGTATTCTGATATTCCATACCCAATGCTGATTGACTACTTGCATGACCTCACCACAAAATTACGTGTTCTTCATCAACAGGTTCAAACCGCTTTGCCAGAGGCCTCCGCAGACCCAGGTCATTCCATCCAACCTGGCGACTGGGTCTGCATGAAAAACTTTCAGCAGAAACAGAATTTGGAACCTCGTTGGGGCCCACCGCGTCAAGTGCTGTTGACGACACGGACAGTGAAGGTTGTTGGGAAAAAGAACTGGGTCCATGGCGTGCACTGTAAGAGGGTACCTTTGCCTTTGCCTTTTGACCAGTGGATTTGTGAGGGCATAGGTGATAACGAAGGTGAAAAAGTGCCTAGATTTGTACCATTTAGTAGTGCACGCCTGGACCACATGAACTCTGAGAAAGAAGACGATGACGTGTTACAGGAGGCCGTCCCAACACATCTGCGTTTGAAAGCGGTGGATCCAAAAGCCTTGTTTAAGGACCAGACGATCCCTAATGAGACTCGATATAATTTACGACCGAGAATGACCAAAGACAATTGAACTTTTCCTATTTATGACTTTTCTGATTATACCTTTTTGTTTTGAAAGACATTTTAATGTGTTTTCTTCCACTATCCATCAAGTTGCAGGGTCACGGTACGAGTCTTAAGCTGTGACCAGAGTAGTGACCTAGGGTCTGCAGGACTTGCAGTGTCATAGGACGGCTAACAATCACAGCTAAGTGATCTAGGAAGATTATCGTGAGCAACGCTTTTAGAGTAATGGATACTAAAGTGGAAATTAATGATCAGACTGTAAATATGAAAGAAAGACTTAAGAAATTAATGTCTAGTCCATGTGGAATAACCCTCTGTATTCTGATATGTTTATGTACTTTATTAGCGTGTGGAAGTTGGGTTGTTTATGTTCTACAGCCATTACCTGTCCCTATATCTGTCTTTTTATCTTTTCCTACTACTGCCTCCCCACATCGATTTTATACTCTTTCAGAACACGAATAGATTAGGAGAACCTTTTACTTCAACAATTTGTTTTTTCAGTTATTGCATCAACACCAACTAGTGATGAATACTACTGATTGTTGGGTTTGTGGGCTCATGCCTCATAATACAGGGAGAGGCATGCCGTATTTAGTTTTTCCATTCTCCTATGAAGGTTCCGCCTGGGCTTATTTGGCTATGTTCTCTAACCTTTATCCAAATCAGCTACAATATCCTCCTGGCAGTCCATATGGTGGTGGAGCAGACTTTAGTCACAATACTTTGATTAAGGGAATAGTGACTATGGCTAAGATTGCTCAGATATGTAAGATTCCTATCGATGAGAAGAGAGCATATGATGGATGGAATATAACCCGATATGTTACTAGCCTTACAGAAAAGGCTAAACGAAGGAGCTCTCCACCAATTTGGACTGTACCTCATCAAGGTAATTTCTGTTTACAAATTAATGGCCAGAATGTTAAGAATCAGCAGGAGAAGAGTGTCTGTTCTCATACTTATGTCTATACACCTCAGATTCCCTCACAGCTAGTGCCATCACAAGGCACATATTTTATCTGTCACGATAGGGCCTATACATGGCTTCCTACTTATTTTTCAGGAACATGTTATGTGGCTTTTCTTCTTCCCCCAACGTTTACTGCTCCTTCAGGTCATTACAAGAAAAGACATGGTAGGGGAGTCTTTGATCAGAAAGACACAGCAGGACAGGAGGCAGCTGACTTCATTAAAGGGTTGCTTCCTTTTTGGGGCCCAATGGCCAATTGCAGAGACATCAGGGACTTAGCTCGTGTTGTTGAGGCTACCATAAATAAAACTTCTGGAGCCTTGAGTAATGTGACAGCCGAACTTCAGGTGGATCGTCTTATGACGTTACAAAATAGGATAGTTTTAGATATTATCCTTGCAGATCATGGTGGAGTCTGTAAATTGATCGGGTCTAGTTGCTGTATTTACATTCCTGATAATTCCCCTACAGTATACCAAGCTATCTCTAAGTTACATACCATGTCCGAGTCTATACACCAGGACACAGGAGATTGGTCTGTGATGGGATGGTTTTGGGGACAACTGTCCACATGGGGATGGAAGATACTAACTTTCCTTGGAATGATTTTGGCTATCATCTTCTCTTGTTGCCTTTGTGTGCAGTGTGGACCTGCAATATGTGGTCTTTGTGTCACTATGTGTGTCCCGAAGCCTGCGTCACGGAATACAGAGAATATTAGAATGCTGTTACAGCAACAGCTCGATGACCTCATGGCCATTGACATCAACTCAAATTGACTTGAGTCCCTGGTGTATTGCCTGAGTAATGGCAAAAGGAGGGTCTGAGGTTCTACGATTTCAGATTTTGTCCCGTATCTAGCCGCCATTTTGTGTCCTGTCGCCATTTTGTGTTGCCCTCACTCAGGCGGCACGGCGAACGATGTGCTTTTGCTTTTCCAGCTGCTACGTGTCCTTTCAGTTAAAAAGTAACTCCATTGTCCTTGTTCATGAAACCCGATGTCAGGGTCTGGCTAAGTTCGTTAATCCATGTCTGGTTCGATTGATCCCTGTCTCGGACGACTATTTGCCCTCTCCTATTCTTTCCTTATATTATCTTATCCGACTGGCCTTCGCTATTCTCTCCTTGTATGCTCCTATTACACAACCATCCTTTGAGACACACAAGTACGTCCTGCCACCTGCAAGAGGGGATTGCTGACACCATCACTGATTAATTTGTCGGGAGGGATAGCACACGGGGTCCGAGAAAGGGGCATATTTGAGACACCTGATAGCTTGTTTTTCAACTTTTCTCATTGGTTCGTTTTGTATGTGCAAAGAGTGGGATATTGTAAATGTGTTTCCTATAAAAGACTGTGCGCCATGGATTGAAGTGGCAGTCTCCTTAGAATCCACCCTGTGTGTAACTTCTGTGACAACTGTGCTTAGCTGCAGCTAATAAACCTGGCTTCCACGCTCAACGGAGTGTATCGTGTCTCTGTTAGCTACAAGGCAGATAAATCCGGAGATTTAGGCGTGCCCTGCGCCACCCGGCCCATAAGGCCCGGTTCTTCAGCAGTGGTAGTAACAGCAGGAATTTTTTCTCACACAGTAGAGGGGAGAGGGTCAAACAACTACTCTACCACCCTGAACCCCCTAAATTCACTATAATACACACATAAAGGGGTGGAGAGGACAAAACCACAAATAATGGAATTTAAAAACAGTGACAAACTCATATGTTTGGAAAAACTGCCCTCACCCCCACACAAATGTGTGTGATATGCTTCATCATCGGGTCTGCTACAACGCCCTGGCGTAGCCACGCACAGAGCGGAGCATAGGGAGGGGAAACATATAACATGAAAACATCACAAAGAATAAACATGACAAACAGTTTACAAACCAAGAGGTGTCAGTCCAAGACTGGGTACAGTGATAAGACAAAAGATGCAGTCAAAAAAGGTAAGTTTAAAATTGGCTCATGGATCCCTTTATTCGTAGGTTCCAAGGTCAGGATTACAATTAAATAACGGATGGTGGTGTTAAGGAAGGAAATTTAGGAACCTATAACACCCCTCCTACACTGCTGGAGTCAACATGTTTTGACCTGGGTGTGCCCCCAATCAGTAGGTCACATTGGTCTTCTTCAGGATGTCTATCCATCCCAGTCCCATACGAAAACTCCTTACCTTGATAAGTAGTCAAGGAGATAATGATAGATCTAATTGATCTTGTCCATGTGGAGGGAGTTCCGTCAACACGGAGTACATATACGAGTTTCTTAGCAAAATAAACTCGAAATGTCAGTGGGGTGGAGTTCCAAAGAGCACAACTGCTCTGATGGACGCCTCCGTCACCTCTTGTGCCCCTGAAACAGATGCCGCGAAGGTCACAGTATCAGCATGCAGCAATGCGCTTTTGGAATTACCACAGATCACCAGTTTCTAGGACTCAGATCATACTACTTAGGGGAACATCACTTACAACGCATTTTTTACAACGCACTACCATTACATCGCAACCATTACAACGCATACCATTACAACGCATTGCGCTGGGGGGCGCTCTAGGATAGGGAATATATTTAATTTACTATCCAATACCTTCCCTGCTATCCACGGGGACTGGAGTTAGAATAGTAAATTAAATAATTCACTATCCAGCGCCTAAAAGCATTATGCGTTGTAATGGACTGCGTGGTAAAAACCGCGTTGTAAAGGCATGCGATGTAAAAGCATGCGTTGTAGTGACACCAATCCTACTACTTAGCACCCAAACATCTGGAGATGGAAAAGGCGAGGCTTTCCGATGTTGTACGGTACCCCCGTCATGCACAAAGACTTCTTTGATCTACTGATTACTCTACCTAAAGCATAGCTGTAGTAAAATATGATGTGCACACTAGGGGTAAGAACCTATTGCTGTAAAACACCTGCGCCATTCAAATGGCAAAGGAGGCTGCTCCTAATGGAGCAGTTGGGCAGACACACGTACTCCCCATACAGCTTGAAGTAGAGAAAACACCCATTGAGGAACAAGCCCAAAGAGATATCATGAAACTGCCTCAACACACATTCGAAAAAGACTGCCCTTGATGGGGCAGCAAAAGCTGCAAGAGGGCAAATGGCACCAGTCTAAATGGGGGCTGTACCACAAAACCCCAGGCGTTTCCAAACTGGCCATGGCAGTAGAGGTCAGGGAGGCTACTATTGCCACAGGCTGGATCACATTGCAGAGAGATACTAGTCAAAGGCATACCATGAGCAGAAAAAGCATCAGGGATCAATGAGCCAGGCCAACCAACCCAAAACCCCACAAATGTCCCTCATAAACACCAAGTACAAGAGAATCAAAGTACACACTACACTCAGCCTCAGGGAGGTCCACTCTCTGCCATCTCACTGCAGCAGGGATCAGGTAATTGGACAAACACGTGGCAGCAGCAACCACAGACAGGGAACTCATCACAACAGGAACCGGGGCCACATCCCCGGCAGGGAGGTTTGACAACATGGTGAGGTAACACTTTCATGTAATCACAGAGTCACAATCCACAAAAAGACAACCCCCAGTATAAGTAGGAATTACCCCAACAGCCTAAAATCTAGTGGTTAATAACTAGCACTCACTTACCCTCTTCACCCCCAAAAATTTACCAAAACAAAACCACAACAAAATTGACTACTAAGACAGTGGGATGTCAAATTTTTACTTGCGTCCAGAAATTCAGAATAACTGAGAGCTGTTTCGACCAGGTATCCTCACTAAAGTTTGACGTCAATGGGAGAGTGGGATGACCAGGTGACATTTGGTGTCTCCAGTAGTTAAGGCGCTACTCTGCTACTGATTCCACAGGGTGGGGTTGGCTGGACACGCCCCAGTGGGAATGCAGACTGATGAGTGGGCGTGGAGGCATCCTAGAAGTATTTAAAAGTCAGTCACCCAGGTCCCACGACCAAAGTCAAAAGAGAAGGGTTCCAATAATGAAGTCGAAGGTTCCCAATTCTTGAGCACCAATCCCAGGGACAATGTTTCCTTCATGGTATGTTGTCCAAACAGAGCCTACAAAAAAGCTAGAAGCCTCCACTCCAATGGAGGCCCCCTTTTCAGTTCTAAAACAAAGCGATCCTGGGTGGTGGGAACCAGAATTTCTCTGCACCTGGGATAGTAAACCCCAAAAGGCTCCACAGTGCACACACAAGGAGCCAAGCGCATTGAGGCCTCAATAAGATGTTGAGTCCGAGTCTCCAGTTAGGGGGGAGTTTCACCAGGGTGCCCAGGGGTCTTGGATTTGTGGTTTAGTCTAATTTTATTCTCGTCATCAATCAGCAGGCCTCTTCAATTTTTGGTCAAAAGTCCCAGGTTCTAGCCTGTCCCATTTTTTATTTATTTGTGAAGTCTGGTCAACTTGCCTCACTCATCCGAAATTCATTCAGCAATACAGGACCACAGAGATCCCAGCCAAAAGCTAGGGCTAGCTGGTCCATCAGTGCACCTAGAGGAAGCAGAATGTGATCCGAGGGAGGTCCTCAGGAACCATGATCCCAAATCTCCAATCCGGCTCAAGATGAATGTAGGGCACTGGGTGCATTCACCTCTATACCAAAAATAGTGACTGACAGTGCCTCAAACCACGGTTAGCCCCGATCTTGGACACCACGAGCTGGCATAGGTGGGAGAAAATGGGGCACAGAGCAGCCCAGACCCTCTCCCCCACATGACAAGCAAACCAATACGAGAATCAGGTAAACACCCAAAACTAAAGAAAACTGCCCAAAGCTAGCCCAAAACGAAGGTTCCAGATACCAAGGTGGTGTCAGACAAAGACTTGTACCATTAAGAGATGAGGGAGAGCCAAACCACAGCACACCACATGCCGGGAGAGATATGCATAAACACGTGATCCCGGGGCATGTTGAAAAACACCAGCAGCATTAAACAGCGAAGCGGCTTCCTCATCGCATATTCCCTGCACATGTAGACTGAAAAACGCTACTCGCAGCAATTACACCCTCATGCAGGCCTCAGGCAACACACATTTGTTGAGAACTAGCGACGTCCACAGAAACCCTGCAAAAAACATGATGCTATACATCCCTATGCCCATTAGACCCCCACAAACATATTTTGGGCACCAATCTAAGCATCACATTTTGGATAGGGGGCGCTCAACAACGTATAAAATAGAATTAATCCTTCCAGATAACTAATAACCACCCTTATTCCTTGAAATCACAAAAACATGCTCAATAAGGGTCACCTTCCGGTGCCTCACTAGATTGCAACTAGCGGAGTGTGGAGCATATTATTGGAAAAGCTTTATAAAGCCTTACGGGTATCAGAGCGCTGTACAAAGTGGCGAAAGCATGAATAAACCAACACAATGGCACAAAAGATGTAGTTAAATAAACACACTGTCAAACAAAAGGGGGGAACAATCAAGGTCAGGGGCAGGGGAGTCAGCCAGTCTGGAGGGCCCAGTACAGTTTCAGAAGGTAAATAGAACGAGATAACAAGTGAACAGACAAGCATAAAATAAATCGAACCAACGGTATAAAAGAAGTATCACATGGAAAGAGGGGGCTTGAGAAGGAATATAGGTTAATGCTGTTAATGTTCACTCAAGATTAGCCATTTGACATGTTTCTTGAAAGATGCAGTGGATCGGTAGGATCTGATCTTGGGAGGAAGAGCGTTCCAAATTCTTGGAGCAAGATCGGTGAAGGTACAATTGTAAATTTTGTTCTTTTTTAATTTGGGTGGTTTCAAAAGTAGTGTGGACCGTCTTCTTAAGTTTTGACATGAGCCAGATAGTTCAAGCTTTTTAGCCTAGGAAACCGGGGTGTTGTAATTTATGGCTTTATGTATCAAGCAAGCTATCTTGAAACTTATCCTAGCTTTGATACACAGCCAATTTAGTTGAATAACATCATGGATGATGTGGTCATGCTTTCTGGAGCCTGTGATGAGCCTGGCCGAAGCGTTTACATTTGCTCTGAGCGAGGCCAAACTAGCATTAGGTAGTCCAGCAAGGGTCACCAAACCGTATTCAAGTCGAGAGATAACCAGGGATTGAACTGCAGGCCAGATGTCCTCAGGAGAAAGGGAAGGCTTGATTTTCTTAAGGGTGTTGAGCTGAAAATTGGCTCCCCTAATAGTATTTAGGTATTTGGCCAAGGTAATACCTAATGATTTAGCAGAGTCAACCACATGAAGGGTGCAGTTAAGAGCAGTGAGTTAAGATGTGGGTTTGCTATTCGGTCTGCACATACTATCACATTCAAAGTCTATAAGCATTTTTTTAGATTCAAATTGTAAGAGGTGCTTCAAATGGTGTCTTTAAACCCACCCACCAGGGTAAAAACTAATCTCGAGACCTAAAAGATCCAGAGGAAAGATTAACCACACTGCACCAAAGCACACTTGATCACTATATCTATGATCCAATTGTGAAACAATAAACAATTCTCAATTGCAAAAGTTGTAAAAACAGCTCCCTTGTATTGTGTTTTCAATGAGCCCTTGATACACAGTCCCAAGGACAGGGCTTTAAAAAATGTTTCAGCCACACTCCAAGATCAGGTCATTTCTTTTTATTTCCAAGACAAGCGAAGACACATCAGCAGCCGACGCACGTTTCGTCCGCAGGGCTTATTTAAGGCTCAGAGATAGATATCCTGTCGTGTTCTATCTAGGACCCCGATCAATGTTGTGACCTTATGCCCCTATACAGCTATAATCAATCCATACCCCTATAATGGCATAAACGATCAGAGCCATATTTCAGAAACTCGTCTCTGCAGCTCATTACAGTATATGACACAGCAGAAGCCACTATCTTAGATTCCTAGATTACACACCGAGTTCTTTCAACAGATAAAACCCCCAGCAACCTGGGAAAGCCCCGCTTGCTATGTTTTGATTATTAATAGAACTCTAATGAGCACTGTAAGAATGACCAGTTCTTAGTGACATCTTTATTGACGTCTTATGTCCAAAAACTTACGTCAAACAAGGCACCTTCCAGGTATAAATAATACCAACGTTGCCTTAAGCAAACACAGCGGTGGTGGTGGTGAATACAGGAGCAGAACAGCTGTCCCTTGCAGAGCCCAGAAGATGCGAGAAGCCCATGGACGCTGCCCCTCCTCCTCCTTGACGCGCTGAGAAAGACGCTGTCTTTTCTCCTGCCGAGAAAATCCAGCTCCGGCGTTTCCAGCCTACCCTTGCGGGTAACCGGGATATCAAGTCCTGAGGGGAGATACCAGACCTCCAACAGTCTATTCCAGAGGAACAGTGCTGACTAAACCCTTAGAGAGAATTCTTGAAGCAAACCCTTGGCAAACCAACTTAACTTAAACTGCTACTTACTTACTCCCTCCCAAGTATTAGGCTTAGGTCAGGTACACTGGGGTAGGCGTAGTTAGAAGCACCAGTTGAGGACGTTAGCTAAATGTATATATGAATGTATATATTTTACTCATTTTAACTATCGTATGGCTAAGAAACCATATCAATGCTTTTACAGTATTATTTCGCAATCCTCCTTTTACTGTACGCACTTTTTATAATAACAAGTCTTGCAATTGTGGCAATTCATTTCTCTTGCATGAGAAGAAAGACTGTTCAATAAATAATACCTTTTATTGAAAGCGCCTGTCTCTCTATTCTCTGCATACTGGTGAAAGTAATCTGCACAACTGACTGAGTGAAATAGCTGTCTATTGTTTCACACAACTCTAGAGATTGACTCTTATTCTAAGGTGCAAAGTTGTCATGTTTATGCGGTTGTTGGAAAACTGAATCCCTTCTTGTCTGAGCCAGGGAAGCTGATCACTTCCTATTCAGTCAAGAAAGTTTCCAGTGACCTCTGAGCTAGTTGGTACAAACCCAATTAAGTCTAACATAGTCAGTAGAGACCTGTAAGACCGCACTTCTACGTCTACACTGCTGTTTATGTTATTCCAATGGGCAGGGCCTATAGGGAAAATAGGAACTACACTGCAGTGAGTAATTTAATTACTGTAGTAAGGGTATCCAATTTGATACGCAGGAAACTTTTAAAGCAGTATGAGAACCCTGTTCCCCATAGGTGAACAGGCAGTGTTAAGCCGTCACTGTTGACACGAAGATATTTAAAATTACGGGTCTGCTAACACTTCCTCGCTGCCCATGGACATCCAAATCAATATTGAGCGGACCTTGATACATCCAGAAACCTGTAATATGAATGTCCCATTCCTTACGGTCGATTCCAAGTTCACCTATGGGAAACTTTTCTAGTATGTGGAAGGAAATTTGATGGTGATCCCACCAATCACAGGGTAGACTGTCACCTAGTTGTATGATATTGTCTTTAGCTATGATAAGGTCGAGGGTGGCGCCCTTGTTGTGGATAGGTCTTTTACAGATCTGTGAGCAGTTGTGATCAGAGAGGAAAGCCTTAAAGGAGCATACTACAAGATCCTTTATGTCATTCCAATGAAGGTTAAAGTCTCCGAGGAAGATACGGCAGAGTCAGTCCGAACAAGAGCTAATGACCTCCATGATTTACTCGATGAAGGGCAGATTATCACCCAGTGGAGCACACAGACAATCTTGCCCTTATTTCAGATTTTGGTGACTAGTTGCTCACACTAAGACAGCAAAGCATTTTGAGATTGCTTTATAGCGAGCCTGGAGCGATGAGTGCAAGCAATGCCCAGCCCTCCCATGTTTTACCAAGTCAATCACATCTGATACAAGTACAAGGGAGGAGGCATCAATGAGCCAGGTTTCAGTGAGAATCAAGAGGTCCAAATTTAGCAAAATGATGAGTTCAGAAATATCTGCTGCATGTTTCACAGACGATCTGCCGTGGAGAAGCACGATTTGATGTGAGGGTTGGTAGTGACCATTTCATGAGTAGAAGTAGTTATCTGAAGTATGTTTTCCTTATTAACCAATCTGAGGTTGACCCTAGGTTCTCTGTCAGGGTCAGAGGTAATAGTAGGGATGTTGATAGTAGAGTTAATGGAGACACCCCCAGAGCCACTGCACAAAAATAAAAGAGTGAGAGTGTCCTCAACCGACAACTGAGGCTGAAACCTACAGGCCTAGAATGATGGTTAGGAAGAGGCCTAGAACTCCAACTGGAGCTAAGTGGGGAGAAGATAAATGACTGTTCGTCCCGCCGTAAAAAAATGCTTAGTGGATTGAGGTAAATGGTCCCGGGGGAGGGGTATAGATTCCAGAGCTTCTCGATCTTCATTGAGAACTATAAAAGAGTCTGCTATATATCTTTGACAGCAAGGAAATCCTGCTTGAGGTCAGCTATCTCTTCCTCAAGGTGAGAAAGGTTTTCGCCATCCACAACTGACCCAAAACTAGAAACAGGGTGTGACCCATTGTGAGAGGTGTATTGGATGTCCCTTACCACAGTTACAAGTGGAGTTATAATCCGGCTTGAGAATGGTCTCGACATCCAAAAGGAGGAGGATTAGCATGGAGGGGAGTAGGATTCGGTGACAGGGGGCGCTGAGCCGATCCTAGAGTAGGATTAGTTACGGGCAAGATGGTTTTAGCAAAGGCGATGGGGGACGCACAGGAGGAGGAAGGTAGGTGTGGTTTACGAGGAGAAGTACTTGGGCCAGCAGTTAGGTACAAGGCCCTCGAGTTGGTAATACATGAGTCCAGGGTTAGATTATCAGGGTTGTAAGGGTTAGTTGTGTGGGTGTAATTCTCATTCTCCATGTTGTTGGAAATAAGAGAACAGACAGCGGGTGACGCGGAATTTGAAGGGAGGTGTGGGTAAAGAGAGAAGTACTAGAGACTGCAACTTGGTGGAAGGCCCTCAAGTTGGTAATACAGGAGCCCAGGGGTAGAATATCAGGGTTGTCAGGGTTAGTAGTGTGGGTGTTATACACATCCTCTGTGGTGTTGGAGAGAAGAGAGCGGTTAATAGGTAAATATGGGGACACGGAATCGGGGGGCAGAAGAAGAGTCATAAGAAACAGAGGGTGCAGTTATTGTGGGTAGACTGCTATGATGGTGGGTGGCCGGGTTCGAGTTATTAAGTGTGTTTTTCAAGAAGATACTGTCAAAGTGCTTGAGGTTCAGGTGAAAGGCTTGAATGAGGATGTTTCCTTTTTCGAATGGGAAATGTTCCTGAGTTAACCATCAACATAGTTTTTTTCAAAACCAAGAAAGAGAGAAGACCACAAGAGTGCACCAATGTGTTGCGTCATCAACTTTCACTAAACAAGAAAGAGAAAAAAGACAACTTCTGCACTAATGCCAATGGAAGGAGAAAAAACCCCACAGCCTGCTTAACACCTGATTCGGTGCACCATTCCTTCATGTAGTCAACCCCTTCTATGGCAATGACATCCATGAACTAAACTTTGCAAATATTTTCCAAGTGGGCAAATGAAACACAGCCACTAGGGGCCCGATGTAGGTAAATCCCATTTACCGATTTAGAAATACCGAATCTTACCGATTCGGTATTTCAAAATCGGTAAATGGGATGTAGGTCCCAACATCTGGATTCGTTACCGAATCCTTAACAATTCTTTAATTACCGATTCGGTAAATACCGAATCGGTAATGCCCATTCATTCCTATGGGCTTTGAAGCCCATAGGAATGATTAGGCATTACCGATTCGGTATTTACCGAATCGGTAATTAAAGAATTCACAAGGGTGCAGGGGGTGTCACTTTGACACCCTCTAGCACCCCCAAAACGGGCATGTGTGCAATGTGGCACACAGACATGCCCTAAGGGCACGTCTGTCTGTCACATGGCACATGTGTACATACACAGATGTGCATGTACACAGGAATCGGTATTTTACCATGGATTTGTATTCCATGGTAAAATACCGATTCTGTAAGCCATGTGCCAAAGGTAAATGTTCTACCTACATTGCATTTTCGGTAATTTTAGCGAATCGGTAAATATTACCGAATCGGTAATTATTTAACGATTCGGTACATATTACCGAATCGGTAAATATACCGATTCGGTAATTATACCGATTCGGTAAAATTACCGAAAATGTGCCCCTACATCTCGGTAGCCCTTTACCGATCGGAAACGGCTGAAAATCGGTATTTGCGGCCGATTCGGATCGGTAAAGGGCTACCTACATCGGGCCCCTAGAAGAGCACAGATGGCTCCGAAGGAAATCCCATCTCGAACGACTATATCACGACAAAAGTTATGTATATTTCTGTGGATATGAACTCTCTGTCTACTATGGGTAATCCAACACTTGTTTACCCTTGAGGAACTGCTGGGTCAAAAGGGACTCTAACAAATGGGAAATTACAGTGGCTGCAGCGCTACATAGCACCCTCCGACATAACACTTGGTACCGACACATGACTTCTGTCAGCTCTCAAGCCTCACCCAGGTCATGTTATGTCTGTTCTCTGATACCACATGTAGTAAGTGCAGATAGGCTTTACCTGTCCCAAGAAGTAGCCCCCGAAAAATCAAAGTGCCTAATTCACATTTACTTATATAGGATAAGAGCCTGGATTCAGCCCAACATATCCTGTTGGGCTGAATCTTGGCCCTCACAGGGCCAACCTGTGAACCTCACAGGGCAGTTGTAAACCTGACATGATTTGACCTGAACCCAACAGCGTTATGCATCTTCACTGAACCTAATGATATCCAAACTGAGCTACATAGGATGCATAGAAAGGGCATCATAGGGGATGACACTGTTTGGCCCCAAGACTTTCCATGGAAGAGATTCTTGGAGGTAGCAAAACCCCCAGCTCAGTGCACAAACATGTCTGCTCCTACTTCTATCAGTGGACCTAATGTGGCCCTTAGTGTATCTGGGGCGGTCTTTCTTAACACCAAGTGGTCTCCTGACATGGAGATCCTGTGTAGGGCCGTCCCGCTTGATGATAAAAAGGGGAATAAGTCACGTGGAGGAGGCTTGAATGAGAGTATATCCATCCCAAGTCAGGAAATATGTTACACTGAGGTAGGGGGGTGCACTTGGTTAGAAGGGACAGCGCAGCCCATGATTGTTCAGAAGCTAACACTGTATTCCTTATGTTTCGGAGGTAAATAAACACTTTCAATGGATACAAATGATAACTGTAGCATGATATTGAACATTCCAGATATGCAATGGATAACCTCTACTTTAGTGGATTACTATTAGCATGGTGGCGAGTTTGTCTATATTCAGCTCATCCCCAAATGGCACAGACTCTGTTCCCTAGTAACTATGAACATCCTGACTATGGTCATTCCTGTAGAAAAACTATCTTACTTGTACCAACACCCATTAAGGAAATAGGCAACTTTGTTGCACCAAGCCCGTTACAAAAGATTTGCTGACTATTTGGGCTGGGCTCAGTTCAAAGATGTTCCGGAAGTATTCCGATTGATAACAGATGCGAACATATCAGCGGGAGAGTCTGTACCCTTTTTTACCCTGCAGACCAAAGTTAATGCCTGATGGCTCCAGATGCTTAAAATGATGAAGAGCACTGAGCTCAGCCTCAATTCGATCAAGGAAGTACTGCGGGTAATCCTTCTCAAGGTGATGGATCACCAATATGTATTGGGCTTAATGACCGCAATGGATGGAGGGGTGTGTGCCAAGATTGGTGCGACCTGCTGTACCTTTACCACATGGAATGACATGAACAATGGAACTCTGACAATTGCCACCCAAACATTGCATAATTTATGAAGAATCATGCATGAGGAGGGCAGTGCATCAATGCAGGAGTGGTTTTCCAGCTGGTTCTCCTGGCTCCCACGATGGCTATCCGGATTGTGTAAATCATTGTTGCCAGTTATCATTGTACTTCTATTGACATGTGGGGCTGCAAAATTGGGGATCACCTGCTGTAAAAACCAGTCCTCAAATTAGGTGGAATGCAAGTAACTAGAAAGGTTATCATAGCCAAACGAGAGCAAGTGGAACAGCAGGAGCCTAAGAAAATATTAGTTCAAATGCATAAGTGAGATAATGTAGTGGAATAATCAAATAGAGTGTGGAATTTTAAAATGGGAAACAATAGTGTTAACATAGAAAATGATACGTTCATTTATGAAAACAAAATAACGTCCTTATTGACTAAATCGCCCATTGTGAACTCCACATCAAGCCTGCCTCGCAAATACATAGTCAGGCAAGCTCTGAGAACCTGGCCTGGAGTTGCTGTTTTATAGGTCACAAGTGGGATGGTATGCAGCTGGCAAATAACCGAACAAACAGGAAACCCTAGCTCACTCCCACATACAGGCACCGTGACATTACAATGGTCAAGTGAGAATGACCCAAATAAAGCACACTTGGCCAGAGTGGGTAGGCATGCTCTTAAAACAAAAAGTCAGATGCCACATGAGTTTGGTACACAGCACTCACAGTGATTGCATTCTCCCATGCCAGGCATCTGGACCAAGCTAGGTTGAGGCTCACCTATAGTAACCATTTGACTATTTATTTATGACTCTAAGTCAGCAACCAACATTCTTCACCATATATGGTTAACCAGAGAACTTTACAAACTGATTTTAAGAAGGATGCCACCTGAATGTAAATTAAGACAGTTCTCAGACCCAGTGCCCGTAAATGTTCTCCCAGCCCCTATTATTAATTATTTGAACTGTTCTTGTTTCGCCAAATGCCTTTTATCTGTTGTTTTTTTCAAGTTATTTCGTAAAAATTGCAATATTGAAATTGTGTTGATGGATCTGTGGGAAGGGTTGGGACAACAGGCGGATAGACAGTCAGCAGCTCCTTTAGTCCTACTGGGCCACTCGGATGAATTTGACCTGGTAGATCATAATATCCTAATATGCCACCCTCCACAAATAGCAGCAGGTAAATTTTAGGTCATTCTTTTCCTGCACAACAATGGAGGTTGTCAAAGCACCACTGGTGGAATCTGCATCTGGAAGGCTGCTGCACTCTCCCTGTACCTTGTGCTATTTGAAAAATTACATTAAATTGTTATTATATTATGGGTAACTTTTAGGCCATTCTTTTTCTGCACAACAATGGAGGTTGTCAAAGCACCACTGGTGGAATCAGCATCTCGATGGCTGCTGGACTCTCCCTGTACTTTGTGCTATTTGAAAAATTACAATAAATTGTTATTATATTATGGCAGAAGTATGTGGGGTGGTTTTTCTATTGATCCAGATGATATCCATCTGTTGCGTGAATAGAACAGGAATTTCAAGTCAGACGCTAAAGTGTAAAAGGTGGCTTGCCCTTCACTCTAACAAGATGGAGCTAATGACTGTTGGTGGGCATCTGGGTGACCATCAAAATCTGAAGGACACCCATAAATGCTAAAAACTATGTGATATGATCACCTACCTCTCCAAAACTCAAAGCACTGGTGTAATCTTCATAAACCTACTAAGTATGGAGGGTTCGAAAACTCTGCTGAAAAAGAAATGCTGGCAGGCATCTGTATTTTATCAAAGGTCAGGCAGTAAATATTAGAAGTAGGAAGAGCAACTTTATTGCAGCCATAGTGGTGTCAGGGCTTTATTAATGTAGTATTTATGTTGGTAACCCTAAGAAGATGTTTGGTTGATTACCAGTTAAAATGCACATCCAATTTATAAAGGCTTCACTTGGTTCGAGGTTGCTAAACGAGTGACATGATGCATGCTTATTAATGATATGTTATGGTAGTAAATCAAGGAGGGCTCCACACTGAAGGAAGAAAGTCAAAACATACTTACACTCTAGGTCTAATAGATAAAGGATGGATGAGGCTAATAAGATAAAGAAGAAATATATTTTGGAGAGCAAATGCTCTAAGTTATGGAAGACGAATAATGGAACAAGCCCAATCTGAATTTAGGAATATTGGTGGTTTAAAGCAGTTTAAGAATCTGTTTGCATGATTGTTTTTTCTGGTTATGCTGGCATTGGTTTGGTACCTCAAGTAAAGCTTGTCACTTGATAGAATTTAAATTAACATCTGATAAGGGAAACTTAATCAAATTAACGTAAGCAAGCAAAAGCAGGAGTCTTCCTTCTCCCCTCCTTTCAAAGATTGAATTGCACTTGGTCCTACATGGAAAATTGAAGAGAGAAGTGTAGCTTGTGATTAGTTGGTACCCCTAAACCACTGCCTATCCAACCCACAATTATTTGGTCAGCAACTTGATGTAATTAAATACCTATGTGAATTGTGTTATGGTTGTAAAATATCCACAGGACACATCCTGCAAAATTCAAGATAGCTAAAGATTCACCTCTCTTGCAGAGCAGAGTGCTCCTGGCCTAGTGGACTCTCCTATGGCTTGCACTTCAAATGAATGTTCCATTCCTGTATGAAGAAAAAGGCATCACGTCCCCAAACAAACAATTGATGGCCGAAATGCTGGACAATGCAAGCATTTACCCCCAGTCACAAGGATCTGGGTGAAATCCATCATTCGTTTGCTCACCACACCACCCCAGTTTGGACCCAGCCATATGCAAATCAGTCTTGACCCTGTTCTTTGTGGGAACAGTCCAGCCCGAACTGCCAAGCCAGATCTATCCTGGACAGGAAAGAAGCATCCTGGCACTGGTTTCAGGGCATCAGCCTTCATCAGCCAGGCTAGCTTGAATCCACTGGTGTAGTGAGCATGGGACCGACGTCTGGGCATACCCTTCCCACTTAGGGCGACATATGCAAATGAAACAATTGATGGATGGAATGCTGGACAATGCAATCATTCACTCACAGTCACAAGGATCTGGGTTAAATCCATCATCCTTTTGCTCACCACACCTTCAACAAAAGTCTATATACCCTCCCACCCATCGAGTAAAACCCACCCTCCTTCCTTCAACTCTCTTTCTACACCTCCTACAATTCACTCGCCTCCAAGTTCACAGACTGCTACCTTTTCTGCCCTCACCATTGCATCCAACAAGAGCAATCACCTTTAGATGAGGGCAGGTGTAGTCAAGCCTCCAGCAGCCTTTGTTGGACACGAAAACTACAGGAGGCAGTTTTATCTGTGGGAGATTGTTCCTTCTCCACAGTTATATAACATGGGCAGCAACTGATATCGGACATTGAGTGATCCTATTCACAAGAGCAAGATTACAATGTACTGGTTTTCAATATTTAACACCTAGGACTGCCAGACTGGTGTACTCACCCCTTAGATCAACTGTAGTTTTACTGTTTCCTAAAATTAACTTCACTTATCTATTGTCAGTAGATACTGAGTAAATCTTCAGGGTTCTGGCTTGCCTAAACCTACATTTGGTATTCTGGAGTTGCAACTTTCCATGAGATGTCTCACTTACAGGTATCTGATGAATTGAACAATGCCATGGACACTGACAAGGCACTTTATAGTTAATGCGCGAAATGGAAAATTTGGTTCTTGAAATATAACCTAGGTGTATAAAAAGATGGTACATAATATGCACTACTGGGCCCAGTGAATCTGTACAACACTGGGAGTGAGGATCACAGGAGTCCATAAAAGGTTAGGATGAAACCATGAGGAACCATGAATGGCTTAATGTATTCCACTAGCGCTCACAGCCTGGACTGCCATTGAAACAATCAGGGTAGACTAGTCTATAGATGTCGCTTCGCCAACCAGAAAGTTAAGTGTCAGGGGCAATAGGGTAGCTAATAGTTCCTAAAGAAAGAGATAAAGATTGAAGGAATCCAATACAAAGTTTGTCCAGAATCCACGTTCCTAACTAAAGAACTAAACAAAACTTCTCTTCAAGGGGTTTCCATAGTGCATGTATGATGACAAGACAGAACAACTGATGAACGTTGCTAAGGTGACATTCATCTAGTAGTCTGTATTGCTGCAGGCAATACCTTCTCCCCCACCCTACCCTATTTGCATAAGCCTTTAAACCCCTCACATATAAAATGCAACATGCTAGAACATTTCTAGGTGGCAGTGTAGCAGTGTCACTCACTAAACATCTCATATTCGCAATACAAAGATTGTAAGGCATGATCATTCGGTGCTTGTCACATTACACCACCCAAAATCACTTGGAGCTTTTTGCACATGATCACAAATCACATTTGAAATCAGTATACCTACAGAGACCCGTATCATGGCGCTTCACGGGTTGACTTCGAACTGTTTCAGCCATAGCAAGATCCTTGTCTAAGGCCATGTTTAAAACAGTATGGGCTACTTGCATCATTCAAAATACTGGTTGCGACCAGTATTTTTGCATTTGGGATGCATCATCCCAAATGAAAAAATTGCAATTTAAGTAGTCGCGAAATTTGCGATTACTTAAATTGCGATTTTTGCATTTGGGAATCGCAAATTGCAATTCCCTAAATGCAATGCATTAACCCATATTTTTTTGCAATTTGGCACTTAAGAAACACAATCGATCAAGAAATTAATTCAATGTTGATGGTAATTTGCGAGATCTTTGAAAAATCCCCAAAAGTGCATTTTTCAAAGTTCCATGTTATGATAATAATAGGGGGTCTTGTAAAGCGCTTGGTGACGCACAGCGGCGTGTCCCCGCGCTAGGATGCGAGCGCTAGCAGGAGAAGGTACTAAGGTGGGAACCCACTACCGGGCATATAGAAATGTTTTTAGCTTGGCTCTGAAAATGGGCTCTGAGGGTTCCAGGCGCAACGCAACAGGAAGTTTGTTCCAGCTAGATGCAGCCAGATACCTGAAGGATCTGCCGCCCCTCCGTGCTTTGGACACCTTAGGAATGGACAGGCGCCCCGAGCCAGAAGATCTGAGAGAACGAGAGGGCTCGTATTGTGTCAGCAGACCCTGCAGGGGAAGAGGTGCCCTGCCATTGACGACCCGATGACAAGTGCATAATGCTTTAAATTCCACCCTGCTTCTCAACGGAAGCCAGTGCAGGGCCTGGAGCGGGCTTTAGAAGCTGATCTTCTGGGCAGTCTGAGAACTACCGGGCTGCGGCATTTTGTAGCACCTGCAGGCGGCTCAGATTCTTCTCAAGAGTCCCCAGGTAGAGCAGGTTGCCATAGTCCATCTTGGACGTGACTAGTGCATGCACTAGTGTTTGGCGGGCTTTGATAGGAAGGAGCTCCAGAACCTTCCTGAGGGTCTTGAGGATCCCGAAACAGGTACCAACCACCCGATTCACCTGGGGTCCGAAAGTTAGGTTGGAATCGAACCAGACACCTAAATTCCTCGCCTCCTGGCAGGGAATTGGTGCTGGTCCCAGGCAAGGTGGCCACCACGCCGACGTCCAAGCCGCTCGGTCTCCCCCCACCACCAGCACCTCAGTCTTGCCTCCATTGAGCTTAAGGCAGTTGGCAGACATCCAGGCAGCTAGGTCTTGCATGCATGCCGCGAGACCGGGTGCACGTGATAGGGAGATGACCGGCTGCGTGTCGTCGGGGTACGACACCATGCGCAAACCGTGACTCTCCAATATGGTGGCAACCGGGGCAACGTACCGATTAAAAAGAGTTGGACTCAGGGACGAGCCCTGCGGCACCCCCTGGTCCAAGGCTACTCGCTCGGAGTAGCAGTTTCCCTGCCTGACTTGGAAACCTCGGCCAGTTAGAAACGATTGGATCCATTTTAGCGCTGCACCTCCTACCCTTCCTTTGTTCAGACACTGTAGCAAGATGGAATGTGCTACAGTGTCGAACGCAGCGCTAAGGTCCAGAAGGATCAAGGCCATAGTATGGCCCTCGTAGGCACCCTGCCTGATGGTTTCGGATGCCATGAGGAGCGCTGACTCCGTCGAGTGTCGAGGCCGGAACCCAAACTGGGTCGGATGTAGAAGATTGGTATCTTCCACAAATTGCATTAACTGCAAATTGGCCACCTTCTCCGCCACTTTAGAGAAGTAGGGTAGGAGGGAGAGGGGACGCAGATTCTCCAGCTTTTCGAAGCTGATATTAGGCTTCTTGCGGAGGGGAAGCACCACAGCTTGTTTCCATTCCCTAGGCATAGTGCTGGACCTGAAGGAGACATCCAACATATGCCTAATGTATGGTTCTAGTGTCGCCAAGCTGTCCCCCAGCCGTTTAGGTGATGCTGGATCCAGTGGGGAGCCTGATTTCACTGATCTACATATTTTGATCAGGTCTTCTACTGGTGGGGTGGAGAAGTTAAGCAACAGATTTTGTCCATCTGCCTCACTTACTGATGCTTCGAACTCTCCCCCTGCCAAGGTTTGGACGGGAAAGGCTGAATAAATTTTGGACACTTTGTCGCCAAAATAGTCAGCAATGCGATTGCAGGCAGCAACTAAACAATCCTCTAGTCCTGCCGAGGACTTGGGGACGACCAGAGATTTATAAACTATATGTATGTTGCACACATATATGCCCTTGGAGCATGTGTCGGTGCAACATGTGGTAACTTAGCGATTTCAGGGGTGCATCAGATTGTCCTTTTGGCATCCTTGCACCCTTGAAATTGCTTGCGTAATTTTCAAGTACCTATTTGGTACTTGCAAATTGCACATGCGTCTAGGCCCATAGGAATGAATGGGAAGCAATTCCTTAATTGTAATTCGCAATTTGCGAGCCGCAATTAAGGAATGTGTAGGAGTTGCAATTTTGTTTGCGATTCCTACATGCAGAAGCATTTCTGATTCCTAAATAGCGATTTTGTAAAAATCACAATTTGAGAATCACAATTACAAAGTTTGATGCATGTGGCTCTATATTTCCTGATAATATATTTCTTAATATGACTACGTTGCCTATTCTATGTTTCATGTATTCATCTCTTGATTTCTCCAATTGAACTTAGTGATTAAAATCCCATCTTTATCTTGCACATACAATCAGGCGCGGTTCGTCCATTGGGGCGTGGGGGTAGCCCCCCCTGCCCGAAGCCGCCCGCAGCTCCCTCTGCGTTTTTGAGTTAAGACTGTCAATCATGTCAATGAATCAACATGACGTCAGCCCGCCCTGCGGTCTGGCGTCATGTTGATTCATTGACATGATTGTACAGGCCGCAACACAAGTGCGCATGAGTGGGGACGGAGGGTGAATTTTTACCCGTGCCCACGCTTGCCCACTTGTGTTTTTGCGATGTTGCGCATGCCCATTAGGAGCCCTAATGGGCGTGCTGCGGGCGAGAAAGTACCTGTGCCCCTGGCGCCAGGATTGGCCAGAGGCGCTGTGAGCCTGTGGCGTGTGGGGAGCAGAGCCCAGAGGTGGCACGGACCGGGACCGGCAGCAAGGTAAGAGAGTGTGTTTTTCTTTTATTTTAAAGTGTTTGGTGCGAGCGTGCGTGTATGCATGAATGTTTGGTGGAGAGTGTTGTGAATGGATGTGTTGTGAATGGATGCATGTGTGAATGCATTTCTTTGAGTGTTGTGTATGTAGGCCAGGGGGTGGTCGCCGTCGGCCTGAGTGGCCTGGGGCCCGCACTCACAAATCAGTTTGCGCTCACCACTGTAAAATGTCACCAGCCGCCCCTGCATACAATACCCGATATGATCCATGCAATTTTTAAAAAATAACAACACTTTTGGGTTGAATGGCCGTTGCTGATGAGTCATAATTTGTCACAAGTGGGGCATGTATCATTATCATGTTATGCACGTGTACACAGAGGCAGAAAGAAGCCTGCATCAGTTTCCAATGAAACTGTGATTTCCACAAAGCAGAGTCTAGCTTGGAACCTCTACATGTTAGAATCTGACTTACACGACACCTAATTTCAGCAACAAGGAGTTAGTTACCTCTCTGTGATTCTGAAGTATGCTTTATGCTACTCAGTATCCGGGAAGTGCATGGAATGAAAAATAGAAGTGCGGGTGCCCTATACTCAGTGTCGGCTTTAGCGCTGGTGGCGCCCGGTGTGACAATCATTTTTGGTGCCCCCACCCCCCATGACCGCTTCCTCAGATTCACTCAGTACCTCCAGGCAAAAGTGCGACTTATCTCTCCAATTATGAGTTATTGTTAAACACAGCCCCGTCCCCTAAGGTCAGCACTCTCTCCACAGGCCAGCGCCCAGTGCGGCCGCACCTGTCGCACTGCCCTAAAGCCTAATCTAGAGTGCATGTTTGCTTTTAAAAAAGTCTGATACTCTCCAATTAATAGTATTGTACCTTTTGCTGAGAAGTGCAGGTACACTTCCTTTTAAAATGAGAAGTCCAGGTACCCAGGACCTCACAGTACAAGCTCATTTAAAACACAGATTTCGGAGAAAGTGTATGTGATATAAAAATTTAGGGGCATATTACCAAGCAATAGCGATAATTATCGCTATTGCTTGGTTAGAGACAAAAATTTACCGCCGAGCTGCGGCGATTTTTATCGCAGATAAACCTTGTTATTACCCAAGGTTTATCGCAAATGCGATAAAAATCGGCCGCAATGCATGAATATCGCTGAAAAGTCAGCGATATTCATGCATTACCGAGCTAATGCTCTTAGCCATGTTATCCACCTCCCATTGGATAACATGGCTAAGAACTGCTAAGGGCAGGTGTTAGCTTTTGGAGATATTCCCGCTTAGCGCGAATATCTCCAAAAGTGTGTAATAGGAGATAGCGATGTTAGCGACTGTTTCCAGTCGCTAACATCTTGGCCCGCCCATTTTGCTTGTCATTAGTGATAAATATCACAGACATGCAAAGTGGGGCCCAAGATGGTCGCTATCTCCTACTAGCTCCTACTAGCTGTCGCTAACTGGTGTTAGCGACAGCTAGGTAATAGGGAGATAATTTTATCTCCGCTTTCTTGGCTTTTAAAGCCATAATAGCGGAGATAAACCCCCTTGATAATATGCCCCCTAAATGTTATTGAAATTATACACGTGCCCTCTTATGCTCCTTTGCAGAGCTAAGCAACACAATGGGAGTAATTTGCAAAACCTGAGCTGTTCATGAGGATGGTGCTGTGAGCATCGTATAGGTATAATTATGTACAGATTTCACAGAATATGTGACAGTGAGGCCATAACAAATAAAAAAATATTTTGGTCCTATATGAATTTTTTCATGGTTTTAGCTACTTTCGCGTAAACAAATTTGTACCAGTGACATTTGGAGCTGACGATGGTGTTCCACCACTTAATATTTGTCACAATAAACTAAACCAATGGCAAGTGATTTTACCACTAACATATTCAGATACCAATGACGTAAATCTGGAAGTTTAATATGTTCTATTCCTCCCGACAAATTCAGGTAGTGAAGCCATAAAACTATTTATGCGGCTTCTCCCCAAAGCAGGGCTATAGTAAACATTACGAAAAGATATATCTTCTACTACTAAATATGTATATCTTTGCTGTTGTAAAACACCACGGTTTGCTTTCTGCAATCACAATTTAGGATCTTGTTGCATGTCTGCACCAGTCATAAAACTCTTCTTGACATCGTGAATGTTTTTTGATATTTGTGCCTCCGAGAGACCGCATCATCTTTGATGAAATCTTTCCTTATCCCGGGGGTGTCCACGGGGCTTACACTTTCATATGTCTTAAAAGAGAGAAAGCTGGGGATGGCAATGAGGTTTTATACATCTGGATTAAAAGCATGGTTTGAAGGAGAAAAAGGAGCTTTCAAGCCGGAAGTACTTCACCTGCAGCTACAAAGCTCTTGCCTTCTTCTCTAGGGTGCCTGTCTCGTTCTCCACTTTAAAGAGAAGCTCATATTTGATTTATCATTTAATGAATTTCATGGAACATGACTAATTTAGACATTTCGGGGCCAGACGCAAAAGTTAGAACTTAGATAGTTTTTATTTCACCTTTTGCTATGATTCTATTTTGCAGTGCTCGTTTCCGCTTTGGCTGGATGTTTGCACATCAGTCAATCTGGATTTGTACCAGTCACCCAAGAGCGCATCCAGGGGCTGATGGTGCTGGGGGGGGGAGGGGAGGAGGGGGGCTCAATAGAACAGCCAGGTCTTGAGTCCATTTTTTGAGTTCCAGCAGAGAAGATGAGGTTCGTAGGTGAAGTGGGAGGCAGTTCCAGGACTTGGCAGCAAGGTAGGAGAAGGAGTGTCCCCCACTGTTGTGTGGGGGATGCGGGTGTGTGGGCGAGGCAGAGGAAGGTGGAGCGCAGGTGTCTGGAGAGAAGGTGAAAGTTCAGTTGTGGTTGATGTATGCTGCCACTGGTTATGGAGGGCTTCGAAGGTGCCGATCAACATCTTGAACTGGGATCTCTTCTGAATGGATAGCAAGTGGAGCTGCTTGAGGTGGGCGGGATGTGTGTCTGCTTAGGGGGGATGTAGGATGAGTCGACCACTGAATTCTGAATAGTGTGCAGTCGCTTGAAGACGTATGCTGCTTGCTGCCTGCCTTTTCCCCAGAGTACTGCCCTGCTGCTACTAGAGAACTGCCCAGGTGCTTGAGGTCTGCCTTGTTCCCTAGAGCACTTATAAAACCCCACATTGTTGTGGGGTTTTATTTCAATTCCTTTCCACAAGCATTTTTTATGAGAGGGTGTTTAAGTACCAGTGGTTGGACATGCACTGCTGGATCTACTATTCAATGAGAGCATTGGAATGCCAATATTTCTCCTGAAAATCGTGAAGCACCCAGGGCCAATAATGGCTGGTATAAAATCTTCTGCTCCAGTATTCCAATGTGTGTTTTACAGTTTCTCCATGTTTCCTTTACAACATTGCAACGTCAGAGATTGTATGTTCTAATGGCATTTTAAGCCCTTCTGTCTCATTCTATGATGTTATTAGAGGTCTTTACTCTACTTTTAGACCTTGTCCTGTGCCTTGGGCCAATAACGTATGTTCAAAGCATTTAACAACCCCTATAGCCTTCAACAGCTAGCTAGAATGCTATAATAATGCATTGCCCTTACCCACGCCTAGAGATGTGTAAGAAATCAGGTTATTGGTTGAGGGGGGTGGAAGCCCACACAGGCAATAACCAAAATCCTTGTCAGGGTGAACCACAAAAATCACTAAATTAACCTGAGTTTAATCCTCTGGTAACTTGCCACAAAGTCAGTCTGTCTGAACTTAGATGCAATTTGTACCATATTTGTTTAGCACACAACCAGTACTAAAGTGAAAAGACAACACAAGAAAAATCGCAAACCAATTTAGAAACATGAAACAAGTAAATATTATTAATAAAATGACACCAAAACTAATTAAATCCCATCAGTAGAATCTGAGTTATGAATTTCTAAAGTTTAAGATTGCAGTAGATATGGTGCCTAAAAGCACAAAATGACATTCGTGGTCATCTGATCGTGCTAGACCGGGGAAAAGTCACAAGTTCAGACCCACCACAATGGAGCATGGACCAAATACAAGGGCCAGGTTAGTCCCACTGAAAAACGTACCTTCTCAAAGTCCAGGGAATAGAGTCCAGTTTGCGGTGCAGGACGCCTGTGAGCAGCCGGGAAAGCATAGCAGATGATTGTCGCTGTATCCCGAAGAGCCGATCATTGCTGGAGCTTTGCCTCGGCAGCCACTGTGGGCTGTCATTGCTGTAGCGTGAAGTGCAGATCTTGCGCTGCCTGTCGTCGATGACAGTCACTGTAGCAGAAAGAATCTGGTCCACCGAAGCTTGGCATTGGCAGTCATCGCAGATGGCAGTGTCTTGACACAAATGAGTCTGTTCACTGTTGTGAAATCCCAAAACTTTAGGAGTTTTCCTTTTCTTGCAGAGGAGTGCAACCAAGTGTCCTGGACCTAGGAAGGCACTTTTTGAGGATCAGGGACTTACTCTAGCAGAGGCAGGCAAGGCTCAGGCAGGTCCAGTTGCAGATCCAGTTGCAGGAAGTCAGCTGGGCAGCTGCAGGGAGGACTCTGGGGCTTGTTGTGTCCCTGTAGCTTAGAAGAATAGGTCAGTTAACTGACCCATAGAGTCACTCAGGTTGGCCTACGATAAAGGGGACAGGTCCAGTCTTCCTACTCAGAGATTAGGACAGGCCTCAAGCAGCAAGTCAGTGCTCTAGGGAACAAGGCAGACCTCTAGCACGTGGGCAGTTCTCTAGTAGCAGCAGGGCAGTACTCTGGGGAAAAGGCAGGCAGCAAGCAGCATGGCAGCCCTCTGAGAAACAGGCAATCCTTCGTCTGCAGTGTCCATAGGTCTAGAAGTGTACTAAAGAGTTGTTCTGAATGTCCATTATTTATAGCTGGTGCCAGCCTTTGAAATGGCAAACAAAACAGGTGATGGACAGAATGTGGATCAATGTCACACATTCACCCCAGTCCAAAGATCTGGGCCCAAATCCATCATTTTTTTGCACTCCACACCACCCTGGGTTAGACAATGGCGATATGCAAATCAGCTCTGACCCTGTGCCCCATGGGAACAGTCCAGTCCGAACTACAAAAGCCATGTCCTTCCCAGAACGGAATCAAGCATCCGAGGACCGGACCGGTTTCGAGGTAACACCTCTCATCAGCCCGGCAGCTTGACTCCAGTGGTGTGGAGTGCCTGGGACCCACGTCTGAGCATCCCCAGCGCACTTATGGCGGTAATTGCAAACAAAACAGGTGATGGACAGAATGTGGATCAATGTCACACATTCACCCCAGTCCAAAGATCTGGGCCCAAATCCATGGTTTTTTTGCACTCCACACCACCCTGGGTTAGACAATGGCGATATGCAAATCAGCTCTGACCCTGTGCCCCATGGGAACAGTCCAGTCTGAACTACAAAAGCCATGTCCTTCCCAGAACGGAATCAAGCATCTGAGGACCGGACCGGTTTCGAGGTAACACCTCTCATCAGCCCGGCTAGCTTGACTCCAGTGGTGTGGAGTGCCTGGGACCCACGTCTGAGCATCCCCAGCGCACTTATGGCGGTAATTGCAAACAAAACAGGTGATGGACAGAATGTGGATCAATGTCACACATTCACCCCAGTCCAAAGATCTGGGCCCAAATCCATGGTTTTTTTGCACTCCACACCACCCTGGGTTAGACAATGGCGATATGCAAATCAGCTCTGACCCTGTGCCCCATGGGAACAGTCCAGTCCGAACTACAAAAGCCATGTCCTTCCCAGAACGGAATCAAGCATCCGAGGACCGGACCGGTTTTGAGGTAACACCTCTCATCAGCCCAGCTAGCTTGACTCCAGTGGTGTGGAGTGCATGGGACCCACGTCTGAGCATCCCCAGCGCACTTATGGCGGTAATTGCAAACAAAACAGGTGATGGACAGAATGTGGATCAATGTCACACATTCACCCCAGTCCAAAGATCTGGGCCCAAATCCATCGTTTTTTTGCACTCCACACCACCCTGGGTTAGACAATGGCGATATGCAAATCAGCTCTGACCCTGTGCCCCATGGGAACAGTCCAGTCCGAACTACAAAAGCCATGTCCTTCCCAGAACGGAATCAAGCATCCGAGGACCGGACCGGTTTCGAGGTAACACCTCTCATCAGCCCGGCTAGCTTGACTCCAGTGGTGTGGAGTGCCTGGGACCCACGTCTGAGCATCCCCAGCGCGCTTATGGCGGTAATTGCAAACAAAACAGGTGATGGACAGAATGTGGATCAATGTCACACATTCACCCCAGTCCAAAGATCTGGGCCCAAATCCATGGTTTTTTTGCACTCCACACCACCCTGGGTTAGACAATGGCGATATGCAAATCAGCTCTGACCCTGTGCCCCATGGGAACAGTCCAGTCTGAACTACAAAAGCCATGTCCTTCCCAGAACGGAATAAAGCATCTGAGGACCGGACCGGTTTTGAGGTAACACCTCTCATCAGCCCGGCTAGCTTGACTCCAGTGGTGTGGAGTTCCTGGGACCCACGTCTGAGCATCCCCAGCGCACTTATGGCGGTAATTGCAAACAAAACAGGTGATGGACAGAATGTGGATCAATGTCACACATTCACCCCAGTCCAAAGATCTGGGCCCAAATCCATCGTTTTTTTGCACTCCACACCACCCTGGGTTAGACAATGGCGATATGCAAATCAGCTCTGACCCTGTGCCCCATGGGAACAGTCCAGTCCGAACTACAAAAGCCATGTCCTTCCCAGAACGGAATCAAGCATCCGAGGACCGGACCGGTTTCGAGGTAACACCTCTCATCAGCCCGGCTAGCTTGACTCCAGTGGTGTGGAGTGCATGGGACCCACGTCTGAGCATCCCCAGCGCACTTATGGCGGTAATTGCAAACAAAACAGGTGATGGACAGAATGTGGATCAATGTCACACATTCACCCCAGTCCAAAGATCTGGGCCCAAATCCATCGTTTTTTTGCACTCCACACCACCCTGGGTTAGACAATGGCGATAGCCTTTGAAATGGGGTAATCTTCTAGGTTACTCCCACATCTGATTCTGGAAAGTTCCGTCCTTCCCCTTCCAAGGCTCCAAGAAGTTAGGTCACAAAAGACTTGTGTTAGGTTTCTTTTTGTGTGCTGTAGAAAAATCGATTTGAAATGTAAGTGGAAAAGGGAACAGCTTTGCCCACACATATCCTGCCAGGATGCCCATTCTCCTCACACCTATGCCCTATTGTCTCACTGTGTGGAAGGAACATGCAAAGTCTAACAGCAGGGTCATGTGACCCAGTATACAGGCAGCCGCACCAAATGGTTAGGACAAGAAAATGCCAGCTTTCTAAAATTGGCATTTTAAGAATTGTGACTTAAAATCTTACTTTACCAATAAATGTTATTTTAAATGACAATTCACTTGAGCCCAAACATGACATTTCTACCTGTTCCTAATCAAAAGTTAGTACTTATTAAATGTAATAAAGTAACCATTTGTTATTCAATGAGAGAGACAGGCATTACATTAGTAAAAAAGTGACTATAAAAGTATATCACTATCAGTATATGTAAACCTTAAATCCACATGTCCTTCCATTTAAATAAAGTGCACCGTGCCTTATAGGCCTTCAGGGCCTACCTTAGGGATGACTTATATGTATTAAAAGCCTGGTGGAACTGGCAGTTTAAAACTGCACTACAGTCTGAAATGGCAGGCCTGAGACATGTTTTGAAGTGAACTTAAGTGGGTGGTCCAATGCCTGTTACAGGCCCATTAGTAGCATGAAAGACTCGGGGTATCTGTAGTACCATATACCAGAGCCTTTTGTGTAAAATAAATGATGCAAACATGTGTAGGCTAATGTTATTCGTTTTTAGGGAGAGAACACAAACACTTTAGCACTGGTTAGCAGTATTAAAGTGTGCAGAGACCTAATACCAACAAAAACAAATTCAGAAAACAGGAGGGGTGAAGACAAAGGCTTTTGGGGTAAGCCTGCAGACAGAACCAATTCCAAGAAGATGTCATTAAAACCAAAGGCATCAGACACCTAAAAACCATATCCAGTGATAAAGGAACTAGTAATGTATTACATTCAGAGCAATTTTCATCCATTCAGTCAGAAAGCAGCACACCGATGATCCCCGCAGCAGTACTTTTTATTCATCTAAGAAGGGGAACTTTATGAAAAAATCAATACTGTCAGTCAATTAAAACTAAATACACCACAAGCATAGATTAAATCTGAGACTTTAGAACAATTTTTCTGATTTAGAAAATAGTTTTAAACTGCTTTTGGCAATAGCTTTATTAAAGTGATTAATATCTTCATTTAATTAAATTTTTAAATGAATAGTTAATACAATCTTCACTGAAATATTGTAATCTTTTTCTTGCTGTTGGCTGTATTGCGCCAAGTAAACTTTCAAAGAGAACAGTATTTTCTTTGGAAAATTAATTTCATTATGTGCAATATTCTCAAACAAGTGTAAATGAAACAGCACATATGGATGAGACCCTGTGAGATAGTTACGATAGTGTGTTTGTTGGGATAGGTAGCGGTGTAGTATGTGAGTCACTGGGGATGTGCCATCCAGTCGCTTCATTCAAGCTTTGCACAACCTCTCCCCAGTAGGAAACCACTGGAGGGCAGCTCCAAACATTATGATGAAAACCTGCAGCTGGAGCACCACATCACCGATACCAGTCAGATTGTGCAGGATAGATATCATGGAGGGTACTGGGTGAAAGATATGCACAGTGTATGTAGTTAGATTTGATACATTTGAAATGCGCATTAGAACTCACAGTACATACCTCCAGATATACGTTTTCCCAATCTCGTGCACTAAGAGCCTCCCTCAGCATTTCCTCCCAATGCTCATCTGTTCAAGGCACTATAATTGGCGGATCCTCCCGAAGTGCCCAGTACAAGTGCAAAATCAATCTAGGACCCCCAGTCAATTCTAATAGGCTGGTCAATGTTCTTGAGGGCCATGCCTCCTCAGGGAAACACCGCCAGATCTCCCGAGCCATAGCCAAGTGAACAGCCAACACGTGTTTCCTTTCACCACTTTAAGATGGCGACGTTCGTTGCACATTCTTTACTTCCGGTTTTCCAAACCGGATGTCCTTCCTTCAACGAGACCTTTTATCCAGCTGGCTAAGACCTCGCCAGACCGGCAAGTTACCCAAACCGGAGCTGGACAGACCAGGCATTACGCCAAGATTAGTAGGTAAGCCACCTAATACCTATACGCCTACTGACCGTCTTCAGATACTCCCGATCATTTTCCTTTGCTCAATTCCCCCCCTTCTTTATATTGCACAGATTGAACCTGATTACGCTATGAGCCGGGACAAAAAAATCGTATTACATTTCGTAAGCCTACCCACAAGTTGCGTCCTTCCTCGCTTTCTAACTCCCTTTTTCGTCTCCTATTAGCTCATTGGAATAGCATGACTCGCATAGAGCATGCCTTCTGTTTTTCACTGGAGGCACTGTTATATTTATTTCTATTTTCAAAGATTAGATATCTCACGGGTGTCTTCACAAGGATTACGTTTCTCTCTTCCTTTTCACATTGGATTAATTAACTTTTTTCTCACAGATCTTACGTTTACAACCTTGAATTACCTTTCCATCGTACTAGTGACCCTGCCCAAGGCACTTTTTTCTTACTACTAGAGTCCATTAACTAGTCATACTACCAGACATAATTTGAATTAACGAGACCAATGGCCCCTCACAAGGCATTTTCTTCTCACTATTAGAGCCCACTAACTGTTCACACTACCATATATAGTTTGAATCAGCGAATTTTCCATCTAACTTCTCACTATTATTCCTTTCTTCTGTCACTTATTCCTTCTTTTCGGTTACTCATCTCAATCAACCGATTGCCTGACATCTCTGACGTCTGTTCCGTTGATAACCATTGCCCCACCTGAATCTCACATTGACCGGACATCCGCCACATGTAACTATTATCAAAAAAATGTTTTCCTCTTCAATATGTTTACATCGTGTATATACTCTTGATAATCTACTGGGCACTAATCTGCTGGAATTTATACACAAATGGGTCAATCCATATCGCCGACTGCTTTTTCATGAATGCCTAAATTTGTACTTTATCTTATTGAAATTAATTGACTATGCACTTTTGACATGCTATTATTTTGTATCTACCATGTATGTATATATTGCTTTATGATTTGACTATTTTTTTTATTATTTCCTTTATTATCTGTTGCTTACCTGTCTGCCTGTAACTTTCTGGCTCTCGACTCTCGGCTAAAATCAATGCCGCACTATGTAAATTATTATGACCTTTTCCTCTCCTATGTACCTTATTTCTTTCTATTACCAATGTGCCATCTAATGCCGCACTGCATTTATCATCATGACCCTTCATTCCCGAATGTACCTCTTTGTTTCCCGCTACTAATGTGTCAATTATGCCTTTCGAACTATTTTAATCATATTTTTATACAAATGTATTTTTTGATATTCCATCGAATGACTAAAAAATATGATTATGTAAACTACTTAAACTACATATATGAACTATTTCTGTCTCTACAACACCTTACGCTATCCTCACTCTGTCTATCTTCCTTCACCTTAATCACTCTGAACCACCTATACCCCTCCCACTATTCCTAACTAATCTCCTCAACCCACCCACAACCTTTCCTCCTTTCTTTTTTCTTTTCCCCTCCTTTTTCTCCTTTTTTTCTCCTTTTCTTGTCTCTTCCTACTTCCCTCCTTTCTTCTCCTTCCCATTTGTCTCTCTTTCCTCTTTTTCTTTTCTCTTCTTCTCTTCCTTAACTTTTTCACTTCTCCCGTCTTATTACACTGTTGCGACACACCCTTTTTTTACTCTGTCAATCACAAATACAGCCCCTCAGAAGCCCCAGGCCTGCTGGCCAATCAGGGGTGAAACACGTGTTGGCTGTTCACTTGACGTGCCAATAAATATGCTTTGCACAAACTAATGTGATTGATTGGAATTATTCCAAAGAAGCAACATTTAAATCTTAAAGACCCAGCACAACTCTTTTATTCTCAACTCAAACAAGGGGGTGAGGGCTGTCCCCCTGCTGAGGGCGGAAGTATAAACAGATTGGAAGCTAATTAAATTGGCCAGTAAGGGTTTGTGATCTTGTTACCCCTTCAACCTGTGCAACAGAGACCAAGCTCATCTGGCCACCAGTCGCTGGACCATATCTCCTGTTTCCTCCCAAAAATCAAGACCTCCGTCTTCTCACCATTTAATTTCAGAACATATTCTAGCATCCATGAGGAAACTGCCTGCATGCAGTTCCTGAAATTAAGGGCCGAATCACTTATACTATGTGTAATAGACACCATTATTTGGGTGTCGTCCGCATAGGACAGCACCCCAACCCAAAGGATCTCACAACCTTAGCAAGAGGAGTGACATAGATATTAAAAAGAATAGGGCTCAGGGAGGAGCCCTGAGGAACACCGCACACATATCTAGTAAGGAACTGGCACTACCAAGTTGCTCATCCAGGCCTTTAAACATGTCTCAGGCCTGGTACATTAGAGGTGTGCATCCATTTCTACTGCTAGGCCGACATGGTATTTAAAACCCCTTCATAAGCTTTAACTTGCTGTTCTACCACATGTAACTCCCCTCCTAGGGTAGCCTGTAACTAGGCCATTGGGTACGATCCTGTCACCAAGTTTAGAGACAATCAATCCAAAAGAAATCATATCATGTTCCTCTCTTTTTTTCTTTTATTTGTACCAAAAACAAACTGGAATATATTGTATAGGCTTCATATTAGATAAGGCAAGTCCGATCTTTGGAGATTACAAGGTCTTCTTTCTTGTCTTTTTCAGGTTCTTCTGAGTTCCTGTCCACCAGTACCCTCAGCAGAAAAGAGGAAGCTCAGGTAAGAACCTAATCGTTTAGCCTTATCACATACAGTATGATTTCTATTCCTCTCTTTCTGAAGATGAAGGATTAATGGGAGAATGTGTAGAAAGGGATCTTTGGTTCAGGAACGGATGTGAGGTAAGGATAAGAATTTGTACTCTGTCTTTTCCTGTTTATCCTCCTCAATCCCAGACACGCCCTGCGTTTTCACTTCTGGGGTTTTTGAAGGTCCTTTACCCCTCCTCTCTATCGGACTTCCGGGTCGGAAGGGAGATGTTTAAACGGCTCACGTCTGCAATATGCTGGTGTCTTTGGGTAAGTCTTCGGGTAGGTTTGAAACCCCCATCCCAAGGTTTTCCTGATTGGGAAAAAGGGGAAAGCGTGACATGAAGTCTGGTCCGGTGACATCTTTGCCTGCCTTATGGTATATCTCGAATTGGAAAGGTTCAATAGAGACAAACCATCTAAGTACTCGGGATTGTTCCCTTTGTTTCTACTTAACCAAGTTAAGGGCGCATGATCTGTGTACAAAAGAAATGGTTTACCCTTGAGGTAATAGCTGAGGTTTACAATCACCCACTTAATGGCTAAGCACTCCTTTTCTATAGTGGAGTAGGCAATTTCACGAGGAAACAGCTTTCTGGTAATATTGAGAACAGATTTCTCAATACCTTCATCGTCCCTTTGTGCAAGAACAGCACCTATTCCTACATCAGAAGCATTGGTTTGTAAAATAAAGACTTTCTTAAAATCTGGGCAGATGAAGACGGGGGCAGAGGTGATAAGGTGTTTTAGAGTCTGGAAAGCTTCTGTGGTTTTTTTTTTTTAAAACAATTTTTATTGAAGAAAGCAAAGTAAGTTTCATATATTATATTTGGCATGACGTGTATATAGATCACAGTATTAAGCATATAAACATTTCCAACAGTTTCATATTCCCACATTCGGATATCACCCTGTCCTACTTTTTCCCTTTCTTCTGCGCGTGTTTAGCAGTCTACTTTGGCTGGTTCATTTAAGTACTTCCCTCCAAATCATAATCCTGGCTAACATATATCTCCCCGATAGGAGTTCCACCTCCCCCACACCCTTTCCCACTTTTTCGGACATCCCCAATGAATAAAGACAGACTTTTCCGCCACCATTGCCAGGTCCATGTCCGTACACCACTGGGCAAGGGTAGGGCCAATCCTAGACCCCCATCGCTGTGCTATGTTCCACTTTGCCACTGTCACTCCCAGAGTCAGGCATCCCTGAGCCGTCGAATTTAAGTCTGTTGGTTCCCATATATTGAGCAAGCAGTACCTCAGCTCTGGCAATACAGTGACTCCCGTGACCTGAGAGAGTGTCCTCATCGCTGCTCTCCAATTTCTCGCTATTGTGGGGCAGCTCCAGATGATATGGAAAAATGTCCCACGATGTCATCTGCATATAACGAAATTCGGTCCTCCCAGCCGATTGCCCACCGTATCCCTCGTATCGTGAGGTCCTGCCTAATGCAAGCTGCCTGCGACTCCAACACTATTGCAAAAAGTAGGGGCGACAGCGGACATCCCTGCCTTGTCCCTCTACCCATTGGGAATTCCCTGGAGAGACAGCTGGTAACCACCACCCTCGCCAGTGGCTGCGTACATAGTAATCCGACCCATTTACAGAATTTGGGGCCGAAGCCCAGGTGCTGGAGGACCGTGAAAAGAAAAGGCCATTCCACCAAGTCAAACGCCATACGCGCATCTAAGGAAAGTATGGCCGTGTCCTCACCCAAGGTCGATCTGCGCTCCATTAGACTAAACAGCCGCCGTAGATTAAGCACCATGTTGCGGTGTGGCATAAAGCCTGGCTGGTCCGGATGAATAATTTCCGACAGATATGGTTGTAGCCTCGTGGCCAAGGCTTTGGCGAGTATCTTCGCCTCTACGTTTAGAAGAGAAATCGGTCTATACGACATGCACTCCTTCGCCGGCTTTCCAGGCTTATGTATAGTAACAATCGTAATGAGGCGCTGGTCCCTGCGCAGAGCCCCAACCGCCAAGCTTTCTTTGTACATATCTAGGAGGCGTGGCACTAATTGTGTAGTCCCCAGTTTGTAAAACTCCACCGTAATTGCATTAGGTCCTATCGCCTTCCCGGTATGCAGTGCCCTGATCGCTAGCGCAATCTCTTCCTGCGTTATGACTTCCTCCAAAGCAGAGACTGCCTCTTCCCTGAGGGTTGGTGTTTATATATCGTGTAGGAAGGCAAGGTTATCTTCTACCGTTACATCGGCTACTGGTGTATACACTAATTCGTAATGCTGTGCTAGTGCTTCGGAAATCTGCTGGAGGGCAGTAACCAGAATGCCATCATTGGTACGTATCTGTGCTATCCAATTATTCACCCTTTCTTTTTTCCCTAACCAAGCCAGTAGTCTGCTCGCCTTATCTCCCTGGCCATAGATGGTGTGTTGAGTGTTGGTGAGCCTGCTGGCAACCTCTTCCTGTGTGTATGCCCTTTATGCCTCTGGGCCAGGTGCAGTGTGTGTGTTGTTTCCTCCGAGGTACTAATCGCATGCGCCCTCTCCGCCCTCGCAACCTCCTCCTCTAGTTCGTCTATGGGTTTCTGATGATCCCGCTTTTTACCAGTGATCACTGATATGGCTGGCCCTGTAGTACAGTCTTATAAGCCTCCCACAGCACCAGCGGTGAAGAGACTGAGTGCTCATTTTCTTCGAAGTAGATTTTAGTGGCCTGTAGTAAGGATTTCCGTATCCCCCGATCCTGGAGGAATCCTGGTCTAATGGGGAAGAGTCTCTGATTAGGCAGGTTAAATGATGTATTTGTAATGGTGACTGGGGATGATCTGAGATGCCCCTAGGGAGATATCTAATGTCCGTCATGCCCAGCATTCCTGTGGCCAACGTGAAGATATAATCTAATCTAGAGAGACTATTATGAGCGCCAGAGTGAAACGTGTATTGTCTGTCGGTCGGGTGCCTAGTCCTCCACACATACAATAACCCCAGCGCCTCCACGAAGTCCAGTAGTCTGTGGGTCGACCCCCCCTGTCCCTCTCGGAGGCTGTCGGTCCAACTCGGGGTCTATTACTGCATTAAAGTCTCCCCTATAATCAATTCCCCAGTGGGTAGGGTAAGCAGGAAGTTCCCCAAGTCTGTGAAAGCAGTCTGGTGTAGCGTTGGTGGGATGTATACCGACACCACATTGTATGTTCTACCATCCCATTGGCCTGAGACTGCTGCAAAGCGTCCCTGGTCGTCATGGTAGGTCTTCAACTCTATCATAGGAAAACGTTTGTTTATTAAAATCCCAACACCTCTAGACCCAGAGCTCTCTGGGCACATTGTTGAAATACATATCTACACGGCGTCCTGACCGTGGGGAATGCACCATATCTGCATGCTGAGAGGCTGTGGCTGGGAACTGTATCTAAGCCAGTCAGCACAGTAAGCCAAAATGAAAGGAGTCGTACCTTGTTACCTCTACACCTATTAAGGACTATAATAAGCTTTTTAAAACACAGTATGGCGCAAAGAACCCACTCAGGGTATTGAATTCACAGCTTCAAGGACCACATGTCCCATAAGGCAGTGTGAACCTTACGCACTCAGCGAGTTTCACGAGGAGTAATTATCCAATAAAAAGATGCCTCAGATTATAAATGAATGAAGCGTCCAGTGCGTCATCTGCATGCTAACTGCCTCTGAAGAAGCGACGCAAGCCGTGAAATGCGTCAGGTAAGGATAATTTAAGCAGAAGTTGTCGGGGTAAGATGATCGTGAAAGCAGGATGGCAAGCGAGCTGTTGTTTGCTTCCCGGAGCTCTCTGGGCACATTGTTGAAATATATATATATGCCCACGAAATAAATCTTTACAATATTCTTTTATTTTTATTTTTTATGCTAAGGTAATTCTGGGGCATTCAAAATTGTTTAATCAATCATTAAGTTGTGGCCTGTGTATATATTCCCCAAATACCAATTCTCAGTCACCCTCACCCTTTTTTAATGACTAACTTCCGCCTCTTATTTGCGAGCCTCCCATGCACCTGGTGAAGCCACGTCCCTCCAGGGATGTGGCGGGGTCTCTGTGATTCTAGGCGGGCAGGAGACTCAACTCTTTTCCTTGCGTCCTCTCCCGGGGTTCCAGGATCCGCTGACTCATCGGTGCCTCTGCTGGAACGTTCCACCTCTCCTGGAGAAGACGCGGAGGATCTCCCAGGATTGTTCGACTGTTGTACTCCATCGTATCCCCTTTTCCTCCTCGATCTCAGACGCGCCCTGTGCTTTCACCTACGAGGATTTTGAAGGTCCTGGACCCCTCCTCTCTATTGGACTTCGAGGTCGGACGAGAGATGTTGAAACGTCTCGCGTCTGCGGTATGCGGTATGCTGATGTCTTTGTGTAAGTCTTTGGGTAGGTGACAGATCCTACGTACATAAAAGTTAACATATGTAATTAGAAGTTTCAGTGAGCTACATGCACACTTCAATATGCTCAGTTATACATCCAGTCTTTCATTCTGATTTGAATCTCATTTAAGCACATATAAAAAGGGGGGAGACACAAATACACACCCTCAGACACTGTTAGAAGCATTTAAACATTCACTCACATGCACAGACACAATTCTTATGTATCTAGCACTAGTGGAGGTGGTGGTGGCACATTGAATTAAATAACCCAATTGTAAGTAGCATACCCAAGAGGCAATCAATGCTGCCCCTAACATATACATTTACAGAGCCATACAGTCACAAACAGAGCCAATGATGTACCAACAAGCTTACTTACATATGGAAACAGACCCCCACATAGGGACTGAGACACTCATTCAGACACATTGTAAAGAACTGACACTACCAATTCACCCACCAAGAGAAGTAACCCTTTAAACAATTCTCAGGCCTGGCATACTTTAGACTGTGCATCCAGTTTTACTGCTAGACCGACTTGGCATTTAAAGCCCTTTAACACGAGTTAACATGCTGTTCTACCACACATAACTCACTCCTAAGGTAGCCTGTAGGTAGGCCATGGGGTCCATTCCTGTATGCATAAAAGCCAGCTCATGTAGTTAGATGTTTTAATGAGCTATATACAGACTTATACGCCCATATGCTCATTCATACATCCAGTATTTCAGATTAATTCCAATTTTTATATAAGCACATACAAAAGGGGAGAATCATGAATGCACCCACTTAGACACTGTGAAAATCACCTAAACATTCACTCACATGCACAGATGCAACTTCTAATTATCTAGGAGTAATAGAGGTGGTGGCACACTCACTTAAATTACCCAATTGTAGTTAGTAGTACCAACTCACCCATCCAGGGAAGTAGCTCTTTAAACATGGCTACTGCTATTAGACATCATCTGAGTGCAGTTTTACTGCTTTGCAGGCTTTAATTTGTTTTTCAAGTACATACAAATGACTTGTAAGATAGGCTGTAGAAAGGCCATATGACATACTACTGTGTATTTAGGTCCAGTATTGTATAAAATAGTTTAAAAAAATCATATATCTATGATTTTAGATGGTTTAATTATAAAATGTTAAATGTATATTCAATTTTCTTTTTAGATATCTGCTTGAGTTCAAAAAGAAGAATTTAAGATGACAAGAAAGCAATGGGAGAGAAAATGCTCCAAAAAGTACTACTTTGAATAACAAAAAGTGGGTGATGGGCAGAATGGTCTACAGAAAAAGAGACTGCTCGTAAGAGAACTAATCAGTTTCTTAAAATAACAGTAAGAAAAATGGAAAATTATAAAAAGAAAACTTTATAAACTACTCAGAAACAAAAAGAAGTACGTCATGGTGAAAGTGGAAACTGTTCTAAAAAATAATCTAACAGCAAGTCAGAAGCAGTACAAGGAGATAAGAAGAATGTTTAGAAATTTGGTCTTAGGTATGACTGCTGCTCTGTGTGTTTTAACCGAAACACGCTTATATGTTCCAATTTGTGCTAACCTTTAAAGAGAGAAATGCATTTTAACTTATGCTGCTAAATCTGCTGTATGACTGCTTCATTTTGTAACTCACGCTGCTAAATCTTTTTTTATTTTTTTTTAAACATTGAATGTCTTGAATTTGAAATTGATTAGTTGTACCTTGATCCGCTCTTTATTGCACTTTCCCGTTTCTTTGCTTTCAGACCCGATCTTCCGGTTTCTTCTTTAGAACCTATCAGGTTAGGCGGGGGAGGAGACTTTCTCCACAATTCGCCTCAAATGATAGCCGCAGCGCAGGCGCCCCTGTCTTAGGTACGAGTGCTGCTCCGTGCGTTTTAACCGAATCGCGCTGGTGTGTTCTCATTGGTGCTAACTTTTATAGAGAGAAATGCATTTTAACTTACGCTGCTAAATCTTTTAAACTCACGCTTCTAAATTTTGTAAATCACGCAACTAAATCTTTTTTTATTTCTTTTTAAACATTGAATGTCTTGAATTTGAAATTGATTAGTTGTACCTTGTTTTGCACTTTCCTGTTTCTTTGCTAACAGACCGGATCTTCCAGTTTCTTCCTTAGAACCTATCAGGTTGGGCGGGGGGAGGATGCTTTCTCCACACTTCGCCTCAAATGACAGCCGCAGGCAGGAGCACCGCCGGCGTGCCAAAGGCAAGCCCATCTGCGCCCATCCTCGGCCGACCGGGCTAGGGGCTACACACCATGCCCTTTTTTTCCGTTATTCTGCATTGGAATTGAAATTACTGCAAGGTAATTTGTTAATTGATACTAATATCCAGGCTAAACTGGTAAAGGCGGGAATTTGAACACATAGAGATACCTACCCAGAAATCTACCATAAACCTTGCCGCCTGTAGGGTCATTTCAAACAGATGAGCTCGCCAGATTCTGCCACCCCTGAGCCACAGGAGTTAAAGGGACTCACAATTAGCTACTTGAACACTCGCTCGATGGTAAAAACACCAGCCCGAGATTTTTCAGCTCTTAGATTCTGATAAACCTGATATTCTCCTCCTCACTGAAACATGGCTTACTGAAGAGTATGTCCCTGATATTCCAGCAGCAGTACCTGATAGATATTATATTCTTTAGGCAAACAGGACCTCAGGTAAAGCCAAGGGAAGAGTTTCAGCTATTATCCAATTATCCATCAGAAACTTCAGTTCACCTCACTAGGGATCACAGGCTTACCCTCAGTTGACAGCCTAGTTTTGAAATTTGAATCTCTTCAGTCCTCTTTTATTTGTGCCTTATTTTATAGAACCCCTTCTCACATTTCAACATTCCCCAGTTACTAGGAGAAATAATCTCCCATCTAGTCATTAACCTTACTAGAATTCTTATACTCTGAGATTTTAATTATTGGCCCAATGATGTACGGGAGAGTGCTAGCTCTATTGAACTGGCAGATCTTCTCTCTGGAATGGATTGTACCCAGCATGTGAATGCAGCTACCCATATAAAAGGGCACATTTTAGACCAAGTATGGACATCTAACCTGAAGATCTCTGTTATTGATCTCTCCTTGCACTTGGTCAGACCACCATTTTATTACATATACTATCGCCAGTGTTTTCTTAACCAAACCTCAACGAATAGAGAACCATATGGCTAGAAACTGAAGTTGACCAAATATTGGCAATTTTTGCTCACTATTAACTGCTATGGCCCCGTCAGGACAGGAGTCACTTCACAATCAGGCAGAAAGCATTAAGATATGGCTTGAATCTGCTAGTGATAGTATAGCTCCTTTTAAGAAAACCACGAACATGAGACCCCATGATGCCCAACGTTAGTTCTTTGATGACTTAAAATCAAAGAAACTTGCTTTAAGGCAAGCAGAATGTAGTTGGAGACGCCACTATTCCTCAGACAATAAGGTTATTTTTTTAACCAAGCTTAAAGAATATAAAAACGCTATTCTTCAAACTAAGGGAGATTACTTCCTAATGAAAATGTTACATTCGACAAATAAGCCCATGGATGTTTTCTCTATATTAGACAAGCATGCCAAATCAGATAGAGTCATGGCGAAACCTGTCCCCTCACAATCCTTATGTGACTCTCTCAACTCCTATTTTATTGAGACAATTGCCACTATTAAGGCTAGCATCCCTACTATTGAGGTATTCTTTGATTTGCTTAAAAAGGTTGGTTCTGGTTCCCCTACTGACTACTGTCCCCCTCATATATTGCGGGAAGCCTTTCTCACTTGCACAGACCCCCCTCTTACACTCCTGAACAATTCTCTCAAGTTGGGTATAGTCCATAATACATTTAAAAGTGCGGAAATTGTTCCAATCTTAAAGAAACCTAGCTCTGACCCTCTGGTCCTCAGCAACTATCGTCCCATCTCCTTGCGGCCCTACTTAGGCAAAATCTTAGGGCCCGATTCACAGAACTAACTTAAGACAAAATCCTAAACTTACTACTTTTGGTATTCACAGAAGTTGGGATTTTGTCTTAAGACAGACTTAAGACAGACTTAAGTTAGGATTCTGTCTTAAGTCTGTCTTAAGACAAAATCCTACCTTCTGTGAATACCAAAAGTAGTAAATTTAGGATATTGTCTTAAGTTAGTTCTGTGAATCGGGCCCTTAGAGGCTCATGTGGCAAACTGCTTCAGCTCCTTCATTGAGCACTCTCACTTTCTTGACTCTCATCAGGCAGGTTTTAGATCTGAACACTCAACGGAGTCAGTTATTCTTACAGTCATGGATGAACTCAGAAGGAGGGCATACAAGGGTATCACCCAGGCCCTGGTACTCCTTGATTTATCAGCGGTATTTGACACGGTTGGTCATGATCTCCTGATTGACTGTGTCAGAAATGCTGGGATCCAGGGTCTGGCGCTGAAGTGGCTCTCTACTTTTCTCAGCAATTGATTTCAAGCGGTCCACTTCGCCAATTTCTCCTCTAACAAAATGAGATTGACCTGTGGGGTACCTCAGGGCTCCTGCCTTTCACCTCTTCTTTTCAATTTGTACTCACTACCCTTGATTTGCTCTCTGAGAGAAAGAAAGTTTGGAACTTTTACCTACACTGACTATCTTCAATTGGTATTTGATATCAATTCATCTGCATCTTCTGTGTCTAACTTTCAATCCACTCTGAATTTTATCAGCAAATGGATGAATAGCAAAAAACAAAAATTGAATCCTGACAAAACTGAGTTGATCCTAACAGGTGGGCTAACCAACCCGTGGTACTCCAACTTTTGGCCTCCATTGCTAGGAAATCCCTCACTCCCAGCACGTTCTACCTAGAGTTTGGGTATTGTGATCAGTAATGATTTGTCTATGAAAGTCCAAACTGCCTCAGTGGTCTCAGTCTGCTTCTTTCAACTGTGAAGAATTAGGAAGATCAGTAGATTCTTGACCACGGAAGCCCTGACCTTAGTCATCCTAGCTCTGGTAATCGCCTGTGTTGATTACGCAAAGTCACTGAATGTTGGTATCCCAGCATATCAATTACATTGCTTACAGCAGGTGCAGAACCAAGCGGCCATGTTGATTTTTCATCATCCCAAATGGCACCATGTCAGACCACTAATGAAAAGCCTACATTGGCTTCCTGTAGCCAAACGCTGTGTCTTCAAGCTGGGATGTACCATCTTCAAAGCCATCTCTGGTATTAGTCCAGCATTAATTTCTTCTAGGATCCAACGTTATACTCCTTTTCGGGACCTTAGATCTTCCCATTTGAATTTGCTGGCTACTCCATCATTCAAACGCAAGAAGTACGGGGGACTAAGATTTGCAGTTTTGGCCCCGCAATTTTGGAACTCGCTTCTTGTGGAGCTGAGGTCTGTGACCTCTTATGCACAGTTTAGGAAACAGCTTAAGACCTGGCTCTTCTCCCAGGCGTGGGACTAAGTTAATTCTCTCATTGTTGCAGCCTCCCCTCTGACTCCTGCGCCATGAAACCATTTGATGTACATGCGCTTAATACGTGTCTTTAACATAACATTACATAACAGGGTAATACACAATTTAATAAGCAATATAAAACAATATAATAGAAGATCAGCAGCTTATAAGCAAAAACAACACACAGAGACTGTAGTAGAGAAAGCCTTTGCCATGAAGCGGAATCTGTTTATATTAATATTAAACAGATTAAAAACTCTGGATAAATCAGTGTTGAAGATGAAGAGAAAAAGCCAGAAAAAAACAACTTGTCAATAAAAATTACTTTGTTAAAATCTGTAGAGATGAATGGAAGCATATACCTAGCACTGAGCCTTTCCTTAACGAAGAAAACTACTTCCACAAGAACACATTACTGCATGCAATTAAAACAACTGGCCGATGTTATGAGGTGAAGGGTGATATTCCTGTTGCAAAAGAGGAAATGGTTCCTAACCCTTTCCCTGTGCCCTTCGGCCAACGGCCGTCGCGAGCACTACCTCCGTAGTGCTCCGCACGTCTGTTGGCCAACGCGGCCCCGCCTACTCAATGGAACGGCCGCACCACGGCGGAATTTCCGTCGGGCTTAAGGCACTAGGAATGTTGAGAAAGTGATAGTGAAGAGGTACAGGGAAAGCATAGATAGGCCCCTGTATACAAGTGGAATTTTAGCAGTATTTGTAGTGTCCTGCAAGAATCTATTGATATAATGACACATTTTCTACATGAATTTTCATGCAGAAGTTTGAAGTAGAAAATTTGAATTTTGCAGTGCCTAGATCCATGCAAAGTGAGAAAGCATAGTAATTTAGAGGGACATTCACTAGCGTGCCTATCAAAGAAAGTGTGCCGAAGCATCTTTCATTATTTCAGAATGTTAGCTGTTCCCCACTCTGAAATACTGAAGCTAGTTTGAAGACTTTACAAAGGTAAAACTACTACACTATATTTAGGAGAAATGAATAGAGCTAATTTGCATGGTACAATAGTAGAGGCAGAAAAGGTTTGTGATTATGTTAAAATCTATTTCTTTGTAGGGAAAAGGAGGATTTGCTATCTGCAGGTGTAGTGGAACAGGAGACAGGAATTAGTATTGGTAACCTTTCAGAAGAGATTACAAAGTTTAACACAGTTTCCTATGAAAAACCAAACTGTGTTTGTATTTGTTGTCAACACACTCACTGCAAGTCAATCTCCAAATGTTGATTTGCATTTAAAAAGTGAAAAAGAGAAGAATGATAAATGGAAACACTTTGCTGTTTATTTATTTGTAGAGAAGTTCTATATAAGCACTGCTATAACAAGTTAGATGAAAACAAAATGGCAGCTACAGCAATACATAACAAGTAAGAATTGGTATCTATTCCTCAGGATCTAGCAGATTTAAATGTTTCTAAGTCCATTCTAATACAGTGTGTACACCCATTCCATGCATTAGTTCGTATGGAGCCTAAGACAGGTAAGCTGCCACCAAGTGACTTACAAAAAGGCCTGAAGGGAAATGTTTTGTACTTACCTTTAGATTTTAAACAGAACATTAAACCTGTTGGTGTAGACAGAGAGGATCATGAACCAGTTGTCATTTTAGGAGATGTTGTGCCTACAAAGAATAGAATAATCTGGCAAGAGTTAGTAATACATTTTAAAAAAGCAACATTACACCTGGTGCAAAATAATGTTTATTTATGACATTTTTTTATTTAAATCAATGAGGCGTATTTCAATAAATATTAATGCATGGTATACATAGTTAAAAAAAGAGAAGAAAGACAAAAAGAAACAAATAGCTAAGTACAATATGCTTAGCATATCACGTATATACAGTACAAAAACTCAATGGCCCCCATGATCTAGCACCACCCTTTCTGCATTCTACTCTCAACCCTCTTTTGCTTTGGATGTTGGTACCTCCCATGTGTTCCAGATTTTATCTATTTTTTGTAAGGACACTGTACGTTTACTGTACAGCACTTTGTAAGTATGCACTTTGTGCATCTTGTTAATCCACTGTGGGAAAGTGGGGATCTCATCCGATTTCCAGTTTGCTAAGATCAGCGACCTAGCCACCGGCATTGAAATAAAGAATAACTGTTGCTGTCTGGTAGATAGGTCTCCTTCCTGAACTACTAGCCCATAAAGAGCTCCATATGGTTTTGGCACAATATTTACCCCTAATTTTGAGCTAGTTTTCGCAATAATATCGTGCCAATAATAATCTCTTAGATAGCTACAGGTGACAATAGTTTTGAGCCAGTCACCATTCCTGTCATTGCACCTAAAATAATTTGCCTCCACCGCAGGATAGAGTTTATGCATTTTCACTGGGGTATGATAGAGACGCCATTTACTATAAAATTACATTTTTCTTAGATTTGCAGCTCTAACCACCTTAGCATCAATATGATCAAAGAACTTCCACTGTTAAATATCTACTTTGCACCCGGTAGGGGATTCAATCCGATGTAATAACTCAGATATATTGCTGTCTTTGCAATGCAGCAATTTGTACCAATTTCCTATACCTGCTATTTTAGGTAGAAAGTATGCCAAACTTAGAGGTTTTATAAGGACCCTCTCATCCATAATACAGCCTTGGCATAAAATTTTGATTGAGAGAAAACTAAAAAAAAGTGACAGCTAATAACGGGATTTGAAGTACATAATTGCTGCCAGGTCATGAATTAATTGTTACAAAAGACATCTCGAATCCTCCTATATCCCACTGACTACATGTGTTGAGAGATATTTGCAGTCCTAAAAGACTACATTTGGCTTTATTTAGGGACAGAATAATGTTTATTATAAGAATGTTGATGTTGTTGAAGATACGATATATGTAAAGGATGAAAGATTGCAATCAAGTGGACAGATTGAAAAAGTGGATCAATCATATCAGAAGAGATTTATGAACACTACAGCATCCATCCTTTGCATTCTAAATAGTGATCGGTGATGCCATTGAGCTATTTCAAATGAAGCAAGCAAAAGGAGCTCCCATGAGTGTATGGGAGAAATGTTTTGAAGCGTGCTGTTTTCCACAACTGTTTCCTATTGGAGAATGTGGATGCTTTGATAACTGCCCTGCACAGACACCAGCATCTGAATACTGGTCAACAAGATTATACTCAGAAGATCCAAGATTTTGGGAATGCATTCCCTACATATTTATCTTCTGTTTGAGAGTGACTTGTCTGGACTTTCATATGCTGTTAACCATATATTGAAGACAGGACTTCAGCTACAAAATCTCTCTGCAAGGGAATTAATTGACAAAGTTCATGAAAGGAATGAAAACTTGGAATACAGCTTAATCAATTTGATAACTTTCCAAAGTGGCACCAACGAGTATTGGCATCATTGTCATGGTGAACTCAAATGCATGTTGAGAAACCTAGGAGCATCTACTTTGTTTTTAACTCTCAGTTTGTGTTGAGTATGCATGGGATGGCCTGCTTCAATTCTTGCGGGATGCAAATTCAAACATAAAGAACATTGAAGTGAAGACAGCTGAAAACTTTGTTCCTAGGATCGAGCTAATATTGTCAAATATTTTAACCACAGGTTTCAAGCGTGATGTCTTTTATCTGCAGCAAAACAAATCTTCCTTTTGGAAAAGTAACTGATTTGTTTTGGCAAAAAGAGTACCAAGTAAGAGGTGTTCCTCATATACACATGCTGTAATGGATAAAGGATGTCTTATATTCACAATTCGATCCAACAATTCTCCGCAAATCATTTTCAGTATAGTTGTGACGTTTGCCTTCTAGTATAAATTCTTGAGAGTACTCCTAACTCATGCTCAAACTGACGTACGGTTCGAGTGCGAGTGAGGAGTACTCTCCTGTCGATGGCAGATAATACAGTCAGACTGATAATGCTTTACTATACTAGAGCTTGAATTTATACTAGAAGAGGAACGTCACTACTATACTGAAAGTAATTTGCGGAGAATTTTTGGATCAAATTGCAAATATATGACAACGGAACAGTATGGTGTGAAGACTATTTTAGCCCTGACAAAGTCAATGGTTATACACCAAATGATGAAACACGTGTTTGCTACACTACTAGATTGAAGTGGCTCCTGGAATTTTGAAAGCATCTAAAGAAGAAAGAATAAAAGACAAAGAAACATTACTCTAATTTGGATGACATTTTTGATTTTCGGCTACTCAGGGTTATTTTTTCTGCTGAAAGTTAAGGACTTGTCTTCAACAAAAATAGGGGTGTGAGTGGCCGCCCCTTTCCCCTTGGAGCACCAGAAGATATCTTGCGATTTACGTGAGTGTACTTAAACATTGGCGCAATTAGTAACCTTGCCATATTGATTAATATATGGATAAAGGATGCACCACATTTGAGACAGATAGTAAAGAGGCTAATCTGTCTTTCACTGAAACAGCATGTCACATGTATGTTCCATCCAAAATGATGGTTATGAGAAAACAAGTTTTATGGTTTCAAAGCCATAGATGTGGAAAATGCTGCCATCAAAAATGCAGATGCAAAGGTACATTTTATACAAGATGTTGTTTTGGATTCCCATGACCTGTCATTTCACAAGGAAGAGTAAACTGCTTTTTAACAGCAGTAAGACATACAAAACTCGGAAA